>NC_135062.1:17284297-18526446 GCF_051401765.1 Calliopsis andreniformis
GTGTACGTGTGTACGTCCACGTGGAAATCGAAGCCTCGCGATCATGAGTTTCCTTATCCGCGTCGTCATTCGTCGCGGTACACTGCACAGGAGTACGCTTCGCGGGCACTAGAGTGAGACGGACCGACAACCTGTTTACGATATAAACGTGCTTGCCCTGTGTGTACACGCCACGCACACGCGTACGGCGCAAGCGCGACCGTAAGGAGGGAACCGTGTACACGCGGTTTTCGTGGGAGCGTGCTGTTGCTTTATGCTCCGTCTTTGGAAAAATACGCGTGCAGGTGTATACAGGGTGGCCCACCTAAGTTTCTTCTGATGCAACCTCGCAGCAGAGGATGCAGTTTCGAAAGAATTTCACAATTCCTTGCATGTGTACTGCTTCCTTTATTCAAGCTATCAAGGTGATCTCATTTTTTATTTCTCCTCTCGATGGAAATGTTGAGTAGAAACACGATCTTAGCTGATTAATAGACCTTGGATCGAGATCAAAATCTTGTAACATTTATTGTTTGGGCGTGTAAACATGAATAATAGCTTTCTAATCTCTTTTTATGAATCATCATATAAGTAACTTAATGAACACTATATTAATGGAATGAAGAATTTGTATGGTTACAGGTTTGGTTTATTCATGAGCTCCCATTTATGTAGCCTCAATGAAATAAGTTTCTTTCCTGGATTCTATTAATCAGTCGGATTTATACGGTTCTATTTGAAACACCCTGTGTATACATCAATGGATATCGAGTCGAACGAAGCTCGTGTGCCACTTTGTGTCTCGGTACTTTCACTGATCGATCGCCCAGGGCGTACAGTTCACCGGTCGAGCAGGCGAGTGCATTCTCTTTACGGGAGCATCTACTAACCTTTGCTCGTACTTTGCTTTTCGGTTTACGCCGATAGCGTGACTCTCGCAACTTCGAGAACCCGCGACTCCCCGGCGAAATCGTTCCCGTGGTCGGCTGGAATCGATTTCCATCGATGTCGAAATGTATGCCGCGCTTTAACGTCGAATACAATTAAAGTAGGCCTCAGAATGGCTATTTAATCGAAAGAGAATTAGTTATCCGACTGCGTGCTGGATTTATTTCACGATAAATTCGTCCCTGAAGAGGTTACGATTTCTTTGAAACATTTAGCGCAGAACGCGTTGCATCACCTGTGTTTCCGCTTCGTTTATCCGAACAAAAGCGTTTCGTAAGTTTACACACCTCACGTGCTCGTTCGGGACAACTTATCGAGACTACCGATGACGCGTTACATAATCGCGGAGTGACAGCACGTGATGGTCGAGCCACGGGGAAATAATGTATTTCTCTTCGCCGAGCGATTCGGGTTAACCGAGGTAAGTAGGCCGGGCCGAGAGACCCGTCCCTGGGTTTTATCAATTACAGTGCACTCGCGTGAGATCCGAACGCGGCGCGTACGAGGGCTCGTAGGAAAATAGGACGTCCCGCGGGGAGAGCATAATACGGCTCCGTGTCACCGTAATCGCGACGCTGAATCTATGGTGCATTTGACGCGTATCAAATTACCAGCCTATGCAACGGGTTTCGTGTTTCCTTTAGATTGACTTTTCAGCCGGCCACGCCACTTTCACGTTGCAACTCTACGTTAAACTCGCGCGAAACCTCTAGAGTAGACAGGACAGTGGTATCGTCGACAGTTAATCGTTCTTAACTACACCGTTATCTATTTCTGTTCACGATCCGCAAGTCCGACCTGAGATCCTTCGAACGGTTGGAGCGCGTAGGCGTAAGGGAGATTCGAAATTTAAATCCTTTTCGAGCAAGCCTGCTCGCGGTTGATTGTTTTAATAATAGAACCAGTGGTTGAAGAGCGTGAAAGGTACGCGATATGTTTTATAACCGTCACGATTCCTTCCGCGCGAATATCGCCAGGCCCGCGATAATCGATTTTTAACGTGAAATGTGTCTCTGTTTCTTTCTCCCGGTGAAGTGCGGTTCCCGCGAGTTTCGTGAGAAAAGTATGTGGCTCGGTGCTATCTGAGCGTCCGGATTAATTGGATTAATTTACATCGAGCAACGAGTCGGGGTTCGAAGAGAGGAGGATGACCACCAGGCGAAAGAAGAAGTCGCAGGACGGGTTCCTGAAGAAGGTGTCGAGCCTGTTCAATCTAGACACGGTGAGTCACTTCTCGATACGCGGTGTCACCAATTTCTAGCGACACGTCCCACTGACTATTCTATTTCAGAAGGTTTTTCTGATCGCGTCACGATGGCTTTGTGGCCATTCGCCCACAATTCTCGCCTCCTATTCGAAAGCATTTTGGCGTAGGAAGTCGTCGAAAAAAGGCTAGAAAGACGCTTATAGGGAGGCGGTGACGCTTCAGGTTCTTCGTTCTTCAGGTTCTTAGATTCATATTTCAGAAAAAACTCTCGTTTTATTTGTTATTTATTGAATGAATGGATGCAGGAAAACATTGCGTATCTGTGCCAATGCGTAATGTTTACAAGGAAACTCAGTGAAGTGAATTAGATTTCATAACGCTGAAAGGTAATTACGATTGCAGCTGCAATTGCAGCGCGTAGAATTAATGCGTGTTACTAGCGTAACAAATGCGACATTAATCTTGAGCGAGTGTCGTTCACAAATAATACGTAAAGCTTTCGAATAAAAAGCGGACGAGGCAACCGTGGATAAATGGATCTTAGTGGATCTTAGAGCAGCGTATTAAGCGTTTCTTTCTGCGTGATGCATTTATGCAGCCGCATAGATCTTCCGCTGTGCAGCGGCGTAAAAAGAGGAAACTAAACGATACACCGACTAGTTTGCGGAATAATATCGCATCTCGCCTGAGTGAAATGGATTGCAAGAGCTTTCGTTTTTATTGCCCACTCAAAGCTCCCTTGGCTCCAGACCATTTTGTCAAATAAGTTAAATGAACTGAATTTCGCGGCAATATTCCGAAATGTTATTTCCATTATTTATAATCCTTATAATCTTCTTTATTAACTTCTAAGCGGAACCTCCTGTCCAAGATTCAAACAGTATCATCATTGTTCGACGAAAATCGTTTTCTCAAAACACGACCATTCTCTTCAACTTCGTTTGTCGACCGTATCTACCCTTTTCACGGTGGAAAACAAATCGCTGTGCTTTCTACAGGTAGAAGAGAAACAGTGGCAAGAAAATAGAAGAATGAAAGTGAAAAGGCATTCGACTCGAGGAAAAAGAGAGAACGTTGCGAAGCTAGGGAAGTGTGAGAAAATGCTGTTGAAAACCATTCGACCATTTTTCTCCTCTATTCCTCGAACGTTTCATACGATAAAGGGACGTGGAATAACTCCGAGAAGCCTTGGAAACATTTAATAAAGGGAAGGGGAAACATAAACAGTGCTATTGCATTTTTAAGGTTGTACACAGTAGCTTTTGCTGGCAGAGTGAAAATGAATCTCGGTTCAATATTATTCGATTGACGTTCTTGCATTTTCCGCGAATTTTCCCACGGAGATTCACGGTACTCTATGGAGTCTATGAATCTTCTGCAACCTCCATAAATTTCCCTTTGGAAAACGGGCAATTTCGATTAAAATCCCATGCAGCCGATGTTTGTTTTCCTTCCCGTGGAATCAGCGGCGCGTTGGTAAGCTTTATCGACCGGCTTAAACGTGCAGTTTACATTGGCACCTGATTTCGACACGTCCAAGCCGCTTCACAGAGTCCTAAGTCAACCCTGGTCATCGGTGGCTTGGCGTCAACTTCCTACACGCGGTTTACCAGCCAGAATACGCTGAACCTACGTTGTGGGGAATTTCGGAGGAAACGAGCGGTCAGAGTAGGGCTTGTGTTTAGATCTACGTGTTTGTTAATTGAGTGAGTCATGCTCCTCTGTGTTTTCACGATTAACGCCTTCAGCTTGGCTATTTTCGTGAGAAAAGAATAATTATGTCTGTTGATTTTCGCATAGAATATTCGACAAACAATGGCAAAGTCTAGCATCAATAATTGAAATGACGACGGTGCGTACTTACCAGATATTCAATTCAGTTACGTCGCGACGCTTCGATAACGCGTGCCCAAGGTTATCCTGACCCAGTTGACACGCTTTGTCGCGCATATGGTTAGCAGGCGTCGCTTGTTACGACATAGCGAAAAACAGGGCCAGTGATAATTGACATGGATTAACAGACAATCGAAGATCGAAGTGGTTCCAGCAGCGTATGAAGTCTTCGCGCGTGCATTTCCTCGTTTCTGTGTCGCTAGAACGCGCGTTGCAACGCGAGAGATTGCGATGCTGTTATGTAAGCCTTCCTGCGTGCGTGTGTCTACGATAGTAGCAGATTCTATGTGCACGTGCACGCTTGTGATTGCATATCTGCACGACCTTGGTGCGAAAATACGCGATCTGTACTTCCAGTCAGAAGCCATTGCTGTGAAGTGAGACTGCACAAGTTTCTGAAGAGCAACCGAATCGTAGTTTGACAGGAACTACGGTTCGAAAACGTCCCAGGAAACGCTCGAAGGATTGGTCACGTTGTCGTGGCGAATTCGAAAGAAAACATCGTCTTCCAACAGCTGTGCTCACGCTGACACAGCGCGCTGTGTTCCTGCAAACTCAGGCTCTTCATCAGCGGATTGACTGTCATGATAGATTGTTAGTAATGATAGAGCGGTTCGTGGATCTGTCCTTCTGATTCGCCTAATTGGCATTTACGAAAATGAGATTCAGTTTTTCTGTTTTCTGAACATTGCTACCTCTTACCTCGCAGTTGCATTCTATATTCTGTTACAGTGCAGGTTGCGTGAGTGGAATACGTAGCGAATTCATCTACTGATGAGTTAGGTTTCTTCTCTTGGGTGCTATTAGTTAACCATCAACTTATACGCCTGTTAATTCTAGTCCATTAACAGATGAATTGGTGAATGCCTTGAAAGTAAGATTTACTATAAAAGAAAAGGTCGTGTGTACCTAAGTACCTGTATCACTCAACGTTCTAAAAGGTTACATCAACTCCGGCTGAGAACCACTGAATTTGACGGCACTCTTATTCCCGTCAAACGCAGACCTCCCTGGGTCGAGGCCCCAAAGGTGGTTAGAAGTGGAGGTTGGCCCGCAAACCTCGGCGAGCTATGCTCCGAATGTTGAGTCGTATAACTTGCACACGCTTCGGCCGTACCCTAAGAACGTCCTTCCACCCGCCTCCAAACCTTGGGCCAAGCGCCATTGAATGGAGTGTTTCACGACAGGCTGCCGGCTCCACACGTTTCATGCCAGACACCACGATATCCCTCTTATTTCCTTTCTCGTCCCGCTTCCACCTATCGCCACCCCTGCCTTTGTCTTTTGCACCCTCGCGAGAGACTCCCTCTCGAGACCCTACATACACCTTAATCTGTGATCGCCTAAGTTCTTTTTCAGAACGCATACCTGTCGGTGGCAGTGCATTTTGAATATGTTCATGCCTCTAGCATCAGATCGTATCGCGAGATTCGAGTAGCAATGAATTTTTTATGAGGCCATGCAATGAACTCGGGTTGTACCGTACTGCTTAGATTCTTCTCTATCTCTCAGATTTCAGCGTAATTGTTTACACGAATTGTTTTCTGAGGAAAGTTCGTAGGAAGTTGTTACTCAATGTACTGCTTGCTTACGGTAACGAGGTGCTCGCAGTAGGCACTCGAAGAAACGATACTGTCGACAGTGCGTTTTCACGAATCGCCTGGAATTTTCAATGGCGCTTAGTTAGAGTCTGAGGGACGACATGAATAATGCATCTAGTGACACCGTTATGTCTTATTTTCTGATTGGTTCACAAGGAATTTCCGTAAACCATTCTGCTTGAATCTTAACGCCATTGTGTGCGTCCTTTCTAATTCCCCCGATACAGTTTAGTCGTTGTTTCGCATTGAGCAACAGGACTTCCCTAATTAGTATTTAATCCTTAATTTCTGCGATAGAGGCACTGACAAGTTAACGCGTTAATGTTGCGTGAAGTCACTGTTTCCGAGTTGTCCCCTCTTTTCACGCTATCGGAACAAGAAGTTGGCATCGAGTTATGAGGGGTAGAAGATTCTTAGTCGCAACCTAGCAAGGTGGTATTTACGATTCCCGTTGCTTTCCACGTGAAACAGCAACAAGCCGGCAGGTCATCGTTAGCGCTCGTATTCCAAAGTGAGGGATTCCCAGGACCGTACATTTCCCAGACACGCTCGAGAGTTGTAGAGGGCTAAAGAGAACGGGAAAAAAGTCACTTTACGCTAAGGCAATGTCTCTAAGGGAGAACGATCCAATTTATCGCGTACCCAGAAGGTTTATGTCACTGTCTCCGCGTTGCTCACGACGATTCGCTATTGAGCTTAATTCTTGTCTCTTCGAGTCGCATTATGGGATTAATTCCCGCGCATCATGCAACGCAGGAACTATGAATTACTTCGTTCCTTCCTTCAGAGTAACGAAATGGGTTGTGTGAACAATTTGATCCAGTTCCTTTATCTTTTCGGAGCTCGAAATTCGAGAAATCCTATCAGAAAGGCCGTGGAGCATGTTTGACACACCTCCTCCTCGATATCGACAAGTTATTTTTCAGAAATCGTGTGGACAAGGCAGCGCGAATACGAGTCTTAAGTCCTGAGTAATGGCCAGGATGAGGGGAGCAGCCACTAAGCCACCACCGTTGTTGGACTTTTCTATCTGGCATCGAAAGCTCTCCTCTTACTTCGCCAGCAACCTCCATCGTCCATTTCAGTCTGCTAGTTCTACCGTTAACATATCGCCGAGCCTGGTTCGCTCGAACCATTTTTCCTAGAACAGTGAAAATATATTTTCTGTCAGAGTGCTCTTTGAACTCCAGGTGCTTAATAGACCGACGCAAACCTTTTTTGTTATTTCTTCGTGGTCTTCCTTTCTCTCATCGTCTTCGGGCGGGGAAAACTCAAATACACCTCCTCATTCGCAATTACGAAATTGAGAAGCGGGAAGCCTCGACCATTATCTCGTTAAGTATCGACTCTGGCGCAACTTGAGGCAAACTCTGGCTTCCTTCGGAAGACGATTATCAAGGTGGTCGGAAGTTTGAGCAGTTCGCAATGGTGGGCCATCGACAAGGGGTAAATCCGTACGAATGGATCCGTAGGTGTGCATGGCAGCTATTCTCGTTAAATTGGACCGGCTGAGAAATGGAGAGCAGCCAGTTCGAAGGGGGTGTGTAGCAGGAAACGGAGCGAAGTGGAAGAGGTTGGCCAGCGCAGGGGTGGACTAGAGGGTGGAACAGGGGGTGGAACAGGGGGACACGGACAGCCGACAAATGAACGGCCGTTCGTATTCGCAGACGTATTTCACCGGACAGACACTGACCAGGCTGATGCCGCCTCGAAAGCCAATACCAGCCAGGCTTTGACCTTTTCTAACCGTCCTTCTGTATTCATTGTTCCGTGGCCATCCGCTTGTAACCAGCGACTTATCTCCAGGGCCCCGCTTGTCAGACCATGAGTCGCTTTCACCAGCTGTACTGGATATTTGTCAGCGTTCGTCCGTGAACGTACCCCGGGAATTTACCAGGAATTCCTGCGATTACGTGATGGGAGGAGCATGCGTCTGGTACAGGGTATTTTGTCACGATATTGCGAGTTAACGAGCAGAAACTGGAAACTCTTTTATTTTCATTCTCTTGGACAGTCGGCTCGATTCGACGAGGAATTTATTTTGCATTGGCACTCGCAATTTCTGCAGATCGGCAAACTGTTCCGTGGAAAGAACAAACGATTAAATGGGGCTCATGGTAAATTAACTTAATCAAATTATACGCCGAGTGTATACAATGCCGAGAATTTACTTTGTATTATTTCAAGCGCATATTGATCTGATCCAAACGAGTATGAACATATACCTACATGTATTGATTTCTACAATTTACGCGGTATTAAGTTAATTACAAAGGCATTAATTAAACTATGATTTCTCTGCCTCCGACTTTTTTTTGTTTGGTTATACGATGGGTTTCCTATTTCATTCAATCAGCATTTAAGTTAATAATGATGGCTCACTACTGGGCAATTATAGAGTGGGACCGTTCGGGGGCGTATTTTGTTTCTCTTTGATTTGTTAACGAATCTACTGAAATGGAAATACATTTCTATTGATCATCTTTATTGTTTCAACTAGTTACGGGTTCAGGGGTTATTAAATATATTCGTCAAAATCACTAGTGTTGTAATCGTAATTACAAAATTATTAAATGGACGCTTACATCATTATCTCCCACGCAAGATTATTAAATGCAACGTTCGCGTGATTAAATGCGATTACACATATCTTATCAGCTGGTAAACTTAAGAACTCGTTCTCTATTGACAGCTTTGAACATTCAAAACAGTGTTTCATCTTTTTCTCTTTTAACTTGCTCTTTAAAACCTCGTAAGTTTTAAGGGATAAGAGAACATAACATCGACAGTTTCCAGTATCGCTGATTGAAAGCAACATCCAATTACAGGCGCCGCTTACCTCTGGTGGCTCGCTGGATTTTAATCGATTTAGCTTCTATCCCGTTAGTCGAAGACACAGAACGTACAGCCGATAATTGACAACGATCGTGATCATTCTTGAACTCGAAGTTTCCTCGATAGATTCCTCTGGTTTATTGCGGGGAGAATCCCACGGTCGCGATAAAGACGAACCGATAAAATACCATGAGCACTTTATCTACGACCTCCGTCGCGTGATTAGGAGGCATTCCAGTGCAATTCCAGATAGGCGAGAATGAAACATTTTTTCTTTACTTTTTCACTCTCTACAACTTTCATTGATAATGCTAGCTAAGACTGAAACTGCTGGTGTTGATGTTTCTGCTTCTCTATTTATTTTGTGTCTGTATCGATTCAGAGTTGGAGTATCATGTGAAACGTCTAATCCTCGAAGGTGATTGTTAGAATCGTGTGAAAGTTCCTGAAATTTTCGAGTGACTTTGTAAAACAGTACACCTCACAATCAGTAGCGCTAGCTGCGCTGTATTTGCAAAGCTTTTGATCGGATTTAGAAGTTGAAACGTTCCCTGAGAGTCCACAAAAAAAAAAAATTGAAAAGTACATCAAAGACCAAAAGTGACTGAAGCTGCGAAACCACAGGGAGGTGAATAACGCGTAATTAAATTTTATGAAGTACCCTCAGAAAAATTCTACCCCTTTGACTACTTTGTTAACATCGTAATCCTTCACGACTCAGCGATCATTTGAAGGAATTTGTTGTATTCCAGATCAGAACATTCTTTTATTCCCTTTATCTCTGAATGTGATCCCAAACTTGCATAATCCGTGATAGAAATTAAAAAAAAAAACTACGCAAGAATTTACGCGTCAGTTTTCGAGACAAAGTGAACCGTGAAAGGATGGAAGAATTATATTCAGACATTTTTCAAATCTACAGCAAAGATTTACCTACGTACCCTTTCCGGCACGAGGGATGAATCATATTTTATTCCACCACTACTCCAAGGTATTCTCGAGTTTTAAAGTTGCCCGCCTCCGCGCATACATACGCAGAGGAAGAAAGGATCCCGCAAAACCCTCGGCAATTTTGCTTACATATCTTTTAGTTGTGGTCTATGTAAATAGGGAGGCGTTCGCGCACGTTTCAGACGAGATTTCGGAGTTTGGATGAGCGAGCATTTCTGAAGCTATCGTCTTCGTCTTGCAGAAGTTCGAATACGCCAGCTAGCGTATCCCACGACTATCTGCACCTATCTACGCTAGCTAAGATATTCTTATTGAGAGAAAATTTTCCAATTTCACCCCTATGATCTTTTTCGTAGAACATTTTCTGAACATTTCAATGTTTCCTGCTCTTCTCTCAAAAATTTCAGCAGACAAATGTTTAGCTCTCTTATATAAAATTTTAGATCAATGAATTGGATTTTGTATACGTTTTTCCTTTTGTTATATTTGCGATAATATTACCTCTGCTCGCTTCTTTTGTCTTCGGCCAAGCGATAGGAATCCACAGTTCAATTCGAGGACTTCGGCGCGACTATAAGCCCCCGATGAATCTGGCATATATGAATACTTTGACCCCGTTTTCTCTCTTGGAGAGGTTGGAAAATCGATATTCCATAAATGTGTAAATGTAACCGAGTCCAAGTCATTCCGTTTCTTAAGAAAGCGACCACTAACACCATAAGGCGTTCACCCCATAAAGAATATTAACATCAGACCAATAGTTTTTTCCGTTTGCCTTTATTTTCATCTTCAAACTGCGTGTTCTATGTGTGTTAAAAAGTTTAATGGGTTCTCAAGCTTGAAACAAGTTTTTATGCATCCGTTGGCATGCAAGCGCGCAAAAGTCTAGAGCTCTTAATTTTGCTTATCTTAATATATGCAGCAGAAGATAGTACCTAAGCATTTGTCTAGCTTGTATTAGAAGAAAATAAGATAAGAAACTTGTTTTAAAAAATATTAGGTAGGTACAAATTTCTTAGAAATATAATAGCAATGAACCAATTTAATAAGATGGATCTGATCTAAAAGCATGATAATTAATGTCGAACGTCTAAGTAAAACACGATAACTTTAGAAGAATACCAAATGAGAGAATCGTCCTAGCAAGCACAAACTTTTTCGAAACTTTTTCTGGACCAGGACCAACCTAATTTTCTGCTAGTGCGGAAGGGAAGCACGTAGTTGGTGCGAGTAACAGATAATGAGAAGCATAATTTCCAACGGTACACGTGTAAGCCCTCTATTAACATCCTGAAAGAAACAGTGAACCTCGTAAATTAACGTAAACGATAAGAAGAAAATATGAATTAGTGCTTACTAAACCAAATGACTGTACCTTGACATTACGCGATGTTTGCGCGAGATCTCGAACAGCTGGTATAATTACGCAAACAATATCTTCCTTCCCTAAAATGAAGATAATTCCTTAGGAACAACATAGCGCGCGAGAAAATCAGGAAAAGAAGAAATTTTCGAAAACCTGTAGAAAGAGTGCTCTAGTAGAGCTCTAGTACTCTGAAAGATCGTTCCGAAAATGAGCTCGCGTAGAAGCTAATTGAATTTCATATTCCACCGCGCATCGCGAATCGAGAGCTTCCGGCGAGCGGTTCTCTTGTAATTAATTGCCATTCAGGCTTGCCCCATCTTTTCTGCCACTACCCCTTACTGACACATTTTTCTTCACCCTTTTTCTCGACGCTGAGAACGAAAAGAAGCTTGAACCAGGAGCTTTTTAAGGGAACTTCTTCCTCCCTTATGAATGTTCTTTTTTTAGACTGATAGTAGGGATGCTTTTTCCGATTAAGTTTTATTCTGATCAAAAATACTTTAACAGGAATAAATAGTCGAGTTTTCAGCATTTTTACTGGGAATAGAGAACCACCAGGAAAGTCATCCCTCCGTGAGGAATGTGCAAGGGTAACTGTATACGTGTTAGAGTGTGTCAATTCATATTTCGCATGGCAGCTCTATGAATAACAAGAACGAGGAGATATTCGCCGTAAAATGGCCAAGTTATCGACTTTGCTTCCCCAAGGATCTATCTTTTTAACGTTACAGCCTCTTTGAAACATTTTTTTCAAGAGTTCCTTTTGGAATCACTGTTGTAAGTGGTTACTTCTACATTTTCACTTTAACAGTTTCATTCTCTTGTGGGAATCCCCTGCTCCAGAGAATGTAATATTGATAAAAATATGTCTTCAGTAATTGACTTTCCGAAAATCATTTTTTCAGAATTTAAAGGTACACACAGAGATGAAAATATCAATATCTCATCATAAAGTAGCAAATACGCTGCTTTTCATTTTCTCTCCATACTTGTTCAATGAACCTCCCACCAGCCTCTTTGATTCTTTTCGAAATCAACCACTTTAGGACCCGTCGAAAGTCGTCTAGATCTATTTTCAGAACTTATTCTCTGGTTGAAGAAGCCTTACCCGCCTTCTCATCGTCCCTGTCCGAACGGGATGAGAACGGAGAGAGTGGCGGGATGGGGGAGGCAGCAAGACGTTTTTCATTGTTCTCGACGCAGAAAGTAAGAAATACGGAGGAAATTACCTGTCCGCTATCTTTGCTCCATTGTTACTTCGCGGTGCGCTTATTTATCGTTGTGATCGAGTTCCCGGATACGAGCGTTTGATGCTGGGATCATCGAAGAGAACGAAGATAATACGTAATCGATACGACGTACATCTGGTAGATGTTTAGTCCATTGTTCTGGCGAAGTTTCGCGTGAACTCATATTTAGGTAATACTGTATTAATCAATATGCACTGGAAGTGCAAAAGGACCAGGAATTAATGAAAATTGTCTCCACTGCCACGTCCTGTTCAGCAGTACAATATAGGTGGGGAACACCTATACGTTTTAGGATGAAGTCTCGAAGCATTTGACCATGGAAAAAAACGTGAGAATCTGCAAAAAAATGATTGAATGCGTCCACGCGACTAACTTCCGGGCAGCTGAGTAAACAAACAATTCGTCTGTCTCTGTCTTCGCCACGCTGCGCAATCTTTCGCGGGATAGGAAAAATGTGTTCTCAGTTTTGTGCACTGAGCCATAGAAAAAATATATTCATAGTTTGTGCATTATAGAAAGAGACAGAGCACATGTGCACGAAGGATTTGATGAAATAGAATACAGCTTCCGAAAAACATTAGAAGATCAAATAGTACCCAGCTCACGATACAGATTCGTCCTGTCCCCGAGCTGTGAACTCGTATCGAGGTAACACTATAACGACTCAAGCTCCAATAAATTTCGATTAGCCTCGGAGCACCAGAGACAAAATGACGGAACGGGAATAGAGTGTGCTTGGGAAACCGATGATGAAGGGGGTGGGTGATTCATCTCGATCATTTCTCGTCGAGTAGCTAGAACCATGGCCCGGTGATAACGAGCTCCATAACCTCGTTTTATCTTTCCTCGCCCTAATGATGGAGATCTTCCCTTCATTGTTGCGATCGCTCGTTTCCCGAGTGGCAAAGTGAAATATTCGAGACGGATCCATCCGTCAAGGCAACAACTTTGTAATGGGAGCTATTGTCTTGGAAAAACCTGGAACGAAGCTGGATCTCGATCGATATATTTCAACGACGATACCCGAAGGAAGCAGAGGTAACTGCTTTAAAGGATCGTTGCGTCTTGATAAGGTGTTCCAGCGAGACGAAGATTCATTTCGTTATGTTTCTCTATTAGATATGACACCCACTGGGTTCAATTAATCTTCCTTCAACGAGCAGGCTGCTCGGTCAAGGGGTGTACTGTTCAGACGCATTAATTAAATCGAGAAAAATGAGTGTATCCGAGCGTATGGGGTGTCGCCTGTATGTTCGGGGACAAACTGATAACGGAGTGAAACGTGCTTCGTCTCTCTGCTCGAGTACATGCGCCAAAATGAATCAGTTGTATTAAAGTTTATTGGAATTTATCAACTATCCCTCGTTTTCGGACTGCTAACCCTTGCTCAGCTGACCCACTAAAGTAAGTGCAAAGTGAAGACTAAATAAGTACTTTAGAAGTGTGTTTTGTTCTGTTTATGTCAATTGGTCGTTATGAACATTTTTGGCACTGGATTCACTCTTTATTTAAAGATCGCATGACCCTCCAAAGACCACAAAATGTTCTTTCAATTAAGAAGATACGTTTTATTCGATCACCAGAGATAGGAGGGTGCAGAGCAAAAATATCATTAAATTAATATAGAGAGTGATTTGATTGGTATAAGAGGGAAGCGAGCCAGACACGCTGCTGAGAACTTTCTGGGATTAAAAAATTAATATTTCCGACGTCTCGTCATACGAGAACTCGAGCACACGAACGTAAACATTGTTACACTTAACTACACAATTTAATTAATCAAGTTTAATTATATTAATTAAAGCATTATGAAACTGAACCACCTTTTACATCTTCGAAGCTATGCTATCAATTTGATGGATATTAAAAAGTGTGCGCAAGATTTCAACTGAAATTTCAGAGTAATTGAAGTTTAAAAGAAGCCAGACTATTTTTCGGATAAAAAGCATTTATAATGGTAGCCTAGAAAAACCTGCGTTAAATCCAAAATGCCAAAGCTCTGGTACAAACATAGCTCGTCTTTGCGCCCTTGCATGATCCTTGTTCTGGATCGTCGCATGACAGCATGACTTACTGAGGAATTCGTCGATCGAGTCGAATCTTTGCTGAAGCATGAAGCTCTCTAGAAAGCATACACACAATTTCCATCGGGGTTCTAATTTTGTGGGCACTCTCATTGTTGCAGGCACACACGCCCCTTCTTGCAGCTGACACGAGACATGTAAGTAAAAAACAAACGAAACACCATGTAGTTTGTACCTATTAACGTAGTTTTCCCTGCCAAAAGTTATTACTATATCCCCATTTGTTGTTTTTCAAGTAATGATACCACACATGTTCCCATTGGAAGCAACATAGCAATTCGAACTGATACGTTTCTCTCGCCGTTAGTTGCTCGAACCAATTTACGATTAAATATCGCTGGTAATCTCCCATTGGAGATTCAGACTCATTCGTGCCATTAATTTCACAATTAGCCGTGTTCTGCTGTTACACGCTGCACTCTAATTTCTGCAAATTGCCCGCTCTTTCCGACGAACCCGATATGCAAATCGGTGTTATATTTTGATCGTATGTCGATTTTGAATCGCAAAATCGATTTTGCATTTTCACCGCAGACTATTTTCGACTCCGATGAATTCTAATCTGTGAGTAAAACACGCGCTGATGGAAAATAAATAAAATTCCAGGTAGTTCGTAAACAAATCCATTTTATTTTCTGTAAAAAATGCAATTTTTATGTATGCAATAGAAATGAATCGCGTAGTTGAAGAAATAGATGCACTGTCTTCACAATTGCATCGATTGGATTATTACTGTAGGTCATGAAACGCATCTGAAACTCAATTGTACTCTTCCTCGCTGGAGAATTCATTCAATCCGTGCGAATTTGTGTATGTTGAAGTATTAGAATCACGGAATGCAATCATTAAACTCGAATTACGAGATGCTCGATTTTAATTGATTCGAAGGCTCCGTGGTCGCGTCGATACATCGTCACTTTGAAGTCACTTTGCTGGATAATTACAGTTTCCTCGTTGGAAGCATCGTCTCGCGCGTGATGCTTTTACGTATAGGACGACGCTAGGGATAATTATTTGTGCTCGGGACATTAGCGTTAATGATCGTCTTGAGGGGCGTTTAAAGCCACAGACTTGTCTGATCACTTCTTGATCTTCCAACTGTCACGACTGTTTTAAAGGATTGCAATCGTCTCTTGAGAAAATTGCCCACTCTTATCTTTTTCCCTCTCTATCGATTGCATCTTCAAATTGCATCGTTCAAGGACTGGAAAATGTAGACAAAAATTTATTCAGAATGCGCTTCCATCTCTAGAACGTTTAACACGAGTTTACGAAATGAATTTCCAGTAGGATGTAGGTATGTACCTAAGTGCTAAAAACGTTTGCGAGTGGAAGAATGCAACAAAAGACTAGCCTGGATTTATCATACTGGAAACCGCGACAAAGACAAAGTTGCCGCGTGGAAAATGATATGCGATCATAGGTATGCAAATGGGTAGCATTTCAACGCAAATTTTATGTTTCCCATGATCGTGAATGAAAAATTAAAGCGACTTAAGCGTTCGAGTAAGATCCTTTTAGATGCTAGATCCTCGCTAATTCGTCTCCCTTTATTTCCACCTTATTTAATCGCTTTCGTCGCCATTGAATTATTAAACTAAGCTATCCCTTTCATCTGCTCAGGCAATCACCTTTCGTTCATTCGAATGAAAAGATTCATTCGATTTGCAGGATCGTTTGAAATTCAATGAGGATGCTAGTACATACTTCATCCTTAGATTGTACCGAGGGAAATGAGGGAAAGGGGGATTAAAGAGGTCTAGAGCAAATGAATATCGAAGTTGCCAAATCGAGTAAACTCCGGCCCTCCAGTTCTTGTAACTTTCTGGATATCGTCGGCTGCTCCGATTATCTTGCTCCTTTCCAGACCTTACTCCCTTCTCTGGAACGCTCGCCTCCTTTTTCAGCCCCTCCGTTGTCACGCTTTAGACCCCAGAAAATAGGAGTGTTTTCCCATCGAACGAGAATTTATATCAGGTTCGTTACTCGTTCCTGGTAACTAGTTTATTCGCTGGATTTATTTACGTAGGGGGTAGATTGTGCCGCTATTGACCAATTTCCAGATTTCCGTCTTATCGACGATGGTCAACTGTAAACTATTTTGCCCATTCATTTTCTCGTGGCGCTATTTTAGTTCCCGTGGGACCTCGAAAATCTGAAATTCTGCACGCGGCTCACCCCCGAGGGAAGAACACACTCTATTACACTCGCTTCGTGTTATACTGACTCGTCGAAACCCTAATTCCATTATATCACAGGTTTGCTTTTCCACTCTTGTTTGCTCTCTAAACTGTGTCATAATTGCTCGACTGATCGTTATTCTTACCATTGTAATTGCAAACAATTCCATTTCTTTCGCAGTTAATATAGTTTGTTATAGACTTTCCGTAATTAGGTGCTCATGAGGGAGATCATTTTGTTAGAAAAGAAATGATTTTTTTTCTGTTATACCTCGGTTGCTGGCGTTGGAAAGCAACGCAGTGTCCACGATCGGCTAGGGGTCACAGTGGTTACCACGTGGTCGTCGCTCTTCATGTCACTTCCTGCGCTTCCAGCCCCTGAATTGCATTATGGTCGACCGGCATTATAACGGGACACATGATATAAATCACACGGCAATGACGTGTGAGCGTGTCAGTGCTCGTACGCGACCCGTAGCGTCCACGCAAATTGCTGAGATTAGTCGTCGGCGAATCGGCTTTCTACCCTTCGAAGAGCACCAACTGGTCCTTCCAGCGTACTTCAATTGAAGGAAACAGATATCAATTTGTACTCCAATCCGTCGTTTTCAGGCTCTCTCTTTCTCTGCCTTCAGGATGTAGTGAAACATGTCGCCTGAGATGAAAAGCAGCTCTAAGATGTCTAATAAATTACAATTTATAAACTATCTAGTCTAAGATCTTTTCCTTCTGCATGGGAAAAAGAGGAGACGAAAATTTTTCTTAGACACTATCACACGTAATTATCGAGACTCCGATTTCCAAAAAAGAAAGGGTGGAAGCGCAGTAACGAGCACATCGCCACAACGATTCATCACTGTCCACATGTATTCGACGTTACAACCCTAACGGAAAATAAGATACCTCGGTAACTAATGGGTATCCTTAGTCACCCTGTAATCGTTAATCGTTTGAGACCTTTTTGGAAACTACACTCACGATTTTCCTTTTCCGTCGATTTTTTAAGTTCAACCTGATTCATCTCAGTAGGAGATATTAACGAGTTGTAGGTTACTTTTACAGGAGGATTGCATGGTTACGGTCGCAGGAACCATAGAATGAATATTAATAGCCATCGGCATAGGTATTACGTGCAATTACAGTTTTCCGTTCATGGGAATGTTAGTCGGTAGGTACAACATCCGCGATCGCTACGTAATATCATAGCAGCGTTCTCTCTTCTTCCCTTTTCTCTCTGTTATTATAATCTTCACCATATTATTGAACACCTGTAGTATTAATTAATATAATCTAATATTGTTTTCCTAGATATACCTCATGAAACATGAAATTTCAATTTTAAAGAAAAGTCTTGACAGTACCATTAAAAAATGGTAAAAAAATTCAAATAATCTTTTTAGGTTTTAATGGAAGGCGTCACGTAATTGAATCGATCGAAAATATTTGCATTCGAATTAGACCCGCAGCTTGAGCTTGATGTGCACGTGCAAATACGTGTCCTCCCACAGGTGCATCAACTTTGTCTAGCAAACAGTGCGTTACTACATCCGGGCAAACGGTGGCTGCGCCAGAAAGGTTGCATTTTGCACGTTGCGTTGCATTCTCTCGGTTCACGGATCTCGGCCTCCTCTGAGAGGTGAATTTTGAGATTGCAATCAATGTTGTACAATGTGCCATATAATTTATGATTCTATTTAAACTGTAAAAATAAATTGAATGCATTTTCGAGCTATACGCACATGCAATTCGAGATTGCATTTTATTATCGTTCGTTGCTTATGATATTTCAAGGTTAATAGATACATACGTTTTACGATCTATCAATCATTTTCACATCACCATCATTAAAATCACCAGCGTGGCATAGCATTTCCTGTCGATAAATATGCCGTTGCGATGTTCACCGTGGCCAATGATCAAATGAGATTATTACATACATTTATGGAAGATATCTAGAGATAAATGTCAGAATGCTTCAGTTTTCTAAACGAAACAGAAATCAATCTTTTTACATGGTGTGACTCATAAAGGTAAAGTTTTAGAAAATAATTTTCCACCGTGGACAAGCGAAAATGGTAGAGAAAATGCACACAGTTTATTTAGCTCGGCTTCGTTTGCCCTCTTTTTCCCCTGACTCATTCGGACTTTTAAAAAGCACCCAACAATTCCGGCCAATTTATCTTCGCGAACTCGCTGCGAAAGAGTAGCGGAACCCGGGTCGTACAGGTCATTCGAAGGAAAGATAAAGTCTCGAACGAGGGAAGACTTTGTTCTGCGTCACTACGCCTTTTAAAGTACTCGAGGAATTTTTGTTACTATGAAAAATTGGACGACTCGAGCGACTTGGCGTGACTTTATGACCGTTCATTTCCATTTTATTTGCGCCGCTCGAGCACAACCTCCTGATTGATTTACGCCGACGGAGAAGCTGAACAGTCGTTTGTACAACGTTCAACAATATTAACTTTCAATTTTCCCCGCGGAAACCGCGATCTTATCCGAGTGGAGCTCGCAGAGAGACGGGCCACCGAAACAGCCAATTTTCTTTATCTTCCCGTCCTGTGATATAAAGTCAGCGTGTTGGCCGATTTCGCTGTCTGCTTTCCAATTTGCGACCCATCGCCGATACAAGAAATCTCGATGCAAAACCCCTCGGGCGCGCAGCGAAAATTGGGATGGATGCGAGGTGAACGAGCACGACAACGATATCGTCGAAACGACGACGTATTACCTCGTCCTCTTCGATGCTATTTAAACGTAAACGCGGACCCAGTCCGCCATTCCCATCTTTTACATATTTCTCGATGCATCGTGTCGTGTATTCTCCTTTTTTTTATCTACATGAAAATTAGAAACAAATAACATTACAGAAGTAAGTAATGAATTGAGGAAATATGGCATGAAATATTGTACATTTCCAAAGATTTATAAATCAATCTAGGTGCTAAAGTCCTCTTCGCTGTGCATCGTTCCTGAAAACCTTTTTACCATAATACCGTGTATTGGACGGCTTTGACAGTATCGGTAGCTCGTTGGTGCAAACGTTGTAGGCAGAGGCAACCGAAGGCAGTGATGTAGCCACGTGAATCTCGAGCATCGCGAGCATGGGATAAGATCGTAAAGTCTTGGACGTAAACCGTAAATGATACGTACCAGGGTGGAATGAAGTTCGTCGTTGAATCGAAAGCCCTTCGGTCGTTCTCCCGTTCGATTCTCGATAGAAAATGGGGAACGACGGTCCAAGGTGGAGGACAAGAGGTTCATTCGATCTTCGTAGAGCGCGAAGCACAGAGCACTAAACTCCTGACGAGAATCACTGACTGAGAAAAAATGTATTAGAATCTCCTCTTTTTTTGCGATAAATCACCCTTGATTATTTGAGGAATTTTCTCGATTTTTCTTGCCAATTTAAAGCTATCGCGTTTATTTAGAAAATCAAAGTTTTGAAGTATCCAGCAGTGGAATGGTTGTTGGGTATTCCGAATGTCACGATGTAAATTTCACCCTACGCTCTGCTGGACGAGCTTAGCTCGCGGGGAAACCGGTCGAAGGGTTAATCCCTGGATCTTCCTGGATTTTGGAACATGGGAACGTAAAATCGATGATGGAGTCATTGCACGAATCCACCTTGCGTGAGCCCCGCTTCTATGGGGAAGATAGATTCGATACTTCAGCTGCTTGCAGTCTGAGCCCTTGTCTTGATCAAACATATCACGAAATATGGTCAGAGGATAAAGTTGAGTTCATGCGGGCGTTTAGCAAAGGAAAATTTAGTGTGAGAACATATTTGCGTGTTGTTCAAACACTTTGCCAACTGAGGTTGTGTTTCCCACGAATGTGTGATTGCTAAGAATGACGTCTGGTTCCAGGGAAATCGTGTCTGCATTATGCTAGTCACGTCTGCCTATTTTTCTTTCGGATTTCTTCTCTTCCGATCGCCTCCTATATCCACGTTTCTCGCGAGCTGAACGAGGGGTTGTCAAACGCTACTTGTATCCCCCTGCAACACGTAAAATCTTTCCACTGCTCGTTCATCGGATTGCATGAGGAAACAAGGGACAGACAGTAATGGAGACTGAGAGAATTGCACCGTTCAGTATGATCAGCTTCGATTGTTTGCTTCACTGCTTTAATATCTTTCTTCTAGATATCACAAGCAATTTTTCTTATGCCTTTGGACTTCGAGACCATAGCAGAATAAAAGTACTGAAGTCTTATGATTTCAGTCGATAACAGAATCCAGTTTCTTATTACTGTGCATCTTCCTTCAGTGAATAATTCAGTCGCAGTAACTTCGTCGCGACTCGAATCCTCTGCGTAACCAAATCCCCTAGACGTTCAGTATGAAACAAGGTTGCAGGTGAAATTACTGATGCGCGCAACCTTAGAATCCTGCCGCAAGATCCCCACCATGTAGTTTATCGTATGCGATAGAAGTCCTAGCGTTTCCCGGATTAGCCCGTCAGTGTCTCCTAAGAAATTATCTGCATGCGCAATGGCCCTCGAGCAGTGATTCGGTGGTTATGTTCAACTTCGTTAACCAGCTATACGTAGTTGACTGCGTTACCTTGTCTGGCTGTGAAGTCAGGAAGTAGCTGACTGCACGACAACGACGGCATAACTCACGCGATGTAATGAGAAATTTGAAGGAACGTTGGCTTCTCGCGATTACCCTGGCTAACATACGTCTAGGGTTCATGCTGATAGGGATTTTCTTGAGAATTTAAGGGGATGTTTTATGGGTTGCTGCGAGACGCCAGCTGCTTCTTTCAGAATATCCTATGCACGCTTAATGCTTTTTCGTCTATTTTCCTTGCGCGATAATTCTGGACTAGGTAATTACGAAATTCAATTTCCTTATTTATTG
This sequence comes from Calliopsis andreniformis, assembly GCF_051401765.1. Classification (NCBI taxonomy): domain Eukaryota; kingdom Metazoa; phylum Arthropoda; class Insecta; order Hymenoptera; family Andrenidae; genus Calliopsis; species Calliopsis andreniformis. Next base: position 17,305,459 of record NC_135062.1, read on the forward strand.
CTGACGAAGGTATCACGCAAAAACGCGCATCTGCGTGTCTCCCGTGTTGCGCTGTCGCAAGTATTTTCATTGCAATGAATTATGGTAAGAGGAGTTTAATTAACGAATCAACAACAGTAGTAGAGGATCTCGAAACAGCGATTCCTTCGCAGTATAGTTTAATCCTAAGATTAAGATGTTCACAATGGCACCGCATGGCAAGAATTTCATATCGAGTTTATGCAGGTCAGAGGCTTGTAATTAATTTACCGCGGCATATTTCTTGCGTCGCAAGAATCTCATTTTCAACGATTTCATGATTGCTCGCTCAGGAAAGCTACACTGGCGAGGAAAACTTGGGTAGGCTTGTGGATTCGAATTTATCGATAACACATTAACTTTAATTGAATCGCGAATCGTGTGTTAATGAACGTGTAGAAAGGGTTGATAAACATCGCTGATTTTACTAAATCACTTCATTTATTTGTACTTCATTTTATTCATACCCTATGTAATGGACATGCTTAAAAAAATATATAGAAGCTTATGATAGAGATAAGAACTTTAATTTTTTCTAAAATATCACTTAGACATCGCCGACACTTTTGAACGACATTAATGGTTAGAATAATCTGATATTCGCAGTAAATTTAATGTTCTGACGGTCGAGCAAACCACAGATCCGTGGGATTCGTGTGATCACGTTAAGGGTGAGTTAATATTTCTGGAGCAGGCTCGCGGATTTAATACACGCTCACTATTTCAATCTCGCGAAACTTCATTTCGTGGTATATTTGCTTCCTCATCGAATCGCTATTAAATTTTAAGCCGGTATCAATAATATCTCTATCGTATGGTTCGTGTGAATGATTTCCAGAGAAGAAAAAAATAACAAAAAAATACAGTCTAACACTTTTGTACTCGATTGTACAGAGGAAAGTTAAGGGTGGTCTTTTCCCTGAAAATTGTTCTAGAAGGATTTCCAGAACTTAAGAGCCACAATATCCAGAAGTGCCATATGCGACGTAAAAGTCACGGTTTGATCATCATTCCAATTAAACATGGGTGGTCTCCAGTGGCAGATAGAATTACTATGAACCGTGCTGTTACTATGTATCACGGAAAAATATGAAAATCAAAGTAATAACTGTGCTACGGGCTGCAAATATGAAAATTTGCGAGAATACACGTGCACGCGTAATTTCCTTCTCCACGGTCTCTCTAAATTAACGCAGCACATCGTTACTACAGAGAGTGGTCCGTCCACCTCTCATTTTCCCTGTAATTTTTTTTTCTTTTTCACAAAAAATTCTAGCTTTGGCATAATTTTGCTCGTTTGAAAGCGTCAAAGGTAGGACAAGATTCGCTTACTTTCATTTTTCGCCCACGCTTTTCCACCTAGTTGTCTCGGGCTAGAAACATTCACGGGGAAGCTTGGAAACACTGTTAACGAATATTTATATCATTATCATGATTCGCGTGTTCGCGCGCAAAGAAAACGCTCCTGCATTTTCGTCGCTGAAAGCGTCTTCGTGCTTGATTTTCCCGTTCTCCAGAGAAGCCTAAAAAACTGCGGCTTTCTCTGAAGATACGCAAACTTAGAGTGACGATATTCGTTAGTTAAACAATTGGAATTCGGTCTGACATAGATTTTTCACGAGCAGTGATGTGATTTTTTATTTTTATCTCATTCTGTTCGCGTTTTCCTCGCGCCATCCAGATTTCCAAGTTGTGTACAAACGAATCACGATGGTGAACCATGAATAAGTAAATGCATGTGGCTGTCGCAAGTCACAATTATTCCCTTTTAAAGCCTCCACCCCCGTTGTGCTTTTTTTTAATTAATATTTTTCTTCAGCTCCTTTCGCATATGTATGCGAGCACATTCTTCGCACTTTTTACCCTTTTCCGCTTAATTTACGCCTCTTCAACCCTATCCACCCCTCACATTTCTTAATTGAACTATGAATAAATTAGCCCCGGATTCGCAGAACGTAGGACGTCGCCGCGTCGACGACGGCTTAATCTTTATTTATGCTCCGAGCAATGGGCCCTGAAAATTTCGTCTAATTTGAATTAATTAAAGCTACTCCAGCCTCGAATGCTTCATGGATTATTCTTCTTCGCCGAAGATGTTTTACCGTGCTTTTTGCGCGCGTTTATTCCGCTCGAAGCATCGAGGAAAGGGCAGAAATTTCAACTTGACCCTGGTGAAAGAGCTTCAACTATCTTATTTAAGATTCGCCGCAGAGTGCAATGATTTACAGGGAGATAATTTCACGATATTAAGTGTTCTCAGGCTGTCCTCGCCCTTCTAGTCGTTTAAATTGCGTTTATTATGACACTAGATTCGCTACTTTGTCTGATTATGAGTATATATGTAGAGTTTCAGGTCTACGGGTGTGTTTAATTTGCGAAACTCGACTGCTCGGAGGGATTTACTATTGGTAGCCGTATTCTACGGATCTGATATTCCGACGCTCGTAAATTCTGGCGATAGTCGAGGCACGCGTGAAACTGTGGGTTCCATGATCCAATAGCTAAGGGGGATCCGTAAATAATGCTTGTAGACTCTGTTGCAATCGATCTTAATTCTGCATAGAGGGAAAATACCTCGATGGGATAGACGATGCAGGAAATAGTTACTGTGATTCTTCCATTCTTGCTAGCGCCTATCGTCAATTCGTATCACTGATCTGTGTTTCCTCATGTTGGAAAATTGGATTCTATGACTGATAACGCGATTAAAATTTAATTAATCGATAAAATACCTCTGCTAATGAGACACACATTATACATAACTATTGGTTGATGAATACGGATTCTGGCTAGCCGCCAGAGCGTGGAATTACCTCGATTCGACTGACATTAAAATTCTTACAATTTTCCACTAGCAGTCGCGAATTTTTTAATTACTTTCAAGATAATATAAAGGCAACAATAATGGAAGAACTTTTTTTAATACAGTTGATAAAAGTAACAAAAATATTCTACAGCTAGATCCATGTTCTCCACAAACAAAACCACAAATATACTGCCGTGAACTGGTACGAGACGGAAAAAACGTAGATTACCTGAAAAATCCAGTGAAATAGCCATTAGAATATTAATGCGGTTTCGGCTTCATCGTTTTGCGTGAAATACAAGGTTCGCTAGTTGCCAAGCCGCGTGTGCACTTTTTGCAATTTCACTCGGTCTTCGAGACGCATCAGTCTGATTGCGAACCGAGTACGCCAAGTCGACGATAATAACGTGGTCCTGTATTTGCTAGAATACTATACCCCTGATTATAATTAGATGCGCTCTTTGAAAATGACTTATTTTTAAGATTGACTCCGGTTCAACAATTAAACACCTGCAGTGTCGGGGCAGCCAACATCATTCTTCCCTTTAGATCAAGAAGAAGAGTCCTTAATCAATTTCGCCGAAATCTACAAATGGGTGGAGATTATGAACTCTTATAAAATGGATTAGTGGGAAACAGAGATTTGAACGGAACGAGTAAAGTGTTAAGTGTTAAGTGTTAAGACGCCTTAGAATGCCAGAAGAACAGGACCAAAGCTGGAGGTTTTTCCTCGGGATAAAGCTGCAATTAGTCCATGCAGTCCGTGCCAGCTAAGCGATAGAAGCTCTCGAATAACCGGGAGAGCGGCGAGAGAGGCAAACAACGAAACACACGGTAGCATAAAGTCCGTTGCCGATCCGACGCCTTCTAGTTGGAGTTACTCCAATTTTGCTAATGCGCTTGTGCCTCGCCGAGTAGCCACCGGCAGGCGTAGTTTCGAGTTTCGAGAGAGTTGCGCTTGGACCAGGTTCACTTCGTCTCTCACCTTGGCGAGCAGGCAAACTCGAAAACTTTTTGAATCTCCCCCTCGAAGACAGCCCTCCTGCTACGACGTTTTGTGCCCGACGCTGCTGGCACGCTGCCCCACGTCCCTGCACATTTTCGTGCTCGACCTTTCGCCAAGCCGAGCTATTAATGGACCGAAATCACTCTACCGAAATGGGAAAATGAATTTCCCGATTGCAACGGGCTTTCGAAACGACGCCCCGCCAGTTTACATGCACTCAGAGCGCCGCTAATTTCGGTGTCGTCGCCAACAAAATTATCGCGACACCAAACGACCTTCTCGTTGAACGCGATTAAGAGGAACTGAGAGATTTCACGACCGTGGGAAAATGCGATCTTTCGTCACTAGTAGCTGGGGATCAGAGTTCCAGGGACTTCTAGCGATTTCTACTCCAGCGTGGTCTTTAGATTAATTGTTCTTCCAGTCTCTGAATCGGCGAGTAACGCCCCATGTGGTCTCCTTGTAAGTCCCTCTTCGGCCACTGAAAGACGCATTGTGACGATACGCTCTGCATACCGTTTCCGGCCGCCTGCGCGACAAATGCAACGGGACACCGAACAGCGTACCGTGAATACCCTTGCACAAACGTGGACATCGAGAAACACGGACCTTCTTTGGAAATCGAAAACCAAGGTTAGACTACCGCGCATGTAGCCTCCTCGTACAGTGAATCGTTGCGTAAGCCAGCAAATGTTACGCAAAAGCAATCGACGGGAATGAGGAAAGATTACCTTCGAAGCGTTTCCTAAATTCCAGGCACGCGAAGGCGTGTCCTATTATGCACTTCACTTTTAATGCCTCCTGATCGCCGCCTTTGGCACGGTCAACAGGTATTTATGTCGTCAGATACAAGTTGTTTAAGTAGAATAATTTAACAGAGAAGAAAATGGTTTTTTTCACCTATATCTGTAGCGATGCACTTGCAGAATGCAACTGATGTATGCAGATTCATCAATTCAGTAGCTTATTTCCAGTGTTGCAGGGAAAAATGTAGGAGGATTGCATTCTCCATTGCTGTATGAGAGATATTGCGTTACTATCGTAAGCGATTCGAGGCGAACATTGTATCGAAGGAGACTATTCGAGGAACGCGATTCACAAGCCATAACCACTTGAACCACTTGATTCCGAGTCTCTCGCTGGGTGTCAAGTGCAGGGGCGATACTCGATTACTTCATGAGGATGCGTGCCGCGAATCTACGCTCAGCAAATGTTTAATATTGATGCAACAATCGCCGTGTTACGCTGCACGTGACCGTAGAAGCGTACGTTCCATTTACGCGCCACCACCGCGACGCTCGTTCGCAGCACTCATTCAGGGCCCTCTTCCTACAATTTCGTTCTGAGGATTGTTTAACTGATTACATTAGCATTACAATACATGCAGCTATGGTGCGTTTGGATTGGAAATTCATCACTGTATTCTTTGCTCTGCAATGAAAGCTTTCAAAATTCTATTTGGTCCATTTTAATGACCACTGGAATACTACACAGTGGAAAAGAATCTTATTTCCAAGAGAATAAATATGGAGCCTGAAAAATAGCTTGTTAAACAAGGTATTTAGCTAGAATTTGCGGTAAATTAAAAATTCTTCATAACCAATGCTCTCTGAATGTTTAATTAAAGTACATGTATGGAGAATCCACACTCCCATCTCTGTGAGGCAGCATAAAATATTCCCAAGCTAATAACGCAGACGTTTACCATCTTTTCGCGACCAACGCGACTGGGCAGTGATGGTTTTTTTCCTTTTAATTTCCTAGGACAAAAGGTGGTCGCGTGTTCTGCGTGGCTCATGTTACCCTTCGCGTTAATTCCGCTTAACTCGACTCGGTTTCTCGCCTTTTGCACGCACCTTACGTGCGCGTACTTGCGTTACTTACCTTACTTTAGTGTGTAATATATATGCTTGCCCTACCCAGCTACGAGGAAGTATTAAGTTTAAAAGCAAATTTCTCATCGCCTGAATTTATTCTGACGTCTGAAATTAATATTCCACCAGGCATCCGGAAGTCCCACGTTTATCTAGATATAATAATCGAGAGATAGAGTCCTGTATCTTGGGCATTAATTATTTTCATCTAAACATCTTGCAATATAAACGATAATTATTTTCTAACTAGTAAACACAATACTGCAGTTTTTTGGAGCAAAAGGTTTTGAAATATTACAGGAGTTACGAAGATCAACTTTTAGAATCAAAACGCTATGAACTGCAAGTGACCTAATGAAAGTAATCTATTAAAAGGTTCCCCTGGAAAATGTGGAAAAATTGCTACGGTATTGAGCTATTAAAAAGGTTCCTCGCGCTGCAAACCCGAGCGGGTCGGCGGACTTTAGCGCGTCATCTCGCCCTTAATAACGCGCGCCTGCCAGTCTGCAACCCCCTTTTTAGGTGAATCTGCTATTTATGGCAGCGAGGGCGAGGACTAAGCATTCCTGTCGGATACACCCGGTAATTTCGTTCGTCGTTAAAACGGTGGCTGCGTTGAATCACTCCGTGGAATTCCACGGCACGTCAGGGCAGACGAAAACTACCTATAAACTTTTCAGACCTCGAGAACGCCGAACGGGGTGATTTTTGACGGGCATAGTTGCTCCTCTTTCGGTAAGATTTTATTGTTTGCTCTTGCAGCTGCTCTCCGGGGCGAAGCTTCGCGATAAATGAAATTTCGTCTGGTGTGACTAGCTCTGCTGAGATTGTCCTGCACGCTGAACTTTATATCTACTGAGTTTCGCTATAATTGATAATGCTGAAAATGTGCGGATGATTTTTGAGAATCTGGTTAAATTGTGAGGAAGTAGAATAAAAATAGTTTAATGGTAGATTTAGGTGGGGATACGTCTGGTGAAAAATTGTAGGTTGTAGGCGGAGGATTTAATATCTCAACATCAACGGGTGTTTTAAATAGAATCTCGTAATTTGTGGTTTCCGAGTTAGTATTTGGTTGAGGCAAGTTCGACGACTTATTGCACAGCATTACTTTAGATGGCAATTATCTCAAAGGTTTCGACGAATTCAGTACTGAAATATTCCTTAAAAAATAATGGAGCAAGGTACATCTTCTCCATTTTTATGTTATAACCACGACTGAAGAATAAAATCCGTAAGAAACGATGATCTGGGCCCGAACGTGGTACATTTTACGTCGAAAATGTACAAAGGCTATATAAATTCACTACACAGTACGTTTCTTATTATAAAATATTCCAGCGATGCATTAAAAGCATACAATGAATGCATGGTGCACTTTGAGCAGCTTTTAGCCTCTTATAGAAGACGAAAACGTCGGATTTATAGAGTCTCTCGTTGACCTAACCTTTTCAGGAGTATGTGTCGTGGAAACGTGAAACCAGACTTTGAAAACTTCTTCCATACGCATAGAAGATAAGGATGAGGAATTATGAAAATTCTTTATCATCAAGATAAGCAAAAAATCGATCAGGTTCTTAGTCATAGCTAAGTTAATTCACATAGTAATTATTTTCAAGGTCGGCTCACCTCGAAATCAGTAGGTACCATTCATCGCGGTTACGTTCAGCCACGTTGGAATCGCGTTCCGACAAAGGCCAACAAATATAGTCATCGGTTCCTAGTCGCGATGGTAATTCGAAACACGAATGGCACGGACTCCCGTTGGAGTTCCTCGAGCCAAGATTCCTGTAGAACCGTGTGTTGGTCTTTCACACCGTATCCCACGTCACACACACAGGAAATCATCCACCCCCTTGAACTTCCGTGAATACTACTAACAGAATTATCAGCGGTCGTCCCATGCCCGAATTAATCTGGTGTTTAGGCTAACAGGCTTCTCAATCTCCAGCAATCCTCGAATAGTACGCACGAGTATCGAACTGTTGAGTTGAATCAATTCAATGTTAGTTTAAACTGATATGGTGTCACGCGTAGTCCCTAGAAAACCTTATTCTCAAGGCTGCCAACTAGTGTCTGAAGCTAACATATATGCTTCGCGAACATATAATCTAAGTGGGTTAATCTGACATACCAGAAACCTCATTAAAACCCATACATCATCACTCTGCAAACGTAAGTTCCATCCCAAAATACTTCGTAGTATTCTCCCAAAATACATGAGACTATTCTGCGTTGTCCGATAGTTGAAACATCCAGCCTGCAAATTAACGCGAGTTTCATTGGAAACAATGCCGAGTGAATTGAATACTTCGTCAAGCAGCCTTGCCACGAGCGATAAACCTCGATAGGCTGTTGGCGAGCCGTGTGACTGACCACGAACGGCTTATTTCAGCAGCCGTGTCTTCTCCGCGCGGTACGCGTGCCGCTGGTATATTTTCACAGTCGGTTGGAAATAGTCGGCCACTGGTCTAATATTATAATAGCGATGACTGCCACCGCGTGAAGGCGAGTCCGCGCGAGCGAGCGGACGCAGTCGAGTCGCGGGCGAAACGGCTGCCAGTTTCGAGCGTGTGACGCGGGAACGAGAACGCGACCGGATAACGTTACTTCTTGCTCGTCGTGACAGGACTGTCGCAGTTTCGCGTGCTCTAGCCTTCGGCAAAGGCTGCCTCTTCCGTGTCCACCTTGCTCCGAATTCGAGTTCTGTGACCACTTTAAAGAAACGTTTCCGACAGGAAGGAGACCGTCACGTGGATTTATTTCTCGTCGATAATCATCCCCTATCGAGGGATTAGTACCATCTCTTTGGAAATTAAGTGCTAAACTCGGCAACTCGGTGACTTTGAAATTGATCGATGCTCAGAGTATTCCTCGACCATCGATCTCAATTGGATAATCGCGAGTTTCTTATTGGCGACAGGTAGAAAGTTTCACAGGATTTTCACCAGGAGAGATGTATCCTTGACCTTTGCAGCTTTTCGCGCAAGATAGCCGCACAGATTTATGCGAACGTCAACCGCGTATTAATCTCAACTCGAACGCGAGTTTTCCAAGGTATTACGCAACCCTTCGATACCGATTATACATTTGATAATACGTTCCCGTATTGTAAATAATCTGTACGTGATTTATGCACCACCGCGACAGAAAAAGCTACGCGACGTGAATTTTCTATTGGAGTTTCCCGTAAAGTGCGATGAAATCATCCGGAACGTTGAACGAACTTTAGCTGGATCGCAGGATACCGAGATTTAAGTGGAGGAGAATTTTCTGGGACAATCGGCCAGGATAGTACGTTGAAAATGGCATCGAGGCGTCGATAAATGTGATCTCGATATTCGGTGCGGCTGGTTACGAGTGAACACAGTGAATGCTGAACGAAAGTTTGAATTATACGACACTCGCGTGGATCTGTGAGACGGAGGTGTGCCATTAATGTCGTTATCGGCGTTTTAAAATGTTGTTAACGACGTCGGAACAGCGCTCACGATGACAGCCAACATGGCAACCGGATCGCATAAAATGGTAAATCGCCTTTTCCCATTATGCAGCTTCAATTGGACATTCGATTCTCTATACAGCAAACGTAGGCTTTCTACTCTTCACTTTGACTATATATCTTGGTGTGTCTTCTTCTTTCAGAGTATATTGGTACATTCAGTTTAGATTACACACGGCTTCTTTCTATAATTCGCGTATTTCTATTATTATCCGCTGACGATGAACCTCCTCAATGCCTCAGACATCAGAAGTTTATCGTTATCGCGATTCCCATCGAAAATCCCGATAACGCGAGTGCTTCTTCGCGTGTCGGTTTTCAATGACTATCCATCATTTCGCTTGCGGTTCCGTTCGAGCTGCCGCAATATTTCACTCTTATCCACCGAGCAGTCTCTTCTGACAACCGGTTCTTCTGGCGCGAACGTAGCCAGATTAACGAGCGATCCCATTCACCGAGTAATCGTCGATTAACCGAACAACAGTTCGCTGCTATAATTGCATCGTAATGTCAACGTCGCGCTACCATGGAGAGCTGTTACCAGAGTAGCTGAGACCTCTGGCTACGGCGACCCTTAGGCCGCGTTCCATCTGTTCAAGTAGGCTCCATAGAATGGTAATTCGGCACGATTAATTCGTGATTCCGTAGGCAATATGCGCTGGCCATGATCGCTTGCACCAAATCTGTCGCGACATTTGTGATCACGCGTGGGAATCATCGCGATATCAAGTGGCAAACGGAATGCATTCCGCTTAGCGATGGGTTTCCATTTGCTTTGAACTGTGACAGGAAATTCGGGTCAGTTGTCAGTCGAATCTCAGAGATTTTCTACTCTTGCATTTTAAATATGCAGAATTCATTTTGGTGATGGTCCACTGAGTCACTAAAGAGTTCTCAAAGTCGCTGGTATGAGATTACTGTAAGGAAAAGTTATTTCGTTGTTAGGCAATTGTTTGGTTATATCTTAGTGTTACAATTCGTGCCCAAGCGTGACGGATTATAACATTATTAAGCGATATCGTTGTTCCCGCGATAAGTACCATAATTGACCAGCATCGATCTGAAAGCTTCCCCACGACGTAATCTACTCCTCTGCGGGTCTCAAAATCAATTAACCAGTTAACTCCTTTGCTCTGTGGGACGCTTAGTCCCTTATGTAATTAGGAACTGACCCCTGCACAGATTAGAGGTTCTATTCTGTGCTTTCTGTTACGCTGTGCCACACTCTTACTTCTAACTTAAGGCATTGTGCAGGCTTTGCAATATTCTCAATTGTTCAATTCATATATTCATAGACTGTATACATGACACGTAGTTTCATCCATTTAGTATTTGTTTTTGTAGTCTTGCTAATATCTTAATAATTGCAAAGCGCATAGTATAGATCCCAGGTAATCTCCAATTATATTCGTGTATGTAAATAACCCCAAGGATTGCCCCTTCCAAATAGAATTCACCTTGGGGCATCATTCGTCATCGAACCTTCGACCTGATCAGTCGAAAGTGTCCTTCGGTGTCGTTGCTCTTGATAGGAAGTTCTTAGCGGTGTCTAGCGAGTTTATTGACCTCTCCTAGATTCTTCTACCCCTCCAATATTTTTATTTAAGTAGAAATATTAGTGCTTTGATAAAAATGTACATACTCTAATTTTCTTAATCAATTGTTACATGTGTGATTGTAAGTGTGATTGAAAAGTTAATTGTGGAAGTAATCTATTATTGTCACAGGTCAACGGGGACGATGATTGGGAGTATGAGGAAATTGTCCTCGAGAGGGGCGGTGCTGGCCTCGGGTTCAGTATCGCTGGGGGCACGGACAATCCACATTTCGGCAAAGACACCGCCATTTACATCACGAAACTCATACCTGGTGGTGCAGCGTCCGCTGATGGTCGCCTGCGCGTCAACGACACGATCCTTCAGGTGAATGACGTGTCTGTTGTCGACGTACCACATGCAGCCGCCGTCGACGCACTGAAGCGGGCAGGAAACACCGTCAAACTAGTAAGTGTCTTCCCACCATTATTCTATTTTCATAAAATTATCAAATATGTAGTCTTATCAGAGCTTTGAGTCATTCGTACAATTCTCATGGAATAGTTTCCTATTTGCTGAAGGTGCAAATTAAATTTAAGTGCTATACTAAATCAAGTTTGCTGATTATAGTATAGAATTGAATAATGAACATAAGAATTGTTTCGGATAACTGTAGCAAACCGTAGTAGTGGTTATATCGTTCGAGATCGGAAGGTAGGACGTAGAAGTGAACATCTTCCTCCCAGGGAATTAGATTAACCTACATCACAGAGACGTATAACGAAGTACTCTTCCGAAACTGTTCCCGCAACCCTAACGACTTACGACCGACGTCGCTTGAGTGATTGTCTCCATGGGATTTCTCTGGCAAAGTTGGGAGATGTACTTTATAATTTCTGCGACCTTAAAATCTTCCTATCAATGACTTAGAGTTACTAAAATCCAATATCAACATTTTTTAGCCTATTAACTACGCAAGTTAAACAAATTCCTTATCTAAGCACAGCAACATTTATTAGAATTGCCAGTAATAAAATTAGCTAATTAATTTTTCATCCGTTTTTCGAGGCAGTTGACGATTAACTCTTATTCTCGATGAAGGTAATACTAGTTATTTCCATTCTCTGAAAAAAATGTAACTCCATGAAGCCATATAACGACGAAACATAAGGAAAATGAATGGCGTGGGATTTAAAATGTATTTTCAAGCAATGGAGTTAACTCGGCTGGCAAGAATCCCTTTCAGACATCCAATTATTATCTGGTAGCCACAATACGAGATAATCGCGAACGACGACAATGCTGGCTGTATATCTTGCAGGAAAACCGAGATATTTCTGCCCCTCTCGGCGAATAATATTCGCCATTGCCACATCCTATCGTCGAGACATTCTAATACCCAGAATTAAAAAGATATTTCAAAAATGGCCCACAACTAATCGTAAGAACTAAGGATAGCCTTTTTCTATTCAAATTTCGTACTGCCACAATATTAATTCCACGGTGAACTGCAGGGTTTGCTTGCCACTGAAAAACCTTCCGGTTTTAACAATCTCGCGTTAGCATTTGAATAGGTATGGTCCAGTTCGTAAACGCAATCGCGAAACTCGTAGAAAATGTGATCCAAATAAATTTAGAGCACTGCAATTATTTGCTATCTATGGCCTCTGCAATGAAATATTGTTTTCCATAGATTTGGAGACTTTTCTAATTGCTCGGGCCAACACTGTTCAGGCAAGTTATGTTATTAATCTTTTTCGAGTGTTCAGAAAATAGGGACGAACTTAAGTCGTTGCAATATTTTCGAAGTGGAAACAGAGGAAGCACTCCTTCCTTAAAGCTGTGGAGAATATTCGTACTATGCAATTTAATTGACTTTAAACAGAATTTATTTTCCAACATTTGATTGAAATTACTTTTTTAGATCAAGTCTACAGAGTTTGCTATTTAAACGATTTATTACAGTAAGAGATTACCGAAGGAAGGAGCCCATTAAAGAGCAAAGATAGATTCCTTCAGAATGTGGATAATTCTATTAGATGCCGAGCAAAACTGTGATCATCGATGAATCCACTGTATAAATTTCTTAAGTGAATGAGAGGAAATGCTCCTGGAAAGAAAGCATCCTACATTTACCAATTGGAGAGGCTTTTAATTACGTGGATTCATCGCTGCATTTCACGCTAAAGGGAAGTGTGGGAAATAGTGTGATTTACTCTGGAACACTCAACTATTCCATGAAAATGTAAATTCTACTCGCTGAAATTTGACTTGGTTCAGCTTCCGAAACGGGCGAATACAATTCTCAATTAAATTTCCTTAAGTTCTCAATATCAGAATTCTAGATCGACACATTTCTTAATTAACATAGAAATAAGGTTTTGAGTATTCGAATTTAAGATAAAGCATTTCAAACAGAATACTAGGCTTTGCGAGGATGGTGTCTAACAATGTGTTTCCAATTAATTTGCAGTACGTGCGTCGACGGAGACACACGCAGCTGATCGAAATCGAGCTAATCAAGGGAAACAAGGGCCTGGGTTTCAGTATCGCCGGTGGTATTGGCAATCAACATATACCTGGTGACAATGGAATCTACGTGACGAAAATTATGGAGGGCGGTGCTGCTCAAGTGGATGGCCGTCTTGTCGTCGGAGATAAATTAGTGGCAGTCAGGAACGCTTTAGTAAGTCTGAGTAAAATCGTACTCATTTCACTTTAATTTCAAGCTTAATTCTTACTTCTGAAAAGAGGCTTAATCGTCGAGAATTATTTAAAATTTTAAAAAGAAAAGATTTCTCGCATTTATTCTAAGAAATCTGTGTGACTTTTAGTAGTGAAGTGTGAAATATCGTTGACAGTATAAACGAGAGTGCCAAACCTAATGGATTTCCAGCAATTCGTGTCAGATTTTGAAAAGCTCTCGATTCCAGTTGATCTGGAAACGAGCAACCGGGTGAGGATAACGCGAAAAATAGATCAGAGTAGTATTTAATGGCGGCGAATAATTGATAGTTCTTCCGTCAACGTTGCACAGCTCTTCGTGTGGTTGCAGGTGCGAGCCTTGTCGTTTCACGGCTTTCCGCGATTTTTCGCCTCGACAGTCCTCCTCTTTTCTTCACGTGTCCACCCCTTGAGACTCGCTGCCATGAAAGTCTCGATTAAAAAGGCCACTCCGGCCAGCTTGATTTATAGTCAGGGCAAGCGCAATTTAAGGGGCCTGAAAATTGCTCTTTTTATTGATTAATTTTTTATCTTCCTAAATTTCTTTTCATCTTCCTGCGTCATTTTATGCGGAGTCTCGTTTCCCGCAAATAGCTGGACGATATAAAACTAATCGTATAAAACAGAATTCCACATGAAATTTCACATGAAATTTAACGTCACTCACTGCTATAAATGGTACCAATAAGTCAGCTGGTTTCGTACTCTAGTCTGATACTGTACGTATTAAGAAATCGGTGAAAGTTTTAAATAGATTGGCCCGCTTTAAGACGTAGCAATCGATCGAGGTTTCTTGGACGTTTGGGGGATGGGAACGATTTATTTAAAAGTTTTCGGGACGCGTTAGACGGCAGATCGCAAGTCGATCTAACTTTCTGCATGATTGCGTGTCAGTATACTCCGGGACAAGGAACGTTGCAAGAAGTTCGTCAGTTGTTTATGACACGAGCCTGAAACTTCCTCTTGATACAGACTTTTTCCGCGTGCTAGCAGTCCTTGAATAATTACAAGTTCTTCTATACCTTCTTGTAATTTGTCTTCTTTTAACATGCTACATAAAATGACGGGTGCTAGCATTGTTGAATATAGACATTTGTAATAATAAAAATGCCAAAGACGAAACGCATGACTCTTACAATATTTGTTCTATAATCCATCTCGAGGTAGTGTATAAGGGGACAGAGGGGAGCGGTGATTGACAGAGGAAATTGAACGGGAGAAATCAATTACCGCGGCACGGTAAATCTCGATCGATACGCGTAGCGAGGAACGCATTTTCCTAGTCAGCTTCACCCTTATCCCTTTCTGCACGTGTTCCGGTGAGAAATGGAAAAACAGAGGCGTCGCCGTGATGAAAGGGGATACGTTGGAAAATTGAGATGAATGAACAGGCGTTAATGAATGAAGAGAAATATTTCATCTGAAAGAAAATAGATGATAGTAATGTATATTTCCTATGTGTATATACGTATTTCTCCTCCTCAATGGTAGCGTCTATATTACCTTATTCCTGTAATGAAATATAAATAATCAGAATCACTTGAAAACCTTTCACTTTGAAACTATCTCAAAGTTCTTCATGAGTCGAAGAGCTGAAGTCCAAAGATCTTTGAGATTTGAAAACGATTGCAGAAAGTAAACTTGAAAGTACCATGCGCAAAAAGGGACGAAACCTTGAAGTATAATTTTTCATCTGAAATATTTCTCGAAGGTTCAACTAAAGGCATAGCGAGTGAATAGTAATCCAAGAAGATTTATATCTAGCTAAAGAAAAATAACAAAGAGGGTTCCTTTGATTCCAGCAGGGTGACAAGAACCTCGAGAATGTGACGCACGAGGAAGCAGTGGCGACTCTGAAGGCAACTCAGGATCGCGTGGTTCTTCTGGTCGCGAAACCGGAAACCGGAATCGTGCCCCCACCACCACCCCCGATGGCCTCGGACAATTCACTCTCGCCGCAGCCACGTAAGCTATCTTCGTATATTCTGTTCACATATACATATATTATTCAGGTGCAGGTTCGAGGCTCGCGTGGCTGCTACTCTGCCCTTTTCCCCCTCCCTTTCGGGACATTTTCAGGATCTTTTCTTCTCGAATTTTCGCGACGCTGCCGACCGGAACGATAAATATTTCACGCGACGCGAAAAAGCGTCGACGCGAGCTTTGTTCGTGCCACCGGACGCGGTTCTACTGCAGAGGAAACTCTTTCTCCGCTGCTCTGAAACGGGAACGCGTTTTAGAATCTCGCTGTTTCCGTCGTTCGGCGGTCTTGTTGCCGCAGCAATTAAATAGGTTGCGTCGAGAGTTGTCCCTGGAACGCACGGTAGACGGGAAAAAAGGGAAAATCTTGAAAATGCACGGATTTTGAGGTCAGCCTAGAGTATTGTTTCTGTTGTAAGTCTTCCTCGAGCTTGGCCATTTTTAGTGTTTACTGCGGCTGCAACCCAGGAGATATCATCACAAGCAATTTTTGGCTTCATAATTTGTATAGTTATTTGGAAATTTGAAATTTATTCTGGAACCTGCTACATTTCACAATCTTTTAAAGCTTTAGTTTCAAAAGCCCGAAAAACGCTTGGTCTCTTTTGTATTTTTTACTCGTGAAATTTAGTAGCAATTTAGTATTCACTACCACTCGAGATCCAAACATTTTCTAGCGATGCTAGCGTTCCTCCAAAATTTAACCGCGCCGTAATTCTTTCAATTCCCGCGATTCCCGTAGCGAATATAAACGCGCGCGATTCTCCGTCCTCGCAGTCTCGCACTCGCCGGCATAGAAATGAATTTTTGATCCCACGACTTCCTCACGATTCTCCAGCTTCCTGTCCGCTCTGACGATCGGACGTAACTTATTCATCGCGCTCATAAAGTCGACCTCGTAAACTCTTCCTGGGCTTCGCGTGGAGACGCCGAAGATGGACTCGTTTCGCGCAACTGCCACAAGGTGTGCATGCGCAAAAATTGCGACAGACCACGCGATTTCAGCTCACCGAGTCCGAATTAGATTGTTCGCTCTACTGAAAACTTAATTGTGGGTTCTCTCACTTGGGAATAATGCTCTACTTTATTTTTCCTTCGTGAGAGAGTAGAGCATGCCTGATTCTCAAGAAATCGTTTAACACTGAGGGAAATGCGAATACGGGGGATGAAGGAAAACACTTTTCCTTTCTTTTTTCGAAATTGTAATTTATTCTAGATACTCCGTAAAGCGAGCCAGCCATACGATAACATGTACTTTTCTCCTAAAACGTGACTCGCGATTCGTAGTAGGGGGGGCATCCTATCCATCACGCAAGAGCAAACTTCAAAATTAGCTGACTCTTTTTTGTGGCAAACAGGAAAGCAGAATGGTTCCGTGTCGGCGCTGGAGAACAACTCGACCCTGCCGTACTCGCAAGAATCACGTCACGCGTCTTCTCTGGCTCTTCACGGCGCGGCTACGCCACGAGCTGTTTCTCAGGAGGACGTATCACGGTGAGTTCTTTCGTAGTATACTTTCTCCTCTTTACGACAAAAGTACCGAGTAGCCGTACTCCCTCCCCTTTTTCATTTTTCGAAGTCCCCTTCTCCCTTTCCTTTATTTTCTGCGCACGGGTTGTTCGTTCTTTCTCTTCTATGTCTTTCGCGTCGCTGAAAAATCTTTCCGTTCGAACGACCAGGAAATAAAGAACCAGAACGTCACGTACACTTCCTTTAAAACGAATCGCCCGAATATCACACGACTCCATGCCCTTTCTCTATGGCTGTCCCTTTTTCTCTTGTTATTTTTATTTTGCTCGAGTGCACCGATTTCTTGGTTGCATCTTGTTGACTTTGGAACGTTTCGGGGTGTCTTGTAACTGACGATTCGAAACTTGGATGCATTTTTAACTTGGAGCCGTGGTAACAGGGTAAAATCGTTGATTTATCGACCTTCATAGAATACGGGAAAAACAGAAAAATTATATACATCGTTACATGAAACATGAAAAGACCACATATTTTCCGAGCATTCTCGTAATTTTATTCGACGATGAAAAAGTCGAAAATACTTCCACTAGAGTTTTGAAAAAAGAATACCACCCGGACAAACTCGAAACTCTGTTTTCACGGGAAAAATCTCAGGCAAAGGAACGCTGGTGGCATAAATCAGTCCGTGGTTACCTCTCGTTATTGTCGAAATCGCTGGTCGGTGAATATCGCGCACAAGCTGTAATCGCATTCCGTGCATAAACACGCACACGCGTACATAAGCGGGCCAACAGCCGGTGGTGGTTAATTATACAGTCACAGAGATTGTTGAATTAGCCAACGAGAAAGAGGGTAGGCCAGAGAGGCTACTCGAGGAGACAAACAGAGACAAGGATCGTTTGCGAGGGCGCGCAGCTAGGGCGTGTGTGCAAAGAGGGAGGTTGCGGTTGGCCCACTGTGCGGACTAATTGCCGATGGATTAAGAGCTTATCGAATTGGTCCGCCTGCCAGAGACAGGATTGGTTTGGACACATTATGTACCCTCCTGCTACGCTTCCACTGGACCAGTTTCCACCCCTTTGCTCGTCCCCAGCTGTTCAGCTGCCCGTTGCTTTCGATTACAACAATGTTACGCACGAGTTAAGGTCAGCTGAGCGTTCCACGAATTTCGTCTTGGTTTAATATTTGCAACTGACCGCGGTCCGTTGTCTCCACAATCGAAATACCTTGGAGACTTTGGTTTAACTGTATGTAGGATCGACCAGGCTGTTTTCAGGGATACCGTTTCGAGTTACGTAGAATTATCGGTCGATGTTTTCAATTCACCGAATGATAAAGTATCTCCTCATAAATCTCAGCAGCTTGCAACTGGAATAACTCGTAGCGAAGTAAGATTCGAGCATTTTCTCGGTAGCTTCGAATTCCGTGCTATTGACGGGGTAGTCGGGAGTGATGGACCGAGTCTCGAAAACATCTTAGACGCTGGGCTGGGTAAGTATGCTTCCCCTAGCCCGCAGGTGCGCGAAACTTTCTCGTAGCCGCGCTTAATGAAATATTCCATTCATGGCAATATTTAACGGCGGGCTCCCGGCGTGCAGTTCTCGGAGCAGTCAAAACTGCAATTAGTTCTTCCTTCGTTCCACTCTTTCTCTATCCTTGGACGTGCTTTGCTCACTCCTTCCGCTTCCAGTTAAAGTTTCGAGCCCCCTGTCCCCTCGTGTGGTCGAAGAATCGGATTTCGCCCGCGGGGATTTCGTGTGTCCCAACTTGAGAAGCGGAAAAAGGAAGCCGGAAGATAGACTCTCGCGCGTTGGAAAAGAGCTTGCGACCGGAGGAGAACGGGAAGAATGGCCGAGCCAGGGAGAAGAGGAGCAGGGGGGAGGAGTTATTACCGGTACTTCGTTCAAACGTGAGGGAAAGAAAGCTTTAATTTCTGCCCCCGTAAATTAACCGGAAACCATGTCGCGATGATTTATCTACGGTTGCATGGCGTTTGGGGAAAAAGTAATTAGACCTTCAGGAGAGTTAAGATAATTATTTACTAGACAATTTTCCTTCATTTTTTCTTAGAAATTTCTTTCAATTCGAGTTAGAATCGTTGTTTCAGAACCCAGTAAATATCAATCTAATGCTCCGGCTTTCTCTCTTTCACTCGAACAAGTTGATTTTCTCGCGATTTAACTTGTTTTTCTCTCGGAAACATCTCTATTTTTCGTATTACCTGGAATTACCGAAAAACAATCGGAAACGTCGATCTTCGAGAGTGAAATACACCCCCGCGCGAATGGGGAAGAACACAGCTCATGCCTCCCAGAGTGTCGACAGTAATTTGTAGCGTAGTTGACGGGAATTCTCCGAGCGTTGATTGGTAGTTAATTGCTTCCAGATACGGGAGCTTAGCGTTGAAAAATTGAGCTTTATTAAAAAGGTATTTTCTTAAGAGTGCATTCACAGCGAAGACCTGAAAAAACAAACATTTTTCTATGAAGAGTACACTGTGTAATTGAATTTTTAATTAGTTATTTCATAGTCTCCACTTTCGATATCACAAGATAAAAGCAGCTACTTATGGAACCTAAAAATGAGAAAATAATCTCTGGTGGAAGGGATAAGTCGAGGTTCCTATAAAATGAAAAGTAGTATAATACAAGGGTCGAAATGTTTTTAGAAAATTTGTACTCACCTCGTTCTTGATTATTCCATTTTCTGCTCGAATCCCATTTCCTTACACGCTCTAGATTTGTTAAGCAAATGTTTTTCTTACTGCTCGCGTACGCCGGTAGCTTAAAGTCGCTGAGCGGAGTCAATTACGCTCGACAATCAGAATGAACGCGAAGGCGTGTTATTAAGCTTATACACGATACGCCGTTAAATCCTTTCGGTAAATAACCGGTGTTTAATCATCGTGAATTATGGTTTTCTAATCCTCTGCCAGCCAGTATCTATGAAGGATCTGACGCGTGGTCTGGGCTCGTTAAACGCGTTCATAAATCCTGGATGCACCTGAGCTTTAAAACGCACGCATGCAACGCGCTGCAACCGATCGCGATTCCCGTGTTGCCGTTTAATCTTAATACCAACGAAACGGTTTCTTTTATCGGTTTGTTTTATACTTTATTGCAATGTTCGAACGGCACCAGACAATAAATTTCGCGATATTATAGGCAGTTTTCTGACGCCATCAATTGCTGACACTCTGGGATTGTATAAAATGTAGAATTACTGGGGTAGTTAAATTTTATTAAACTTTTTATCAAAATATTAGGATGCGAATGGCTTAAAAAGCTTTTTTTTTTTTAGTTTACTTCCACCAGAGTTGTCATATGGAAAATACGCGACACCTCCATTTTGCTAATTAATATAAAAATTCATTAACGTAAGTAAAATGAATGTGGGACGTAAAAGAAAAAGCTCTTTAAAGAAAAGTTTGAGTGTATTCTTTAAACCGGAAGTCGGTATGTTTTTTGGCGCGTGTCGGTGGTTAGAACGTGTCCACAGGTTTGCATGGAAGTTGAGAAAGCACCACTGATGCTCCGCTCTGTGGTTAGCTTCACCTTCGGGGATAGGAGTGGAAACCAAAGGAGAGGCGAATTCTTGGCACGGCTGCTGTAGCTCAGCTACGGACAATCTACATATACACTGAGGCGTGTGCTTGCAAACACACCATAGGCACTTCGAAAAGCTCGACCGTGTTGCATTTCGGAGTACACACGTTTCCAAAACAAATTCACCACTGATTCTTCGTTTTAGGTATCTGTATTCAATTAACATTGAATCAAAATTTAATTATTATTAGATTAATAAATTAAAGTTTTCCGAAACGAAATATGCACACCTAATATTTGATGAAATGTTTTTCAAGACAGAATCTTCTGATTCGTTTTTTATTTTTTTATTTTGATCACTCGAGTGCATTTCTAAAGATTGTAAAGCTTATTCAAGAAAATCACAAACTTTGAAAAGAACAGAAATCTCCCTCTTTTGGCAAAGACATCGCATATACACAAGCATCTCGATTGTGTAGGAAGCAATCCGACGTGCAGCCGATGTATCTGTGTAGGAGCTCTGCAGCTGCAGTCATGGATGCAGGCCAAGGTCAAAGCTGGCCCGGGTCACGAGCGAGCTTGCTGGCTTTCGACAATTTCGCTTACGTAATGCATGCTATCGTTGGTATCGATCTGCAACATCTAAACATACATTCTCTCACGTCTGATGCCGTCTTCAACAGGATACTACAAACTTCTGATGAAGATCCCTGTTAATTCTTTTAAGCATCCAGAGGCACTACAATCTTTGAAAGAAAAATTTGCTAATTGAAGACATTCAATAAAAAAAGATTGAAAAATTCTTGTGGGAATCTGGCCTTCTCCAAACTTTGATAATCGAATAATAACAAGATTGTCAAGAGAATCTACAACTAACCCATAACTCTGTGGTCTTCCATCCCGCATCTCGTCCACGTACAATAGCTTAAATTGAATTTCCCACCGAACGAAAGCTCGTCATGGTTAGCTGAGCACAATCAGCTTACGATCAAAATCCTATAAGCAATAGAGACATATTTGTATGCAATCGCATGCTCCAATCGTATCCAACGAACTTAGCTACAACTTTGTCAAAGCTCCAGACATTTGTAGAGATCGATACAAGGTGGTAAGAGTCCCTTGCGCTTTCAGCAGACGATTGCAAGTCGTCGAGAGAAGCGAATGGCCCAAGAAGGGGATTGTTCGCGCATACACAAAGATAGTGGAAGAGATCAGAAAATGAAACATCCTACCTGTCGCTAGTAGAATAGGGGCGCAGTCTGGTTGCGTGACAGACAACTGGCGCCACAAAGAAATGGCAAATGAAGGAAACCTCAGAGAAAGAAGGGGAACAATGAGACGATCTCGGTGTGTCGCGTTTAGAAAAGAGGCGCGCCAGGGTGGATAAAAATTCCCGGAGCTTTTCTCTTGGAGAAACCCCTGGAAAATCTTGGTCCTGTTCAACCTGTCCGGATAATGGAGGATCATCTCGCGCCAGGAAATCCATTATTCTTCGATGCAAAATACTCCTTCCTTCGTAGAAATTCTTCGGCGCGAGACCGTCCTTCGTCCGTGCTACACATGCTCTCGTCTGGCTATTATTTCAGCTGACTTTAATGGAAAAATGCTTGCCTACGAGACAGGAACGTCGTTCCCGCGAATTCTTTTTCATTGACCCTTCAGTCAGCCTTAGTACGTATGCCTTCGCCTTTCAGTGTGGGCGTTATTGTTGACGTCATCCGTTATCGATATTCGCGAAAAATTTTCTGTTAAATATTTTTGAACATATCCAACGTTTGACCTATTCAACCTGCACGTCTAATCATTTTATGCAAGCTGGTTCTTAAAATAATGAAATATTTGTGGGTCTCTGATTTAGCAGAGTAAGTCTTGGTAGAAGTTAGAGGTGTATTAGCATAACGGAGCAGAACACCTATCTCAAAAAGGCTGCCCAAGGGTCGATATCATAAGGAATCTGCATAGCTCGACGATGCTATAGCATCGCGCTGATTCTGCGTCCTTAAACTGGCGTTGACATCATCGATACTTGATATCTGTCGCCTGCAAGGCACGCCTAAACCCGTGATCAACGATCCTAATCGTCAAACCTCGTGAGAACTTTCTTTTAACGAGACAACGATGACCTCGACAAATGGAATTGCTGAGCAAGTGGTGACTTCCGAGAAAGCCTTCTGCCGCGATGAGCCAATATTGTGTGGCGTTACGTAATGCTCGAATCGCAGATAGTTCAATCCAATTGAATGTATCTTTGAATGCATTGAAACGTTAACAAGAGAAGGGCAATTAAGTCCTGGAAATTGACAAACAATTTATCGAGATGGTTGTTTTGAACACCGCGTGAATGACGACTAAACACTTGGCCATTTAAAATACGAGCCTGCGAAGAATATAGAGTGTAATAGGGAAGGTCGTGCTTCTAGTACACGCTGATGCAATTAACGAGGAGTCAAAATGCAAATAGCTATTTCGACCGGTTGATTGCTGCGTTTGTTCCCAAGTGGTGTATCAATCTCTACGTCAATAAATCCACTTTGACGCATCACTGTGCAATTTGTACCTCCCCTCTGTAGTGGCTTTATTATATTGACGAAGAACAGAGAGAGGCTCTGGAAAACAACTGGCTGGATTAATACAGAGGCTTTAATTAAAGGCAATAATGAATTTCATTAAACAACTTTTTAATATCACTTCACGCATCGACTGCATATATGCAATTGCGCGTAAACAGATGCAATTAAAGTAGACAGCAGACAAATGATCCACACAAGTGGTTCATCTTAGACTGTCCCTGGGCGAGCCGTCGATCGAAATTACCACTGCGAAGTCATCTATCGATCTCGGCTGCGCTTAAGCGCCAGCAAAGCATTTGCCTGTGTCACGACGTCCTTGGCATATCAGTGTCTAGGAATCAAGATTTATCGTCGGCCTCAGCGAAGCCACCACGAGTTTTCCGGCACGCTTCATCGGGTCACCGATGTCATGCCAGAAACATATTGATCCGAAGGGGATGCAAGGGGAAAGGGGGTTTATGGGAATGTCGTTGGACGACGTGTATTGGCCATTCGGACCGACGTTCAAGCTCAAACCGCTCGTAACCAGGTTTGTCGTATTCCAACCTGAGGATTTTCACGGTCTCTGTCGTGATGTATAAATAATCCCTGCACCAAAAGCGCGTGAGGGTGGGAGAAGAAAAATTGAAATTGGACCAAGGATGACGCACTTTCCCTGGTAATCTTTGTCCCTTTTGCCTTTCCTTGTTGATTGCGAGGGATACGTAGAGGGATACGTAGAGAAGACAGAAATATATTCCGTATTGCGTAGGCCTTAAGGTTTAGAGCCACAGGTTGTTTTAGCACTAAAGAATGTTATGTAACACTTGGATCTAGAATCCAGTTTCGACATATAACCAAGGCTTCGTTATTTCCTTGATTCTTTACTTGGAAATAGTATCCACCTTAGAGTTTGATTAGGTGAAGTAGCTTTCAGGCATAAAAGTAGTAACGAGACGTGGCAGCCACCGTAAAATCAGTTAGTAAAGCGGATTTCGCTTGAAGTTTCTCATCCGTGCGCCTTCATTGACCAGTGACGAAGCATTAAAAGATCGTAAAGTCTGTCGAGAATTTAACGTAGCCTCTTTCACGGTGCATGCCAGCGTATAAGAGCCCGCGATGGCAAGGTGCGAGGCAATGCCGTGCGAGAGAGTCAAAGTTCGCGGTTATCGCTGTGGTAAGTGGTCGGGGTGCTTCATTAACTGGGTAGAAGTTATGCCAAGAACGTGACACAAAAGACGTGAAGTGGGGACGAGAAGTTCTTGTCAAGCTGCGGCTGTTTGTGAAGCTTGCGGCCAGTCGTACGCCGGAAAGTAGGTTGCGGTTGTGTTCCCAATTACACTGAAAAACGACGTTGGTACGTCTCTGCTGTTCATCGTCCATATTCTAAAATCTTCTCAAAATTAAGGTCTGCGTTAAAACATCTTAGGAAAAATTACAAGTAGAAAATTTTGCTTCATGTTGTTCCTGTATTCAGACCATTCATCGTCGTCTTCATTTCGTCTGTCACGGTGTCAGCTTATTGTTCTTAATTTTTCTCGCCGTTTACGGTGACTGAAGAACTACAATGAATTTAAGCAATTAAATCGTTAACTGACCCATACAGTAATCCTCAGACTTTCCGCTTTGACTCATGGCGTACTTGACAGAAGGGAACAATTTCCGGTGTGAGAAGGGATTTAGCCCGCCTCGAGTGAGGCCCACATTATAAATGGATTTTCCTCCGACGCGGATTTTGGCCACCGTCGAAAATTAATCAGAAGTCGGTCTCTTTTTCGCGTCATCGAGGAGACGAGTAGAAAAGGATTAGAGTGATAGGCTCTCGAGGAAGTCCGGCTGACTTGATGGATTGTGTCTGGAATCTGGGTCAGGTCGGTAGTTCAAAGAATTGTACTCGTCCAAACAAAAATACTCATGGTATTTTCGAACCCACCACTACTTTCGCCAAACAATCTCAATTCCGAGCACGTCGGCCATGAAACAAGAAAATGAATGGCAGATCAGTTCCCCTCGTAAAAGGTCTCCCAAGTTGATCCTTTTCTTAACCCCTCAGGGTAAGAAAAGGTGTATCGCAGCAGGATTTAATATAATTCGCAAAGTACCAAAGCTTTAAATTCCCCTCCGCCGATTTTCAACGAAAAATCGATAGAACAGACCAATATTTCCCGAGGGTATTTGTATCGCGTAGTTAATTTTTCTGGCTCTCCTTTAAAATTCACTGTATGGAAAGGATCAGCATTCTCGTTTTAATCCAACGTCACTGAATCGTGCTGCGACAGCAGCAATCTGCAGATATTGATTTATAGCGCGAAACAAAGGATCCAGCCTGTCGATAACGCAGAAGGCGAGTGCAGACACCACCTGCGGCCCTTTTGATACCCGCGAAATGAGAACTTTGCCGCGGACAGGTCTCTTTCTCCTGTCCCGCCAACTTCCGTCACTTGCGCCGACCCTCCTTCAACCTCTGCCCGCCACCCTCCTCTAGCGCCCCCTTTTTCTCCATAAACACAGGCTGTTAAGCGTTATTCTGGTTTTGTCACGTGAAAGGACCCACACGTATCGTCTGAAGCGTTCTCGCTTTGGTATAATTTGAAAAACAACCTGGGGAAAGCCTTTCGCGACTTCAAAGGGGACGGTCCATTCTTTTTGCCCCACGTATCGCGTCGCGTAATGAGCTATGAAAATTTCTCGTCTGACGCTTGATGCGTTTCTACTTCCACACCACGTTGCTCTTCCCGCGCGTCCATTTAAATAAGTTTGCGCCGTTTTACCGTGAAATTTCCATCCGCGCTGTAACCACTCGACTAGATTCTGTCCCTTTGACACGTGTACCTCGAGTGCCTCCAGTCCTCGATCATTTCTTTCGAAAGACTATACTTGCTGTCGAAATATTTCGAGTCCCAATCGAAGCTTTTGTTTCTTCGCGATGATTCGGTTGTGCGAAGAAACTACAATTAATTTTATTTATTGGCTACGTAAAGTACTCTTACATAATTGGCCAGTGTTTAGTTGACAGTAGAATTAAATTAAATCCACAACCTCTCATTTAAAACGCTCATTAACGCATAAATGAGTTCAGTTATTGAGATGTTCGGGTAACACTGATTTTATTACGACGTTTACGTTCTCCTTAACGACGAGAAGAAAATGCGCGACGACGACAGCTGTCGGTAGCCACGGAGGGAATGGAATCGTCAGCAGTAAAATGCTACCCAGGGCGCCCTTTATTTCAGTTCGAGTGACTTTATGAGCTCCCGGTTACGTGCGGGACGTACGAAACGCCACGGGACACTTACAGAGCGTACAAACCCCATGCACGATTTCAATTTTTACAGTGTGCTCAGTTTTGGAGGCATGCATAACGAGATCACCACTGGCACGGATTAGCTTGATTCTTCTTAATCAACCTACCACCGTTGAGAATGTTTAAATCACGCGGCTGTTACGCGATACTGTTGTACTAGTCAGTCCATTTCACGGGGTTTTGAGTTACACGCGGAAAGTACACACAAAGCGTTGCTTTTCTTGATTAATGAGCACGGAAAATGTTTCGTGAAATTTTATATGCTTACAAATGGCTATCGCCCATAATACAGTTATTATAAGAAACTGTAATCACAGATTTAATTTTTGAGAAATTGAAAAGGCGAATCAGCCTTTTATTTAACAAAAAGAGTGCAAAGTATTTCATATGGAGAGGTAAAAAATGGTTGTATTCTTCCTCCATCAATATTCCATGGAAGTATCAACTTTAATACGTGCCCAACAACCCGGAAACGACGAGATAACCGCCTCACCTTTCTCACGATCTCTCCCTTCAGCTGATACCAGAAGTGGATCTGAAATTACATTAGATAAATTCCTCGCAGTTACAAGAGACACGCTGTGAAGCATCGTAGGCCACAGCAAGGTTGCGACATGGGATGAAAAGATCCATTTGGCGACCGTGATTCGCAAAGTTAGTGAAATCTTGTTGCCGACTATCTAGTCCGAACGTTGACGAGAGTGGTGCTGACGATTTCGTAGACCGTGGACAGACGCTCCTTGTACGTTCATTAAACAAGTTTACGCGCGAAGTTTGTCTATCCCTTGAGAGCAGAACTCAGAACATGCTGAGACATCCCCTGAATAACCGCTGACTTGTCCGTGCATTAAAGTTTGTCGGTAGAAAAATTTTGACTGTGGACTAACATTAAATAGTGGATAGCTTTTGTTACAGTTATTGATTTGGAATAATTAATTTACTTTTGAATCATTTGTAAAACCGAGTTTAATGTCTATTCGTAGAAAAAAGTGAAAATATTCACCAAATGAATTTGTCTTTTCTTCAAAGCGTTGCAATTATCTCGCCGAAGTTAGGGAAATGTTATAATCGTGTTGAACACTGTCGTCGTTGATTGGTCGCACCTCCAAGGTCGTTTATCTCCGTGACAACGACCTTAGTGGACAAACAATCGGCGGATAACGAAATTAACCCTCGTCGAGCAAGATCCTGATTTGGCTCGAGCATAACTGCACCCCGACAGCTTGTTCACCGAACTGGAAGAGGTTGCCGGGAAACAACCCCTTCTCGTTGATCAGACGAAACTTTGTTACGGAGCAAGACAACTTTCCCGTCTTGCTTCCTTCATGAACTTCTTAATTATATGCTAAACGACTTTGTGAATATCGAGCTTTAAGAAAAATAATCTGTGGAATATACGAACTTTCACATTTTGAAATTTTTAAATATTCAAATTTTCAAATATTCAAATTTTCAGTTATTCAAATTTTCAAATTTTTAAATATTCAAATTTTCAAATATTCAAATTTTCAAATATTCAAATTTTCAAATTTTTATATATTTAAATTTTCATTACAAGTGTTATGCATCTTCGTAACTCTGTTATTCACGATACAATAGAAACGAGTATAACAAGGAGGCTACGTAACCGCATATCATTTGCACTTTCGTGCTGGAAACTGAAGAAAGACAAAAGACCGTTCTCGATCGTCCTGGGGACAGCAGTCTGGGGCGTGCAATTCGCAACAGGCACAATGGGAAGAACAGTTGCACAACGAACGGTTATACGATTAATGCGCAGCATTGTGGTAAACTGTGTCACGAAATGCATACACGGAGCCGATGGTGTTTCTGTCGCGCAGATGATTCCTTCAAACGAGCTGTCCTATGAAGGAACAATAAGGTCATGTTACACTCAGGCACGACCTTCTGCTTCTAACTTCAATTCATTACCACCTCGCCTGGAATCGGTCTTTATTATGACGAATGGAAAATGAGTTACTTCAAACGAATATTTTAATTACTGTTCGTTGAAAGAAAATCTTAACGAAAGGCTGACGTTCGAAACGGGAACACCTAGCGAGTTCTCAGATTATAACTACTGGTGATTCATGTAATTCGTTGATTCATCCTGGCGTTAGCATTGAACATTAATTGGTCTTTCCTCATTCTTCATGAACAACCTTCTATTATTCTTTGATTACTTATGATTCTAATTTTTCGGTGTTTAAAATGATTATTTAATTTACAAATTTAATTAGTTTACAAAAATTTACAGCTCCCCATCTCCATCAATCGATAACATTCCATTCACGCTTCTTGATCCTTCGTACGAAGCATAATTTTTGTACTTTGCGCTTTAGTAATCTCCACGACAGTGAATTCTGAGAAGATCTAAGGCGTTGGACTCTCAATGAATCATTCCGCGTTTTCGCATATTCACGCGTTTACATAAAGAAAGAAATGGAGGGAGGGGTACTCGATGTCGATGGAAGGGAAATGCCGTGGTCAGCTACGTGTCTTCGTTACGTGATTCAAAGGACGCGTCGGAATGCTTATCATCTGGCGTACACACATAACCAGCAGCCACTTGTATTTTGTATTTGATCGCCGTCGCAGTTGTCTACTTCCTGCTATTCTTTCAGTATCGATAGATATAGAACTCTAAGCGAGCAGGACGCTGTCTTAATAGTATATTATACCGTTATTATAACGGAGAAATGGTAGAAAGTTTTCAATCATAGACCCCCGGGCTAGCTTCTCTCACGTTTGACATTCGATTTATGACTTTTTTTACTAGCCACACTCAGATAATTAGTGGTCTCTACAGGGAAAATAATCTTTTTCGTCCGACACAAGTAGGGGGCATTTAATGAATTCACTTTCTGATACATTCTGTAGACTCTACAGCTTCAGTTGCAGCCATGAGTGTTCATCCCTGCGAAACGAATGAAGCCTACTGTACCAAGATTCCCACTTGCCCCGAAACAGGGTGAAATCCTTTTCCTGACTTTCACACGACTTTAACCCAGATTGTCTGATAAGGAGCGCAGGTTACATCTACTAGAATTTCCCGCAAAAATCTGATGCGCGGGATTCGGTGGAGAAGTGTCGAAGGACCCACGTCGATCCACGAGGGCGATCGTCTCGTTGTACGCGGCACGCGAATTGCATTCGTAATCGCCACGAGTCTCCGTTTCCCTCTCCCTCGCTGTCGGATTTCTGTCTCCGTTAAGAAGCGCGTTGGGCTCTGTGTGTGAGTCAGAAAACGACGCCGACGAGGTGCAAAGGAGTAGTCGTCTCTCCTCGTTCGCTCGAACTATGCGCTTCTTCGATACTTTTCGCGATTCGTTTTCGCGTTACACGTCGTTGCCCTCCTCGTTTTCGCCCCTTTGTCGCCCTTCCGCGTCTCTCTCCCTTTTGGAACCGTCGCTGCTGTATCTTCTTCCAGCCGGTGTGTGCCCATTCGTGCGCGAAACGCGAGCGTGTGTGAGTGCAGTCGTCGATAACGCCGACCAGCGAGACAGTGTACCCGTGATAACAGTGAATATTGTTTATTAATACCTGCCACGCGAGCCTCGCCCCCTGGACACGTCCTTCCTCGAAGACACCGTTGTTTCTGCTTCGGTTCCCGCGTTCCAGAACATTTATTGCAGCGGTGCGTGATTCTTAATCGTTGGCTACAGTGAGAAGTTCAGTGCAGGTTAAAATCGAATCATAATGTAATCATTTATTCCTCGGTAGTACACTTTTATTATGAGAAACTGTATTGAATAAAAAAGATGAAATAACTTAGTGCCTTGTAAGAAAAAATGTGAAGTGGAATATTCACCAGAAATTATGCACCGAATTATCTCCAGTATAATAAAGACACGTAATTGCAGTTATCCGAAATGCACGATTGATAATTAAGCTTCGTGACGTCCGAAAGTTTCGAAAGAATCAGTGGAAGATATGAGGAAACTCAGAACGTCACTGCCTTGAAAGAGTTGATACACTCCGCAACGATGACCAGAGTGCGTTTCGCTGCATAGTACTCGAAGAACTGGTCACTCGAATATCGCTGTACTAAAAGTGCCACAGACCACGCGAACTCGGATACCGCGTGCAGCTGCATCGGCGCTGTCAATATTTGCAAAGGCCAAAGGGAAGCTGCCTCTGACACGGCGTTATATTCGTTGCGCGCAAGATGCACTTTTGAAGAGTCTAGGAGACTTTGGTATGACCACATCGCTTGCAAACGAGAGAAAGCCGTATTTTCCGAGTGCCCTCCACCTGACTACGCGCACGTGTGTTTAAGTCTCGAGAGTGTACTTCCGAAATTGGTTGTTGAAATAGCACATTACACAGTGAGCAGTGGAATATGGTCGGAGAAGAGAGAATAATTTGATATTTGTAGGAAGATCCTGATAATAATTGTATCAGCGTTGTAGTATAATCAGTGTTGAATTGGTAGTGAATTAAATTTGTAGTCCATATTGAAGGGAATACCTATACAGTTCGTGGAATGAGTTTCGTTTGATGAAGTTGTATGCCGTGCTGCCAATTACTGGAATTACGAGTTTCGTGGTCGATTTTATCGAGAAATCGCTTCGTTCGTCAGTTGAAGTTCGAGGAACTCGATTCACTTGGAAATACCTGGCAATTTGTTCGTGGTAAGAGCTCAAGTAACCTATTCACTCGTGAAATTTTTGAGTAAAAAATTAGGAATAAACCTTCCTATACTCTAGCCTATTTGCATATATTGCACTTTATTATCTGTATTCTATGTTTACAAACGTATCTACCGGCATCCTCGGAAAAGAAAAATGAGCGTAATTATCACGAAGTCAAGAGTCAATTAGAGAAGCTGCGATAGCCTTGCGGAATACACGCGGTACACGTTACATCATAAACTCCATATCACGCTCGTAAAATCTCTTCGTCATTTCCTTTCCATATTTCTCGTATAGGACGAGTATCTCGAAGCATGTAATGAGTGGAAAAGGGTATCTCATGGATTTCTATTTTTCAATTAATCATATCTCTTGCACTTAGTCATCAGTGATCACGAATAATTTTAGCACATTATTAACACAGGCTAGTCACATTAATAAATGTACTGTTGCAACGTTGAAAGAAAAATCATAAAGCGAGGGGCTTCACGGAAACTTTTTTTTGGAACGTCGCCCACACCCACGCTTGATTCATGCCGCAAAATTTGTTCGCGTTGCGCAAAATAAATAACCCGTAGCGGAAAAATCGGAGGCGTATTTAATTTCCCGCAAACAAGACAATGGATACGCTCGGACAGTTCGTTAGAATCGACGATCGGAAAGGCAGGGAAAAAAGCCCTCGACAGCTAGGGAAAAATACGCGTTTCTCGCTTCGACGATGCGATTTGTTCGCATGTTTCGTGCTGGTGCGTGTGACACGCACGTTCGACATCATGATTTACATTATTGGCTGCCATCCAACATTGTCGGAACGCGTACAGCGCGCTTGTACCACTACTGTTTCTGCTTTTTCTTCATCTACTCGCTACTGTGCATCGTTTTCCTCTTATTGTCGTGTAAATGACGGCGAAATATGCATCGGCGATTTCTTTCGCGGGTGCAACGATGTCTACACATTGGCGAATGGTAATGTTCTAACTAAATACGTTGGCAGAAAATTTGTATGTTATTTAAAGATGCAAAAGACAAGATGGTATAAGAAAGTTTGGCGCGTACGACGCGGAAGAAAAGTTGGCGCGTCGTTGAGAAGCACGAGGGCCATCAACCACGTCTTCCTCGTGCCTGAACGTTTCTCACTACCACGTTTTCCTATATTTTCACCATATACGGCCGCAGACGGTGTACGATGTCGGGAAATATTGAAAAGTAATGGCCATTTCATGACCATCGGTAAGAAAATAGTCACCTTCCCTCTGGCGACTGTAAAAGCTTAAAAATTCATTTATAGCGGGATCGTATTCGCCACAAGCAGCAGGGAATCGTTTTTCCACGTGTACAGTTTTCCATCATTTCTTTCTTTGCCTCTCTCAGTACTCTCAATATAAAGGCACTTAACAAAACTTCCATCAAATATCGTGTAACAACCAACATGATTTTTCTGCATGAAAATTGCGCAAAAAAAGTCTGACCGCTGCGACAACTTGATTCAGAATTGCAAAACGTGGAATAAAAAAGTTGAACGCAGGCGTATGAAGAAAAAAATAGAACGTTGACGAGCAGCCACGCGTCGTGTATAAAACGGCGAGGTGCGGCGCGGCGGTTGGTTCATCCCGCGATAACGGTTCAAACGACATTTCGATGTCGAAACGACGTCTCGTGGGGAATGAATCGCACGGCCGATGCTCGTTTCTGTGAATTCGCCTTTGTGCCCGCAAAACTGGCTCGCAATCTCTCCGGTCGCAGCTGCAGCTGCCCCGAGGCCTGCGAAATATCGTGATATTTCGTCCGATAATAGCGACCATAGAGCCCCGAAAGGGCCACCGCCAAGAACGAAGGGTGGCCCTATGGAAAGTACGTCAGGTTGGAGCAACGAAGTGCTGGAATTTATGACGAGGGGTCGGCTATCTCTGCGCCAGTACTAATACCGCGATTACAAGGATTCTGATGCTATCATTCCTCGCGATAACACTACTGTATCGATTCATTTCGTAACGCGATGTTTGAAATTCTTTTTATAGCCTAAAAAGTAGTTCCACCTATCACTAATTAAGGCCATCATTTATTCGAGAGTTGTTCCTACTTGTTGTGATTTAGAGCAGGGTGATAGGATAATCTCTACACAACTATTTTTGTGTTTACAATTCCTGGTACGAGAATAGAGCAAATAATTTCGCCGGTAAGTTTGCAAGAGAATCACGAGCAACTTGTCCGTAATGCTCCAAAGGGTTTGGCAAGGATTCAGAGGTAACCCAATTCCAGGACGCCTCTGATTGCATTGCGCTTTGGACGAGGAAAAACAGCAAGCGGAACAATTAATGATAGGACGTGCAGCGATTCAAACAGAGACGGTACATCCATCGAAAAGTCCCATGGGCGATCGGGTTCCACCAACTATCCCAAACAAATGAACCCTCCAGTTGGATGACTCCTGCACTTGGTTAATTTCACACGATTCGCGGTACCGGTCCCTTTTGACGAACTGTTAATACGTTTATAATCGATTTTCGATTCGATTTGCTTGCGTTTTCGTCGCTGTTTAGAATTAGCTTTCACTAACTTCATCTTAAATGGTCCCACTATTCTTTTAACTAATACGACAGCACTTTCCTTTGCCACGTACGTGTCAGGCGTAAGAAACGACTGGTAACTGAGGGTAAACAGTCTCTACAGCGAATATCGTGCAAATTTACATAAGTCGGTTACATTTTCTCGACGATTGAAATTCCAAAACGAGAGATTTACCCGCGAGAAGCTTTCGCTTCGCTTTAGATTCCTTCCTCGACTTAAAAAACGCTTCTTCTAATGGGAAGGAAAAACGGGTGAGGTTTAATGGAAGCGGTGTTTTAAAGTCCGCGACTCTCGGCGATCGGGTTTAATCGACGAAAAAGTAATGGAGGGCTCAGTGATTGGCCGAATAAAAGTCGGAGAGAAGAAGTTCCTCGAATTCATTGCTTTTCAATTGCGCCAGTTTTCAGGGCGAACAAATAATCCCGGAAAAACAGCCCTCGAAGATATCGGTCATCTTTCTTCTCGAGAGCTAATAACTTCCTGAGGCTCTTCGTCGCCATTTCTTCTGTTTCTCTGTTGCAACTGTCAGAGATTTATCTCCTATTTTTCGTCCCTGACCTTCAGTCAGTGCATCAAGAAATTCTCCTCAGGGCGTTCGAAACTTCAGCAAAAAGTTCGCGCTATTTGAACAAATACGACGACAGCGGTTGTACTCTGCAACTGGGTCATAGAAACCTTCCGTCCCCCGATATAAACAAGAAGTTCCCTTGCTGCTCGTGTCAGTTCGAAACTAGCTGAGATCGGAGGCAGATTTTTGCCACTCGTAAGAGCTTGATGAGATTTTTTAATGCTACGCGTAAATGAAACGATCGAGTAGTAAAAACATATAGATAGGTGTGTTAATGACTACATTTCCAAATTTTATTACGGGATTAATTTTCACTGACTTGCTTCTCAGCAGTGATTTCATTTCACATTCGCCAGAATCCATGGGAATTATTCATTGGATATATTAAAGAAATAATTATTGCGAATATTGATAAGCTTTTTAAAGCGTGTACTCTTGCGTAATGGTGAAATTTGCATTGACGTAAACCGTTATTACAATAATTTTCATGGGGATTATTTCATTCGTTATCAAACGATTTTCACGCGGAAATTCTGCAGGTAAAACTATGCAAAACGCCTATAAATAAGATTAAAAAGTCAGTGGAAGTAAATTTTTGTATCAAATCGTATAATAAAACCATGAAATATCATTTCATTGTGGATAAATTTATTTGAAAAAACAGCTTGTTAATTTTTTGTCTAT
Source organism: Calliopsis andreniformis (assembly GCF_051401765.1). NCBI lineage: Eukaryota > Metazoa > Arthropoda > Insecta > Hymenoptera > Andrenidae > Calliopsis > Calliopsis andreniformis. The sequence goes on from NC_135062.1 coordinate 17,340,226, forward strand.
GCAAATATAATATAGAGGACTTCGTTGAAAATTGAAAAATGGGGGCAAAATAGGGGAAAATAGGGAAAAAATAGGGAAAAGTTGAATGACGGGTTATTTGCGAACCACCGAGATCTCTTATTCGATACGTGTTCTCAGTTACAATATTATATCGACGGGCCGTGACTCGATTCTTTTATGTCGATCGTATAAAAACGCGTCCTCGATTGTGAACGCGGTTATCGTTCGATACTTCCGTTGATTCAGAGCTATTCCGATTCGACAGCCGATAATCGTAATGGAGAAACGTCGAGATATTTTCTGGCTGACCATAGATTAGAAAACGCCATTGACATTTAGTTACAACACCGTGAAAGCAATCGATAGTTCCTTTATAACGACTCTCTTAAATCGTTTGCCTACTCAATTAACTACAGAGCATTGTGCTCAATGTATTAGATTGATAATCAAAAATCGATCTTCGTGGTGGTATTGATGGATTTGTTCTGTTCTAAGAAATATATAAGGGTTGAGATTTCTGATTATAATCTCTAGACAGTACACCCAAGATCCAGTTAAGAGATGCAAGAAGGCTTTCACCTTAAATCGCGAATCGTCAACCTCGAGAAGCAGGATTAGTGTAATAACACTTGACTAAGCTTCTCGTCGGCAAAACCGACAATCAAGACGATCTTGTCTCGTTAAGCTTTATACTCTGAGCAACAAGGAATTAGCGCGAAGTACAAATTGCTAATTCTTCCTGAAGAGAATATCTTGTCTTTTGTATCCTACTTCTCTTTCAATTTATTACATATTACCAGCAAAAATAACGAAATAGCAGACATTTCAGCGGTAGTACCAGCGCGTTTAACAATCCTTTACCGCCTGAAATTCTGCCGAAAAAAAAACGAGACAAGGGAAGCAAATTCCAATCGAAATTCTGACACATCAGCATCCATAGGGCATCAATCACGTCGTTAAAGGGAAACGTAACGCGGTCGAAGGGGAAACGCTGAATGCTCGGATAAAAGCTCTCTCTCCTCCCGTGTCAGAGCGTCGCGGCGCTATTGAAACTAACAGCCGGAGGTGTTCGGCATTAACGAGGACTCGCGGGGTCCGTTTTATGAAGCGGACCTAACGACACGCCATTTCTAGCATCGGTAACTTGCAGCACACGCGCTCGTTTACGAGGCCCGTTGTTTTCGTCCGTCGTTAACGGTAATACCATAGATGACGACGTCTGGAGCCTCGCTACGTCCGCGTGCAACCTTTCCTGCTGCAACAAGACGCCTGCCGAGAGAATGCACCCGTCGAAGACCGCATCGATCGACGAAAATCGGCACTCTTGCCATGCGTGGATACGTAGGCGAAATTCCCGCGGCATAATGTCGTTACGACGTCGTTGGCAAGCCTCTACATTTCATCGTGCATTGACGGAAATTTCTGATGGCGAACGGTTGGATTTACCAGACACTGCTAATGGCGATCAAGAAATGATTTGATTGGTCGTTCCTCAAATTAGCATAGCGAGTGCTGTAGTTGTTCTAGCACAGGGCTGTTCATAAGCGGGCTCCCTTAGACCACTACGTTCCCCTGGGAGTATTTTGCCTTTATTTATTAGATTGCACACGCATAATATTGCGGCATGGGTGAGCACAGTAGTGGCAGCAAGATGGAAAGTGTCGATTCACCCGCGAGGACTTGAGTGGAGAGCTCTGTTTTTGGTGGCAGATTTATGAGCCATCGGAGACTTGGTCCCTGAAGAGCATGGTCGAACAGATAGTGATCCGATTCGAATTTCGAAATCTACAGAAATTGCAAATATTAGTGACGGTGGATTTATTCGCGCGGACACCGCGAAGGATGAGCTGATAATAAAAGGGAGCAAGGTCGGGTCATTGGTGTATCACGAACCGAATGGAACATCCATGGGCCGAGTAAAGATGTTCATATCTTGGATATTCTATTGTGGGCATAATGTCAACATGCTAAATAATGTGGGCAATCTCGCGCGGTAACTAAGCGGAAGATGTGCACACACGACGAAACTGTGTTGATATTTGCTCGGGGATGTACGGAAGTGGCCATCCGCGATTGGAACGAACCTGTGGCCTTCAGGAAATTACAATTGTCGTGGATGGCTGCCCTTCACGGGCGTCAGGTGGTACCTTTACTTTGTGGTGTGCACTTGCGCTTCACCGTATTAGTCCATATTGACAGGACAGCTAATGAGAAATCGATGCATTTGAAGAAAATTATCGACTCTCTTCGAATCCCTAAGGGAAAGGATTTTTAGAGAATAAATTTCCTCTGTACAGTTTTTAACCTAAATTTAATTTTTGCAGCGCTTGCGCCGTCAAAGGTAGATTTTCCGTTAATCACCAACAGCAAGGAGCATAAATAATAGGAAAAGGGCACGTAACATTTTTCAATTAACTGTCTCCGACGTATCGTGGGACAGGACTAATTAACGTGCGTTTGACGCGTTGCTCACGGTAACTGCTGCCGCGTATATCACAGATTTATCGGACTGGCAAGCATTTGATTATTTAATTAACTGTATCCGCGCTTGTTTCCCGTTTTAATCAAATTATTACTATAATTATTCCGCGGTAATGTCAAGACGAGGTAAAAATTTGAGTTTTGTATCGATGGAAGCGAAAGTCCATATTATATTGAAATTTTTCGAACGATTTCCTCACCGTAATCATCGTATATGTTGAAATATTTTCTTGCTCTTATTTTATATTCTCTCAATTCGCAAAAATTCAGAAGAAAAGGGAGATATGATTTTCTTTAATATGAAGAAAAATGTTGTTGGCAATATTACGTGCATTTCGCACACGTTTGCCCTCGAAGAACGGGTCACCTTATCAACCGCGACTCTTGCCACCTTCATCGGCCTTTTCATTCCCTTCTGGTGGCAGTAGTGGTTCAGATATTTGCAGGAACGACGAAAACAGACCGCAAGCCACGCTGGTCGAGGGATTTCTATTCGCGACGCAGTCGAGTCTGTTTACCTTCCACCCACGACTTTTCCTCCCTTCTGCTGGTTTACCTTCGAGGTCGACGATGCTCAGAGTCTCTGGAGTTTTGCCTTCGGCTCTTATGAAAATAAGCCGAGATTCTTTCGAGTCGCGTGTTTTTCCTCAGCTTCTAGCCTGCACCGCCGCCGAGTTGCGCCTTGCATACGTTTGCGACGGCTAAAGAAACTCTAGCTCCGCGATTGGCGCCTTGTTCTGTTTTAAAATTCCAAGTGGAAGATGTTCTACTTACATATTCTTAGTCTGTAGACATAGCGACTGTAGCACGCAGAGCCTACAGCGGATAAAAAGGGCAAACAAGTGGTACAGGCCTCTTCTAGATGGTAACACTTTGAGTTCAGCCATGATGAAGGAAAGGAACGTTTTTACGCTCAATTCTTTAGACATGAGATTAAAATTATCTGAGTTTAGAGAAGATATCTACCTCGTGAATGAAACAAAATTTGGCGATGCCTCTAGCACATAAAATTCAATCAATGCATTCCTCTTATCTCACATTATAATTAAATTTCCCGCCACTCGAAAGCAATTATCTTTTCTCTTTACATTTCCACTGTGGGCTATTCGTGGTCGACGCAGAACTCAACCAAATGGGCCTTCATAATTGCTTTAATTAGAGATACCAATTTCACCCTCTTAATCACGGTGTTCATGGTCTTCGTGGTGCTGCTGGAAAAAGATCGCATAACCAGCGCAGCGAGAAAACGTGAGACTGGAGGTAAAGTGCGTCTTTTACCGTGAGACAGTTTGAAATTCGAGGACGCTCGAAGAAGCATTAAAAGAGACCGAGTTTTCGCAGGGGTTTTTTTGCGGTCGTTCATCCGCTAACTTTTTAATTTGCCTTGTTTATCTGTGCTGCCTTTAATTCCCCTGTTCGGTGCGCTTGGAACTTGCCTAGGAACGAGCCACTATTTAGGTACGATAACTTTAATTGTAAACATGCCACCGTCCTGACAAGTCCTGCGAGTGACCGAGAAATTGCGTTTTCTTTTCATCGTCGCGATCATTGCTCGTAATTACTTGTCTTGGGCAATCTTCAATTATAATTTTACAGTATGACAGTTGAATGAGAGAAAGTTTTCCTAATCTATACCATTTTTATAATCAATTCACCTCCTATATTTTTATATAAATTATTCTACCTATTTTGCATGCACGTCATATATAGACAAGACAGGTAGCTCACAGTGGGAAAAATATATTCGTTGGTCTCTTCTCCACCGAGGCAGACGAAACGAAGCAGCGTGACGAGAATGTTAGATGAGATTTGTATGGAGGTCGGTGTCGGTATCGAAATGAACAAAATTAATTCGTGCGTTGCGCGGACCAGTGATTTAACCGCGCGCCAATATTAATTGCTAGGGGCACTGGCGAACAGTGGTGGCGAATCGAAATTACGCGTGGATACTGCATCGAGAACGCACGCAACAAACTGCGGTTGTGAGTTCCCGGAAAAAATTCATGGTAATCGTTTTCCTGCGTCCTTTGATGTTATCCTATTGAATGGGCAAGCGAGCGATCGCATTTCCTTTACTATTGCCTCGGAATTGTTTTAATTCTACAAAATTGGTGGACGGTCATTGAACTGGAACTGGTATCGAATCTCTGTCCCTGCATCGTTTGCTTTGGCCTGCACATCGACATGAAACCAGGCTCCGCGAAAGAAGAAAGGCAGGGAAAACAGGGAAAAAGTGAAATTTTCGACAATTTCAATTATCGACACGGCCCCTTGGCTAGTGTTCGTGGATGCAACACCTGCAGGAAGCCGTGATATTTTTACAGGCATGAATACCCATTTATCGGAATTAATACGAACCACGTGAGATTGGAGCGCTGGTAGTTCGCGACACGCGCGCGTTCGTTACTCGCTCGATCATTTGCCCGTCGGTGATCCCAGCCACCTGGAACAGTGAAACGACTCGATGGTCTCTGCGACCGCGTGTTCGTCAAAAAGAGCACGACCTACCGATGTTGATATTGTACAAAATAACCTGATTTACTTGATAGTATTTTATACATCACTATGAGATAACAGATTGATAATGCAATAGAGTATGAAAATATTTTGACACTTTACACTAACCTGATTTTCTGTTTTTTGTTTCAGGTAAGTGTCGAACAGCATCAATTTCCTAAAATTCCCTGTACTACTGGGGGTAAGTCTCACAATTACGCATAAACGAGTGAATAAATAATTGTCAAAAAGAGCCACAGCAGTGGGAATAATGCTGTTCATGATCCTGTGCAGTGTAATAGCACAAACGCAATTGCATCGTGTTTGCGTTAATATTAACCGATTGATCAAAATAATATTTTCCATTGAATGTAACAAAACACCGCGAAGCAAGCCACCCGAGTCACGTATCGTTCTCTCGCGGGCGAGAATTTATTCTCGGCCGTGGAAAAGTTGGAAAGTGGAAACTTGAACCATTTCCTGTCCCGTCTAAACATACACGTGTTTGTGCTACGTATTTTTGAATCCCACGAGAAGATTCAGAAGGGATCTCTGGTCAGAGGGAAACGATCACTTTCAGGGGGTCTTTGCCCGACAGGACTTTAAGAAGCCAGAAAACAAGCAATATTCTCTGCGTGGACCATTTCGTCCAGAGTCCCCTGTTACTCGTCCCTTTCTGACGATTCTTTTTCCCCTTGTTGGGAACTATCGCGCAAGTTTTTCACTCGTCCATTGGGGGCTGAAGTTTTCCTCATATAGAAATCTCAGAGTGGCCGTGAGTTAAGTGATGTCTGCTCTGCGGTGAACGTAATATAGTTTCTTATGCTTGGCGAAACAATATCCTCAACAATTTTGTGTCTTTGTTTTGCGATCAAGGAGCCATTTAATCAGCTTTAACGCCTTTGGAATTGATCAGTCGAGAGATTTGGAAAACATCTCAGAATTCGTGTCTCGATTCAAAGCAATCTTGGTAATCAGTAGTTTCAAGTAGCAAATGACATCTCGCCAGTTATCCTAGAGCGTTTCTAATGACACTTGGCTTCCTACTTGTAATTAGCCGCCTTGGCCATTAGTGGCAGATTCAGTTTAACTGCTCACGCGCTTCGCTCGACAAGAAAGCAGATATACATCCTTGAGCGTTCCTATTAACTTTTCTGGCAATCAAAGCTCGATCAGATTTTCGTACAAGAGTTTCGCAGCCTTTGATAGCGAGCTACATTTTGACAATAGGGCATGTCGTTAAGCATTTGTTCGAGGTACCCACTTTCCTCAATTGCTAGTTTCACAAAAACCGTCTATACTCGTTACGCGCTCGGCGTCTCATTAGGCAAGGGTTTATTCAGAGGACCTCGAGAGTATGTAACGAAAGAAAATTATGACCCTAACTACAAGAGGGAAAAACGTAGCACAGTGAGGTCAGCTCTTAAAATGCACACTTCCTGGAGCTCTTTCGAGACTTATAAATCAAGTATTCAAAGACCGTCTATCGATGGAATTTCATTATTAAATTTCATCCTTGACTAACGCACATATCTGATTATTTCTAAAAAGGTCTACCTTATAATATTAGCCATTGCTTCTCAGAAGTTTGAAACATTGAAAATTTCATAACTTTCTCGAAACCTTAACAGAGCATGTGTCTCAACGTATTCGTAAATTCCCTTGGCGATCAATTAACCTTCTTCAGCTGAGTCTAGTGAACATAACCAGACTAGTGGGGCGGTACCTTAAGCGAAAACAAGACCACGGCAATTTCCTCGCGTACTTCATGCAGTTTTTCTCAATTAACCGTCCCCGACGGCGTGAATAAACGATGACGCCGTGCACCGTAAGGTGAAAGAGGCACAACTAATCGATTCTCGATTCGTTTCTTTATGCTTCCGTATCGGTGAATATAGTCAAAGAAAATTGTAGGTATCTCTGCTAATTAAGTAGTGATCTAATACGAAAGAAGCATAATTGTCGAGATACGGTTGTCATTCTTAACTGTCTGACTCTAGGGAAAGTCTGCTTCCATTGCAAATATAATCAGAGAAACTATAGAAAGGAGTAAAAGGCAAGAAAATATATATAATTTTTTATGAACCGGACTCTGCAAAATTAAAGAACTCATTTCTTCATTTATCATTGCAATGTTTGTATAGCGGCTTTATTCGATAACTAAGCTTTCTGTACGAAGGACAAGCACAGCCCCCATTCTGATTGACACGGGAAAAGAGATATCTGGCTTGAATATAATTTTCCATCGCGCGAAAGGGGAGGACGCCGGATGTCAGAGCTGCACGGGTATCCGTTAATTGACAGGAGACAGGCCTAAAATAAATTCGTCGGTTCTTCATTGAGGGGGACACTGAATCGGCTTCTCAAAGGCAGATTAATACACAAAGCCCAGCGACGATCGCGTTGAAATCGTTTTTAAAAGCCATTTGTCGCCTCGACCGTGAGAACTGGCAGATCAGTCGGACTGATCGTGGCTTGAAAGTTTCGCACGTAAATAGTTGACGCAAAAAATATAACACTCAAAGACAAATAAAAATAATGAAATAACACCTAATTAAGGAAATTAATGATATATTAGTCAGGAATATAGCTTGTAGGGAGATGTTTCGACAGCTTTGCGACCCCTCAACGACCGTACATCAAATTAACGATCAGCAGCAATTAATTAATGTCACTGTGGAAACTATTATCGTTGCCAGCGAACGGCGGTGGCGCGTTTTAAGTATCACGCGCGGAATGATCCCAGCCTGGCATAATGATCAGCCAGTAATGGTCGGACGATTATCAAATGTCTCTTTTATTAACGAGATCATAAACGGGAAGGCAATTAGATCAGCGAGCTATGAAATTATCAATTAATTTGCGGCCAACGGGATTTGTTTGCATTCCAGCGGGAAGGGCTCGTCTAGACTTTCTGTCAAATCGGGTAACTAATCAGAAATGAAATAGCCAGGGGCTGGGGTTAAAATTATCTCTCATAATAATTGAAATTGAGTTACATGAAACTTTTCCACGAGTAGGCGATGACCTTTAAATACGGCAACATCGTGTTTCGATTGCATAATATATATCTATAGGGAAGGATAGCGCAAGGTGTTCCTTTCAATATGATTGCTTTCAATTTTTAGGTCATTTTTTCTTTCAGTTGAATACTAAAATGATTCCATTTACAAAAAAAGATACGGTAGAATTCAGTGTAGAATCTTTACATTTTGAACAGAGTAAAATATCGCTCCCTACCTCGACAATGGAAGAAGACAGTGCGATGTGGAAAACAGAGTAAGCGTCATCGTTGCCCTCGCGGCGATACGTGTAGAAAATCGCGTTAGACTTGCATACATAAACATGAATCGTGGGGTAGACGACGAACAGCGGAACTAAGCTACGAAACTAATAATTAAATTCCTCTATCCGGATGGACGAAGCGGGATCGCGCGAATTTTCGCGGTGTCGGAGCTTCATGACTTCCCAACGAGGAAGCATAACTTCGATCCTTTCCTCGTAATTTTCGCGCTTCCGGATTGAAATTTATGCAGGGGTAGAAAAAAGGATTAACGGTGTTCTCCAGTAGTACATTTTTCCACGAATTCTCTTACAGTTCTAATTTCATGATACTTGAAACAGTTTTAGAAGGGAGGTAAATAGATAAGCCTCCTCAGTCTAGAAGAAACATCGATATTTTCAAGCACAATGAGAACAGACCATTCTATTTTTGTGCTCCGATTTTGTTTTATCGTGTCGATGGTTAGCAGTGGTAAGGGTCGTTTGCGAGAAATTCAATCGCGACTGCTTAAGCATAAAGTGGTACTGTGTATGGTTAATTGCACTCTCGCAACCCTTCGCGAGGGATGGAAACAAGGACGAAAACTCGTACTACGTGCGAAAGTACTTGCTGCAACTAACACGCGAGCTCGAATGCTTTTATACACGCGAATCAGGGTACTTGATTTTAGTTTTCCGCTAGGTAAATCTGGTTGCTATTCATTGGAGATTTAAGTATAACCGTGGTGAAGAAATTTCATCGTTTTTTAACTTGAAATTTTATTCATGACCGATATTTAATACATTTCTTTTAAAGTACTTAGCAATTTATATAACAGTTGATAATTGCTGTTATCTTCAGACTGAAAAAAATTTTAGCACAGTCATAATATTAAATCGTTTCATACTCTGAACGAGCCTCGAGTTTCTCACGTTCCGTTCTTATTGAAAATGTAAACGTTAACAGAATTTAGCCTAAATAATGCCAATTTCTCTTCCGTGCAAAACGACGTATTCACCGTTTCTCTAGAGGCCCGATGTTTCTATTAACTGGTAGTTATACTCGAAGCCATGGCTAAAAATAATATAGCAAGACCGCGCGAATTCATTTGCCGTGAACTCTCATCGCGGACGGGCGAAATCCTGACGGTAGTTTCGCGAGCGAATCGACTCTCGACGTTCGCCCCGGGGCGATGTACATATAAGTTCGTCCAACTAGATTCCAAAATTTCAATGTATCGACTATTTGAATTGTAAATTACCCGCGCTTCGGGCTCCGTCGAACGACAACGCGTTTAAAAGCGTTTTAGAAAGTTTCGCCGTTCGAAAATTCGCGACGTCCCGCACAAAGGACAAAGCTAATGTGGCGAAAATCGACGAGAAATTTTCAACTCCAGCGAAAGCCGATTAATAACAAAAACGAGTCTCTTGATATTCCATTTTTATCGAGAGATATTCGAACATCTGCGTTGTTTTTCCCATGGAAATTGCAAGTGTAAAAAAAGTTTGAAGTTCCAAGAATTTTCATAGAATTTTCATAGAATTTGAAATGCGTAGTATCCACTTTGCATATTTGTCTAGACCTACTCCTCTAACTCTAATCAATTTTACCCCTCGCAAAACACCGTCATATCAATAACAGCATTCCAACTAGGACACCCTCTGAAAAGCCCTAAACGGAATGTGAGTCCACGTGATGGCCACAATAGCCCCAAAATCCTCCACCTTGAAAACACAAGGTTGCAGCTGACTCGCGCGACATTCTTGTCGCGAGACGAAACTCGATATCGCATGCATAACAGAGGCCAGAGAATAGAAGCAAAAAGTGAAGGGGGTCTCGAATTCCCGTCCAATTAAATGTGATCTGAAAATGATGTCGCAGAGGTTACGGGGCAGACCTCGAACCCTCGTCTGGCAGTGCTTCTCGGTGGCGCTAGGCCGCAGGATCGAGAGGAACGGGTCGAAGAACGCGTCTTCTGCGAAAGGTATTCCAGAGAACCAGTTGTATGGCTTTGTCCGCGGGCAACAATGTCTGGTATGCAATAGGAGTGCACCGCAACGAGTGGCAAAGCCGAAGCACGCACGTGCGTAAGGGCACATGCAAGACTTGCGCTTCAATCGCGAACTTGCTGGTCCTGACGCCAGAAATGTCGCAAATGTTTCAACGTGGGAAACTAACGACCGTGAGGAGACGTCTTTGCTAGATTTTTTGGGACTCCCCTCCGTTTTGTTTCGCGTTAATTAGGAATGATGAATGGAATCTGGGATACATAAATCACGGACAACGAGGACAGTGGAAACGGAGGTACCAAAAATAGACGTAATGACAAATTTATTAAAGAGATTTATTGCAACATGATTGGACTAATTTTTCGTAATAAAGGTGTTACGTTTTCCTAGCCTGTAACAACATTGTAGATTTCATTTCCGAACAGACGACATTATGATATCAAAATTTGCCACGGACCTACGTATTTTACGACGTATAACATGATTTACACTGGGCACATTACATTAATGTCGATCGCAGATTAATGCTAATGAAACATGGCACATGTAATTTCAATTTACAACGGGATTGAAACTGACCCGAGATACAAGATCGATATCAATATCAATTTTTAATTACCTATTTGTCAATAATAGGGTCGTTTCATGATGCACGAGTGTCTAGGATTGAACAATACGATTGTAATATAAATGGGAAACGGTGCTTCGTATCGGTAACAGATTTTATAATGAATTTCTAACGCCACCAGTAATCTGCAGTGCAATGACGAATATTTCTCCAAGAACAGGGAAAGCGTAAAATAATAACTGTCAAAAAAGTTCACTTTTCTATAGAAAAGTTGTAAATCCCCCCTAGTTCGCTGTGAAATTCCCCAGTCTTCGTCCAGTAATTATCGGTTCAGCTGTTGCTCTGGGAAAAGTCCTGTCGCGTCCGAATCGCGTTATTAAAAATGTCGAGACCCCTCTGTCAGATCGATTTTCCAAACCAGTGGCGAAAGCAGCTGGCAGAACAAGATAGACGGTTCCTGTTTTCTCGAGATAAAAAAAAACGAAAGGTCGGGCCACGACGTAACACCCTTCGTGCGACTCCTCGGAGCGGAATGAATTCCGCTTCTACAAGGTGGAAAGGTTCCCCTCGTAACCGTTATGACTTCGCGGCGTTTTATACATGACGCAGAGGTTAACGGCACACCGTGAGCTACGTGTAGTTAGCATTTCAATGGCCTCGGTAGTACGCGTACTATCATGACCGTACGAGTGATCAACGCTTCCGTTGTGGTTTCGTCGACGGTCTTGTTCTGTCGAAAGGCTTCACTACTTTCGAACGCTTTTATTTTACTTTCAAACATTTTCATATAAAAGCTTATCAATTGTAGAAAATGCAATTTTTATATTTAAAAACTATGAATAGCTAAAACACATTTTCTGTTTGACGGAGGAAAAATCAGCGCTACATCTGAAACAGCGATAACAATATCATAATGTTCATCGATAGCAGTGCATTAAAGCGGAGCGAGGTTCGCACAAACAGCAGGTTTTATGACTGCAGAAGGGATCGTAGAAAGTTCGGTCTGTCATAGGGCTGCCGTCGCCGAGGGTGGAGCGAGCCACTCCAACTGTAGGGCTCACAATGCTGAAACGTATATCCCCCCCCAACTTAGCACGAGGGGTGAAACCTCCTGAGCTCGCCCCTCTGGTGGTGCGTGCATCTTTCCAGTGTTCGTGTGCGTTAGTGCCGGCTGGCTCGTCCGTAACAGACGGCTGAAACTTTGTAACTGAGGAACAGTCTGACCTCGTCCCGCGTCGGAAGAAAGTGCTTTTCGAGGGCGCTGTTTCGCGCAGTGCATCGTTTGTGGCGTCAATCCTTAAATAATCTATTAATGAACGATTTACAAGGAAGCAGTTTGTAAAGTGGTGATTAATTCTGTGCTAGCTGAAGGAGGCTGTGGAATAATAAACGATACAACTCAAAGTGTAAATTGTTTTTTAAGTAATTTTATTAAGATTTGATAAGTACAAGAATTTAGAAGTTATCCTTTCCGTTTAAATTGAATTTGTGAACAGTGGTAATTTCGTGAGAAACATCTTTGGAGTCGTAGCGTTAAAAGGATTCCTCAAGTATTAAGAACCTCAAGAATCCACCCTTCAATATGGTAATTGAAAGATCTAAACAAGGAGTGCTCGAGGCTCCGACAAAACTCAGAACCAGCGTTTGATGGTTTATGGTCGGTCGTAACGCGACTCTCAACCGAAGAAAATGATTTTCTGCCATGAGACACCGACAGAGACGTTTTCCACTTTATTACGAGGCGTGACTGTGGGATGTTTCGCGTTTAATACCAGCTTCGTTTAAATAATAATTCACTCGTGATTATGCTTCCGCGAGGAAGAACGCATAAATCTGTGGTCCTCGCCTCTCGCGCCGCGGTTTATTTAAGACGCTTTTTGCAGATCGCAATTACCCCCTCTTCGCTAAGTCTTCTCTGTTCTGCCCTTCCTCTTTTCGCTTGCCCTATCTCTCTTTTGTTTAACGAAACGAGAGGCCATAAGTCACCTTGCCCAAAGCGCATTCGTCGAGTTTAATCGAGCCACTTCTTCCACACATCGCGTCGGTCGATCGCAATTTGCTCCGAAATTAGATTAACTTTTTGCAGAAGAGTGGCAGAGGGGCTGCAGGAGTTTCAGGAACTAAAACAGAAAAAGAACCACTGTATATAAAATCGTTACTGCGCTCGGTCTGTTTACACGGCCGTGTTTTCCGCTGCCTCGCTTTTACCCTCCCCCATACGCTAATTAACTTATTCGCGGCTGTTCGAATATACGAATGAACACGTAGCCTGAAACGGGGAAAAACATTGCGCGTCGCTTTTTTTCAGTTGACGTAGCGTAACGGGAATTGCTGATTTAATGACGACGAGTTTCAGCGTGCTTTTTGGCGGACGATGCTCCCTTTACGACCTCTTTGAGCACTCTGGCTGCTCTTCTGTCAACTCGACGATTTATCCATTACCAGTCAGAATTTGTGAAACGTCTATGAGATCTCAGAAAATACGGTTCGCTTTTAATATACTAGGAAACTTCCGTACCAGTTGTAGGCATCGAAAGTCTTGACCCTGAAAGCTCGTCGAGTGTAAATCAGTAAGTGGTGCTAGAGAAATGGAAAGAATACATAGTAGAGTCGTGTAATTCGTCGTTAACCGACTGCATTCGCTAGAACAGTGGGAATTGTTCGATGTTCATTGCAGACGTCAGCTGCGATTGCAATGCACTTTCTCGACACACGTACGCGTTCGGTATTTTTCTTTATACCCGTTATGTTGCGTTTCAATGAGTAACTGTAGATAGTTTCGATTTTATACTCTTTTCAACGTTAAAGCAATCACTCGAACCGTAAGTAATTTTTTTATTAATTCAATAAAATCAGTTACACGTGTCGCTTAGTCAACGGACTAAAATATAAAAACCGAACGTAACTTTCATAACTGTTTGGATTTCAGTTTCCTTATATTCCAATAAAACAATAAATTAACTTTGTATCTCGAACGTGTTCTCCTGTAAAAAATTTTTAGTGTCAATTAGAGTTGTAACTATAAGAAATTTCCTTTCAATTATATGGTTCCTTTATCAACACACTTCTTTCTCTAGTCCAACGTGTTACCTTGCTCGCTGACGACGACGAGTCCCGACAGTGCGAACGTTCGATCGCCTCGAAGGTAGAAAGTGCGATGGAACAAGACGAAGGCTATTTGTCGACTGCTTGCATACGCAGTCTTGTCGTGGAAACAGAATTGAACGGTGTGGCGATCGCAACAGTTCGTTTTTCCCCTTCGCGATCGTGCTAAAATCGCCTCACAAATTCGTCCAAACTACGGAAGAAATTGCGATCGTAAATTTAGTATCACCAACAGTGCGGTAGGATGATTAATCGAGCGTAAAGATAATCTACCCGCGAAAATTGTGATTATGAGTGCAAACTTCGGTACCTCGATTCCCAGTGCATAAGAATACGCTTAACAATCTTTTGCCGAAAATTCATTTTCTTCTCTGACGGTTATTTGAAGGCAGCTCGCTACGGGGAGTACTAGCAGTGCCGTCGTTTTAGATTATTTTGCTCGTTCGTTTGATCCTGGCACGCGCGGATATCCGGATTACATACCTGGAGTATTTCCTTTGTCGTAGTTCTCCGTTGGTAAGAATATTGCGAGTTAGTTGAATCGTCTGTCCGAGGAAAGTTGAAATTTCATTCTCGTCGAGGGAATCATCAGAAACCCCTATCAGTTTTCCTTTGTCACGGATTAAGTGAAAAATAGTACGCGTTGGAAGCCATCGACGAAGTTAAACCAATGACCAAAATAGTCTCTCTCGTTTTATCTCCCCATTCCACATTAATTTCACTCTGTCGAGCGTTCAGACGCGTCGTTTCGAATTTCATCGGTGGTATAATCTCAATCGCGAATTTTACGGGTCGCTGCGAAATTCTCGCCTCATATTGACCGTAAATATTGCAGAAAACAAGCGCATATTGTACAAGAGTAACAATGTTACTCACAATTCTTCCGATTCCTGCTTTTCTAGCCTTCGCCAATGGTGGCTGCATTTTTCGCGATCGTCGCGAGCCAATTGTGCATTACCCGCGAGCGTACGCTGCATCTGACGCCGTTAAGGATTTCAGACATCGCGATTACAACTTTTATTTATGCTTCTCCTGCGCGTATTATAAACCGCGGAAAATGGCAATTGTCTTCCTCGCAATTTAACGCGGCATCCTGAGGCCTCTTCTGTCGCGGAGTCTGACAGGGGATCATTTCTCTCTGATTTTTATGTGAATCTTGTTAAGTTCATTTCTAAACGGGTGAATGTAGAGGAGTTACGGTGAACGAGATCACGAGGGATCTCTACGTTAGCCAGTTTCTCCTCTAAATTGCGACGGTTATCTAGCTCTTCCTCGGTCTCACAGGTCTGATGGTCTCGTTAGAGAGATTCGCGACGGACAGCGACTTCACGCGTCTAGATTAGGGATTACACGGTCCGTGAAATCCGAAAGGACACACTCGCTAATTTTCTCAGTAGCGCGTTAGACCATCGCGAAACCGTGAAAACTGTCTTAGCGGTGTTTATCAATTATTACGGACTGGCTAGAGGTGGATCGTCCTATAAATTATTTATGGGCCTTGAAGCGTGGCAAAGCCTCTTCGGGATTCGCGTTTCTTTCTGTTACGCTTGCGCACGTGCACTTTCACTTTCCTCGGACACAGCCAAGGACTCGTTTCGCGTTGATACTTTCGCGTTTTCATCGTGCACCAGCAATATTTCATGCACGGCGCTTGCGATTGACACGGGTCGATTCAGAGGACGTCTTTATACGCTGAGGGTGTTGGGGCGTCGCTATCCCCACGTTCCTCAACTTCCCTGCTGAATTTGCATTTAAACAGACGCCTGTCATAGATACGTTAATGAGCCTGTTTATTCAGGAATCTGTTTTTCTTCTTCTTTGTTCCTGCTTACTCCAAAATCAACTATTCTTTCACCGGCTGTATGATCTTCTGCTCATAGGGACGCTTATAACTTAACTTACTTTCCAATTTCTCTTTACAATGTCCAAATCTCCTTCACATAATTCTCAAACATGAAAAATCTCATCACAGCAACCTATATGAAAGTTATCGATCCACTTTGCAGGGTTAATATTAATTTCCGCGTAATAGACGAAGACAAGCAAGAGAGCTTTACTTTCGAATTAAGTGGATAGCGCTTAAGCAACACGATCAGCGTTAAAAACGATTCTCGTCTTCGTGGGCAAGAAACGCTGTACAAACTCTCTGCTCTCTCTGTCCCAGCAATTTTCTCGTATTAACGACCGCGAAGAAGGTTATCCACACGGCGAACGCCCAACTGGTTAACGTGGGCAGAGATCAACGTTAACGCACCTGGCAACGCGGTTAGCAAATTTATAGCATCAGTTTCATTTACCCCCTTTTCCCTCTGCTGTAAAATAAATCGGCCTATGTACTCTAATCAAACCTAATGCAGTTGCCCTGACTTCGGCGTTCCACGGCCGCTTTGTCGATGAAACTTTACCATAAGATTATTAAGCTACTCCACCCGAAGAACTTGTTGACCTTAAAAAGAACTTTTTACGAGAAATATCCTGGCCCGCTTAATGCTACATCAGTTTCGATGATACATTAATTTTGCCTCCGCAGGGATCTTGAAATTGATTATCATCTCATGGCCTGCTCAATCATGTATCTTATCGATGAAACCTCACCTTCTTCGAACGTGTTTGACTGGTCAAACTGCTTTATCTTTACAAAAATCGGAGCTCCTGTAATTTTTATTTCCTTCCACTGCAATAGCTTGTGAAAGTACCTACATTATATAAACTGAATAAATTTATCATCCTAGCTTCGTTAGTGGAGTCCAAAGAGTTGATTCTTCAGAAGGACAACTAGATGGGTTGAACCTAGGTCAGGAACGTCCGCGTTCATAACCAACAGAGTCGAAGAAACGACACAAAGACTCGGTCGGTCAGAGTTCGGAACGTTAGGCGTTCCTCAGGACCGGTTGACGTGGGTGGAGATCGCCTTTGCACCGGTGACGCATAGGAAAGTCGTTCGAGTAGAAGGAATGAACGCGTAAAACGTGCTCGCGTCTTCTCTCTCGGCCGTCGCGAAAGAAGGGGCAAAGAGAGGAGAGCCAAGGCATATCTGTCATTCGAAGAACGACCAACGCGCCGTGAAGGTCCTTGAACGACACCTCGTTCAGAATCCAATTTCTCCTTGACTCTTGGAGCATTCCTTGCCGAAAACTCATCGCGTTACGAATCGACAGGAAAGCGTGTAATGTGATAATTTGTGAAAGCGATCTGTGGAGAATAAGGCACCTAAAGACAATATTGTCTCGAGAGAGAATAGTGGAGAAAGTATTTTTTTTATCTTCATGTTAAGATGGTGATTGTAACTTTGGAGGGAGAGTAAAAAGAGTGATAGGCAGTGTTATTTATTGTAGTGTTTTTCATTGGTTTAAAGAAGAGTTAGGAAGCTTGCCGATTTCTAAGTTTTTACAATGGTTTGTGCAAGATTTTAAATTAATTTTCTCCCCAAAAGAATTCTTAATCAATTTCTACGTCATGCTGCAACAGATGACTTGTAATTTCGAAAAAGTTCGATAATCCCACGAGTGTGATTTTCGAAGACCCTCTGCGAGTGGAACGTGAAATCCTAAGTGAAATCGCAACATAGCTACAGTGTTAATTAATTCCTGAAGATCCTGACTAGCTATGCTTGGAGTTTTGTCTTTTTCTTCGGCTGATTTGTTCAGACGGTTAAGTCTCGCGAATTGCAGCGTGCGACGAGCAAAATTGTGACGAATTTATGAGACGATCGCATTTGCTTTTCCAATTTGTCCAACAAGGACGTTGCTCGGCATTTTTTCTCGCGCCTCGGCGCCAGAAGTATCGCCTTGGTTGCTTTGCAATTCGAATTTTCCCGGTTTTGCATTCTATTTGCGCGACCCCCTGCCTCCGAACGATCGACGCCGTTAAAAATGTTCTTCGTTTTTCCTTGTCCGTCGAGGCGCCATGAAAAATTTACAGGGAACGTGCCGGATGTATTGCGTATTTAAATGCCCGCCTTCGGTATTGTATTTGCACACGTAATGAAGCTCGAGCACAGTTTCTCTTTGTCTTTTTGCATTTGCAGTAAAATTGAAACTAACCAACTAGAACATGTCAGAAACTTATTACGTAGCATAAGTAAGAAGTTAGCAAAAGTATTGGGAACCACGATACACCTGAGGCAAATAAGGCCTCTCGATATTCCTAGATTCGATTCCAGTCCTTTACGCCTATGCAACGTGTAATTTCCTTGTTCGTGCCGGTCATTTGAAATTCCATTCCCTCGTGTAGGCAATTCATCATCGTAACGGATCGACCGTCGAAAATTACTCTCGCCGACGGCGACGTAACAACAATTCGCGTCAACAAACGTTTTAATCTTCGTCGGAAAATTGTGTTGCGAACTCCCCGCGGCTCAGTCAAGGATAATTTGAATTTTCAGTGGTGGCAGCTGCATTCTTATTCTATATCCTCGAATAGCAGATAACCTGCATGAAAAGAAGAGTGGACTGTTTAAAAGTCAATGGTACTCTTTCAAAACGTGCTCTGCGTTCTACAGGGGATATCAAAAAGTGTTGTGCTCCAGTCAAGAATCAAGCACTGTGCAACCATACCAGCAGTCGAATGGGACTTCCTGTCTATCGAAGGCTCGTGGCTGGCCCACGTCAGACGGCAACCGAGATTTTCGACAAATACATATTTGTCCCGTGGAAATCTCGCGAAGCGGCACGCACGCGTGTTTCACGTGGTGTTGACCCCATAAACAGGCTCGGCATGGCTACCAACTAAAAATACCCATTCCGGACGAACCAGTTCGCTGGAGGAAAAGAACGCCGGGGTTAGACGAAGAGCAGCGGTCGAGGAGGGAAAGAGAGAGCAGGAGGGAAGCTAGCCCGAGGAGGCAAGGTGTAACTGCAAATAGGAAAAGCAGATAGGGCAGAACGCTTAAGGAGGATTTAATGAAACGGCATAAATCGATCAATTAAACGGAGCCTTACGTGTGCTCGACACGATTAGTCAGTCGCGGTGGTTGTCGCGCCGCGAGATTTACGATCCAGAATCAGCGGTGACTCGGTTACCCGGCTGAAAAGTTGAACGCATGGCCGATAGAAAGCCGCTGCCGGCTGTAATTGGCTTCTTTACCCGACGATTGTTTCACCGGACGTTTCTGTGCCAGCGACTCGTCTCAGACACTGCGACGTGAATCCTTCAGTCTTTGAGAATTTCGCGCGATGGACGAGAGTCGAAGACTCGTCTAGTGATTGGTGATCGATTTTGGAGGACAGTCAGAAATATGACGAGGAACAGACAACAGATCTTTCCTCTGCGTCCCTTCGCCACCTTGGGACGCAGGATCCTCAGAGACAAGCTGTATAGAAGGTACGTTATTTTTCTTTCTGATTTTTAGGAAATAGGAAGAAGACGGTGGATAGGAAGTTAATGCAACCGTTTTTTTGTTTCTTAACTGCACGTGGGCCCATCGGCTTCTTACTCGACCGCAACTCATTAAACTATCCTCTATGCGTCGCATTTTTTACCAGGTCTATCGATCCTCCGGAAAGTTCACAAGTTGAGGTATTATGTGAAATTTCAGGGCGCATTCTGGGTCGGTCTTTGATCGATTTTGATCATTCGAGCGTAGAGTATCTGGTAACTAAGTGGCCGCTCTATAATCTTTCCCAGGAACTTTCTTCTCTCGATAAGTGGAAGTATTTTAACTCTGCACAACCTCTTCCTTACTGAAACACTTTAAAGACTGCACTGCAGCTGAACAACACTGTGCTCCTAAATGATTGAAACTGAATCTCCGAGGAAATCGGTTTAAGATCAGTGATCTCTCGAGGAAATTCGTCCACTAATAATCTATCTCCTTTCACGAACAATCGTTTGACCCAGATTCCATGAGCAATGGCATTTTATGAAAGCGATCGACGTGTCTCCTCTCCATGATGAGATTCTCATCACGTTTCGGATCGAACCGTGCCACTGATAAAAACTAGACGGAGTAATTTAACGGTTGAACCACTAGACGAGAACAGTTGGAGTCCATGGATCCGCTCCCTCCTCGTTAGGATGCGTTCTGCTGGGCCCATTGACCATCGTTTAACGTTTATTGTTTCGCTAGGGCCTTTGGGTTATGTAATTATTCTATATTAGGTTTCATTGAACCAATTGAAAGAGAGAGATTTAGTTTTGTTCAGCTTTGGACGCGATGCTCGCGCAACGTAGAAAGCTGAATGCAAATAGACAAGTATCAGATCTTATCAAAAGTGAAAATAAAAGGGAGACAGTGGTTGATAACTTTATTATCTACTACGTAAGTGATTAAGGATATCCAGACGATGGATTCCTTGAGTCTGAGTACCACAACTCTCCAAAACTTATTTAAGGAACTTCAAAACTATTCAAGTATGTAAGGTATTTCCCGTTTCTCAGAATTCGACTCATTCATGTGTCAAGCACGCCGACGTTTCTTCGTGATTCATTAAGAAATTCCTGATCCCGTTCCCTCAAGGCCCAATGTGACGTGCTATATGAAGATCATCAACAAATACTTAAAAAAGTATACAAAAGCGACTCATTAGGAGTCGAGAGAGAAAGAGCAAAACAGAGGAAACGAGAGAATGCAAATTACAGTTGCATGCGGTCGACCACGGTCATTAAACGCTCTCGCTGGCGACATTTCGTCTAATTCCGTTCAATAGTCGTGGAAAATGGGTGAATTGTCGCGGGAAGCCACAAATTTTCGAGCATCGGACAACAGTTAAATGGCAATTTATCTCTATATCGTTGAAGGAACTGAAAATTTGTCCTCCTCCATAAGGATGATTCTGTTTTAATTCCTAGTCCGAGAAAAGTTTTTAAAAAATGATGAAATAAAAATTGTGTGAAACAGTGAAATATCTTTACTGAGAAATGCTATGGCAAGTAAGGCTCGCCTTAATCGAGAAAACAATTCAAGCGGTATTTAAAGGTTGGTACGAGGGTAGACAAGGGAGGATTTTGGGCTGGACTTAGCGGGCGTTACTTCCATCACCGATTCAGCGCGGATAAAAAGGAGACGATTTATGTCTACTTTCTTCTTTAATCCATCTGTCTCTTTCCCACTTTTTCTTGGCTTTTATTGTGCATACTTTTTACATAAAGTACCACATTTACTTATCTGCTGAAATATTTTCATCTTTTTTTTTTGTAACTCGATAAAAATTTTGCTTGTGATCGTAACTTCATTTAATCTGGAAAGCAATAGAAATAACGTACGTATTTCCGTGCATGTATTCTGTCGACAACCTTGAGCTGCAGCATTCGCTAAAGTGTTCTCGAACATTTAGGTGACACTTCACGTAATTCTGTTAAAGCTGCGAAACTGGCACAGAACTCAAATTTTCGAGGCTATTTCCATCTGCTGTCTGGCACCCGTCTTCCACAGTTTGCCGCGCGAAACACGATTAAATTACACTGTTCATTCAACGTACATAGACTCGGTTTCCACAATACGATGTCTCGTAGTTTCACTGTTTCCTGGAACTACGTATGTACATGAGTCAGCGACAACTCACGTTTCCACCGACGCTGTGAAAAAGTGAAACCTCATCAAAGAGTAATCTACGCGACGAGTCATAGGTCGTCAATCCCGCTCAGTCTTCCTATAGCCTACATAGAACCAGCGTTTCCTGCAAGAGTTTGGAGTTTATCTTACTTCAAAATTGTATTTTTTCCTTACTCCAAATTGCTCAAGCAAATGCATCAAAGTGCACCACCACCATACACCGTCTCCCTTCACCAAAGAGGAAGAAGCAACTTTCCAAGCAGAAGACACCTGCGATCCATTAATTACACACCTAGCCATCCGTCGCTCTTAAAACGGGGATCACGTGCTCCCGAGCAACTCGCTCCACGTGCCCCGTGAAAAACAAGGTCAAGAGCCATCCGCAATTAACGGATGGCATAGTCGGAAGTGGACAGCGTGACGCGTTATTCCGGTAACCAAGTCGCGGCACGTACGTGCTTTTTCGTCGCTCCTTTTCTTCGATACATCAGGCTAATTGCGTTTCAGTGTTTGACAAATAAAAGGCGGAAACCAGAAGAGAAAGGGAGCGGCGATACGTGGAATCGGAAGTGGAGGAACAGCCGGGACGAGGGAAGGTGGCGCTCAAGGACGCGACCCCGTGCGTCCTTAATAGAGAGCAGGGTCGAACGGCACTCCCTGTGGCCGTGACTCTGTGCATCGCATTATTCCTGGGCTTTTTGGGTCAAGTCCAGGCGTGGTTAAAGTTCCTCAACTGACAGCGGTGTCAGAGTATTAGACTGAACTTATTTTAATTAGAGGAACACCCGAATGACAGGTTTAACGCAATTCAAGAGAGACCGTGTTCACTAAATTGCCCATTTCATTTGCTTAATGAAATAACAAATTCGTCTGGTAGGCGATTCGTATTCGTTGAGTGAAACAACCGAGCGTGAAATTTCCAGTCGACTTGTTCGACATGGTAGTTTTAATTTCTGGAGAAAAGCGCGCGCGGAGATACGGCCCCAGGGTCTCTGATTCGACGGACTTCCTGGCTGAAATGGGAGGAACGGTTTCAATTTACTGAGGATTGAGAAATTCTGAATTTCTGAATTAAAAAAAATTTACTGAATTTCACTGTGCCGCGGAGAAAAAAGTTACAGGGCAAATAGATTCCACATACTTTTATAACATCACTTGCAGTCTTTGGCAACTTTTGTCGCAGTCGCAGCTGACATTTTGATCGGAGCTGTCATCATCGCGGGATTGGCATTAAATCTTGTTTGCTCATAGGGTTTCAACGACCTGTCTTCAATCAATGCAACGCTATCAACTAAATGCAGGACAGAATGAAACAAAGCCTAGAAGATTAAATGTATTCCCTTCTAAATTCTCGCAATCATTTGCACCATTCGTCTCATCAATTTGATGACATCACCGACAGCCTTTGTACGTCAAATATTAATATACGTACCGCAGTCAAAACTACGCCTATGCCACGTTTCCAGAAATCGTGATCGACGAAAAATATTTCGCGATGAATCGAGGGGGTGCGTGGATGAAATAAGCGGAGGCGAACGTGCACAGAACCCGGTGCTGTGACGCAACTAGGTCAATCGGAGAAGCGATACGTTCCAGTGAAATTTCCATTCTTGCAAGGCTGACTACAATTACGTTCACCAATACAGTTACCTGCGATTCACACCTCTGCATATTAGGTACGAACTTATCCCGAAATTCACCATCGAAGCTGAAGGGTGTGATATTTCAGAATATCGATCTAGCGTGTTCCTATCTCCTGGCGGGAATATCAAATTGAACTAGTGGATTGAAGGTGTTGAGAAATTTATCGTAATGTTTGCAGAAGACAGAGTGAAATATTTGTTGATGCAGCGCATCATCATTTAATCATTATAGTATCTGTGTAAAGGGATTGAAGTTGGGGTTCAATAAGTACATGATTTAGCGAGTAGCTAAGGAAGATACTGGATGCAACAGTTACAATGGAAACTACAGGGGAAACCAGCCAGAATCGAAAGTGATCGATCGCTGGTCAGATCATCCCAAAAGTTTCAGCTGTTTGGCCCCATTTCTGGGAGTGGGGGAAGGGAAATGGATCGAAGGAGGAGAGGGGTGAATGAAGAAGGTGGTGGTGGAAGCATGCGAGAGTCAGCTTATTTCTATCGATCTGTGATAGCCCGCGGGGGCCGCCACAGCGGCGCGGCGCGGCGCGTCGCAACGCGGCGCATGGCGACGCGGCGGCCACCTATGCACCCTTTAATCCGTCGCGACGCCCTCGACGTCAGGACGGTGTTCTCCAGACGGAGTTACCTTTTACATTTTCGCAGAATCCGTCTACGACGCGTCGCACACGCTTCCTCCTTACCTGGCTCCTCTTGGGTGCTGGTTAAGCAACATTTCGTGACAATTTTGCCTTCGAAATCGGGGCACCCTGGGCTATAGTGTTACGTCACTGCTGGAGAGTGCGTGGCACTCGTGTGCACGCATCAACATGCGTCGTAACACGACGCGCAGGATTTTGAAAAGCGTGTGCATCGACCTTAATCGCTCGATGTGAGATTTTTGGTGACTGTGCCGGATCAGTGGGGGTGATCGTTTTGGAAAGTGATCGAGGTGAGCAGCTTCTCGATTATGCGATGATCCGTGGTGATTTTCCTTGCTGGCTTGCCTCCCGTTTCGTACACGTGAGCGAAGACCACAGGACTTAAATAATTTAGTAGGTTGATAGAAATACTAACAGCTGTTTCGATGCAGCTGTCTTCAGGCTAGAAGTGGATACTTTCTTTGAAGAATTGTTGAAAGTAATTTATTTCATTTACACATATTTCCATCTGCGGCCTATTTTAACTCTCTACATGTTAAATAGACCACTAATAGTAAACTTGGTACAACTTCTGCACGCGATATTTTAAAATCTCTCGACATTTCTCTATGAGATTACGACGATAAATTTCTTTTCCCAAGCAGTAAACACAGAAAGAATTAATCGAATTCGAAGTAAAAATTTCGCGGTGCACTATCAAGTTAAAAGTTGCGCGATTCCCTTGACCCACTAACACTCTGTGGGCCCAATCCAGCTATGGCTAGAGTGATTAATGGAAATTGCTCGGTCTGGGTGATTAACGGGCGGCGATAGCCCACGCGGCGAAAAAATCGTCCTGATCCGTGAAAGGAATCGTGGAACGAGTACACATCAGGGAAAGCAACTCGTTCCGCTGAGAAATTTATTCTCAGCGAATTTTTCGACCGAAATCAAGTCTTCTTGACCCAGTAACATTTCTGTTTCTGTACCAAATTCGCGGTGCATTACGTCACTGCAGCACAACGAGGAACAGGTGCATAAAACGTGCACACATCGACGCCGCAGTTTCACGGCGCAGTGCGCGGATGGTCTTGAATCAGCTGGAACCTGCGCAAGATCAGTAATGTTTTCATTTCTAAATCCTGTATTTATTTCATGTTGAGGATAGATCGTATAAAAAATAGCATTTTGAAATGGAGATACATGTTTTTTCAGGTGGAACTTTTCCATGAATATTACTGAACTAAATTCGACTAGAGGTAGACATTTATCAAAGACGAGTACGAGGCACATACCTCGGGGCAACGAAATGAAGTCATTCATGAATTGCCCGACGAGGAACACCACTCTGGCGGGCAGTCAATTAACCATGAAATCGTGTCTCCTGTTACCGTAGTTATAAATATTTCATGATCCAGATCGGTCCTCGACCGTGACTGTGATCGTTGGATTCGTACAGGCTTCAAACGAAATATCGTTGAGAGGTCGCATGCAATTAAGGGACTAGGTTCTCGACGATTCAGTAGACTGTGCTTAATAGAAATATCGCTACGGAATATGAAATTCAACAAAATTTATGCAATTATATAATATTATGCAATTATATCTATTTCGTGCTGAAAGGAGTTCAGATTGCAAGGAGGGTTTCTTACTTGCTCATTAAATCATTTTATAGAAATGAAATCTGAAGTTAATGAAAGGTTAGAAAATATAGAAATTCGTGTACCAGTTTAGTTTAAATTACTTTCCAGGGGTTCGGAAACCTTGTATAACATTATATGGTGCACAACACGAAGTATTGACATTTCATGCTTTCCCGTGGTTCTAGCTAAATATAGTTGCTCTATTGAGTAATCGTTCACGTGTGCCACTCGTGTCGACCGGTTGTCTCTTTCGTTTTCTTTAATCGATCGCTCTTCTCCCAGTAGCAATTATTATCAAGCAGTATAGGAAAACTTTCTGCCGTGCAATCTGCTTCTAGTTCGAGGATCAAGCTATACCAAAACCATGATGCAACAAGATTATTCCCAAATATTTCAAGGCGATGTAAACATTTCATTTTTATAAACTAATTCCCCTGAATCTAGCATGCACAAACATATTGCAACGAATCTCGTAACGAGGAAGTCGAATAACGACCTAAAACATTCAACTAACATTTGCAGGCTTCTAAATTTGCCGTAAATACAGCAACCCTTGGAGCACAGAACATTGCCAGTAGGTTTATCTGTACACTACGACATGACCTTAATGGAGCCCTGGAAATGCAGCCGTACTGCTCCGACCACTAATTTGAGGTCTTTGTTAACGCAAGCGAGAAGCTGCCGTGCGTTGAGTGGCTCCTCTGAAACGGAATGAAAATCGGGGGGTAATCCCCTGGCCGCGGTGAGAGAGGAGAATGTGCATGTAGATTTCGATGCGCGGAAGCGTGGTCGAGCTCACGTTCCTAAGCGATGGACCGTTTTGAATAGACTCGAATTTTGATGAAATTCTTAATTAGGACGCGTAACTTTTTACCTCTTCACCTGCACCGCATTTCCACATTTCTGCCTCGCAAAAACCCCTGGCTTGTTGAGATTTTGTGACGTGGCTTAATTAAGAACGCGATCGTCCAATAGTATTACTGGATATGTGCCTAGAATATCGCTGAATTTTGGCATAATAGAATTCAACAGTCCACAATTGATTACAACTTTAAAATGTATAACTCTGGAAATGAAACTGCGAGAACAGTAGATTACTGGAAGCTTTCCCACAGCTCTATCCAAGCGTTGCGTTTCCCAGCCTCCCAATTTAACTTGAAATCGCTCAGGAACAACCTCCAGCGATTCGTAACGTCTTGCAAAGGAAGCAGAACGGATATAAAAATATTAGCAAAGCCCAAAATGGAACTCGCTTAGGGGTAGCTAGGTATCTAAGCAACTTCTTCGACACGGAACGCGCACAAAGGTCCTCAAGACTCAACACGACACGCGTGTCCTAAGTAGAGCTCGTCATTTTCACTAGCGAGATATGTACTCAGGTCTTGCACAGCAACCTTAAATGCCTGAATGTCAATGGAGACACCTTAATTAACAGAGTAATCAGTCTCATATGCACCTGTAATGATGATACTTCAGTCGTATCGTAAGATGCGACATTGATGCTCTGCCTTCTCCTGGAGAAATGTAGTTTCAATTTATTTCACAGCATTAATTACTTGTTTCATTTTATAGAAGACTTTCATCAGTCTATATTATTTGATTAAAGTGTGTATAATTTAGAATCTAGAATATATTTTGTTAAGAAAAACAGTTTACACGATTACCAACAACTTCGTCGGCAAAATTAGTTATACCTCAGTGGTTCAGAATATTTGCGCACGATTTCACGCTTCGAAGTTGTTAGAATCGCGTCGTTCACGCACATACAATGCATCAGGACTTCAGGAGTAGCAGAGAAACTAAATTTCGTTTGCAAACTGTTTCATGTTGCTCGTCAAACACAACAGAATTGTCTCTCGTGACAGAATAATGCCCACGGGAACTCGATCCTGCTGCTTTGTCATTAACTGATAGAGCTTTCAAGAGTATCTTCAGAAAGAAATGTTGTGTACCTTGCTCTGTTCATAATGGAATGCTTTGAAAAACCTAGATTCTGCAAGTAGCGAATTTTTTTTCTGTACCATTTTAATTAGCTGAATGAAAATTCGACAATATTGAATCAGCTCACTTCCAAGTGGATTAAAAATATTTAATTACAAGTGACATCCTGTCGCAAGCTTTAAAGTTGCTTCAACGCGCGTGGCTTGTCTTTTCCGGTACAGCGACTTTAATTAAAGTACCATGAGAAGTGGAGCAATTAATGACTGGTGACATAGTTGAAGAGCTCGATACTGCTGTAAGTCCGTAATGAAAAAACTTCATCCTCCCACCATCCCGCGAACAAGAAGGGAACAACGAACGGGAAGAATCACTTTGACGAAAGAGGATCCTGTTGTTTTTTTATCGTGATTATGGGTCACTTAAAAGCTACTAGTGTTTACAAGATGGAATATTTAATACAATCTTTTACGATTTGAGCAAAGGAGCTTGCATTCTAAGTAGATAAATGAAAATTCAATATTCTGAATTAACCATGACATTTGTCTTCGTTGTTCCAGAGAGGTACGCACAGTCGTGCTCAACAGAGGCTCCTCTGGCCTGGGTTTCAACATTGTCGGTGGCGAAGATGGCGAAGGGATTTTCATTTCCTTCATCCTAGCCGGAGGTCCAGCCGACCTCAGCGGTGAATTGCGTCGCGGTGATCAGATACTTAGTGTCAATGGCATTAATCTTCGGACAGCCACCCATGAAGAGGCCGCCGCAGCTCTTAAGGTAACTTAAACAATCATTAAACGTTTCATCCTCTGCTTTAATCTTCGTTTAACTCCGACTCAAATCTACCGCTTCTGCCATGTTCAGGGCACTGGACAAACAGTGACAATTGTGGTACAGTACAAGCCTGAAGATTACAACCGATTCGAAACAAAGATCCATGATCTTAAACAACAGATCTCTCAGCAGAATATGATGACAGGCACCCTCATGAGGACCTCGCAGAAGAAATCACTTTACGTCAGGTAAATCGACTTTCCTGTACCTTCATAGGGATTTATGATTAAACTGATAATAGTAGGGGGACTGTAAGTCGTTTCGGACATCTGACGAAAGACGCTTTATGCTTTACTGTCCAGAGCGTTGTTCGATTACGATCCTAACAAGGACGACGGCCTGCCGAGCCGTGGTTTGGCATTCCGTTACGGTGAAATTCTACACGTGACGAACGCCAGCGACGATGAATGGTGGCAGGCTAAAAGAGTGACTCCTCAAGGAGAAGAGGAGGGTCTTGGAATAATACCGTCGCGTAGGCGATGGGAACGGAAGCAACGCGCCAGGGATCGTTCCGTCAAGTTTCAGGGTCACATGCCGGTCATCCTCGACAAGGTGAGTGCAGTTCATCGATCACATGTTCCGCGAAATAAGAGCGGATAATGCCTGTACTTTGTCACCTTGTCCATATGAACTAGCAAACACTCGAAAGCAGAATTTTTCAGATAGAAATGAATCGTATTTAAACTCTGTTTATCTAATAAATGATTGCAGCAATCGACATTGGACAGGAAGAAGAAGAACTTCTCGTTCAGCAGGAAGTTCCCATTCATGAAGAGCAAGGACGACAAATCGGAGGATGGTTCGGACCAGGAACGTGAGTGTCTCGAAACCTTGTACCAATTGTATCCTGCACGTTCTGTGCATGTTCAGACCCATATCTATATTGTGGTTTTTTTACGTGATATTTTTTCATTTTTTTTCTTTTTTAAATATAATCTCGTCGTATTTCTCAGTCACTATAAAGTATATTTAGAACCATGTGTTTGAACTTACAAATTACAATTTTTACGTGTGTCTCGCAACCCTTTTTTCAACGATCTTTCTGTTTAAACAAAATCGCGGTTTTTTTTTAACAATCCGAGGTCGATTTTTTAACGAAAGTAATTTGTAATATAGTAGTTTTCGTTGATATCCTTTTCTTTTGAAATGATCTATTTCTCGTTATTAATCGATGTTAATGTAGAGACTTTGCTGAACATTTGCGAAGGTGATCTCGGTAAGAACTCTGTTATCGATACTAGCAAAGTAGAGGTGTAACTTTCCCCAATTTAAAGAAGAAGAAAAAAGAGAATGAAATACTACCCCGTTTATCCGGTGTGTTCGTTGGCAAGTAAAGATCGCTTAGATATTCGTGACAGGTACGACGATACGCCCAACTTCCGATTGAGCTTTTGTGTTTTTACCAAATGTGAAAACGTGACATGTGTTTTGTTTTTGCCTGCTTGTGTAGGGTCGCCCACAACACCCGAGAACGAAAACGATCCTACACGTAAGTATATACCAACGTTAGTCAAGAAAAGAAACAAGATACACGATCACACACACACGACACACGCCATAGGTGATACTGAACACGCGAGCGCGCACACACATACTATGCGTTCGTAAAGAAAGATCAAATAAAGAAGAAATAATTTTTGAAACGACAAAAATTAGCGACCCCGTATACGAACGTTACACTTCTGAAGAGATCTTCTTCTTCCTGTACATTCTTCTTTGCTTGCACCTCAGCACGTTACCAACTTCATTCTTGCACCCAGAGTTTCATACATTTGCTTACTTTTGGGTACCTAAAACATGTAGAGATATAACTGAGCTTGCCGAACACGTTCATTCACTTTCTCTAACTGGCTAAAACTTTCCATGAGTTGACAGTAGAAGTAACAGTTTCCCTCAAATGCTTGGTAGTAATATCCAGCATGCGTAGTTCGTGAAAAATAGAAGTTTCCACGTTGCTCGTTTGCGTTACAAATAAATTAATCGCGTTTTTGTTTGAGTACTAAAAGTGTAACAAAAAATAACGTGAAAACGTGGAACGAAACTAGCACTGCTCGTAGCAAAATCGAGATATAGGCGAGCCTCTGCGAGCTATCGTGACGGATCATCGATCTGAAAAATCAAGCTAGCCTCTACGGTAGGGGGTGTTCGTGCTTAAAGCTTTACTTAATCCTAGCCTTTATTAATGGCCGCTTACTAGTACGCAACGTATACTGAAATATTGAACTTGTTATGTTTTAGCATTCATGCTGTGCTACACCCAGGACGACACTAACACCGAAGGTAATCACGTCTCTCTTTCTGTCTCCTCATATTTTCACTCTCTCTGTCACTCACAGCCTCTCTATTCGTATCTTTGTCTCTCTGTCGTGCCTCTCATTGCGATCCTTCATTATATACA
This sequence comes from Calliopsis andreniformis, assembly GCF_051401765.1. Taxonomy (NCBI): domain Eukaryota; kingdom Metazoa; phylum Arthropoda; class Insecta; order Hymenoptera; family Andrenidae; genus Calliopsis; species Calliopsis andreniformis. The sequence goes on from NC_135062.1 coordinate 17,370,730, forward strand.
TTCCTGGCTCCTTCACCCACGACGAGGTTTCATCTCAGTTACATCAATTAAGAAATCATAAGTTCATTACCACGATACAATGGAATGAACACTATTGTTAGCCACGTTCTGTTAACGTGGAGCATCAGCACTCGAACAGTCCAAGTGGCTAATCAATTTTGCATACGTCAGTTATCCACGCTGCACTTGCAGAGTTACTAATTACCAGAGAACGCACTGACCAACGTAACATTTCACAATCCGAATTAAAGTCCTTCAGCATCCACTAACGTCGTTCATGCAACTCTTCGAGGTTAACATTATTCGTACACCATAGAATCGCCTTCATCCCCGAGCGATCGCTCAGCGTTCATTCTCGTCTCACATCTCATTCGCTCGCGCTTCTACCACCTGTCGTGTTCCATTCACAAACGAGATTCTTCTGTCTGCCGTCGCAGGGAGTAGAGAAATTTTGTATCGCGTTGAACTGCCTTATATGGAGGAACTGACGTTAGTTTATCTGGAAAAGGAAGATGATGAGAATGTTGACGAGATTAGTAAGTGAAGTTTGAAAAGAGTCAATGTGTGAGTCGGAGTGAACAGCAGATTACCAAATTAGGACAGTCGACTAACACCCAATCGAACATAATTTTGATCGATTGCCTTTTCCCTTTTAATCATTGATTCCCTTTTTGGTTTCTTCACCTCCATCTGCCACTAACAAGACACACCTCAAACGCTTCGCGCAGTTGGGACAGTCGCGACGTGCTTTGTCTGTCTATTATCTGTCGTTTGGCCTTACTTGTATACCAATCATCCTAGCGTAATGTTCTAACAGCCATACCGTAGAATGATTTTTACATAACATCGAATACTGATCCAAAAGGCAACCCTTTGAGAATTATCTAACGCTAGAGTACACTAACGCAACTTCGACATTGATGCTCTGGGGCTGAGTTTTCGGCTCTAGGGAGCTTATACCTCTTTCATCCTCGCTTCAATTTCCCATACACTGAAGCATGGATCAAGGCTCGTCCTGAGTGAAATCGATAACCCTGTCGAATTTCTGTGTAACTGTTAACCAAGCACCCGCTTTAGAGACGTGTTCGAGATGAATTATAATCATTTCGATCGAAACGTTTTGGGATTGAACACTGTTCTCTCTCTTTGGCTATCCGCTCCTCTCGGTAATACAGTTAGAGCAGCCCGTAAAGTCGAAAAAATCGTTTGTTTCCCGTTGTTTGACAGAGTGTAAACGTTCTAACCGTCGATATACATGCTTTCTACCCACAACGCAGCCTGTCGTCGCAGAAACACGGGTGTACTTATACTGTGAATTGCAGGCAGCGAAGAAAACGTGTTGTCCTACGAAGCAGTCCAGCAGCTCACCATACAGTATACTCGACCCGTCATAATCCTCGGTCCTCTCAAGGATCGCATCAACGATGATCTCATCTCCGAGTTTCCTGACAAATTTGGCAGCTGTGTGCCACGTAAGTATCAGGAAAAGTCCAAATATATCCTAAATTGTTTATAGAAACATGGAAGACTGTAACGTGCGCTTTCAATTCTTGTAGACACGACGAGGAGTAAAAGGGAATACGAAGTGGATGGGCGAGACTACCATTTCGTGGCGTCTAGGGAGCAGATGGAGAGGGATATTCAGAATCATTTGTTCATTGAGGCGGGACAGTACAATGACAATCTTTATGGAACCTCCGTGGCGTCTGTTCGAGAAGTGGCTGAAAAGGTAAATGAAGAAATCTACGAATATACTAGTATTATTAAAGGGAGTATGGTAGAGTTGTAAATTATATTTGCTTGATTTTTAGGGAAAGCATTGTATCCTTGATGTTAGCGGAAATGCCATTAAGAGGTTACAGGTGGCGCAGTTGTATCCCATAGCGATTTTCATTAAACCAAAATCAGTGGAATCGGTCATGTGAGTATTTCCTTAGCACTTATATTAATATTTCTGGTGTAACTTATTTGCTGACGAGAAGTTATTTCTGATTCTAGGGAAATGAACAAGAGGATGACCGAAGAGCAAGCGAAAAAGACGTACGAACGAGCCTTAAAAATGGAGCAAGAATTCGGAGAGTACTTTACTGGTAATTGATATCTCCTCTCCTAAATCTAGCATTAAAAATTGCCGTGTTTGATTAGACTAGAAGAACGTTTTTCCCTGTTGCAGCTGTAGTGCAAGGTGACACACCCGAGGAGATTTACGTAAAGGTGAAGGAAGTGATCGCCGAGCAGTCGGGTCCGAACATTTGGGTACCGTGCAGAGATCAACAACTGTGACGTCCTGCCCCCCATTCGCAGCCTGGCCCGAACGCTTGGACTTTACCACCGAGACGCCAAGCTTAATTACTCTTAATAAAATAATCAAGTAACCCTCTTAATGCCTTCCCCCGTCCCCATCCCGAGCCTGTCCCTGCCCAATCAGCCCCGTTCAAGTAACACACCGCAGTCTGTTCCGATTTGAGACCCGAAGCACGTCGCGGGAAGGCGCTTCGACGAACGGGCGTCTACCCTCCAGCATCACCAGTAGAAGTTTCACGAGATGAAATGCTAGATTAACAAGAGAGAGAATGATTTCTCAGCGTGTTCAATCACCTATACGAGTCGACGAGAAATTGCGAACAATCTCTGTAAGGAGAGCTTATAATTGTTATTAGCGCGAAGGCGCGAGAGTCGATCGCGCGTTTCGAAGCGACTGTTGTTCTCGACGAATAGTCGACGAGAATTTGTAACGTTTTGCCGCGAAGTATTTAAATCGTTCCCGAATCCCTTCGGCGCGGACGACGGACCGTAGGAGGGGATGATTCATGTTATAGTGTTAATACCAGAAGTGTTTCGTTGTATCACGATGTTTTTCATGTAATATGTATCGGATTTGTTGAGAAGAAGGAGGAGACTACCGTCGCGCGCAAACGTCTCCGCGTTGATTTTACTGCGAGACCAGCACGAATACACGGCGCTTGGAACCGTATCTCCGCGACGACACGACATTTATATATATCGTGCTTCGAAATTTGTTAAACGCACGCCCTTTAATATTATTCAGAGTGTATGGACGAAGGAGCCGTCGTCGTGTATTCGTCTCGAAATCGATTTTACGCGTCACGACGACTTGATGAACGAAGCCACGGTGCGTCGAGGGGTCGTGTTTTACGAAGAAGGACGAAAACTCGTGTCGCGGTTGTTTCGCTCGGTCAATCGCAACGCGTTCGATATGTTTTACGTAATGTACAGTTACTACAATCGCTTTAGAGAACGCGTTAGGATCGAACAGAACGGACTCGGCTCGAAATCGAGAGAGGTCATGGAGCCACGACAATCGCACGAGCACGTGATCTTCGTCGCGATCATTCGTGTAAGGCGCACAGCATGCTAGACGCTTAAAAAACCAGATGTTCCACGCGCAAATCGCGGCGTTGACGATGATGAAACTAGCGCGAGAAGTAAAGGAACGAATTTACGCAGAAATAAAAAGGAGAAAAAGAAATACAAAAAATCCTTGGCTTCACCGATCACTATTATAGCTTGTCCGGTTAATTCTGAGCGAAGTAGCGCGGTATTTTTTAAATGTACTTAATCGCAATAAGAAGGGAGACGAAAAGAATCGAGGAGGAAATCCGAACCGTAGGAACGTGCACTGAGAAGGGGGACGAGAGTGTTTCAAGATGATGCTCACGGACTTGTTCACCTGGAATGTGGACCGAGCAAAACAAGTGTTCCGTATCAGAGATGAGACAAGAAAGTAAGAAGAAAGAGCCGGGCGCATGTTGAGAACCTCACGATTCATCAAACCTCACAGGACAAATCTCTAGATGCTAGAATAGCGATACATAATGTTTTGTACAGCTAGATTTATTAAGCCAGTACTGGGTTATGTGCAACATTATATATATATATATATATATATATACATAAATATATATATATAGAAAAAGAGAAAACGACGAGTGGCAAAGGGAGAAAGAATGAAATCTATTGTAATTTAAATACCACTATACTAAATTATTATTACGATAGTAGGTATGTATTATTGTAAATACCTGTACCCGGGTAATCGAGATGATGGAATAAGAAGGTGTAGCGTGAGAGCGTAAATTGAAACGGGCAACGAGTTTCTCGAGCGTGTCCAAGGAAGATATACACATATAAAAGCATACACACATGTAGGCACAGCTGTTTCTATTTTTTGAATCAAACGGAGCGGTTATTTTCGACTTTCGTTTTCTACGATTGGCTCAGCCAATCCATAGAAAGCTGAATCCACGAGGGGGAAACGGACCCTGTTGAAAGGAAGTCGCGAGGGAACCGGCGCGTGACGATGGAGAAAAGAAAGACGCCTCACTCGACTCAGCGTCTCATGAGCATTTCGCGCGGTCGATCTATGGCCCGCGAGAATCATTCAATCGCATCTTTTTCAAAAGCATCACATTTAACGTTCCTGCGGGATCGACTCCGCGACTTTGAACCAATTTGAAATTCGTTCAGAGGTAGACACCACCGATGAATAAAACGAGGGCATACGAAACAGGTCCGAGAACATTGCTCATCGCGGGCTAGTACTTACGAGTGAAACGAACAAGCGTTCTGCGAATTTGTCACGAAAGGTAACGGATAAAAATGTTTAGAACGAAAAGGAATTTTGGAAGTTAGGTAATAAAAATGAATGCATTGTTAATGAATTAATGCAATTATTTCGTTCGCGATCGTCGATGATTGTCGGTGATTCCGCTAAATCCGTTTCCGAAGACTACGATTAGAAGCGGGAGCGGCAATTTGCGTTTCGTTTCGTTCGTTAGGATGTCTCGCGCGACCAAACGGCACTGGTTAATCGGGTATAATTAGCATGAGTATGCTTTCTACGAGCTATTTTTCCTACAAAAAGATCCTGTGTTTAGAGAATATTAACACAACAGCCGTCACACGTATTATTACGTAAGAATGAAGACGTATACATATATATAAATATATATATATATATATATAGTTTGAGAGGTAAATGTGAGCGATAAAGCGTTGCCATGTAATCCGCACAGGTTCTATGCCTGAAAACAGTGTGTGAGAGAACTAGGCTCCGTAAAGTTAAATGGGAAAATATTTAAGAAAAAGAAGACAAGATGGAATGAACAAAAAAGACGACTGTCTCGATGTAAAAGAACGTATAAAGAGAAATAATTACTACAGACACTTATTATACACCTCTATAGTCTATTTAATAATATTACTTATTGAATTGTCAATCTCATGTTCACCTTGTTTCATCGTTTTTAAATAGTTAATAAACGTTTTACCAATTTTAGCAGCGGTTTTTGACAATTTTCCTTACCTTTTTCACGTCAGAAAACGGTTCTTAGGGTAGGGTGTAAATTTACATAAAAATGTTACATTGAGATTCAGAGCAAAAAGGTAGGTATCGAAAGAATCAAACATCGTATCGGTAAAAATACTTGTTTTTTATTACATCGAATAGGATAACTCGTTACTGTTATTAGCGAAAAGAAAAAAAATCACGAGCTGAGTTTATTACGAAAAATCGAGTTCATTTGTCTGTTTCTATGTCGGTCCATCATTGTGACTGTGTGATTCTATAACCAGACGGTACGGAGAAACGATAATACGATATAAGCACAATAATAATAATACTCAATTAATAATCGTAACGCTTTTTCTTCTTTTTTGTTCCTTCATGCTTTTTTTTTTACTTGTTCTATCTTCCTTAATTCCATTCTTTAGACGAATCACAGTGAGAGAGAGAGAAAGTTTAATTTGTATCTTTTCCCCGCGGTATTCGATAACATTATATATCGTTTAAACTAAACTTCTGAAATAAAATATATATATGTACGTGTATATACATATATATTCATATATTTATATTTATATATAATATATTTGTTCTGTACTTGTTGTATTTTTTTCCTTCCTTCACATATAATTATTCTTCTGTCTCTTCCCGGTGAAGCAGCAGCAGTTAACACATTTAGATCGTTATATCTCGAATAAGATATACATATATATAAATTACAAGAGGGGGTGAAGGAAGCGTTTACCGGCTAAGAAAAATGTACATTGATAGTTCGCTATTATGTATATATCGTACAATAAAAAAAGCGAATAGTCGTGACGGTGGTAGGACGACAATGGTAGTAGTGATCGATAATAATAGTAATAGCGATTACGTTGTGTAGTCGTATAGTAAATGTGACGGTACTGGTAATAGTAGTAATAGTAATAGTAATAATAATTAATTAATAATAGTAGTAGCGGTAGTAATTGCGATAGCCCCTAACATATTGCAAGAAGTATGTACACGTATCGATCGATTCACTGATAATACAGGTTCTCTCGATTCCTAACGCCGAGCGTTAGTAAACGCTTAGTAGAATTACACGTGATGTGGAAGTGTGTATTTACGCTATATGAACAAGTGTCGTGTGTTCTTCCTGTCTACTTACAGCTCGAAAAACGCTTTTATTCGTAATATCTATTTTACACGCTTGAAAAGGTACATTACGCACAGTACGTACAATAATTACTCCCTATACCATTTGACATTTGAATCCTCCCTTCCATCTTCGACTCCCCTATCCTCCGCAAAATTATACAGAAGTTGCACTGATCGCGGACAAACAATCGTGGCGGCATAGTCGCGCACGCACTTCTATTGGGATCATCCTATGCCCGAAAATAGGTATATACACACGTGTAAACTGTTCGCATTAATCGGTCCTTTGAAATGTCAGCTAAAATAAAATTAAGGACCAGTGACATGCAGCCAATCTCGATCAGGATCTTCCTTCGTCGACTAACACTCTATATGTAAACGAATCGAACACTCTTTTATTCAACTACTGTTAAATTAATACACTGACGTTCTCGTAGTCGACGATGGAAGACGTTTGGCTGTGTCCCTGTTCAATTCATACAACGCACAGAATATATTGAGAATTACACATAGAGATATTTCCCTGAGACTGATTATAACAAGTGAAATCTGTATACGGAGTAAAATGAAACGTGCCACGCTTGTTACTGGTAGATGCTTTTCCTCTCTGATACAGAGCTCTTCGTCTGTCTCCGTTTCGACCATTGTGCCTCGTCGAGATCTAAGTACGTGGTCGTTATCGATCCCTTCGATCAGGTCCCCATAGGAACATCTCCCGACTGATATTTTCCTAAATCATGTGATTCCTGAACGCGTTCACTGCTGAACGTTATTCACTTTCTGAAACGTGTCGATCACACGCCATATTGAAATACTACGCGATTATTGCTAAGAGATAACACAATTGACAATGACCTACGTTAAACAGAGATTAACTAGAAACCGATTGCTAATATCAACGTTAAACTTGATAATAAAATTCGTTAATTCGATAAAGCAAACTTTGAAGAAAAAGAAACATAGGCCCCGTATCGGTGCACCAATAACAGCGTCGACCCTCTGCCGAAGGGTGACAAGTGCTTTTTCTCAATTGACGAAACTAAGCAACAGTGAACGCGTTTTCAATCGCATCACCCTCTCACATTCAACGCAAACGATATTAAACCTAATTGATCCAACGTCGTCAACCGAAAGTGAAGACATTGATTCACGAGTTGAATTAATATTATTGCACAGTAAGCGATATTGCGCCTCTTGTTCCATCGATCGCTCCAAGCCATCAGTCGCAAAATTGCACATCCCAGAAAAAACAGAGAACAGCAAAACATAAATGGTCCTCTTTAGTCGACAACTGTTTCAACGCTCGTTTCAAACTTAAACAATTAATCTAATCGAACCTACTAACTAACGATCAACGTGGTATTATTACAAAAAGGAAACAGAAGAAAGAGGAGAAGAAATAAAATAAAACTAACAAGTGGTAACGTGGAAGCTGTTAAACAATTCGGTGTTGCGTTCCCTTCAATCAATCTGACAACTATCAAAGATTTGAAACGCATAAGTTATAAGCTCTCTCTGAGTATCAATTCTCTCAACGAACAACTGAGTTTTGAAGGAAAAAATCGTGTGTACGCACACACAGATCCGCGATAGCGATAAAAAATATTTCTAGTATCAGAGGGTGTCCTCGTGTCTTCACGCGCGACCACCTCTGAGACGATTCCGAATTTGCATCTTTGCAAAGACATCCCTTAACTCGAGTCTAATGCTTAAATAGTATTTTAGAAGTACGATCCTCTCGGACAGGAACGATATATCGTGCTGATCCTATGATAAATCCTCACCTAGAAGCATTACAATCGAAGACTCGCGACTGCTTTTCGCGGCATATTAATAAAATATCACTGTTCTGCGTATAGACACGAATAGAGAATATCCTCCGATAAATACTGCTAATTCTAGTGCGTTCACAGTTTGCTGTCACTTGCCTGTTCCTAGACTCTACGTCACTGTGCACCTAGTCAATTGAACGTAGCTTGATACCCGATGCGAGTCTTCTTGTAGATCAAAAGAAATGAGAATTCAATCCATCTGATCTCGTACAGTTCCTCGTCACGTTCAATCTGCAGCTGTTTTGTTACCCTGTCGCGTTCTGGCCTGTTTCTCGCGCTTCGGTGAAACGCCCTTCTCCTTCTTCACGGTATCTTTGGACGCTGAAGTCGACGGTCGTTCCTGGGGTGACGGCAGCCCCAGAGACGCCTCCTGTCACCTCAGGCTGATTACAACCTTCTCCACGTTCAACAAGGATCTCACTTTGTCATTGTACTTGATCAGGGTCACTTTCGAGCCCCTTACGTTAATCCTCTCGCCACCACTAAGCAAGTGGCAACAACGAGACTGCTCCAAAAAGTCCTGTAGTTTTAATTCCCGCATTATGTCCCGATGAGCGATCGCTGGCGGACCAGCGTGTGCTTTCGGGTTCACTTGGCGCAGCAACGCATCTCTGCTCTTTATCCTCAAGGCTGCCATTAGATCTTGAAGCAGGACCCACTTGTCAGAATCATTGGTCAAGGTAAAGAGAACCGGCAAGTTCACGTCGCTCACTTCCATCTCGATTTCGTCTAATTCGGGCTCTGGACTGTCCATCGGGGGATCGTCAAGGGGATTGTAACCAGTTTCTTCTGGGTCTGAAATGGGACAAATTGGTTAGACACCTGTTCGAGAATTATAGGAGTTATGAATAGCTAATTTACTGTACTCCGACTGTAACTCAAGTCGATTATATAACTTACCAAAGACCGAAGACGGGCCACCAAAGGACCACGGTGTGCTAGCTCGACCTTGAATGTCGTCCAAGTGTTGCTCCAGAATAGAATAGGCGTCTGTGTCGGCAGCTAACATCAATGGGGTTTGCCCTGAATAGGTAGCTAACAGGGGATCAGCGCCATAGGAAAGTAGTAGGCGGACAAGTTCAGTAGCACCATTTTCTGCTGCCTCGTGAAGTGGCCTGTAAAAGAAGGAATCGATGTATGAAACAATTATGCAAGTTATAATCATAAAGTCGAGTTAACGAGGATAACTTACCTTATTCCTCCATTTGCACTTTCACTAGCATTTGCTCCGTACGCGAGCAACAGCTTCGCGATTTCGAGATGGCCTTTGGAACATGCTTCATGAAGCGGTGTGTACCCTGCGTTATCTTTAGGACTTGGAGCATTGTTCAATTTTTCTAAGCAGTAGGCTGTGACATCCTATAAATAGAATAAACAAATTTATAATTAAAAAGGATCCAGTCATCGTTACCATTGATGTAGTTAAACAATTAATTGTCTACTCACCGTGTAGCCAAGACGAGCAGCACGATGCAACATTGTTTCACCGACACCTTTCTTGATCACCCAGGTTCTGATCTCCGATTGAATATCAGCCACACATTCCGGGTTGGGCCTCGTCAATACTGGCCTCTTTCTTTCTTTAGGTAACGTTTCATCCTTCTTCAAGGGTTTCTTCTTTTTCCGAATGTAGTCGAATCCGGAACGGAACTTTCGCCTACTCGTGCGAAGTTTCAATTTCTTCTTGTTAGGAATTTCTGACTCATTGGTCTCATCGTCGAGCTCGTTATTCTCCGCCTCCTGCGCTTCATTCGTTTCTTCCTGTACTACCTCGTCTTCCGCCTCTGTCTTCAAGCTTTGTAGCTTCTTCTCGGCCAAGGACTTCAGTAGATCTTTCCGCCTCTTCACGATCAGGAGATGACGATTCGAGTTCATAATTGCTTTGTGACTCCTTAGAATCCCAGCGTTCTTGAGGCGAGTGACCACTTTCTGCTTCAACGTTCTTACCTTGCTTAACGTGTTCTCTGGCGTTTCAGTCTGTGAATCGTCGTCCTGTGAGGTATCGTCATGGTTCTGCATCGGAGGAGCCGAAGCCGGACGGTCCTCGCCAAAGACTTCCCTAATTGTCGCTTGTTTCTTCAACACCCGCGTCTCTGTCCTCGTCCTGCTCTTCAAGACCAGCGTGGAAAACTCATTCGGTAGCGCATGGTTGTTCTTAAACGTATCCCTGAAGTTATTCACTGTCTCTTTTCGGAAGTAACCAAGGAGGAATGAATCTGTTACTTTGATAGGCTTCGGTGTCTTGTTGTCCTTCACCGGGGACTTGCCTTTAGGCAACTTGGATGTTTCTAATAAAGGTGTTAGACTCGGAGTTGGAAGAAGTTCTGGCTCATTACTGCCTTTCTGAAGCATCTTGCCTCCCACTTTGTCACCTGCCTTCTCTTTTTGTTTTCTCTTCTGCTCCTTTTTGCTGGTGCCGACTTTCTGAGCTAGAACATCGATTATAGAACTGCTTTCCGACCTCGCGTACTTCATGGTTTTCGGAGGACACGATATTGTTGTGGACGAAGTGGCTTCTTCGTCATCTATTTTACTTCCAGCCCCGATTCCCGTAGTACTGAAGCTATAGTTAGATTCTATGTCGCTGTCTATGACCTTCTTTCTGCTCAGATACACGTCAGAGCTGTCCATAGACACGGAGAGAGCTGGAGAACCCGGGTCCAAGTCTGGCAGCGAAGTGGACAACCTGTGAAACCTAGATGGCTTCGAGACTGTTATCAACCTAGGTGGCATTCTCAAAGACTTCTTGTAGACGTACACTTCCTCTTCCCAGCCAGGCCTGAAGTCGCTACCATCGCCAAACAAAGGTTTAGGCTTGCCTTTCTGGGAACTAGTAGTTGTTTTCGAAGTAGAAGATTTCGATTCCTTCTCAGCCTTAACTTTCATTGGCGTGGTATCCCTTGATCGTAATTTCATTCCTTCAGACTCTACACTGTTATTGCTGGAACGTTTTCTAGCTCGAAGCCTGTCTGCTACCGAAGAACCTTGACCAAATTCCGTGCTCGCGTCACTTTCTTCGCTAGAGGACTCACTGCCACTGGACGACTCAAGTTTAATCCTACTCCCTCGGCGTACTCTTCTTTTCCTGCAGATTATCTCCTCTTCGCCGTCGCTGTCTTCCTTCTTCACCTTCTTCTTCGCCCGCCGAATAAGCGGCACTTCCTCATCCGAATTTTCGCTCGAGTTTTTTTCCTCCTCTTTAGTAACCACCTCTGGTTCGATCTTCACTTCTATCTTGACATCCTTGACCATCGAAGTATCGTCCTCTTTGCTTGTCTCAGGAGACTCAACTTTACTGTCCACAGGTGACGACTCAACGTCCTGCAGCTCCTTCTTAATATCCTCTGGCTTGATCTGAGACGTATTGGCGTCGGATTCTTTGCTACTATCATTCACCTCGTCATCGAACTTCGATGTCACCGTGCAACTAGTCTTCTTCTTGCGACCACGTTTCTTCATCGCGTCTCCAGTGCGCAGTTGCTCCATGAACTTATCGCACGTAGAAGTCCAGAACGTGTCGACTTCAGTTATCTTATCGTTTTCCTGAATGCATCAGAATAGACAATAGGCTAGAAAATTCTAAAACAGCAGATGCAACAGAAATCACAGTAAAAACGATCTTACCTTTAATTCTATTTTCACGAGATCCGACGAGGGAGTCATCTCCATGCACATGGCATCATTAAGGGGAACAGGTGGTTGCACTTTGGACAGTTGCTTCCTGTCCCTCCTCATCTCTTCGAGTGTCTGCCTTTCCAGTACCGGCATCTCGCCCTCAGAATCACTTTCTCTGAAGTCGAAGACTGACGTTTCAGAGGAACTTCTAAATCCACTAGCCCTTGCTGGCACGGTGGAAGCAATCACGGGTACAGGAGCCGGCACAGGTATGGTTGCAGACACTGGCATGTTCTCCTCCTCTGTTCTTGAAAAGAGTCGTCTTCTAGGTGGCAGGCAAGCCACTTTCTCGCGCGTTAACTTTGGTGGACTGCCCACTGATGAGCCTGACTGCGGTGTGGACGTCGAAGCGGCACTGTCTAACTCTGTCAATAACGATGGATAGCAAAATGAAGATACTAGCTCACAGATGCTACAATAAACAAGATGCACAGTAGTGTAGAGTACCTTTTGGTGTCGATGACACTTCCTGCACGGGCACAAGTGTTGGCTTCGTAGCGAACTGACCAGTTCCCACCTTAAAAAAAATTACATTTTTTTGCTAACTCTATAAATACTTTATAAGTAGATAATTCTATTATCTTTAACTTATTTATCATAATTACCTGTTTAAGTTCCGCCTTGGTTCTAATCTTGGCGGCCAATATGGCAGCTAAGCCGTCATCTTTGTCGCGGTGAATCTGATTCTCGATGCCCCGAGGTCCCAGGAGAGCCTCCTTGCCAGGAAGCGTGGCGGATGAATTCACTCTGGAGCCATACAGACTGCGGGGGGGCTCCTGAGTGATTGAGTCTACTGCTCTCGGCACATGGAACTTGTAATGGGGAGGCGTGTTGCTGTTTCGTTCCAGTAAGCTCGCCGCTGTGAACGGTGACAAGTTGTGCCTTCCGATGTTCGTTTTGGGCTCGACCGGGGCGACAACCTTCCGGAAATAGAGAATATCAATCCTAAACTCGTTGCATCCTAACTCGATGGAAACCTTAACAAGTGTACCAAAGAACATTCTACAAAATCTAGGAAAGTAAAACATACCTTATTTTGGAAACTCTGTTGACTATGATTTGCCAGGATAGGCTGCTGACTGTTCATTTGTTCCTCTCTCTGTTGCTTGCTCTCCAGGCTATTCCTCAATAAGCTGAGGACCCGTTTATCAGCACCAGTGTTGCTCGGTGGATCCGCCGACTGTCCCGCAGACGTGGAACCAGATGTCAAAGCTGCTTTCTGACTTTGTCGGTAATTTGAATAAGACTGGCTAGTGTTCACTTGTTGCGGCAGAGAGTGCACGTTCGTGGGTTTCGTGATAACGGGATGGCTGTACGATGTCGAGCTATACGGAACCTTAGGCTCCGCGTAACTTCTCTTATCACAGTAAGCTTGCTGGTACCTCGACTCTGACGAAGAGTAACTGCTTTCCGATCTTTGCTCGTAGGTGTTAGGCGCGACCAGGGTACCATTCGGCAGAGGAACAGGCAGATTCATCTCTTGCCTTTTCTGCTGCTCGTATAGCGCCTTCGCCGTGGACAGTCTCTGCTGAATCCACGTGTCCAATCTGGGCTGCTTATGGGGCACTCCAGTCTCGTAGATAGTCTCCCCAGGTCTCTTCGAAGGCGATCGATCCTTCTGCGGAGAAGGCTGGCTGTACTTGTTCCTACTGTCCATGTAATACTTCGACTCAGACGGATAATCCTGCAGGGGCAATCCAGTGGAGCCTATCCTTGCTGGGTCCACCATCTGAGGGGCGTACCTCGAGGACCTGGCTGCGACGGAGTCATTGGCTGACAGATAAGATGACGATGGGGCAGGTGGTGGCGGTGCTGGCGCAGTTACGGCATCGTACACTTGCGTAGGCGGCAGTGAAGACTTCTTAAACGAAGACATATGGGGCAGTGGAGCAACACTTTTCGAATGGTGCTGCGAGGGAAGAGGTTGCGGAGGCGGAGCGTACAGCTGCTGAGACGAACTCCTCCGTTGAAGAGTATTCTCGTGTGGTTGACTGTGGTGATGCCGTAGCGGAGTAGAGTTGAAATCCGGCAGAAAGTCGACCTTTGGGGCGCAGACTGTCTGAGGCGTGGACGCTCGAATACCAGCCGGTGGATGGCTCCTACTGCTGCTGTTGCTCGACAGCCGATTATCGAAGGTGGAATACGCCGATTGCGGAGGGGGCTGCACCGGGGGTGGTAGCACCGTCCTCGACCCATTACTACTTCTCGAAGAGATCACAGTGGAACTACTGACGTGCTTCTCCGTTACTGTCTCGATGTCATCTTGAGCAGTGGAATCCGCTGACGTCTTCACCGTCTTTACGGACAAGTCTAAGGGAGACTCTCTCTTCCGAACTCCGTTCGTCTGTGGCGGAGGGGTGACCAAGGTTGGGGCAACCGAGGATTGAGCGGTCGACGCAGACGAATTCTGGTAAGGGTACTCCTTGTACCCATAGTCATCGGTGGTCCTCACCGGCGGATGATGATACGATCCCGTGCGACTCGCCTCAGATTGATACGCGTGCATCGTATTAGACGGCGCGGAGGATCTCGCGGTGACCCCCACAGAAGTCACCGTGGTACTGCTCGAAGAGTTGCTGTACTGATGGCTGGGCGCCATTGTGGTCGCGTACGTCGGATAACCGTGCTGACTCGAGTATCTGCTATACGAGGAATTCGTCACGGTAGTCGTCCTCCCGTTCACTGGCATCGCGTGATTCACGCCAGACGGCGTCACCGGATACTCGGGGACCCTCTGAGGCGCAGCCTGCATGGAGGAAGCAGGCGGTGTCACGACGGAGACCTTGTTCGCGGCGTACACTCGTTGTCGTTGCATCGACTGCGCTTTGCTCGCGGACTCCCTCCTGTTGGAATGATAAGACGACAGAGCTGCGATGGGAGGAAGGTTGTGCGTACTGCCACTCCTCGAAACGGACGCCAGGGGAGACCTGTAGGATCCATAAGGAGCCTCCATGGAATTCCTCTTCGAATCGACTCCGTTGTAGGTGACAGGCTTGCTCTGCTGGTAGGCAGCGACACCATTCGTGTTCCCTGTGCCAGAGCAGATCGACTGGGGTATTTGAGGTGGCATTTGCTGAACGTACGGTTGACTCTGAGATCGGCTGGTCTGGGAGTAGTAGCTTCCTTGTGCTTGAGGCGGCTGAGAGTTCTTCTGGAAGGAATGATACGAAGAGTGCGGTGGCAGCGCGTACGGATGACTTCCAGCGTAACCAGTGGTAGGTTGGTAATGTTGCGACGTAATCGGAAGGCTGTACGAGTGAGGCGTGGAGGTGGCTGGGGGCGGCGGAGGGTAGGTAGGCGAATGCGGCTGGAAGCTGCTGTGTGGGGAAGGTGTGTGATGAGGAGAGGCGTGAGGATTATGTAAGCTGGACACGTGGGGAGATTGTCTGTGCGGCGATGGCACAGTGTGATGAGGAGCGTCATGGGGTGAAGCCACAGGGTGATAACCGCTCAACGCTGGCGGCGGTGGTGGCATTTGGCTCGAAGAAGAGGACGATCCGTGGACGACCATCCGACTGCTGTAAGAGTTCGTACCGATCGAGTGCGAGGACGCGTTTATTCGACTAGATAGCTGTTGCTGGTGCTGCATCTGGGACGTCTGTTGCTGCTGCTGCTGCTGCTGCTGCTGCGGGTGATGGCCGGCCGCGGTCCCAGCTGGCGGCAGATGCGACGTAGGAATGTGCGTCGAAAGATTCTGCGACGACGATGACGACGACGAGGAAGGAATGTGATTCATGCTTCCGCCGTGACGAGGGCTGCACGAGTTCATCGACAAACAGGACGGAGACGAAGAAACGCGAGAACTGTGCGACGACCTTTCTGCATGGGACTGCCTGTCCGACGAACTGCTCGACGAGCTCAGTCGACTCTGCGGCTGGTGCTGCAGCCCGCGGTAATTTTGTGACGAGGCCGACCCGTAAATCGAGGATGCGCTCGTCGGTGGAGGTGGATTGCTGCCATAGGAACTCGGTATCCTCTGCTCTTGGACGTGTCCCTGAGCGGACACTGCGCTAACGTTCGTCTGTTCCACTGCCGTCGGCGTCGGCCTCGTCGCTGGCTGAACGCTTCCCGTGGACGTCGCCGCCACGCTGGCGGACTGATAGATCGAGTTCTGAGTGAAGGGAGCCGGGGCGCTCTTCGTGATGTCCGGATGATGATAACGGGGATAGTATTGAGTCCTCTGCGCTACCACCGACGCGTTCGATTGCGCCGGTCGATCGTTGGCAGTTTGATAGGTAGATTGATGCGACGAGGCGAGTATTTCCGCGGTAGAGAAAGACGTCCTGGAGACAGGGTTCAGCTGCTGGTAGACTGGAGCCGGGGAAGCTGGCTGTTGAGGTGGCTGCATCGGATGCAACTGCGACGAGCTCGACTCAGCGGCTGTCGTCGTCGGCTGTGACTGTTGCTGGTGATCGTTCGACGACGACGACGAGGAAAAGGACTGCTTTTGGGAGAAATTGGACGCTGAGGAGGATCGACTGTTCGACGGCTGCATCTCGGTTAAGGTGATGGTGGTCGAGGACGACGAGCTTGCCTCCACGGAGGAGCTCTCGTCGCCTGGCCTCGTGTCAGAGATTTCGACTCTGGTCGGTTGAGGGGGATAAGGTTCGACGGATGGGCTCCAGAAGCTGTTGGAGCTGGACGTATTGTTGTCCACCGAGGACGGCCTGACGTCGCTGGAATATCGACTCGTTTCCTGCTCGTTGCTGCTGGCCGAAGTCGATTGCGCCGGTAACGGTAGTGGCGGTGGTGCTGGCGGTGCTGGCGGTGCTGGCGACGAAGGAGCCACGGATGAGGCGGTCCCATGGTCGTGCGACGTGGACGAGGCGGTGCTCGTTGATGTCGCGAGATTGTGATCCGCTGACGCGGTTGCACCACCTGTACTCGGCACGGGCAGTCCCTGGAAGTACTGGCGAGCCCCCTCTAAGACGTTCGTGAAGCTCACATCCATGTCACGCTGACTGCTGAACTGCAATTCAAAAATAAATCGCTCATTTACCTCCCTCTTACTATTCTCCTTGCTAACTTTCATTGCTGATCTAAAAGATCTATCATAGAACCACTTCCAACATTTATGTATACATATTTCGAAGTATCAAGGCATGTTTGAAACTTGAGAATCGTCGAATGGATCATGGAATCAGAACAGGGTCCCAGCAGAGTACCGAAAAGCTCGTTCACACGGTGCTGCTGGCTACCAGAGCAGCCACGGAACCAGGCCGAAGCATTAATCTTCATTGTCTTGTATTTGTCTGCAGCGAGCCAGCTTCCCCTCTCCCTTTATCTCTCGTTCCCCTATACCCTTTTATTGCCTCTATCTCCCCGGGCGAGCAACTTCAACTGCGAAGCAGTCCGATCTCGCGTTATTAATCTCGTTGCCCCGTGAAAGATAAGATCACCGCGAGGAGCAGCAACCTGCCGAGGGGAACAAAGCAAGACTGTTGTCAGCGATTGCGATGACGTCTAGTTACCATCCTAAATGCTCGAGATTGATAACGAAGCCTCTCATTGTGGCTTAATTAAATGCAACTGTACGAGTACAATCGATACAGGATAATGGAAACTACGGAGTCCAATAAGTTAGAGATATTAAAATGAACCTGTATAGCAAGATAGAACTAAATTCTCTAATAACCTATGTACGTAGAAAATAAAAACTTCCAATGAGTACTTCATCGTCCAATCAACACACTCTCGTCTCGATTTGCCCAGCCAGGAGAAACAGCAATTGAATGGCCAGAGTCTCTACAAATCGAAAGAAGCCGAAGCGGATCGAAGTATCGGCAGTTATCGCGATTCACCTGTTCACGAAGGCGTCCGTGACTCGACGATCGAATCTCATCGAGTATTGCCACCTCCTCCTGTCCTCCTCGAAGGACGTCGGAGATCTTATCCTCGGTGGAACAGCCACTCGACCGTCGATCGTTATCGATTATCTATGAACAGGGATCTATGAACAGGGGTTGGAGGTGATAGCGTTGTGGCTCATTGAGACGTGCAACGAGCCACCGTCTGCGTGAATCTAGAGAAGCGACGCGCGGGAGACACGACCACACGACCGCCACCCACTCACCACCATCGACCACGTGCAGGTAGTACCGACGTCGGTGGGAAGTGGTAGGCGAGAATCAATATCGCGCACCCTTGCAGACCGGAGCAACCTGAGGGGTTGGTTTGGTCCCCTTCATGCGCCAGTCAAAGGCCCTTCTCTCGAACCACCCCCTTGTCCCTCTGCCCTTCATCCCTTTGCTCTGGCTTCCTTGCCTCTTCGTTTCGTTCCAGTCCATTCCCATTCCGTTCCATTCTATTTTACCCTGTTTCTCCTCGCTACCTATACATACACGCACACTCCCTCCTTGTTCTGGCGAAACTTGCAGAATCGTGGATATTGTACATACACCGCGAGAGAAGGACGGTTAACTGGAACTCTCTCGATTTTGGGCATGACGGATCATTCGATAACGTTCGGTTATCGAGTAATAAATATATTCCAGTCGATCTAATAGAAGAAAGGGGTGGAGAGGATTGCAAGATTGATGTAATAGCATAAGGGTAAGGATTTCTGGATTGCGTTGGATTCGAGTGAAATGCATGAAGGCAAACTAGTAATCTACTTGATAAACGTGAAGATTTTATTTATCGTGAACTTTTTAAGAAAACAGTGTGTGCTTTCCAAAGGCAGCACAACCTTCGATAATCCCGAAAGACTCAAATTCTCGAACTTCCATGCATGTCAAGGATATCAGAAGCCCTGGAACTTGTAGGTGGAGTTGGAAATCTTTGAAACTAGGCAGCCTTGGAAACCAAATATTACGTTGAGGCGGTCCAAGTTCACGGCGAGAAGTTAAACAGGAAATCTTCCTACCACCAAATCTTCTGTGAGCAGAGAGCGTCTCTGCAACTTGACAGTCTCAAATCTTTCGAAGTTGAAGACAATTTGAGAAGTTTACACAAGAACCAAGTACTACATACAGTGGAATCATACATTTTTCTACCTCTGCAGAATGGAGTCTTACACAGAATTCTTCTGAAGTTAATACAAAAAAGGCCAAAGAGGAAACTTCTTCAAAGAATATAACAATTCCTAAAACTCCAAAGGAAATTGAAAACCTTCTCATGCAGAAATTCTCAGGAATGAAACGCTGTGTGAAAATCATCTAAACGTCTGAAATAAAGTCTTTCAAAGGAATTGACTCTCGAAAAGTTGCAGAAGACCAAGTCTCCGAAGAATGTCAAGAGTCGCTGAACCTCGAACCCGTAGTTCGAAGTATTTGAAAGACGAAAGCCCTCGAAGTTCTCAGAAAAGTAGCAAGTTCATGACAATTATCCGTCAAAGTAAAAGGAAGAATGCCTCGCCCCTGTGTTACAAGGTTTTCCCTTCGCGACAATATCAGTGGTCAAACATCGAATATAAACGACGAGAGATCGCTGTAAGTTTGGTCGAGTGAAGATTGCGAGTCAAGATAATCCGTTGGCGGTCGATTAAAAGCCGCGCAGCGCAACAGAGGAAGGCGGAAGTACGAGCGAGAGCCGAGAAACGGTTTAAGCCCGGTTAAGCTGAGGGTTAAATGGTCGCCACGTGGTGGGAACTGGTTCGTCCACGAAGAACATACGTCTTCCGAGCAACTTTTTACGCGCTGCATGCTCCGGATCCAATGAAGAGGCAAACGAGGTTCAGATACAGCTCTTTTACCTCGTAATTCTCGTTTTCCTTCCCAATAGCCTGCACCAAATCATTATGGGCCCATTAAACGCATCGCCCAGCGAATAAAAACTAACACCACCTGCAATGTCATTTTTTAGGGCTTTAGGTGATTGGAAATACAAACGATGCAGATATTAAAGGTGTAAATTAAGCACTGTTGATTCAGCTTAATAAATCGCCAAAACCTGATCAATTGTCAATCCCTATAAGAAGTAGCTAGCTAGCTACAAATAGGATGACAGGCTTTAGGGGACGTCAGCCCTAATTAATTCCTCAATTTGGTGGACGTTTTACTGTACACAGGTTTCCGATGGCAGAGCAGCGGGCGAAGCAGAGGATTGCCAGAATAGCCCAATCGAGGCAGCTTGGCAGTTCACCAATCAAAGCACTTTACCGGCCAAACTCTCAAAGGGGACGAAGAGTCGCGGCCTGATGCGCAGAGCCGCGACCAAAGAAGCTCCCGAGAATCTTTGATCATCCTAACAACGCTTTTTCAGGCTGTGCGCAGTTGAAACCCTCCGTTCTAGGCACGAGCAATAAAACTAATGCGGGCGTGGACTTGTGTGCAGAGTCGGGCTCGTGTGTCGAAAGGGCTGAATCAGGCCAGGGGGAGGGACGGGGCTCGACTGACCCACTCCACCTTGGCATGGCATCCACTCTCATCCGTTCTCGCAACAAACGCATCTGTACCTCAAACAAGCCCCAGCCACACGACCGTCGACACCCTCTGCCACTTCACGCTCGTTCGCACCGTCTCTCACACCTCTCATCCACCAACCAGCCCCTTCAACACCCCGTTTCTTCGTGTCCCGTTACGATCCTAAGCTTTCGTCAAACCGCCGACAACTCTTGCCGACGAAACATTAATCCTTGGATTGTCTTCGACTCGGAACTCGAGAAGAGTCAAGAACTTGCAGCAAAGAGTTTCAGTCTTCTTTCAGAGGGAAAAGAAATTCAAGAAGCGATCCTTTGTAATATAGATTTGTCATATAGTAAATAAATCATGATATAAAAAATAAGTAGCTCTGGGCGAAGGTTAATTATTCATCTCTGATAATTAGGAAATAAGAAGATGCTCATTTCAAATGCTTATTTTTCAATCAGAACTCAAATCTAAGCGTCTTATTTATTTTAGCACTTGGAGTGACTGACGAACACTTTCCCCTAATTCTACTTTTCGATAGAAAATACCCTCTCTTCTCTGGTTCAATCGTTGGTTGAAATGTGGACTGACCAGCTCAGAGTACGCAATCATTATTCAAGATCATTGGTTGCCCATTAAACTCGGCCGGCGGTCTTTCGTAATGGGCTTTCGTAACGACTTTCATAGATACGACAACGGTAATATTTCATAATACGCCCAGTTGTAAACAATTTCCCCCGAGGGCGGTAAAAACGAGGCGCAAACGGCCAGATAGATGGATATCGCGCGACTGTTCGAGCGGCAAACGGGAATAAGGTCAGGGAAGCCAGACGACGGGAAAAAACTCCTGGTGATCAAAGTGAACCAATCTCTGGGAACGCGGTTGAACATCGAAACCTGAAATTCGCTAAATAAGTAGACCGGAAAGACGAATTTAGCGACGATAAAAAAGTTTCATAACGGTAATAGAACTGTTCTTCAACTTTTTCAAAAGGTGAAACGAAAAAGGCATATGTATGTACTGCAGAATCCATGAGAACACTTTCAGTCCAATGTCCAATCTTAATGGATCATCGCTAGTTCAGTGAATATTAGCGAACAGCTCCCGCGAATAATTAAATACCACACCAATTGACCGTCAATTCGTTTTTAAACTCATTCGATCGCGGTTTATTGATTATCGACTGATTTACACATACGCGCGTGGGCCACGCTATCAGTTGTTGATATCATGGGAATCGGCGCGTGGGTGGCGAGCTCTCGATACCAAGAAATCGGTTAGACCGATTACTTAATTAAAGCTAAAACGATGTTGAGGAGAACCGGAATAAACAATGAGCATGAAGAGAAGTAGATATCTCGAAGATAAACGACGTGGCAGAAAATTCAATGGAAGGTCGCGTGGGTGGTTTCAGTTGCAATAATATCGTTTCGATTTGTATTGATCGGTAACAGGAAATTCTCCACGAATAAGTGCATGATCTTTCGCGTTAAAGTTCGATAACGAGCTCGCGACAGACGCTGATTAATATTCGTCGCGACGCCTTACCACGCTTTCTACGTGAGTCGCGTGACAATTGCCAATTCCTTTTTTAAAGATTTTGCATGATACGCTTTCCCTGCTAGAAAAAGGAGTTGCAGATAAGTGGTGTATGAAAAGAGATACTTAGGACATATTTCTGAAGTGTACATATCTGCTGATAAATCATCTTAAAGCTGTACAATAATGCGGTCCAACTAAAGTTACAAATCCCTTCAGGAATGAATCAATATTATCACAGCAAATACTATAAACTACATCTCTATGCGACACCTACACAACACTTCCAAACGCAGTCCTCTTACATCGCTCGAACGCTTGAATCGAAAACTACAGCAAAGCGTTCGAATTTGCTCCAGTTTCTTTCTGGATCGGTGCCAGAACGCTCAACGAAGCGAACAAGAAAAAATCGAAGGGATCCAATATTTCACTAATAAAATTAAATGGCACCGCTCCAAAACAGATGATCCTCGAATACCGTCTTATCAGTCGCGTTTTGTTTGCTTTAATGAATTTTCGCTCCCTCTACGAACACCTCGTTTCAGATAGTTCCGAAAGTAGCGAAACGCTCGCTCGTGCACAGCGATTTCGTAAATTTCCTCGAACGAGACGAGGAAAGTTTCCCTAACGGGATTACCACCCTCGTGAACAGACGCTTGCAAATTCGTAGACAAGAGAGAGACAGGGGTAGAAGATCCGTCGAAGGGTGAAGCTTAAGAGGTTGCTCGTCGCAATCAAGATGGTCGAGCGCGCGAGCCGAAGCGGGGTGGTCTCGAGCAGCAATTCATCGAGCCGTGAATTTGCACGCCTGCACGCGCGTTGCTGCTGCGTTTGTCGAGCTGACGTAACGATGGAACAAAAGAATGGAGCACCGGGAACCGTTCCGATTGATCGAGCCCCTGGAAACGGATACTCAAAGAGCATGGTATCGCTGCGAGCAATCTAGAGTTCAGACTTCAGACGTTGCAGCGAAATTTAACTTTCGAAGAACAGCGTGTATGCGGTGGTCGTTTCCGAGCATTGAGTTTCGGTACCCGAGTCCATCGATGACGCAAATGGATGCACAGATTCAACGAGATACGAGAGATCTTAGTTTGATTAATGTTTCATGGATCGACATTTGAACAACTAAACTTAATTACTTTTTCAATGTAATGGAAAACAGGTTAACAGGGTTAGGGGATTTTTCTGGGAATTTAATACTTTCTTAGATCCATAGTAATAGGACCGAGATTAAAAACAAGTGATTCTGCAGATCGTGGAGGGATTTTAGCGCTGTAAACTCTGCTAACTTTCGTAGAACTGCTTTGAAAATTTTATCATCGCAAGAAACTTCCTCTGTACTAAATAGTACAGTAAAAGTAATCCCGAGTTCAACTTGCCGACGTTACAACGAAGTTTAACTTCTAAAGAGACAGAAGACGTAGGCGGCAGCCGCTTTCGAGTATTGAAGTTAGACACGCAAATTTGTTGATGACGCAAATGACTTAATGGATCCAGCAATTGAGAGGTAAACGAACAGGCCAAATTTAACCGATACAGGAGAGGAACATCAAATTTCCAGAGAAACAATTTTGATGCTCACAATTTCTACAACGATGTGAAGAGTTGGAGAAAAAAAAATCCAAAAGAACATCTCTTTATTTCCTCATCTTTGCGCATGAAACATATCCGAAAACAATTGCAGGCTGCTTTGCTCGACTGGCATCGCGAAAGCGTGCAAATTGACTACGTTCGAGTATTAAGCAAGGAACGTGAAAAAGCCCGCCATTTTGATGTTTCTCAACGATACCGAAAAATGTACCAGAGATTCTGGGCGAAAGAGCCTGGCTTTCATTTCGTTGCCAGCAAAATAGCTTTGGACAATAAAGGCACCGAGAGAGAGAGGGCGAGGGAGAATCGAGAAAAAGAAAGGAAAAAAGATTTGCGAACGAAAACTCTGTCGGAGTACTGGTACGTAATTAAAAGTCCCCGCGAGAGCGTGAAAAAAAAGCTTCGAGCGTGTTGCTGTTTGATTCCGGGGCTCACAAAGCCCTCGAAAAAGCTCCTTACGCGCGTGTGTGTGAGTGGGTGCGACGAGAAGAGCGTGACCTCCATAAAAGGGAGTTTTACGCGAACCGCTCGCGTTTGTTCGGCGTTTAAAGCCGTTTCTGCAGGTGCTTCCATGCTGGTAAATTGCATGTAAACCCTTCCAGGCCAATTGCACCCGCGATGCTAACGGGAATTTCGTCGCTGTTGGCCCGCCATGTTTTATTCGCTGACGGATTATCCGCTTCGCGATTCGCGATGCAGTGTCAGGAGGAAAACAGATGTATGATTAATTACAGAAGATTCTTACGGACAATAAAGTTACATTTACAAACCTACTCCATTCTCGACTTGCCTTTTTGTTCAATCGCAAAACCGGCATCTACTTCCTGCCCTGAAATGGGAGATTAGCCATCGATCGATCAACTTTTCCACAACTGAACACTGCACGAAGCGACTGCCGCAAGAAACTCACTCTTTCCCTAGGATGAACAGTCGATCCTCGAGAATTCCTCGACGAAAGCACTACGAACCGCGACCCAGTCATCGGGACTCGGGGACAGATTTAATTATTCATCCGCGCGCGTCGCGCGCGTCGCGCGCGTCGCTCGCTGCTTATAGCCGCGTTCGCTGCTCTTACCGACAAGATTAATCGGCTCGTTTCGCGTTGCTCGGAGCGAAGATTAACGACGCCCGTAACGAGAGGCGTAGCGATCATTTCGGAGCACATCGCGTCACTGACCTTCGCCGACGCCTCCAAGTCGTTCCTCGAGATACGTACATATTAAATGGTCCTGGGAAACTAGTTTGAGAAATGCTGTGGGATTTATTGAGGGAAAAGTTAATTTGTTATTTGTGACTCGTTTCTTCCCTTCTGTCTGATCTCCGCGGGGATTCCATAAAATTTCAACCAACGAAATCCAGAGAAAGGAGGCGCGCAGTCAGGTGGCCCAAGGGGAAGGAAAAACGGGCAGGACGGTTTATGAATGTCGACGGAGGTTAAGAGCTCGACCCCTTTCTCGGTTACCTCTTTTTTCTTTTCTTCGACGTGGCCAGCTTTATGCCGCGTAATTCTATGTATTTGAGAGGGACTAGGTAGCTTGGAAATACTGGGGAATCTGAACGCGGCGAGGGCGAATTAATCGCTGACTGCGCTGAAATCGAGCGAATTTATATTCTAGAATGGATAGAGCACGCCAACATGCGCGGCGAATCTCAATGAATCAATTATATTAGCAGAGACCACGGAAAGCGCTATCTACTCTGCAAAGTATCCACTGGAATAACCTTTGGGATGTTCCGATTGGGATTTAAATCACTTTCGATGGATCGGTG
The DNA here is from genome assembly GCF_051401765.1 of Calliopsis andreniformis. Lineage (NCBI taxonomy): Eukaryota > Metazoa > Arthropoda > Insecta > Hymenoptera > Andrenidae > Calliopsis > Calliopsis andreniformis. Next base: position 17,395,933 of record NC_135062.1, read on the forward strand.
GATCGATGGATCGAGCTACATAATTTTCGAGAAGGAACTATAAGAAGTGCTTCTATTTTAATTTCGCATTCGATGAATTTCAAATGAAAGAGTAGTAACGATCCAATAACCAAAAAAAGTAAGGAGGAAAACAAAGCTCGTTAATGTTCGATTCTTTTCCAGACCTCTGAACAAACTGGAGCCGTTTTCCCCAGCGAGTCGAGACGTTTAAACGACGTCGAATTAATTTGGCGGCTGGAACGAAAAACAGGACGAAGGAAACAGACGTGAAGCGAACGACCCTCCATCCATTCCGTTCTGCTGGCGCTTCGACTGGGAAAATTGAAAGGGCGTAAACTAAAACAGCCTGTAAAGGGAATTTCGATCCCAAGACGCGAAGAAATAACCCGTCACTTGGGAAATCTCAAATGTTAATCCAACAATATTCTACAGCGCGTTGAAGTAGCTAGTGAAACGTTAAAATACGTCGACCGAATCGTTCACCTGTAATTTCGGACAATTAACCATAAAATTATGAAGTGGAGACTGTGCGCAGTTTTTAAACAAACGACAATTTAATCTCTACGCACGTACAAATTTAGCATGGACATCCGAAGACTCGACTCACTCATTGTAATATAAGTTTCTCTCTGCTCGACATAGCAATATGTAACAAAAGGCGAAACGAAAAGTTTATGGAAAATTTGAGTTGTTAGGGGCTGCGAACGAGACGGAACAAGTCGTAAATGGACGAGCCGCGTAAGCGAATAAATGAAGTTTGAATGCGCAGGTGGTCGTGCAAGAGGGTTTGTCGAACTCGCGAATTTTCCGTTGCGCGAGCGCTTCTTCGCTACAAAACGGGGGGAGAGAGAGAGAGAGAGAGAGAGAAAGTGGGTGAGGTGGCAAGAGAAGTTCACTAAATGGAATTAAAGCGGAATGGAGGAACATTGCCGCATGCAAAACTTGGACACCGGGGCTGAATAGAAACGTTCGCAGAACCGAAATTACGTCGCGCTTCCGACCGCACGCGGATGATATCGTAATGAAAACTCCTAACTACGGTAACTTCTCGGTTTTAAAGTTGCTCGGGACGTCGAGCAAATCTTTCCAACGGGTTACTTAATGTGACGCGACTACCCAAGCCGTGACGATGCCACTGTCTAAATGAGAAAAGACTGTAGACGATAGATTTTTCTCCTATTTTTACTGAGAATAGACTAAGAATCCCTAATTTATTGAAGAAAGCATCTATTATTTGTAAACGCCAATCCATTCGGAAAAAAATTCTCTTATCTGTTCAAGGAAAAATAGCCGCGACATGTTCGTATTCATCACTCCCACAATCACATTAATCGAGAATCCTTCTCCCGTAATTTGAAACCTCCTATCTTACGAAGTATTTCTCTTGAGTCGAATATGGAAGCGTTTTAACATATTCCACGCGAGGCAGCGCGTTTCGAAGGCCAGGCAGAGACAAATAGAACACTCGAGGCTTTCTAGGCGGAAGGTATTGCGACTTTCTCGTCCCTGGTAAGTCGATAATAAATTCCGCGGACGACGTACTATTACTTAAGAGGCTGCATTTCGCATGCTCGATTCGCATGGCCGTCGTTCGTTGCTGACTACGCAAACCCCGCGCTGAAGAGCCCCGTTATGGAGATCCGGCCCGACTTCCCTCAAGAATAAGCCAAAATTTACGGTTATTACGAGCGGACAAATAAACGTAATCGCGGGAGAAGTTACGACCCCTGTGGGGTACAAAGATTTCACGAAAATTTCAATCGATCTTCGACACTCGACGTCCGGCTAACCCTCGAAATCGGATAATCATCAAGACACGACGGAAATGTTATCCCACCTTTGCAACAGATCTCAGCTTCGAGGATGGATCCATGAATTCTTCATGAAGCATGGATTTACTTATTAAATGCAACGGAGCCGTACCTACTTGCCAGCAATTTACCAACGATTTTAGAGAAGCTCCAACGTTCAACGAACGAAATGGAGAAGCACGATGTTTTAAGGAGGACAGTGGAACGGGATAACTTAGTTACTGCCTGGAATTACGGATCGATACACGCTTGAAACGCAGGAAGAATTGATAACAATGAAACTTCCTCGTCAAAGCAATATCGCGAGAGAGATGGCACGTACAATTTCTTTTCGAACTGCACCAGAGGTTCTGTCGAGTAACGAGGACGAACGTTAAACGTTAAAAGGTTCTTACGGGTTGCGAGGGTTATGGAAAGTGACTTGGTCGAGTTTCGAAGGAGGGATGATTTCTAATTTAACCTTTGCAAGTGGTTGGAAAAAGCTCCAACGATTAATGTCGCAAAAACCTTCTATTCAGTCATTAAGAAATTCGCGATAAATAATGAGGTCCCGTGTTGCGAGAGCGATTCTCTATAAGAACGCTTGATAAATGTCCTGTTCCTGAAAAGGGAGAATCCTCATTGTAGCAACCCTGCTAGGGCTCGTTTACAACGGCGTATAACGCGGCTGACCGAGCACGACTGTCGTAAAATGTGGACCGTGAAACCGCGCGTAAATCGCGCGTTAAAGGGCCCAGCATCGTCAACGTCACCTACGTTTTTAAATCTACGCGTCGGAAATGTCGATTGCCAAAATCTACACATAACTAGAGTAAATAGGAAAAAAAGCTCCCATCGAGGTTTAAATACTGAAACTAATTTGTTTGAAACTCCACGGGTCCGAAATAAATTATACAAAATCCCTCGTGCCTCTGTTGAGTTTCTATGGATATAGACAGCTACGACAACTCCCACGCGAATACGCAGGGAGGCGACCGCGCGCGGAACCGACAGATATATCGCGGTGCAAGCACCGTTTCCACCGGAATAATTAGATTCAAGGCCGCGTTGAACAATGCCTCGCCCACTTAGCGCCGCCCCGAGTTTTGCTTCATGCCAACCTCGTGTCCAGATGTTCTGTCTTTCCTTTTTCACGGAAAACCCTGACTAATCGGTGAAATCATTCGCTGTAATTATTCAAAGAAAGAACCCTCTGAACAGCGTACAATTCTTGGAAAGAAAGAACGAACACTCAAGAGATTTGTCAAACCGCGAGCAGAGAGATGGGGAGGGGTGAAACTCTCGATATAGAGGCATTTAAAGGGAATTACCCGCGATTGCAAATATGCAGCGTGAAACCTTCTGAGACTCATTCAGCCAGGACTGTTTAAAACAGTCCCTTCATTTTCCGCAAGCTCCGATTTCTCCCTTACGCTTTGTCTCGTCCATTCTTTCTCGTAGCCGATGCTGAGCTCGCGAAATTCCGACAAGCAGGCGAATACAATCGTGGCAAACAGCTCGAAATGAAGGCGACCATAGCAAGGGTATGAGTAGAACGGCAGAAGGAAAGGGAAACGAATCCGATCGCTCGAATCACCGACAAATATGAGTGCCGCGAGCGTTCCAGAGGGAGTCATCGACCGTCTCGGATTCCCTGACTTTCGTCTCCTCCACCACCTGGATCTTCACTGCGTAATATCTCCCAGAGCAAATTCTACAAGAATAATAGAAAACTACGGGCACAAAAGACTTTATCCTTTACGTCGACGTATTTATTCTTCGTAACGGATAATTTATTGCCGATTTCCGGTATCAGTGATTCGTGGTAAACCTGAGCCTTTTGGTTGCGTCAGGCGAAGGAGAATAAGCACAGCCATGAACAGACAAATTTTATCTACAATGAGAAGAACGCTTATTTCGTTTTCTGATTAGGAGAAGAAGATTGAAATTCAATTGCAAGACATAAAGATACATTCCCTGTTAATAGAATCTAGCAGCTGTTCTCATTTCGTCGACATACTTAAAGCTGGCGATGTAACAAAGCTTGAAGGGAGAGGAATTGCTGCAGACGTCGAGGGATTGAAACGATAGACGAACGTAACGAGCAAATAAGGTTCGATACACACCTCTCGAAGGCGATTTGTGTCGGTTATCGAAGTATCTACGTGTTACAGAGGCATTAGGAGTGTATGGATGGTATTCGTGGCGCGAATGTGATACACGATCGAACTCTAGTTTTCTCGTTGCGAGACGAACTGACCTGATGTAATAGATAAGAGCCAGGAAGCTATGCAAATCGAGCAAACGACTGCGAGACGGATTAAATAGACGTCCAATGAACTGATGGATATTAGAGTCCTGACAGAGGATCGCTGAGTGACGATAACTATGCTTTGGACTACTGGAAACCAACCACGAAGCTTTGATACGGTACTTCGTGTAATGCTCTATGCTAGCTGCATAGATCTTTTGTTAGATGCTAGATAATTCCTGGACAGAATATCGCTGAAATTTTATTGTTATTAATAATGAAGTTACCTGCATCGATTCACTGTCAGAAACTTTAGGCATTGTTCCATAAGCTACACGAAATCCTACACGTCGGAGGACTGGAGGAAATTGTACGTACTAGAATCGAGCATATTCTACTCGAACCTTTTCAAAGAGGCGTCTATTTCCCAGCTCCTTCGAAGAGGAAATTCCTATCTGCTTGCTCGCGTGTAGAATTCCCTATCCCCTTTGTTCTAAAAGACGACCTACCATTCAAGGAACGTGGAAAATCATGGGCAGACAAATGACTCTGTAGGCGGCAGCCATTTCGAGTGTTAAGACGAAAGAATTTAATGATGAACTCGATGGCTCATCTAGCTACATCCGGGGCAATTACCGTCACGAAAGAATGCAGCAGAAATTCCTGCAGCATGTAGCTCTTGGGGTTAACTGTTCAGTTAGACGAGACAAGTCAGATTCTGAATCTGATGGACACATGTCTCAATAGCAGAAAATTTCGTATTTTATACTGATCTACTTTCCACCGTGGACAACTTCTTCAACAACCAATTTTCCCATCTCCCTGTCCTACATTTTTTTAAGCTCCGGACAGAGTAATGAGGAGCCTGAGAAAAAAGGACCGAAAGAAGAAGCAAAGATTGCTCCGAGGCGACACTTTCTCACAAACTCTCGATTAATTCGAAAGCAGGCTGCACCGAGGCGCATCCACTTTCACTGCAAGCCGCGAGAAGAAATTGCAGCGATGCCCGTGGTGTGTCAAGCCGCGGGCATGCGCACTCGCTCGAGTTTAATTAAATATTTGCACTCGGTTTAATCTCGCTTCCATCGTTCCTTCTTCGTCAACTTCTTCTCACTTCGTTCTTCGTCCCGTGACGGAATTTCCTTCACAGCTGGAGAGATAAATAATTCTCGACAATTTGCATCGGAATCATCAAAGTACCGTGCATTCGCTCTGTCGAATCATGGTACTAAATCGGGATTAAGAGGAAGCAACATCATATACGATTACATGCGTTGGGGTATTTGTGCAATGCAGTACAAATTCCTTGCCCCTTAATCTGTTTGCAATGTAGATGCATTTCAAATCCGAGAATATATCTGGTTATCTGACAAATTATAATTTTACTTTAATAGATACATAAGGCAATTGAATGATCACTTTATCATATAAATCCTCACAACTGAATTTATCAATTCGGAGACCTGCTCATTTTGGTTGATAACTTTATACTTCAATGATTTATGGACTAGAAAATCACCCAATTACCTTAACTATTTTATAAACACCTCGAGTGTAGCGAGATCAAGACAATGATTTATTTAATTACCAGACATTAGCCAAATTGGTCCAGGATCGGATCACGGTAGGCAATTCATAATCTTCATTGAACTTACCTGGAACACAAAGAGAGAGAGCGCAAGATTAAAAACTGTTCTCTCCCAAGCTCGCGTGGGAACGTGTATTACAGAGTGTGTAGCCATTACTATGCTACGATAAGATCTCGGCGACGTTATCGACAAGCGATTTTTCCAGCTCGATCCTCCTCGATACCGAAATCCATCGTTCGAACGAAAATAGAGGAACGGCGCGGCGTATCGTGCGCGTCGAGTCGATTCGTTCGAGCTCACGAGCCCCACCTCATTGCATTTTCCTTCGAACCTGATTTCTCCGCAGAGAGAGATTTACGCTAATCCGCGCGGTAGAGCTGGATATACAACTTTTCGATGGATTAACCCGTACATACCGTGGCTAAACGTAATCTATTATGACGGAATAATGCGACGCGGACCACAGAGTTCAATTACGGGATTCCTGATATTGTTTTACAACGCTCGATTGCTTTGCAACTTGAAAGAAGTCTGCCAGGATAATCAGCGGCAATAATATAATAGCAATAATTTGCGGAAATGAAATCTCCTTTTAAAAGCGTTATTACATTTCAGTGTGTATCGTACAACCATTTAACACGATTCGTAACGTCTACTATTACGATAATCGTTTACTACTTAAGGATAATTAACCGGGATATAAATTCTCTAATTAACGGGTATCGGGATCTAATCGTGTAAAATTTCTTGGATAAAGAAAATTATATTGCTACAGTTGACAGATGTATGGATAAATACGTTTTTTATGAAGGGCACACATTTTCTCTTTTTTTGCAAGAGAGAAGTCATAAATAATAAATCGGGACACTACCATCCGAGGCGCTTTGCTAGGGGAAACGCTTTGCCAGGAATATCTCCGGCCTTCGACCACAAAAGGTTAACACATTGCGATCGGTGCACCGCATGCATAAGCTACTTCCACATCGTATAAGAATTGTAACGTGCGATTGATTCTTCTCCTCGCTGCATACATTGCCTCTATTTCTCTATGACCGACAGTAGAGTAGACTTCGGGTGATGGAAAATCGCAATAATAGGTACCTCAAATAGTTGCAGGTTTCATTGGCGAGAAAATACAGCCTCACGTAGCAGACCTTAATGCTATCAACTCTACATTCACTGACCTACTCTATCCTGTGTAGAACGCAACAATACCGTGGTCCAAGTGTAACCAAAAGACGTGGCAGTACGCCATTAGTCGCGGAAACGTTAATAAGTGTTAAGGTTAATACAATTATGTCCGCGACGGCACAATGACTGGCGGTTCGCGCAAAAAATGAAAGAGCCATGCGATGTAAAGGAGTGTTTGCCCATTAGCGAAGTACCGCCGCTGGCGTTACATCTCTTTACCGCTCGAACAAAACGTCCTGTCTGAAAGCGACGAATGGGAGAAACGAAAATGCGTAATGGCTGAGTTATCTGCTTTGTTCGCCTCTGAAAAGACAATTTTGAAGGACCCAGGGCAACCATTTAGGCGATAATGCCGGACAATCGAGTGCGATGAATTCACTGGGGAGCAAACGATCGTCATCGACCCCCTGGCCTGCTAGCGCGAATAGGTGAGACGTAATTTTACACGACGAAAGTTGTAATAAAAACGAAACAGGTGCGAGCATTTCGCGTGCCATTAAAGGCAGTCAAAAATGAGTTAAAATGAAGACATTGACAGGCGTGTAACACCGTTTCACGACCTCGTAAAAGTGTGTTGGCCAAATGACTCGCGTTATTAGTAGCGGTAATTAAAAGCTCATAACATTTTCTATGAAAATTATGCTGTATGGATAGATTAATGTACTTAAAACTTCTTGGAGTTTGAAGAAGACGAGATAGAGAACTCAAAGCCGCAGAGTTTTCATCTTACGCGCTTTGGGTGTAGCTGTTTTGGAAGATGAGTGGGCGTTCGAATGCAGAGGGATTTATTTTCAGACGCTTACAGATTGGAGTCTAGAGCTTGGAAACAAACGTCCTATTTTAATGTACAAAGAATGGGTAACTTTGACAACTTGAAGCGCGTCCACGTTAATATTAGGATCAATGTTGCGAATCCTTGAAATTCTTCGGGGATAGACTTGATCTATTTTAGCAATGAAATAGCAGTAATAATACCGCAACAAAGACGAACGCAATTCGAAACTATGTAATTAATACGAACAATGTTTCGTAATTTTATTATAATACCAGAGGTATTGTCTACTGTAGCAAATAGAAGGTACCTGTCACGCACAGACCACTGGCTACTGAGAGACTATGGAATTCTGCGATACAAATCTGTGAAGCGTATGGAAACTACAAGAGCATACTTGAAATACCTCTCCTAGACATCAAAGTGAGTACGATGTAATCTACTCTTTGTTTCACATACCTGCCTCGTAAAATAAACAGAGAAAACTGAGTACGTATCACAGGGAAAAGGACCTACATAAAAGCAGACGTGTTTAAACATCAACCTCACGATTCCAAGTCATCGAGTTGAAAGTTTGCATTCAACTGATACCTATACCATCGATCATTGTTCGTTTTGCTTAACACATCTGTTAACAGACGCGAACAGAGGTGAGTCGAGCTCGCGAGTAGAAAGTCGCCCGATTATGCAATCCGTGCGGAGTAATGGAGAGGCGAGCCCCAAGGAAATCTTCTGGCGCTCTCTGGTATCAGCTTTAAAACAGTTTCCCGCGCGTAGGAAATAAGGAGCGATACGGCCGTTATGCCTGACGCGTAAGATAAACTTTGCATAGCAATTTAGTTTACGCTGATGTTTGGTATGTATTTCGTCGCACGGCAAGAATACAAGAGTTGGGCTGCGCTCGGTGTGCAACGCGCGAGTACATACTTTGCATCAATGCGGCACAGCATGCAAACCCGCCAAGTCTACACGGACACTGTCAGATAAGGAAGCCTGAGAGAAGGTGTAAGGCGGCTACGAGCCCATCTCGACCGCACTCTGTTCGCTGTCTCGAAAATAACCGAGACCCCGCGATTACTGTGTACCTCTAGCACTCCATCACCGCGCTCGTTCGCTGTAATTAGCTCAGGCTCTGCAGAATTTCATTTTGACCCGACATTTTTGCTCGTTTAAATGCATCTTGAAAATTTAAAAAGAGTGTCGTCGAATCAGCCAACCCACGGTCGTTCTCGCGCAGCAGATCAAGCAATGAAATTCAAAGGAACTCGAGAGGGGATGGAGGATGCAGTGGCAGAGGGGTCGTAAAGGAGAGGGAGAAAGTGCAGGAACGGAGAAGTGGAAGAAGAAGCGAGAGGAGGAAGAGAGGGATGAAATTTTCTCGGGGGTCTCTCAGATTTCGTTCCTCGAGAATCGTCGTAAAGCGAGTTACTCGTTTCACGAACGAAGAGAGACGGGCTGGGGACGAGGCTGAAATGGGGTTTGTCGATGTTTTCTATCCTACACGCGGAACACTGAATATAAACGCTTCCTTGAATTCTTTCTCCTCCGTTTTATGGATCTTAGTTTCAATCGAGGATTCTTTTTTTCATCTTTTTCATTTGGAATTTTTCCTAGTGGGTAACTGGGTTGAAGATTTCTTTTATCAAGTCGTCAAGTGCATCAATTTTTTGGGAAATTCGCAGGTCACGAACGTTGATGAATATTCCGGATAGCATGTCGACGAGCCGGAAAGGCGGGTTGAAGATCGCAAGGTCGGTCAATGCACTCGAGTCGCATACTCGCAATCACGGCCGATCGTTGCCTCGAATCCACGTATAATGGACACGCGAGCGTCACATCTGTGCATGCGCGAACATTTTCTACCATCACGACCTCCATTCCGACTCGATGAAATATTTTTTGTGTCCGCAACACGGCCGCTTTCTAATCGCCTTTATTAACGGTACGCTTTTACGTGCCGCCTGCTAACTCGATTCCTCCTTACAGATTCGATTTAACTTTTTGCTCGCCTTTTTCTGCATCCACATAAATGTCTTTCCTGACAAAATCTTCAGGTGGTACCGAATTTTTGTCGAGATTTCTACTGCTTGGGAGAACTTGATACACGATTTACGCTCGGATTATGATGTCTTCCACTCTAACATAAATCCATTACTGATTCAACGAACGCAAGCCTACATGATCGCACACTTAACAAAGCGGCAAATTTCAGTCACATTCTACTTTATCCACAATAGCCAAAAGAAAATCAAAGCAATGCAACCATGCCTTTCAGATGAAACAATAACGCTACTACCAGCAGAACGAGCGTCGAGTCCCACTCCTCTTATACAGGAAAAAGGCTGGTCGATAAAATCCGAACTCGTTTATCCAAGTTCTAGCAGCAAAGGTGCGTGCACGTGAGAGGGATGACAAACAGCCCAGGGGGTGCCGCTTAATCCCTGCATCCCCCGATTTCCGGCTACAAGCGTAGCCTCGGCTCACAAAAGCCGTCGTTAGTAATTTTACCTCCCCTACCACGGATCCGTATTTCGTGCCTTCGGTTTTTAACTCGAATCGTTGGAACGAGAAACAGGGGAGAGACGGAAGAACGACGAAGCTAACGTATCGTTCCAATTAATTGCGCGGCGGGTCGGGATTATCGAGTTAGAAATTTACGGCATTAAAATTCATAAGCTTCGGCGGGAGATAATTAGCCAGGTCGTTTCTCGCGAGAAGATTTACTCAGCTCATCGCAGTCGAGGTTTTCGTACGCGTTCCCTTACTCCTCTCCTTCGCGGGAGAGTTTCTTCGAGAAGTTTGTTGAATGATAAGTTGTCGGTAAGTTTGGGAAAATCTGTGCCGCGAGATTCGAAGGCTTGTTTCGTTTCGAGTCTTGTTTGACTTTCGCCTGGCACGAAAATTGGCTCAGTACTCGGAGCGACTTGGAATTCAGAGAACGAAGATTAAATTAAATATCTACTCACTTATGAGTATTGTGATATCTCCTCTAAATCTTGTCACGGAATTGATTCATAATTGAGCTTGAAAAATGTGGAAGCACAAGGAAACGTAGATGACGATTTTATATGAATATGTAAATGTTGGCTTCACTCCATACGATACGGTGAACGCAAAAATAGACGGATTAATGCACTATGCAGCCGATTAATTAGCAACTAAATTACATGGCAGGTGCTCCGAACGCTTTGCAGTTAAAAAAAAACTCTACATCTCTATCTAGGTCGATTCTTTTGCTTCGTACCCGCTCTCTGACTCATCCACTCATTATCAATCGTGTAAATTGACAGAACGCTCGGCGTCCCACATGAAAATCATGTGACGCGTGGAGGGACAGAAAAAGACGTTCCCCTTGTTCGAAACGATCGTTAACGGGATCGATATGAAATCGGTAACGCGTATTCATCTCTGTCAGGCTAGAGCTCGGCAATTTTCTCGCACTTCCTTCGAGTGGATCGATCGGAATTCCTGAATGGGCTTTCACGAACGAGCCAACGGGCTCCTCTCTCTTTCTCGCTGAACTGGCCGTCACAGTTGAACGGTGTTACACCTAAAGAAGAACAGCTCGAAAGCGGAAGAACGAGAGGACGATTAGTCTAGATCCGATTAAACGAGCCACCATTGGAAAATAATTAAGCGCGATAGGGTTGCTAGATTTGAGCTTCGTCGAACGTTCCGATCACCTCCGCCGTCCAAGGAACATTAAGGCGCACTTGAATTAAAGGCAATCTGTAGGTGCAAAACGGTTCTCTCTTTTCCTCTCATCGATAGCGATAATCATTATGCATCCAGTGACAACGATAGATTTCATTAGATCTCCTCTCTTGTTTCTACTTCAGGCGATCGCCTTGCATCTTCCTTCAACGTTCTTCTAAGGAATTAAGCACGGATGATTGCTCCAGGGAAACAGCCTGTTAGAGAAAATTGCCTTACTTAGGGATTTGCTGATCCTGAAGGTGTTTAAAGACAGTCAATCGAGATGTTAATTCGTCGGACGCTGATACAGGTCTAAGTCGATACATCCAGGAATCAGTGCCACGAGCGTCCACTTCCTCGTACAAACATCCTCCCTTTGTCCGTGATATTGAATCCGGGAGTCGGAAGAACTGGAAGTCGGCCAATATCGTAAACTATGCGCAAGAGAGCCAGATGCAGGGGGATCTCTAGTTAGTTTTAACTACCTGCGAACTGCATTGTAGTCGATTCAAGTGTTCCCAACTGCTTGCCCAAGAGTTATCCTCTTCCCTGAACGCCAACCACAGGGGAAAGTTCTCGATATTCCAGCGATCTCTTTAATCGCCTATTATTTCGACCTTCCATTCATCGATGCACCGCTATCAAATTATTTCAGCTGTACAGAATATCATTACTATTAATCTCTCTACCTTTTTTCTACTATTGTGACAGCTTAAAGAGCCAAAATATGAATGAAGATAAAAGTAAGCGCTTCGATAGCTGCCGCCACGCATATCCCTGAAAAATAGTCGACTCGATAAACGTATGCACGTGGAGGATCGTTAGGTCGAACGGGCGATAATGCAGGATAACGGGTATGGCGGATAATGCTGGAACGTATCGCGAGAGAGGCTTATTTGCCAGGGTGGCAGCGTGTCCGTGGAACACGCAAACACTTTAGGCCCCTGATGTTCACGACTCCTGAACGCAACCTTCGCCACCAGGCACAATGGAACCAGGCCGATAAACAGCCTGCCGAGATTTATCGTTCTCGGTCCTTTGCCAGGAAATCGCGGCCACGACGTAAATACAAGTTCGCAAGTCTGTGACGCATAGGCGCGTGCACGCGTTGCTTCCGATACGACGAGCTCCTGTAGCAAACAATGTTGTTTAAGTAGCTTGCAGGTTAAATTACACTGTTGCAGATATATTCTGAAAACTAGAGGATCATCCGAAGACTAAATAAAGAAACTAAAAATGAAGAAAATATCGTAATTGTAAAATCGATTGCTTCTCAATTTCTCTGACTTCGCGATACAAAAATCCACCTCAGTTTTATACAGTCATTGAATCTATTGGCGACGATTTGTCGAGGAAAAATTCCATCTCTCTCCAAAGCTGAAAATACACGAAGCGTTGTGGTTCTCGAATGCGGACTGTCGATAAATTCGGTTCAGAGTAATTGAGTTCGAAGTTATTTCTCCGTGGAAGGAATAAACTGGCTATATCTCGACCCGTATCCCTATAATAGATAATAGCGAACGCGTATCAGCTTATTTACCAGAGCCAGTATCGCGTTCGGCAGTATTCACAGGCGCGACCTCTCCGTCGGGGGTTGAAGGTTCGACTGTGGGGTTTCGCGCGTTCGAGAGGCCAGCAGGCACAATAGAACGGGACCCGATAAACCGGCCACAGAATTTATCGGCGCCATATTTAGCCAGGAAATCGCACCACTGGAAATATACGAGCACGCGCGACCGTCCACTGGACGTACCAGCCTCGGCCTCGTTCAGCTCACGTTCAAACCGTGTGAGTACGCGTGAATGGAGAGACCTCCTCCCCCTTGAGACATGTTAGACCATTTTCCCAATAAATCAGCGACACTTTACTCCACTCACGAATTACAGCTACTCCTTTCGTGAACATCGAAATGATCCTGAATAAATACGTACGTAATTTGAAGCCTCTGAAGTGAGGACCTGCGAAGTACAGCAACCGCGAAGTTTATTTTTACTCGGGGCAACCTAATTAATAGCCGAGGGGTAAGGTAAGTTAAAAGACCATTCGCGTTTCTTCGAACGTGTCCCCGCTGAATAAATGGGCGTCATGAATCTTCAATTTTATTCAAATTCCACGCAGTCGTCGGCCATTTATTCCCAAACCGCTAATCATCTCTTTATTGCCAAGCGATTCTTTGCTTTTCCGTGTCTCTCTCATTTTTTAATGCTTCCCCACTTCACGATTCCGTCGACCCTGTCGGGATTGATTAACTCGGACCTCGCGTGGCGATCGTTCGTTATCCTGTTCGCGATAGAAGCGCGTCCGGATGCCTAGGAGGAAAACTCATTTTTCCCCGAGCCGAGGCGCAGGATACCAGCTCGTCGCGGGCCATTTTCTTCCCGTTACTCGCGCCAGCCACACTGAAATAACTCGCTACGACTGCCTCGGCATCGATCGACGCTTAATAATAGACGCGGCATCGTTCTTCACGACTATTTTTAGCGTTACCCAGTCATCGCGACCTACAGCGGCGCTACGCGACCAGCGATTTTCAATGGCAATCGTTTAACAGGCCGACAAGATGCTCGAGTAGTGGGCTCGACGACATGAATGTCGATAACTTACTCATGTAAACGCGATCACGGCATTATCGATGTATCAATAAAATGTAGGATGATGTAGGAGTCTCTGGTGAACACGAGGAATTATCGGAAAACGGTGTAAGAGAGTAATAGGCTTCGGAGTTCCTTTCACGTGAAATGTAAAATTGCGATCACGCAACTTATTCATTCCAGTTATGTTTAAAATATAGCTCACGTTGAAAACATGATTCCTATAACGAATAAAAAGTCCATGCAAATCACAAGAGCCTGACAAGTTTTCGATAACCCTTCGATTTCCTCAAACGAGTGGGATTAACTCCTTTTTCTTCTCACCCGTTCGCCGTGAACAACAAATAAAAAATGAACACCTTATTCTCGAGTCGACACTCGCAGGGAGAACCCATACGCGGGCGATAAATAAAATCGAGCGGTGAATTATTTTTATATCGGGTTCCCGTGGCTACGAATTCCTGCCACGTCGAAACATTGAAAGGAGCAAAACGATTTCCTCCCCTGGCTAAACGTGAGACGCTGCGGGGGTTCTCGAACCGACGGAAAAACGAACAAAAACTATCGAGCCCGAGGATTCGCGGGAAACTTCGAACGCGAGGAACTCAAAAAGACGACGACACTAAAAATTAAACGTCAACGCTACTGGACCAGCGCTACTAAAAAGAGAACAATGCAAATTAAAATAAAAGATCGATTAAAGACAAGTATATTTAAGAACAGAATCACTGCGTAGTGATTCATAGGCTGAAGAGTGTCCGGCACTGGCGTGCTAATGAAAGTGGCAAACGATTTAATGTGGCAATTGTCCTCAAAGAAACGCTATTTAACAGGCATATAAAACAAAGTCCCCTAACCACCCACGCGACTCCTTCACGTCAGTTTCGTATCGCTTCCAGCGACGCAGTCAATGAACCTGGCCGTCGTCTGGAATCGACGCAGCGAACGATAGAACGAAGGGTCTCCTACGAAGAAGCTTAGACGTCCACGTGCGTCTCGCGTAGGTCTCGACTGAGGAAAGCGTGAGGATCGTTGACCCTCGACCTTTCCCCAACACCCGGCTGACCTTGAGATCGTCGGCAAAGATTTCTGTCCCGGTCTGAGCTGGTCTCCACGGCCGCCAATTACAAGCCGCGAGGACGCTGCAATCCGCTGCAATCCGCTGCTGCACGGTGCAACAGGCCGAATACACTGTGAGCGCCACGAGGACGTTAACCTCGTTCCAGCGCTGATCCAGTCCCATTCGTGGCTCTTCCTGCTTTCGATCCCCCTCGAAGTTGATCGATGGGCTCTACCACTTGCTCATCCTCGAGGAGCTTTCCAAAGGGATAGTTGATGAGAACAAGGTTTTGGTAGACTTGAAACTTTTACTGGACAAAATTGTTTTTAAAGTAACAAAAGTTCGAGATTTTTTGGAGGAATCACAAAATTCCACAGGCACGCGTGAAGGCGTATACGCGTACGCTCAAAGAAACGATAGGATAGACCAAAGGGGTTAGGTGGCAGCTCGCGTGGAACTGTATAATTAGATTAGGTACAAGTCGCATTAGCATGTCATGCATATTCTATGAGGCGCGGACTCGACGTCTGGGTGGGAATCATATTGCATTCGGTAGTCTCTCGATGCAGTTCCCTCACTTTCTCCGCTTCCCTCTTCTTTCCTCGTCTTCGAGCCCATTTCACCCTTACTTCTTCTCTTTTCGAGCTTTTCATATCACCCTTGGCTGTTATTCGTTCGTTGGCCTGCCAACATGAATTACTCGACCCCAAAAAGGAAGGTAGCAGTGAAATCGATTCTATGCTCCTCGAAACGTACTTTAATCCCTCTACCTACTATGTTCTGTGACCAAGGATAGCGTCGGACATCAGCAGACACTTGCAATCGTGTAAATGTGATCATCAGCTGTGCGTGAATGACACATCGAACCATCTCTTAGCCTCAATACAGAACTCGGTATTGACAAACGACAGGAATTGCGTAGAGGAAACGGTGAACGAGCGAGTCAATAGTACCTAACGATTGGAGGGAACAGTGACAGTGAAGAGAGCCTGAGCTGATCGGACGATCCGCGGAAAGATTCGCGTCGTAGAGGAGCGGAATCCGAGAGAATAGAAACGGACGAGAAACAAGCGAATCGATATGGCGTGCTGTTGAAGCGTGAAATGAGAACGTGCCGGAGAGTGCCTGTAAAGGAGCGAGAGCTTTGAAAGCACGAGCAGTTACAATCAGGGCAAGGTCGTAACCGGCGTGTCGAAGCCGCTCCCTCCCCTTCTGTGAATTATTCTACCATGCAATCGTTGCATCGAGACGTATACAGAATCGAGAAACAGCGAGTAGTCTCGCTCTTCCGATTCAACCTAGGAATTATGTCATCTACGGGACGACTATCTAAGAGCAGATCTAGTAATTATGAAAATGATGAAGTAGAAGTGGCATTCAAATCCTGATCGAACCCTTCGCTCAGCAAAGGAGCATAGATTCCTCGCTTTGGAATTCGGTCGAAGGAAGAAAATGCGTCTCTACGATTCGAATTATGCCACCGCTTCAATCTCATCCTTCCGTC
The DNA here is from genome assembly GCF_051401765.1 of Calliopsis andreniformis. Classification (NCBI taxonomy): domain Eukaryota; kingdom Metazoa; phylum Arthropoda; class Insecta; order Hymenoptera; family Andrenidae; genus Calliopsis; species Calliopsis andreniformis. The sequence continues at coordinate 17,412,377 of NC_135062.1, forward strand.
ACACTTCAACAATTCCAAATTGACAACGATCGATTTGCATTAAGGACAATCCAGGCACGTTTCGTCTCGGAAGTCCCGTTCAATCTCAAGACACTCGTAAACGCAGAGTCCCGGATGGCTGAGGAACTACCTCAGTCGTCGTTCGCCGACAGAATCAACGGGATGAAAGCGAGGCAGACGATGAGAAAAGCCAGCGAATTCTCGGAGACCCGTGGCGACGAGAGCAGGGACAACGGGTCCTAACTCCTAACGTGTCGCGAGACTGTAGTGGAGAACACGGGAAAAATCCGCTCGACGAAATTGCCTGGCTCCTTTTCGCCCCCGACAACCGACTAGACCGCTTTTCATTCGACAAAAGAAATTCTACCGACTCTCTGTGTGCCCAACCATCGTTCGAGATAATAAAGCAACTTTTTCGACCTGTCGACCGGAGCTGGTTGAAAATTGAACGAGCGATTTTCGCCGAGGGAAAATTCCAGAATTTGCTTCTGAATCGAGAGAATTTTTATTAGACCCCGATTATACTGATGGAAGTTGCCTCGCGGTTCGACCGTATTGCTTTTCGCGGATCGAAAGTTCTCGAGAGAACGGACGCCAATGTTTCTGGGAGATCAGAGATGAAAATATCAATAGTTTGAGGAGGAAGAGTATCGCTGGAAGCGAAGGAGGAAATAAAGTCGCAGTATTTTTCTTCGATGGTTCGCGAGCTTACACATCCGGCGTCTTGGCACCAGCAATATCTCGTTCAACCCTGTCTCCGCGATCCTCCCTCTTTCCACCCTGTCTCCTCTTTGTTCACAGAGCTCGAAGCGGCGACTCGTGCAATACGACGTTTCGAAAAACGTATTACAGGCTTATCCCGTTCTGCTCGTCGAAGAAGAAAACAACGTCTGTCGAGCTCGGGAGTGTGTCTGTGTTTATGTGCTCGTTACTTGTCGTCACTGGGTTACGTCTGCTTTCCAATTAGCTCGATGTTTCACGGATTTAACCCCCTCTAGTTTTCACGACTCCCTTAAGATACCTCATCCCGCTACTTTTTTCCCTCACCGTCACGGCTACCTGGCCACTTTGAAACGTAAGGCATTTAATTGTAATTGCGAAAGACAATTAAATGAAATGAATTTCCGTCTCGGTATTTGATTCAAGTGCTCTCCTATTCCAGTTTCTGAAGGAATTTAAATATGAAACCACTAGAAAATTGCACAGCTTTAGGAATCGATATGAGCAGTAGCCATCAATTTTCTTCAAAATTGTAATTGCAATGGACAGAGTTACTTTTATTCCATTTCAACTTCATTGAAATATATGGAATAAACCACATCCCGTTTACATGTTCTAAATGAAATTTCTGCAAAAGTTTCTTTAACCGCTAGCCAGCGTAGAAAGGGTCATTGATTAAAATTTTTATTTCCATGTACACGAATGGAACACGAGCCATTGGAGAGTGCTGTCGCATCGATTAGAACTTTTTCCAGCAGGGCTTCATCGGCGCAGCTAAGTTTTTCCACGGAGAAGTCCTTTTTGTCCCTCTACCATTTTAATTGATTTCACCGATTAAATTTCGTCTAGCGGCGGGCGTCGATTGAATCCAGACGAAATTTAGGGGCTGCCTGAATAATTTCAATCCGGGATTGTCTGCCGTTCTTAATTAGATCCAATCGGATAGTTTAATTGCTCGATACTAGCCGGAAACCGCCGTTAAAGGAAGCTCTATTTACGATACTTTCAGGCCACCTGTTACCAACTAGTCCCACGTAATCGCCTCGGAAAGTTTCCCGCCGCATGCCGATAGGGTATCAAGCCTGTCGTTTTTAACCTAATCCCTCCTGCAAGTGAAGATATCATAAACGATGAAACGTGATCAACTGGAAATAATCATGCAAGCAGTTTTATATAGAATTGACTCGCGGAAAATAAATAAAAATTACAACAAAATAGACGCTTAAAACCTGGCAGAAGGTTCAGAATAAAAGCAAACAATCAACCCGCTGATTTATTTCGTTTCGATCAGTAGTAGACATGTCGTAAATTCCAAATGCATCGTAATCAGTCAAGCGTTTTCAATGATCCGCTGAAGTCGGTCATGGTTGAAAATAGAAATTCCAATTCAGGTTTCCAGGCAGTTTCAATTCAACAGGTAGTAAAAGCACATAAATCAACATATTACAACCGCCATGATACAGAAGAGAAAATCGTTAACTCTTTGCGAAGGTTGGAATTTTGGTGAAGACTGAAGCTACGGCAACAGAGGGAAGAACACAACTGGCGCCTTGAGGACTTCCTCCGAACCGCATCCCATCAAATCGTAACAATTGGAGCGAATGAAGAGGCGGATTAGTCCGGCGAGGAGCAATTAATCTTCGTTACAAACTAAACTCGAATTAGTTCGCGAGGCAGGGCAACGTAGAACATGATCTATCGAGCTAATACGCGATCGTGATTAAATCTCGAGGCCAGTGTAGCCAATATTTCACCGGCAGATGAACCCTTCTCGTGCTGGGAGAGGGCGAAGGGCGAAGGGCGGCGGTCGATCGTAAATGCAAGAAGTAATACGCTCGCGCGAATGCAATTCTTGGGAAGACGGAGAAGATGGTCTTATCTCTAAAACGGGGATGGCAAGGATCGATGCACTAGACTCCAGTGCTTTCCTCGCCGTCGGAGCACGGGCCAATCCTTATTTTCTTGCCTCGAGGAAACAGGAGGACCTTTTGCTTTCGGACAGATGCAGCCCTCCCCTCCGCCGTTACGCCCCAAGAACTTCGTCTTCGAGATTCAAGATAGGGGTTGCGCGCCACTTCGAGCAGTCGATAAATCACGGCTGAACCTCACCTGAATCACTTCTTTGAATTTCATTTTCGGCCTGAAGAGGAAACGTTTGGGCGCCGAAAACCAGTCGAAATTCATGAGACACGGAGATCTTGAAACTCGAGTGTTTGGAGAAGTACGATGACTTGTACACTCTGGCACAGCTGAATGGACTCGAGATTAAAATACCGCTGAATAAGTGCTTCTAATTTATTTCTCCTATCCTACATATTCCCTGCAATGATGCCTTAGGCAGAAACCACTTGCTACGCCACGTTTAACGAGACGATATTAATATTAATATCACCGTTTATCTACCACCTCGATTGAGGTCAGCTTCAAAAGACATAATTACCAGCGATGATTAGACAAGCACTGAAGGTCGAGTGGCGTTCACGGTCGATGACAGGAAACCGATCCCCGATCGATGATCCTTCGGCTTTATCGAGAACGCCTTCCTTCCAGCGGGGCTCCTCGATCGTGGACGCGCGCGATCGATCGGCCGCCGCGCCGCGCCGCGCCGCGCCGCGCCGTTGCGGCTGTCCAGCGCCTTCGGACCAGACATCGATAGCTCGTCGCCTGACGGTTAATTAATTCACCGGCTAACGTAATTACTTAGAGCTTCCAGCGTGTACGAGCGTTACGGATACGAGTTTGTGCTCGCTGTGATCGGGCTCGACCGTGTAACCCCAGCTTGTTCACGGATTTATGGTCGAATAAGGATGATCTTGTTAATTTAAACGCGCCCACGACGTCACGGGGCGTGTGTTGCTCCTTGGAAAGAATTATTAGTAACGCGATTCACGCGAAAGGGATAAGCGTCGAATGAGATAATTGAAAATCGATAATGATGAACATACACAGATCGAATCGACGATGTATACAAGATAAGAGGTCAATAAAGAATAATTATAATTCGAGGCCTCCCACACCCCTCTCCTCCTACTCTCTTCTTTTTCTACAATGAAATATAATCGGTTACCTAACTCCCATAGCGTGCAACACTACTAATCGACAATTAACATCAGTACCCCGCTGAAACATTAAACGCAGTGGATTCATAGATGTTTGGCGCCGAGCACGAATGAAATATCGAAACAGCGATAACCAGCTCTTCCACGGTTGATGCGGATCGATATTCACCGAGGACGAGACACGTCAACCGCGAATAATGAGTTTATCGGCCGGAGACCCAGATTCCTGGTAAACCTGCCCGTGGGAAAATCCAGGTCGACCGAGAAAGCGAATTCCGAATGCGAGACGCAGAATTCGCTCGCGGCTTGCCTCTTGCTAGCTCGCTCGCTCGCGCTCGTCACACGGGGAAACGTGTGCAGGCGGAATTATTATCGTCTCGCTCGAGACCTTCGAGAGCGCGAGAGCTCGTTGTTCGCTTTTCACGTCGATCGTGACTCAACGTCCAGCTGCCTACACGCCGACGCCGCGCGCCGTTTACGATTGATCGCTGCTCCGATCGGCTACGACCAGACGGAGTTCCTCCCTCGACTCCTACGACTTAATTAGTGCTTATGCTCGTTTCATCCTGTATGCATCATCTATCAATTCAATTTCCCTTTCATCTGTCTCGATGGAGTTGCCTCGTGGGACCTGCTGAGAGGCGATCTCTGCTGCTACGTTCAAATCAAATATTCCAACGATTCATGATTCAAATGAGCGATGTGCATCGATTGCATAATAATGCAAAAAACTATGCGCTGCAAATTACTTTAGCCGAATCGGCGAGCGGCAAACAAAGGCCAGGAGCAGTTAGGTATTCGCGAGGCGAATTCGCTGGTCGAAATTGAGGGACGGAAAGGAATTTCGCGCTGGAATGCCGATAGAAATTCGTAGTACCGCCGGGGAACAACGTAATCGCTTCTAATCAGCGTGCGTATCACGCTGTATATCTGGCATCGAATAGAATACAGAATTACAGAGGAGAGACAGAGAGATGCAGGAATGGAGATAAAGAAAGAGATCTCGGGTATCTGATTGATTCATAATGGACTGGTAAATATTAAATAGCGCTTCGGATTCAACGAACGAGAGCTCCGTGTAACGTTGTGTAAGCTGTTTCTCTTTCTCTTTCTCTCTCTCTTTCTCTCTCTGTGTAACCTTCCACGACGGTGCAGCATTCATCGCGACGCTGCGCGATAACGACTCGTTGAATTTACATATTTCAGAAACGGGCTGTAATTATGTAAAGCAGAGAGCATTACCGAGCGCCGGCGCGCGGACTACGCTTGATTCTGTTCGACGTGGACCGATGTAAAATGCTCTCTTGAATACCGAATGCAGCGCGGGGCCGGCGGGAACAGGGAACGGGGAACAGTAACGAACACACCGTGTCCATGATACTCTGAAGACCTTTTACGCGAAACTTTGACTCGATTACGGATAGTAAATGGTACGAACGGTGGGAAACACGGGCTTGTACGAAGTTTAAACTGGAGATCTCAAATATGCACTAAAATGGAACATGGAACAACTTTTGTGAGAAATAAAAACTTCCCTTGAACATACAGCTGCTTTGATCGTTCTCTATTCCTCCTACTTATGTAGAACGCTTACAAATATCAATTTAAACTCAGGTTCAATTGAATTTTTAAATCCATTACAGGAAATTTCAACACAATATATTACAGGCTGCAATTCATTTTAATCAATAATCACTTTGTTGCAACTTTAACAATTTACTGACAATGAGAGGAATACGAGCGATGTGAAACAATTTGTATTAAATATAAAATATTCATGCTTTGAGCAGAATGAAAAATTCATGCAGTATATAAAATACGATATCAAGAGATTAATCGATTCTGTGGAGAGTTGGATTTGCGATGGCGGTGGAATTTCCACCAGTAAACAGAACAATAATGTACGGCTACACAAGAATATATGTAAAATCGGAAGTATTTTCGGGGAGAACATAGAGTATACGCAAAAGAAAAATACATGGAAGAATTGGAAGACATCCGGAAAATCTCGACGGCACGATGTTTAGCCCGTTGGGAGAGGAGAACTCGACTTGGAACGCCGACAAATCTCTTTTTATGTATCTCTCTCTCTCTCTCTCTCTCTCTCTCTCTCTCTCTCTCTCACGTATTCTTCTGTATACTTTAGACTTTCCAGTGAACGACGACGGAAGTTTCCGAAGAACTATGAATTCGCAAAATAAACAGAATTTTCTTCAACTTTTACCACTGTACCCAAAAAGCCCATCAAGATCTTTCAGGAGATCATACCTCACTTAAATTACTCGAGTCTGAATAAAACACGTATCTCTCGAGAAGGATCAGGAACAACTGCCATGAGGACTGAAAAGTCATTCAATCAGGATCAAGTGGGAGTAATCTTTTTCATCTCGTTCGAAACCCTTATTTGACGCGCGACGATCCATGATTGAAAGAAGATTGCAATTGCCATTTCACAACCCTGTTGTCCCTCTGCTCTCGGAGAATCGACGAAAACGAAAAGTAGAGAGACGGAGACTGTGACGGTCCTAAGGTAGAAGTCGATGTTTAATATTTAAACACCCTGGGACGCCGCTCTAAATATTTAGATTCCTAGTCCCCTTTTCTCGGCGAGGCGAGCTGGCATTTTACCTTCGCTGTCGTTTTTCTCCCTTCTTCTTCTCCTTCCACCTGGCTTTCTTTCCTCTGCCCGTCCTTCTGCGGCGCCGTTTGTGGTTCGTAATGAAATTGCCAGGTAGAGAGTCTCTTCTCCACTCTTACGCGTCCATCCTACCCTTGCCACCCTTCTTTCCACGTCTCTCCACGTCTCTCCGAAGGCCTGTCAGACCTGTTTATTTTTACGCCACAGCCATGGCAGGGAACCACCCCTCAATGTGTACCTCTTTTGTCCGTTTAGAATCTGGGAGAAACGGCATTACCCCCGTAATATCCTTTTGCTCAGAAACCATGTTTTCACCAACAACGCGGTTCCTGCAATTTGCATACGCGAGAAGTCGCTAAATCTGCGTTTAGTCCGGTGTTTTGGGGGGTTTCAGATTATCCTGTATCTTTGAAAGCCTGGATTCTGTTTAAGAAGCATTGGACTTTGTGATTCTATGTTTCTGTTGATTTATATGTGAGGAAGATACTTCGAGACACCTATACATATTTCTGCTCCAGAATCTCAGACTTCAAAAATGTTCAGCTTCACACATTCGAAGCCTCTTGAACTTTGAATCTTCCATTTCTCAAATTCTTAATGCTGTAGTAATTAAGGTCTTCAAGAGATTTCAATTGATCGAGAAGTCTACGTTTGAATTGAAATTCGATCGCCAGTGCTTCGTATTGGCTTTAAGGCTTCTCGGTCGCAACTTCTTGCTTCTTTAGTCCTGAATCCCATAATTGGTATTGATAGGAAATTACGAACAGTGGGAGCAAGTAGATCTGCAGACAGAAGCAAGGACTCGAGTGCGCCGCGATACTACGGAGATTCGATGCTGAGCATGCCACGAGAAGATTACAGCCGCTACGCAAAGGGAAGAGGCTCCGCAGCAATTCAAGACCTTGTATAGTCCGCGGAGATTATCGTGCATAGATTAGGGAAGATTACATTGTTCCGAAACGTCGTCTCGCCGTTCGAGTACCCAGCATCTTCCCCCATCCCTGAGAATTCCATTCGCGGAGAAGCGGATTCCCAAGGAATATGTCTGCGAATTATAGGAAAATAACGCACATGCTGAAGTCTTCCTAACCTCAACTTTTCACTAGAATCTTTTCATAATGGTGTAAAAGATAGTTGTTTCAGGGGGGTAGCGTGATTCGCGAAGTTAAAAGCGAATTTAAATCATACTCGACGAGGTTTCGCGGCGACAGGATGCGACGGAAGTGGAAGATTCATAGCAAGAGCGAGAAATATGAAAGCAGGGAGGAAAACAAACGGAACAGCGAGTTCGGAAGCGAAGGGAGTGTGCAGGGAGAGCGACAGAAAAGGGGTAGGGGGTGATGAGGCACGTGAATCGGAACTGTAGCCCGTTAAAGAGCGTTTCCGCGATGCTGCGCGCGATCCTCGACTTCCGGGCCACCCTCGAGCTTGCAGTTTCGAAGTTCACTGAAAGCCGGTAAACATCGTTAGCCGACGATCGGCTTACCGATATGTAATTAAGCCCCTAGGAAACTAAATCTGCAAGGAATTGCCATGGTAGTCGGCTTGATAGCAGACGCTGAAGAATGGCGTCCACCCCCGCCCTCATCGTGCTTTCATTCGCCCCGAAAAGCTTCAAGAGATTTTCGAACTCTATTATAATTGATGCAACGATTGAAAGGGAAACTGAGGGAGGAATTAAGGTTCTTAAAATTGTATTTCTAATCAAGAGAAGAGCTTGACTAAATTTAGCTTCGAGGGGTAGACATTTCTTAAATAATTGACTAGTCGGAAAGAACGTTAATCCTGTGGTTAATTGGTTGCGATTAAATTTTTAACGAGTAGAAATATTGAGTTTTATCATTAAAAGCTCCTATCTTTTCCATTCGACTGTTTCAATGGGTCGAAGGGAATAATAGGGAGTTTCCTTAAAGACGGGGGAGATCTTGGATCGAAATGAGCCTTTTAAACGGCGAAGACCTAGTTAGGAATTCGTTGCTCGATCGCCGCTCCGCCAGAAATAGAATCATAAAGATTCCAGAAATGGAAAGGTGGAAAGAACAAAAGGGGGGCGCAAGAGGGAAATAAAAGGAGTGAAAGGGGTAGGAGGAAACCATGGAAATTCGTTATCCGGAATGACCCCGGTTGTAAAGTTCGTCGGGAAGTTCGTGTCGTTCGATAACAGGCTAGACGGAAGGTCGACAACGACGAAGAGGGTGAGAGAAGTCGAAAGGAGGGAAAGTTTGTTCAAGATCGTGCGTAAGATCCAAGGAACGGAAGACATGGAATAAAAAATTGATGAAATGTGATAAAAACGTTTTGTTAGGACTGCAACGAGTCACTTTTAACTGATTGCGTTGCTAATTCTAAATTTTTTGGTTAATCTACGCGGGGCTGATATTTCGAGCTTTTTAGTTAACAAATTTGATCACTCTTTATTTGAAATGTCTTGGGCATGAGGAATATTTACGCGAGCCGGTGAAGGGAAAAAAGAAAGTGAAGGAAAAATTCTTCAAGGATGAAAGCAGTAAGGATGGAGCTAAGTGGAAGAAGGAAATCTAATTGAACCGTCGTACCACGCGCACTTGAAGCTGAAAGATGTCTCAGTGGTTCATAAAACAACTTAAAAGAAAGCGCTATTAGAAAGGAAAGTATACGAACTGAATATTTTTCTATTCGTTACTTTCCTTACAGTCAGGAATAAATCGGACTCTGTTTGAGGGGCGAAACAGCGGAGCAGCCTTCGCACGAGATTTATAAACAGGAGGGCTGAAAAGAATTCCGCTAACAATCGTGTCGTAGGAGGCTCGAGGAAAATTGAGGACCGACGAGGAACTTCAAAGCGATGGGGGCTCCTTCTGAAAGCAGTTGGAGAATGGAGCCTATCATGCGTATACCAATGCGATTTCTTTTTATGTACAAGCAGTAACAGAAATGTCACCAGCCAAATAGAAGTCAACGATCGCGTACTGTTGCCTTCCAATTAAAATACATTTACTCGAGACTTTTAAAGTACGATAAAATAAATGTTATATCGCTTTTTTATTCAGAAAGTCATCTCCTGAAAAACTTCTTAAATTCACCATAAACCGTAGTCGTGTCAATTACCCGCAAAAAGAAATCCTAATTTTCAACCAGCCAAATATTACGTTTACATTATACAAACACGTAGAGGTGAACAATGGCGGGTCTTTAGCACAAAGAACTTTCATCGAGGATGAAACCCGCTCGTTCTAAAATTCTCTGGAGTTTCCTCGCGCTCCGCCTTTCCCCTTTTCTTCTCAGCTGCGCGGCAGTGATACATCTTTAAAAAGCACCCGACGTCGGCCAACGTCGCAGTCGGTTTAATAATTCGCAAGTCAAACTGGCGGTTCACTACGTCCTCTCGACAGGCTGGAAGTGGGGGATGCGATTCGGGCAAGCATGATTGAAATCGGTGGAAATAGGTTAACGCAAGACCCTGCCCCGAAACTTTTCTTTGCCCTTTCATTTCGAAACTACGCTAACTTGGACAGCAGACGGTCTAAAAAACTCCATCCTCGGTTTCCCACGCGAGACTCGAAATCGATCAGCCGTCTGTTTTCCAAACAGAGGGGAAAATGAATCGATGCCATCGGGGAGCGTACATTCGCCAGCCTTTTACAAGTTCGAAGGACGATAGCGTGCAAAAATACGATGATTGATTTACGTGGAATATTATGTTGACCTCATTTTAAGTTCCCATGTCGGGGAAGGCTCGTGAACGTGCAAAATAAAAGTTAATAGAAGTATAGTCTACTCTTTTATTTTACCTATCTACTATTGAGACGGTCCCTAGAAAAAGGAGAATACTTTCACTTTAGCTCAATCTCGCTACTCTTCCGCTACATTGGGTACCTACTCCTATTATTAAAGGCAATAGGTTTCGTTTCCTGAAAAACAAAATTGTATCGAAAGCCCGAGATTATAAAATACCGAGAAGATTGTCCACGTTGAAAACAAAGCAAATGTTTGCACGACTTTCCACTTGGCTCCTGAGTCTATATGAACAGAAGTTGAAGACGTCCAAGTTGCCTGGAAATTTTTAATGAAGTTCGCATTAAAGATCGCCAGAGAATCTGGGTAAGCCACCTCTCTCTTGTCGCAAGACAGGTCGCCGTCTTATTTCACTGGGAAGAGGACAGAGAGCCAAACAGCTGAATTTCCAAACTTCTCCATTCGACGCGGGCTACTCGTCCGTGGAACTTTCGACAACTTTTAGGCTCCCTTGCTATGCTCACGGTTTTTTAATGAATCGTCCGAGCGACGAATAGTCTGCTGGTTTGTTTCGAAATCCCCTCGCGACGAGAGCTGGAACTTTGCGACTGAACTGACTTTTTATTGAAGGCATTCAAGGGGAAAGGAGAGTTGAAGATACCATTTAGATAATCGTTCTAACTCAGATACTGAAGAGCTCCAGAACTTCCGTTTCTAATAAAAACTTATTTAGAGTAGAAACCACCTTCGTCTCGATAATATCGCAATTTGCGAAAACAAATTTATGGATTGCGAAGAGGAGAAAAATGAATGGAATATATGTGCAGTTGCACGTAACCGTTTCATTGCAGTCGATTATGCGCCTCGCGTTACTCTCGTCTACGTCGATGTCGAATCGATAATCCGAGCACGAACACGCGCATATTCGCGCTTTTGCATTCGAACGGACGCACGTACTGCCAGTATTAATTCGTTCCACGTCACTCGCGGGAATTATTGACAAATATCGCGTGTCGCGCTGCAATTTCGCACGGGACCAGACAAAAACTCGTAAGGACCTGTATCGTGTGCGCGGTAACACATTTGTACATCATCAATTCGCGATTTCAACACAGCAAAGCGATCGACGATCGTTCTGCACGACAAGCGTTACGGTAGTATAGTTAGACGCGTGATCATATTCAATATTCATTGAAAATAAATAAAAACCTCGATCAAGTGGAATGTTATTCAAATCAGGCTGAGGAAACCAGTGAGGAAAGTTTCGATTACAGGATCAAAAATTACCAAGAATGTCCTGCAGCGACGACGCGTGTATACGTTGTCGGATGGAAAACGCTGTAATCGAGACTTTAATCGCGAGTTTGCTATCGTAGTCGCGTCGGTCAACAGCCGGGAGAGCAAACCAAACACGCTCTCGTCGAGTACTTTACGCCATCCGACCCGTTTACGTCGAAAAAAAAGAAGGACCAAGTTTCAATTTACCCCGAATCCTAGCAAAACAGCGTCAAAAAGGAGGAACGAAAACGAAAATAAAGACTCGCGCTACGAAGCAAAAACGAACAAAACGCTCTTCACACGGCATACATGAATTGCACTAATTTGCATTTGTTTTCCTACGAATTACCTATCCTACCACATCGATGTTACTCAATTGAACAACAATGAGGAACTAATATTACCAAAACACGTAGAGATTTTTTCATATGCAATTAAATTGCATGTAATATGCGAGAGATTTCACCGTTTCCACAAAATACGAAGCGTGCTGCACGTATCAAGCACGTATATAAATACAAAACGCGTAGTAATTGTGTCGGCTGGAAAGGACCCCGAGATGGCACACGGCCGCGACGAAATTCTTCGTCCAACTCACGGTCGCGTGCGTATCGAATTTCTGGCGCCGGCCGCGTTCATAATTAACCACAAATATAGTGGGCGCCGAGGACTTCTGACTGTACACACGCAAATAGAATCCCGTCCGTTCGAATTCGCGAGGAGTATGCACGCACAATTACGCGGCGACGATGCCACGATATCACCCTTTCCCCCCATCATGCGTCTCTGTTCGTTTGATTTTCGTGGAAGCTTTCTGGAGCGATCAGGGCACGCCCCGCAGATCGTGCTTCTGCCTGAAATAATTGATTGGATTCCGCGGCTCGGAGATCAGCCACATAGCCCATAAATCCATAACTAATAACGAGAGGGCAGGGCCACGTGTGAAATCAATGACGGTCCGTGCAGCTTTTTCCTGTCCAGATCTTTGTGCTTCTCCGACGAACAGACTCCTGTATCCGTTCTGCCGCGAAACGAGATGATAAAGAAGACGAATAGCTTCGACCCGCGGCGGTTTTTCGCTGCTCGTTTGGCCACCACCAGTTTTTACTAGACTCGTCACCGTCACCAACGAGTTCCCTCAGAACTTTGTTTTCGCGTTGAACAGGTTGCATCCGCCGCTTCGCGGATTTCTCTGGATTATGGATTTCAGTCGGGCTGTTGTTTTCTGTTCTTCACCGTTTCCGACGGAGAGCAATTAGTGGAATGTTTTATTGAACACGTTGAGAGGTATTTTACTCCAACTTGTTTCCGTGGTTATTTTAGTAACTACCCAGGTGGCTTTTAATGAGTTGTGCGAGTGAATTTGTGGAACACTTCTTGTGAATGAATATGGTATAGATGTAATAAAAATTTCCGATGGTAGATTAATTGTGAAACACGTGCAACGAGAATGCGAGTAATGCTTATCATGCGCATCGATTAAGGTTAACCTCATAATAGGGGAGCGCAGACCGATGCAACTCTGCTGCGATCCTAACGATAACGAACCCTTTCGACTAATTAAACAGTATTGCTGGAGGATAGACAATGCGAAATTGAAGTTGTCGAAAAAATTGCAATTCCAGTGCAGAGATCGATAACTCAACCTTTGGAGGCGACATTTTATTATATCTGCTTTTGTGTCAGGTGCAAATGAGATGGAGAACCATTCACTTTGAAAATGAATGGACTTGTAATTTGAAATGCCTTCGCGCTTCAAACTGCATACTAATTGAAATTTTGAAAAAAGCAAGCGAAGCGCTCGGAGAACGTACTCGTAATCAATCTGTGAGTGAAAAACCGATGATCGAATTAATGTTGCTCACAGGTCGTTAGCGACGAGAGGTTAATCGAGGCTATTAACGAGCGGACAGCTGCATGAATGCGCGCATGAATGCGCGCATGTTCGCCACGCACACGCGCGAGCGTAGAATCCCGGTAAATGGGACGCACGTGTTTGCGCCAGTCTCGCGCCAATTCCAAAGTAGGCACAGCTCCTCCCTCCGTCTTTCTCCCTCTTCCTCTTCCTCTTTCTATCTACCCAGGCGACTGTCTCGTGGCGAACACACACAGAAAATCGCTCGCTGGGGAGGGGAAACCGGTTTAGCTGAAACCAGCCATAAGCGCACCGCTCGTGCGAACCTACTGTCCACGTATTTTGCGAGAACGTGACCTATGCTGGAAATAGATATCACTGTCGAAGATTATGACAGGCAGATGAACGAGGATTAGAGAAATTTCTTTAGCTTGTAGAGAACTCCTTCCCCAACGGTGACGAATCATATTGGAGTACAATCGATTCGTTCCATGCTATCGCGCAATTTCATATGCTTGCTAATCAATACCTATATGCGATTGGATGCATCGCTGACACATTTATGATTGCGTGGTCAAAATGAAATGAACTGATTGTACTACTGAACAGCCACTATCGCATCGATTTTCCCTCCCATCGAAGCATTAAAATACATACGTCACTTATTAATTCACACCGCGCTACAAAGCACTGTGCTCATTTTAGGACGCGTAACAGAAAACAATGGCATTGTTCCAGAAATTTTCCTACCCTTTGCCAACAAAAAAGCAGCAAATTAATCCTTATGATATATTAACCCTTGTGTCGATAACCAAAATTGTCACGCTTTAATGAGAGTGGGAAAAAGGGTACGTGGGTACCCAGTTATTGACCTAAGGGTTAATTCTACCGGTCGATAAACGAGTCAGGCAATCTCGAACACTCCAAAATCGTGCACTCGTATAGTATCATGACCCACCCTTAACTAGCTCTTCCTCCTCCGCGGCGCTGGTTTTCGTGAAGCTTTCTCCACAGCGCGCGTGTACTATCCGCAAGGGCGAAATGGAAGGAAATTTAATACGTATCTCGGAGGCGGAGGTGGAGGCGGAGGTGGAGGCGGAGATAGAGGCGGAAGCTGGTTTGCAGGTGGAAACAATGAACTTTTAACTCCGCTGGCTACTTCGGTTGAATTTCATCCAGCGCGCGCGCGTGCAAGCACACTTTTCGATGTGCAAACAATATTTGCTGAAGTCCGATTTCGCGAGGTATGCATTAGCAAACTTGCTCGACGGAGAATTAATTATCAGTGAAGCTACGACTCCCGTCGTCAGATATTTCTCGTCGCAGTGTCGAAATCCTGTATACAGTAATTTCTCTACGTTTGGAACATCGAAATCGAGCTTTCAGATTTTAGATGGTTCGTATGCTAATGCTGGACTCAGTTCTCTAACCCCAGGAGAGGAATCTCTGCGAAAAGCTTTATCGCTAATTCGACGAGCTGTGATGCAACCCTACAGAGAGGGAGGTACACAGATTTTCCCACTAACGTAGACCCCAAAAAATGCTTGCCCAGTCAAAGGTAGCCAACTGTTAAAACGAAACGCACGCGTTGGAATGCGGTATCTCGGCAATTACACGTGGCCGAGGCAAGGGTTCGAGATACGAGCGTGGTAAATATTTCGCAACTAATTCCGCGTAACGTTAAGCAGCAATTAAGGCGATTACGTTGAATTCTCGACCGCTCATAATTATTTATCTTTGGTATCGCCGGCTAATTTCCAACGTCTGCCAATTAAATCCTTTTCGGCTGGCTGCGACCATTCCGCAAAGCGTTCGAGAACTGTGCTCGTGCACACTCGAGATACATATCTCTGCGCCAGGCAACAAAGTAAACCTGGAGTCGGCGTACTGTCTGTCGTTCCCCGTGTGTGTCAACCACGCACGACAAGTGTCCAGACCCAAGGCCAATGAATATTCACAGCTCGCTTTCGCGGTGCAAAGAGTCATTTCAGTCTATACATACCACAAATTATTCTTTTCTTAAACTCTCGCAGTTCTGGATGTCCTCGTACAGACGCGAGATGATCAGACTCGAGGGTCAATTAGCAATGGAATAAGTCTATTCCAAAATAGTTTCTATCGAAACGCAAAACTTTAGATTCCTGAGTATTAGGAGATATAGTAGTCGTTCAAGTTATGAAGATGGACAGTATTACTATCTATGGCTGACGTGTACTACACATGATTATCACGAGCCTCGAATTTATCGACGTCCATAATCAGAAACTCTGACCCAACCATCGACACGTTCCATCAAATAAAATACGATCAGAGAACGATCGATGAGATGGTGGAGTCGGTGGTGAAAACCGATCGAAGGAATTATGAAGTTGGGGAAGGCATTTACGGAGCGGAGAATGATAAATAATTACCATGTGTCAACGACACTATTCGCCGTGGCGAATGCATCATCGATAACTGTGACAGGTCGCTTCTAACCGCGACAGGCTGCCTGTGCTCGTCCCGCCTGTCCTAAGTTATCGTTCGTTCATCGATTCGCCGCTGGATTAGCAGCGAATGTCCATTATCCGTTCGCGTGCACGGCTGGCTCGTTAGCGAGCCGTGGCGACCTATAAAATTTATTATCCTGCGCGCAATATCCCGGCGGGACGGGAATTTGTAATCGGAATTTCGCAAAACGCGGAAATTGCAACTGTAGCGTTTAAAGCGATTCACCGCTGCAGTCGTTGCGCGTATATGACGAATGAATTTGCTACGAGAGCTGAATTTTTATGCGTGGCCAGAGGGAACCGAAAGGTGTCGATAGAAATTGGACAAGGTCGCAACCTCGAGGGTATCGTGCGTTCGACCGAATGATATCCCTTGTCCAATGGTCTGTGAGTAATGCGTGATCCTTATCGGATGACTGATAGGATACTCTGTAGAAGACGCGTGGAAAAAGTAGTTAGATCGACGGACGACCATGAAGTTGAATAGCTTTTGCGTGGGCCACTTAGATCATATCTATCGTTATCTCTCGTTGCTATCGTTCATGGAATCCCACGTATTCTCAGATGAATATGTTCCAGGATATCTACTGTCTATAGGAGCATGAAATTGGAGGTATAGCAAAGACATCACGCGACAATCTTTAGTAAGTATATTGTTATCGTTAAAAACATACTCCACAAGCTCGTCGATAACAGTGCCCCGCACGGAATTTTCAAGTGAAAATACGTATGTAGTTGTCCATCCAGCTTCCCGTAGTCATTGCAGCTATTTCGATAATTAAACGCTTACACACGCATGTAGACGAGACAAAAAGAGCAATTTTGAATCATGCACTCGCAAGCCGCGCGTCCGCTACATTATTTCATTATTTCGTCGAAACTGTTTCATTACCACGACAGGCTCTCCCTGCGTCGTTTAGCGGCCGTTTAGCGGCCGTTTAGCGGCCGTTTATCGTCACAGTTATCGCGACTGTTATTGTCAATAGTGAGGCACGCGCACGCGGAACACCGTCTATAAATCGCGTCCTCGCCGCGGGCGATTGACACGTACCTTATTACCATGCAGTTTCCGGTAAAAACACGCTGCAGCTGCAGCTGACGCTCTACGAACTGCTGCGGCAAGATGTGCAAAAAAGCCTTGCCAGCCCCTAGGGAGCTCCCGATGGGATTAAAATTTGCGAAACTGCTTTTCGCGGCTTATGAATAATTTTCGCGCGTGAGCCACGCTCGAAAGACGACCGAGTATTGAACGTTCATACGAAAAACAGATTCTCCAAGTATCGATAGAGGAACTCGTCAGATTGAATATTCCCTGCCATGGTCTACGTGTCTCATTTAAATAGCTTCCACGCTATCGCTTCGTACACTATATTTCTCAACGATTATCGAAGAGTAATAATTCACGAGAGAATAATTTTGTATCTCACGTTATCGGATACGGTGTTTCGATAAGTATTAAGAGGCACAGGAATGACAGACCTGACAGAAAACATGACCAGAAAGGCGACATTAACGTAACGTTAAATACCACCCGATACACTGTGGGCGTAACTGAACGATTACCAACAGGTTTTCTTCGCGGAGGATATATTTCCGATCGTCCTATGAAATTATACGACGTACACGAAGTTCGAAAGTCTTCTTTCGCAAATGGTTATCAACGACGTCGGCCATCGAGAAAGTCTTTTTGCATCGGTTAGGACGGTCGCCGTTGCGAAATCAAGCTGGAAAGCGATTGAATATTCATGTAGAGAAGAGTCACTCCATCTCTGCTCCCCTCCGCCCCGCTAACCGACACGGAACCCGTTTGACTCCTGACGTTGGCACCTGATACGGCCTACACGAAGACCCGTGAAACGCATTATCAAGGATCTCTCCCGGAACGGGACGCGCTCTGACGTTCAGCCGCCCCAGGGTGTCGATCACTCGCCCCCACCGACGGTTTGTTTACAAAGTATAACAAATCTCGCGAGATCTGATTTTGCATTGGCAGAATCCCTGATAGCGCACCTCGACGATGATCGATCGATGCTGTTTATCGCGCACTTCCTCGTAGAGCGGGGGAATTAATTGATATCTACGGAAGGTCGAAGGCTCCAAGACGACTCCAGCTTTCTTCAAATAAAGAGGGAGATTTCCTTGATAAAAGAAGATTATAGAAGACTTTGCCAAAGCCTTTTAGTTTCGACGGAATGTTGATAAAAAACCTTGCACTTAGGAGCGAAGAAAGAATCGCACGC
The DNA here is from genome assembly GCF_051401765.1 of Calliopsis andreniformis. Taxonomy (NCBI): domain Eukaryota; kingdom Metazoa; phylum Arthropoda; class Insecta; order Hymenoptera; family Andrenidae; genus Calliopsis; species Calliopsis andreniformis. The sequence goes on from NC_135062.1 coordinate 17,430,370, forward strand.
TGAGGCCTGAACTTATTGCTTGAGTTTCCGAGCAATTTCGCACACGCCACGGGTACGTAGGTCGAGGCGGAAGACCGTTGTTCCTCGGATGTGAGAAGTGGCGAAGAGGAGTACGCGCGAGGCCGTGGAACGAAACTTGGCGACCTTTCAAGCCGGAATTCCGGGTCTCCGTCTCCGACTACAGCTTAAACGATGGAACGAGTCTACTCCCGCCGTATTCTAGAAAAGACGAAGGAATCCCCCTGGAGAAAGGGTGGCGAACACTTCCGAATTCGTGGCACGAAAACGACGAAGGCGGTCGCTCCTTTTCTAGCTGAAATTCTCGCACGGAGCGCGAAAATACGAGCGTCTCTCATCGCAAAGACGCGTTTCACGCTTAGATTTAAAGAGACCTCGAAGGGATCTCGGAAGATATTTTAATGGGGCGTCCCGCGAGGCGTCCCGCGAGGCGTCCCGCGAGGCGGCGATAGACTGCTGAACTTTACCCACTCGGGTAATCAGTACGTATGCTATCTTCTATAATGTAAAAAGAGTCAAGCAGATTTCGCCACGCATGAAAAGCTATTCGATTCAGACTATTCTTGGAACTTGGCATTTCACATAGGATTGGAGTTATCAAGACATTCTAATACCGATATTTCTCGAAGGCAGTACTCGTAACCTAGTGGCAGACTAACGAGACAGAGTTCACGCTGCCAGAATTCGTATCCTGCTGTCTTTTTAACGATGTCACGCATCAACCTTGGCGTCACAGAATCGCGGGAATCAGATGTTCCTGTTTACGAAGACGGATTCTTCCCTAATGAAAGGCGACGAGCGGAACGACGAGCGGAACGACGAGCGGAACGACGAGCGGAACGACGAACGATGCGATACCGCGATACGAGAAATTTATTCGGTACATTCGTACCATGTGTTACGTAAACCTCAAGTGAATGCAATCATTTCGCCTGTGCGGATTTGTTTAAAGAGCAAGCGAATTCTTTCTACAGCAAATTGTGTAGGCAGGGACTGTGAAAAAGCTGTCGTTCATTGTCTCACCCAAAATCTTGTTCGTGAAGAAAGGCAGATGAGGCAGAGACTCGTTTGAGATAGAAAAGTGAGTAACACTTTCGTCAAACAGGCCAGCGCGTGTCAAAACTCTTTGACAGACAAGAAGATAAAAAAGGGCGGAGATGAAACGACTAATGTTCGTTTTCTGTACTCTTCTCGCGGAAATAGGAGCGCTCTCCTCACGTGGCTTGCTTTCTTCCACAATTTCGTCAAACGATTTTCACCGATTCTTCAAACAGGGTCTACTTCGCGTTCCATTTCCTTGTAATGGAAAAATAATTACATTGAAACAGGAAACGGAGGAGCAGTCCGAGGAATCTACTTTCTCGTTGAACAAATTGTGTTATCTTGTCGAAATTAGGGTAGAATTGAAGCTGAAAAATTTGCATTGCATCTTGCAAAAGTGAACAGAATTCCGTGAAGCATTAAAAAACTCTTTCTTTTGTATTACGTAGAAACTCTACCACCGGAAATTATGAAACACAACAGAAGAGTATTCTGCCGTTACGATTCAATGAATCGCGATACAGGCGATCGATGGAACAAAGTAAACAACGTATGGTAAACTACATGGCGATTGTCAAAGAAGTCAGTCATTTCGCCAGAACGCAATGAACCATGTCCACAACCACGCTAACGAGAGAGAAAAGGTCGTCGTTCTGAACTGGAATGGTACATAACTCTGTTATGAGGCTGCACGGAAGATATCACGATGAAGAGACGGTAAAGTGCGAAAGAAAAAATAGCGAGAGTTTTAAAGCCTCTTACAGACTTGCTAGGGACATCAGTACGAGATGTGCTTGCGTTTATGAAACACAAACGTGTTACCTTGCCACAGTCAACGAGTTACGTTTTTACTGTCGCCGTAACCTTGGAATTCTCACCAGCAAGAGCAAGAGAGATTACAGACGCGAAGAATCCTTGATAGTTAGAATACTTAATAAAACAATTTTCAAGTATTATCTCGTTTTGTTTCATCCCCTAAGCGTTTTCATTTTCACTACCAAAACGTAGCGCCTTTTCTGGACGTGCCTCTTCACTGTCCACTTTTCTCCCAACGTTCCCGCAGTTGCCTTATGAGCAAAGCGTTCGCGTAATCCCAGTCTTTCTGTATTATTTAATTTCCCCTTCGTCTCGCCTCCTTCCTCCCTCACGGCTTACATTTCCCTCTCGCATTCTCCCGTCACTCAGTTACCGCATATTTACGTTTCAAATAATCCTTCATGCGCTTACGTTCCTCGCTCGTCACCCTAATGCCCGCCCCTTGCCACACTGGGAATAAAGACTTTATTCTATTCCGCTTCATTTTATTGCGCCTCGCTCACGGACATTCACGCGTCCTAGCAAGGGATGCTCTGCATGTAAACGGCCTATCCAGTCAGATTATCGCTCTTGAACGAACCGGTCGCGAAAGGCGGCCGACCCCGATCGGAATTGCTAATTAGGCGCGTGTAAAATTACTGTAAATCCACGAGCCGACTATTATCGTAAACAGCCTTTCCAGCAGGGGAATATTTCACCGCGAGAGGGAGACTGGCTGGCCTTCTCGCGCGTTTATTTCACCGCAGTTGGCTACGAAACGCGGGGACCCGGCTCGAAAACGATTTTCCACTTTGCGAATTAACATTCGACCGCGACGACAACCGTCGCAGCCTCAACCATCTTCTCAAAGTTGCTGGAGAATCGCTGTTCGTGCGATACAACTCAAGCTCGAACAACGAGGCGAGACAGGAAGTTCCATACTGGGGAAGATTAACCCTGCGTCGTCGCTTCGTGGGAAATGCTAGGCGGTTTGGGAATGAATTTTTGCGAGTACTCTACATGCGCCAACTTGTAACGTTTCAGAGTTGTTACAAGGTAATGGGTTTGTAAATATTTTTATGGAATATATTACCCACGAGGTTTCTTTATTTTATGTACAGAGTATTGGAGATGCAGTAAGAAAGTGTGTGTACGGTGATAAAATCACGTGAATGAACAATGATGGGAAAATTAGTATAAATTAAATAGCAAGGCTACTACTTTTCAATGTATCGGCGTTCTCTCTCGGAGACGAAAAGAAATCGGACCCCGTTCATTAAGTTGTAAAATATTTTTCGAGTGAAGCGCGAGAGGAAGGATCCGCGAGAAAATGACTGTAATTGAAAAGTGTGTGCAAGTCGTTGGCGAGAAGTGGAGCAAGGACTGCGCCAGAGATCTAGATCTTCGAACGATTTGTAGCCCCTGGAGGAACAGGAACGAGGTACGGTGTAATTTGAAGCGGAGAGGCACGTGGAACACGTTGCGCCTACGTTTCTGCCCGATATCAAGGCCGCGCGTCCCGTCCCGATTAAACTTCCACCATCGTCCCCGGACTAATTCATACGCCAGTTGCGATATTCATGAATCCGAAATTTCGACCGTTTCGAATATTCAGTGAGCTTGGCCTCGTCGCTTCCCCTGATCGTAACGTGAGATTTGATGATCAAATGAACGAAAAGAGTGATCAAAATCGCTGGGAAACGATCTCGTTCACATATTCTGTTGCACCTTCAACGATGCGAATTTCAAGAGATCGTTAATGCCAAAGATCCTAAAATAAACGTCTCCTTTGGTTCCCTTCCTCCCTTCAAATGCCATTCAGAGTTTCGATTTCAATCAAACGGCAAAATACCCTGTGAAAGATGAAGAAAAGTAATCGCGTGCGGGCATCAGCCGAAAAATATAACAGACGCAGCCGCGGAGCGATTTCGACTTCGTCCAGCGAGTCAAAACAGCATGAGTATATTTGCCGTAAAGCCGATGGGAGGCGTGAAATGACATAGGATACAGCCGATGCATAAAAGAGAAGTGTAAAAGCAAGAAAGATAGAGCCTGTCCTACCTGGTGTGGCTGCAGAGTGTCAGGGATGGGCTGTAGTGCTATTAGCCAGCGGTGCTTACGGGGCGCATAAGCGCAACCTCCACCTCCGAACTACTCCGGCTTTGTCTCTGCATCCTAAAAAACAGAAAAACAAGCAAAATGAGTTTTACGCGTTAACGTTCGCGCCGCTAAGGTAAACCCGGCGTGGGGCAATGAACCTCGCTGATATAATAGCCGCACATACATTGCACAATTTGCGCGGGAATATATTGCACTGACCTACTCAGTATTTATGTTAGAGGTATTCTCTTTTCAATACAGGAATTTCAAAATTTGAAAATTTGAATATTTGAATATTTGAATATTTAAAATTTAAAATTTTTGAATATTTGAATTTTTGAATTTTTGAAAATTTAAATTTTTGAAAATTTGAATTTTTGAATATTTGAAAATTTAAATTTTTGAATTTTTGAATTTTGAAAAATTTGAAAATTTGTAATTTAAAATAATACCAGGTTAAAAGTGTTTAACGATCAAATTCAGCTTATCAAGGTTAATAATAAGGGCATGTGTATTCAAATTCGTAATTGTTTCCCAAATTAATTCGTATCCCCTAGCGTGAGGCAAATCAAAGCACGTCGAATCACAAGGGGTTAGAACCATTCGACAGAACGCAAATTATCACTGGTAATTGAATATTTTCATTATTTTTGAGGCATTGCGTTTTATGCTGCTGGACGACAAATACAATTAATTATTAACCACAATTATTGCTTTAATCAGATGTAACGAGCACGCTGTTACGCTCGATACCTTCTACGTACGCAGAGAACAGGGCAGAGAGAACGTAATGGACCAGAGAAAGGGGAGAAAGGGCGAGCTGTTCAAGCAAAAGTTTATATTGGATTTCATATTTAATGCAACGCACACAACGTGTTCCCGCCGCGATGCCCATTCCCAGATGAATTATTTATGTCGGGACACTTTGTCTCTGTCTGGCTAGCAGCGGTTAACCCGGGCAAACGGGAACGGGGCACAGGGAGAAAAAAGAAGGGAAAAGGGCAAGGGATGATCTTTGAGAGACTGCGATAAGCCCTGAACTGAACGAAAACCGTCGATCCTCGGGGGGCGTTTACGATGAAATCTTGCTGACTTGATGGGCGCTCGCCCATCGAAGGATCACGCTAAAGGACGTAGAAACTTAACCCTGACCTCGACGCGACAGTTGGAAAGGATATTTCTTCTTTTAGAAAAAATGTCTAATTCTGTATCACCTGAAATAGAATGTTTACGAAATGTGAACTCATGAAAATAGATGTTTTATGTGCACCCCACGATTCCCAAATATAGGTCTGAGCAGAAAATCCCTGCCCTCGACCATTTCGATCCCCTTCATTTTACGATCGTTTAAGCAAAATGATCCAAGCAATATTTCATGTTCGTCCTTCGCAATAATGCAGCGACCATCCAAACAGCCAGGAGGAGTCTGACGTAACCAGAAGCAACACGTCCTGGCGCAGATGCTCTCTGACGCCGAATATACAGGCCACGGATGTTTCAGGGGGTTTCCAAAGTTTCCGGGTTGTTAACTTTACGTATATGGGATCTCTGATACCGTCCTGAACGGAAAGTTCCGGAGGCTATAATATCTGACGATATGGGCTCACGGCAGAGGAGAGCCGTAAAAATCATAAGGACGTTAGTAAACACATTTGCCTGTTCCAGTACAAGGGATGCATGAGCTATCAGAAGATTATACGACGACAGAGATACCCTCATTCCCCAAGGGGTAGTCGCTTCGCAGCTAATGATCGACAGCTCTGTAATTTTCTTGCGAAAGAACAGTCTTGACAGAAGTGTAAAGCACGTTTAATTGAATGAAATTTGGAATTTGAAGTTCGCCAAAGTAGAAAGTTAAAGAAGTTATGAGCACTTCCAAGTTTAAACACTAGCAATTTCATATTTTATAGATCGTATACTAGGGTAATTCCGGAAGAGATGGCTCTGCAGGTGATACGACTCGATCTTATATTTTTTCGATATATTCCGATTTTATGCCATCTATTCCAATCTTAGTGACTATTAATTATTATGAATCACAACAGTCGTGCTTTTTGTTGGTTAAAAAATAGAAAAATCAAATGAATGATTTGTAATACATGCAGTAATAAAAAATAAAAACTGTAATGCACACTAAAAAAATAAAAAAAAAAAAATCTATCTCACTCGAAATTACCCTACAAATAATCTTCGAGTCCCCTTGACCTTTCCACCTTCCCCTCCACGTATCGATTTTCTTCTTCAGAAGGAAAACTTTTGCTCAACTTATACGAACACTTCCCTCGAATCAACATTCGAAACGGAGACTTCACAGTAGTAAATGCATCGCACCTCCGATATTATCTCGCACACATTTCATACAGATCGATCATTTATTATCGTCATAAAGTCCGATCATGACTAAAAAAAAAACATACGCAACTCTGTTCAGACCTAATCACCAGACATTCTTAACGCCACCTCGTAACTTGTTTCCGAGAGAGGTGATTTATAGCTAAACCGTAAATAACTGTAAATCTCCATTTCCAATTCCGAGGACCGTCCCATATAACGCCGCGAACGTTCCCCGAACCGTTCGACGAACTTTCTACTATTTATCTTCGTCGCGCGAAACTTTTGTCGTGGCCGGTGAAATATATTTCAATCCACGTCCGACGTAAACGGTTCCCGCGAATCGGCGCGCGCTTCGAGCGGGAAAACTCGTTTCGATCGAGATCGAAATTCTACGGCCAGCAGCGACGTCTCGTTCCGCGGAAACGAGCGACGCGTGTTTGCTCGCCGAGCGTGACGCGCGCTATGACGCGGTCAACCAGCCGTACCGATGTTTGCCGCCAATGACAGAGATAGCTTGTTGTTTTCGGAAGCGAACAGATACAGGGATGCGTTTCGAACACCTAACAGGTTTGCAGTTTAGTTTCAAATATGTGATATTGATGAAGAGCGCGACAGCGATATCGTTCAGAGCAAAAATCCCGCGATCGGGGCACGATGGAACTCGTAATCTAGTTACTCTGCAGATTCTAGAGATTCAATTTCATATTGCAGAATATCGTGTTTATTGAATGAAGAATTCACGCACTTTACGCTCAGGCAATATAATTGAAGGAACCATAAAAAAAATAGGCTCGTTTGTAGTCTGAATATTCTTCAAGCCTGAAGTTTCTGATATCTTCTTTCGAATATTCTGCGATAGAAAAATCTGCGTAACGCTGCACCAGGGTTACTGTTAACCCAGGTCGATTAACAAGTAGTCCCCGACATTCCAAGCAGCCCGAGGCCGGACGATAAACGACCGCAACTACTTTCTCTCCGAGTTAGAACGGGTCGCTGCTGATTACGGTCGAGCAACGAGCTACCGTGGGTTATTACAACAGCGTAATCTTCATTGTTTTTACGCGAAGAATTATCCGAACAGCTTGCTCGCGGCCACAAGCACAACGGCGAACTACGTTTCGCGGTCAACGAAGGAAAAAATGAAAGTTTCTACGGTCCCTGCAACGAGCATTGTTTCACTGAGAACGCTATAAACTCTCGGCAGGTGTGCAACAATAAGGATGGCAGTGGTCTGGCGTGTAATTAGATTTCCTTTGCAAGTGTTTAACGCGAGCTGCTTCTAAATAGATCGCCAGACAAATCTTTTACCTTTGCTGAGAATTATACCTATACTTTCAAGTTTACCTACACCTTAAACAGTCTCGTGTAGCTAGCTGCACTGAAGAATAAGAAATGAATGCAAATCGGTGACGAAACGAGGCTTCATTCGTGGTTCGCTTTGGGCTGAACCAATTAACTCCGCGCGCCAGCGTCGAACTTAAGCGACGCGGTTCGTTATCGTCGAGTTAAGTCCGTGTAAAGTCCTCCTTTCTTCCGACGCTAAAGAGCGAGATGAACGCCGGCAAGTGGCCGACTGAAACGGTTCTCGCATTCTCCCGTCTTCTCTCTGCGGAGCTCAGAGGAAAACTGCATCGCCGCCCACCGCGCCAATTAACGAGAAGATCCAGACGTTAAACAACGTAACGTCGGCTCGATAATTAATGAAAAGCCAGCCTGCGCCACATCGAGTGGACTATTTACGCAGAACTTCCGTTTAGCCACGGGATTTATTTCGCTGGAAGTCACGGGGGACTTTTTCTTCCAGCGAAACGCGATTTTCAGCTGACGAAAGCAACTGCCGAGGACGAAAGTGGCCTTCTCTTTGACGAAATATTGCTTTCTTGAGTTCCTTCAAAAGGGGAAAGTAGTTTTATCAAGGGGAATGTCGTTTTTTCGCATCAAGCACTCGCTTTGCATGACGATCGCGATATTACCACGCGAAGCACTTCGTGTAAATACCGAGAACCAAACGAGAGAGAAGTTGACAATATTTTCAAGCACTCTCTGCTAGTAGTCCCAAAGGAATCAACAAGACCGCTCGATTTCAAATGGATTTCGTAATTGATTTCTCACACGAACTTAATGCTTCTTAATGCAAGAATTCTCAACACTGGCTACAATTGATGATAAGAGAAATTTAATTTTGTAATACAGGGACTACGTAACAAAGCCCACGGAACAAGAAAAAAGGCAATAATGTCAGCTCGTTTCGAAAGACACTGCAAAGTCTTTATACTCGTTCTGTAAGATTATAGAGATTGAGCAGAGAGAGACTGTTCCACGATCTGTTACTACTGTGTGCGTAGATGTTTAAGAGGATTCCTGTCACGTTTCGCGATTCGGCACGCTGATTAGCCTGGATCGTAATTCGTTCTTCGACCGACGATGCTCATTTCAACGAGCACACTCCTGACTGAATCTCGAATGATAAATCGAGCTGGTAGGAAAGACGAAAGGGAGAAAAGTTGGGGCTGGTGATCGATCGTACGCGAAAGGAAGAACGTAGGCAAGGAGGGCTGAGGGCAGCCATGACCGTTTTCTTTTCTGCGCCTGACCTCTGCCCCCTGACCTATTTCCTTGCGCCTTCGTACCCCGCCGCCACCCGCGTACTCTTCTCTCTGTCCCTCGCGCCTTTCCCTTTAATACCGCTAGATCTCCTAGAATCTTTAGCAGCAGAAATCCCATGCCCCGCTGTGAATCGAAAACTGTTTCAACTGCACGTCCATATTTTCAAACATTTTGCTCCTTCATTGCAACTGATCTTTGCGCAGGTTTTGTCCCGAGTTAAGCCCTAGCAAATGAGATCCCCTCGAACGACAGCTCAACTAACCGCGCTCGTATTGTCCTCTCTTTTCCACTCGATTCAATCCTACGCTCTTCTGTTCCTCGTAAATTCCAGTTCTACCGCAATCGCAAACAGGAAAACGCGATAGCGTCGATCGAAGATTTACTCAAGCAGTCATGGTTTCTCTCCTAGAGATGTGGAAAAAGACCGAGCAGTTTATAGACAGCGATAATATCGTTTCGAGCAGCGATCCACGATATTGGATCTCGTCTGCGGTGATTCATTTAAAGAATTAATCGTAGGAGACACGCTGAAAGAACACGGCACGCGGAGGCACGTTTCATCGCGTCCATTTATTTTTCGTTATTTTCTACCACCGCTGACGCTATCCGAGTACAAATTTAAATATCCTCCGTTTACCCAGCGTGAATCACTTCAAAATGATTCTCAGAGGACGACGAACTTTGCTTCAACTCCGTTTGAAAAAAAGCTTCAGATTGAGGGAGGTTGTTTGCGTAGAATTCACTTGGGAATCATTTCATAATCGGATTAGATACGTATGCAAACGCTGTCAAAATTCCCCTAGTCGAATCACGACTAGAATCGTGTGTCGAGGATCATAAGGCAGAAAGTGGGGGGCCGATAAATAACGCTTAACGCGCCATTAATAAAATGATTTTTAATTCGACGCACCCCGACAGCGGATTTACCGGAAGCCTTCTGCACGCCGCTTCAATGATAATTTTCAGTATAATTTTAGGGCGTCGTTGAGCATCGATCGCGCCCGATCGGTGGTTTCTGGCACGGATTGGCTTTGGCTGCGCGGCTGCATGGACGGTCATTTTGATATATGGTCCGATCGAATCGTATTCAACATTAACGTCGAACATCGTTTCAACGAGCCGCGCGTGCTCTGGCCACGCTGCTCGTGACACAACCGCCCAGACGGCTTGTTAATTCCACATTACGTGTAATTAGCGCGACGTTCAAATCGATGCTGGATCGCGACTTTTTACAAGCGTTGCGCTTCCGCTCGACGCTCTCGTGTCCACGGCCATGGATCATTTTTTCCAAACATCCGACTTATCTGATAACGAGAGAAAAGGTGTTCAAAAGGAGTGGTATTCTTTATTCCGACTTGCACGGAGAATTATAGCGGCGGATCACGAATGCCGTTACACAACGAAGGAAACGGCTATGCAAATCGCAGCGAAGGAACGCCTCCGCCGCGAACGACGAGGAAACGGAGCGGAGGAGTTTTCAAGGCTGCCTCGAAGATTTATCGAGCGTCTCGATCGACGGACAAGTTGTTGCTCGCGGTATCGTCGCGGTATCGTCGCGGTATCGTCGCGGACCTGACGCAACGACAGGAACGTCGTCACCTTTCGTACGAGCAACAGATAAATCTTGGAAACACGCACGTCGAAAGGACGTTCGATGCTCGCGCTGCGAACAAACGTTTGTTCTCGACTAATGATCGCCGCCTTTGTCCGTCAACATTTCACCATACGAGTTTATGTATGTCGAGAGAATTGATGATCGTCTCTTCTACCGATGTTCATTACAGAAATTCTTTGGTCAAGGATTGATGTCCAGGAGGAGGCTAGGTAATTAAGTCCATTGAGTATTCGAGACAAGATCTGATAGCTCGTTAATGAATTCGCCGTTCTACTATGTATGTAATTACTTGTTATGTAACAGTAGGCATACGATGAAAAATGGAAGAAACACTGAAAAAGAGAAAAATATGTTCAGTACCTATTTAATTCCTATCCTTCCGTACCGATTAATCGATATCCTTTCAAAAAGCATGTCGTATAGTCGAATCAATAAAAGGGCGAAAGGTAGCAGCATTCACAGAAAATAATTCTCTTCGTACCAGTAGGGAATCGAATTGAATTGCAATGATAGAAGCGATTTCGCAACAACGAGCTCGCGTTTTTTCAACGTCAGACAGTGGGCTTTAAAGCAGAGCACCGCTGGTCTTTTAATCTAGAATTTCCAATGCTTAATTAATATTCGATATAGAGCGTCCGGACTTTGTCGATAAATAAAGCGTGGCTGACGGGATTTATGTTCGTAAGAATGGGAGGGGGATCGAGGTCGTGGCGCGTATCAATTTTATATTCGTCTCGACTCACCGACCATTTAACGCTAACGTTATCTTACTCGGTTCGAATGTGTCGCGAGAGACGATGATCGAGACGAAGATCGAGACTCATGGATGATAATGCATGCTCATAGAAAAAATCTAGCTGGCAGGTTTCAATTGATCCAATATATTACAACCAGTAATATTTTTCCAATTGGTTTTTGCGCCACAGTAACGATGAATTGACGAGTCCCCCTATCGACTGCATTCATGAATAACCCTTGGTGCTCGATACGCTTGGTTGCTATTAGGTATTACCTAACCACGTGGGTGTGTGAGTGAGTCGAGAATAGAGCGGTAGGTGCGAGGTCGAGTGACGTCACGCGTTCGATGTTCCATCAAGTTCGTGGGCACGCGGCTCTATTCTTTCGTTGAGGCTTGTGCAACAACGAGGCGTTGAAACGAGCATTCAACGAGGCGAATGCTGTGCCGTGGATGCGCGTTACACGGCCATTCAACGATGCTACTCGCGAGTGACTTCTTAAGAACGTGGTAGCAGAGTACAGTTTTCTGCGTAGGCGTTACATCCTAAATGCGTCTTGCTTATCTTTTATTCTTATTATGGGAAGTTCACATCTTCTTACTTGACGCAACAAGTACCTCCGCCTATCGAGTGTAACAGAAAGTTTAACACAAGAACTGGCCTTGAAGAAGGCTTGAATTCTCGCAATTAGACAGACAGGTTCTATACTTCTATAATAAAAGGTTAACGCAGACACACGATCTAACTTCGTTTTACGAGTTATTGATTTCTTTTGACAAACAGGGCCAGTGTACTTCCCGGTGAAAAGTCAATAACGCGAGCGAGAGAATCGACGAGCGGGCAGCCGACATAAATTGTGCAGTTGCTCGAACAACTACAACGATCGGAGAGAACGTTAATTCCAAGCGGAACCGTAAAGCCAAGGATTTCAACGACGGGGCTCGTTAATCATCGTCTATTAGAGGTTCGCTGGGCTTTCCACTGTTCCACCAACGAGGAATCACTATTATCCCATCCTACTCAAAATAATCCAGCTCCTCTACCAAAATAAACCACTTTGCCTTCGTTATAATTTCAGACTGAGAAAATTCGAAAAAGTTCCAGAAATAAAGTCTCGAAACGACGGGCTCAGCGAGACAGACGCTGTCTCAGCGTAAAATAGAAGTCCTATTCAGGGAAACTCGAATATAATAAGCGTCACGATGTCGATATTCCCCGTTTTCGAGGCATCGTCGGAATAAGGATGTTCCCTCGCTTCGAGCGTGTACCTGCACCGACACGCGAAATCGATCGACCTCCAGCTTTAATGGCACTTCCACGCGGAGGAACGTGGAAAATCACGTCAGTGAAAGCCGGAAAAAGTTGGAAGAAATCCCCAGCCATCGGATAGACGGAAGGAGCGGGCAGCAGACCAGCTGACGGTCAGGATAATTTTCTTTCTTTCCGTAACTCAACAGTATTACCGACCAGCGAATCTACTTGCTGCTTCATCAAAAATACCATACAACTGAAAACCATTTATTTAGCATTCTGCCTCTGTTAATTAAAGTCGCCAAAGTTGTTCAATCATTAGAGTTCCTCATTAAAAACAAGACGACCGTAATTCACCACTATTTTCCCGCGGAAAGAGTTTAAGAGACGGCTTTTCCACTCGCACTTAACGACGCAAGCCGCTTAAGGGCGTCGTTTCCTATTCGCAGGGCCTCGCATAAATACACTAATTGCCCCGTAAACGTTAACCTCGAGCTACGATCAGCCACTGATGTGCTCCTCTTGGCCTGAATCAGCGCCGATCTCTCTGCTTTAGCCAAGAAATAAAACGCAACTATTTATTCGTCTGTTCGATATAGAAATAATGTTAGAATGATTCTAATTATTCCCAGATAGTCTTCATAGGAAGAAAAGACGAGAATAGTGAAAGAGGGAAATTTTCTGTCTAGTATGCGCCGACCAGAGGATAATCCACGACTGAGATCCACGAGTAAACGACCTCGCCATATACAGACCCGGTTTCAACCACCCACGTAGACTCGTCGACTCTTGTTCCGCGTGGATTATGGTTTTTACCTTCGATCCCACGGACGACAATGCGTTTCTCGGCGAATAGTGTCACTGGCCTGGAAATTCACGAGCCACCGTGTTCTTATATCGTTGTTCCTCGCCGAGGGATTACGCTGGGCTCGGAGAGAAGAAATTACGAACAACGCCGCGCACGGGTTCTCATGTAAACACCTTTTGAATCATGGAACACTTTTTGCTCGTAGATGCATCGATCGACTCTCGGGCTCCACTAGCGACGACGACGACTGATACGTTACGAAACGCGCGAATCAGCGATTCCGAATCGAGCAGCGTGAAAATTGGAATGACGCCGAGGCGTCTTCCTTTTTTATATCGCCGAGACGATTCGGTTGCAATTGGAACTGGTTCCTTCCAGTCCTTTCATTTACGTATGTGAGAAAAGGCGTACGCAAACAGGAAAAGAGACAGCAAATTGATTGGAAAAGAAAAGTCTGACTCACAAGATACGTATCGGGTTCTATTGAAATCCTATTAAACTGAGGTATCGATTCGATAGAATTTTGATTCTCCGTTATTTTTGTCTTGCTACGCGAACCGCGCAGAAACAGAAACTACGCCGGTACTTAAAATAACGACAGAAATAATTTTCCAAGTGATCGACTACCGAAGCGATCGTCCCGTTCGACGTGGAGGATGTAAATATTGCGAACGAAAACGTAAATTACGTAGAGAGTCGCGTCTAGAGAACCTGCTCTCCCTCTCTTGTTCGCGGTTTTACGCTCAGATCCATAAAACTGATACTCCTCGCGTCGAGCGCTTAATAACCGACGGATCTGTGGTATCCCATCGAACAAAAAGAAGACATAATTAACGATCGACGAGATAACGCCGAGCTAGTGGCTTAAAGGTTAAAGAGATGTCGAGTCGATTACACGAGATCTCGCGGGAACCAGATCGGATATGCTCCGATCGTGGAAAAATCGAGCTCGTGACGAAGCATCGGAACGATCCACGATCCTCGATAAACTGGATCGTTTAACACAATCACAGGCCACGCTGTACCAGAAAGTGGACAAACGGTCGCACGATGAGACCCTAACCAGCTAATTTTTTTTCTAGTTTGCGTTAGAAGCGCCCTAATATTCTCCAAGCACTTTGACCAGCGTAAATAGAAACAGATACCTAGAACTCCTCTCATCCTTCTGCTTCTCGAGTTGAAAAAAGGCAAGGTTGCACCGAAAGAAAGATTTGACACGGTGATCGCTGGAAATGGAGAGTCATATTCCCGTAATTGAGCGCGAGCGTTCCACGCAAAAGAACGAGCATCGGCGTCGACGCGAAACGTTTGCAATCGATGGGCGACTAGGGAAAAGTTGTTGAAGTGACGCAGTGGGGGAGAAATATTAGGGAAAAAAACATCGGGAAGAGGGCATAGAAAGCGCAACGAAAATTTTCCGCGGACCTCCGATGATAGAGCCGTCCCTCTTTCCACCCCTTTCGCCCCCATCGCGTTTGAACGTTCGGCCAGACCAGCCGCGACGAGCATTTGTTTTTCGTCCCGACCGCTACGGCAGATTTTTATCGAGCCTGTCCCAGCGAGGAGAAAAAATGACTTTCGCCCATTTTAGTAATTGCGATCGGTCGTGAAAGGGTTGCGCGTCGAATCAAAATCAACTGCAGAGCCGAAGATAAATTGCATCGGAGCGGTCGGACAGCGGATCGACCTGGCGTTGCCCCGTTTCCGTCTCTCTGTCGAGCAGAGCTTTTCTTCTCGTCGCGAAAACTCGGATTTAGTCGTCGCTGATTGAATTGTTATCTCAACGGTGAAATTCCGTGATGGGTATCCATGGAACGTAAGTACGAAAGAATGGAGTACTTCCTATCGATCCTAGGATACTTCCTATTTTCAGCCATTCTATGGAAACTGCGTACACGAATGGTACAAGAGAAAATTCACTGTCCTGGTCGTGGCAACGGTTGTATCCACCAACAAAGAGCAAATCGGCCAGAAAACGAGCTTCCCAGCTGTCTAGTACCAGTTCTCCGCGGTATCGGAAAGTTGTTGCATCCAGTTTCGTTGCTCGGAACGCTCGCGCGCCGCCGTGGAATACGATATCGAATTTCAATTAAGGAATTAAGTTACTCGATTTTGGCCTCCAGTCTCTGCCGGCAGTTCCGAAAGTGGATGATTCAACGAGATGATTCTCTATAGGTCGTCGAAGTGGTATTAACGAGCTTATGAGAAGCTCGAGAAAGTCGCTAGAGCTACTACCGTGGTGGCAAGTTTAATGCCGCCGCGTCGTAAACGTATTATCATCCTGTCGTTCGCGGTGCACGCGAGGTATGGCGGTAATAAAAACAACTTGTTCGCGGGTGGATCGTCGCCCGCATCTTGCTAGAACGAAACTCGCGCGAAATACAACTTGTTAAACTACTGTGATTTTCCCTCGACTGGTTCCCCCTACTAGACTCTACTGATCTTCCTTGGCCATTCGAGGAATCGCTCTGGAGGCAATTACTTGCCCCAGTCGACATTTCTCTAATTGTTCAATTGGAATAGAAGTGCAGATGGTTCCAGTATTTTTGTATTTTTATTTTTTTAACTATATTATTTCACAATTGGAAGAGCTTGTTACATCAATCTCTGCGATGACTATTTCGAAGCCCCGGTTCTCTCACATTCAGATTAGCTCGTCCTCTCATAGAATGTATTCATAGCAAAATGGCTAATAATAACCACAAAGATGAGGTCCACTAAAGAAAGGAACCCTAAGTTTCCTGTGATTGTCAGCCACGGAAATCCGGAAAGGTGTTCACCATTCGAATGTCCTACTTCTGCCAAGCCATTCTCCGTCTTATTTTGAGCGCAGCCGGAGTTCAACAAAGGCGTGTACATATGTACACGCGTCGGCGAGTTTCTCTGACGTCGTTGGCTTCGACCGAAGGAATAGAAGGTATTTTCGCCGATGAACGTTCGTTATTCGGCTCGTGGCGATCAACCACCGCCACCAGCCAATCTCTTTCTTCGTCGCGCTGTTAGAAGCCATAAAGACTGACCAGAGAAGCGTACGGACCAAGCGGTTAATAACCTGCACATCGGCGCAAACTGCGCAAACTGCGCAAACAGATAACGAAGAGAATAAACTAGCACATACGAGGCTGGAACGGCGCGGAAGAAGATTGGATTGGTTACGCGGAAACCGAGATCCAGAATGCGATACCAGTAAGAAACGAAGGGGAGAATTCTAGAGATTCCTCAGAAAGAGGGAGTATTCCACTCGTCCCCGAAAATCGAGAAACGCGCAGCCGGGATTCATTAATTTTCATCCCCCATGGAATTCGACCCCTTCTCCTCAGACCCACGTCGCCCTTCGTTCCACGATTGATTCTTGAAAAGCATGAAAAAGAGGCCAAAGTGAGCAACATTAAAAATTGAGTAGTTTCCACTCAAAGGCTATCGACTTTGACTGATTTTTCTACCTTTGACTGTGCACTTTACAAAAGATAGACGCTCCAAACATCGAGCTACAAAACTTCCTCGACTACAGAGCGGCCACGGTGGAGCAAACGAATTCTGAAGCTTCTACTAAAGGAAACTGCACGAATTCCGACTTTTTCTTTCGTCGAAGCTTGCACAATGGACCGAGACGATTCTCGCAGACTGTTCGAATAATATCGACAGCAGCAAAGAATTTCGTATACATAGACTCGGTCAGAAAACCCATATAGGAAGTCCAATTTCCCAAGGAACAGAAAACTTTCCTGCCGATGTCTTTACTGGCTCGAAGCGTCATGGGATCGAGTCGACGATGCAGGCGAGCTGAATCACCGAGGCGATCGAACGCGATATCCGGGCACGACGTCGCGAGTGTATTGGGCGTTTCGCCTGATAATTCGAAGCCACAGAACGTCCGCAACGACACGGCTGCAAGCTGCGTCCCCGGAACTTCTGCGTTCCATCGATTCGACGCGGCTCGCAAGCGCTCGTACGTGCTTCCACGCGAGTCTGCGTCGATTTCCTGTGAAACTTCTACGTATAAATCTTTCTCGCGGTACAGAGGCGGAAGAAAAAGGTCGAGATTTCGCGTGCTTCCGGAATACGAAAGATACACCGATCGATACTTTCGCACCTGGATTTTCTCAACATATTTATGACGTTTACGAAGGCCATAGAGGAAGCTTGCTTTTTCAAGCAACTGTTTCTCAGCTCTTACTAGGATGCACATACGAAGTTTAGAATTTTGGGAAGCAGAGTGTATTTGAATTGCAAAGTATGAAATTGCCCACTTGGAATGATGTATGATATCGCAGGGAAATTATGGTTGCTCTCCCAAGCCATGCTGCAAAGCGACAAGAAGTTCCAACACCCGCGAGTAGCATCGGCGTCTACAAATACGCGGAGGAAACTCCTCGCCCGTGATATTACCATCGAAGTTTCCCGGTTAAACTTCGACAGGATGGAAGGAAAGAGGGAGCAGCGATTTTGCAGCGGTAGAAAACACAAAGGCGATCGTCTACCGGCTTCCTGACGTCACCGTGATATTTACTCATCGTGGAATAGCCTTCGTTCCTCGGCATCGCCATGATCCACTAAAAATATATTCTCCCGCACGCGCGAACGTATTTCTCTTCTCGTCTCTGCGGGATTCTTCACGCGCGGGACGACCGGATATTTAAGCCTCTGGCCTCGTAAACACTGCGTGAACTTTAAAACGCTATCGTCGCGTTTTCGACCGCCTTTTTATCGAGGCTGCTCGCGTTTGTTTTTCCCGCAAAAACACGCATACCGCACTTTGTTGTCCGCTCTCGGGAGAATCTCGCCTCTGAGAATAAAATGAAACAATTATAAATCGCTGCTCCTCCGCTGTGCTCTTTTTCCAGCGAAGGAATTCCAACCCCTTCCTGTTTTCGTCTCGAGATTCGCAATGTAAATGAATACGCGTCCAAATTTCAGAGGTTGATTTCAGTAGATATGAAATACAGTAAAATCAGTCTTGAACTATTCGTCTAATATAACACAATTGGAAAATGAGAGAGAGAGAGAGAGAGCAAGCAAGACGATAATGAAGCAAATCTGTAAAGTTGAAGTTTTAGAATATCAATACATATCCATAGGAGAGAAACTTTCTTATCTCAATTCTATCAAGAAACTCTTTCAACGAGTTTGATCGACGTTTACCTTTTATTTACTATTTAGAAAACCTAGCACCTAACACATAATTCCTTTCCACATATCACGCCGACACCCTTCTTGTCCCTAGTACTCATCCTACTTTACTGCCGGATTAAATCTATTCATAAATAAAGAAACAAAAATATCTCAGCCTTATTCGCGGCTACATTTATCGTGGTCGCTGCACGTGCTGCATGCGCTCGATCTGCACACATGAGAGGGCATAGGGAAAAAAGAAGAGAGGGATACAGCAGGGTCGGCACACGATATCGATTGTGCTTCTCCGCGGCTATGTAATAAACTCACGCAATCTGCAGATCCACGAGCAAGCATTTCCTCCTGCTATCCGGCCTCGTGACGCGTTGCAGCTTGAATTCGCCGATCGGCCACCAGCCCGTTGCCAGCGTCCCGTGCACGGCTGACATGCGCGTGTGCACGCACACGCACAGGGGAGGCGCGCCATTATCGGACGGTGGTGCACATGTAAATGGGAAAACACGCGGCGGATACGCGTTTGATCGACGCGTTTTCCGCTTCGATAAACACGCCTAACGACGCACCGCGCCGCACCGCGCCGCCTCGTGTAAGCAGAATGTTCTTCCGTGGAATTTGTAATGTAGGCAGCAGCCGTTATCGACTATTGCCCCCGTCGATGGGGGACGTCTGGTCAGGTCGATTGACGGGTTAGTCTAGAAAAAAGGAGCTCGAAGGTTATGACTCAGATTTGGGATTTAACGAGAGTTTGAGACAGTGGACAGCGGTCGAGCAGAATATTAGCTGCACGCGGGGGTGATCTTCCACAAGTATGCGGTGTCCGTTTCCTACGGATGGCTGGCGTGCCGATTCGTCGTGTCGAACCAATTGAAATCGTAGAAAGAAAAGCGCGTCTGGATCGCAATTAACGCGATTAACACTAGCCCGTTCTACCAATTCCAATCTTAATCGTTTGCCGACCATTCCATCTCCCTATCTTGTTTTTTATCGATTTTTCCATTTCGTTGTAGAGAGAAAAAATGGTGAAAAAAAGTAATTCAAACTTGCCTCTTGCCGACAGAATATTTATTATTGCCGAGCTATTGTATTGTTTTTTAGACCTGTTGGGAATATCTTAACCCACGAACGGCGAAGATTAACGACTTGTCAACAATCGGTGCACCAATCTACCACCAACGCTTTAGCTCTCCATTAGCACAATTAAACCGTTCATTAGTCAGCAAAAAGTGAAACAGAAGTCGCGATAGATAACTTATCGTCTTTTTTCCCCCACTTTCGAGCATCGTTCTTCATAAAACATGACCATCTTTTTATTAAGCAACCTGAAGACACTATTAAAGTCTGGGAACCCATTGAAGCGCGAAAGGTTAAGAAGAGCCAAAGTAATAGAACGATCCCTGAATAGCAGCACGAGTATATTTCGTCTCGACTTTTCCGATGACGGAACAATAGCGATTAATGAGCCTCTTACAACACTATCGAACAAACTGCCGCAGGATAATTATCAGCTGGCACGTTCTTATATTCGACTTCGAAAGTCTAATCTGCAAGATCGGTGAAGGTTCATTCGCGAAAGGAACTGGTAATTGTCGCGGGGGTAGCAAAAATGCCAGACGAAACAGCACCGCTGTGTTTCAGAGTCGGAATAGTTGCCACTGACACGCGATGGGTCAATAATGAGAATCATTAACGTTTCTACGTGACACTGCACGCAATCTCTAGAATTCGGGAAATTGTAGAGCTAACGGTAAGAAAAAAAAGTTCAGTCCACGACTAATCGTAAGAACTAAATGAAAAAGATATATCCATATTCTCAAAATTGAACGAAAAATGGACCACCTAGTATAAATTGAATTGTTGCTCAGCTGACAACGAGTTCTGTTGATTTGGTGGATCGATCGATACCAAGAGTTCCGGAACATATTCATACGCTGGATACGCTTTGTCTCTTTCCCGTGGCGGAATAGAATCTGGAATTTCCACGATGTAAATGCTCCATTTGAACGCACTCCCTTCACCCTCTCTCCCTTTCTGTTCCCTTTTCCTTTACTTCTCTCGCTTTATGTCGGGCGCTTTTCCTTTTTCCGCTTTCCCAGTCGTTCCGGCCGTTTTCAGCGACGACGAGACGGTCTCATTCTGGGCAAAAATACGACCACCCCTTTCGTACCTACCCACCCAACCTACCCGACAGTTTACGCGAGAGCAACTGCGACTTACGAGATTTCCTCCCCTAACGATTGCACGATATAATTTAGTTACAAATATTCCTTCCTCCAGTATTAGAAAGCCAAGCAATTATTTCTACTCAGATTTCTGTTCACAGTAATGTACTTCAATGTCGAATACTTTGACTTTGAATACTCTTCCGCCGCGCATTCGAGTACAAAGGCGTCTCTCAGAGGATTCAATGCAGAGTTGAAAAAGTAGAGGCTTTGCCTCAAACTTTCAAGTACACTGAAAGCACTAAAGTGCATAATAATTAATACTTATATGTATGAAATACTGTTCCGGTACAGGATGTTTTTCGAGTATTTCTTATCGGCGAAATACAACTCCCGTCGCGTCAGGGTTTGGCAATGTTTTAAGGTAATGGGAACGCCATCAGTGCACCATAAAACACTTGTTCCTTTCAAACAAGGAGGAATTCCGACTTCTTGGCGGTTTGGATCGCAATTAATATCTTCGTTGGTCATTAAAGAAACGTAGCGGTGGCTCGGCGATGTTACAAATCGACATTATTTCGAGAATTGGCTCGCGGCCAGCTGTATTTCCACGGATCGGTATTTTAATAAGCTCGTCAGCGTCGTTCCCCCTCGTTTCCGCGAGGAAAATCTGCATTGCCTTTAATAAGACGAAACATTGGGTACTGGTTTGCTCTGGGAAACGCAGCCGTACGGAGACTCGAATATAGGTTAAACGTTTTATTAACGGGCGTAAATCATACTCGAATTGAGTGGTGAGGAACAACGCTATCATCGACGCTTTACCCTCCAACGAGTTTCGATTGTAATTTGAGCGGCAACGACCAAAGAACCTCGAGAAACGAGCGTTTATTAGCTTGCAGTTTACGGCTGTGCAAAGATAATTCTGCGCCAGCGCTTCAACGATTATGGTGACAACATGGTGTTTGCGCTGGTCAGGGAACTACAGGGTTATTGCACAACTTTCTCGTTGTTCTGTGACGTATTACTTCAGCGTGTAATAAATAATCGTGTCAGTCGCTTTCATTACTTTATACAACAATAACTCTAGCGTGTCAGAAAAATGAAATTTTCGAACTTTACTGTAAATTCAGAGAAGAATGGCGATCGTAAAATAAGGAAGAAAATATATACTGACGCAGTTAATTACTTGAAGGGAAAAGGTCATAGGTACACTGCTCCGCCCACGAATATCGAATTTACGAAGCGTCAAAGTTCAGTTGCCTCCGACGAGGCAGAATGTACGCCCCCTCAAGCTGGAAGATTTCCCTCCAGTATACGATGCTGTGCGTTTCTCTTCGAAAAGCACAGAACATCAACCCTACATTCTGAAGAAGTCCTCCAGTTCGTCGAACAAATCAGAAAGACGAGGGAGATTTCGCTGGGAAAAAATATAGATTTTCATTCGAAGAGGGTCGTAAGGAACGAGGCCTGACACGTGTTCAGAATAATGTTAATCTACCTTCTTCTAAGTACACGATTAGGCACTTCTGCGAGGTACACACAATTATCAACGATTAACATATTATACAGATAGTTTTCTCGAACTCTAACTATTACTTACAAATAGATTACTTATTTCCATCAACCTGTAACCCTCAGAACATTTTTCAAAACCAATGACCTCTCATTCCCTTGTCGAAACAGATACATCCTCGAAAGTAGATTCATTTATAGATTAAACATCACCGCCTTCATAACTCCATATCTCAGCCTTCAATCTTTTAAACCCAATCAATTTCCCATTCCATTTCATGAACCAAAAAATAAAGATCAAATAACTGCGATTCGCAGGGACCAAAGATCGATGCTAAAAATAAGCAAATAGGCAACTATCGTTAACTCAGCAGTCCGCTAAACCCAATAGCTACCCGCTTGCCTCAAAGGCGACTTTTCCCTCGTCGTTCGAAAATTACGGAAGGAGGCGTGCCAGAAGCCGTGCATAATAGTAACTCGGAAGCTTCCCTTTTTCAGGCTAGTTACACGGTGTGCACGTGTGCACACATGTAAACGTGTTAAGCGTACAGGCAACTAATAATCTGACGAATAAACGTTACATTATGTCCGGCAGTACGCCGGTGAAAATTTATTAATATTGGAAAATATCTATCTCAGCTATCGTGACGGCCGAGGTTATCCATAAATTTCAACCACAGCCAGGTTAAGGTTCGTACACAAGCGGCGCATAGCCTTTTCACCGTCGCTCGTTTCACCGTAGAAACCTGAACGTTACGGCGGCTGATACCGAAATATCGGATTTTGCCCGCACTTTTCTCCGATAGCCCGAATAAAATTAACTATGGACTTATCCCTGGCTTCTACGTCTAAGCTAACGGTGAGTCTGTGAACTCGAAACGGATTTTAGAAGCAACCTGATCTGGATTAAGGGTAAATTTATAATTCCGACCACCATCGGATCGATAGCGCTCCCATTTAGGAAAAATTCGATATACGACTTCGTGAGGGAACAGTGTTTGCTTTTTCAAAGTTAATATAGTATTTTATTACGAATGTCAGTAAATTAACGCAGTGAAAATATTATTTTACTTATTTGCCTCCTCTGGAGCTCTGTGTTCTACTTCCATCAAAGGTATACCAAATTTGCTTAATTTGATATAAATTGTGGAAAAAAACGTACAAATTAAAATGAACTAGGCCTCATAATCTCGTCTTTGCACCGTCGATTAACATTCAGGAAGGTGCGCGAGAACTGGCCCAGTGTGGACCTGGAAGCGAATGGAAAGGGACGACGCGCATCGAATTGACGTGCCGACGGTAATGGAATTGCTTCATGGCGATGTCGACGCGATTTTCCACGCGATTCCACTTTTCCATGATTCGCATTCTCAGTCTGTCCTACTCAGGTTACCATCACCCATCAAAAATGTAAAATACCCTATGAATTGGAGTACCAGTATTCATTTGGAAAATCTGCCAAGAATTTGTACACCGTTGGCTCGTTTTTCATCGAGAACAGAGGAAACTTGCGATGACTGAAGTTGCATTCACCGAGCAGATGATTGCGCGGAAATTGAACCACAGCGTTTCATGACTCTGCAATATCTTTCGACTAAATTTAATTCACCGACGCTCCGCAGTTCGCTGACAATACTGTTAACTACTGTATTTAATTAATACCACGGGACGGGCAAAACGTCAACGGCTTATTACTCCGTCACAGAGAGACAGATGTAATTTAATACTGGCGTAGTGATATCAATATGCCAAGTGTAAAATTACTCCGTGTAGCGAATCATAATATGTAAATATTGTACCTGCAATGTAATTGTACTGTGAATGTGTTGCAGCAAAAACGCAGATTGCGGAAAAACAGAAAATTAAATATATCGAGTGTTGGAACCACTCCACGATCCTTATTAACTCTTTGGCATGAAACTTTACCAAGCTGCAGTGAATGTAACTACACACAGCTATTAAAAGTATTTCGCTCCTTTTCAATTCACTCGGTTCGTTTTTAACTGCACCATATTTTCCTCCCATTCTCCATAATAAAAAATCCTTTTAATACAGAGATACTGTACACGATAGTGTTTCAGTCGGTTAATTCCAATAACTTACTTCTTATCCATAGATAAGTGTGACGCGATAGACGGTCAAAAAGAATGGAAAATTCACGCGGATAAAAATTTCGTGACTGATAATCCTCCTTCATTTTCGTTCCCTGTTCGGTCCCCTCGAAGAACCTGAAAAGAAGAGGCCCGTCCGATCTCGATGGAAGAGATTAGCCGATAAATCGCTGACTCGGCTCGGCAAATAGGGCCAGAGAACCAGCAGACGGCTTTTACAAGCGATTCGAGGCTCTGGGGCTATGAGGCAGCGGCTCGTTCAACCTTCGAGGAGGTGGTAAGAGGTTGTGTGGAAGATCGATGAAGCCACTTTGACGCCAACACGAATGACATGTCTTACACGGGGGAATATTGCAAATACCTGTGCGCACTCTCAGCCGTTGACAAACTTTTACGAGGTCCGTCTCCTCTGTCGCTCCCTCTCTCGATAGCAACACGAACGATGTACTAAGTTAATCAATATCATCTTGTCATCTACATTCTCGTGAAATAAAGATACCCCAGGAACGTGGAATGGGGGACCACCGATCGTCTTAACTTTGGAGTTAGCACTTGAATATAATCCGTTTTAACAATTCGGTGAGGAGTAATGTGGAAGCAACTGTGCTATTAATTACATACTGAGAAACAGCTAATGAACTAAGGAAGGGAGACTACCTCCATCCCAATTTCGGGAAATTTCGGAGTTCGGGGCAAACAGGAAGCGTTCGTAAACGGCTGGTTCGTATCGAGAAGCAGCGAAAGTCGAAACTAATTGGTTCGCCAACCTTGTCGGTGGTTGCAGTTTGCTCGCTGGTTTCTGGGACACCGAGCGTGATGGAAAAGCGTACAGATCGAATTAAGCCTGGAATTGTGCCTAACTATTGCCACTGCCGACCGCGCCTAACGATACTACAGGTAATTTAACTTTATTTATACCGAGCTTCATCGATAAAGGGCCTACAATTTCCGAGGACTGCGAACACAGGACTTTCGAGCTTTTGATCGCCATTATTCGAGTATCAATATGGCTTCTTTTAGCTTCAAACGATCCAGAGCACGGTTGGTCGCAGTTATCTCCCTTTGCCAATTAATGCTCGCGTGAAAAACTTGAGCGAAATAAATTTTCAGCGTATAAACCTCGCGACAGAAATCCGCGGTGCACGAAACGAATTTATACTTTGCCGTGAGTTTCCAGGGCGAGCCAAACACCCCATAAATTCGACTAGGTAATAAAAGTTGTACGTGAATCTGTTGGCGAGGGTCAGGAATTTCGCGAGGCGAAAAGGATGAACCGCGGGATCCTGCTTTCCCCTGGCTGACGGCAAGTCGAACACACGGCGCTTCCAACCGGAAGTTTGCCTGTAAAACTGGCTCGGAAGTTTTCCGGTTGGTGACATCGCCCTCGATGCGCGACGAAAAATATGACTTCGCCAATTACTCGAATCCTATCTGAAACTTTCACTGCAGCACATTATTTATAATACGTATTTTTAAGTGTAATAATAGCAGAATTACACAGACATAGACTACAGATAGGGAAGTCTAGCGCAAGGGGCGAATGACCCATATCGCGAACCATAAAAGTTATAAAAAAAAAAAAGGATTACTGCAGCGAACGTGCTAAGCACCCCTGGCTTCCTTCCTTGGTCGTTACTCTTTCTTTCTTCGCTCCTTCGTACCTCAAGCTTCATCGAATAGTCGTAAAATCCCACGCCTAAAGGTGTTCTCGCCGCCGCTGGAAGACGCGATTCAACGATGGCAGGAAGCAGTGACTAACGATGTTCGCGGAAAGCGGACGACTTGCGAGAAGCTCGCGCGTAATTATTTTCTGTAAACGATCTGGCAGCGCGAATTCGCTGGCGCAGGAAGCGGAGGTGTGTTCGAAACGCGAGACGTTCCACAGGTGGCGAACGGCACGCGATCGTAAATTCGAAGAAATAAAAAATTCAACCCGCCGAACTAGAGCGAAGAAAATTTCTTTTTGCTGGGGAAATTTATGAGAATATACTCTCCTTCTTGCCACAATTCAATTTCTTTCATTTTCAGAAGTTGCCCTAGTTCTCGCAATCTTAACTCCATTTACGAACCAAAAATAAAGAGACGATCTATAAAATCGATCGTATCCCAAACCGAGAGTCGAGCGAGTGGTAACCGTAGATATCGCTTCGACTAAATATCAGTGGCAACGAGAGGCTGGTCGAACAGTCGTAATCGAACATCCATAATTTCGGGCTGGCATTGAAATAAATGGGACGGCGTGGCGCGTCAGCTTTTCAAACTTTGCGGCTGGAACTGGCTGTAGCCGGTGGCACGAGTAGCGGTTTAATGGAGCGCGCGATGAATATGGAATTCTCGATGAATTGGCACGTCTCCAGGAGACCACCGGTTTGTCCTTCGATCGCTGCACGGTTGTTAATTAAACCGCTTTTAATTATCCGCAACATCACGCGAGTATCGTTTGCGAACGCACGCACTTATCACTATTATCGAATTTAATCCGAGCCTGCTTTTCCTCACTCGACAATGGCTGTGACAAGTGAAAAACGTGATACGTATTGGATTAGGTGATCAATGTTGGGTATCGCGTCTGTACTTTTAGTACTATAGAGTGCTTCGTATTTGATATTCCGTGATCGATGGTATAGTGAAGTACTCAATCGTGAAAACTAAGTAGAAGTTTGAAATGTTCGAGTAAGACTGGTGGATTAAAACATGAAAAAATTAGCCCCTCTTTAAGTTGTATATCTCTAATAAATGTTATAATAAAAGTAAGAAGAGAAAAATTCGAGAAACAAAATTTTATTTCGCATCCTCCAGCCACGTTACCAGATAAAGTAATTACGGAACATCCTGCAAATACACTTTACCGTGAATAAATTTCGAAAACGCCACTATTCCAGCCAGCTCGTCATATAAACGAATTCGAGTGAATATTCCACGATGAAGCAGAAAATCGTGAAACGTTAAGCGTAAATTCAACAAATACTCCCCGCAGATTTGCCCTGGTTTTCGTTCAGTGAATTTTCACTGTAAATTAATCGCGAGCGAAGGCTGCGTTGCAGGAAGAGAAGAAAAATTAATTCCCTTAGCGAAGTAACCGACTGCCAGATCAATAGGAGCGTCGATACTGTGGCGAAACACGATGAAGTTGAATTTCCAGGTCGTTTCGGACATATTGCCGGTGGTTCCTGGTCACGAGTGGCCCTCATCCTCTTAATTGACTTTCGTCCGAGACTGAATTGCGGTCCCTGGTCGATAGTGCAGCCTTACACGATAAATTAATAAACGGGGAACAGTTTTCTCGCGGCCTCGTGGAAAACGCGGTTCGCGACCTAATAGATGAACTCGAACGTGGCCGATTTTCTGCTTCGCTCTCGCCAAACTTTCTGCTTTTCCAACGCTCGATGGAGTGATTTCGATGAGGAGCGAGGATGAAATGGGAATATTTCAGCTTTCGCTAAAATATTTTATACGCGTCAGGCGTGAATCGAAATGTTTCAAGCCTCTTTCAAAGAATACTTCATTCTGTCCTAATGAAGATTATGTCTAAATAACACAATTTCATATGTATCGATCCAATGCAATTAAAACGATAGGAAATATAAGATATCAAACATTACTGCACGTGACTAAAATAAGAGATTCTCAAATAAAGCTAAATGAAAAATATGGAACACGCAAATTGAAAGAAGAAGAGTCTTTGGTACACGATCAGTTTGAAAAATGATTTCCCTCGACACGAAGTTTCAAGTGGGTAGCCCGAAGCGATACCTGACGGAAACGGCAATTTCTTAAATCCCTCATTTCAACCGCGCGTTCACAGGTCCCTATAATTTTGTTCTATTCACCTCCCTATAATTGTGCAACTAAACCGCGCGCACAGGAGCGTTATAAAACCGATCCGACGTGACTTCGTCTGGATTGCATGTAAATCGATGGCAAAGCGCTGATTTACAACACAATCGATCCGCATCGACGAGAAACGATTGTTAAATTGCTTCATAATACGTTATTCAAATTGCAACAGTGAGCTAATAACGTCTTCTTACACTGGCTAAACTACTTTCTCCTACTTCCTCTTTGAACCATTACTTTCTAATAAATTTACGAGGAATAATATTTTTTCAAGTTTGACGTGTCTGAGCTCGACGATCCAAACTGTTTGGAAGGTAATTGGAGTCGTATCAACCCTGAACTAACATACTTTGCTCGACTACAATCAATTTTTCACTGTCCCAAACGTCTTCCTACCTCTTCATTCACCTAAAACTTCTCTGCCTGAGTATACAAATAATGAGTCACGGCTCTTTCTTCTGAAAGACTATGTAGATAGATTTAAACTCGGTTCCAAAATGTTACTACTGGCGCAAATAAGAAAACTACTATAAATGGCGCTTTAATATTCATGGTCCAATCTTGCGGGGTACAAATTATCTATGGATAACCGCGGTAAAGAGTATTCAATAATGCAAGTAAACCGGTAGAAACCTCTCTCTGCGGGGCTCGAACGGTTGACTCCGTTTATAGCGCGGGGAACAAGGGGTTGGAGGAACCGGAACGACCGAGGGTAACCTGCGATCGATGTCACGTTAACTCCCGTAGCTATTCGCAGTCAAACTTTCCCACTATTCCCGCGAAGGTTCCGCGGAAATAATCCCTTCGACGAACCTACAATCTGCCGATGAGTTTGCCCTGTTTGCTATTACGAGTATCTTAGAACATTCATTTACACCGAACTACTTGAAAAAATTGTAATCATACTCAGGCCGATCAAATATAGATACTTTTGTTAAATTATATTTTAAAGAAAAGTTGGCATAGCGCTTCAAGCGTCAATGACTAAATTCGTCTCCATGTTTCCTGGACGTCCACTTTTAAAGACATGCAAAATTCATGGAAGAAGGATGAGCTCAGCAAACGACCAAAGAAAACGTCACTGACAACTCCGTGGAATATATTACCCGAGGACAGTGATGCACGACACGCTAAGTGGAAAAATAAAGTTGCGACGGTGTCATCGATTCCGCGTTAACGGCGCATGTTTCCGATATACTTTTTCGCTTTGAAAAATGGATCGTAGTTTGTCATCACTGCCTGATACAATTTCCAAAAATACACCGCGCTAGTTTTATTCACTCGGTTCTGGTCTTTCGTGCAAACAACAATCGACGAATCGACATCGTCGAAAAAGAGAAAAAATTCTCTTACCTTTTATATTTAGTTGGCTCTACTATTATCTGAAGCTCTGTTTTCAAACTGAGGACCACTGAAGTACGATCATGGATGAAATAATTCAGCTTCTGACACACTCTTTAAATATTTCTTCTTGCTTCGTGTGAAATGAAATGTACGAAAAGCAGAATAGAACTCACTGGCTTCCTCATTTTTACGTAAACATACACTAAAACATAAACACTTCACTAACACGTCACATGAACTTCGACTTTGTCCTTGAATGGTGGGGAGTGCTCCTCGACAGAGTTCCTCACGCTATCACGGTCAAAACAATACTGACTCCTTGAAGCCGTGTTCGTCCTTAAAGGGATATTGGTGTTTGTCCCGACTACCCAAGTGCACAAAAAATGTAGAGTACGAAGTCGAGGAAGGTGGGAGAAACAACCAATGGTAGGCTATTCCGTTGCGAGCTTTCGGTCCCTCATGGGCAAGATTTATGACGCAGCGGGGGCAGCGTCACAGGACTCGCTGGTAAACACGCCTGGTTTGTTTTCCACTTTTCCTTGTCCCTTCCAAGGAGTCATCTGGACAGTGTCGATAGTTCGAAGGTAACAATGACAAAGCAAACAAACACGACAAGCCAAATTTTAGCCTCCTGCCATTCTAAAGCACCGTACTAATTCCAACCAAATGGGTGTCTATTCATACTAAGTAATAATACCTTCAGAAATCCCACTCGCCATAAAATTAACATTTAGCATGGCCAGGTCACAAATGCTTATGGTAATTTCACTTTTTATTTCACTTTTTATTTTAATGCAGACCTACGTCTGAGGTACCGAATGACCAGATTTTTCTTGATTCTCTTGTTTCTGAAAATCCTACTTTTAATAGCGCTTTTGTGTGAGTCACCGTTTGATAGTGAAATACATAGCGGCGGCAGAGCTCGAAAGTCCAGGCTCCGCAATGCGGAAGAGATCTCACGCCCAAGGAAGATCCTACCTGGCGTCGCATTCTTAACCACAAGCCACGTCGCGTTGCGTCGTGTCGAGGCGGTTAACGAGCCCGTTCACTAGGATCATCGTCGCCGAGGACCCGCCTCCGATCGAGTCCCGTCATCGTCGAGATTGCTCCTCGGTCGGGCACGGGACCAAGATACGGTTCCGCGCGGGACGTGTCTCACTGCCGAGGCCATTTCGGTATGTAGTTGCGGTGAACCGCGAGACACCGCGCCCAGGACAGTCGCATTGTAATTTGGTACTGGTTCGTGGGTCGATTACCAACGCTAGGACACGAACAGTCCTCTTGGTCTATCGCAGCCTATTCGACTAAGGGAATTGACCGATCCAGCGAGCTTTAATGGGCAACTGCTTCGTCGCTAATGCGGCTCGAATACTCGTCTGTCTGTGGACACCCGTAATTGCGGATAATAAGAGATCGTGCTGGGTCAGAAAAGATCAAAGCGTATGTAGAGATCTACTCAATTTCCCAGCTTCGAAGAATCGACGATACTGGATTCCTTCGTTTCCTACTTCGGGTAGCTGAAGGAAGGCACAAGATGGAGGCTTGTTTATTGCGGTTGGGAAACAGCATTCCTTGGTTTGACAATTCGAAGATAGACGAGGCAAAGGTCGCCTCGGTATGACGTCGATGAGATAGGATACGGGTCAGTGGGTCAGTAAAACCGGCGATTTCTTTCCAAGAGGCGACGGATAAAAGCGAAAACAAATCGCACGTGGAATTTTGTCACAACGACGGCGATATTTTAAAGGCGGTTTTTCGAATCGATGCACTCGAGGACAGGACGAGGGACGATGCCGCGTTGGCTTTCCAGAGAAAGTGCATCCTCCTACTTGGCAAACGACGCGGCTGGGTCACTGGGGCGAATTGAACGTCTGAGCAAGGTGAATATATCGATCGTAGAATGGCGACCTACTAAGGAGTTGCACACGCTGCTCTAGTGCAACACGCAGGTGCAACGCAGGAGAGCCGATGCACCGGCGATTAAGGAGCTACAGCTGCATTACGATGGAAACCTGATTGGTTTCATTGCTGTGCACGTAATTCAAGTGAACGGTACCTTGTCATCCTGAAGTTGCCTGTGGCTGCTCTTCGTAAGAATACAGATTTTTGTTGCAAGCTTTCCAATTGATTCAAGTTTAAATACCCTCCCTTCATTGCCTCAATACGCTTTCAGAAATCCAACTAAACGACCATTTTATATTCATCCTTAAGGAAAGATGCTCATAAAGATTCGCGAAGCCTGGCATCACGAAAATAACCGAGAGACGCTTTTCGAAAGGAGCATATTCATAAACAGCCCACCTGGACGGCAGTATGAAAGGTCAGGAACGAAGATAGGTAACTGGAAAGTCTTCCTGCCGCGCCCAACCAAAGATTCGTATCGGAGATGTTTTCTGGTAGGAAACGCGTTGCAGACACGAAAACAGAAACCAATTAAGCGCCTCTGAGTTCCCTGGAAAGCTAGGAGCTAGAGTTCCCGGTTTATCCTCCAGTTCCCATAGATTCCCTCACCCTTCACCATCCCTGTGTTCCTCAAACGCTTTATTCTCTTCAGGTAACTCTTTCTCTCGTTCTCTCGCTCTCTCTTTCCGTTCTACGACTCCATAGGATCACTGACCGCCGTAACGAGACAAGTTAACTGTTTCCATGACCACATGTGGGTCATACCGCTGCGTGCTGACATGCCAAATGGCCATATGTGACGCACTGATAAGTTATCCTGGTAAGATCGAGCTGGCTGTATCACTTCGTAGTCGTCTAAGTGTTATTACAACTTTAACCTTAATCTCTTTAAAGATGCTGAGACACGTATGTGCACGTTTACTTTTTTTCCAGTTCACATATTCGTAATAAAGATATCATTAAATTATAATATAGGGAAAACATTCACTTTCCACGGTTAAAAAATCGTAACTAAGCTTTATTAAAATTTCGAGTGGATAACGTGAGAGAGCATTACTTTAACAGAGGCTAGGTATGGAAACGGTTAACCAGCGGGAAGAGCTTGTTTGAATATAATGCTGGTAGTTACCGTACCAAGGACGGTTCTCTTGCGTTCCTCCGCGTGTCGTCCCTTCTTCGTCCTCGACGACCACGCCGCAACAGTTTGCCACTTGCAACACATTCCCCCGATTCACCTTCGCTCATTAACGTACGCCGTTTCGCGGTCGATTTCGTCGATCGACTAGTCGGCTCTCCTTTCACCGTTCGTTCTTCCCTTCACGATCGAGTCTCGTGGTCGCGGGGCAACCTGTTCGATCCAGATGTCGAAGGTCGCGCACGGCCAGCACCTGCCGCCGATCCTTATCCACCGATCGAAGTACATTTGCATGAAACGAGGGAGGAGGTTACAGATTGGCTCATCCCTTTGGTCGGTCACTGTGATTATTATCATTAGGACTGTATTTTTATCAGAGAAATCAAGAAATAAAATAATTTTAGTAATACCGAATTGCTTCTTTTTAAATGTACCCAACTTTCCCCCTAACTAATATTTTAGACATTTTATTTTATCATCACTGTAGCCACTCGCTATTAAAAATCTTTATCGCCACTTGTAGTCTCTAAAGTCTCGAATTTATCCAGCAGAATAAGTTTATTTGTATCTTTAGAAGCGATCAACGTCAGTGCTTCAACATTAAGCATTCTCTCGAATTTACAACGCATGATTAAAGCGCCCGCTAAAGTTGAAAGCGCATAAGATTCTTAACAACGTTTATGCACTTTTTAGCGACGTAAATAAGTACACGCTCTTCTTTCTCAAGCGGCCGTACCATGCGCTCTCTTGAAAGGTGTCTACGTGGCCTTCGTGGTAAAATGGTTAACCACTAAAAGAAAATTTCCTCGAGCTAACTCGGTAAAATGCCTGAGGACGATATCGATCACCGACGAACGAGCGACGGTTGAATTTTATGAGCCACAACAGCCAACGGCATAACTCGCGCGAAGACGAACAAGTCGATCCCGTCGGATCGATCGCCGCAGAACATCAGAGAACCTGGCGAAGATACTTGGTGGTTGCAACATTGTCGATCGCGCACGGAAGCGAAACTTTCACTGACATTGAAATGTTAAAATGCGCGGACTGCAACGCGCGTATCGTCGCGGGGAAAAATCGACGAGTGGATTTGGAAGGATTCACGTTTACGAGCAACGTTCCCATTTCCGTGCGCGCGAAACCGAACACAGCGGTGGGAAAGGTTTTCCCGTGCCGTTCAATTTCCGCGCGACGTTTCAATTTCTGTCCTCCACCGTCGCACCGCCTCCTTCCCGACGGCCTATTCAACCCCCTATCCACCGATCCTGTCGCGATTCAACCATTTTTGGGATCGAAGAACGTTTCTGTCACGGTGTCTGGGAAAACATTGCTCCCTGCGCGAGCGAAGGTAAACTGGTTGTAGATCGAAAATGAAATGAAAGAAACGCGAGATACGGTTGGGTGAAATTCAT
Source organism: Calliopsis andreniformis (assembly GCF_051401765.1). Classification (NCBI taxonomy): domain Eukaryota; kingdom Metazoa; phylum Arthropoda; class Insecta; order Hymenoptera; family Andrenidae; genus Calliopsis; species Calliopsis andreniformis. Next base: position 17,464,224 of record NC_135062.1, read on the forward strand.
CGCTCAGACGGAGAAGAAAGTTGAAACGAATTTTTCATGTGGCTCTAATTTAACATTCCTCTGTATCTTCGAATATCAGTTCACGAACTAGATAATAATACATCACTGAATAGGTACTTGAATCGTAATATCGCTAAGTTAGCGAGATTTTTCACGATCGACACGACAATGGAAACAGAGTTCGCCTTCGTGCATTCGTTAGCATAGACTCGTACATAAATAGAAACTGCACATAGCCGAGTGACGCGTGCATGCCACGAAGATGTGCACGCCAAGTGCATCGTACACGGATGAATCCGTGAGAGAAGTGTAGAGGGGCGTACGTACAGGTTGTTTCACGTCACAAGCCTATGCCGAGAGTTATACCGTGCGCACAGCTACACGGAATCTCGTGTAGGAAGAGATTAGGCCCCTGTAGGAAATGTTCCGAGCAAAACTGAGGGCAACGGGGACGATGCAGCCATGCAGTTGGGCGAATAATGCATCCTGAGTTTGTGCAGAGTTTGCAAAAAGACGCGGGGCATTTTACTGACGTTTTTTCTTGAATCCTTGTCTGTTCGAACCATTTGAGACTTGTACGGACAGACTGCAGGGGGTTGAAGGAAATTAGAGAGTTACTAGATTGTTAGGAAAATTTGATTACACTCGTAAGTTCGTCGAGGCACGCAAATATTCACTGTTAAATGAATGTTTAAGAAGGGAAAGCTTTAAGCTGCCATTCCTTTCATTAGCGCTAGGTACCGTTAAGTGAAACGGCCTATACGGTAGCAGGCGCTCGCGCGAAGTGCAAACGCGACGATGCACTTAAATAGAACGGGAAAATTGCACGCGAGCGTTCGGAGCACCGCGGTCGGGTTACCAGCGGGCAAAAAACGCCTTGTAAAACTGGATCGAAGACGAGCGGCGGCGGCGGCGGCGGCGGCGGCGGCGGCGGCGGCTAGGCTCAGCCACGATGAAAACCTGCCGAGTGGTTACCTTCGCCGCAGACAAATAAACGACGGAGTCTCGACGATAATTGATCGGTTGCGGGGGCGAGTCTCTACCTACGTTCTCCTACAAATCTACTCTTCTCTTATTCACCATATACGTGGCCATAGTTGAACCCTCGCAATTATCCTCGCCTCGCAGTACCGAAGTTGAATCGAACAAGGATAAGTCAAAGTGCAAAATATCGGTGAGAAAATAAGCAACTGATGGCAGGGCGTCCTTGACGCAGGGTAGATGCAGAGTACGTAGGGGATCCTCGCATAGACGCAGACAGTACACGTATGCATGGTAGTAAACGCACAACGTAACCATGGTGCGTGCAACCGTACACGGTCGAGAAGCAATTACGTGCCACGGCAATGATAATCCCCGGTTGTAACTACCTACGTGGGTAACTATATCGCGCGGTGCAGTATATGTATACCCTGACAACTACACCGCTAGGTCTGCGAGCGTAGTTTATACGGGAGATGCTCGTATAACGTTTACGTCATACGAGGCGGCTTGTGCTCTCCTAGGAGCTTCCTGGAATACAGTCCAACTTGTGTCTAATTGCTAGGAGGGTACGATTTTCGACTGTCAAATCGAGACAGGGACTCGAAATTTCCAAATTCAAACTAATCTTCTCTCGACTATCGAACTTGGAAGTTTTCAGCAGTTCGATACCGATTCGCTGAACGTATGAGGGATTTAGTATGTTTCACTCTTCAGATTCTTGTCTTCGCTTCTTGGAAAAGGATTATAATCCGTCTTCTTAAAAAAGGTGTGCCACCTGTTTGCGATGGAAATTTTAAATAGTGAAACCCGACACGCAAACGCGACCAATTAAATATTCCTTGCGGAGATTAAATGTTATCAGTGCGCAAAAACCAGCGATAAGTCCAATCGGAGTACTGGACGTGCACGAAGCGTGTTTTATCGCGGTGCAAGAGAGTGTCTCGTTGAGAGCTAACTTACACTGTGTTTGTGATACGTTTTTACTACGCAAAAACGGACAGGTAATTAACACTGGAGTCTGTCCGCTTTTAATAATCACAGGAATGGATTTGCATACGTGAAATTACCACCTCAAGAACTAACACAATTTTTAATACGTTAGCAATGACTAGAAAATTTCCTTGAATCCCTGTCGGTCCGATACAACTTTGTTCCGCGATGGCCAATTTTCGACTCGCGAGTCTTGTATTTCCTCTAATTTCGTCGAACGACGATTCGGAAGAGTACATATGAACGACGCGCAAAGGAATTCGAGACGACAAATGCGCTCGAAGCACGGCGCGGCGGCGCTTCGTAGCGGGCCGCTCGTTCCCCTTGGGTTTTCATTATCCCTGCCCCTTGACGCGGCACAATCTTGTTGCTCTCATCGGGCAGCGAGTCACGTTTTACATTTCCCCGCGAAAGCTTTCGAGACACCACGGCGAAACACGACACACGGGAAACGACTGGGACGCGAATGATGCAACGACATCACTGTATCTCGGTAAACGACAATGGTAGAGAGGAGCCGCAATGCTGCTCCGACGGTAATCGACGCTGGAATATTCATGAATCGCGTCAGAAGCACGGAGACGGCGAAAATCAGGGGCAGGGGAGAGGAGACGCTGAAAGAAATTCGATAAAAGGTATCAAACGGTTCCATCGTTTGTACGCGAGCGATTGTCGACCGCGGCGCTGTGTACACGTTGGAAAAAAGGATCTCGCCTCCGCGGAACGCATTAATATTCATAGGCATAAGAATTTCCATGACGAATGTCGGCCCGGGGATCGCGCTGAAAATGAAACATTCCTGCTACTCGTTGCGTCAGGTTTACGGCTGGAGAGGAATTTCGAAAGATTCATCGAGTTTGTTAGATTTGTAGCCTGTTGTAGGGAGACTATCAAGAGGGTAACAAGAATGGATGATTTCCGTGACGCAGAGCTTCTTGGATAGCCAGATTCGTTTATCGGATCATCGGAGAAATTGAAGGAGATTGTAATAATGGAAGATCGGAAGAAGAGGAATCAAAGTGACGCGCATCAAAAACAGTCTTCCGCGAAGCGAAGTCTCTCACGGAAATATAACGGTAAACTGCGGCAACCGGTGCTCGTTCCACGCATACCACAGCCAACAATCGGCTTTTTCTGCTTCTTACGCTTGAATTCCGCGAGAGCCAGTGCGCCGAGGATGCACACAGCATCCGCGAAACAACTTTCGCGTCTTCTATTAAATTAATATCGGTCTAATTGGAATTGAAATTCCTTCCTTCGATCGACGCAGGAGCGATCAAACTTTCTGCAATTCGTTTCTCAGAGTTTGATCAAAATTTCATTTCACCCTCGCGTGATCCAGAATTCGCAAATTGAAATGCAAAGGTAGAAGGCTCGGGAAGCAGGTCGATAGCTCACAGCTTATCAACGACAGGAAACATTTATTTCGTGAAATTAGAGCGAACGACATCGTAGGAGCCAGGGGACGAGCGGACATCTTCGAGCGTGAGGGTATGAATCCAATTACGTCGACTTTTATTTACAGGCGGGATACAATCAACGCTCGACCTCCCGCTGACTGTCCTTCCCCTCGATCGCTTCCTATCGTTCTCAACCCCAGGCGATACCTCGCTGGAATCCTTTTGTCCAATTTCCCTTTCGATGCGGTGGGAATTTTCGAACTGTGATTGCTCGGCGTTGCAAAGATAGTGGTTTTTCTGTCGACAGATGATTAACGCGAAACCCATATGCTAACACCAAAAACGGAATTGAAGATGACTAAAATATTCGCCATCTCTGACAATGATTTACCTGTCTCTAAAACGCACTGCCATACAATCCGTATAATTTACATGTCTAAAACGGTCGGTTCGCAACCCCATATTTTTCCTTCCAATTCTGCCTCTCGACGCGGTGAATTATAAATAAAATTCTACTGGCCACCCCATCGCAGGCAGACACATTTTTCAAATCTAACGCTCGTTCGATCCGCGCGAGTAAAATTCGAACTGCACCCATCCGTCCCCGTAGCGCAGCATCTTTTCAGCTCGTTCAGCTTGAACGACAAAAATGCTGGAACCCGTGCAATTTTAACGAAGCTCTTTTTCTGAGAGAACGCCCGAGCAATATTCGTAGAAAGTTCGTCGCGACGGCGCGCGGAATAGAGGAGCCGAAGGCACGATTTCACGTACCTACGTGCGCGCTCGTCGACCTCATTCCATCGAGATACCTCCAAGTCCGCCTGAGACCTTCTTTCCAGCTGTTCCAAGGTTGCTGTATTCGATTAGACGGTAATAATACCCTGACAATTTTGCTCCGAACGGGAAATGGCCAGCTTTTGATCTCCCTCAGATTTTTCGATTCAGAATAGCCACGTTGAAAGTGACTAAAATTTCCACTTAAAAAAATCCTTTGAAAGTGCTTTTTCTTTCATGTTGGAATGAAACGATCGTCACGTGGCTCATTCTGTATCAAAGGACAAAGGTCATTAACTTCAACCATCTCAGTTTTTAAATAATGCAGAGACTAAATAAAATTCTTTCTCAGAGAACATAATTATATGCCTTCTTTCGTTCTGAATTCTTTTGGTTTTAGAAAACCAATAGCGTATTGGCTCGCGGCAACCGTATCCAGAGGAAGTCGATCACCCTGAATGAATACAAGCCCGTTCACAAATTTCACGCATACCTACCCGTGCACCGTCTAATTCGCGATATAGACTGCACACCGCCAATCATGCGTGTAGGTTCACATGGAGGTCGAGCGTGTATCTAGTGAGAGTCGTCGGCGACCTAAACCGGTTTCTCCTGCTTTCAGACTGAGTAATTTCGTTAGCTATCGCTACGTCCTCTTCTTTCCTCGTCGAGAAAAGACAAGGGCGAAAGCTAGACACGGGGTGGAATGATTTTCAAATTTTCTGAATTCCAAGAATCCACTTACATGTATTTGGTCTAAAGTCTATAATCAAGAAGGAAAATTGTAGATATTCAAGGCTAATGGATAATTTCTCCTTTACTATTTTACACCATTTTTTTCTACCTCAGATAATAACCTTTCTTCTATTTTGCCGCGAATTCCATTATTTCAAAGAAATCGCATCGGAAGACATTTGTCACGGGCCGAAATAAAGGAAACGGAATGAAGTGAAAGCGGGCAACGACGAAGTGTAGAAGGCGGAAGTCGGTAGAAAGGGAAGCCCTCGAAAAGACGCGTCTCGTTTGGCCTCATCGTCGTCGTCGTCGACGGCGCTCGCATTATGGAACGCCTTCAAGTAGTTTGCAAGCAGCTTGAAACTCGGCGTCGAACGGAACGACAGCCGAAACCCAGAGGGCCACAACCGGGAAAGCAAGATTAATTAGATGCCGATGACAAAGCAGGATGCATGTCTTCGCGCTCCGTTCGAGCTGACGTTCATGGCCTGATAAACTTTGAAATTTTGGCGACATTCAAACGCCCCATCCTAGTACCTTCTTCTCGACACGACGACAATGCTTCGCGATAAGGCTATTGATTTAAAGCTTCCTCAGTCGAGGAGATTGAACGCAACTTGCTGATTAAATCTTTTCACCGCCGGGAGTTCGAGTTCCTAATATGCTACGTGAAAACACTTCGCTACATATCGAACGTTCAATGATAAGATACTGAATTGCGATTCAAACTTCTTAACATTTCAAATGGATAAAGGAAAATCAGTTTTTACTCATTTTCTTCCTGAGGTAATTTATCAAGGAGCTAATTTGTCAAGGAAGGAAATTGATCGATCAATTTATAATACCATGAACTGTGGCCAGGTGTAATTCCTAATGCCACGTGTGAATTCACGCGTCGCCGAGAAAGATATTAATGTTCGAGCACGTGACAGAAGCCTGTCGCGCATCGATCGCTGAAACAAGCTTGTAGACATAAGGAAGAAGACGAAGAAATGACCCTTGACGGGTAAAAAGATGCACGAACCATAGTACAGTTGGTAGGGTAGCTGAAACCCCATCGGACGACAGAGTCACGGAGGGTTCACGCTACGCAATAATGACTTTATTTTTTTAGATAGCATTTAACTATGTACACCGGTACTTTGCCTTTTAAAATATTACAGCAGATCGCACGGTACTTTCCAGATACTCAAGTTTAGCTTAACATAAATCTCGACATCGTAAAATTTGATATGCTAAAGTAAACACAGGACCACGACAGATTAAATCTACAAGAAAGTTGTAGCGGTACTAGCAGTGGTAACAGAAACTTCAGCGAGTCGAATTCTCAACGCAACCAGTTTTGCCGTTTACATTCCACTAAGAATGTAACCTTAGCCTCTGAATAGAGAGCGTTCAGAGAAATTTGACCTCTATCAGAGAAGTAGTTAGAACATATTCCTTATTCGAAATAGAAGTACACTCTTAATCTGTCCATACTTGGAGTCCCAAAGCGTGGATTTTGCAATAATCTCCAAGAATTTCTATTCTACACTTGAAACTTCTGAAAAACAAAGTTTTCTCGCCAAGAACCTCTACGTATTGTTCAACAGTCTGATACAGAGGGAAGAAAGAATGAGAACCGCGGTTGCCACGAAAGGGGAAGCACCGCACACCGCGAAGTTCAACGTCCTCGTCCTTAACGGTCGTCATCCTGCCAGTCCTGGCGGTTCTCGTGCATCCGCGGTCGAGACCTCGCGCGTTCGCGATCCTTATCGTTCACGAAGGACGATCGTGGTGGAACAGAGAGACGGCCAATGAATGAGAATACACACGTACGACCGCAACGCTGGAAGAGAGTCCTCGCTCGAACGGGACGACGTCGCGTACTCGAACGTGATATTCGACACGAAACTTGCACGATTCCCTCCACGTACCACAGCTCTCGCCCCTTCTTCCCCCGTCTATCGAAAAGCCACGGAGAGCAAAAAATAGTATCTATCGTCGAAGGACACTCGATGAAAGAATCCCCTGGGACGAGAGGGGAACGTGAGTACATTCTGCAGATTGGGATGCAACCAAGTTATCTTGCCCTTTCCAATTTTTGCTTAAATAAGTGCAAATCAAGTCAGCGAAAGGATATTCTTCAATCAAGAGGCCCATTTATCCATGAAATCGACACGAGACACGAAAGAGAAATAATCCGTTAAACTCTGGCAAGAAGCTTCTCCCAGAGAGGAGCGACGCGAGGTGAAAGTCAAGCGAAAGCGAATGAGGGCGGGAACGGTACGCGAGGTCGTAAAGGACCCCGTTAATCTCGCGAGACGGGGGCGTAACACGTGCGTGTGAATATAATAATATGCCACAAAACGGCGGCATAACGACTCTCGCGTGCTTAACTTATGAATGTTGTTGTATCTGATGTAATAACAGACGCGTGGATTTTCAAACGTTACTTTCGATGCACTTAGAGCGAGTCCTACTTGCGAAACCAGAGAACAACTAGAATGTTTATGTTTAACTTACGCATGGTGACGCACTGATGCTACGTGTTAATTGATTGTCATCAATGAAACACTTACCTGAAACAGAGAAATGAACAGTACATTAATCGTACGAAGTAGAGAAGATAAGATTTAGTGAGTTGTATACGTAAGTATCCCTCTAAAAATGATTTCAAAACTTTCTCAGAGCACTTTCCCTTTCTTTTGGCCAATGTATTCGAAGGAATGGCTTTTGAAAAAAAAACAATAATTCGGAAAGTGGACACATACATCGTAAAGCGTCCACGCAGGGTAGCAAAATCGCAAACCGGGGGTCCAAAAGCGACAGAGGATGCAGGAGCAGACAGTGCGTGTCGAAAGGGGACAAAAAAGCCAGCTCCCGAGGCTACGAGGAAATGGAGACGCGTCAAGACAGAAGGGTGCTTCCTCCCCTCGTGTTTCCGTGACCGCAATAATCCGACAGACTCGAACAAAGTGCTCGTCGCGCTCGTCGCGCTCGTCGCGAAAGGGACGAGACACGGAAGGCGAAAGCGGAGGAAGGAGTGCGCGATATCGACGACGGCTTGCTGGCGTTTTCGAGACAGGAGTAGTCTTTGGGGAGGGAGTTGAGGTGAAAGAGAAAAGGAGAAGATCGAAGGGAAGGAGGAAGAAAATGACGGGAGGAGGTAGAAGGGAGAACAGAAAAGGGTATAGGGGCGGTTTAGAGAACACTCCACGCCACCACTATCTCCGGCATGACCAACAACCACCAGCAGCATCGGCACTGCTGCCAACCTTACTCGTCACCACAATACCGCGGTGAAACTGCTGCCGTCGACGCGACGAGACGCGACGCGACGCGACGCTCACGTTATTACCTTACGTGCCTGCATGCCCGGCCAAAGTAACTTCGAGCCACCCCTTGATTCTCCCTCTCCTTCGTCTAGATACTGGCTCTCAGTCTCCCTCTCCCTCTCTCACAGTTTGTCTTTAACCCTCGGGGTACGGACCGTTTAAGACCTGTACTCGGGTCAATTGTGACTCATACACGCTCGCTTTAGCGGTTGAAACGCGAGGTCACTCGCGCAAGTACAATAAGTAATTAAATTCCTGTGAACCACGATGATGACGTGTATTTTTTTTCCATTTTTAATGTAAACATAAAATTGAATTATACTATAATATTTGTAATAGGATTTTATTTCACCTTCGTCGAATGATACTTGAGTCCAAATAGACCCAGGCGTAGTCTTGCGAGGGTTAATTCAATGGACGCGAACACCGCGACGAAACTCCGTGGAAAAGTCGAGGGGAGAGGAGAACTCAATGGTTCGACTCTCGGCCCATCTTTCGATAGCCCCCAGGGGTAAAAAGTTTCCGAGATCCTCGACGGAGGGTTAACTGTCCCGGAAAGATACCTCGATCCTCCACGTTTTCACGATCGTGCCGCCCGCTTGAATAAGATTCATGCGGCGAAAAATGATATCTCACGAGAAAGGTTGCCTCGCTTCAAGCCCTGCCTCTAACAAAATTTTTCACGCAGCATTCTGCTGCCAGAAATTACGTCCTTTTATCTCCTGTTTTAGACATTACTGCTGGTTTCATTTTCGTGTTCCTACAATGTTTCCCTGGGTATTCAGGTCTTGCTCTCTTTGATACGATGCTCGTCCTTATCTCTTTAATTCTTCAATGGCATTTACAACAGCTTAAGAGGAGATTTGAATGAAACCCTTTCAAACTTCTCTGTGCACTAATTCCAGGTTGTCACAGTTGTTTTTGGTTATATTGTGCCAGTCTGCCATTGTTCCCGCACTCTTTTCTTTCTTTCCTAACTCCATTGCATGCAAAAGATTATCGCCAGGGAGGATTGTCCCTGACCTGACCAGGCGCGACAAGAACTGCGCGCAGTCGACACACTCTTGCGACTCCAATTCGAAAGTGGCTCCTTCAACAGAGCCCAGAATCGTTAGGAAGAACTGTGACACCGTATCCCTTCTAATTTCCTCGATTTATCGCGATACTTTCGCAACTAAATTTCCTACGAGTTCGCACCCGATGTTTGCTCCCTCGCGTTACGTTTTAGCAGGGATGAAGTAAAAATATAAGGTTACAAGTACGTGTACCCTTCATTGGATCGGTTCAGTTGAAAATATTAAGAAATCTTAGTTTTTATCGAATGGAGCTCCTAGAACATACCTTCGTCCCGGAACTCTTTAAAAATTACCTTCGAATATTCGTACATCAAAGCCGCCTTTCACTCGCGAGACGAGCAGAGATTGAAAGGAAGCGTAACAGCTTTTCACTACGCGTGCATGTATTTTCTTGCAAGCGTGAGGCGTGAACAAAGAGCAGCTGGTTGCGGATTCGTTCGTCCGAAAGCAAATCGTAGCTGTAAAGAAGTGGCGTCGCGTCGCGTTTGCCAAAGAGTCACGGTGAGAAGGCCTCGACCTTGGCCTAATAACGTGGCAGCCCGAGCGAGATGATCACGGCTCGACGAACGGATCGTCGAAATGAGTCGTTCGACGTGTGGCTCGGTCATTAAGCAGGTCACGCGACGACGACAGTGAGCAACGACTTAATACCGTTAACCCTATCGCAAGATCCGCTTCCGGCAACCTTCCTCTCCTCCTTCCCCCGCTCCACCCTCGCTCCACCCACGCTCCGGCTTTCTCCGTTCGCCCCCCTTTCTCGGCCTTCCTGTATCTATTTAGCCTCTCGCTTCGTCTCCCTCTCTCACGATCGAGCGCAACGAAGTTCATTACCCACGACTGAGATCACCAGGTCCGCCTTTAAGTCTACAGTTAGGTAGCAACCTGTCGGGAACACTAATTAGGGCCTCGTACAGCCGAACCGCTCCTTACCGAAACGTCCTGGGACGTCTGAAGCGGCGAGGCAATCGGACGTTATCGGTATCGTTTGGGGAAGGGTTCGACAGAGAAAGGAGAGAATTTGATTAAGACGTTAACTAGGTCAGAAGCTCCTCCGATGTATTTACAGTGGAGAATCTACGAGTGATTAGTGGAGGATCAACTTGTTAACACGATGAATGAATTTGTTTTGCTAGGTGAAAGAGAATGTTGATTTGTCCTAGAACGTTCCAGGGAGGTATTCGACCGCAATCTCTCGCGAATCACAGTCGATCCAGCTTGAAATACTCGAAATAGATCGCAACAGTATGAGAGGAATTCGTAAAACCGCGATTCCCTCCGCCAGTAATTGCGCAATTATTTACGCACTCCGACCGACCCGGCGCGGCGGCCGCGTAACTGACCGTAATTACGGCAACACAATAACCGGAATGCAGTTGTATGATAATGACGAAAACGAGCGTCTCACAAAGGAGGTATCTCCAGTGCCCTTGCGGTCGCGCGTCTCGAATAACTTGTTCCTGAACGAGACTCATCAAGATTCCTAGGTAGATTCTACGTATCCATTTCGCGGCCCCCTTGGAAGGCGGCTCGCCATGTATACGCAGGTTACACCTGCGCGAAACGATGCGCGAAACGATCCGCGTTTCGATGCAAACGCTCGCAATGAAATTTCCATCGGTCCCTCGGAACGATCTATTCTCGAGACTTTCACCGAGCGATCGGCGGGAATCGAGACATCCGCGAGGATTCGTGCGATGATCGGAGCGGTTGCGTTACTCCCGGGGAATTCTCGATCAGCCTCGTAATACCGATCGTTTACGGTCATAGATAAGAGGAAAGAACCGGTTCGACGGTGGATAACTGGTCGAACGCTCGGCAGGTCGAGGGAAAGAGGGAAAGAGGGAAAGAGGAAAAGAACCGTGGATCGACTTAACGACGTGCTTCGCGGCCGAACTAACAAGAAGGAAACGGCTGGCTGTTGGCCGACGAGAGAGCAGACACTCGCGGAACTGGAGCAAACTCGGACGAGGGAGACACCCCGGGGAAGAGTCTGGAATCTTTCGACAAAAACAACTTCTTCCTCCCCTCCAGACGCTGTGATTTTTACAGCTGCCCGGGAAAACTTTCGACCAGTCTGCGATAACAGCGAGCGAGCGACCGGTTCGGGGGAAATTAGGGAAAACATTTTCGCTCCGGCGAACTTTAAATGAATTTAAGAGAGCCGATAGCGTGACTACCAGGAACAATGGAAGGGTTCGCGAGTACAGAAGTACGATTAAAGCGATTCAGCTCGGCGAAAGAGCCCGTTCGAGGAGGAACGAACGACCGTTATCGAACACTTTCTTCTTACCACCCTCTGCGCCTCTGCTTGTTCTGGGATAGTGAACGGCAGAGATCAGCCGAGATACAAATCGTCTCCGAGGTGAAATCGAGCCCTCGTGCTCGCTCCTCGACGACGCTCTCGAGTCCCACTCGAAGGATTCGGCCAAACGAATTACGATCCCCGCCGGAAGTTATTTTCCACGGGATCCGGTGCGCAGCGTGCCGCGCGACGCGGACGTTTTAAATTTACATTTTGAGACGCCACTCGGACCTTGTTTCTCCCTTGAGTGCTGCTTCCATGCTGAACTTTGCACAGCGTTTTTACTTATTACTTATGGCAGAATTCGCTTATTTTTCTGGATACTTCCAAATCACAGGAATTAATGGAAGTACTGAAGTTCATGGAAAAGAAATTTTTGCTCTGTGGATTCTGATTCGCTTGCCACAGTAATTATCACGAAGAAAATAAGATAAATAAGCTTTGTCAAATTGCTGAGTTACTTAATTACGATAAACAAGCATGTAGATAGTCAGTAATTATCTTTGGAACTCATCAGATACGATTAACAACCGAGCAACTCGTTACTACGAGACGTACAATCACTGTCGGATTTTTTCCCTCTGCCAGACAATAGGCGAGTGCACCGAGGCTCAAGACGGTGTTTAACCTTTTGCATTTAATCGAGGAATAGGTAGAGGGAATCTCGAGAATCAATTAGCCCGACGTAATCAAGGAAAACCTCCTCGTCCTACAACGCCACGTAATATGCAATGGACGGCAATAAGACGCGCAGGAGTCACAGGGCTGTAAGAGAAAACAAAGATTGAACTCGAAATGTTCTCCTCTTAAACGTCCAAGCTTCCTATTTCGCAAACAGGGGATGAATGCGCCGAGTGCTGACATCGAGTGACTGCAGTTAACCTCTCCAATTTGAACTCGGAACCTCTTCGATTCCTAATGGCCGATAAATCGGTCCCGCCGCTCGCAATCTGAGCGCATCCCGCGGGAAAGGCGAAGGCAAGATTTTTTTTCTCGAACGCAGTCCAAGTATCTGGCGAATGAGAAAACGACAAAGGAAGAAGAGATAACGCGGCCGCGAAAGAGAGGAAGAGGGAGGGAGGGAGGCGTAGTCAGAAGACAGCAAATTAATCTCCCTATTAGCGGTCGCCCGTCTCAATTGCCTCCGTTCTCCCTCCCCTTCGCCCACCTCTTCGACCTCGTTCTCTCTGCATACCGCCTCCCTCTCTCCTTCGTCTCCACGTCGAACCGGAAGTCGAGCAATTTATCTCGGCCGTTTCTTCTTGCCCCCGACGAATCTGTGCGCTCGAAAAATCGCGCTAATTGGAGCTCAGCCTTCCCAGTTACCGTTATTACATATATGCCAACATGGGAACCCTTTTTTCTCCTCTCTCTCTCTCTCTGCCTCGTCCGCCCTTTTTCTCCATTTCCGCGATCGCGACACGGTCGATGGAAAATCGTCGACTCGTCAGCGAACCGAGAAATTCATGCCTGTCGAGGGAAACTGCTGTCTTGCGAGGGGATATCCTTTGGTGGGCTGTATTTTAATGCTTGGAATTGTGTGACCGATGGAGGAATGACGGACTCGTGTTAGCTTGAGTTCTAAGAAGCTTAAACAAATGAAATATATATAGAACCATTTTCTTTCTATATTTCTTTCAATCCAGATTGAGGAAGGAAATGAAACGAAACGTCGAGCACTTGACATTTGTGAGTATTAGAAATTCGGGGCGATACAGTGAATAGTTCGGAGCTCAGCAACCATTACCACTGTGGATACTCTGTTTTAACCAGTATCGATCCTGAATGCCCCGTAACGATGCACGCGCGTGCCTTCTATAGAAAGCGATCCGATCTAGCTCGCTATTCAGAGACTACATACTGGTTTAGGTTGTCCCGTGAATGTTTCGGAGCGCAGCGTTTGTTTATTTATTTCCTCGAAGAATATCGATGAACCAGCTGCATTCAATATGAAACGGAGCTTTAAATAATCCAAGTGTAAAATGGATTATAAACGTGTTTATAAAGGAGACCTGAGAGCCAAGTATTCTCAAGCGTTCAACTTGTAGGTTAATATGTACAAGCACAGTAGATAATTGATTACTAATTAATTGCAATATCCCCTTAATGGTAATTCGCTAGCCAATATAAATAAAGTCATCGAGTGTGAACGAAACAGCCGCCATCAGTGTCTCTAATCCCCAATGGAATTCTCCCTTCTGACCCAGCTATACTTGCCAAGGCAATCTTCATCGATTTTTCATTAATTTTACTTAAGACCTTCGAAGCGGTTCTGCTCGAGCGGAGGCGCGGCACTCGCTCGATCCGAAGTCGGACCACAGGCCGCTTTCCTCGATCGTTAATTAATCCTCGCGCATCGCGTCAATAATTCTGCCGCGACGTTTAAAGCTGGCGAAACCGTTCGAAGCAACGTTCACAGTTGCAAAGTGAAATTGAAATTGCTAAATTGTCGACTCACACAAGCGCGATCGATATCGCAATAGATATCACGATCATTAATGGACACGAATGCGGTGAATGGGAAGGGCTTTGCATTTCGAAGCGAACGAGTTGAATGCCACAGCGAACAACAGAACTCGAGTGTAATTCACGCGATTATAGAATATTTAGGTGACCTCGAGCGAAAGGAGCTCGTGCGATCAATATCTACACTTGGGAGAAATGCAAAATCATCGTGTCTGTCGTTTAAGTCCAGAAGAATGAGGTGTAGAGAAGACGAGGATGGTCGAGGAATAATCGAATAGCGGCCTGTTCAGCATAATGAGCGTCTCTGGACGACACGTGAGCGCACGCACGCACAGTGGCTGCCAGCAGAGCTGATTTCTACGCGACCATCCATAATAATTAATGTCAACCATGTCCCACCGTCCATGGTAATTAACTCGGAAAAGGTATCGAGTGTTGGCGTCGAATGAACGTGGCCATTGATTTTTCCGGCTACTATCCACGCTGGTTTTTGTCCAGTGAAAATCGATGCTCTCGCAGGCGTAATGGGCCGAATTATTTTCTACACCAGGCTTTCACTCTCTCGCGGCGACTGAACGCCACGAAACATGGAGCACTGTGTTCGTTTCCCCGATTGTTTGTTTTCTATAAGAGATTTTCAATCCGAATATGTACTTACTCGGCTAAATTCCCAAACAAAGCGATAACTTCTTTGAACAACACGCTCGTTGTTTCGGTTCAATCAACTCGATCATCGGAGTCGACTTTGTCTCAACGTTGCGCAATGTATTAAACAAATGTTTGCCTGACAAGTACGCTTCCATTGCGTGCAGAAGACAAGACCACTCCTCTCGTAAATCGATTGTTTAATATTTTACCGAGTTGAAAGTTCATTATATAGTACCTATACATTTTGCAGGTGAATGGTTTGTTATTTAAACGGGAATTCGAATAAAGGTAAAGTTACAACGGCAACAATAGAGAGTCGCGAACATTTTCAATAAAATATGAGTTCGCAAATTCACTGGTGGGGAATTTTAGGCAATTTACGCCGCGATTTCTCGTTCAGCTGGCACGAAACCGGCCGTTTTCTATTAGCTACCACGCGATTCCATCTTTGTGCAGCATAACGAACAAGTAACCTGCAACAGGGGACGTAAAAGGCGAAGGCAGAATTTTAGCTGACCCCTGGCCTCCTAGGTATTCCAGTTACGTGGCACTTCGACTTTGTTTACAGCGATTTTCTTACCGTCGTGGCCTGGTCGTCGTAGTCGGGCACACTGACGTACAGTAAGTTTCTGACGGGAAATCGATGCTTAAGCGCCATCCTGCTCGTCGGCTGCTACGATAGATCGCATAAGTCGGTTACAACACGGTGCACGTTATAACGCCGTTCAAACCGCATTTTTCTCGGAAAATATATCATAAAGAATTGTCCTCTACCTCCAGCCTACTTCGAAAAATTTGTCTATTTATAAGTGGCAGACGCGATGAACAAGTTATTCCAAAGCTTACAGTTAATAATTTATGTTCATTTCCTGAAATAACGCTTCTATCACCATTTTCAGAATAGCAACTTTTTTCAATTTTTTACTTCAAGTATAAAATGCATGAACAATTCCTAAAGTATTTTAAAAAATGTTCGCCTCTGTATCCACTTTTGGAATTAACAATTAGAATTCTTATATTTTGTTTGAAATCAGTTGTTAACGAAATGACCAATTAACTCGGCACGAATCGGGAAATATCGCTTTCCCCGAAGGGCGATCAATAAACGGATACATGAGATGAACGCGCGAAAACGAGGTGCAGTAGGACGTGTGTGACGCACAATCGGCCAATTTCGAATGTAATTGTTCCGTTTAGTCGCATATTTTCGAGGTCGTCGTAAAATCGTGACATTTACAAGGAAACATTGTTACCGATCGTATGCCACGGGTCGAGCTTCGATTTTAATCGGTTTCGCTGTGACTTAATTAAATTTCACTGATGAAGCACCGCTCGGGACATAGCCTGCTGCAAAATTCGGACGCGAAACTGAATTTGACTCTATCGTCGCCGACGCACATTTTTATTCATCTAGCAATGAGTGTCAAGTCGAGTGTACAGTAAGAGTGTAGAGGCACTCTTTTACATGGAGATTATTCTTAACCTTCGACCAAGAAAGGACAAAAAATTTAGTTGAAACTTCACGATTTCATAAGCTCGTTTCCTTTAGCTGTTTGAAGGAATCCAAGAGATTATTCCAACTTGGAAGAAGCTTCCCTTCACGGACGTTATTGCGTTAAAAAGTTGCAGAAAACGATCCACGTCGGCCACGCAGGAATTCCACAGTTTGAAGGCCGTTTTCTCCTCTGCCTGGGTCCAGAAAGGAGAAAAGGGGATGCGGATCCTTCCATCCGGCGCTTTAATCCGCGAAACTTCCCTGAAGATTAAACCCTATTCCGAGGGGGCTTGCAAACTTGTCGTCTTTTTAAATCGCTTTCAACTCGGGGAATTTTACGCAGTCGAAGGCACAGGGAGAGGGCCCGATGGGAACGTTAATAATTTGCTGGTGAGTTTGAGCGCGAGCGGCCGGATGTAGCCGAGAAACGGAGGCGGAGGCGGAGGCGGAGGCGGAGGCGCTCGCTCGCGTTTCCGACCAAAAATATGGTCCAACCGAGTGGATCTTACTGTTAGCTCGCACACCGTATACCGTATACTTTGTACACTATGCTATGTATGACGTCCCTGCTTCCTCTTCCCTACATTCCACTTACAGGAGAAACGCCAAGTATTAATAACGACTATACTCTGTACGTGTAAGCTTTCTAAGCGACTGAAAAAATTGAAGAGACCAGAAGAAAAAACAAACAATGGGACACGTAGAAGAGCGCGTGTACGATGAAACGCGAAGGGACAAGAGGGAAATGGTAGAAAGGCAAAAAAGAGTAGGGAAAAATTACAAAGAGAAATATCTAGATGAGGGACCAGAGAGAGGAGCGAAAGGCTACATCGTAAGCGCAACAAGACTAGCCACGGCAATTTTATTAACTGTGATTACTGTGTTCTCGTTTGACGATTTCGTAACGCACATTGCACGACATAGATACGGATACTCTTCAAACTAATTATCAAGCACAAGCCGATGTGCAGCCTGCCTCGTTTTGCTCTTTCTGCCTTGAAAGTCTATACACCACTGTCGATCATTTCCGAACGGAATATGTTCAGGAAACGGAAGGGAAACTACTCGGAAAAGCTAGCATGGAAATTCGAAGGATAACCGGATACGAGGTACGAATTTATTGAATGTTTATTACGAAGCTGATTCCGAGTTTCGCCGACGAAATGAATACGATTCCGATATGCGGGATCCGCGATTTTCCATGTTGTACAAATTGAATGGTAGTCGTATTATTCGCTTTCGAATACTGAAATTCTTAATTATGAATATGTAACGTTGTCATTATTTTCAGTAACGATCATCGACCGCCTCAAATATTCTCGTATCAGTGTTCAGACGGGAGACAATCAATATTGAATGGATAACGACTATCGATGACACGACTATCGTTTTCGCATATAGGTCGTGGAAGTGCATTTAACTGCATCACTAGCAAGTGTAATGAAATGTTGAAGGCCGTGACATTCTCTCTTCATCACTTTTCACATTTCTGCCGACTGATCGGCCATGTTACCAAGAAACGTGTACCAGAAAGGAGCGAAAGCACCGATTGTCAAGTTGAACGAGTACCTTAACAAATTTTCAGCAACATGGTCCGTTTCGCCTGTGACCTAGTGGCATGATAAATTCACTATTGCTGTCTTTTCGTTTAGCGTACACTAAAAGGCGCACCTAGAAGCGTAGAGCGACTTTATAGTGGCACGAAGAAAAGAAGAAAACGTGGAACGCCGCTGAGCTCTGACACACTTTATTGCTACGGCTTCGCCGCTTTGCCTCCGCCTTCTCCTTCTCTTCCTTCCTCTTCATCTTTCCCTATCCAACTCCCTCCTCCCTCCTCATTCGCTGTACCGCTACTTTATGCAGCCGGCACCTTCTCCTCGCGAAACTACTTCTTTTCTTCTGCTATCTACGACCTCTGCCGCCGCCGCCGCCGCCGCTCTGTGATTCACGCTCGGAAACCTGCCGTATGTAAGCGCGTTTTCGGCGGGCGTTACACGCGAGAACGTCCCACCTCGCCGTCAGATTTACCGGCCGCCGAGGAGTGATTTGCATCCTGCGCCTTTTGATCGAATTTTAACATGAAACGAGGATACAGGAGAAAGAGAAAACTCATGGCGACTGAGATACAATAGATAAGAATCTAGTATTCCATTCGGCCATCATAAGAAAAAAGTAAAGTGGGGCAATAAGAATGAACCGTCTGTAAATAGTAAGACCCAGCAGTGTCGATTTGCTGTGTCGCAGCAAATCTGCCAGCCCTGATCCATCGCGATCAAGGTCGCGACAAGTAGCAAGGTTACGCGTCGCGATTCATGCTTTTTCCAGCGGCAATGAACGCTGTTCAAGCGATCTCCTCTGTCTCCTCCGAGGCGAGGAGAGGCCGAGCAGTCTTGCCAGCAAGGCTAACGGGGCTTAGCGAACTCCAAAACTCCAAAACTCCAAAACTCGAGAACTCGAATGGCTAATTAGTTACGGTAATTGGTTCGCGTTCAATAGTTCGCGAGAGACTTTGCGAGCTCAAAGCCCCGGCGAGTTCAGCCAGGGGAGAGGGCCGATGAAGCTCAGGATTTAATTACCAGCAGAAACTCGAGCACCGGGAATCAAAAGAGTTTGCGTGGCGCGCGAATAGAGTCAGTGGGAGGGCGATTCCGAACTCCCCGAACTCCCCGAACTCTTGCGTGGCCGTTTCTCGATTCCATTCTCTTTAATCAAACGACCCAGCCATCCCTGGTCAAGCGAGGAGCCGTTTACGCCGCGAGCAGCGACTGAACACGCGCCCTTTGTCCCGTTCAGGAACGTTTGCACGGCCGAGGAACGCGAGAATGGTTTTTATCCCACTGACGCTCCTACGGAGATTTATCGTCCACGAGATACCGCTAGAATAATAAGTGCTGGACCGGTCGTTAAACATTCTACTGAAAACGCTTCCGTTTATTGCTAGTCTCTCGCGCGAAAACTCCTGCGTTTCCGAGTCATTCGCTCGCGTATGCCGCCGGGCAAATTGTTTCATGGAACGTTTCGTGCTAACCCGTTTCACGGTTAAATTTTTTACAAGGCTCTTGTTCAAAATAGAGAAAAATGATGGATCTGTGGAAATTTTATTTTATTCGCATCGCCCGACGATCGGCTAGATATTAAATATGGCCAATGGTGGATTAACGAAAATGAGAACTGCGTTTGAAATACGCTTTTAAACTGCAGGCTGTGCTTGTTCGATTGCTTTATTATCACGTCGATGTAATTGATCAAAAATGTTATGTAAAATACCTAATAACCAGAAGCTTTGAACGTATAACTGAATATGACAGGTTATGAAATTTCTGCTTTCGACAGTCACAAAGAGAATACACGACTATACCTTGTTAAAAAATTAACTGTGGGTTTATGATTTTACTGAAATTAAAGAGGGCAGAAAAGGTCAAATATAAGCTGTTGCCGTTTTACTGGTGCCTGTGAAAATGAAAATGAAAGGTATTTAAAATACGTGTTCGATAAAATCGACTTCTGATCGCGTGGGATCGGGTTATACGAGTGGCACAAGCGTCTAAGCGCGCGTTTGCCCTATACTCCTGGGCGAAAGTAAATATTTCACTTTATTCATACCATCTATTCGAGCTCGTAACGCGAAGCTGCACGATAACTACCACTTCATCGAGCAAATATTTATCGTGAAAAGCGCATGCCGCGACGCGACGGTTCGCTACTACCACAAGTCTCCTACCAGTAAATGTAATACTAACTTAAGAAAAAGCAGCGAATAAATCACCGCGAATCGGGACGACGACGCGGAAGGGACGCGGATAAATCTATAAGTCAGGAAAACGAGGTTCTGCGAGCTAGAATGCGAGTTGTTTTACTTTATTGAACAGCCAGTGCATTCCACGGCAAGATAATCGATTTCATGCATAAGTCACGGCGCAGAGCGAGCCATTCGAAATTGGGGGAGAATTGAACCGTGAATGCTTGAAATGAGACGTCACTTTTTCCTCGAACCAAATCTACTTGTAGTTGTTTAGTCTCAAGGAGCGGTTTCTGTTTGTCTTAGCTCCGGGAAGATATGTACTCCGCCAAGTTTATGTGCGTAACCGTAGCGAGGATATCTGTGCCAATGGCACGAATTTATGTGGAGCAGCGTATTTATGAGGTGACTTCTTCTTTCCGCGATAAAATATAGTACGTTCCAGTCTAATCCTCAGTAATCCATCCCTATATGTGCTACACGCCTTGCGAATGTGTGCTAAAAGGTAATTATATTTGAAAAATCTCGCGATGACAGAGGTACTGATTCGATAGCAGACAACTGTTGCCGAATGTGATCAAGAGATCGCGTGTTTACCCTCGATCTGAAAAAAGAAAAAGCTGATCCGTGAATGGGCCAATCAAACGGATGTTCGTAACCGCATCAAACGACTGTGTGACGGTGAACGCGAAGTTTCCCCGAAAGCGCTGGAACGCGGGGAGGATCGAGAAGTCGAAAGCCGAGGAGGGTGGAGAGTTGCCGAACGGCCATTTACCGTTTCGGCGCACGAGCGCAGCCGGATCGATGACTGCGCCTCACTTTCACGATCACCGACTCTCTCCCTTTCCCTCCTCTCTCTCCCCGATCGTCCCTTTCCCACGACTTCGCGTCGCTGGCTTCTTTCTCCCTCTCGATCGCGCGCAGTGCACCGAGTGCGTTCACCCTTGCGTCTCCCTTCGCCGCCCTCTGCCTCTCACGCACACGCACGTGCGCCCCCCTCGCTCCTTCTCTCTTCTCTCTGTGTACCCTCTCTACAAGCACTCCTCGGGTCGTGCACATCGAGACGCGTGTACGTATCCCGTGTTTCCTCGACCCTCGCGGCACAATCTTTTCCTGCACAGATTGCGCCCCCGCCTCCCCAGGCGGGCTGACCGTGACGGTTGGGGAGCGAAATTCCAAAAAGGCGCGGTGCAAGCTTCCACGAGGGCTGATTCTACGGAGAATGCCTCTCTTTCAAGGCTCGTGATTGCCGCTGATATAACGGTACACTATTATCTCTAATAGGTTGGGGATCCCTGCCAAAGGACGTTTCTGGAGCATGCGAGGGAAGTTGGTGACTTTAGAGAGGTCGAACAGTTTCATAGCGTGTCCCGTGAAAGTCATTTTCGGGAGGCAGAGCGAACCATTTTGCAAATAATGTCGCTTGTCGTTGCTACAATTTATGAGAACATTTAACATCGAAAGTTTTTACAAATTGATGTCTAACGCCAAAGTAGACAGATCGTATTGCACAAAGGGATGCTGCTCCACTTGTTTCTCTCATTTCCGTCGTTAGAGACGCGACTGCTCCTATTTCGCTTTCCACTCGATGAAAGAACAGATCGCCGTCGATCGTTCCTTTATGTCCCGTAAATTGCGTAGCAGCACCTGATCCGGATATATCGTCTAACAGGTTTCACGAGTCAGTCGCTCGAAAAAAAAAACACTTACGGTACTTGTACCGTACTTGGAAAACTTTCCACGAGCTGTAAACTGGCCACTTCTAGACTAACTCTCTTCTGCAATGGAATTCCTGAAAGCTGTACCTATCACCTCGATCCTGTAATAGCAAACAAGAAATTTATTATGTACCCGAGGCGATGATTTACCTGTTCTAAACTGCTGCTCGTGTAGAACTAGTATCAGCGTGCCGCGACCTAGTCGAACGATATAAAAAAGTTACCCTACAACCATTTCGCATCTTACAAAGTGTGAGAAATTTCCAGACGCACTCGCGCACGTGTTCGCGACATATTCTAGACACAAATTCCAGAGGCAGAACACTGCTATTAATTGTTGAACGTCAGGTGTCACGAGCGCTCAGGCTCGCAGATGGAAAAACAGTCACGCCGAAAGTCACCAAGGCCGCAGCCCTGACCGTGCACCGACCGAATCGACACGGATTCCAGCGAAAACAGCGTCCTTGGACACGTGTACCGCATCATCGTCGAGCTGCTGAACCGCACGACCATTGTCGTGACCCGAGCTCTAATGTCCTCGATCCCGCCGGGATTTCGCGATGCACCAGCAACAACCTCCTGCGCCCTACACATACATCTTGGCTGCATGCATGCGCACCAATACAGAGAATCCATAAAGAGGCTTGTCCGCGTGCAAGCGAAACGAGCCTGTTCGAAGAAGCGCGAACGTAAGAGGCGTTCCTAGCATCTTCTCAGGTTTCCTTCGACTCGTAGCCCGTCTCTTCGTGGCGTTCTTGCAGCGCTTCGGCAATTACAATCGCGACATCGTAACGCTCCCGTTCTTCGCGCGGCCACTTCACTCCGCGGCGCGGCGCGGCGCGGCGCGGTGCTTCTGCAGAGGCGATAGGAGTCGAGAAAGCTGTTAAGGCACAAAAGGTAGAAAACGATTCACTGGGCGGACGTTTCGCGCGATTTATCTCCTGCGATTAATTCAACGAACCGCGACCCTCGGTGTTGCTCTCTTAATTGGATCACTGCGATGCTATAATGGAAACGACGAGGTGGCACATTGTTTCCAACTGATCGACGAACAGAGAGGAAGAGAATTTTAGTATAGTTTAAGCGAACCTCAGGTACGGCTCTAAACAAGTTGTCAGGCAAATGCATTCGATGCGAGAATAAATTACAAACTATTAGGGTAATCCTCTATAGTGTTCACCGATGACTCACTAAATTCTTCAAGAGTCATGGTTAAGCCAGGATGACTCAGAAAACAAACGCATAGCACAATTAGTATACCAGCGCTGTGTGTTTAAAGAGATCGATAAACAGTGAGATCCAGAGACAGCGTTCCTTATTTTCCTGGTGAAGAAGGGAAACCGAGCGAATACGCACTCAATCCCAGGCAGAAACAGGAAGAAGTCAAATGGATCGAATCACTCGATAGACATGATTAAGTGAACGATTACATGTAGAATTATAGAGCACGGCTCGTTTACTTACGTACTATGTAGTCAACGAAATGGTCGAACGCATAGCTCACCTCGTCGGTGGATGCTACGTGATCACGCACCCATTTCATTACACGATGGTCGAGGCTCGTCGAACCTCGTCTTCAAATTGGAACGATGGGAGTTCTCGCGCGGAAACTACTACGTCTCGATTCTCTAATGCGTCACGTAGATACTGAGTCTCGTTCGTCAACCGGAAATCAATAGAAATCACGAAGTCCCTACTTATTGGCTGTTATAAGAGACCTCTACCTTACATTTCACACAGTATTTTCATTCTGAATACATGGATCGTCCAATCCCTACAGTCTTATTTTTCAGTCTTTAAGAGCGTACACACGCTGCATCTTGAAAAGTGTCGTCGCAGAGAACTTGTTGCATCATGCCGCGGTACAGAGTCGCAAATGAATGAGTCGTCTACTTTCCCCCGACACTTTTATAATGAATTAATCTCGGCGAGTAAGGGTGCTATCATTTTCGGTGAATATTTTCTTGAAACAAATACGACTTGAATGATTAAAACCATAGCGTTCCAACTTATCACGGTGGAAGTTTGAGAAACAAGGTGGAACAGCCAGCCCCTGAAACGAGTGCACCGAAATTATTAACAATCACGTCCTCGTTTATCGCGCAACTCCCACAATAAATTCACGGCAGCGGCACCGTATTTCGCAAGGGTGTTTGCCTCTGGACAGGGCAGCGCCTCGACTGCATTCCCGATTCAGTGGTCGACGTCGAGTTTCCCCGACTGGTCGCTAAATAACGCGAGTGGTCATACAGAATTTCCTCGAATAAACGTAGCGATGTGTGGCGAGCTCGGAATAGCGATGCCTGACGGCGCGAATCGCGAATCGCGAATCGCGAATCGTGAGCACGAGCGAGACGGAGGATCTCGCAGACGTCGCGGAGCCCGTCCCTCGAGAAAATTACAAGACTGGCAGTGACAAGCGCCTGCTTGACCGCTTGCCTGGCCGCTTGCCTGCCCGCTTGCCTGTCCGACTGCCTCCTCGTTTTCGATTCCACGAACGTGATTTCACGTTGGCTCGTGCGTGCCGTGTGATTCTATCTGCGGGCCGCATCAGAGAGCCTCTTTCTTCGCTCGACGCGTTCCCTTTTATCGTCGCCACGGATCTTCGTGTCCGAGGAAAAATTACCGAGCCTGTGTGTCCACAACGATACGCTCCAACGTCCGAGAAAGAGATCCAAGAACGCCGAGAAGAGCTGGTAAATACGGGTTCAGCCCCGGCTGACGAAGGGCGGTGCAGTCGCGCGCAGCATGCAACCAAGATGCACGAGCGTGCATAGGTGTCAAAGGTGCCATACCCGTCTTCATTGGAATTGCACCCTTCCTATGCTCGACCAACAGAATGAATGGCTGCTACGTGGAAAAATACGGAAGGTGCTTTTGTGTAGTCTCTTCTAATGGGCTTTTAAAGTACTGAGAACTTCACGTTCCGGTAGACATGAAGGGAGAATTCGCTATGGGTGTTTAACGTAACCTAGGTAACGAGGTTACTGAGAGGAATGTCTGACAGTAATATCCATTTCGTGTATCTAGCGAGAAATTATAGTTGAAACGACGAGTATAAATTTGATGGGGAAACGATCGATCTCTGCGACGTGCTGGCAGAGAAATTATAAGGAGCAACGGGATAAGTAAGATAAACGGGGGGAGTAGACGGCGGCAAGAAACCTCGAGCAATTCGTGGGAGGCAGGAGCTGCGGGTGGCACGAATCAACAGTTTATTTGGGGCTCCGTGACGTTCTCGCCACGTCTGATCGTAATGTTTGCCGAAAGTTCAGCAGCCGCCCGAGGGTTGTTAGAGTATCGAGTCAACCAAGTTTCGAGACCGGGCATGCCAGGGAAAATGAGCGATGAGCGCTCCAGCAACGAACTCTGCCGTAACCATAATCCACCCCTGAATGTAGAAAAATATTCGCCTCTTGTTTCTGGTCACGATCTTGCTGGCTCTTTTACTTTCTACAATTACCAAGAAGAACCAGTAGCAGAGAATCTAGACTCGCGCGATCTTATCTCCGTGAAGAGACAACTCATTGCACGTTAACAACGACACAGTCACGAGTGCTCGATTCCTGTTCACCTTGCGTTTTGTTGTTCAATAATTACTCGTAGCTATGGAGCACACGCGCGCGCAAGTTGAGTTACACTGGCGAAGCCGGTAAAGCCTTCCAACGACCTCCGATAACGCTGAACAACTGATAAGCTGGATGCCACGCCACCGATGACTACCTCATCCCCCCCACTTCTCTAGGTAATCTTGCAACTTTCCTCCGAAAGAAGGGGAAACGAAAACAAAACTCTGTGTCGACAATTTGATCATAAAACCCACAGACAAATAAATTCTTTTGCCAGGTCATTTGTTATTCACTTTTAACAAACTAAATCGTAAAGTTATATTGAATCCTGTGTTTCTTATTCCACAATTATGCTCATAAAATATACCGTAGTTGTACGAGTTCTGCAAATGGAAGGACTGAGCAATTAAACCGTCGCAAGTCACGAATTAGTTATTCGTGTCATTCACCCTTCTTACCTGCATCCTCGTTAAAGCTAGACGAGCTAACGATTCAACAGGTGTTGCACAATGAATCGAGGGAACAGTATATGTATGGAAGTCAGAAGAAGAGAGATAGAGCCCGCTCGAAAGGCTAACTTTTTTGCACTGGAATTGGAAAGAACAGCCGACACGCGAGGTGACCAATATGTATCGTCGATGCCATGCCGAAAGAGTTCGCGACGTTGAATGGTCCCTCGAAATCAGCTGCCAGCTGTCCAATGAGTTCAAGGTTATCGAATCGGCTCGATTAGTCGATGGTGATTAACTTTTGTGAGGCTCATTCAAGTGGAACCAGGAAGTCGTTACGCTTCGCCAACGAGAATTAGAATCGGATTCATGGGATTTGCCGATTTGATGTTTACCATTGAACAGGACGTCCCATGTAAAATTGAACTTCATTCGAGAGGATTCCCTGTTTGGTCTTAACCACTGATTATTGAGGTTATCAGGGCGTTAATTACAGAATTTAATACTGAATTGATCGGTAAATCAATATTTAGATTGCTCCGTGGACACGTGAACTATTACCATAATCTATAACACATACTCTATTGATAATGTAAAACAACAAATAGTCCAGTGAGTGGAGATGTTTCAATTATTCTAGAATCGTCACCACTTATCTCACTAATAGTTTGCTGTCGTTATTGCCCACTTCATGAATAATGTATGAAATAAAAGACTAGAAGGTTAAAGAAATTACAAGTGCATCGCTGGCGAGTTAATTCGACTGATCTCGAGTTGGTTGCTCATTCCTGTCATTACCTCAAAGCAGACGGACTGTTTATTAATGAACCGTGAATATGTAAAACGAAGTGAAGTAATTGGGTATCGGAAAAAATATGTATTTGATTGAAAACCAAGTCGACCAGACGCGTTCGAACATTGCAACATAACACGTCGTAAAAGCTGCACGGAGATAACGATTCGAAAAAAAAGCATCGCTTTTAAATCACGGACAGCGAGTTCGCTAGACTTCGGGGGAAATCCATGGTCCGCGAGTCTCGCGAAACTTTTAATTGGAATATAAGCCGACTTCCTGCAGATAGCTTCCAACTAAAAATGTAAGTCTGGGTGCTGGCCAACCGAGGAAATCGATACAAAACGCAGAAGGAACGACAAGTTATGCCGCTCTGCTGAACACATTCCTTTTGTTTTGCGCTCACAGCATCCTAAAATTTGTCCACAATTTATATAAGTAAATTGAATTAGCCTTCTCGTAAGTATGTAGAAAATCGAATGTACACATGTATCTGGGACATCGTGAACATGTTTTTGGCGCACCTAGGAAATACGACGAGAACAATCGTTGTGCCGTGTAGATATCCAGGATGAGTACGAGTTTCCTGGTAATCCCATTAGCATACTAGTTGTGACGGAATCACCGGAAAGACGGACAGAGACGGATGTAAGGGAGACCGCGTAACGTCGATTAATATCCCTCGAATGCTGCCTCGTGAATTGTTCGTCGCACTCTATTCGATCCACTCGCGGGCATATTTCACCTGTCGTGGCTAATCAAAGTCCTAATATCGTGTAATTGAAAAGACTTTGCGCATATTGCTAAGAGAGTGACTGACTAGTAAACGAAGATGAAAAAGCACCTATCAAAAGGAGAACTATCGATCGACCTAAATCTAAATCTCTCCCCATTCTTCCAATTTCGATATTCCCCATTAGAACTCCGTAAGTTCCGTACCGAGGAATTCAAATATCCGAGTTAAATTTAGCCCCAGCGTGGAACGCTTAAGGTACAGTTGAAACAGTGCTTCTCGCCAACCGACAACGTCTACCAGCTGGTGAAGTGAAAACCTTCAAGCAATAAACGATCTCTTCCGCGTGCACGCGCAGTTACAATCCCCTCTTGCTCCTCCCTCGTTTCATCATCAACGCGTTCGCAGCCGCGTGAACGAGTCAATGGGACGAGCTGCGCGCGTGAATAGCGAATGAGATTATTTTCGCGTTCGTGTTGTCGGGGAAGGGTAGCCGGAGAGAAAAGGCCGCGTTAGCCCATGGTCGGACATCCAGCACAGTGAACGGCCCTACTCTTTCCTTCCGCTTCATCTCTCCAAGCGACTTTCGCCCGAGATTGAAACGTCGAGCAAACTCTTACTTATCGTGCTCGTCCGTATTAATCTCGAGAGCGACGGCTTCTATCCGGTGTCTGGTACGACAAACAACGCTGACGTTCTCGTTGCATCGGCCATCATCATTTGTTATTATTCGCCACCTTTCGCGTGGGTGTCTCTTTTCTCTGGGATCCTAACGAAACGAGAATATCGTATAAGGTATGCCTTCAGTTTTGAGTCGATTTATTGATTTGCCTTGGAATCCTTTGCTGCTCGAATAGCTAATGTGTATGTGCTCGCTTGAAATTTTCATGAGGAACTGTATGAGTTCACGCGAATCGATTTCTTGTATTGTATGGGATCGTATGACACGCATTTCAACTCCATAACGCGCATGTTGACTCAAGTGTCGTGAAATCGAGAACACGTTCAAGTTCAATCACGCCAATAAAACCGACGACCCAGATCTAAGTTTAGACGGCGGCTATGTAGCCACAGAGAGTCATTAAGCGTCGATCGAAGCGACAATAGCGTCGGATAAATTACTGGGGTTTAACTGTGTCTTTCACTCGTGGAATTCGAGGAAATAAGCGAGAGACTACGACCGCGTTTAGTTTGCTTATCATTTGGATGGAGAATACTTAAGAGGATCAACAGTGGCATAAAATTATACATAGTACGCGAACGTTTCACTTTCCATTCGAAGTAGCCAATGGATCATGATGAAACGAGGGAGGATGGTAAACCAGAACACAAATGCATAAACCAAGAGAGGAGAAAACAAGAGAGGTCCGCGTGCAGGAGCGGGGCGTTCGCCATTTCGCAAATTTATGGATTCGCGTGCCGGGCAACCGACGGTGGAACGCAACTCGACGAATTCCCGAGACAAAAAGCTATCGATCGAGCCAGATGAGAGGAAACTCGCTGGTAATTGGTCGTCTCCCGGACAACAATCCATCGAGACGGCCGCCGCGCGTCGAGCGTACGGGACGCGGGGAAGTGAAATCGTGAATCGTCGGGACTCGTTATGCAACTGCGATCGAATGGAAGCTGCCGTTTCGCGAGAAACAATGGCCCGGGACAATGGCGAAAACGCTGGCGTTATTAACCACCAGGGGGTAATAAGGTGAACGCTGCACACGCTCGACTCTTCTGCGAGAGCTTAAATTCGAGTGTCATGTCCAGACCAAGACCGAGGAACAGTCGTCAATACCACTATGCTTTTCAACTTTTCTATGCTTATTTCCTATTAATTTCAAGTATTTCGTTTACTAATTTCTATGAGCAGCAAAAATTGAGGCGAGGAGAGGATTAAGTTGTTTCAAACTCTAACTAGTTTCCTCTAGAAGCAGGATACGTACTTGTTGGAAAAGTAACCTTAGTTTCACTTGGCGCTGGGTATTCCCTAAAAAGACTCCAGTTTGAACTTCGAGAGGAGACTCGGACTACTTAGTCTTTTTGAAAGCATGCTGAGCGAGTTAAATCGTGGCAAGTTTTCGCGAGTAATTTGAAATGAGAGCACCTAGATCTGAATGTTTTGAAGAATCAATGAATATATCCCTTTTCAATGAATCCTCTTATTAACGAAAGACGTTGCACCCAGGAAAAAATTTATTCTAGCTTTTACTGTCCTCCCACTACCTATCGATCAGAACTCACAGGTTTCTCTCTTTGTCGTCGCCTTTTTGTTTCGATAACGTTTCGAGAACGTTTCGAGATTCCTCACCTCGGCTGATCGCACGCGCGCACAGACAAAGGCGCCAAGAGAATGAATAGAGCAGAAAAGGGAAAAGGCAAGAATGTCGAGACGAAAGTTTCATTACTAGCAGATGAAGGGGGAATCGGGTTCGGTCTGTCGACGCTGTTATTAATCGAAGCAACAGCACAAAAATACTTGAGCTTTTCCCCGTGAAATCGATCGAACCAGGCCAGAACAAAAGGTCACAAGGCGGACTGGCTGGAACACCAACGAAATTACCAACGTTAAATGCAACGCGAATTTCGCAAAAGCAGCGTAATTCGATCCCCATTCTCGCAACGTCATCCCCTCTAACACCGAGGAATCAGCCAGCTATTTTTACGAACGTCCGCTCGGTAAACCCGATTCCCTATCACTGAAACGGGGATCAGACACGCTAGTAAACCGTGACTCTTCGTGACTGATGTATAACTAATTTGTAAGCAAACCTCTCCCGCGCGATCACCAATAATACTTTCCATCCTATTCAATTAAACCCTGACCCTAGCTAATAACACGTCAACATGAAATCCTTCCATAGAAGCGCAAAAAGCCAACAATTAGAGCATGCCCAAACTGCAAACCACAGACAAGATCCATCGGTCCAGCAATTACGAAGCCCCGCGGCAAAACAAGGAGCGCGTTTCCTTCAAGCAGGCTACGTAAAGCGGCGAAACGCGGCGAAACGCGGCAGTAACATTAAGGCAGCCGTGGCGGCGCAACGATTATCGTAACCGTAAATATTTGCTCGTGTTTCGCAGCGACAACGGCGCAGCTAGGCGATATATCGCCAGGCGTTTGCCAGCATCCCGCTCCGTGGCATTTACCCACGTAATCTTTCGTTCCTTAGACCGCGCTTCCCTGGCTGAGCCCTGCGTTCTAAAGGGAACTATTACGCCAAGGATCGACGGGTAAAAAGAAGAGAGCGACGGGAAGCAGGGGGTGCAGTCGACGAAGCGAACATGAAAGAGGAGAGGCAAGGGAACGCGAGTGGATGGACAGTGGTAGCTGGGTGTCGCTTCGGGGCTGCCTCTTCGGGGCCGCCGATGGAAAACGAAGATACCGGAGCATGTATCCCAATGACAAGGCTATCGATACGACGGCTGGGCCGTATCTCGTCCATTGACAATGATGGAATTTCGCCAAGACCGAGAACGGACGTGATTGTTGTTACGTGCAGCGTAGGGGTATGTACGAATGCGGAAGAAACTCGCTAGCGGTTCTCCTCGATGGGGGATATCGATTTCGAGTTCGAGAAACCTGCCGTGAACCCTGACAGTTGTCCTGCAATAGGTACTCGCGATAGGGTGAATGTTTACGAAGAAAGCGAAGAGGAAAGTCACGAAGAAAATGCCATATCCTGTCTCTTCTGCTTGCGGTGTTATTATCGAGCTTTCACTTATTGACTTCCGCAATACTCCCTCGTTATAAGCGCGTACAGTTTTCATGACTCGTGGCAACGAGGAATAGGTCGAGTTTTCGATGTTAGAGGGGGAAGGAGGGGAAGGAGGGGGAAGGAGGGGGAGGAGCTATCCCGAAATTTTCACCTCGAGGTGGTTCTGTTTCTCGTCGACAAGATAGTCCACAGCTGGTACGCAGCCGGGAATCTCCGTCGCCGACGGCAACTCCACTCGGTTGCATAATGCATCGAGCCTTGCACTCGACTTCGCCCGAATGCGACGGCTTCTTCGACAAC
Organism: Calliopsis andreniformis; assembly: GCF_051401765.1. Taxonomy (NCBI): domain Eukaryota; kingdom Metazoa; phylum Arthropoda; class Insecta; order Hymenoptera; family Andrenidae; genus Calliopsis; species Calliopsis andreniformis. Next base: position 17,495,422 of record NC_135062.1, read on the forward strand.
GGCCCAAGGACCTCTCTCGGCCAAACTTCTACCGTGCAATGCGATCTCGAGGAACTTGTAACGCGGCCGTTTTCAAGTATTCACGAGCCACCGCGAACGCTGGAATCTATGAATTCTATTTGTCGGCTGTCCGTTGTTTCCGATGAGTCGGTAACGCTTCGAGGCGACTGCGGATTGATCAAGTGAAACACGAGACTTGCTACTTCGACTAATACTCGCAAATTTAGAAATACATATCAATTATAGTAATCCTATTGGCGTAGTCAGCGTTAATCGAAGTTTTACAGAACTCTAAATATGTAGATACCTTTACCACACTCCCATAGAAGGTTATTTAAATGGTGGTGAGGAAATCACTTACCTGAAACAAACAAGAAAAAAGACAATTAGTTTAAATGAAACAGCCGATTTATCTTCGTACCTATAATATCGCGTTTTTCATGGTACTGAAATAATCGATAGAAAAAGTCGATGAAACGATACGCGACGCAACCGATTTCTACACGCCGCGTCCTGCGCTCGGCTTACACCAAAATAAAATTAACGAGCAGACGTAGATCACGTGTTGTACGTGGGACCGCGTAACATTTATTTGTACAAAATAAACGCCGAGGATCGGGACGGTCCGTTAAACCGAACGTCATCGTTTAAACTTCCACCGTTCATTCGACCGCGAATATTCGTGAAATTCGTCCGGATTGGAGGCGCATATTCGCGTCGACAAATATTTTTCCAACGAGCGCGGAAACGTCGCGGGGAGAGGAAAAAAGGGGGACGTACTCCACCCTCCGCGCGAGGGTGAATTTCACGCCCGGTGAAAAAATTCCACGTCTCTTTCTCTCTGTCCCTCTGGTCAACCTTTTATTTGCAAGTGCCCGCGCATTCCTAGTTTCAGCGCTTGCTTCGTATCGTGGCTATGCTGTTTCGCTTACCCCGCGATATTCCAGCTCCACTCGCGAATCATCATCTCGCCATCGCGCGTATCTTGCGATACAAAACAGGTATTTTTAAAAATATGTAAATATGAAATACTTGAGAGTGAATTTCAGTTACGAAGAACGATTTTTCCAAACTTCCACAACGATATATACGTCTGTCATAGATACCTCAACGTTTCGCTTTCTCTCTCAACAAGGCAACCGTTTATCAAAGTGCCTCACGGAAAGGTGGTCTTTTGCTTGCCAGTTTGCAATCGAAAAACGAACTAACGAAATTCCTGTGGAACCACTCGGGTGGTCTGCGACGCGCGAGATCTGCGGCCCTCGAAATGGAATTTTCATTTGAAAACACGACCTGTTCCATCATCCTTTGTTTCGTCGCCTTCGCCCGTTTCACTTTTTCCCCGGGACGCTCGAGAGCCGCGCTCTTTTATTTCACCCGTCCTAACGCTTACACGCGAGCGCACTGCTTGTCTCTCTGTCGACTCTGGGATGCGCGTGGGGCCATTCGACGCTCAAAAGGTTACGAACAAAGCGATACGAGGCGGTGAAATGTCAGCGGGGAGGACGACGAGCCTGCAATTACTCGCCGCGTCGCAGCGTCGCCGTTTCGGCATCGAATTGTCGACTCTTTTCCACGGTAGCCTGCTTTCATTAACAAGGAAAATCGTTTTGGTAATTGCCGAAGAGGATGCAAAGCTCTCCGACTCTCTGCTCCATCCACGATTATTCTTCCTCAAGGAAAGTTGGAGGAAAGGGTGGCAACGAGTCCATAATTATCGTGCTGAAGGGATTGTGTAGTTATCGCAGCACGCTTTCGAAGCAGCGAAAAGAGAACTTCTTCTGTCTGGAGTATCGGGACGCTGCGAGATCTAATTATGAAACGATTCCAAAGAAGAGAGAGTTTACTTTTTCAGGGTGAAACTCGCGGGTACATGCGGACATGGGTAAACGGAGAAACTCTAACTTTCTTCGAGCGAAGTTTTCTTTGCCGCCTTTTCTCTATATTAGAGGGAAAGTTTCAGTCGATGTGCCTTTGTTATCGAGTCACAGCTTTTTTTCGAAATTTTTGCAATAATTACTTTTACGTGGGAAAAATGTAGTATGTCAAACCCGGCAGCTCGTTCTTTAAGTAAGACGTTTCTTTCAAGGTAATCATAGATTTAAAGTACTTATAGTTTAGTAGCTTGAAAATTCTGTGCCGTAATTTTATGCAATACTCCCATCCTATTACCAGAAGAGATTATGTAAGAGCGATGAAAGAGCGACATAAGTGAAAAGTTTCGTGTTAATATGCGGCACGAAACGGCGGCGAGGGATGCTTAATAGCCAGTCAACATTCAATCCTCCGATCCCAGCATTCCTTCACTCCGCTCGCCTCTTTTCGCCCTCTTTACCTGACCTTCGTTCCCTCTCCAGCGTCGGTATAATAAATGTAGGTTGCCGCAAAACCTGCTAATTATCATAGGTAAACAATCCGTCAGAATGCCGTAATCGTTCGTGGGGTGAGGGTTTGGAGAAAAAAGAAAAATGTAGACAAGAGGATATTGCTCTTGTAATCTTACGACGAACTTAACGAGATTCAATGAGCTCTGAGAAACTTGATCGTAACTACCTGCAAAATTTGTTAACTGGACCCGAGAACTTGATTGTCTTGTTCAGGGAGGTAAACCAAGAATCCCCCTAAAACGCCTGCAGTATAATGCTATTGGAGTTCTCACATCGGCTGACCCCGTGACCTCCTGTATCATTCCTTAAAAGGACATAGGCCACCCAAGATCCTTGAAATCCTCCTCGTCACGAAAGGTTTAACTATTTCATTCTTCCACACACTATCGGAACAGCTAGATCCTAACCCTCGTCACGAACTCTAATAATCCACGGTTCGACGGGCCCGAGCAAGATGTATTCATGGTTCCAGACAATGGCTTCCTGTCTGGAGAACGAGAGAAAGAAAAGCCACGATCGGCTAACACAGCTAACATGACATTAATAATCATTTATTCGCGGTGACGAACGAACCCGGAATTCGCTTGTCTCTTTCAACGTGCTCTCTTGGGGGCGTAATCCTTATTCGAAAGTTACCCACAGTTTCCAGCTAGAGCCGCACGCGCATCGAGCTACTAGCTCAAGACAGAAGAGGGTTTATATGACGAGGGACGATATTCCCCGGGAACGCCACGTCGCGCTGCGCGGCGCGGCGCGGCGCGGCGCGGAGGGCACAGTGGTTGCCGACTCGAAATTTCTCCGCAAGACCGAACTATGCTTCGTGCTCCACTGAACCTGATTTACCTAGCCTTCACTTTCTTAAAGCAGATAGAATATGAACCTCTGTCACTTCTACATTTTATCAGACTCTTGAGAACCGAACGCTACGGATATACACGTGTATCTCCCGTTTTGGGTCGAGGACGAAAAAAGATCGGAATCGTGAATTTACATCATAATGCATCCACGTGTAACGTTCACGTAAGCTTTCCATTCGGATTCTTCGATTTTCAAGTCCTCGAGCGATGCACGCGACAAGTGTTTCAGAGACTGTTTTTTCCCAGCGCTTCGTCCTCGACGACAATGCCGTCCTATCGAAACTGACGTCAAATCAACGAATCGGAAAGATTCTATTTTTAGCATACGCACGTTTAATTGCACCGACCGTATTCCCTTCGCTAAATCGAGGCTCAGAAATACTCAGCATGTCCACGCTATTAAAACTCTTCCTCAATGACGAGATGGTTTAAAAATACACGTGTTTTTCCATAGATTTTGCGTCTCGTGAAATATTCATCGTGGTCCGATTTACGCGGTCGGTGGAACAGCGAATGCATCTCGATATGCCGCGTTAAAATTCATACACGCATTTAGAATCACCATTGAGATCGTTGCGATTCTTCTTTTCACTGCTTGACAGTCAAACATTCGAGATTCTGACGTTTAGTTATAATATGATGCAGAAAGTAAAAGTAAAAGTAAAAAGTGTGGCATTGGGAATTGTTGATAGTTTCATGTCAGAATAACTAACGACAGAAGCAACATAGATCGTCACGATCTCTACAGTTCACGCAAGCGAGCGCGATTTCCGTGGCGTGTATTTCACAATTAAAGAAACCGACGTAACACGTACATAGTTACGCGTTTGCGTAATCAGTTGTACTCGTTGATTCTATGCTACGTCTACAATTTTCATCAAATTTTCATTCGATCAGTTGTTTCTCTTCCTTTTCAATTCTATCTTGGTGTTTATCTCTAGAGACTCGGGAAAAGCATCGAATTTTTCAGCTGCAGAAAATTGATGTCACTTTTATCCCCATGAAATTCTGCTTGCGACGCGTAAAGAAAACTGTTGCATCCTATAGCCCAGGAAACTAACCATTTCTATAACTATCAATTTCAAGTCTTATATTTTACGTATTATTGTTATTTGATTTTTCGTCTTTCTCTATGCGAGCATAAATATTAGTAGAAAATTGCGCAGAGAGAAATTGAAGACGACGTTTCCAGCAAGCGAACGGTACTCGTGTCTCGTGTCTCAAACCTTGACATTTCACGTCGCCTCGCGGCAGTTTTTCTAATTTTCCGAATGCGGCCGCATCCAGCAACTGGGACGTCCTCCTGCATACACTGGGTTTCTCCTACGAGCATGGAGGCACTCGAGTCGCGTTAGCGATTCAACCATGTCATCGATGACGTCAAACATGAGACGACAGCTTAAGACACTTGTCAGACAGTATCGCAAGTAAAAGATTACCATTATGATTAATGGCAGACGTAACACCTCTTAGAAAGGAAGGAGCACGAGAAGGAAGATGAAGCTTTCGAAACGTGTCTGAGAGCGAAAGTAAGAAGTTTGTTCCGTGAGGAGTCACGGGAGGACGATCCGAGATTTTCACGGTGCCACGAGAACGTTGGCCGACTCACTGTGTTACTCGAAACTTGTCGCTAATTCCGCTGAGAGACGCAATAGAAAGACAGGGAGAGAGAAAGACAGGGAGAGGAGTTGTGGGTGCAGCAATCCCATGGAGACGGAGACCATGGAAACTAGGGAGCTTACGATCGATATAGGCTCAACGTAGCCTACTGTCCTGGACCTGCTCAACATTTTGCGACGTGAGTTTCGCGTCCTTCCGATGGGATTAGAAATCTCGATCGATCCAATGGGAATGTGAACTACCTTAAAACAACATGTTGCTTCCTGTCATCGGTAAAAGTATTGGAACGTACTGCGCAACCTGTTACATATTAATACTAATAGACGATATTAATGAAATATTAATATTCATAAAGCAACGTTCGCGAACGTGAACAGGCCGTATAATAATTAGCGGGACTCGATTATTTTTCCTGTTAGCGGGGATTCAATCAGCGATTTCCCTGTCAGCGGCGCGGCGGGTGCTCCGGCGGGTGCTCCAGCGGCGTCGAGTGCTCCAACTCACGGCCGATATCGTATCGCGTAAACCGAGCTTAAAGGTGACGCGTGTGTCTGCGGGATACCTAACCACCCTCGACGCCGTTCACCGCTGGCGCCTCCCCCTCCCACGCCAGCCACGATTCGAGCACAGGGGTGGCGAGGGGGCGGCGAGGGGGTGGATGAACCCTCCCGATCAATGCAGCAGCCCTGACGCTCGGGGGTGGTCTGCCAGACAGCGACGGAGAACGGGCCGCGCTGTCACAGACAGAGAGGCTAGACCGAACCAAAGGAAAACAAAGAGGGAAACGCTCGCGTTAACACGTGTATGCACACGCGTTTACGAGGTGATGCGCGATGCGTGCATACTGCACCGTCTGCATATTGCTCCGTTCCGTCTACGTGCCTGCAACTGGACATTTCAGTCCCGAGCTGAACCATGGACCGCCGTATATAGATAGGTTAGCGGTTGCTTTCATCCCAGAGGATGCTATTTAGGAAGGTCGACGCTCGGACGTAGTCCTGACCTGGAAGAATTCGTCCTGTGTTGTGCACGGATTACAGGGCACGTGCTACTTTACATGCTGTGCCGAACCGAAAGCGCAAATGCCCTCCCACCTTGCTCTGCTGTAACCAAGCTTACCCAAGCTGGACTAGATTTCATTTTCCTGCTCTTTGATGCAGACTTCATGTAGATTCTGTGCTAATTCCCTATGAAAACAACGATCAGAGACAGATCCAACGGGTTCACGAGGCTCTCGAGATTATCGAATATGAGATTAATCCAGCGCGGATGCAAGTAAAGCCACCGACGATGTTCCCCGTGGCGGCGCGCCGCGACGGAGCTACTCGCCTCAACGACTCGTTTACTCAGTTCAAGGCTTATAATTACCCGGCCCGCAAAGTAGGTCGCTTTCTCCTCGCCACTTTGCGCCGCCGCGCCAAGCAGCGCCGCGCCAAGCAGCGCCGCGCCGCGCAAAGACCCGTTCCTGCTCGACTCGCGCGTAGCCTGTTCTACAGGCTCGCGATCCAGTCAAGATGATTTGCAAAAGAAACAACGCCAGATACTGATCGGAAAGAGATCTAGAAGATCATTGTTTCACCTCGTTATTCGTCTCTGGTACAGAAGTGGCTTTGTTCTTTCGCTCTCGTGGACTCAATGAGAGATTCTGATTGAATAACTCTTCTTCATCGAGCAAATGGAGTTCAACTGAAGCGATGCAGAACGCGAAAGATATGGAAGCTGGAAATCTGCAGTGAAACCGTAGACAGATTAGCTGTAAATAAACGAAATACCTTCGCAGGCATAATAAAATTCAAAACGACTATAATAATTCACGAATTGTTAAATCTTGGTCGACTACTATAATCCGAGCGGTTCGAATAATTCTGTTAATCATTTTAAATTACCAGTGATTAATTTTAATGAATCTGCTTCCATGGACAACGTGGCGGGTTCTTTTTTCTCGTAATCGCGTAGACAGCTCTGGATATCCTTTAGCGGGCAATTCGATGCGAAGCAAGGTAAAAAAGGGAGTCGGGGCCGCTAATTGGCCAGTAATTTTTGCCAACCACGATTCCCTGGCTCGGCGTGGTTGCTGTGGCTCGACGAGGATCCGGTAACGGTAGCGAACGGATAATTACCCCGCTGATAATGTTAGTCCACAGGAAGATTGCCCACCAGAAGATCCCAGCGTGCGCCGCGAACCTGCCCGCCACGCCGTCTCCTCCATAGCTGTGAACATGTTCGAGTATATACTCGAGTGTATACTCGTTCTAAGATCTATCGCACACTGAAGGAATATTCAGCCGGCTTAACCGGATCTGCTGGAGAGAATTCCCTGGTTTACCCACCGTTACCCACTATCAGATAACTAATACTTTCCTAAGCGGTGCGGTGTATTCAATGGTTCGACGATTACATAAAGCGATGTTAACAAAGTTGAAGCTCTTCTGAGAATTATGATCTGTCAAAATACAGTGTATCGCAGAGCAGCTTTCCGAGAGCAGAGAAAAGTGGCGATTCCACAGAGGGAAGCACAGAATGTCGAGTGGCCTGCGTGGTACCGTAAGTAGTGTCCTTGTCCTACATTCAGCAACGTGTCCCAAGGTTCGTATCTTTCTTCCTCGGTTCCTTCGTTTTCCAATTACCGCAAACGTGAGATATTGTGACAAGAAGAAAGCGAGCTTTCACAAACGCGAAACTTCAGTAGAAAAGTAGAGAGAGGAAACGCAAAGGTTGTTTCGTGCCATCGATCAACGAGAATTCGAAGTTGGATTTTTCGCTTCCCAAGCACGTACACGTTTCAATTAAGGTGTCGTAGATAATCGACGATAGATAAATCATAAACGTAAGAAGAATCATTGTACGATTATCCTCTTCTTCGAGTGTCTGAAAAGTCGGAGAACGTTAGCAAGCAAAATGACCGATGAGTCAGCAAAAGGGTGGAATTCGAAATGAAGTCCACGAGCAGAGCGTCGCTTGGATTCCAGGAAGATAGCGATCTAATCCACCGGGCCTCCTTCAACGAAGAAGCGCGCGCGCTGACGAATTCCAGCATATGGAGATTCCCACTGGCCGCTGGATACCAGATACACCTGTGCTCAGGTGTGCACACAGACACGACACACGCGCGCGTGGCTCGCGTTCAACGAGAGAGTGAACGTAGCAGGGCTGGTCGCGTTCACCGCACACGCCTCGGCTAACCCTCGTCCCAATACGACCACACTTTGCTGCTGTAATTACACGCAGCCACTAACACATATTTCGCCCGTATTTCACTCAGTGTTTATGCAAACTAAATCATTCACGATCGAAGCCTTTCGGCGGGCTGCGTTGCGGAAAACGGAAATAAGAGAGGAATCCTTTGATCCCTTCGATGACTTTGATCCGCCGATCCGAACACGGTCGCGGAAAATGTTCTGGGTTTTAATTAATCGTCAAACGTGAAATACGAGTAGACGCGTCGGGCGAAAGTACACTTGTATCGGGTTAAACCATTGTACCCCGTCGAGCAATTAATTGCTTCATCGATCTCCCATCCAGTCGTATCGTGTTTTTCACGACTGATGCGTCAATTGGCCGACTGGTCGGTTTTCATTCGAAGAATGTCTCTATTTGTGGCGGATACAATGCAAATCATGACCGAAGAAAGCTGAACGCTGTTATTCGTTTGACAATGGAGGTTGGTACGGTTCGTGGATGTAGACGATGTTACAATGTACCTTTCTGAACGATCGACCGCGTGGGCCAGAGCCAGCGATGAATAATCGAGACGGAGACAAGCACACGGTAATTATGCGCCTTGCGCTTTGAGATTCCTAGTTGGGCGTTCTTGAAGCTTCATAAAAATTCATAGAATTTCTGGACGTAACAATGGATAGCTCGCAGGGAAACGGTATTGCTTTCCCAGGGCTTGATGCGGTACAACTTGTGAACGAGGATACGAGGTAGAGACACATGATTAGATCTCCAACTTAAATTAAGTCATGATCCACTTTGAAGTTAGTCTTGAAATTTTTCAACGACACAATGGGATACGCTAGACGCAGTGGTAATCTCGTTTCACGTTTTGTTATAATGCTATTCGCTATTACGTATCTCAACCGCGACCCTAATTACTGTTAACGACGTACGTCTGGGAAGCGTTACTCTAAGTTTCCCGATGGAGCGAAATGAGGTTGGCGAAGTGAGGCGTAGGATGCTGGCGGATCCCAATGGACGAAACTGTGCTACACGACGAATTACAATATGCAAACGTTTTAGCCTGTCGAGGATAGTCGGGTTGAAACAAATTCAAACAGACACCTTACGCGTGAGTGGTTAACGTAACTTTGAATAACAAGAAACGATATTCAAAGTTATACGTGTAGCCGTGTATGGAACGGAAGAAAACGGTTGATGGAGAACTGACATCGACGAGGTAACTGGCATGATAATTTTCCAAAGCAGCCGACAAATTTCTGCGGGCGAGACGCTCGGAGCATAATACGCTGGCGAGTATCGAAATCCAATATTCGATCGGGCTGAGCAGCCTCAACCCTCACGACCCAGCCCATATATCTCAGAAAGAACATTAATACTTCATCCGCTGTGTCGCCGGTCGATTTGCGTTGCGGAACTCGGTGAACTGATTTAAGTTTCAGAATCGATTACCGAGACGCGCGTGGCCTTCTCGACACGCTCGAACTCCCGCGGCATACAATGACGTTTTCGCAGTGACGCGAGCCAGAATAAGCTCTTCTTGCGAAAAGAACGCGAAGAGGAGAACGGAAGCGAAGACAAGACTCGTCCTGAGGGACTAATTTACCGCAAAAAATTGCTCACGGAAAACGATGGGCAAGAGAGTCCCTTCTAACGACGCGTGTCGTGCACGTCCAAAGAGGAATGCTCGAATCACGAAGCAGCCAAGAGTGCACTCGGAAGGAAATGATACATCTTTATCCATCACTTTAAAGTGTTTCTAATGTTTTCAGCTATCGTCAGCCCCACCTTTCTTTAACTATCCTATCGATCTACTATTCCTCTCCCCAGTCTCTCTCTTTTCCTTCTGGCTCATCTGTTCTCGTGAATGTTCCTTTAATCTTCTTGCCTATCTCTTTCTAGCCAGTTTAGAACTGAACCATCCCAACACACTTCCCCTAGTTCTCGTTTCCTTCGCTAACCTCATCGTTCCATTGCTCCCAGCTTATCACAGATCTTTGTAAACCTATTCACTATGCTACTCCTATCTTTTCTACCTATCCCTAATCCCCTCTCTCTCGTCTCCATCCTATCTTCTAGCCCTACCGTGGCTCTCCCCTTTTTCGTTTAATAAATCCTACAGCTTTTCCGAGAGAAACACAAAAAGGGTTTCAGTTACAATGTTGAACACCAGTTTCGTGCTATAAATTCCCCAAATACGGATTCACCAGGGCACGATTAGTTTTCATACGAGACTCGACATATTTATAAAATCGCTATTCGTTTGCATCGCGTTGAATGGGATATCGAGTGGTGTCGGTTATGCGTTCACTGTACATATGTCCCCGTTGGTTCGCAAAGTACCACATATATTTCCGACGCGAAACTCATTGCGAATTCTACAGCAATACCCCGATACCTATATTCCACGAGGTTACTTCATTCGTTCGAATATCACCGAGTGAAAGGAATCATTAACTCCCCGCTTTGCTATCATGAATTCCACAAACGATTCAATATCATTTTAATGAATGAATACTTTAGAATCTAAAATCGAATGTACCTGTTTCAACGCTCCACACAGGTGCCTTTTCGATGGACCTGCAACTCTAGATCACCTTGTATCCAAGAAGCCACAGAAAAAACTGCTCGAATTAATTTCCGAGCGCGTGACATTCGCGCGGCTTTCAAATTCCCATGACCGAAACACAAGAGAGTGACTTAAATCCAACAGATTGGTTTCACTCGCCTCTCGTCGAGGTTGGCAGCGATCCAGCGACCAGAGGGGATTTCTTCGGTATACGTAATGCCATGAGATACACCTTCGTGTCCAAGTTCTACCTACACAACATCGCGTGTCATCACCAAAACGGGCCACCAACTTTACCTCTGAAGCAGTTAACCTCTCGAACTCGTCGCGAATATAAGAGAAAACGTTTTCAGATGGCCAAGTCTGAGAGCCTAGATAAGCTTGTAACGCAGCGAAAAATTTCCTAAGTATGGTCGACGATGGCCACTTCAAACGATATGGGTTCGAAGAAGAATCTCTTGGGCTTGGATGACTTGGGAGGATTTTCTTGTCAATAATAATTCTCGCGACTGCATAGATACCGAAATGGATAATAAATCTTCCTGGTATTACTTGGCCAGTGTTAGCTTGCTTCGTGAAGATGAAATTTTCGATGCGTTTGTTGCTAATTGTGCGCTGTCTAAGTAACACAACTTTGAGCTTTCAAATCGACGCCTAGGATCATCTACACAGGAAATCCGCTCGAGTTCTGAAATGAACAGTTCCGTAGTACACATACACCAGCACTGTTCAAGTATTCCGTTTTCCTGACAGTCTACGGCCGCCGCTGGTAGCCAATAACACGAGAATAATAAAAGCGACAAAGTGAACATCCCCGGCGGTTTATAGCGTCGCGGTCTCACGCTTAATATCGTTAATGAACTCTGTTACAGCGACCCTGGAGCCACCGCAACACCACTGTATATCACCCCTGACCTTTTTCGCCCTCGAGTCAACCATCCCCCTCCACGCTATCCGATAACAAGCAGGATGGTAAAAGCAACTGCGGCAAAAAGATTAGCCATCTGCTCCGCGAGCAGATTTCGCTGAATTCCGTGAATTTTTAGAAGCGATTGCTGTTGCTGATTTGATTTCTCGATTTTCGCTGAGATGACACTATGTCTTTCATGGAGAAAAAAAATAAGGATACGTTGAAAAGCTCTGTGCACTTGGATCACGATATACAAGCAGGTAAAGGAGGCGTTCTAGATTTCCGACGAGAGTACCGCGTTTTGTTTCCATCGGAGCACGCGCGGCGTTGGATTTTCTATCGACTTTACGCTGTACACCGTACTTCGCCAACATCGATGAAGTTGAACGTCCGACTCAATTCTCCTCGAAGCTCGTCTTAGCAGGAGGGTTAGGGAACGCCAAGTTTTCGCGAACCCTTAGAAGGCTCTCTCTGCCGACGCGTTTCTGGTTCGACCGCGGTGTAATTGGATTACAAGCGAACGTGCACTTGACGTAACCGCGGTCTAAGAAACCAGAGACCCTCGCGTGTATTAGTTATACGTGTAATCCAATGGACACGCATCCAAACGGCACCAAGTTTCCTGAAACGTCTCCTGCAGTGCGATTGTGTTCTCCCAGATCGAATTCATCGGGGAACCGCAGAGGTGTGATGTAATTCTGCAGCTGTGAATGACTACGCAAAAGTCTCGAACCGTTCCTCCGTGGGGAATCGCGAATTTGCATTTCACATTAACACTTTCGCGATTTACTGAAGCTCGCGTGAAAATGACAGAGTCTAACCATGTTCAGGGGAAACAGACGTCGAAGAATACTGTCGAGCTGTGATGTAAGAAGCCTCAGGAGCTCTTTCAACAATTAGTTATATTGTTATTGCAATGATCTTTCGTCTGGGAGAAGGGCAAAGGTGCAGAGTGCAGCGTGTCAGAAGGAAGAGTTCAAGAGGTTCGTAAAAAGTATGCTTTCCGTTACGGGTAATGAAACGTTGCCTCACCTTCACCGCTAAATGCATCGCGAACGTGCATCCCGATGCAATCTCGTGCATCCTTCACGAGAAAGACCTTGACACACTGACGGACACGAGGCAAGAGAGAGATGGATTCGGGTCGACCATGCGTTGACAATGATCCTCGTTAACAGAGAAACGTGATTGCTCATGCTGTGCATGTTCTCCATGCAATCACTCCAGTTACTTGTTTAATGACAAACAAATTCGCTTTTCATGGACTTAGTTCAGCCTCGCGAATTTCTCGCATGCGCGCAACTTTTTCATATTGAGAGGGAGCTAAAAGATAAAAAACCTTTTGGAACACTTTTAACGCGGTCATTCGCCTCTCGCTAAAGCCTTCAGAAACTGTCGCGAGAAAGATGGAACGTTTGAAATAACGATATTTCATCTGATAGTAGCTTGACCACGTACTGGCCAGACTGTCGGTCCATCAGCTGCTCGTACAACCACATACGGGCTCTTGTCGAGCTTCTTTTATCATCCAAGAACGACCAGCTTAGACTCACAAAAGCGGTCGCCTGAATACGATTACCTTTGCTCCCGCACGAATCTTCTCGTCTTCTGATGTTTGTTATTTTATGGAAATGTTATACCCGCCGGTTTTCTTGCAAGCTCTATGAAAATACGGACGAAGAATTGATGGGCAATTCGTTTCGAGTCCACTGTTCACAAATTTCGTTATACTTCGTTAGATTTTTAGTCGAATAATTTCCACGAGGAATTCATATTTCTTTGCTCCTAAGCATTCGAGCATAAGTGATGTGGCAGACGCTGTGGTAATGACAGAAGAGGAAAAAGGAGTGACGTATGCTGTATATTAATAGAGTAAAATATATGAGACGACTACAAAGGATCCCCGTGTTCGCGACCACGAACAAGACGGTCGAATCGAGCGAGCAGAGTCGCGCGATCGGCACGAACGTGGCGTATTTCCATGTAAATGTATGCGGCCTTGACATCCCGGCCGACAGCCCAGCCAGCCAACCGACCGGTATATCATATGCTGACACGACGCTGTTTCATCGTCGCAACCATAGCTGTTTCGCAACCGACACCTCGCTGTTAGTGTACCACGTAACCCTGCTTCCGATCGCTGGACGGAGGAAAAGATCCGCGGTACTTGCTCGCGGCAGGATATGTCGTCAATTGATGGGTCAGAGACTTGGTCAGAGACTTGGTCAGAGACTTGGTCGGCCGAGCGATAAATTTATTTACCCAAACGAAACTTCGATAAATTCCAAGCGATAGGTTAAAAAATTCGGATAAGACTGATTTGAATTTCCAAGAAACCACTCGACATAGTTACGAAAGTTCAGAGATACGAAATTACATAGAAGTACTATGCAAATGGTCAGCATCTGTCGTAAAGATCCAGTGTTCCTTCTATTCGCGTTTCAAGTGTTTATACAGCAACACGCTGTAATCGATGTGACATGCTTACGAAGGGTTAGTAGTCGCAGTGTCTGTTCTGACGCTTTCTTCGAGGTTGCATGCCCATTCTTCGAGAGTAATGTGTCCCAGAATTGAATGAGACGGGCTCTGTGCAGGGCGCATGACGTCGATCGCGGAACGAGTGCACTGCGGGAGCTACGCACTCATTAACCTTTGTAATCGCGTGCTCGATTATTTATAGCCACCGCCTCGATAATCGTGGGTCAAGTCAAAGCGATAAGCGGGAATGTAAAGTTGCGTTTTTAACGAGTACCGCGCGCGAGCTTACGCTTTTAATACGCGCCGCGGTGTACATTTAGTCGACCGTGTTTTGATTACTTGCACTTCGCAGAATGAACATTTGTATGCAGTCGATGGTAGCAGCTGTTCAAGTGTCCCTCGTTACGATAATTACAAGCAAATAGTTTCACGATAGTGTAATCTTTTTTATCGTACCGCCTGTTTGCTCGGAGATCAGTCGAAATACCTTGAACCTGACTTTACAGGCTTTCTTCCACGTGATACGCTCGGTACACAGGTTATCGCGAAGTTCTACAAATTTGTAATTCGATTGTCTCGGCTCACTTAGCTGTCGACACAGACCTAACATGGCTGTCGATCTTCATCTGACAATTTCGTAGCAATGTAACGAAGCAACGCGAAGCGCCGATAACGAATCAGGGGAGTGATGTAATTTCGGCAGAGAACCCTGAGCTCCGCAGGCGTCCCGGCTGTATCTTGAGGCACGCCGCCGACGAGAGGGAGAGAAAGAGAGTACGTCGCGTCGGTCAGATTGCCAAGCGTGGATTTATGTTCTCTCGGGAGGATTCTAATCTGATCCTTTTTTCGTGCCGCTGTATATCGAGCGGCGGTGCGCTGCGGTGTGCTGCGGTGCGCTGCGTTGCTTCGTCAGCCGATTCAGAAGAGGGACAGACCTCGCACAAACCTACGAGGAAAGAGATCTCCAAGGATAGAGGGGAAGAGAGACGGGTCGAGGCGCGAGGAGGAGGAGGAAGAAGGATCGCACCGGATCTACCTGCAGATTATGGCCGACTGTACTCATGGTCAACCAGAAACGCAGCGCTCTCTCCTTGCCGCCTCCTCTGTCTTCCACCGCGAAAAAAAGAGAGGCCCGACGAAACTGGAGGAACGGGCAAAGACGTGGCGGGTACGCGGGAAAGAGAAAGAACAGACGGCACCGAAATACCAACGACCGCGAAACATAAGCGTCGACTCGTCGACCTCGCCGTTCCTCTGCGACGGACGAACGGCCTCTCGCGAGCATGCCCGAAACCAGACGGCGTTCTCTCCCCGCAAACCATAATTTACACGCGACGATTACGAAACATGCTCGTTACGACGACACATGCACCGATTTCTTCATCTCGTCAAGCGGTCCTGGAAGGGTCCAGAACCTCCGAAAGACTCGTTTCAAGCATGGAGATAAGGCTGTTGTTTGATGGGGATACGATAGGCAGATAACGAGGACAAGTTGGGGCGAGGCGACGGTCTCGTGACTACGGGCAAATTAATAAGACGCAGTCGCTAATGGGAACCAGAGTCGTTCAATTCACGATTCGATTATTGCTTCCCCCAAGTCGTAGCGGACACAAGATGCTTCAGAAGATAACGTGCAACTTTATCTCCGAATCTTGGGAAAAAAGTCATACAAAATGTCTGACTGTTTCAGAACGAGCTTTCTTTGGTTTCTTTCCATGATATCTATTAACAAATTAACTGGTTAACTTTGTACCCATGATTCTGAGACGCTCTGTGTAAATAACACACCATTGGGGTATTACTGTGATTCCAGTAAGTGCTCTTGGGAAATTCAGTTTGCTAACTTTGATCTCTGTGCTTTGATCCAGTTCACGTGAATTGGAGTATTAAGGCAGGGTAGTTTGCAATGTATCGTCATTATGCTACACAGTAGCTAACTATATCACGGGAGAAATGATGCACACCCAGTTCTGTAGCGATTTGCGAGACACGGCTAAGCCAGTCTCCATATCTTGAAGCTAGCACCGATATAATAATCAACCGCTAGAGTCTCTTCTTTCCCGCGACAGCTCATGCTCGAGAGTAATGTCACGACTAGCGCGGGAGTTTTCCATTTTTCCCATCGACCTTCCGCACGCGTTGCTCGCTTCGATCGGTCGCAGACTGCTCGCGGGTGGCCGCGTGAAATTGGCTGGCAACGATGGGAACGGTTTCCCCGGATCGGAATATCGCCTCTCACGAATCAATAGCGGGAACTACCTCTGCACGCCGTCCCGCGTTCCGATCCCACACGCGTGCCAGCGTGTATCGTGCACGCGTATCCGTGTGCAGTGCACATGGCAGCGGTGTCATCGACTCGAGTTATCGGCCGACGATAATGGAGGCACATTATCTCTCGTTACTTTACCACGGTTGTTATTTGCCCTCGTGTAAGTGGGTCGCTTCATTGTTCCTCGTCCCTGCGTTTCCACCTTGTCATTCCTCCTATCCTGCTGTCCCTCTCGCCTCTACCCCCACTCTCCACCACTCTTCACCAAAGCCTATCTCCTTTCCACCTTCTCCGAGCCACTCTCTTCCTCCTCGTCGCGGTCTCTCTATCGCGCTATCAGCCAAGTTTCGTGGCCCGTTCAGAAGGCGGCTTAGCTTAGGTATATATTTAGCGACATTTGTGGAACGGATGCTGCCGTTGGCCCGAGTCCAGCCTCGGTCCTCGGGATCGCGCAGCACGCCTGCTTCTACCTTTCTTCGTCCAACCTTTCGTTTCCCTTTATCACGCTCCTGTCGCGAATCTTCTTTTCTGCACGCGTTCCGCGTCTTTTGTCCTCTGACTACTCGCTCCTTGGTGAACCACGGACAAAGACACTGCTTTTATCGGCGCGCACGTGTTCGCCTTTTCTGTCTGAACAGCGTCTGCCTAATTCGAAAGTGTTTCACTTCCCTTTTTTCTTCTTCGACTCGATATGCTGCTTCCCTGAATGAACTCTAGATGATAAGTGTACGTTTTTTGATTGCTGAATGCTGTATACTACATTTGATCCGTGTCTGAAAAGAAAGATGGAGTGCTCCAGACGTCGATAATTGCACAGACATTCGCAACTCGATGCAAACGTTTCAGGTCACGAAATGGAGAAGCAAATTCCGCGCCGTCAACCATAAAAAACGTCGCGTTAAATAATTTCGCGACGCGGTTGATCCTTGTTGAAATGTTTCCAGCACGTATAAAACGGGCACAGAGAGTGAACAGGGAAAACAATGTCGACAGAATCGGTATATAAACCGTCTGGACGTGGTCGCCGCTCAGCGCTCCGGGAGAAATTGGTCGATCGCGTCAGTTAGTTTGTCGGCCGTCAGCGCGCCGATCGATTCCCAATGTCGACCAGCGACCCTTGCCTTAACGTCATTTCCGCCGGAAGCTACGATCCTGGCCGTTGGGAAGTGGTACGTACGACCACTTGGCAATTCTCTCTTCCAAGACCTTGAACTCCTCGACTTGACGATTGCGAAGTCGTCGTGCCGATAAAGGAGTTATCGAGTACATTCCTACGCGAATATCGCTCGTTCCAATTCCATCTTCCGCTCCTCGAAAATATCTTCGCAATATCGTTCCTTTTTTCTCTCCTCCTATCCGTCGTTTCGCAACAGCCGTGGAAATGTTTCTCGGTCTCGCGATTCGATGAAAATAATTCTCACGAAACGACGGCGACTGGAACTTTTCATCGCGAGAATGATCCACGAGCAATTCTGTAAAACCGCAGCTGCTGTTTACCTCGTCTACGTTACTGCTTGGCAATTTCGTTCCGAACGAAAACCACTGCTGGGAGCCAGAACTCCGAGACCAGAAGCTACCCTACCCGTTATCGAATCCCTCTATGTTAACATCACGCGAGGTCTTTTCTGAAAATATGGGAAAGTGAGTGTACAGCCGCATTGTTTAGAACTCTGGCGCCATTGACGATACGTTAAAAATTCTTCATCTCTACTGTAAACCAACGCGTCAGATAATCCTTATAGCTAGATAAGTTGAAGCGAATTCCCCATAAATTGACGACTGCTGTCGATGTATCTTTCAAGATAAGTCTGCAATTCTGCCTACTTAGATCGAAAATAGCCTCGTGACACACCTTCTTTCAGATTTGCTCAGGATCGTCGCGCAGAGTAAGCAAGGGGAATAGGCTGATGGAACGCGAGAGATGTGAGAGTGTAAAGTAAGTATGCAATTTTGAAAGGCGGCTCGTTCCTTTGAAAGAGTAACAGAGTGTCGTTAACGAAAACAGAGGAGGGCGTTAATGGAGGAGCGCACGTGTGCTGGGCAAGACTGGTTAAAGCAACCAAGTGGAGGGCGAGACTGCTGCCGGTGTACGATGCATCGAAGGGCACGGTAAAGTAGGAAGCGTTGTATAAATACGAGCTGATGTAACCGAGTAGCTGCACCTGAGAAAGTCTGCTGGTGACCGTGCAGCAGTGAATGTCTGCATACTGTAGCGCATTGGAGATGGAGAAAAATAAACGAGAAGAAAAGATGATAAGTTCTTCTTAATGAAAAGCAAACTTGTAACGAAAGATGATAGGAAATTGTTAATTGCTACACGACTAACTGTAACTGACAAAACTAACATTCGGAGCGCAAGGGAACACGACGGTGATTCGAGCACGAAACGATTGAAACTGTAGGTGAAACGGGCGAGCAGCGCGAAAACAATGGACGCCGCGCCACGCCGCGCCACGCCGCACCACGCCGTGGGGCAACGCGGAAAAGGGAGATGTAAACAAGTAAAGGATGACGCATAAGCTGGCAGGGAACGAAGCGACGCGACGCGACGCGACGCGTTGGGGAGCACAGCGAGCCAGAGCACAGGGCCAAACGCGATGCAACCAGCAAGCTAGCGATACTCGCTCCAATTCCCGCCTCGAATAAGCTATTAATATCGTGGGCTCGTCGCAAATCAAGCCGGACGTAAAGTATGCCTGGAATGGTTGGCTGATTCTCTCCGCCTTCCCGTCCTCCAGCCTGCGCGAGCTCCCACACTCCCACACGCTCTCACAGTCGGACACGACCCAGCTACCTAATCCTGCCGCTTATTCGATTCTCCCTCTTACAGATTTTCGAGCAATTTGCTCGTGTCTAGGCGTCCGAAAATGCTTCAACGTGCTTCAGGGTCTCTGACCATTTTGACAAACTAATAAGATATAGGTACGCAACAAATTGTTTCAATTTTTGCCTGTCTAAATAATTGGGAATACTTTTTTGTAAATAATTTGCACCGTTAAACACCTTTTTAAAATTTCGAATTATTGCTTTCACTGCGTCATAAGAAACGATGCTTTCACCTCGAATTCATGGATCACCTACACATTCTGTCCGTTCTTTTGACCCTTGGCGTTCTCAGGATGCCACCCACGCGCGAGACGAACCACGTTTATGCCGAAGGCTGTGTGCCACAGACCCGCTGGCTGACCAGCCCGAGGATAAGCACCAGCTTCGCTCTATGATTTGTCGTTACGAGTTACGACCGACTTTTGCCGAGTTCCGTTTCTCCCTCCACGCGCTGGCAGACCGACTGGTCGAACTTCTTCGCCGTTCCTCCGCTACGACCGCCTGTCTCGCGACTTTTCACCGTGAAATTACGCTTGCCAGCCTCGAATAACTACGGCCGCGATGGAATCTCGTAACAGTACTCTTTCCCTGCCTTCACGCACGATAAGTTCAAAGGGGAAACGACAATTTATGAAACGGACTGGACTGGAGGCTCAATTTAGATCGTTATATGCCGTGCAAAAGAAAATAAGAAAATTAGAGGAAGTTCTGGAAAGCTCGTAACAGTTGGGTAGATACTGGCCAAGGTAGAAGTTAGACAACTTCCACGGGTCACATATGTAGGGGTGGCAATCAAATTCTATCTAATTCTATTAATATCTTTAACTTATGAATTACAGAGGACAAGCAAGAGCCAATCAAAAAATCGACGAGGGAGGCAAATTAGAAATTCCAACGATGAGACGAAACGAATGTTTGGGCCGCGAGAGAGCGGCGCATCTATCGATTTCCGTCGCACGCGATGGATTCGCGTCCGTGCTAAAAGGGCCGACGAGGGCTGGCCGCGTTCCAACCATTTCTCGGCACGAATTCGCACGAATTCGCACGAATTCGTACGGTGATTCGCCGTGATACACCGAACGCTTCTGATACGTGTCCCAACTAATGTTAGCATTACCAAGAACACGGGTATCGCGAGAATAACGGCCCGGAAATATGAATTCCGAGCACACATTCAATCCGACTCAGCCACCCACGGCAATCTCTACGCCAAGTATTAAAATTTCATCCGAATTTTTCGCAATCGCCCAAGATGCTTCCAAGCCACGCGAGCAAAGTTTACGATAACGACCAAGAGGTTCGTGTCTCTCGTACCGCGACGCAGAAGTGACATCGCGATAACGGGGAACATGGCCCTTGCAACGTGCCACCGGGCAGCGTTTAGGATCGATCCACGATAAACCGCGGGACTAAGGCTTCGTTCCGCGTTATTACTCGAGAAACCGGTAGTTTGTAACGATTTTACTGCGCAATCAAACACCGAGGTTGCGAAGCAAGTGATAGGAGATTTACCCTCTTTGCTAGCTATCTTCCGAACTGAAATACTGCGGAGGTTTTATGGAATTGATGGGTGGAAAATGAAACTGTGCAGGCACGATACCCTCGCTATATGGAAAAGAGAAGTCGATGATCCGAAACGCAAGCTGGTAAGTGCGAAAGCGAATTGAAAGCTCTATCATCTGGCTCGGCCGCAACCAACATCGAAATGATGACGCTGCGCCAAGAATAAATCGCGTGCGGACTAATGACCCTGATCGAGCGAGGGAGAGAGCGGCGAGATCGCGAAATCGAGCGAATCGGTTAATTGCCGCGTAATCGGTGCAAGGAAAGACCTGGAGGGGGCGGAGAGGCAGCCTTTTCAGGCAACGTCGCGGTGGCAGTATTTGCATCCGGTAATTGGAAGGATACCACTACTAGAGCGTCGCCAGGATGCAGGAGAAAGGGCTGCAAGGTGGAAAGAAGGCGGAGGAGGCGGAGGAGGCGGAGGAGGCGGAGGAGGCGGTGAGCCAGGGGCTCGTTCGAGCGGAGAATACGAGCAGACCGAAACACATGTACGAGATTCAACCTTCCGAGAAGCCCGCCCCGAGAGGCCTTTCCGGTGTAAACGCCGTGATAAAAGATCCTGAGAAATTCCGCCGACCGCCGAAGAAGTCGAGCCAAAGTCGACGCGCGAAACGCTGCATCGCGCGCGAGAAGAAATGAACCTGCGTCCACGATGGGCCGACGGCCTCGCTCGAGATGCTTCCGAGAACGGCAAATTCGCGAGGATTCTGGGAACCCAGGGGCTTCTTGCGATTTCTCTCTCCAACTGCTGCACATCTCCGTCAATTATTTGCGAATACACTAGTCCCACTGGTATCGCTAGACTAGGGATATTTATAATACGCGCCAATTTTAAAGAAGAACGAAAAAGTAAGCATTCTAGAAGTTAAAATTTTAAAGAAAATTTGTCTCTAGTTGTAAGCGAAAGGACTAGGTATGCAAAGTCAACGTTTACCATCCGATAAATTCGTGACCTCCGTGCCTGACCAAGCGCCGTAATTTACACTCGCTTACGCGAGGTCAAAATTAATTATCAGTCCCCTTTCCCCAGACCAACTTAGCAATTCATTTCGTGTGCGCGCGCGTAACTAATTTAAGCAGCGATTATTAATGGTTCAATGGGACACAATGTAATATTAATAGCATTGATTCTAGCTGGCACCGGAGTATCGTGGGCACGAACACTCAACAATTTCACATGAAAAGCAAATCAGTATTATTTAGAAAAGTTAAAGGTTGCTGATCGACCAGTAGTCGAAAGCAAAGAATGACAACAGAAACTACATATGTGAACTCCTGGGAAAGAAATACCATCGTGGGTAGAAAAAGTGGAATAAGAAATGTTGTTTGGGAGAAAGAATATCTTGAGAAGGTTTCACAGATTTTGCTGGATGCCAGCTCGGCTGCCAGGATGCCGAGACCTGGCGCAACCTTGAAAAGTTCCGTGATTAATGTCCAGCAGCAGCAGGATCGGCTGGAGTTGCAGAGAAAAAGGAGCAACACAGCCTCCGATCCCGAAATCTATCCTTCGGGCTTCAGGCGCTGGCTTGCTCGGAAGAGAGAACATCCTGTACTCTGTCGCGGACTAGCCCGTCCAATGTATCAATAATGAAAAATTGCAGGTTGCCCGAGGACGCAATAAATCTCCGCCCACTGTTACCACAGATCGTTACACCGGTTGAATTCGGGTTAACTGATTCGTCAACTCGTCTCGAGAACGAGCAGCCACTATTGTCCGCCGAGTGATATAAACGAACATTAAACAGAAATGTCAAGCATCGTGCGATACTCGACAGAATTTGTCCTATGCTTTACGAATCGGAGCAACGAAATAACGTGGCAGCAAGATCGTGGAAAGTTTCCAAGAGGCTTTTAGGTCAAGGGGCATGGCGTCTGATTAGCAGCACAGTTATCAGCGAACAATGCTATCCAATAAATTGACTTCGCGAAATTGACGTTAAAAGAAACCGTCCTGAGAGGTTTCTCCACTTCGCGTTCGAACTGCAGCTCGAAGGAAGGCACAGTGTGTTCGTTAAAAGCCAATTTGTTCGCGAAACGACACAGGCGACAATAACTCGCGCGTTATTGTGCACTCCGGCAAGAACCAATGACCCGTGAACTCTCTGCCGTTCGCCCTCTGTTCCTCTTTTCGTTTTTCTGCCATTGGCTTGTCATCGACTGGCAGGGACGAGCGTGGACGGATTACCGACCAGAGTCATCCATTATTCTGACGTGCACCGGCGCTCCTATGTGTCCAAAACCCTCCTGGGGCGAACAAAGCGGGCCTCGTCCCTTCGAGAAACTCTCGCGTCGTTAATGGATGCTAAGAATGTTCCAATGGCTCGCTGCTGCCTTCCCTCGCCCTTGCTTCGCTTCATGGAAAATATTCCGCTCTCCCTTTTCAATTGATTTTGCCACGTGAAAATAGTCACATTACTTGCGAGGCATCTCATACATTTGCCATACATTTGCCATACATTTGCTATTTCTCTAGAATCGCACAGAGGCGATCGAGCTTTTCGATCAGTTACAAGGTCTTCCGATTTGAAATTCTGATAGCCAGTGAACGTGTTCTTAAGGTGACCTTCGTTTTGCCATTCCCAGCGAAACAAAATCAATCTCTCGTCTTGATTCGTAGCGCATCTTATCAATATTCTTTATATTTTCCAACAATGTATTTTCTCTGTCGAATTTTGGTTAATACCAAAGGAACGTTCTATCAGCAGGAAATCTCTGGCAGAACTGAGACTGGAGAAGCGAGGCAAGGTCATTCCATCGAATATTAATGGGCGCCTCTGTTCTTCGTTTTCCACCTCGTATTTTGATTTTTTCAAGTAACTTCCCAGCGATTCGAATCCAATCGACTGGCGGCGGTGTGGCGCGGAGGAGAAACGCGCTCGGGGAAAGAAGAAACGACCGTCGAGAATCCGGAGAAGGGAATCCTGCATGAATAATTGATTTCCGGGCAGTGAATGAAAGCGAGGCGGGTTGTGTTTGCGTCGGTTATATAGCCGATCACGGGAAGCTAGACGGGAATAAAGCCGGTAATAAATGCGAACGCCTTTCGAGGGGCAGAAAGACCGTCTTCCAGCTGAAATATCACGCCAGGATCGATTCGAATAGATTTCCAGACGAGCAGCCGGATGATTTAGTTATTATGCTGCGAATGTCAATTCTCCACTTCACGCTGAAGGATTAACAACGTTGCGTGCTAGCTTGAATCTTGTACAGAATTTCCAATTCAGTTTAGGCGCATCTCGCCGACGTTATATGGTAAATCTCCATTATCGAAACACCGACTGGCGGTAGACTGGAAAACGAAAATCGAGCTCACGCAAACCAAATATTTCGACACACTTTTTTTACCAGATATGTTAAGATAAATCCAGTTCTCTGTTAATGATTAACAAGTTTTAACATTCTCTTCTTCGAAATCTCGTTTCAGTTAAAGGCCTCCATTCCAGTTAAGCGTATGTGAGAGAAGTTGAAAGTTCAACTGATCGAGAACTTCGCTTCTCCAGCGCAAGTCGTGTGCCCCATTTCATCCCGGAAGGAAATGTCAACGGGGCAGCGCGTGTTGCTAGGTAAAAAATAGCCGACATTCCACGTGGCGTTGGGAGAGGGGTTGGGAGAGGGGTTGGGAGAAGAAGACCAGGGGCAGAGGCAAAAGCGACGTGTATAAATGCAAGTAACGAAGGGACATGGGAGGACCCTAAAGGATCAGGTCCAGGTCTCCCCGCTCGCCCTTCCGAATGAAATATCGCGGCACGCAGACCCAAACTGGTTCTCCATGGAGGCGGGAGGAGATGTAGCGAATGCTAGGAAACAGCATCGAGAGAGAGAGGGAGAAAGGTTAATAGGAATTCCGAGCATAGTGTCGGGATAGTTTCAATCGGACAAATTGAGGCAATCCATTTCCCGTCATTGTCGATTACGTCACGAAAATCCAGCGCGAGGATTTCGGATCCCCGTGGCCAGCTAATTACCATTTCATTTCCTCGATTACAAACGAGTCCGATCGCGGATAACGTCACGCGAAACACATCCGTTATGCCAGCTTCTTCGTGCAGAATCGCCCTTCGACGCTGTTTCCGCCTTACCATTTCCGGTCTTCTATTAACGCAGCGCCGCGACCTCAAAGCGTAACGACTTTGCACGCTTCTCTCTTCGTAACAGTATCGTCAAGTTTCGAATAAGAAGTAAACACATAATCGTATAAAAACAGATATCGATAGTATTTCAAGGTCGTCCATATTTCCTTTTCGCGACCTATAGCTTTTCTAATGCAATAATCATGAGACAGTTAACGAGGCAAATATCTAGCGTAAACTCGTTACCGAGATAATGGCACCTATTACCGTATCGCCATCAAATGTTTACCGCTCAACTACAGAAATATGCTTGGCAGTGATTTAATGATACGAGTGGCAGCGCGTTATCTCGCGAGACCGATACACGATCGGAATCACTGATTTTACGACTAGAAGAGAGAAACAACAACTCGAGTATGAAGCAATTTTCGACGCAGGATGCAACGAGACGTCTAGGAATAAGCGAATTCGTTTGTTCGGCCGATCGCATTTTTCTTTATTCGTCGAATCCGCGCTTCCGCCGCTGCAATTAATTCTTCCGGCGTGCACGGGTGCGCGCATCTCTGGTTAAATTACGCGCAGCTCGATCCAAATCGCATTAAAGATTCATCCCCGTTGTTCGTGAACTTCCGTCTCGTTCCCGCTTCGCGTTATTTCGGCTTATCTCCGCGAGATAGAAACTCGTTGAAAAGCCGATAATCAGTTCACCGGCAGCCTGCTCCAAGTTTCGTCGATTAGAGTCACGGGTCTGGCCGCGCTCTGCTCACGAACTTGCCAACTCTCCTTCGACTTGGGGAAAAAGACTGCAGCGAAACTTTTTCCGCACAGTTTGGAAATCTCTTCGGGAATCAATTTACGTTCTAGGTTATTTCGCTCGATTGTTTCAACAATTCCTTCATATTCCGATTTTATAGGAACTCCAGACCATACCACTCGAGGGTCAATTAGGGGGATGAAGAAACAGTTGATGGTTTCAGGCATGTCAGAATTCGTAATATAAAAACGCCCTCGTCGAGGTCTCGATCACGCTCGAAAGAGCCCGCGTACTGGCGATGCAACTACTCGTTCGTTAGCAGGCCTTGCGCAACTTCCAGTTACCAGCTTCGTTATCCTCGCTTTTCCAGCAACTGGTCGGTCGGCTGAGCATGTTTCAGCGATCCCAAGCGAACCATGAACAGAGAAAACAACGCGACGTCCAAGGTTTCCGCGAATTCTCTTTAAAAAGGACCGAACGATTTTCAAGAGGCATTCGAGGTGTTTACGTAGAGCACGAAACTATAGTCTGCCGGATGCAAGACAAACGTCTTGCGTGAGACATGATATTCGAAGAAGCTAAAGGCGGGTAACATTACATGGAAAGATAAAAGGAGTTCGGTCTATCGCTCGGTAACCTTCCTCCTATCGATTGATCCCACACGAGCGGCAGTCACGCAACAGAATTTACGCAGTATCCAAGAAGGACATGGTTGCCTACGACACTCCTAGATGAACCTGTTGCTCCAGGCAATTAACAACGAGGCAAGGATGAAAAAAAGTGGATGGCGAAGGAAATAATAAATGCGGGTCAGCGCGGCGTGCGTTCGTTGCGACGAGCTTTTATGAAATCCCGCTTCCGTAGAGAGTATAATAATCGGGATGAATAGGGAGCACGCGCACACCGGCTGAGAGGAGAGGACGCAAGCAGACAGACAAGCGGAGGGACACGAGACAGCGGAGAGAAGGAGAGGTCGAAGCGCACGAACGGCGGCTGCCGGGGAATTGCGGCACATTGCTCGACGTACCTGAAATTACAGATCGTTACTCGAGGTTTATGGCGAAAATTAACATCCATTTCGGCAAACTGAACGGAAAACCCAGGCGTTACGCGGTGGGCTAATGCGAAACTGTCCGAGTTGGCAAATTTAAATATGCGATTACGGGCCGAGGCCAAAAATTGCCTTGTTCCCACCGACTGGGGACTGCAGCGTGTCCTTTGCAACTGGGAGGATTCTTTAAATTACAATTTGCACCGGAAGAAAACAAATCTGCGATGTTGGAAGTTATCCTTGAAGACCACAATTACTGATAAACTGACGCATCATCTATGATTGAACTTACTTTCTTTATCTCCCTTTCCAAAGCCCTGTTCTAAGGCTAGCAGAATCGTATCAGCATTGCAGAGTTCCAGCGAACGAATCCTCTCTGGAAAAACAGTAAATCCAAAGTACTGCATCGTCATTCCACGGACAGTTATGAACATGATAAACAACTTCTTCCTCCCCAGGCCGCAAGCACGACATACCACCTCTGTCGCTTTTTCGACCTGCAACGAGATCTAATTTTAGTTGTCGGATCGCACCTTGGCGCGAGCTTTAGCACCGTTCCACTAGCGGGAACGAGGAAGTCGTTCGTTGCCAGATAATAGGTACACGAGTCCCCGAGGAAAATCGGAATCCGATTAATTTGGCTTCCCTGCACGCGTCTGCGAGCTTTCGTGTCCCTGGCTCTAGCTAATTAACTCGTCGATAAAAGACGCGTTCTACGCGTATCAGACTCGCTTCGAATTAGCTTTTCTGTGACTGCAAAGCATGTCAGGAAGCAAAGCTCGTGATTTATTGGGAAATCTACTTTCAGCTTTCCCGGAATTTATCCTCGTCAATGAAGATATTGTTTAGGGGAATCCGATCAATGAATACCTCGCACTTAATACCGTATGTACTCAGAACCCAGACTGATCACTTCGATTCTGGGAAACGTCTCGTGTTCTCACTATTGTCTGTCTCTCCCACGCAGGTAACGTGTCATACGTTCATCCTACGAGTATCCTTAGAATTACGCCATGCGGTATAACCTTTACGGATTATAAAAAGACATTTTTCTTTCAGTTCTTGTCTTGTACAGGAATCCTCCTCACTCTGAAGTCATCCGCGCGCGTCAATCCCATTGCGAAGGGTCGATCGCATCGTGAGCACGATTTCTCCATCGGGTGTAGCAATTAGTAAATACAATCGAGCATCCATTGAAGAAGTAAAAGTACGATTTCCTCGCAAATTGGATGCGGCGTTAAATCGCGTCTCAGCTATCGATGAAAGGGATCTTAGGTCGCTGGAATCGACCGCTTTCATCGTGTCCACTGTCGTGTTCGTGAGCGTACAGGCGTGTGCGTCGCCTAATTGGCTGAGCGGCTGAGCGGCTGAGCGTTTTCGACGTTAAAGCGACCCGAACGCGCGATTATCGAGCCGCTCGAATCTCTTTAATAACTGATCGCGTCACGGTGCCAATCAACTTTTAACGAGCCAGTCAGAGCCCGTGACACACGCGATATTGTGAACTAGCGCGCGCGAGCAAGCGCTGGGAATCAGAGCCAAGTCGCGCGCAGCGATCCGCAGTGCAGCCGCGTGAACTGGCTAGAAAACGCAGCAGAGGAAGGGAAAAGAAGCATCGAGGAAGCGTGTAAAACCGATGGAACGAGCATCGTACACACTTTGTTTCGACTCTCTCTTGACGACCACGTCTGCTGCCCACGTAGCGGCACGTACGGCCGACCCACTCCACGCTCGCGAGCACACACAAGCGCATACGTGACCCTCGGTGCATCCGCCACTACGTGCGTGTGCAGCACGTTACTGGATACGTATTATCGATCCTCTGGTATCACGGATATGCCTCGACCAGCACTATCGCGCGACTACCCGCGTGCCTTTCGCCGATATCCTCTCACGACTGACTCAACGGCAAGTGTTTTCCATCTACTCGAGTCCTTGGCCCTAGTTCACCGCGCATGTGAACTATAGTTCAACTTGCGATTCATTTCTCGAGATTTTCTCTCATTAGATTTCTATTTATCTAGTAGCTCTCTCTCTACTTTATGTATGCATTTTGCGATCTGACTCCACTGATCTTGTAATCCCAAACTTCTACTTCACTTTCGCCATGGAACACGCCAACAGTTTCGTTGCAACCTGAGCCAATGACGAAGCTCGATCGATCGACTTCGAGAGGTCCTGTAGATACCTATATCTAGCTCAGATATATTTAGATGAAAGGCTGTCTTGAAAATTACTCCGCAATGTTAGTCCTCGCGTTACGTTCAATTTCCTCCGAATGCTAACTACCAGCGCAGCTGACGCCGCTGGATGGCAGGTAGTCCTCGCGGGATTTTCGTCACTGCTCGAACAATCGATGAAGAGGCAAACCGTATTGAGGCAGTTTTCAGACGGACTGAGCCCCCCGTCCAGTTTCCAGCGATAGGAGATTATTAAGGAGACGAGGAAATGTCGAGAGAACTCCGAGCGAAGCTGAAAACTGCTGTGCGCGCTCGAAAAGGTTACTACTGACGCGGCGGAGAACTTTATGGCCCTGAATGCTTCTTTTCCATCCGCGAGGACGCCTTCCACCAACGGGAGCACAAGAAAGCAGTAAAACGCGACCCACCAATGATTCCACTGCGAATTTTCCTTACTCGCAGCGGTGCGGCGCGGCGTCGTCGTCAAAGACGACAAGAACGCTTTCAAAGAGCCCTTTAATGGTTCTCCTGATCTTCAGTGTCTTCGTCGTTCGCCGCTTGAAGGAACGAGCACGAAAACTTCCAGCAAAATGGGTCAGCGACGGAGAGCCACGTCTACTCGAGTTTGCGTTAAGAAATGTTAGTTTGATGCGCCAGAAAGAAACAGTGAACCCTAACCAGAACCACCTACATCGATGCCCTTCAATTAGAGTCAGC
Source organism: Calliopsis andreniformis (assembly GCF_051401765.1). Lineage (NCBI taxonomy): Eukaryota > Metazoa > Arthropoda > Insecta > Hymenoptera > Andrenidae > Calliopsis > Calliopsis andreniformis. The sequence goes on from NC_135062.1 coordinate 17,524,853, forward strand.
GTTGGCTCGCGACTGCTTCGCTGGGTAGTAGAACGATGAACTTTGCAGAATGTGTTCGTAGACTAGTATCTCCAGAGTTTCAATGCATTGGCAATAGTTATGAGCGGGGTCTGATTTATAAAAGGAAGTCCGTATCCTGACATTTCCATTCGATAAGCGAACATTAACCCCTTTTCGATTTCAGTTTCCCGCATTTTATGCGCTCCGTGTTCTCTGCCTCGTGTCCACCTACAAGCGTGTTTCGCTGCATATTGCGAGCCTCGCTGGCAATAAACAGCGACTCGAGAGCTCGTCACGGCTTTCGTATATGTTCCCCGCGTTCGTGACGCGTCATCGCCCTTGAAACAACGCCGACAACGGCGAGCATTACGCAAGATAACGTAATTCATCGACCGATCGAATCGTAAAATTGCGAGCGACGAGGAAATCCTGCATAACACGATAATACCTCGTCACAGCTCGCACTTTGCATCTTTCGTGCCTGGATAATAATTATCGTTGCGCAATCGTGAATGTGATGAACGCGAAACGACATAGGTTTTCGATCGATGAAATGTTATTCGTCGACAAGATACATTTGAAAATTGGGATAGAGAGGCTATGAATTCCAAAGTGACTAAACGAACCAGCGAATGCCACAAGAAGAAACGGAGCAAAATAGGAGCAAAATAGGATCAACGAAAAACATCGAGAGCTTTTTGAAAGCGCCGCATTTTTCCCGAGGTTCAGAGCAGTCGACGAAAATAAACGAGGAAGCGGAGAGACTCCGCTGGTGTAAAACGCTCGGCCCGCGTAATCGCGATGCCGTCGTTTATTGATTCGCTTCGTTCCACCGAGGACGCCGGTTTATCCCGTCGTCGACGCATTCGTGACCAGTTACTACTCGTTGGCTGCGTTACAAACCTGCGAACTTTCCTCGAAATCAGCTAGCAACGCTTTCGAGACGTCTGTCCCTACTCTGGTGATAAACTGACTAATCGATTTTCTAACTCCTAAGAGGCATGTCGCTCTCGTTTTCCCTTTGGCTTTTCTCTGAGGACATTAAAAAGGAACTGGATGCATCGAGACGCGAATTGACAGCACAACTCGAATCGTCAACGAGTAGTTGATGGTATGGATATATCGTACTCTAAGGAAAATGCAAATGTTCGGAGGGAAGAAGGAAGCTTTTCTGCAGCGATCCGCGAAAAACCGTGGCTCGCATATTTTCTCTCAATTTCACCGAGATGATCTCCGGTATCGAGAAAATCGCTGGGCAGGAAGGCGACGGTGGGGTGAAACGGATCGATACGCGTGCAGAGCATAACTCGGACAGGGAGGATAACATCCATCAGAAACGAGTTAGAATCGCGGTACGTGGGCACAGCCACTAGCAGGATTCCGTAATAGACGGAACCCGCTAGTAAAACGGCAGTATTGCGATAAGAAAAAGAGCAATTAGAAGTTTGTGTAACGACAAGCAGTGGCACTCGTTAGAGAACGTGCTAATAAAGTGGTGATGTGCCGAACGAGCCGAAGGGAACGAAGATGCCCAATGATGGTATCCGCTTTTTATTTGCCGTTTAAACCAAAGACTGGCAAGTGTCCAAAGATCCCTCGAACGGCAGAGTAAGCGCTTTAATTTGTTAATGCACGTCTTCATTGGGTATTTCCTGCTTGAGGTATTTCGTGATTCAATTTAATTAGGGTATCGCGGAAGGATCGCTGGCTCAACGAATTGGGAGAGAGAAAGACGCCGAGAGCGAGCCTCTTCCGCCGCTTTTAGCAATTTCTGCCAGAGATACCGCTTCAACCGATTATTTCCCTTCGCTGCCGGCTAACCCGGAACATCTGTGAAATCTCTCTCCTTGTCTCTCCTCCTCTTTGTAGCCTCTTCACGCGTTAAGCAACCCTTTGTTGCGCTCCACTTACACCACCGTCTACCTAATAGTTTTCAAAATATTGGCAAACATCTAAATGCATCGATAGTCGCGCAGGACGTACCGTGTGGAAAGCACGCTCGTAGCTCGGAGAGAGATAGTTTCATCGCCACGGAAACAACGAACAAAATGTTACAATAATGAAATAACGAGCAACTGTTCCATCTGATTTTGTCTCCGAGTTATATTCGTTCAGCTTGCTCGCCATTCACTTGTCTTCAACGCTGTTTAACGCCACAATACTCAGAGATTATAGAACCGATAACAGGAAACAGGCGCGAGAAATTGCTACAATTTCTTTCATTTATAAATTGGTAAGGTTGCTTTGATTTGACAAAAATTCAATCGGCGCCGTGGTAAATACCGCTCATGCAATTTTGCGGATCGAATTTTAATTTGTTCCCCAGATATTCGAGCTCAGTATCGACGCTATCGTTAATATAAAATAATTAATTAACGATACCGCAATAAAGAGAAAGCTACTTCTTTTCTCCTGGTGCATTAAAATTTCAGCGTATCGATTTTCGAGCGGTAAATTAGCCACGAACGTACGGAATCTGCTTTCGCGCGGTAATCTCGTTTTTGGTAATCACCTTTGCATCAATATTATACCGTATCGATACAAATGCAATTAACCGTGCAGCAGCGCCGCTCAGAGCATATTCAATTCGCGACATTTATTTCGCGAATAAACGCAGCTACGACATCTACAGAAACGTGGATTTCGATTTATCGTAATTTCGTCGCGTTTAGCATTATCCCGGATCGATGTTTCGCTAAAACGTCGAACTTCAAGTCGTATCGATACAAATTCACTCCTACTACCCACACATGTACTAATCTAACTCCGTATGCGATGTCGCGCGTGTTTATTCAAGCGCTTTAAACCAATTATGTACCTTTTCCTTATCCCCATTTTTATAAAAGAACCGGAAACGTCGGAAAACCGACGTTTATATACCACAATAGCAAGAACCATTAAATAACTCAGCAAAATCAGTGTTAAAATATTCCACTTGATTCGGAATAATTCTATTTAAGCCATTCCACAATCTGCTTTATAGAAAACGATCAGAAATTGTCATTCACGGTCCCGTAGAAAATGGAAAGAGCCGCAAACAAGGTTAATTGTCAGTTAGCAGTTTCCGTTCCCGCTGATTTCCACCTATACTCTGCTCTCCTATGGCTCGGGTCACCCAATTATGCCGAAAACCAGTTTCCTAGCCTGCCTGTCGGCCCCTCATTATAAACGATAAATTCCGAAAAGAAAGTCGGCCTGATAACGAAAACAACGCAGGACCAAGTGAAATTTTCGCAACAGAATTACGCTCCGAACTCTGACCAGCATCGAAAGTCCTCCATCTACCTTATACTAGAACCGCTGCGCGTCGCAGAAACATCTTAACGAAATCATCGGTCCGATTGCATTTACGACAGTGTCATTAAAGTTACAGGAGTACAGAGCCCATTATCGACAGGCAACGGCAGCTCTCGTTCGAGTACTTTTGATAGCATTAGCGGTACTGTTTACCGGTAAATGGTCTCCCTCGAATTCCATCGCGTATCTCGTCGAACGAGACAGAGCAATGGCGGAGGGATGGAAAAAGAGGAGAGAGAGGAAGACGCAGTTCCACGCGCCTCGACCGCGCAAACGTCAACGTGGTCGTCGTCGTCGTTGGCGACGTCGGTGCGAAGCGTGTCCTTGCTTTCTAATTGTCGTATAATTACGGTACGCACGCGGCCAGGGAGTCTGTTGGTCGTCCGTGAGGCACTCCGCGCGGCACTCCGCGCGGCACTCGGTCTATATTTAACTGGCTGTTTCAGCGTAGCCAGCTCGCGCGTTCTTGCTCGCTAGGCCGACCAGCGGAGACGAACCGACACGAGGAAACCGCCACGTCGGGCCAGAGAAAAACAAGGAAGAAGGGAATTGCGTAAGAGCCAAGCGCGCATTACGCGTCGATTCGCGCCTAGCTTTGAGCCTTTGCTAGCTCCCCTTGTTAACCTGGTTGAACGACGGCTTTGCTAGCTGATGAGACTTTACCGCGCTCACTTCGGGATTTTCGAGAACGATTTTTCAGCTATCTGCTAAGTACTTTGATAAGCTGTTTATATTGATATGCGCTATATTATCTAACTGGGGGACACCTAAGTGGTATCAGCTGCTTTCAATGTTCGATAGAGGGAAAATGTTTCATTGGGAGAATGAAACATTTTTCTGGAGAGATGATTTTCGAGTATTGTGATCTCTAGAAATGGACAATTTTAAAATTACTATTCAATTTCCTTTTTCGTGTAATACCGATTAAGGAGCCGATTAAAGGTGCAAAATTAGTAGAGAAGACGAGGTTTTAAATGAAAAAACGCGCGCGAGAGGAAAAGCAGACTAGACAGATGAAAAATTAAGATCCTAAAACGATTCGGGGAAATGTGCTAGACGTGACATTAAAAATCCATGGAGTAGAAGAGGCAGAGAGGACGGACAACGTTAATGGTGACAGGTTTCGAGCGAACGAGAAAAAGAAAACGGGGAAAAAGAACGATGCGTCCCGTTGCGGACACGCCGATAACGTTGCGTCCCGGTTTCCTCGTTATTTCATCATCCAACAGCGGGGGAGTCCTCGATATACCCTTCACCCCTCTTGTCTGCAGCTCAAACGGAATTCGATATTCAACTCACGCTTTGACTACGACCAGACTATCCGCGAGCAAAGATTTTTAATCATTTTATCAACGCGTCGATCAAATATCATCAGGCCGATTTAATTAAATGACTAAATATCTTTGGATTTACATCTCTAAGAGCTTCACACCCTCTCAACGAAGACAGAAAATATAGAACTGCGCAATTAAATCTCGACGCGTCAGAGATCTCTCCCTTCAGGGAGAATTACTCGAGTCGTTTGGTCTAGTGTTACAGTGAATTCGTCAGCGTGCACTCGAACAAACTACTGTTCCGCAGTTGAACGAGCGAGGAAAAAGAATCACAAGTTCGGCCGAAACTTTCCCCTTGACGTCACGACAGGAGGGGATAAGCGGCGGAAGACGATAGTGAAGTATCGCGGCGCGAGTTGCCGGTTAATTAAATGGAGTTCCGCGTCAGAAGCTAAGGCTAAGGAGCCAACATCCAGTTAGTCGAGTCTTTGCTGCCGGAAGAGAAAACTTTCAAAGGGGAGTGCACGGGGGGATAAGAAAAACGCGGGGAGGGCTGGCGGAGGCCGCAATGAACCGAGTGGGGGGAACAGCTGGAAGGAGGGTGAGAGGGAAATGGTGAGAAGAGGAGAAGAGGAGAAGAGGAGAAGAGGCGAGAGAGCAAAATCGCGGGGAGTGAGGTGATTAAGCGACGGTATATCGCGTTCCGCTTCGGTAAATCGCTGATTGGAGACGCGGAAATGGAATCGAAGAACGAAAAGCTGCGAGAGGTATCGCTGGGGAGGAAGAATGACGAGCGTGGAGTTCGCCAAAGAAACGACCGAATGGAGAGATTGCCTTCGAGAGATCGGAGAAAAAGAGGAAGGAGAACAACGTACTATTCGCTCCGACAATGATAATGACGATGAATGACGGTAACGCGTCGTAAGGGTCTCATTCAGGAAAGCCACGACAATTTCATACTTTCTATTTTTAGATCTGAAAATATTTTCAGGCCTGAAATGTTTGCTTTTATTTTAATTTGCACCAACAACGAATTAAAGAATTTTTTGTTTCACCGTTAACGATCAACTCTATGGTTGAACACGAGAAACAACTGAATCGTATACATGAAATTATTCCACTCAACCAAAGCACAGAACGTGAACAAGTGTTTACAAGCTTTTACCCCTGGTATTAATTTATAAGTAAAAATAGCGTGCTACCAAATGGAAATACAATGGTGCAGAATCAACAGCCAATTAGCGCGGCATGTGCGTCCGAAATCCCACCGTGCTATGTTCGAATGCATTCGTTGTTATTTCAATCAATTTATCTTTTTGTGTTTCATCTCATTGTCAGCATTGACGGACATCATTCACGAGTGCGCTATAAAAGTGGGACAAATACGAGGAGAGTTGCTTGTGCTACATTCTCCGTTCATATCAAGTTTCCGCGAGGGGAAATGCACTCCAAACCGGCGATCATAAGATAAAATTAAACGACCACTTACGCAATGTGCGCTGCGCACGTGTGATCAGCCCTTTTTTGCGATACGACTATAGAGAAAAAACTGCGAATACATTTTTTCTACCTCGCGAAACATCGGCTAACACGAAAAACAGGTTCTCCTAGCGTATCGAAGATCGACGAACGGATTGTTTGTTTATTCATCTGGTCGGAGGCTAGTCGCGTGGACGCTTCGAATCGTTTTTTGTCAGTCCCCATGTTTTTTCCCACAGTCGTCAGCAAAAACGCTTGCTCGCAATTCCGAGAAATGCTTCGATCATTGAAGATCAATTTGTTTACTCAATTTTGCGGAGGCTAGTCGCGTGAACGCTTCGCATTGTTTTCTTGCTGGTTCCTACATTTTTTCCCACGGTCGCGGTCACCAGCAAAAATACGAGTAGCCAGTTCTCTTTCCCGCAGTTCCGAAAAATGCATCGAGATTTCGATCCTCTATGGCTTTAAAGTTTCGGAAATCCTCATAGAAAAATTTTTATGATTTTTTCATCGAAAATTAGTAACCCATTAGTGATTTTACAGCCGGCAGGTTTTTCAGGTTACACGTTACGTAGGTATGCGCGTGCAAGGAATAAGCCTCCGAGACACATGAGCATTGTGAGTCGGTCGTTACGACAGAAGGCACAGCGAAGAGATAACGATTCAACTTGTCGCGGCCGCTTTCACACGGTCCTATTGTCAGAGCAATCCCGCATAACGGTACGTCAATCCGGATTCTGTCTCTCGTTAGTAACCAGCCAAAGAGCGGACTTTACGACAGAGAACTGAAAAAATAATACTGAAAAAATAAGTCAAAGGTTGCGTGATTTCAATGGCACGATTAGATATGTGCAGGTAGATATTTGAGGAGCTTCCGAGTTGCGAGAGTAATGCGTGCATCTCGAAATAATGCACTGTCTAGTTTGTAATTGTATTTAATGAGGTATAGAAAGGATGGAACCCTGTCATCGAGGTGTTCGAGAGAATAGTTTTTCTTCGATTTCGGGGCAGCGTGTCCCCCGGGGAACGGGATTAATAATAGCGGTGAGTGCAGAACCGCAGCACGCCGGGCGCGATGCACACAGAGAGGGCAGCCAATCGAGGATAAGCCGGGTCGAGTGTGCACGCAAGCGCTTTGCAAGCGCTTTGCAAGCGCTTTGCCAGCGCCAGAACGTGCCACATGGCCGCCACCTTGGCAATGCGTTGACCCTAAAGTAGAGCGTTTACCACTACTACTATCGCTGCAGCTCGGTGCAGCCGAGTCTGCTAGGCCTGTTTCGAGCGGTCGTGGCTAGCTGCTCATGTTTCTCCACGCGTGCACTCGCGCGACTTAGATCCTCGTCGATTCGAGTGTTGCTCTTTTTCAGATACCGCCGTGGCAGCGGCCCTCCGCACGAGCTACGCGTGTCTTCGCCTACTAGCGAGCCCTGCTCTAAATTTAACCAGTTGCATTTGTCTCGGAGGAAATACCCTTGCTTTCCACGTGCGTTCGCGGCCGCTCTTTAATAAATTTTATAGTCACGGGATAGTTCAGAGAAGAGCACATTGAGCCTGAAGAGGACTCTGGTCTGAGGCTCACGCTGGACATTAACGCCCTGCCAGCCATTCAAATCTAGATATCCCTGAATAACTCCAATGTAACGCAGACGAGTACGCGATGAAGGAAAACACTTCGTGTCATGCTTTTAGAAACAACTTTTTCTTAATGATGACTTATGCTTCTCTGTTTACTATAACGAGCACATGCTGCGTACACAGAATTAGTCACTTCATCAGCAAGTCAAAGGATACAAACGAAAACATGTTGCGAAATGTTTTTTATTTCAAAGAGCACGACGAATCCCCGTAGTCTCGATCGGAATGAAAAAATTACAGAAAGTTTGCATTTCTATCAGCCAACATTGCGTTATTGTACTCCAAACATCGCGTGCTGTTCAAGACACGCATAATAACAGTCGACTACTACAACAATCGACCCGTCACTCGCACGAAACCGATACCATAGCTTGGCGTGAAATACAATCGACAATTCGACGATTATCTTATCGAGAACCGTATCGACTTCCAAATATAAATCAATTTTATTTGTTTATTATACTACACACTACTACAAAGTCGACCAATTTGTATAACAAAACAAATGAAATTGGTGGAATCTAGGACAACAGATAGCGATACCTATCGAAACAGTACGAATCTCCCGACCATTCCCTCGTGAACAAAGCATGCGCGAATACCTGCATATGTACCTGGAAGTCGAGAAGAGTAGCAAAGTGGCGGCGTCGAATGAAGATGGTGAAAAGCGTGCGAAATGAAGGTACAACGCGGTGAAAGATAGAGACGAAGGAGCATAGGGAAACCAAAACCACCTGTAACCGCTTATCTGCTGGTACTTATCTCTCGGTGTTTACAGATTGAGGATAAGATTACACGTTCAAGTTATCACGCAGAGAACGAACGCATTATGTACCAAAGTATCTGACCGCCGTGCAAAATCGAGTCTGTTCCGATCTTCAATTTCACTCGTGTCCAAAATCAAGCTTTAATCGAATCATAGAACAATGAGCGCAAACAGGCTCGAGAAACCGTGAACATAGTTTGGATCGAGCTTCCTTTCCGCGAAAATGTACGAAATAACGCAGTGGGATAAAGTTGACATACGGTAGGAAATTAAAATTTCTGGACCCGAACTTGGGGCATTTCATGTTTCGACGTTGTACGTGTTTCAATGCTGTTGAGGATCGTTTTCTCGCTAGATTGAACAGTGAAAGCACACGAAAGCTAGCAATAAAGCGATGAATGAACGTTGGCTCGAATTCGCTCCCTGAGTGTAGATACAGCAGCGTGGCGCGGCGGCTAGATCGAGTCCAGAAGTCCGATCGAGAAGAATTTCTCTCGTTTCCCGCGTCGATCGCGACCCTAAAGCCGTGTGCACAGCCGTGTGCACCTTGCAACTGATCGATAAGAACCGATATCTCTCCGGTGCTCTTGTCGCTGACACAAATCCAGCAAAGTATACCGACGATAAAGGTTTCCCATTCCGTGAAACGTTTACGGTGCAGCTATCGCCGAATCGGCAGAGGGGCAAAAATCCAGTTTCTACACGGAGGAAACCAGTTCCCCTTGAAATATTAGATACCAGCCGCGCAATACCGAAGAAGGACTCGAGATTTTTACACAGGCCCGAGTGAGAAACGACTGGTCGTGGAGGTCCACGGACCTTTCTATGAAGTCGATAACGAATGAAGTCGTTGCTCTCCCCAGCCGTCCTTCGCGGCCCACGCAGCTTCGCAAGGGTTTTCCTGCGCGCGAAACCGAGCGCAGTTGCGCGCAGTTGCGCGCAGCTCCAACAGTGATCGGTGTGTGTGAATGAGCCTGCACACGCTATACACAGGTGGGTGGTGCACGAGCTCTCGCATAACTAAAGCGGGGAACGAAAGTGCCTTTGTCGCGTGCGCGAGCATGGATGCTTGTTAATTTCACACGATACTGGAATCCAATAACAACGCTGTCACGTATTATGCGAACCTAAATGAGAATGTAATGCAGGATTTAGCGATCTTTGGAGTGACAGTTTAAGGAAATGTCGCACATTTTCAGTTGTTCAGGGGAGTCCAGAAATGAAGCCCAAGATGAGCGAACCTCTTCCATCTGCTTCAACCTGCTCCAACTTACTCGACCCCTCTGTAGGTAGTCTCGAGTGGCCCAACCCTCCTAACCAAGGGTTAAGGAATTGACCTCTGAATAATTTAACGATATTTACTACTGGGTACTATTACACGTTGTAGACTTCAACCTTGACCGTAACACGAGTCAATTTTCAGTCACGAGACTGTCGTCGAGGAAAAGTAACGCTCCAGTGCTGTTACTCGCCCGATATCTTTATCTGCGATGGAGCTTACCACTCAACTGATTCGAATGCTTCGCCATAAGTCGATCTCGATCGAGTTTTTCTATGCATGACTAGCATAACCTTGGAACTAATTACTCGCTGGCTCGTAAATAGCGAAGTGCTCGTGACGGTGACCGTGCAGGTTTGCATGCATCGGCGCGTGCATTCGCTCGACCGCGAATTCGCTGCTCTCTCAATCAACGTTCATCTCAGACAATGAAAATTAACGACCTAAAACGAAATGATCGAACAACGCGTACACATAGATTCACCACTTTTCCTTATGAAGAGTGTTGACCTGAGAAAGGAGAGAAGCTCGAGTGACTCGACCGAGTCGATCGAATCCGAGCGAGGCAACAAGAGCGAACGGAACATCGATTCGATTTTTCGCTAACGATTGATTGAGTTGCGCTCAGCTTGTATCTAACGCTGCTCACAGTTCGATCCAACCAGTTTCCAAACAATAACCGAAGAACTCGTAGCTGGTATTTTGTATCGCCTAAAAATACATCGACTATTAATACACACGATCCCGTTGCCAACAGCAGATTCCACTACCACGACGAGACTATTTTTATTATTTTATGGCTGCCAAAAAACAGTGTTCCCTCGAGCGTTCAGCGTGCACAGAACTCGCGTATCGAATCAACTACGCGTCACTGCGTAATCAAAGCCTGCGTTATCGGTGGATTATCGCGTTTCAAACGCCGTGGTATCGCGGGACGCGTTAACACGGCAAGGCGATCTCGCAAGGCGGTCACAAGTGACTCGAGACTAGTTTCTTTGTAGTCTCGACAGCAGATTACAGTTCGCGTGAAGTAACGATGACGTCAATAACGATACCAGCCCAACGGCGACAATAAAGCTAACAGAGAAGTAGGTATCCACTACCGCTCCCCATTAATATGTCGACCCTCGAGACGCAATTCGAGATATGCTGCGAAAATATCGAGAGAAGCTTTCGCGACGAACAAGACGCCACTGAGTTTCACGCTCGTCAATCGATCGTGGTTATCGCGCGATTGAAAGAGCATTTAATCACAAGTAGAGAAAAGAATGATTGAAATGCGCCCGGGGCTGTTGTTGAACGGAACAAGGGAGCACGATGACAGATTGATCAATATCTGAACAATGATTAGCGTTAATGCGAGCGGCTTTTAAATAGGAAGGGTGGCTATCGAAAAACGATACTCGAAGTCATCGCCTGTAAAGCAAGTTGCACAAATTTCCGTGAGCTCGTTGGTCAGATTAAACGATGGCAATACTAGTCAGACGACTGGAGAGTAATTTCTTTCTTTCGTTATTCAGCGAATAATGTATCAGAGGATAATTTAATCGCTGAAACTGAAATCTCCGCAACGTTGTACTTTACTCATTTCGATGTGTTCGCGCGGCGAAAGGAAGCTCGGGCTTTAAATTCGTTTCGTCCCAACAGCTTGAGGAAGGGTCGGCGTTATAAAATAGCAGGGGTTATAGCATCGTTAAAGTGTTTTGACAAACGTCTGCCGAGTTCAGGATACAATCCAAACGCCTAAGGTCAAGCGTCCAGAGCGAGTCGCTAATGAAATCTCGAACGCAATAACGAGAACCGTCGAGAACCGTCGAAAACCGTATTTCCGGCCCATTTAATCCACTTTGCTGCAGTCTTTTAACTATTACCGTGCCGCGGCTTCTTAAATCATTGCGTTTACCTATGGGTTTACGAGCTTGCAATTTTTCATCTTGAACGAGCATGCTGTACGTAAGCGGATACTTAAATTCATTTCGTCGATTTTTTGCACGAAGAAAAAGAAAAAGGTAGTAAAGAGGGGTAAGGAAGGAAGAGCAACAGAATTTGAAAATCAACGAAGCATTATCGTTCGTCGAGACAGAGCAAAAGTTTTATAATTCTTAAGACGAGGACTTGCTTCCTCATTACTAGTACGATTTTGCTGAAGAGCGATTCGCGAAGAGTACAATAGCGGGAGAGTGCGGGAGAGTGCGGGAGGAAAGACGCCAGTCTGGCCCACCCTCGACCCCCTGTCTGTTCCTCGCAGGAGTTTACTCGCTACCAGACGTAATTTTCTCTTTCCCATTTACTCCTACCTCTCCCTCGGGCTCTCCTTCCTGTCTCTATTCCTGTCGCTATCCTAAGCAAATTGTTCTACGACTCGCCTTGTTCCGACGATGCAACAACAGAACGAGGATACCATTTACCCTCTCCTGATGCATTTTCTCGCTGCTTATAGACTTCCACTACGATCTCTTTACAAATTCGCTGTAATTGGCGTTGCAAGTTGTAAGCACCTTCGTTGACGTTTCAAATGCCAGCTTCTTTGAAGACGAGTGTGTTTTGGTACTCTGAATTTCGCAGGAGAAATAAACAATATTATTTCTTGAAACTTCATAAATACTTAAGCTTCAAAAATTCTGTAACGCAATTACTAATAGTCAAACGCTTTATTATCCATCAGCCTACATACAGTCTGAAGGCAGAGAAGATTGGAGAGTTCCAACGCTTAGAACAGCACGCTTCTGAGGAAAAGAACGCCTTGCTTTCTCCGCAAAGTGGATCTCGCCGGCTCACTGATGCAACTCTACAGAAAATGCATCTACAATACACGGAAAGGTTCTCTTTATAATCTCGGAATCGTTCCAAGCAGACGTCTAAATTATGAAGCATAAAAGCAAAGCAAAACGACAATGATATTCCGTACTAACGAAAGTACAGAGAGTTCTATCGACTTCGATATTAGACAAAACGGCGCCAAAACGGCGCCAAAACGGAGTTTTATTTTTCTGCCCAGAATCCTCACGATAACTGTTCGATATTAGTAAACGCTAGAGCGCGGGTTCGGTCAACGATCGACGGACTCTGGCCCGTACGGGACACGATAAACCGTGAACAGGCGTCGTCGCGATGAGAATCTCGCAGCGTCCATTCCGAGTGCAATTTGAAGAGCAACGGGAGTGGAAAGTAGCGCAGACATCGCGAGATGTTTCACGGTTTTTTAATGAACAGAAAATGATCTCGACAGGCTCCAATTATTGTCCCCCTCGCCATGGTGCACTTTTTACACGCATTAAGCGAGAGACTGGCACGGAGCCGCTCGTGAACTAAGCCGGAGAACGCGCAACGGATAAAGAACCAGCGACGAGAAATAAATAACCAGATAAAATGAGGGAGGACCGGTGTGCAGCCGCGGGGGAGGGGAAGAATGAGTAAGAGTGGGAGGAGAACGAGTACACGGTGGGAGTTTATCTCGGTTACGGAGCACGTAGTATATACAAGAGGCAAGGAGGCAGAGGAGGCGAAGAAGAACCTTCGCTAAATCGATATTACCATCGCCGTCGCTATCGCCAGCGGCACGACCGTCGTATCCTTTCAGAAGGCCAGCCCTGAACCAGACCTTCCGAACATACTAGCTTGCCTCCGTCGATTATCATTAATTCTTTTTCTTTCTCTTCTCCGACCGATAAAATCTCTCCCCGCCCCAAACTTAGTTGAGTTGGCTCGTTCGACGACCGAAGCGAATTTACCGTTACCTTATCAATGCGCTGCTGTTGCGTTATTGTTGACGATTCGTCGACTATTTGGAGATAACAACGTAGCAACCGACAACGAACTTGTAACACATCACTGTGGAGGTCTTCTCGAAGGTTGCGATAAATTACATTTAATTCTCGATTCATGAGAAAACCCTTTAGTTTATTCCCGCAGCCTTTTCAAGGTCCCAGGCAATTTGCTAGCGGTCTCGTAACATTTATGCGGTCGTTGAATCGTAACGTGGACCGATAATCCAAGGTGAGGGGACGGAAGAGGAAAGGGAGTCAAATTAGAAAAATTGTGATCAGGATGATTTACGAGTCGCGGACGAACGGTCGGGCAAAGCGAGGGGCGAGAACGCACAGAAGGGAATGAAAGGTGGAACTGCGAAAACGGGGGTGGAAATTTATGGTCCCGCAACAGATGCGTCCCCAAAGGACGATATATTCCTTTCCCTAAGAATATAATACAGGAAGGTGGTGGATAGAGGTACAACTAGCTAAACGCGAGAGACACGTTAACATTTTGTATTTTTGATTCATTTGAGACGTGCGAAAATTCAAAAATTCAAAAATTTGAATATTTGAATTTTCAAAAATTCAAAAATTCAAATATTGAAAAATATAAAATTTCAATATTCAAATATTTGAAAATTTACGTAGTTTAGCAATTTGAAAAATTTTCTACGGAGCGAAACTAAACAACCATCTATGCAGATAAATCGACGTAATTTCGCCAAATCCTGGGCGCGCTTTCGAATTATCCGACTCTATCAATCGCACTGTTTGATGCCACAATTTCCACAGTAATCGCACCAGTTTATCGTAACGGGGCATGGTAATGCCAATAACAGATAATCACGCGTCGGTTGTATAATATCAATGCAGCATATCGTGTAACGTGTATGGAAGACCCTTCGCGTACGATCACACCATTGCAAGATCCACGAACGAAGCCTAGTACGTACATACATCCATACATGTAACTAACACCGTGATAACGAGAAAACTGTCTTTTCGAGGGTGCGAGGAAAATCCAATGGTGCGAACCACTTGTGCTCGACACGATAGAAGGAACAGAGACTACTCTCGTCGAGAGGAGTTTTACTTTCGATTCGTTGCGTTCGACGAGCAAACTCCAAATCCCAACTTGTGCTGGTCGTTCGAGCGCTCGAGGTTACGCTTCTCGAGAGAAGAACAAAAAGTGAGCAAAGAGAGGGGAAAGAGGAAACCGTAACTGCGAGGACGATCGATCCACGCCACCGCGATTATTATTCCCCGAAAGGCAAACTTATGAAATCCTTCGTCTCACGGTCGAACGATCAATTCGAGTCGAAGAGAAATTTCTTGCAGACTCTTCTCGAGAACTCGATTACACTCACCCGTGGACTCTGAATGGGGTGGGAAGAAAAAGGAAGAAAAAGGAAGAAAAAGGAAGAAAAAAGTAAACACTCGGTCTAGCTTGCCGGGCAATTAAGCTCCAGGATTTTTCGAATATCGGTCGGGGCGAGAGGACCCAAGAGGCAAGCAGGAAATTTCGAAGATAGCTTCCTCCCTGTTCGTTCGACCTGCCTTGTCCCTCGTCGCCTCCACAACGCAACCTCCAGTCGTAAACCTACCCTGGGATCCCTCTCATAAACGAGAAGCATTGTGCTCGACCTAAGTTCTGCGAACGACACACGCGTGCATCGACTACCACGACAGAGAGGCAGTCAAAGGATCGGTGAGAGAGAGAGAGAGAGAGAGAGAGTGAGAGAGGGGGGGGAAGGCAAGAGGTCGAGGAAACCCTTGGCCTCGTGTCTTTCATCTCTCGCCTAGGCTCCTCACTAGGCTTTGTTCCGATCAGCAGCCCCACGGCTCCTACATTCTTTTCTTGGATTTCTTCTTCAGAAAACTGTGTTCATGGAAATATGAAACACCAAGTTACGGTAACTTTTATTGTTTGAAACATCGATGAAAAGAAAATCTTACGTATTTCATATGTGGAACATATGGCTGCCCAGGGAAAGATGACAAAGGAAACGTGTAGTCTCGTTTCTCTCGAGTTTTAACATTACCATGTATAATAGATCTACAATAAAACTTTGCTCAACCAATTTAACATGGATTCGAAGCTGGAGTGCCTCTCTCGATGGTTACAAATATTTCCTTTATTTTTGACAAAATACTATTGCCACAGTAGGCATGTATTCTATTCGTAGAAATAGAAATAAAGATCTGTAGTGAGTGCAAAGTCGAAGGAAATGCAACAAGAGATAGGAAAACTCGTGCGACGCAGCGAAAAGAGAAAGCAGAGACTGGTGTATGCTCGTTGACCAGCTGTCCACGAGTACAAACGCATTTATAATTGTACGCGGGTCGACACGGCTGCAAGCATTAGCGCATGCCAACTAAATTCGAAGCGACTCGAGGCACAGTGACAAGTGCCCTCGTGGACGGCGCAACTGCAACGCGGGGGACCAGTTATTACTGTCATAGACACGCGCGCCCCACCCTTCCTACTCCATCTACCCCCGTTTCCAGGCCTGCCGACGCTCTCTCCCGTTCCGTTTAAGGTTCTCGCTGGAATACCGAATCAACGAGACACGTTCGCCGCGCTCCACCGACTGAAGAAATATTTCATCCGACAACAGTTTCGCCTCCCGTTCGTTCGACTTGCGAACCGTTCGTTGCACTTTGCCACGTTTCGTTTAAATTTCGTTCTACTGCAGGGAAATAGTCGCGTGCAAATGTATCGTCAGTTGCTCTTCATTTATCCCTTTCCCTCGAATTGCTCCTCTCATGAGGAGTATCCTCGAAGGCAACGCGTGAAAGAGGCCGAGCACAATCGCGAGCTAACAGTAAACTTACGATTCTCCGTGAGAGACGAAAACAAACAATCGGAAATAACTTGGCGCAATAGATTGTCCCACCTGGCGAGCGTCTCGCGCAGAAAAAAACGCGAGGAAAACAATGACACAACGCGCTATTATTCACCCCGAGCACACGTGCCTGTGCACACACGTACACGGGAATCCAACGGTTTACTCGAGCGAAATGAAAAGAGCGCACGGGGGCAAAATGAGATTGAATATCAGTAGAAAATTGCTTCTCGCTCGCGTGAAGAGAACTTTCGTTTTCCGCCACTCAATTCTCGCCAAGATTCTTGACTATAATTACTCGAAGCACGGGGGAAGGAGAACGTGTAGTTACGAAGGAAAACTGAATTAGGTCTCGAAACAATCGCATTTTCACCGTTCACCACACGCACACAGTTGTGGATACAATTGCAGGGGTGAATTCGAGAAATAAAAGTAATGACAAAAAATGCTGCAAATATTAGTCTTATTTCACCGCGTTTCTTTGTCCCTAAACTATAAAGAAAAAGTTGAGTAAGGCGTGAGGTAATTCATTCGTTATTGTGCACTAGATTCGCACGATCGTTCTCGCGAATTTCAGGAAGATGATCTGGGGGTTTGAACGAGCTCGTGTTATCCATCGATGGAGTTTCAGTTTGCGTTAATTACGCCAAGAATGAATCGTTGCCGCGGTGCGGTGCGTCGGGCTAACCACCGATCGCGATAAAGATGTATGTAAATAGAGCGGAAATGTTCTCTCTCTCGAGGCGGCGAACTTGCGCGTAGGGAGGCGCGTAGGGAGGCGCGTCGATCGGTACCACGCTTTCCTAATTAAGGCAATTTTCACGAGCGACCCGAGGTCACGAAACCGACGCCGATGTGGACGCGTGCGACCTCGAGCCCGCTATTTACGACACGATTTACAGCCGACCAAGGAAACTCGTCGCGCGAGAAAAGAGTAGCGTAATTGCGCGAGCATTTTTCTCTGACCCATACCTAAGTGGAGCGAGCTGACGCAAAACGACTCTTAAACGCTGGATCTGGATTCTTCAAGAATCAGAATTTCGGAAATCTCCAGTGACCATAAAACTGAAGACCAACATACAATTCCAGGCAATGTATTTTTAGACGTTTACGGCGTGCATGTAACCATGAAACGGACATTTTCCTGTCAACTAAACGAGTTTATTACGAAAGACCAGTATTTAGAATTGCACGTCCGTCCGTTTACAGCATAAATTCGCGGAGGTTAGAATACCCAAACGACCCTCAATGAAAATTTCAGCTTGACAGGAAGAGAAAAGCGAGAAAACGCGAAGGAGGAAAAAGCGAGAACGTCGGAGAGCGACGGACGCAAAAACGAGGGGAGCACACCGACGGAACGACTCTGTATTTTACGTACGAGGATACGCAAGGGTCATACGTACATTTGCGCGTGCTTTACGACGCCTAGCAAGGTGGTTGGTGCTTACATCACACGATATGTTCGACAGACGTCGTCGGTCCTACATATCGAACGCACGAAACGCTATAAACATTTTAGCAATCTATTTTTTCAGCGTCAAAAGAACCATGTTCCGCTGTTCCGTGACGACGCATTGTTTAACGCTTTCCAGACGATTAAAACAGCAAAACATGACAACGTATTTTCTGGTATGCAAATTGGCAAGTTTACGGCACCGTCTCCTATCAGCGCGCAATTACCCATATTTCAGCTACAAATTACGCAACACCTCACTTATCGGTGACAATTTCAAACTTGTTTCCGCGACGTTATATTCATGGAAACTCGTTTACTCGTTATTCTTCGCTGCAACGTGTAAAAATACGACCATCACAGAGTGCTCGTTATATTTTTGGTCACATAAAAATAAACTACCACATTATCCTATGATAAAAGATTCATACCTCTTCCATGTGATTCCCCTTATACATTTGATGATAGAAAGGAAACACTACGACCTTCTTTCACCTCTTCAGAAATATCCGGAGAGAAAAAGGAAACAGAAATCTTAACGAAAAACTATTCACACATTCACTCGCATTATCAGCAACGTCTGCCACTATCGTATCACTCGTATCACTCGTATCACTCGTATCATTACCGCAAAGATAGTTTATCTCCTTCAACTCGGGCACGAGTAAGACCCTCCCAACACTGCAGGCGATCGCTAGGTCGAAGGCATCGTTAACATGCAAGAAGCGAAGCGTTGCTTCCACCGTTGCACCGCCTCAGAAACCTCACCCCCGATTTTGTCGAGGAAAGTTCAAGAAACAATCCAGTATTTTTGACCGCAGCTCGTTGTGCAGTTGTTGTCGGGATGGCGCGTTCAGAAGTTTCGAATCGGCGCGGCGCGAAGAAAAACAGAAAGCGCAGACTGGAATCGTAGAAACGACAGGAAAGCAAGGAGAATGGAACGCGTCGTAATGGTCGGCTCGAGACACCGGTTACGCCGTTAGTCGTCCCACTTGCGGACAAACTTGATTCGCGCTCGTCAACGAAATCCAGTCGCGCACCACCGCTAAATTTCATTATCTCAAAACCGCGAAAATTGAAACGACTTTCTCCCGCCTGGCCGAGCAATTTGCTCGTGCCTGTCCGCTCCCTCGCTGCATTCTAGCCCACGGAGAGAGGAAGGGAAACTTTGCTCCGCGAATTCGCGGATCGATCGGCGAGCAGACGAAAAGCGCTTTTCGCGGACGCCTGCGAGTTTCCACGAAATTGGACCGCCTCAATCTCGGGGCGAGGAGCGTGTCGCGTCCCTCAGAGGATGCTCCATATGCAGGAATTCGTGGATACATTGAAACAGGTTGGTTCACCCATCGAAGAGATCGAAATATGCATCCTTTCCCCTTTACATATATGACATTTAAATCGTCACTCTTGGCACGCGGCTCTCCCGTCCATTTACGATCCTTTTTTTCTATACATGACTTTTTAGTATCCAATACAACGGGTTTCACTCCCGTCCGACTTCCACCGTTTCATTCGAACCAAACCCACTCCTTTCCTCTGTGACGTCTTCTCTGTCTGACCCTTTATCTCGAGGAATCTATGACGCGCCTAGAGTCAGACAATTAGAACATAATGGAAACGATGACGCAAAGAGGTGGCATGCATTTTTTACAATTTCACGTTCACTACAGGAAAATTTCTCTCGTAGTTGATGGAGAAATCTACATTGTTCAGTTTTTTATAAGATTTTACATGCGACTGGAGACTAATAAAATAAATTGCATATGTGTAGTATACAATGTACAGAGGAGGGTTCATTGATAAATAGGAAGTACAATTCTGCACAGATTGGAAACGGAAACATGTGACCAACATACATGATCGTAAATGTTTTAGCTTACGACTGAAGCGATAAAAGTTCACTACCAGAAATAACGCTGAATTTGACCACAAACAATACTAGCTTCTTAAAGTACATTTTCAGATTTATATTTTATGGTCGTTCTTTCAATTTTCAATTTTACTTGCAGAACCATAAATAACAGTATTAATATATTGAATTTGGATTAGCTGTTCCTTCTCTTCGTATAAACGCAGGTGATTGTTGAAAGAATGCTGAAAGAACACGTGCTTGGTTCACGCGAACAGTTATCGAATAGTTAATGAACACGGATAGACAAGGTTTTAGGGATTTAGAGAGAAATTCTGGCTAGGACAGAGTCACGATTGAAGCGAGACCACATTGTTACGTTAATCGACGATTTTTATGCAACGCGAAATTGTGTGAAAGCTATGTGCCCACGCTTTAATAAAAGTTTTTGTGAACTCGGTGCACGTGCTTTGAATTTTATCCGTTTCGTCGTTTTCCTCGTCGTCGATTTTTCCACGCGTTTTTTCTCGTTCGATCGCTTTGTCTACCTCGCGCAATATTTATTTATTCCTTTTCCAAACGAATCGCGTTTCAGATTACCTCCTGTACTATGAATCCCGTTTTTTTTTTTTTTTTTTAATTCAAGCAGTATGCAACTGATGGTATCGATTCGACGAGCCGAAAGTGTAGCGCTTGAAAATTGCTAGAAAACACAATTGAAACGAGAGGGGGAAGAAAGGAAAAAGGAGAGATAACGCATAGGACGAAATGATTTGTGCGATGAACGTATTAGGTTCGTTCGAATCAGCGACGCGTCGGTCGTGGTAATAATTCCCAAAGAGAGGCACGAAGCTGGAAGAAAAGGCAGACGGTCCTTCAGCACGGAGGAATTTAAAGAGGACCAGCGGAGACGGCGGCGACGACGGGACGACGGGACGACGGGCCAGAGAGGAGCCGTATTTGCATTTACATTGGCGCGCTCAAATCGTCGGAAAGGAGACCGCGATATAAAGGAAGCGACCAGGTACGGGGGAAAAGAACTGTATCACGCCGTGAAATCGATTTTTCCCCGCAACGTGCCGTCCTCAAATCCGAAACATAACGTAACAGGCTCGACGAACAACGTGGGAAGGTTTCCACGACAAATGATCCTAAACGCCAACAGTTCCTTGACTTTTACTCCAAAAATATTCAATTCTCTTATCGATCCTTGAGTTCCGCCTAATATTCTGCTTCTGTCATTTCGATCATTCATTCTCTAAATAGGTCAATCGGAAGCTTTAAACAGAATTGCAGTACTCCCATTAGGACAAAGTTAACCACTGCAACAAAACATGCAACAGAAGGCAACTCTCACCGCGCAAGGGGTGAGAGTACATCTACATATGTAGATGTACATATGCGGTTAGGAACAACGACGAAACCCACCCTACAATCTCCTGCTATTATATTGCGGAGAGTTGTTACAGAGGCGAAGACGAAAAACGGAAAGCTGGAAGGGCCGGGACAGAGCGGTATCCTTTGGAACGCGAGACAAAGAGATCCAGGGGCGAGTTACGCAAGTGGGCAGATATAGAGAGGATTCCAAGGCAGAGACGCGCAAGCAGTCATTGAGAGGCAACCGGAACAGAGTAGCGAAAATTCAAACACATCTACCTCCATTTTTTCTTCTTTTACCTTGCCCTTAAACTATTAGCTGCCCTATCGACCTCGTGGCTGACAGCTTTGTTTACACGATTACAAAGTGATGTTTGCAAAATAAAATCACCATGTATGTTCCACAGAATGAATAGTAGAGATGGCACGAGCCTTGATCTTGTTCGATCCAAATTCACACTAAATAGCGATATTATTATCTACTTAGGAAGTCGAAGAGCGAATGTTAGGATAGAAAGTACGGGATGCAATAAAAACACATTTCCACGTTAAGCGTTTATCTTCCTCCGCGCAACGGGCCACGGTTAAACGTTTAATCGAGTAAATCGTCTAATTCGTTGTGCACGGCTGGTTAAGCGGCTGCTCAATGGTGGGAGGTTTAATTGAATTCGACCAGAGATAGCCGGTGACTTTTTAGCGGAAGATTACTTTTTCGCGGTTGCGGTGACGCTTGCGCAACCCCAGCGACGCGACGCTGGGAATACGCAAACCAAGATATCGGCCGTGAAACGAGGCGGTGCGGCGTGGCGATTAATTCGAGGCAAACATCGTTTCACCTTTCTCGCGGAACGACTACGAATTTCGCGTCTGTGATTATATAACGGAGAAAACTATTGATGTCGCGACAAGCAAGGAGCACCAGAGAACTATCAGAGATCGATCACTGATCCCATTGATCCCATTATCGCCGCGACAATACGATTTCAAGCAGCCGTATCTCATTAACGAAGGCAGCACGATAAAATTAGATAACGTTTAACCAACGCTCAGAGCAGAACGTTTAAATAACCGACTTAAAACTGAGTCAGTCTTTAGACTGACAGGATTATTGCCTAATAAAGTACATGCAATCACTTTTTAATACATGCATCTTCGTTTTTTGTAGCAAATGCGGTTTCGTTACTCAATGATTAAAATAACGCCTAATTATTATCAATGATTTTCACGCGATACGAACCGTTGATAACTCGGTTATCGGTTCGTATTCGACGAATCGCTACTGTGGCTAAATGACGAAATCACTTATTAAACTTCGTTTCCTAAGCATTTCACGGATAAACAGAGAATCTCAGCGAGCTCCAACGCGGCTAATTATCAGCGGAGGCGCGAAAATTTCGAGGATGCTCGATTACGTGTGCATCGGTTGAATCGAATGCAGCTAACTCGATGGGGGAAAATGCTATTTTCGAAAGTTAGCAACAAGCGAAGTCTTCTCTAAAACGATCAAAATGTTGAAGTTCAGAATAACAAGAAAACTAAACGAGAAGACATGGGGTCGAATACTGCTTTAAAAAATTCTGAAAGGGATAAGGGTTAATCCGATTTCCAAAGATTTTTCGTCTGTCGAACTGACCCTCGAACTGAGCAACTATGGAATTTACAATACTGAAAAATAACTGTGGTTGAACCGAACAACAGTGGCATGAAGACGAACATTGAGAAAGTAAAAGGGCTAAAAAGAAATTTAAAAATTGAAGAGGGAGAAGAGAACTATCCAACTGAATAACTGAACAATGAGGTCACTTAAGCGAATAATTATTCATTTATCTTAAGTCGCGTGACGCGACACCGAATGCATGCAAATTCCGTAAAAGGATCGAATTCTTTCAATCATCGAACGATTCACCGATACCCCTGAGAACGGTACATGATTCACCGAGTGAATCGGACATGTTAAGCGGAATAACAGAAAGCATACTAATAGAACGAATAACAGTTCGTTAAGCCAATTGGTCGGTGAATAGAAAAGGACGAAAGCAATCGATGAAAGAGCGGCGCGACGAGGGGCAAAAAGGGTCTAGGTAGGAGTAGAGCGTGGAAAGCAGGCAAAAACGGTAACTCAAAGAACCCGATCGTGTGGTTAGGCAGTGCTCGTTAAGCCAGAAAACAAACTGCGGAGCGCTTGGCCAGCAGCACCAGTCTCTGTCAACCAGCCTGGCAAAGGTATCGAAAACGAAGGGCCGTCGCTTAAACTCGACCCTCGCAGAATAATTTCAATTACATTAGCCTTGGATCGTAATTTTAATAATTACGAATCGACGGTGGGGTCGAGGACGAAAACACTGTGGAGTATCCATCCCCTTTCCGGCTTCTCGTTAAGTAAACGAACCGAAGGACTCGCGATTATTAGAATTTGAGAAAGATTTCAGAGGGAAAAGTCGCGAGAGGAGCCGCGACACGGTGAAATACCGCTTAATTCCAACAAATCGTTCCTCCTCGGAGCCGGCGCGGCGCGGCGCGGCGCGGCGCGGCACGGCGTGTGAATATGGACGAGGAAGCGAAAAGGGAGAGCACGAAGCCAGTAAGATGGGTCGAGATAGCGCCGGGCAGAATGGAATGGGTGCCGACACGACGGAGGAATAACCTTATTTACCGAAGGACCCGCGATTATCCTCTCTTCCCTCGCGCCCTTGCCCATGCCCCTGCTTTTGATCCCCTGTCCCTCCCTCCTCTTTTCCCTTTAAGCACGGTGATAAATTGCACTGGTATCAGAGACGCATAAACAAATCTTTGTGCTTTCTTCTATCTCTGGCCTGCCCACCTTTATCCTCTTCTGTGCTTGCTGTTTTCTTTTCCGGTTTCTCCCGCGAAACTCTGCAAATCAATCTTTCAGCCGTGTTCAGAGATAAAATATTTGGGCTATAAAAGCCCAAAGTAAACCCATATGAGGAGGGATTGTGACTAAAGAAATTCAGATGGTAATCGATCTAATTGACAGCCTGTACAAGTATTCAGTTCACAGCTTAAGTATGCCCTGATAAAAACATGTGTCCGATTGATGTAGGTCCTAGGCATGTTTTTAGTAGATCGATTCGCTTTGAGGGAATGCTTTTCCAGGGTCGACGAATCCTTTACTACAATGGTTGCAATGGTTTGTCTCTGCCGTCTAATCCAGAACGCCGACCCTTTTTCCACCACCCTCGGTATCGCCCGACAAGCAGGATTATACCGCTGGAAATATGAATAGTCTTTCCCTTATCCTTTCCTGGAATACTACCTCCAGTCACTCAGATATATTTAACACTTGTTTTTGCTCTTTCCATTATCACTTCTCTACAATGAACCATAGGAAGGAGTAACACTTAGCCATTCTAAAGTTGTTTTAGAGCTCGCCAGAAAAATAAAAGTAAAAAAGATTGGGACACTTGTCGCGATCAGTGAAACGAACAAGGTACATAACAAGTTTCGAAAGAACACGTGTACATATGCAATTCATTTGAGGTCCTCCGAACGGAGGGTAGAAAAAGCCTCGTCACTTTATCGAGCCCGGTAAAAAAGGCCACCCCAATAGCGTTATCGCGCGGTCGATCGCATCGATTCAAAAATTACACCGGTCACAGCCGCAAGGACCTTTCGAGCGCCTCGATAAAACAGCTGATGCTCGCCGTGTTCCATTTTCCACCCGCATCGTCAGCGCTCAGACTCTCTCGCTGCCTATCTATTTCGAGTCACTATCTAATCGTGCTCTTCGTCGATCCTTTACGCAAACTCTTTTCAATTCGCTCGATAAACGCCTCGGTTCACGGTAAATATGTATATCCGACGGGGAGGGAGCAGCGAGACCTCGTTTCTCCCGCGCGCCCCCGCATCCCGCCGCGTCATCGCTGCTTTCTGCGTCAGACGAACCGCTACGGAACGATTTTTCACGGACACGCCGCGCCGCGCCGCCGATGACGATAGGCTACGAATATATCACCACAACGTGGATAGCGGGCTAAGCAAGCATTGTTCAACGTCGAACATCCACCATCGCTTGACAACCACCTCTTTTCTGCAGGAAATTCGGTGGATGTACAAAGTGTCCTCTTTATCGGGATCACTTTCGAGCTCATCTAGTAGATGTTTTCGACGGAAATATGAATATCGATATTATTTCGCCATTATGCTCTATCATTCGAAACCGATAACAAGACGACGCGCGAGAGCCTGCGATCGCGGTAGCGTTCTCTTATCCACAGAAACGGGCAACATTTCGTCGCGGTGCGGCGTGGGGAACGACGTCTGTTACTACAGCGTGTCCCAGCGAATTTGCATGGAGAGCATTCCACGCGGCGAGACAGCGCAGCGGCCGAAAGAGAGAGAAAGAGAGAGAACGGGACATAGGGAGCAGGGAGAAGGGAGAAACGAACGGTTAATGGATTGACACGGTGGATTGCAATTAAGTTAACGGTCGAACGTTATTCCTGGATTATTTCTGCCGGTTCGAATGGATTATAAATATCGGGACACGAATTCCGTTGATGCGAATCGATGGGGAGGGCATAACGCGAGTGGACGGTGTTTAACGCGAGCCAGTCGACCGATTATTAAGCGACGCGAATACATTGGCCAGAATAAGCGTTCAGTTAAAAATCTACGCGATCGTGTGTTTCAAACAATCCAACTCCCATAAATCCACTCTCATATTTTTACTAGATACTCAACGCTCCTGCCGAGCTCTCCCCCCAACCGCATGCCTTTTTATTTTATTACGAGCCCTGTGTATTTTCTTTCGCCTAATTGACTGAAAAAGCCGTTTTATGATTCTAGAGTATTCGAGCGCAAAAACGGAGACTCTCACGCGACCTTCCAGGACCAGACTTCCCTGATGCTCTGCTCGCCAGATGTTTGCCTTTCGAGCTTCGAATCTATCAGAAAACTGAAACGTTTATGGAGACTGCAGCCACTTAGAAATGTCAAGAGGAAAGAAGAGTAATTTCCCCCATGGTCGATTCTACTAATGTAAGCGAGAGCTATTAACTGAGCGAAAAGAGCCCTGATTAACTCTGATATCTAATAGGTGTAACTACGTAGATAACGATAGGAGAATTAATCAACTCCTCCGTTCGTTTTTCCTCAATCGTTGGAGGTGTCGCAACGCGAAACGAATCCTCTCAGATTGGATCCGCTCACTCGAGTTCCTTCTCTTAGGAAGCCCCCTCTTCAACGAACCAGCAGCGTATATCCTAGTTGGGCTTTTCTTGCCCGACTTTCGCGTAATAACCGGAAGCGAGAACCGAGGGCAAAGTGGATCGCATCATAAATCTACTTGCCGCTCAACAATGGAGATCCTCGGCCCATTCTCCCCCTTTTCCGAGCACGATCAAAAGAAGTTTCGAGAAACTGGCTATCATTATGATAATCTCCGCGCTATCCCCATAAAGTCTGTAAAAAATAACCGACCAACTGTATTTTCAACCACGATACACTTACGCTTCATCGCCTATACGTGACGTACACAAATCCTGACACAGAATCGTCGGCAGAATCGATAAACGTTATATTATCCGTAAACAAATGACAACACTTGGCTGTAATCGATCAGAACTGAGTAGCTGGTTACGCAGTGTACCTAAGTGGCCCGTTTTGTCCCGTAACGACGCGTGTACGTCCCAAATAGACCAAGTGAACTCAAAATACGGGTATTACCTAAGGTATATCGCTTGGCAATAAACCCCTATTGTCCACTTGTCCGACTCTATTCTAACCATGACAATGCGGAAGTCTTGAAAGCGTTTACCGAGGGTACAATCGAACCCTAATTTGTGTCCCTCATTACGACGAAAAATACGTGGGAGGAATATGGAAACGTGTAAAATTAGATTCTATACAAGTGGAAATGTTGTTTCGAAACACCTAAGGTTTTTCCTTACCTCCCATATTTGCTACCACTGTTCTACGCAGTACATATTTCTTTCTACTGTAGGTAACAGAAAATTAATCAGAAACGCAAAGGTTCCTTCCGATAGCTGAAGGAGAGAGAGCACAATGAAATTAAAGCCACCCGCGTTGGCTCCAAGACAAAATTAGCCGGATATTTGTTTACGCCGAGCTGATCAGGTAACTTTCCAGAGACTCGGACAGCTACTCAAGGTTAGTCGATACGAGAAAGAAGAGTCGGCTCGACGATATTCTCCGAGCATGGTTGATCGCGAGGAATACACGTGTTATCCGATCTCACACCATCGATTCAACTTCTGATACGCACAAGGTTACCCCATGAAGCTGCGAATGATTCACGCGCTTTTAGAGACAGCTGCTTGAAGACACAAGCCGAACCGAACTCTTTGCTTCGAGTACCGTAATAAAGGTTGAAAGTTGAAGGTTTCGCAGCAGGACGCGTCCTGGTTTACTCCATTATGATCATGACCTCGTTACGCTACTATGCAAATGTAGTTAAGATGAAGAGAAGATACTGCTTTTATTGTTTCGAAATTTTGTTCAAGATTACAAATCACCGAATTAAACTTTTATGCAATCTTGGAAGTATTCATTGTGCAATCCTCGAGCGTGTGCTCGTGAACATTAGAGTGCACTGATCTCATCTTTGGAATGCGTAATCTGAATAACAGTTATTAGCAAAAAAGCTTCTTTTAGCGTGCTGTTTTTAGGATAATTAAAAGCTCTAGTTTTAAAAATTCTGCCTAACAGACAGATTATGAAGAAGAAAACAAGAAATGAAGTAAAACGGAGGCAATAGGTGATCCTCATTTTCAATTCAGTGTTCGTTCAACCCACCGAAGGTTTATTTCTGGTACGGTAACTTTACTCCAGTTTTGTTCAGGCAAAAGACAAAGATCGTCAAGTTAGTTTCCCGTTTGTAAATTTAGCAGGCATCCCGTCGCGGTTTATGCACTTTCGTGCGTTCGTATGCAGAAATAAGGAGAGAGATGAAGATATACGTTCCAGCGAACGCTTCTATACATTCGAAAAAGGATCCTCGGTCGCGTGCTCAGCGCTGCTTCGGCTAAGCCGACGAGATTTATGCCGTGAGTCGCGAGGAGGCGACTTCGTCATAGAAACGCTCGTCCTTGCTTCGAAATCGATATGCTCTCCCCCTCTTCCTCCGCTTGTTTGCGCCTTTCTTTCGAGGGATGTCGAAGCAATAAATAGACGCGAGATCAGCCAACATTTTTCTTTCATTCTCTTTATTCCTGCGATCGTTTCGAAAGTATAAAGCTGTCCGGTTATAGTTATGTCAATTGCAGTGTCATCCACGAGTGAACCTCTCACCATTCTATGCACTTTATTTCGTCGAATCGGATACATATATCTAACCCTGATTTATCTGCAAAATAATAGACTCTAACTTATCGAATGAAGCGTTACGAAAGATGGAACGTCAAGACAAATGCTAATACATTCATGGATCTAATAAACGAGTGTCTTCGCTAAAACGAGAACAATTTTCCTATCGCTTTGAAGTCAGATCGAAAGCTCTCTGTGGAAAAGACGCTCTCTCCTTCACAAGCAGAAAATTGAAGTCGGACAGAAAACGACGATCATTAACATTTGCCATCTAGTCAACGATTTTTCCCCTTTGTAGAACCTTCGCTCGGCGATACACCGAGAGACTGAGAGCAAGACGTGTTGCATTGTGCGAGAACGTGTACGGATAATAAAAGGTTACAAAGGTCAGGGAACATTCAAGGAACCCCCGCTTCTCTCTTTGTGAATGGAAGGAACGGGACGCGAAGGGGAGTGGCGGCTCGGGAAATTTTCTAGACGCCAGAAAAATGTCCTCACCATCCACGAGCAGGTGTTGAGAATAGGACCTGCGCTGGCTTTTTCAACGCCGCGTCGCGGCGCGCCGGTGCATCGCGTCCCCAGCGTGTTAAATCGCTCACATCCTCCCTCGTACGCTCGGATAAATTTTCAATCGGTAGAGTACATAAAACGAGCTGTCGACTACGAGACAAATTATCGCTTGTTTTTGGGACTTAATTTTATACGATCCTGTCGCGGTATAAATAACGCTCGAAAGAAAGTCAACATTTAACACTGATAACTCGTCAAGCATTGAGTGTTAGATAAAAAAGCAAGGTCAACGTCACTTGCGCAAGAAATAGATAACAAGCATATGCATCGCCTTGCTAACGTGGTTTAAGTATTTAAGCGCGTCTGTACTTGCACTAATTTCATCTATAGTCACACTATTTCCTTTAATTTTACAGGTACTAGTTCAGAAGATCCTAACCAATACTTTTATGAAGCAACATTGCTGGAGCCTCAATTTCCAAGAAAACACTTTACGACTTTCCCTGTAGAATGCATCTCCTTTGAGTAAAATCTCCATAAAAACAAGCACAGAGCTCGTAGAACGGTCAGATATTTTCAGTCGCCAATAAATTCTGCAGCAGTCCATCGTAACGGAAGATCAAAGGGCGAATTAGACCATTTGATTCCGTGGCGAGTGCAAAGTAATGAGCGATGAAAGCATGACCTCGGAACGAAGAAACGATGCAGTTGATAATTCGATAATTTCACAGGGTTTGTAACGGCGTCGTTTTATGGCTCTCGTCTCGCTCGATCTGCACGTGCGGATCCTTGAAGCGCGGGCACACAGAGACACCGAGAGAGACCGATGGAGAGAGGGGAAGAAGGCAGAACGCGAGGAACAAGTAACGAGGTTACCGGAACGTCCCACAATTAATTTGCTTGCAAACGGTTACGCTTTGCGAATAATTATTCGAACTTCTAGCTTCTGCTTGTACAAAGTGCAGCCATTTAGGGGTTAGAATAACGCGTCTCGATGTCGCGTTAAAAGGCGTCCATCGAGAATACGAAAAGAACCAGGGATTTAACTATATTTCTTTCTACAGTCTAATTTCCGACTTATGAGCTTTGAATTTTCACGATACGGATATTACTGTACGAT
Source organism: Calliopsis andreniformis (assembly GCF_051401765.1). Lineage (NCBI taxonomy): Eukaryota > Metazoa > Arthropoda > Insecta > Hymenoptera > Andrenidae > Calliopsis > Calliopsis andreniformis. Next base: position 17,554,777 of record NC_135062.1, read on the forward strand.
AATTCAGACGAATTGTCGCGACCCAATCGACGATTGAGAGAACACTCTTTCCCTTGGTCGAGGCCCGAATACCGATGCTCTTTATAGCTTCGTTAGCCCCAGTGAGGCTCGAAAGTCAATCGATATCGATTAAAGGGTTCGTGAGCATCATTAAAATACAATTAAGAGGAAAGTATGTCGCACAATTCGAGCGATTTCAACGCACCGTTCAAGCATGTCGAATTACACGGAGTCGTCTATCGAAAAAGGGGAAAGTATACCATGGTTTCGTAGGACTCTCTGTGCACAATGTAGTCACGCATTAAAAGTTCCTTTCATATTCAATTACACACTCCGGAATTTAGTCCCGTATCGTCAGACTTTACAATTTAATCCCGTTTCCATTCGAAGCTTTTCAGACATCCGCGCGAGAGTTCAACGCATTCACTGCGATTACTCCGACATGTGTTTATGACCATTTTAAAAGTCTCTCGATTATACAGTTTGTGAACAATTTGTAATTTTCCAAATAAGTTTCATACAGGTCCTGGCATTGTGTAGGGAAATCGTATCAAGTTAAAAAAGTTAAACATAATAACTTTCATGTGAAAATTAATCGAAATTAATGCGAAAGAGATAGATTCGTCTATTGTTAAATTCAATGTCGGAAGGTTTCGTGCTGATAATGATATAATAGGTAAATGTAACATATGAGCGGTTAATGTTATTAATGAAGATATTACTAATGCGGTTACATGTCCCAGGGGCTTTGCATTACTCGATTAATATTACCTAATGTACCATGTTATTATTCGCGATACAATTTACCAGTTATTCATACGGTATCATATGCTGGCTATTTGAAATGAATTTATAAAAAATGAAAGAGAAAAGTACGAGAAAGATTAAATGGAAGAAATAACAAGTGAGAGATCGTTCTTCTCTACTATTTTCTCTTTCACGTTCTTCCCTAGCGTCGAACGCATACACTACGTAGTCATCGAAATGGCAACAGCGAGGGCTCAATTTGTTCTGGGACGTGCCGCGATTCCGACATCGATGGCATTACACTTCCCCGTAATAATTCTTTGACAACGAACCGATACAAGACGTAAACAACGGCGAGAAGTGGAGAGGCTGAAACGACGTCGCCGTAGCGACTTTTCCAACGGAGTTCCGCTGCCTCAGCGAAACATTCTTTTACCCCTCGATAAGATAACATTTCCGCACGAAGAATCTTAAATAGATCGTCTCGAACGGGCATCGACGTTCCTTCAACTCGTATTACGCGTCCAGAAACAAATAAAACCGCTCGATATCAGATAACGATCAGAAAATACAAAAGAACCTTACTGTTGGAAACTTAATGACTCAATTATATTGGTCGCGTGTATTCTTAGTGAAATCGAGGAATGTTAGATAAGGGATTCTATTATATATCAATCGTAGAAGCACCTACACATGCATTTTCTATGAGAAAAGTGACTAATTTTTTCATGCTTCTAATTAATAAAATCACTAGACCTATCGTAATCCGCAGATACCCAGAAGAGAGATCAAAATCAGATAGATAAGATATTCTGCCTCAAAGTTCTCTATTCGAACATAAAAGCGATGATACAGCGGATATATTATCATAATACATACCGGAAGGATATCGTACTGAAACTACGCCAATAAAATTGAGTGAAACAAACGCATCTAACATTACAGAGAGACTTGTAGCAAAAAGCAGAAGGGAACTCGTGTACAAACACGAGAACCAAGAGATGGAATCATCGGATATGGAATTTAGAAGAAACAGCGAATATTTGAGTCGTACGATTGCTGCCAAGAGCCGTATCAAAGCGAATTCAATTTATGTGTAACCCGATATTGGTCTCGGGACTCACAATTACATAGTAGTGACTTTCAGAGCATCGATGTTCCGTTAACGGTAGAAAAAACAAAACGAAACGAAACGAAACGAAACGAAACGAAACGAAACGAAACGAAACGTCGCCCCACCACTTTTTGCTGACCAGCCGCGCGCGCGACAACCGAACCGAACGGTTGGTCGTGGAGGAAAAAAAGGAAAAAGACGAGTCGATCCATGAGCTTTGGAAGCTACGATTATAATGTTTTTCGAAGGTTGTTAGGAAATACATGTCAACCACGAAGATGAAACGAACGCGTCCACGACGCATAACTTTGTCGATGACGCAACGTATTCGAAGGTTCTCTCGATTCGCGTGCCTATATTGTTCGTTATCCTAATCTAGGTTGGAGAATCTTTGGACGCCATGATGTAGAAACGTCAGATTGGTAAATACGATCGAGAATTTCGATTAGAAAACGATAAAACGGTAACCCGATGTAATGATATCGGGCGACAGAAAACGAGACCTACGCTATCGAACACAATCGCGAGAGTAAAGTTTAAAATATTATTGTCCGAGTACTTACATAAATTGTGAGTCGCGATGTAACGCTCCGTCGGCAGGTGACAAGGCTCGATGCGTGGTATATATCCAATAATCCAAAGAGGCAAAGGGAACGTAAACTCTCACTGATTTTCTTTCTTTCTGATCACTGATCGAAATCACACACCGCGAGAAAAAACAGCAGTCGCACCACCTGTCGAGGTTTCAACCTGCATACCTCTCACGAAGCACCACTGAACAATACGATGTAGCATCGACGAAGAGTACTCGACGCGTTGACGGGACACTGTGGTCGAACATCCATCCAGCCTTCCAAAATTGTCTGTGCGTCGCGCTATGCGGCTGAGTATCCAGGACGAAGAACGGCTCCAATTACTGAAAAGCACGGAAAACGTTACTCGCGAGCACACTCGCGACAGATACTCGGCAACAACTGGCAACAACTGGCAACAACTGACGCGGCCGCGCGCTCTTCTCCGTGAACTTGGTCGAAGCCCACCAGAGGAACTATAATCGAAGAGGATCGATCTGGGTATCGAAGCGCGAGAATCGAAAGCACTCCGAATCGGCGTGCGAGTATGCGCGCGCGAGAAACGCGACAGAAAAGGAACGAAACGCGCGGCACAAAATCCACAGAGCCACTGTGCTTTAACGAGACGAAAAGAACCGCGAGCGATCGAGCGATCGGCCGATCCGATGAAGCACGAGCACGCACGAGAACACGCCGATATACTGGCTGTCGTCGATGATCGAAGAATCTCCCGCTCGTGACGGAGAAACAAGAAAGACGGGGAACCAAGGCACGGATTACGGATATAGAGCGCACGCGCACGTTCTAACGCGCTTTCGTTACGTAAAAGAAGTGCGCGTCGGTTGAACGTCACCGCAATCCTCGGGATCGGTCGGTAAAAGGCAGCGAAGAGCCACCGTGTGCTAACCTACTCTTCTCGCGTGAACGAGGCGAGTGCACGCGGCTTCGTTGTCTCGTCTCGTCTCTTCTCTTCTCTTCTGCTCGCGACTTGGCCGACGCACGCGGGACTCCTCTTCCTTCGGCTGCTCGTTGCTCGCCGCTCGCTGCTCGCTCGCTGCTCGCTCGCTGCTCGCTCGCCGCGGCGACACCGCGAGACCAGGAAACAAACAATTGCGTCTTGTTTGCAGGGAAGAAAGCTCCGACTCTTTTTCACTGGGCGGAACTCTCGTTGTGTCGTCGTCACGGGGTGGGAAGGGGGCCACAGAGGGAGAACGAGGAATCACGTACACACACACACAAACTATGGCGCGCGCGCGCGCGCCAGCCCACGGGAGGGAACGAGAGAAAGAGAGAGGGAGAGAGAGAGAAAGAGAGAGAGACAGCGCGGCAGAACGACACGATCCGACTGCGACGGAGGTCCGACTCGAACTGAGCGCCGAGCGGCTGATCGAGGCCGAACCGAGGCGCTCGCCGATAGCGCGCTCCTTCCACCCGACCTCTTCCCTCTCCCGACCCCTCTCCCGACCCCTCCCGAGCTCGCCGTTCCCGCTCTTCTGCTTCCCTTCCCCGCTGCCCCTAAACAACCTCGCTACCTCACCCCTGCCTCCTCGCCGTCACACCAAACTTTCCGACACACCGGTAACTTATCGGAATTTACTCGTTACTCCGAATTCGTGAGCGACCGCGTGCGATACGATAATAGCTGCGCGCGCACGCGCGCGCGCAATCCGCAAAACGCTAACATTAACTACTAACAGTAGTGCCATACCGGAGGAATTTAAGAATCTGGAGAAGATATTGTGTCGGTTATAAGGTAATCATTTATTGTCTAATTATTATTCAGATTAATTGCTGTTCGTTTCCATTCATGGCTAATTAATTAAGCGTTACAGAAGTATTACGAGATGATACACGAGAGTGAAGGTGGAAAATTATTTAATATATTTCTTGCGTTTCTTTCAAAATTTTGAACAAAAAGTTAATTGTCTCGATGCATGCCATCTTTAGTACACGCAGCTATTGGCTAAAACATTTTTTTGCTAAACTAACGCTTTTACGAGTTTCTTAAGGTCGCCGAGTTAGGTACAGGCTTAACTGGCCAGTGGAAGCAAAAAGATCTGACTAAATATAGGCTGTAGTCATGGAAGCTTGTAAAACTACTGATTCTTGGTGCGTTTACTGTCTTAATATAAAGTTTTTTTTCAATGTTCTTCCATGTAACGAAGCAGTCCATTTCGTTTTATTACTCGTAGATTCATGCGCAACAAAAATTACATCTGAGTGAAATTCTGTACTTTTAAAAGTGTAAAGTTATGTAGTGCATACTTCGTACAGATTAAGCATAATCTGTGGCAAAACTAAAACTATATTACTGTTTTATTTTCTTACGTTTATTGATATCTATACGCGAATTCTATGTAACCGTTAAATCTGTACATAGACTTTAACAAATTCATACGTATTTGGCTGGAATTCGTAATATCCATCAAGATATTACTGGAAGTAATAGTACGGTTTCTCCGAAGAGACATCCCGGTGTTTGACGCTCGCGGAGGAAATTGTCGTCGAGAGAATCAGTAAAGAGGTTTAGCCACGAATACTAATGGTGCACCGGTTCTATGTTCGTGTCTCTGTCATTTGCCTCGGAACGATACGGTAAACGATACAAGATACAGATAGGTTATTACATGGGTATATTATAAAGTACAGTATATAACGGCAAAAAGAAGCAGAAAAGTCAAAAGTGACTAACGGAGCTGACAAATGCTGAATATGTGCATAAAACAGGCCCAAAGTGCATGGACAGTTTTATTCAAATACAGATGTAAAATAACTCATTTTTTACGCAATTAAAAAGTAACATATGTTCATTGCAATGTTTCGCTTACTTTAATTACAATTTATTGAGATTTGGAGGTCTTCTGGCAACTTAAAAGCATTTCCATTTGAACAACCTAATTGAATGATGGTCCACGTGCACTGATTTACGATTACTTACACTATAAAAATCATAAATAATGGGTCTAGGTTAGGTACGTAAACCGATGCAAGACGAAACGTTTTCGCGTGTGAAATATCGCGAACACCGAGAAACGTAAGAACTATCGAATCGGGAAACGCTGGAAGGATTCGAAAAAAAGAGATCATTACTTTGCCGTGGCTCTTTGTCGGCTGACTACCTCTGGAAACACTCTAAAAGATGTATAGCATTGGCTCCTCGTGTAATATCGTTGGAAATCTTTAAAAAAAGTCGAAACAAAATGAATAGCATCGTGCCGCCTTTTCCTTTGTATTCTAAATAATCCTATTATTCGATCTTTCTTTACCCATGCTACACTGCACGCAAATTAACCAACTTTGGCATCTCTAGAGGATTTTCAATCTACTTAATCGCAACTTTTCTGTCATCGCAAGAAACTTCCGATGCTGCATCTATTATTCGTGCACTAAGATTTAAACTACTATATGCGAAACCTTGCAGACTTTACTTAGGACACTAACTTTCGTACGTGTCTAGTCGCGTCTCCTACCGATGTCCAACAAGTTGTCGACATCGCACCAGTAAACACGGCCACCGATAAAGACCGCGTGACATTAATCGCATAGAGGATACCCGTCATCCACGCCATCTTCGATCGCACGTGAAGACGTTTAGTGTCAATTTTGAGAAACGGTCGTTTAAAAGGGGCGCAAATAAATTGGCGCCTTCCCAGAGTTCGAATTTTCTACGAGGACGATCCGAAAAGCGTGATCTGTTGATGTTTGGTATATTTTTTCGACTCGGACGTACATCGCGGCCAGGTTCGCACAAGTTGCAAAGGTCTGGCGAAAGGCGACGATCAACCGGTGCCAATTACGGCATTCGATGGTTGTTGCAACGCGAACGAGCGGTGTACGCGGACGAAGACGGTGCGCAAAAACGAAAGAAAAGAAAGAGAAAGAGCGAAGAGAGCAGCGAATCTGGGTCACGACCCAAATCATTCTCCTCCGGCCTCCGTTTGGATCTTTCGCAATGCACGAAAGTGTCCAAAGCGTTTCGAAAGCCCCCTCCCCTCTGCACGGGCGAACACACTGTTTCGCTGTGAGCTTTCCTCGTTTTCTCGAATTGAATCGCCGAGCGAGCCTCAAATAAAACCACGGTACCGGCGCAGACACAAGCATTACGTATGTTAGGTATGTGTATCCCTTGTCGCGCTGGTTAAGTGTAGATATTTCATGTACCGCATGGAAACGTTCATATCCTTACAATAGCAGAGAGCTTCTTACTCGCGTCGCTCCTTATCTGCGATACTGTTTCGTTCCATTAGACTCGAATACACGACTATGGACTTTATCGTATGCCTTTGATAACGCTCAGAACATCCGCGAATTATACGCCAGCTGTCAAATGTGTATGGTTTACTTGCGAATGTGGACATTAATGCAAGATTAAGGGAATAATAAAGAATGTTAATAAGACGAGAAGTCGTTAGAAGAGCCAAGTACACAGATTTACTTTAAAGTCACAATTCAGAAGCGTTCCCCAATGGGACCGATCGAAGCGGAAACACGTGTCACCGCGAGTTTTTCAAACAAGGTCGCCTAAGGGGTGGAGGAAGGTTTCCAGCGACAACCTTGAAGGTGCACTTGATTCGTGAGCGCGTGCCTCGTAAGCGCAAGGTAACACGCGAGAAAGCTTTGGACGCGTGTTCCGTCGGTCGGTAGCTCTTTCGATTTCTCGACGTCGACCGCGTTCACGCACACTCGTCCACGCACGCAGCAACGATCCACGCGTGTACACGCTGCCCACACACATTGGACGGCTGCAACGTTGCAGCGGGTGCACCGTTGCACTGTACGCGTTGTTGCCAAGCCATCGAATCATTCCCATAGAAGCAGAAACGCGCCACGAGGCCTCTTGGCTTTTGAATTTCGCGGGTACGAGAATCAGGCTAAACCACTTTACGAATCACAATTCAAATTTTCCAACTTGTTAGGCTGTCGACTTTGGCCAACATTTGAAAGTTTGTATAGACGAGGTCTGGGAGATCCAGACGGATATTCGACACAAGGAAGCTGTAGTGTGATAGATAAAATTGCAGTCTCGTACGTATTCTGAGTAAATTACCAACACTTCAGTTGAATCAGCTTTCGAAAATTTAGCTTTCAGTTCTGCGAGACATTGTTAGCCAAACTGTTGAGCGATTCTCTATGACCACCCTCTGAATAGATCAGGGGCGTGTAAACTCAAAGACAATGGTGAAATAAATAGCGCGTATGAAAGGGATATCTTAGATAATGTAGCTTCACGATGTGACGGTGCGTGGGAATAGTGGCTGAATGCCAGTTTGAGCCCACTGTCGAGGGCCACGGTTGCGGTAGTGAGTCGTGCTAAATATACGTGTAACTGTAATAACGTTCGTAACGGTGTATCCCGATTTGTTTATTTCGCACGGCTGCTCTTCCGTCTGCCGTGTTTTCTCTGACACACTGACGAGTCTAGATCGAACCACCATAAATACCTGGTACATCGTCTCATCGACGATACGGGTTAATTCCTTTAAAACGAGTTCTCGAAAGAGTGCCAGTAGCCTTAATGGGCCGCGGATGTTATTTAGATGAAATCGCGAGGTTCGAGATGACGGAAAAATTCATTTAAACTGGTACTCGTCAGATTGCTTTCCGTCTAATAAATTCAGCCAAATCTCATCAACATACGTAACACGTAACGTTTGTAGACTTGAACCACTGATATCAGATCGTGAATGTAAATCATACAAATGTTCCGAATATCTTATCTCGATGCATCGCGAAAGAACAGTTCGAGTGGTTGCGATGGGAATGTCGTCGCAAGCCGTGGGACAATCTCAAGGACTAAGGGTAGGTCAGTACACCTGGCGAGAGATCTGACGCAAAGGCACGCGTTTGTTCGCCCTACCAAACACGTTTTTGCTTAATTATATGCTCCGTTCCCGAGCGATGCACGCGTATCAGAACAAAGTTAAACTCACCGTGCAAGAGGTACAGCTATACTTTGCATCCTGTCGTCTATATCCACTTCGAAATCTGAAATAAAAAATCAAATTAATATACCCTCTAAACAGTAAAAATAATGATAATATATACGATTGCTAATGTGTATTCTGAACGATAACATAAAAAAAAGAAAATGAGAAGTTGTGATCAGAACTGTTGACAAAGTGTAACACTGAATTTGGAAGTATATATACGATTAAATAGTACACCTGATAAATGGATAACCAGATACTAGAATCTTCATGCGAATTCACGCTGATAACTTATCGCGTCTTATGTAAGAGTGTTTGTTTACTTTCCGGACGAACGGTACGGCACTGAAGGAGTTATCACCAGCTATTTTCGGTCGCGTTAACCTTTAAGTGACCTCGATTTACGCATTTGGTGACTGTCAAATTTTCTGGAGGGTCCTTGAATCTTAAAAATGAATTCGTCGCATTGCACCCAACCGTAAATTAAAACATACAAATTTCAATCGTCATTTCCTGCTTCGTAAAAGCACAATATATAATGTTTACACGCGATAAATTAAAACAAAGGGAAAATCCGAGCATGTATCTCCAAAAAGTGAGAGATATAGTAATGAATTTATTAATAAAAAATACTGTTAACTGAAAATGCAGTCGAACAAATCTCTACATTACGAAAAAAAATGTCGAATGAGAGAAGAAACTTACGAGTTATTTTCTAATTGGTTTTTAAAGCATACCGAGGTATAAAAATCTAGAAATCAGGGATCTTGTGCAGAGTAACTCAATACTTTGAGTGAAAGATAATGCAACACTGAACCGGAAGGGTGGGAGGAGACTGGGTTATCCTAGCACGGAACAGACAACACGAGTCAAGTGAGCGCTGGTCAAGGCAGGTCAAGACACGTCTTTGTAAAACCCGACACTCTGATCACGATTGCAATCCAACGAGGTCGTGGAGGCCGCTCGAACACGAGACCTTGAACCACGTGCACGGCCGTGACTTTATCGAAATAGAGAATATGGATTAGGTATCCTAGTGTTATTCTTGCCACTTTCCTGGCACAATCGCGTTCCCGCGTACCGCATCCTTGCTTTCCAAGCACATCCACGATTGTCGTCTCGACATTTCGTGACCATCGAAGATCTCAAAGACCAAACGCGACATGTGAATGAAATTGAGTCGAGGACAGACGGATAAAGTTCATACTCGAAGCAATTTCGCAGCCAATCTTTCAGAAAATAAACTTTCGCGGGGAAAGAGAAATACAAGGGCAAAATATGTTTTCCTTCGCGCGGGTGTTCCGGATGAAAGCTGGTCAAGGTCTTGGGCGCGCAAACACGTCCGAATATCGAAAGTTAGAACTTCGAAATGTACCTTATCATAATCGTAAGATGGATTCGACATTGTGAAGAAGATCTGCTGCTCGAAGAAAAGATTTCTTGCGAGCATTCTTCTATTATGATCATCTTACCCGTCAGATATGTACAGACGTATCACTGTGTGTATTCATATCGACGAAAGGATGAATGCCTGCCCGTTTCAATGATCGGTTAGTTTACCTAGCTGTAGTACGATTCACCGGCTGCTAGGATACGTGAAAGTGAAACCGTTCCTCGGTAAACCACTCAACTACCATAGTAAGGATATTTCAAAACAAAGAGAGGCTCGAACACCGGAGGTGATAGAGATGTGCAATCACTCACTGACTAATTCGCCGTGTAAACGAAGTGAGCGATTACAAGCGGAATGAAAAATATAGGAAAACGCTATGATGTTTTTCAAATATTATTTGATTTTTACTATTACTTAAGGTTTATTATTTTTTATACCTATAAAATAATATTATAAATTTCCAGCACCCATCGCTATCGCGTATTGTTTTCATTGTTTGGTTTCGCGATTTTATGAACGTTTCCTTCATTGCGGCTGTGTTACGGCTCTCCAGCTTATCGTAATCGCTTCACCCGTTCATAACGGGCATATTTATGCTGCAATTAACTCTCGTTAGCGGAAAGCTCATCAAGTACACGACTACAACAATATATGGTATATACATAAGTATATGGATATTGGCCACGTTGTACCGCTTGCTGATTTCGTCATGCCGCTGCAACATATTGCTATAAACCTTCATACAATATTAACCTCCATACAAAAATTGAATTTCCCCACAACAGACTACTGCTAACGAAACCAGAACAGTCTTTCCGATTATTACCTATATCATGGTTGGAGCGGATAGCAAGATCCAAGTTTTAAAAAGAAATAAAGCTCCACATCGCAGTAACCGATGTGACGAGCGACACAAAGTGTCGTCTAATCAGTAAACGATGGTTTTAGGTGTGACAATATCAAAGAATAAGAAAGAAGGAGAAGAAAGAGAAGGGGCGAGAAAGGGGGTAAACGAGAGAACAGACGCGTGCTTAGCACTGACTAACCCCATTTGGTAGCGAAGCGAGAGAAATCCATTCCAAGGCGCGGAACATTACCCAAACCATCGGCCGGGGCCCTGAAACCCAGCCATGGTTGCCATGGTGACCGCGTCCATCCCCCTCTTCGTACTTGCCTCGTACAACCCTCCATAGCCCATTTTCCACCCCTTGCTCTGCCGACGCCCACACTACCGCCATCAGCATCGCCGCCACCACCGATGTCCATATCCCCTACCCTCCTCACCCATCCCATCCCACCCCACCATCTCCCTTCCTCGCCCCTCCAGTCTTCGACTATCTTTTCCATTTTTCATCCCCGCTCGTCCTCGGGATATCACCCTGACAATCGTCCCGTATCAATTTACGATATCAATCGCTTTACGATCAATTATACATTCTGTTTTCGAAAAGATCATGACTATCGCGATATCGATAACAATTAGCTATTTATTATTTACAGTACTTGGAAAGTTATGTTGATGCAGAGGATCCAGATTCTATACGCTGTGTTGCATTTTGTTGTTCAAGGAAAAGAGGGAAGTTTTAGCATGGAAAGAATCTCAGATCAAGGAATAAACCGTCCAACGCGGTTTCACAATTTTCCCGAGATTAGAATTTTCAAGAGATTTCCTCGTTAGACTCCGGCAAACTTGGTATCTGCTGCGAGTAAGCTTGAACTAACCAGGCTAGTTAATAAGAAGTTGACTGGGGGAAACAAAAAGGGAGAGGAAGGGACACGGAAGAAGAAAGTTTACAGGGAACTTTTGACGCATAATTACGAACGCAACAGCTACGAGACGAAATTTAATTCTAGAATCGGGAAACGAATTTGTTATTGAGGCGCTGACTACGATAGCATTTCCTCCGAAATTGCTCTGCCAGACGATTTCAAATGCACTTCACTTCTACAACTTCCAATTCTGAGCACTCAGAAGATTTCTGAAATCACAAAAAGTAGGTGAATAAAATATTAAAACATTAAAGAAGAATGATTATGTATTTACCTGATAGATGAAATCGAAGAATGCAGAAGGGAAATATAAATCAGGAAAGTTAAATATGTGCACACTTCCCATTCGGACTACTTTCGTTGGCGCAATTTCAAGGTTGTCTGAAGTGCAATAGCGTAGATAACGCTGTTTCTTTTGTCCCGGATGGGCGTCAAGAACGGACACAACGAGTCCGGTCGAGCAAAGTTGTCGAATTAGTTTCCAGGTAGACTGGGACAAGATTGTAACGGTACCGGCTCGATCGTGCGCAGCAGGATGGGATGGAATGGCACGGAGCTACAAGGCGGCGCGGCGCGGCGCGGCGCGGCGCGGCGCGGCGCGGGCGGTTCAGTGACCGACCGACCGACCGATCGACTACTCGCTACGTCGCGGCAGGAAAGAGCAAGGAGAAACAGAAGAAACGAGACACAGTGAGATCCCCCCGCTGGTACTTGGTCGCAGAAGTGGTACTCGTCTCGCTGCTTGTGGTATCGTAACTCGATTCTTAAGCGGATATCGTTTGCGCCGAGACGACGAGTCGATAACAAAAAGGACGGCCGAACTATCCGTAGATTAACACGTTCGTGTACCACGTGTCGTATAGTCGTGACATCCCGTTTCTCATGGCGTTTCTAATGTCGCGTGTGTGCGATAACGAGTTTGCTTTCTACACGGATGAAAGAAACGGGATCTGCTTGTCTAACGCGTGATTTCTTTGTGCATTTTTCACACCCATTGAAAACGGTCTAATGATCGATTCTTCTGTTCAGCGTATTAATGCAAGCTACAAGTTCAAAAAAATTTAATCACGTAAGTGGTCGAGAACTTACATCACTCGAGTAAAAATTGAAAAGCCTGAATTGCATGACATTCGTGCGCTCTAAGCTGTCGGCATCACGAACGACGCTAGCATTCGATTCTGTTGTATCGGCAATGTCCCTCCTATAATTTTCGAAAACACGAACATATGAACGCTGGCGCCACCCTTCTCTTACGTCACCTATGCTTGCACACGCCAAACCACGCTAGCCCCTTACTCAGCTGAATAAATTACACAATTTCCTTTCGTATTCCCACTTCTCAAGTCTTCGCTGTTACCTCGTTCCCTTCCTTGCTCGTTTCATGATCCTCTCCTTCGTGCGTATTGTGTTTCGCTGTTGGGGGATACGCGAAGCGAATAGAAACGACAAACTCGACGCGCTCTCGTTCCCGCTGCGTTCGACTTCAACTCGTTTCACTTTCTTTCAAAGATGCGTGCATGCCAGCCGACGCTGGAATTTAATTCACATTTCAAGACTCCAGTTTTCAGTCAGTCTGGAAATAATACTACATAAACAACTGTAGCAAAATTTTCTTTTCTTAACTACATATTATCTCCCTCAATAGGGAATATATCTCATCAGATTAACACACCTACTTACGGCTCACAAGGAAGGTCAGTCTATTAATAAAACAACCTGGGATCATCGGGCTCTCGATAGTTGAGAGCTCTCTCGCTGTCTTACATAATGGAATATTGCGCCGGTTCGTTTAAGATGCAATCTATCGTCACTACCGGATGAATCCTAGGCAGATATTTCTAACATAACGAACTTAAAACCGTATTGATTCTCTTCGACCCTGAAAAGAATTGAAAGAAAGTAACGCCTAGAATGACGCTGCTCGTGTTTACATCGCGTACGCGTGATTCTATAGTGCCGCCGGAAAAAAGAATGAGCTATGAAGAGCTGTCGGTAGAGGGAAGGAGAAGGCGGTAAACAGACCGAGAACCGAAGTGGAAGGGAATGGTGGAGAATGCTGCAAGCACGCCGCTAACTTTGCTCGGTCGTGAAAGTGCCGTAAGTCACGTTTTAACGAGCGCTCGATTTATATCGCCGGCGTTCCACTGACCTCGCAGCGACGACACTGCCGCGCAAGCCAATACCGAACAGCTAAAGACGCTCGCGCGGAAAGCTGCGAAAGATCGACGCGAACAGCATGCAGAAATAGACGAGTACGCTCGTTGCTAATTTCGAATCGATCGCATACCGTGCTAAGTCATTTCTCTTGATGCGTATTTTTCAAGCACTTCTAGCTCCTCCTCCACGCTCGTGTTCCAGCTTTATTACTGGAGGACGGACTCCAGTGCACCTGGTTCCCGCATCGGTCAGCACACGTGCTCGCGTAGATATGCAAATCGATACTAGCCATGTCGCTGCGTAGTGTCTAATTGTCTGTCATAGACGCATAATCGCGTTCTGCGTGTAGCTTTCCATTTTAATATGCTTACACGTGTAACTTATGTCACATGGCTCATTTATTCGTGTTTACGTACCTTGGAATATCAGTAGGAATTCATAAGTAAACACAAATCAATATTTTCCTCCTGTGAAATATTTTCACATCGCGGTGTATTATAAATGTACAGTTTTTAAGAACAGATCTTGTTTTTTTCCTCCCGGGAGAACTAAACTGTGCTGTACCTTCGTGATCCCTACTCTTCACAGTTAGCAACGATGAGTATCTGCACATACTTATGCAAATGTGTTCGCGCATGTCTACGTCAGTCACGCGTGTTTCTCCCAGATGGTTAAATCGTGTTACACGTGCACAGAGCGACAGCAAGCTTCTCTCCAGTGACAAGATAACAAACTTTTAATGAACGTATTCTACGTAATGTTCGCAACAATTTGGAGCGCTTTTGCGTAAACGATAGTAAACACAGCTACTCGAGTGAAATAAATAACATTTCGTTACACGATCAGCCACCTTCACATTAAATAAATTAAGATCTCTCTTAGTTTGACAAAGCTTGCTTAATCAACCTAATAACCCAGCTACTCAAGTCCAAGAGCTAACCTAAGAGTTACCATAAAAGATCAATTTCTTTGTAATCCTTGACGCTACATTTCACAATAGAAACTATGACGAGATTTCAGAAGTTATATAGGTTACTATGGTTACGAAGCTACCCCATATAGAACCTTGAATCTCGTATCCTTGTACGGGACGATCGTTTTTCCTTCCCTCCTTCGTACTGCAACACTCTTGCCCCACTAACCCAGTTATCAGTATGATTGAGAACCGAGATTACCAACCCGTGTTTTAACTTATTTTTATATTGCTTCGAATAAAATGATGTATTATTGCATATGTATAAAAAGCACAGTACTATTCTCATACGCGTACATGACCTCTTAATTATGCCCTGCTAAAACTCGTCCTTTCGCAGTTATTAACCAAGTTGCACGAAAAAGATCTAAAGTATATAACACTGGTGTCTAAATCCTGATATGACAAGAGCCATATTTTACTAGCCTTTACACTAGCCCCTGGATTAGACCCTGGCTTAGTCCTTGGTCTAGCGCTTGAACTAGTCACTGAATAGTAGAAGTCGGACACGGACAGTGAAATGTTATAGGCTGTAACCATCTAACGACGGCCTCTGTTTAATAATTTCTGGTTAATCTGATGATGTGGAATCATTGTGGGCGCACTGCATCCTCTAACATCGTTATGTATCCTAAAACGTTTGTGGAAATCGTTTATTTACTGCAAAAACAGCATTTGAAAAAATCAACTAAAAACGGGTCTAGTCGCGCCATCTGGTTGTAGCATTTGGGAAATAATAATCAATTTTTAAAGTTTAGTTCAGATGCCTCACCGCTAGATGGCATAGGTATCGCCCATGAAAAAATTGAGGTACAAATGAGGCGACACCGACAAGTTCCATTTTAGCACACCAGTGTAAGAGGATCCGAAGGTAAAGAAAAATGGTTAAAAACACCTTTCGGAGACTTCGGAACGATTGACTAGAAGAGCGAGAACAAATCACTGAATTGTAAGATTAATCGAACGAAGTATAATCTATGAAAAGTTAATAATTTTCACATTCGTTAACTGAAAATTACAAATATCAACAATTTGCACAAGCGCACACTCCGTATGATTGTTATAAACAATATGTATACCAGAACTTGTTACTGAAATGATTATTCTATGGAAAATATCAATTTTTCGCAATCTCCAAATTCCTACTGCTCGAAGAACTTCTTTGATTGGTTCCCCTTCTTCCTTGAGAGAGTATAAATACCCCTACAGGAGCACGAGTGTCTCACTTGTCGCCGGTTCTCCAGGGGATACGGATCACGGATCCTACTCAGGATTCACTGGAGGGACTCATGGACCACGGACCACCGTTGATAACTGGTCACTGGTCAGTGGTGATTAGTCAGATTGACCATGGGTCATCGTGACAAGTTTTATTTGTGCTTAATTGTTTAAATTATTTTACTATAATACTAAGTACAGATTAATAATTTTATTTGTATTTAATTTCGCGTCGGTATTGTAATTTCAATTCTTACCACTCATAGCGTTGTACTCTTATTTCACGCACAGCCGCTAACGTTGAGCGTTATACAAAAATGGTAATAGAGCTTTTTAGAGTCCCAAAAACGTGGGACAGAAAAATGTGTAGCTTGTCCAGTCTAGTATCCGCATATTTTTCTATGGTATTCGTGATTTTTCCTTATTGCATAAGTGTTCACTAGCGCCATCGGACAGCAAACTTACCGAAACATGTAGTGGGTAGCACATTGAATTATCGAAGCTCAGAAGAGTTGGACGATATTGAAGTAACCGGTAGTGCTTGGATTCAACACTACCGTAGGTCTGTTCCCTTTTTGGCTCTTTTATATCGGAAAGTAAGGTATACTATAAAAAAGTTATAATGCAAGCTAGTTTTTGGAATTTGGTGACTACCTCTGTCAAAGTAAGTGTTTCGAGAACGATACTCTGTAATAAGTAGTTTCACTAATATATTGTACTCACGTATCGTACCTCTCATTTTGGAGTCTATTTCGTAACGTTCTGAAGGACAAATGATCTTGCTGTATATTACCCGAAATAGATTGACAGATTTTTATTCTGTTCTTTTCTTCTCTGCAACAGAATGTTCATCGAACTTTATGGATAGTTAAAGTTGTCCCTTAAATTCATAATTATATGTTAATATTCTGTTCATCTATCTCATTGGTTATGTCATCTGCATTTTGTTCATTCAATGCTTAGATATCACAAATGCATAATAAAAAAGACTTCTTTCCTCCTGAAGTTATAATTTTTACCACATTTTCATGTTCTTTTTAGCCAATATGTATCAAGCGCATAGTACCTGGCTTGACAGCTGCACAGCGCAGATATGCCAGTACATTAGAAGCAGATCTGGTAGTGATAGGTGGTGGACCTGGAGGATATGTAGCATCGATTAAAGCTGCACAATTAGGAATGAAGACTGTTTGCGTAGAAAAGGAGGAAACTTTGGGTGGTACCTGCCTCAATGTTGGATGCATTCCATCAAAGTCTTTATTAAATAATTCCCATTACTATCATATGGCTCATGGTGGGGATTTGAAAAACCGAGGTATCAATGGTAATGTCTTTTCTTTTTATCGGTACATTTTAATATTGCAATCAATACATATTAATATTGCTTTCTTAATTTTAGTTGAAAACGTGACACTTAATCTTGATAAGTTGATGGAGCAAAAACGTAACGTAGTAAAATCTTTAACCGGTGGTATTGCTGGTCTGTTCAAGAAGAACAAAGTTGAATGGGTTAAAGGACATGGTAAAATTACTGGTCCAAATCAAGTGACTGCACTTAAGCCAGATGGTTCTACATCAACCACAATTAATACTAAAAACATTATAATTGCAAGTGGCAGTGAAGTTAGTCCATTCCCTGGAATAGAGATCGACGAGAAGCAAATTGTCTCCTCTACTGGTGCTTTGTCGTTAAGCAAAGTACCTGAGAGACTCATAGTAATAGGTGCTGGAGTTATTGGGTTGGAATTAGGCTCAGTTTGGCAAAGGTAGTACTTCTGATAATACTCACTCGTAATAATGTGCAGCAGGTTTGAATTCTTTAATGTGTCCTGTACTACAGGCTGGGTTCCCAAGTAACGGCAATCGAATTTCTACCATCTATTGGTGGAGCTGGTATTGACGGCGAAGTTAGTCAGACGTTACAAAAAATTTTAAATAAACAGGGCGTAAATTTCAAATTGGGAACTAAAGTGACAGCTGCGAAGAAAACTGGCAGTGAAATTGTAGTTTCTGTCGAAGATGCGAAAGACCCGAGTAAAAAGGAAGATCTGGTGTGTGAGGTACTTTTAGTTTGCGTTGGGAGGAGACCATATACGACTAATCTAGGACTGGAGGATATGGGAATTGAAAGGGACGAAAAGGGTAGAATTCCCGTGAATAACAGATTCCAGACAGTGGTACCTTCGTGAGTAAACTTTTTCCGTGTTCATCATTGTTATTTTTATCAGTTGTGCAATATAGGAAGATTAAATTACGTTTGAACAGAATATATGCCATTGGAGATTGCATTCATGGTCCGATGTTGGCTCACAAAGCCGAAGAAGAGGGTGTTATTACTGTTGAAGGCATTGCGGGCGGTAACGAAGAATACATATTTCTACATATATTAGTGCATCACAGAAAAATGACGTTACCAGTAAACATAATTTTCCCTCAGGTGCTGTTCACATCGATTACAATTGCGTACCCAGCGTTATTTACACACACCCCGAAGTCGGTTGGGTGGGCAAGACTGAGGAAGATTTAAAAAAGGAGGGTATTGCTTACAAAATTGGCAAATTCCCTCATTTAGCGAATTCTAGAGCAAAGACGAATCAAGAGACGGATGGTTTCGTCAAAGTTTTAGCCGATAGTAATACAGATAAAATATTAGGTGTTCACATGATCGGTTCAGTTGCTGGAGAACTTATCAACGAGGCTGTTCTCGCAATGGAATATGGAGCAAGTGCAGAAGATGTGGCCAGAACATGTCACGCGCATCCAGTAAGTATTCGATATTTAATTGATCGTCGAGTAATTAAGTATCGAGAATAACATGACCATTTTTTTAACAGACGTGCGCAGAAGCTTTAAAAGAAGCTAATTTGGCAGCCTATTTTGGAAAACCCATTAACTTCTGAATATCGCAAATTAAAAACCTGAAGGAAAAAATACTACGTATTTTTACTTGTCGTAGCTTCGATCTAGTCTACGCTCCAACGCCACAGTGCGCTACACGTCTAAGCGCATAGATTTCATCATTCGTTAATGATATACGGAAGAAAACGTTGTAAATAAAAGTATAAAGCAATTTTTGAAATCAGTCCTTTATCGGTACTTTTATATTAGGTTTACCTTTGTTTCTCTATTATTGTATTTATTAATAATAAATTGATAATCTACAATTGAAATGTGCTTTTCAGTGCTATATTGAGAAAAGTTCTGAGTTTTATGAAGTGAGTTTTTATACAATGATATAATTGCATTATAAGTCGACGGATCGATTTCTCAAACAAAAAAAAAAAATAACAATTACTCCTTTGAACGGTAAAACAATACACTTAAATCGGTAGTAAAAACTCCCATAATTCAATTGGGTCAGGCTGATAAAATCTGTCATAACAATCTCTTATATGTGAAGGATGCTCAAAAAATATGATGTATATAGTATATTAAGTATATGATAGATATTCCTTCGTTAAAGTTGTGACAGTAATTTTTTTCACACCCTATACAATGAGAAATAGACAAATCTATGTCATTCCCTTCTTAAAGATTTTAAAATTCGTAACGATTTGCTTTCTACGATCTGCGTTTTCCTAAAAGAGAAGGAAGATAATGTTGTCGTTCTCGTAAAGGAACGATATTTAATTGGAAATATTTGTGTAAAATAAATTTGTCTATCAGCGAAAGATGATTCGATACGAGCCTGAAGTGCACGTGACCGGCGCAGAAGCAGCAGCGTTGCCGGCAATCGGCCGCGACTCGTCGCGACCATCGGCAACGTTGGTCCAGCCGCGCAGAGAGAGAAAGAAAGCCGCAAGGGTGGCACTTGTGCGGTCTAACACACACCCAATGTTTGTGTTTTCGAATTTTTCGTGATATACCGAGGGACTGGTTTGTGAGCGTTTAGCAAGGCATGTAGCGCTGTTATCCGACCGCTCGAGATGTGGACGACCACGAAAACGACCAAATACGGTGTCGGTGAGTTCTTATACGCGTTCATCCGTTTCATCGCTCGTTCTTTCATTTTTATGTTTCTCTTTCTCTCCAAGGATTAACGCGCGCGCGACATTGATCACCGCGAATCTGTCAAATTCTCCCGACCGTAGCTGTGTTCTTAGCTCTTAGCTGAGATACGTTTAGCAACGCCTCGGCACGAACGACGGAAAACCGTTAACGAGAGGACGCGACGGACACGATGCTCCAGTGTGCCGGAAATTCCAGTGTCAACGATTTTAACGAGCATCTTGAAATGTGTCGGCTGCCGCGAAACGTGCCGCGAAACATGCCACTTCCATACGCTCTGAGCTACCGATGCTGCCCGTTAAAGACAGACGTTCATTCCGCCGTCGCCGTGTATTTGCGTGCGCGTGTACTCGTGCCATGCCGCTGTTTTCTCGCGTAGCAGTTGTGTGTATGTGTGCCTCGGCTCTCCCATTCATGCATTGATCGTGTATGCGAGTACAGCAAGAGACCAAGTCCCATAAAAAGCGACCGCTGAGCCGACTTGCAGCATTAGATTTTCGTCTCGCGTCGCGCCGCGCGCCGGCTGACGCTACCCACATTAGCGCACACAGAAGTGTGCTCAATAATATCACAGAATAATTGCCACATGATCTTTTCCTCGAGTATAAAGCGTCGTGATTACATTAGTTCGAGCACAAACTCTCACGAGTTTCCTTCGATATTGATGCGCGCACAGGAACGTGAGTCGAACGGTGCGCGCCTTTCCTATAACCGGAAGTATCCTTTCTTTTACCCTTCGATTGGGTCGTAATAATTTCACTGTTCTTTCATCGAAGAGTCGTAGGAACTGCGATCAGCTAGTATATGTTTGAATGTGTCCTTTACGGTCAAGTATCCTTCAATTACATCCGTCTAATTTTGTTTCGTCTGCACGTCTGGTGAGTTCGGGAACGCACACCGTCCTCTACCATTGGTGTTTACGGGACGCGGATGTTAAACCTTCGATCCGATTGCTGCAAGCTGTTGTTGAAACATGTGCGCCACAGATATTTTTGTATTATTTATTTATGCATCTACGCGGCGGTTAAAGGACTCTGTTGTCGCATTCCTCGCCCCTCCGCTGCGATTCTTGGAAAATGATCGCTAATCAGCCTGATTCGGCGAATTGGGCGAATTTTGTTGACTGCAGCATGTTACAAGACCTAAAACACAAACTGCTATGGAAGTCTGTACCGTGTCGATAAACTTATTTCGGTGGCACAGGCCAGTGTCCGCGGCACGATTAAACTATAATCTTTCAATCTAACCATCTCCGTTATTATCTATACGATAAAATTCTCGCGTACTGTTTATTTAGTTCCGAGGCATTCAATTTATCTTTCTCTTACTGTAAACCTCGATATTTTCTCCGTGCTTCTTATTTGTAGAAACAATTTTTTGTTTTCACAACGTGAACTCCTATGCTGAAGAAAAGCCGATAGTGCAGGAAAAGTTTCTCAAGCTTTCGAGTCTTCATCTTTAATGAGAAAGCGTTATTAACAGCATAATGCTTCTTTCTTATACCATAAACTAATTGTGAAAGGAGTGCCTGGAAAGTGCTCGTTAC
This sequence comes from Calliopsis andreniformis, assembly GCF_051401765.1. Taxonomy (NCBI): domain Eukaryota; kingdom Metazoa; phylum Arthropoda; class Insecta; order Hymenoptera; family Andrenidae; genus Calliopsis; species Calliopsis andreniformis. The sequence goes on from NC_135062.1 coordinate 17,576,202, forward strand.
TGATTCCTGGATTGTTTCAGATAATATTTAAATAGCACCTAATATGTAGCTACTTCTGTTTTCCACTGTTGTTTCGTATTTCCAATCGATCGATAGCACAATATATGCAAAGTACCTGATGCCTTATCGCGAGCACGTATAGTTGATTTGATAATTACGGTACCAGGCGAGTTATCACAGATTATCTCCAAGGACGGACTAAAATCGTGCCATGCTCCAATTCATTCGTCCTTACGATCACTTTCATTCTTTGGACATTTTTGTACAATTATGATTTTCCCTACACAGACTCCGAAAGTTTGGGAAAAGCATTCTCTTCTATTTCTAGAAGATTTCAGGTGCAAGAGATTTCAATTGCAGAATTGAGAGGTAGAGAAAGATAAGGTTTGATCAGTGCCAAGCAGCAGGATGATTTCATATGTCATCGTTTACGATTTCTTCGGCAGAGAGGGAGTGTCCCCGCTTTTGTGTCGCATAGCCACCCTAAAAGCATCGCAGCCCTCCATTGTCGTTAAGCCTCCCGCGTTTGCAAAGCATTTTCACGCGACTGAATTCTCTGCATGTGCACTGGTCGATGCCCTACGAGTCGATGCGAAAGTCACAGTAATCAGCTGCCTTGTTGCTCCTTCCTCCTTTACATGTCTGAATTCTTTTGAGCAGAGGCTTTGCTGAATCGGAATCCTCTGATCCGAAAAAGATATTTCAAGATAAAATAAACTGTCTCAAAATAACTTTCGATTTAACTTCATACCGAAACTATTACTGAAACTTTTACTATTACTGTATGGGACTGATTGCACAATTTACGATTATTTGGACAATAAGGATCAACTAATTCTGTTTCGAAGAGAATGTTAAAGACGCACCTTTGCGTGTTCTGTAACATCGTGTGTAAAAAAAGAAGTCGGTCAATTATCGTGGCAAGTATCAGTCTCGTTCCATCTCGTTTATTTATTCATTTATATTTATGTGCACGAACGCGTTCGCTTTCTGTAGAAACCTTCTGTTTGCTTCCTTCGTTTTCTCTACAATCACGATTAACAAGTCTTTTTTTCTTCGGTTCTTTCTGCTTTCTTTTGTATACTCCCCGTCTAGATAGAAATTTTCGTATTTTTTTCTTCTTCGACAAGGGATGTCCTTCAGTTATCGAATATTCCTATATTTCCGTACACGAACAGGAGTTCTCTGTTTTCTTCTCTTCACAGAGAGAGAATCATGGTTTCGCCGTGTTTGCCTGACGAAGAGAGAGTATGGGGTCACCCGTCGAGAACATTTTACACGGGAGACAGGGAGTTATCGATTTAATTCCCCGGGAAAACTCGCGGGGGAAAACCAGTAGGGGCTCTCAATGCGAAGGTTCTGGCAGCTCCCTTTGTTCGATCCTGACAACCTCGAAGATATGTGCACGAAAAATTCTACGTCCTCCTAGGGACAAATAAAAAGTTATAAAATTCGTCTTCTGATTTATGGCTTACCTATTCGTATAGATTTTTTAATGACTAGCCGAATGAATGGGGAAGAAACGATAGAAAAAATAATGATCGATTGTAACTGGAAAGTTATCAAGTAATTAAGTCACCTTTTAAGAATTGCACGTATAGTATTTGAAGCGGAAGGAGGAGGACATGAAAGAAGACAGGGAGAGATAGTTGGAATGTGTATGTATGTATGTACACGTACGCGTTTCGTCAGCTGCCCGTATGAGCATTGTTCTGTTCGATTGGTAGTGGGCGAATAAACGCGTAACACACATTCCGTGATAGACCGTCGTCATTCGGATGCTTCTCGCGTACGTTTCCCTATGGCAGGACCGGAAGTTGACTCGTCGTCCGTGAATCACGCGTGTCCGGTGCTCCGAAGTTCGTTTATCGAGACCTGACATTTTCCACGATGCGATACAAAAAGATATTTATCCCATTTTTCGCACTTCGTCGCTTCCTCAGAAACAGGAGCCATTTGCGTACCTCGGGTCACAATATAACATACTTTCATAGCGATAAACGTGTCAAAGAGATTCATAATGGTTCAGGCCATTAATCTAAAACAGTTCTGTTTTGTCTTCTTTCCGCAGCCGTGTATAATTGGCGAGGCGACACGCGCTATGGGCTTCCTCTGGAGATTGGAGAAACTGTACAAATTTTGGAGGAATGCGCAGGTAACGCGATGCGACATTTATTTATCTGTTGAAAACTGGCTCGTTTCTGCATGTGCATTTCATTTAACCTCCAGACAAAAAATTAAAACCCTTCGACTGAGTTCCTGAAGTTTGATGAAAATTGAATCGGTGGTTACTGGTTATAGGTTGGTACAGAGGCTTCTCGACAAAGAATCGTGCGGTGAAAGGTATCTTCCCTAGTTCGTACATACACTTAAAACCTTGTAAGATCGAGAATGAAGGTCTGTATGAGTCGGTGATACCTCTGGAGGATCCGGTGGTCCGAGAAGTCACTCTCGTTCTCCGAGAATGGTGCGGTATCTGGAAGAGGTTGTACGTGGTGAGTGCATCTTTGTCTCTTTGCTCTAGGTACAGTACCTTATTTCTCAGCCAGATGTATTAATGATTCGCTGTTGCTCCGATACGATATATCAATCTATATACAGTTCATTTTTTACACATTCATTTTTAATCGTATCACATAGGTATGTATGCATCTTGACACTAATTCGACCGTTTCCGATTGCTTGGATGCTTGTTCAGGAACGGGAAACATACAAGTTTAATACTCTGCGCAAGGTGATGAGGGAACTGTTGGAATGGCGGCGACAGCTTTTAACCGGTACTCTGACCACAGATCAGACACGGGAATTGAAACTGAGAATCAACAACAAAGTGGATTGGGGAAATCGGTAAGTGTTGATTATGATGACAGATACTGATTATTGAATAATTGTAAAATATAGAAAAAAAATATTTGATGAATTCGTAGAGTATTCTACGGTTCGCGTTGTTTCTCATATGACCAAATGAGAATCACTTTCCGCCATTGTTAAATAATTAGCATTGGTGCATCGTATAGAAAGAGTAGAATTTTATTTCACTTTAATAATTTCTTTCTTCTATATCTCATTTGTGTTTACGATTTATATTTAACGTTGCACGCGTTGGCAGTCTTCGTTTTGATTTTGGTGCAATCGTCACGAATGAGCATTGTTCTTCGGCATCTTATAAATTCTAAGAGCACTAATAAATTCTCGATATAATTCTATAGGAAGGCACATTGCGAATAGTCATCAGCTACTTCGTATTCGTTTCATTCATCTTATGCTAAATCTAATCTTAATATATCACTCAAAACGCAACTAATAATAATAATAATAATAATAATAATAATTATAATAATACAACAAGACTTACTACAAATAAAGAAGAAAATCTATAAAATAGTCAGATAGTTATTACTATAATAGTCATTGTCGTTGCATATTTAACGGCAGCATTATACATCATTCTCTCAAACAATCTCAGGAAATATGAAACATGAGCAATAGATAATGATTTCATACTATAAAAATACATCGTTAACGTTATATTATGCTTCTTTTTGCGAGAATAAACGGCCCAAAGAAGCCGGTTCCTCCCGATAAAGTTATCTTTCGCAGTTCCAACAATATACTTTTATATTTTTGATTTATCAAAATATTCAAATTCAGACTCTATGCTAAACACGCGAATTTAAATTCTTTGTACAATTTAATGCAAGTAGAAGGCATAGAGATCTGACGATCATTCTCTCCAAAATGAAACAAATTCGTACATTTAATATTACTTAAATTTAAGTCGATTATATATGCACAAATTTTTCCTAACTCGAAATCCGCTTTAAGCTTGTCTTAAGCTTTTAAAAAAACGAAAATTTAATCGTTAAACATACGTGTACTAATAATTTCTGGACAGATATTAGATGCGTGTAACTGGGAATGTCCCTAAATGTACAACGTTTTTAAATTAACGATAAATGCACCACTTACGCGCAGATATTGATAGAAAACTTCATTACAAACATTTCATTCCTCTCTTCGTCCACTCGATTCATTTTAGGCGCACGTTTGCGTGGTCGAAAGAAATAGGTTTGGTCCCACGTCGATACTACCAAACGATGAATAGACAGTAAGATTTGTAGTTTTTCCTTACACACGTGACATCCTATTGTATACTGTGTATCTTATATTGTGCGTGTGTGCGTGTATGTATCAGAAGTTTTTTTATTCAGAGCCAAAAAATATTCTTCTATGTCTTTGTCACGTACTAACATATCACTGTTACGTTCATAGTGATTTCAGATGGCATTTCTTTATAGTTTTGTACTTTAATATATAATTCCTATCCTTGTATCTACAGTGTATCTTATTTAACTCGATCACTTCAAACATTCTTGTTGTTATTGTGGTTGACGACACAAAGACCTAACAAAGAAAGAAATTATTTAAACAGTCTTCTTTATATCTAATCGCTAACAAATTTAATACAGAAGATGAATTCCTGTTTGCACGCGAAATGGAAACACTCATTTCTCTGATATACCATGCTCTTTCCGTGAATAATATTGCTTGTAATTATAGGAGAGTATATTAATTTGATGAAAGTCATTAGACAACGCACTACCCCGTTGTCAATGAAACGTAATAGGTCGTCTATTGCAAACTTATATACTCTTCTTGGAAGGCACTCGTTCTTCCGCGGCGCACGCGATATAATAACAATAATATTAAGGGAATGTGAAACAATGTGCATTGCACGAGCAGGAATCCAGAAACACCATCGAGGCGACCGTATTTCTTATGTTTTAACACTGTGTTAAAAAATGTTCAATTATTGTAAAAATTGCCCAACACATTCTACTTGAAATTTCATGTCTACGGTCAAATCGTGATACAACTGTTACGATTACCCAACTCATACGCGTTTTATTGTCTAGAAGATTTGGCGCTACGTTTTCCTCTTCCCTTTTCGGAAGCAAGTAATCTTCTACCTCCTTATAGATCGGCAAGAACTTATATAGCTGTGTCACGTAATCGATTACATTCTCGTCATGCTGTTCCTAAATAACCTTAAATAGCGCAAACCTTTTTCACAGAGATCGACGGTATATGATCACCCTCGACGTTATCACAATGCAGAAAATAAAGCAAAGATATGGTGGGGGAAAAATAAGTAGGGATTAAATCTCAGTGTCCTTTGCGTACTTCTCAATTTCTGGATAAATGGGCGACATTTCGAGGGTGCTAGGTGCCGAAGGAACCGATGTAGGTGACGCTCCGCTCGCAGAACCGAGATTTAAATGACGGCAGAGTTCGTCGAGCACCTCATTAAACATCATCATATTCATGTTTTGACCCAATAGGTGAAGCAACAGAAAATCGCCAACCTAAAAATAAATATGTAGATATAAATAAATCATGATAATTGCGTTCCGTATCGTGAGTAAATATGGATAGAAATAACTTTGATTTCTGAACTTCTGAACTCGTTTCAATTTAGCTCTATAGTTTCTGCTCAAAGTCTATCAATAAAAACTCGGAACTGTTGAGAGCAAGGCACCTGTGTCTTTCTGATGAGTGCACTGACAGCGGATGGTGTGCCAAATTTGAATCGTTTCTTAAGGATCGTCTCTCGAGTGCTGGGCAGTAGAACTACAGCCATACTGTAGAGTAACGCAACACCAGACAACGCTGCCAAAAGAATGAACCAGAACCATAGAAAAATGAATATCTTTTCGTTAAGGATATTCAGAGCAAGAACACACAGAGCATCTAATTTCTGAATGGTCCCCGAAGCACCAAATTTATGGAAGGTGCACTTGGTAACCCGTGGGAACACCTCAACCATAGGATCGCTGCGTTGTTCTTGATTCATGTTGCTGAATTTCAGCACATCAGTACCGTACGACAGAAATGCCCCGCCTAGGAAAGTGTCGATAAAGAATATGTTGCCTACCTAACAAACAAATATTAAAATATTTACTGAGACGGACATAATTGTAGCATCCCAGGATAACTTACTATTAAGGAAAAAAGAAACCTTCTATGTACAAGATTACACGTACCACGTTGACGAAGTTCAAAGCCTCGCAAAAGAAGTAACCAGCGGCATAGGTATTGTGCAGGTGCATCGTGTCGGAAATGTACTTGACCAGCCGCTGGGACTTGGCTTGTCGTTCCTGCTTGTTATCGACCATAGCTCCCCTCATGCCCTCGGATATCATTCTGACCTTGCCCTCCTCCCACTGCTTCCATATCCAATGGGGTATGTAGAACAGAATGCCTTGGAAGAACAGCATGAAGGGCACCCACTGATAGTACGAGTGATACCTCTTCTCGCCGAGGTCACCTCCCAGGCCAGGATGAGCCACGTGGGTGCCCACCGGTTTCGCACTGTTGTGTGGTAGCGTAAACGTGTACGTGATCCAACAGTACGTGTTTATCACGTTGTCAGGCACCCCTCCTTCGCTTAGACAATTTATTGGATCACCTGCGAGCGTTAACGATTTTTCAGTAAGTAAAAGTGAAGTACATGGCATAGGCGGAGGAACAACAGGAGGTATTTGAGCGATACGATTACGAACGCAATTGTGCGCATGAAATTATGCAATGGATTTCCTCGCGTCGACAACCAGGTCGAAAGCTGTAGCACACGTGTGCATGATGCGGTGCAATAAATCTAACGAGTCGATAAGCTTACTGTTCGCGAGAGGACGATCACGCGTTCGACCACCAAACGGAATCCAGCTGTCTGGTCTAGTCTCGAGGTCCCGTGCAGAAACCGAGTCGAATAGTCGTAGTTAACGGCTAGGGCCTTCGATAAATAAGCGCGTGTCCTCGAAACGCGACACCGCTGTTATGACTTTAATCACGACCGTCTGTGCCCTACGCTCTTGCATTTATGCAACCGCGATCATCTCTGACCCACTGCTGCCCGCGTACGTCAGCTAAGAGGATCAGTTTTCTTTGTTAATTCAGCCACGAATAGATCATAATTGCAGGAGACGAGAATAAACAATATGACGAATACAAGACGAAGACGAGATAATCAGAATAAGTCTTAAATTATTAATCAGCGTCGAATCAAACTTTTAACTTTATTTAACTTCCTTTGAAAGTCAGAAAAACGAAGTACTTACCTATAAGATTATTAGCAGAAACGATTATGCAACAGGCGAACAGAATTGCAGAGGTGATTCTGTAATGGGCTCTGAACACCATGTTATCGATTATAGCCTTGTCCACGAGGTATCGCACCTTCACGAATCCGGCCACCGCCGATACCAATCCAAACACCGCCATTCTGCCCTTGGATTAAACACACCCCTGGAAACAAGCAAACGATACTTTGTTTGCATTCATAAATCAATTACTGTACAACGTTCCTGTATCATTTACGAAAACAGTGGTTAAATTAGATCAACTTAGAGAAAACTGTCCGTCATTGTCGAATAGCATCTCGATACTTCCATCCCCAACGGTTAGGGATTAGACTTCTTGATTCTCGACAAATAGTTTCGCGTAGTGGATCGTAGAGTGCCGATAGCAAGCTAGCAGAAACGACAGATGTACGAGGGATCGATACCGACTGAGACCCGTCGCGTCGTTCTTCAAGCTACGTGAATTGTTCTCGTGACGAAACAAAAGCATGGTCGCAAGAATAGCTAGCTCCAACACCAGGATTTTTATGTTCTCCGTTGCTCCAAAAGCCCTCGTTGTTCTCACGCGCGGAAGAACGTGGAATGGCTCCCCATTTCCAGTCCACACCACCCTTCTGCACATTAGGAACACTACTGTACGGCTGTTTGCTGTTGTTCTATCGGAACATGGTTGTTCACTTTTTGTACGAACTTACGAATCCATTAAGATTTCAAATCCATTCAGCAATCGTAAAACTATATTTTTATAATAATATTGAAAGCGTTTAAAAACTTTCAGAGTACTAAATACAAGCTTGTACCCCAAAACAGCCGAGTTGTGTGAGTCGTCAGGAGTACATTAAGTTAATTAATTGAAAGCAGGGAGCGCGTGCCATCACGAAGGGTCAATCTGAAAATATGCACAGTTGCCAACTAGCCGCAGGCTGCTGAATCGCTCTTTCTCTTCTTTAGAACGACAAACTGGTATTGAATTACATCATTTACAATCGTCAACTGAAAATGTGTAAGCGTTTTGGGTCTTCCAGCTTGAAAAAGTATCCATCCATAATAGGTCTGGGTTAGGTATATGTTCGGTAGAAATATCTTGTGGTTTCAACATTTTCTTTCCGCGACGAATTGCCAGACTTCTATATCTTCACACGCTGACAAGAAGATGATCAGCTATTACATTACCAAGCTGATTACAGTTAGATTTCATCACATTTTTCTTTCACGAGACACCGTTTGCTTTTGCCCACGCAGTACCTAGAGGATCGCGTGTAATTTCAAACCTTCGTATCCGACGTGCGGTTGTTTCGATGTCGATAGATGATTTAAGCTAATCTATAATTTCTATGCAGAAACGCACTCTTTCGCAATTCCCTAGACTATTCTCGAGCCATTTCCCTGTGAAACGTGAGCAAATTGATATGCTCGGTGATAAGAATGATTGTTGCTGGATGAATGATTTTCGAGAGTGAGTAGGGATGCAAGGCTTGTCTATGTGATGATGATGTGAATCTTCAAGCGAATGAAGAGTGCATGGGTTCGGGGTCACATTTTACTCGTAAATGAAATGAATACACTTCGTTAGATTCATCCATGGGCATTTAACTTTCCGTCAGAACATATTCCACGATTCTTCCTCACCATGCTTCCTGGAAACGCTCTCGGTTAACGTGTACACAAGTTAGACCAGTTACTCGGTTGCTTCTTGGGAAACGAGTGGTCAAGAGTGGGTCGGAATTGTCGTCTACGAAAGTTGATACTTACAACAGAGAAAAGAGACTACGACTTATATGTGACTTCACGTTTTTCATCATTATTCGAACAATTCTGCATGTTCTGTGAAGAAACCGAGTATTCTGTTTCGAGTACCAGCACTCCAGACTTCTTAGCAGCTGAACGAAACGACTCGTATTGCACAGAGTTATAAATTTTCTTTCTATACTTTTTCATGTGCTCATACTCTACCAATTTATCATGTAAATAATGTATATTCTGTGATAATTTGCATGCACGCAGGCCGTGACTCGCTAACCATCAATGATCACAGACCGTGGGGTTACTAATTGCTAACGATAGGTGGTATCGAGTTGAAATTTGAAAGCACACAGCTAGAATCGTGTGTAACCACGAGACTCGATGGTTTCGATTTTTTGGCGCGTGATTTGACTCTCGTGGCTGCAACACGGACCGATGTCGCCTGCGCGAATTATACTCATATCGGGTTACGGATACAGAAGAGAACAGGTTTGGACTTACACAAGACGACGTCTCGTTTGGTTCCTTATTCGGTAAAATATCGTCAGCCTAGCACATAATCTTACGCGACTTGATCGAACCAAACATATTTCTCCATGTCAATATATTCAAATGCAGAGAAATTTTCTCAAGTTGCATTTATCTTTAGTCTATGCAATTTCAGTTTTTGCTCTGGTTAGAGACGTATCGTGTATCTACTCATAAGTTTTCTCGATTTAAGTTGACATAGTTTTGCTCATATGTTGTTATCTCGCTCCGCGTATTCTTGTCGAATGACGCGATTCATGAGGCAGAATTAATCATTTCCATGGAATTACACGTTCAGATGAATAAGTAATCAAATTTCTTTCTTATTCGCGAGAGATGACTGGAAGAAGGATCAGCATCGTTCATATTTGACAGAAGTCTTGCTCTAGAAATTACGATAATCTGAAAAATTCTTCGTTTTCTCATAGATTTGGAATGACAATGCTTCTGACCCCGTTTGCTCGGTTTTTCATTCATGCGAAGACCTTCGCTTACTAAAAAATATTGCTCGGCATAATTCATACGCGGTTTCGCCTAATAGCAAAGCCTTCGAGAACAAATGATCTCTGTTGCTAAGAGGCTGTGCGATCAAGCAACAAGGAAAGTTACGAAATACGTACAGTTGAACACAATTTTCTAAAACCAATGCTCAATGCACACATTTCATCTGAAACCAACGAAAAGTGCATTGACCTCTGGTTTTTGTTGTAAACCCCAACGGTAAAAACTATCGTTTATTTTATAGTTACCATTAAAAGAAAACAACCGAATTAACGATTTCATCGACAAAAATATATAAAATGGTAAAGGATCGTACAGAACGCGTAAACGTTTCATATATGTGGCTGGAGGACGAGCATAACGACTCCGTGATGGAAAGGGGTTTTACAGTTAGCTTGCTTTACCGGTAACCACGCCTGTAGCCTTTCATCGTAATCGAGATTCAACGACAGCCCTGGTAGTGACGTTGGACTAGTGACAAATTTTCTTCCAACGCTTTTTAAACTTTTAAACTTGTCTACGGCAGTTTTTATTTTGTTCTTTGTACAGACAGAACAGGTAGAAAATCTGTATGAAAATTGCCTATACTTGAAGACTTCATTGCCGTTAACAAACGTTTCAACGACCGCTTTCACGTGACCGTACCTAAAAGATACGTCTCGTTATATGTACGAATCGATCGATCGATCGATCGATCGGATATTGCGGACGAATAATGGTGTACGAGTGAAGGGCACTCGTCTCGTCATCGAGTGAAAGGTGAATACCGACGCGATTTTCCAGTACTTACGGATGGAAATAAAAATACGATTTAACGAGATTTCTGTGATGAATGATACAGACAAAAGGCTTAGACAATACCTACAGAATGACGTTATTTTTTCAATGTGGCTACTACAGAACCGCTAGAACGTATTCGACTTCAGTGCATACGTATGCAGTTTCCAACATCAAGTTGAATACGAGAATGACACGAGACGCTTCATCAGCGATGTGAAATGGAAGTGGCGAAACGAAAAAAAATACCTTTCTATCGTTCCAAGATAAAAGAGAGATCTGCTTTGTACAAGTGAATATACTCTTGTATCAATTCCGTCAGTGGGATTCCGGAAGTACTTGTATAATAATTTCTTTTTATGCGCCATGAATCACACCTAAACTTTGTCCATTTTTGCATCTATAAATGTAGATATCGAGACACTGTACGGTACATACAGAATAAATACAAGAAATCAGCCCACACAAGATTGTAGGGGCACATTTTCGCGATACTGAACACAAAAGGTTGTAGCGAATGCACGAGACGCATAACCCGTGTACTTCTACACAAGACTCAGTTGTAGGTTATTACATTTCATAGCACGGCAGACGTATACATCACGAACAGTGTCGTTCCGGACACACACATACACGGTGTCGTATAAGCAACTCTTTTACGACTACACACGGGCGTTGCACATAACACGTAGGGTGCAGTTGACTTCGATGGATATCTCTGCATCATTGTAAATACGAAACATGTGTGTACTTTTCGTTGCTTCAAGCTATGCCACAACCTTACTTTATTTCTCGTCAATTATTTATAATATTAATATACCTTCTCGATATCGATAATTTCAGTTTGTCGTTGTCAAACTTCCATTTTGCTCGTTACGTGTAAATCGAATAATTTTGAAAGTCCCTCTACAGGATTCGAAATTCTGTACATGGCGGATCGAATGTCCAGTTGGTCCCCCGACATTTACATTCTGGACAAACCAGTTTCGCGGACAAAACCCAGCATAAAACTCGCAGCCGAAGAAGCCTGCCCATATGACGCCTTTCAAACGGGTTAAGAGCTCTCCTCTGCTATCGGTATTTTTCATTACATCCCGGGATTGAGAATCCACTTGGCTGTCGTTCATTTCCTCGTCCATTGATCAACAATTGATTTAATCGCGTTGAAAGATGAACAGAAGATCTCCTGCTCCTACGAGTTGGTTTCATTTTAAACATGCTGTAAGATCGCTCATAGCTCTATTCAACTTTTTATTTCTTCGGTCCGCATAGTCACGACAAACTATCTTATATCTTTCTTTGAGAGCAGTTTAAGGAAATGATGTTATCTCCTACAAACTTTCAGGGAAGGTGGTGAATTAAATCCAAGGTACACTCGAAGGTACACAGTCTGCCAGCAAGTCCCTCGAATAAGGAGATAACATGTTTCACAGATGCCGAACTACAGCAGTTTGTCACACGAAACGAGACAATTTAAAAAGGAAAAAAATATATCAATATTTGTTCAAGGTAGCAAGGTTAGAACTCTACAAATTGTAAACAATTTTTTCTCAAAAAGCCTCATGTTTTTGCTTTCGTTAGAGATTACCGCACATTTTGAAACCTTAAACGAAACTTTACAGACCGAAACGCTCCCTTATCAAGAATTTTTTATCTTTTGCTACACAGAATTGTTCCCCTGATTCTGGAACTACACTGCATTCCGGATTTGTCTATGTTGTTAGTTTGCTTAGGTCTTCCATGTTTCGTCCTCAAGCTATTTTACTGTTAACATCATCCTTATCGCCAAAATAGAGATTTTCCCATAAGCACGACCGAAAGTTAGAGGCAATTTTCTAACACAATGGAAAATGTGGTATGAGGTTTGGGCTGTTTCGTAACAACGCCAACGGTCACGGTTAATCTGGCATTTACAATTCCAGCAAGCTTTCCTTTCTCAACGCTATCGAGTATTCATCCATGTCACTAATAAAGCATACCAGTATTTTCTTAGAGAACACCTAATTGTACTATTTGAAGAATGCTTGAGCAATTAAAGTCGAGTAGAGATAACCTTAATAGGTCGCGTATAATGCTCGTACAGTAAACTATTCGTTAGGAGCAAGGCACGTGACCGTAGGGACGAAAATTAGTTCCTGCTTTCGATAGGTTAACGCGTGTTGACGATTCTCTTGCAACTACACGCCAACTATTTATGATCGATACATAAATATTTTGTTTAGCAGATAAACCAAATAGTTATTGTAATTACATTGTAAACTGACGCTCGGCGGGGCATCTTAGAAGATAGTTTCGAGATAAAGACTATTTCGTAAAATTCAATTAAACAGTGTATTGCTTAAGAGAAAATAATGAACGCGAAGGTTCATTGAACAATACCTTTTCTTTGGATCAGCACAGCTGACTAGTAGCCCGTTTTCAAAAATCCACAAGTAGAACCCACTAGATGCACACGATTTCGTAGCTCTTTTGTTTTCCCACAAGCCAATAGCGCAGGAATCATGCGCCTATTGGTCGATTGCCCTTTTCTTCCCTCTGACGATGAGGCGTCGCTGTCTTCGAAATCCTGTGGACCGATGCGATCTAGACGTCTCGACTATTTCTTTCTTCTTAAGTTAAATTCCTAGTATGTCAGCAATCACGAACTCTCACACGACTTGCACGGTTCACACGACTCACCTTTTCGATGCTCGATCTCGCGATCAATTTGAAAATTCTCTTCGACGCACGCGGAGGAAAGAAAGAGAGGGGAAGGATCAGAACGTTGAACGCGTCGTGTCGAGAGTTAATGCCTGACGCGGCACGTCAGACAGACTCTCTTTCTCTCTCTTTCTTCCTCCCTCTCCTTTTATGTTCGTCTCGCCGGCAAACCGAATGGTTTTCGAGAAAATTTCGAGGCTCCGTGCAGCGAACCGACGGGGCCCGATGGACAAGTAGCAACTGAACCGAGAGAATCGAGGTTTGGTTTCTGGGCCCCACCACTCTCCGCCATGTTGCCTGCCGTCCAACCGAGTTCTCGAGCGTGGGGGCGACTCTATCAGGTGCGTATAGTCACTCGTAGAAGTCACCAGCGAGATCGACAATACCATCGCATTCTTCTTTGCTGTGCCGCCTTTCAGGCAGATTGTCACGGATCATCTGCTGGAGAAATTAGATGAAATGAAACGAATAAATTTTCGTAGTATAAAAAATGACGCAGACATTCTCTCTGCATTATTTCTTTCATTTAGTTAATCCTATCGCATTGAAAATGTTTGTTGCACTTTTTCACTGTTTTAAATGTTTCAAATTTTAAATTTCAAATCGAATTTCAAATTTTGAATTTAAAACGGAATTTCAAATCGAATTTCAAACCGAATTTCAAATTTTGAATTTTAAATCGAATTTCAAATTTAGAATTTGAAACATTTCAATTTGAATATAGCAGTGAATTAAATTACAGAATACAGAAGAATTGATGCTTCTTTCTCCCTCTTTCATGGAGCTCAAGGTTTTCAGCTCGGTGAATATGTACACGGTAACCATACTGGGAACCTGTTCCCTCGTAGAGGAGACTCACTTTAGCTCTTTAAGACTTCTCATGCGCACTCCTCTTTCATTCTCCTTTCTCTTTCCCTTCTCCAATTTTTGGCTTTGCGAAGATCACAGATTCGGCGAATACATATACGCGTATTTCAAGATTTTCAGATTACGTCAACCAGTGTATAGTTTCTTATTCTTTATTCAAACATTCCTTGACCTTTTTCAATTGAAAAAATGATTCGCATTCATTTAGAGTAGTTGTTCAGAGAACATTTATTTCCATAAATATAACAACCGTTTTGGTGGCTGGGTATCAAGTCATTCGTTAATAAGAAATAAAGTATTTCATTTGTTATGTGGTAACAGTGATGCTTAACATGTTTTCCGATTAGGCGTGTATTGAACAAGTGGCAACATTTATAACCCGCCTCATTGTAATTATTATTTCTAATGAGCGTGCCTCGAGGCCTCCACTCGGCGTGCACTGCCCTCTACACATCTTCGTTTCTTCTTCTTCCGTCCCTCTCTTTGTTTCCCCTTCGTTCTCCTTGTCTCACCTTTCTGTGCAATATTTTGCCTCTCCATTGGGGTAATGCGGTGGTACGCAACAAAACTCCCGGACTGCATAACCGTAGTCCCCATCTCAGGGTTTCCCAAACCTTCCAGTTCCCCTAACGTGTTCGCTTTAACATGCATTCCTTCAAATACGGTAAACGAACCATTAAAAGCAACAAAGGTACAGCGTTTTCCCCAGGACTTTGATTTTTAACCTGGACAGCATTGTTTCAACGAATCATAGGTTACTGAAACTTTTTTTGCCTGTATATACGAGTACCATAAGCTCACTGCATAACAATAAAGTTATCTCCGTGTTTGAAACAGTGATTGTAAGTGACTGTGTGTACTTCAAAATTTACTTGAAGGTGTATTAGGTAATCTTAAAGAAAAGAGTGGACTGAAAGTAGTTTAGCAAATAAGTTCCCTCAAGTTGGGAAACGCTGCCCTCTGTTCCCTGGTGAGGTTGCCTCTTTTCTTTTTGTGGTCGCTATGGCGTAGCACGGTACCCAGCGTTGTTCTACTCGGAGCAGTCAGAGCCAGGGCTGTACGATGAGGAGAGGTAGCACGTTCGCCAGAGGAAAGCTAGCTTAGGTAGAGAGGAAAGCTTTATGGTATGTAGCTACCGACATGCTGTTACCTCCATCAAAGAAATCTAATGAATGGTGGCGACCCTCGAACTTAATAAACGTACACCTGGTGGTAGAAACTTACGCACAGTGGAGGGTCTTTCTTGCACCCTCTTCGAAGAAACAGAGAATACTACGTCAATTGTGCTTAACCACAACAACTTCGATGTTTTATTTCTCATCGAATTTTCTGTTTCGTGGATTATTAAATACCTAAATGTATTCGCAATTTATAAAAACAGATACTACAATTGTGCATCGTTTCCTCCATTATTAGGAATCGCTTGGAATGGTAAACTTAACCGACGTTAGCGGCGAAAAATTGAAAGGTTCGTAGCTAATCACGCTTAATCGCTGGTCATTTGATCTAATTGAGATCGTGGGGGCCCGGGTATTTGGCCCTGACATCTATTACTGCATACAGCCAGCGTGCAAGCATCCTCCGATCGTGCGGAGCAGAATCGAGCAAGTGTACTGCGGAACTGCAACTGTCCTCTGTAGTTGCAAGCAAAGAATTGGTCATCGCGTAGCTGAGCGACGCCGACGAGGAGAAATACGTGCAAGCGAGCGAGCGAACGAGCGCGCGCGCGCGTGCCTCTACCCTCGCTCGAGTCACACTCAATGTTCATTTCATCTTCCCACGAGCCCTTCTCTATACGTAGACGAGTCTCGTTACTCGTTCCGGGACCAGGAAACACTCCTATTAAGGCCGTTATACGCGATAGCGCGACCGCCATGGATTTCTCTCTTCTTCGAATCACGTCAAGCTACGCAATTTCTATGCTAAAACCTTTCTGAAAGTTACCAATTCTTTTATTTAATCCACAAGCATTTATGAAGATATTAGGTTTTTGTACAAAATTTTAGTGAGAAAGACAAAGCGTAAAGTATAATACAAGAATGCTGTCCACGATAATAGGTGGAAGACGGACAAAGGCCGATAATCGATTGCCAGTTTCAAGCAGGAACAGAAGTTTAAAATTTGACGGTGTAATTATAGCGTGTAAGACGATTAGATGGTTACTGAACTCCTCGAGGGATATCTGAAACCTTCAGAAAGAGAAAGGTGTGCGTACCTTGTAATTTCTTTCATTTACGTCATAAATGCTTTGAGTTTCAAAATCTACTCGCTTCAGGAATAGGAATGATTCACGGTCATCGATATAATAAACGAATTGAAGTTTGATGAAGGGAGGAGTTGTCGCAATAGAGAGAGAAGCAAAAGAAGAAGCCCCGAACTCGTCCAAAGATGATATTGTAGTTCGCGGCTGAACCGAACTTGATCGCTGGTCAAGGGAATATATCCGATATCTTTGGAATGGGACATAGGTCCGAACGACGCAGCGGACATTGCCTGTACCTGTCTCCACGCATCGAAGTCTGCCTGCTCACCTGCATTCCATCAACGGGGGGCTCAGACGGGGAACCTTCCTTAGATTCTCAGGGCCGTACCACACTAAATGCCCTCGGGATCAGTTTCATTTTACGTTCAAGATGGTAATAATTGCTTAGAAACTTAGAAATTTTCAGCCTTATGTTAGAAGCTCGCGAGGGCGTAGGAGGATATACATCGACTCGCCTCGATGACATATCTATACTGAAAGACGGGAGAACAGAGTACCGAGTAAAGTGAGTGCAGAGTAAAGCTGAGTAAAGAAAACTCAAGAAGCAGATGCATTTTACTTGAACGCGTATCGAAAATTGAAATAAGTATTGTAGTGGTAGGATGATGTAAACCGTGCACCGTGTACATGTATGTAGTTGCATTCCTGGGAGGTGAAGGGGCCACAGGAGGACCCAACCAAGCAGCCGGACCTGTAGGGTCTCAATGCGTTCGAGAACACGTTGGTCCTATGGTATGCGACCGACCAGGGTCATGGGAAGCTGAATGCATAGCTTTGGCCACCTCAGAATTCGACTTCAAAAACTGACGCAATGAGTAATACCATTAATTAAACCATCAGCCTATCAGGGATATCAGAATTGACCTCTCCTCTACATTTGCAGACAGAAATATTTCCCATACCTTATCCGAGCCTCGCGTTTTAGGAAAAATATTAAAAATCGAAGTAGTCAGAGTTCTAAAATGTTGCCTAATCGCTGTCTACTTGGAATTGCAGGAAACTGGGCTTGGATCTGGTGCCACGACAGGGCGCCCATATGGTGGACCCGGATACGATGTCCGTCGTTGAGCTTTATCACGTGGTAATTATCCCATGATAACTATATCGTATGAAATTTAAACTGAATTTCTATAGAATCTACTAACGTTCGTAGTATCTGGTACGGGGGACGTTATCCATTTGCACATTTGAGACGATAGGAACGGTGATTCAATATCGAGGAAAAAACAGGATAGAGTGGCCGAGCTGAACATGGAAAAGTGATTCCAATAAAGCGGAGAGAAAGAGAAAAAGCACTTGACCGCGTACTTCGGCGAAGCTCATTGAAATTCTAGCCAGAGAGCTGACTATTTCGACTGCTCCGCAAGAATTCAAATGAAGCTGACTTCGCCAAGTTGCGATTCGTTACACGTGCTCGTGGCATGACATTTTTACCGTCTTGTCACTCCTTTCAACTTACGTACATGTATTTCTAATTAGTTTTCCTATATCTTTAAATATCTATCCTGGTTTTTGAACTCATAGGGTGTAAAAAGAATTGAAAGAAGTAGGTAGCAGAATCGAAGAATTGACGAATTCGTTGGATGAATTTTAGCACGTCCAGAGTGCAGAGAATTCGCAGGGCGCATCGACCCTCAGACGGAAGGAGCATAAAAAGGTCCTGACACATCACCTCTACTTTTGCATGAGAGACTTTGGCCATTCCGTTGGTGAGAACACGGAGATCTATTTCTCCTTGTACGACGCGAAACGGAATATATACTTGAGTGAACGATACCTGGTTCGAATATCGAAGGAGGGTTTCTCCAGCTTCATCGAGAAGATGCACAGCAACTGTACGATCTTCACCGATCTCGGTAATGCGGATCTAAGCAAGGATCTGTACATGGTCGCGCACGTGATGCGATGTGGCAGAATGTTATACTCTGATTTTGGGAAGAATAAGGCGGGCAGCGCCACTTACAGACGGCCTCACGGCGTTGCCGTTTTATCCCTTGCAGAGGCTACACAGGATCACACCGAAGAGCTTGAGATGACTTTCAAGGTAAATCACGAAAAATTCTGAACAGCTTCAGCTTTGTAAGAGCTCGAAATCAAGTCCTCGAATTTGGTGATTTAGGTGTATCAGGGGGAAGAAAAGGATTTCCATCAGTTACACGAGCAGATTATTCGCAACAACAAATGTTCTCCTCTTCCGGGTCAGCCAAATTATGGTATAGTGGCCTCTTTACGCGTTCTTCACGGTGAACTGTCTCAAGTGAGAGAAGAGAATCCGCTGCTGTTCAAAAATGTCTGTTTAACGAAGAAACTTGGCTTCTCCGACGTGATCATGCCAGGCGACGTACGGAATGATTTGTACCTGAAATTGGAACGCGGCGAATTTGAAAGGGGAGGGAAATCTACGGGGAAAAATATCGAGGTATCCCTCGTCAAATTACACAATCCATTTCATTGCTTAACGAAGAAATAATATTGGGGAAATTTGACTGGATTACGTTAGGTGACCATTTTGGTGCTGGACGCAGACGGGCAGCCTTTAGAAGGTTGTTTGTTCGGAGCGGCAGGAATGGAAGGCAGTTCAGAGTACCAAAGTTTAGTTATTTATCATCACAACAGTCCAGCATGGGCAGAAACAGTTCGGTTGGCGATACCTATCGATAAATTTTATGGAAGCCATGTGCGATTTGAATTTCGACATTGTTCTAGTAAGTCGATAGAATACGGCAAACATTTAGATGACTTTTTTTACGTCATTTTCACCACGCTTCTCTTATTATCACAGCACGCGAGAAGAATGACAAAAAGCTATTCTCCTTCGCGTTCGTGCGTCTCATGGAACCGGGAGGAGCTACCCTTCAGGATGGCGCTCACGAGTTATACATCTATAAGTGCGAGGATCGCTCCAAATTGGATTCTCTAAGCTACCTCTCCCTACCCAGCAGCGCCAGAGAACCAAACGCGACAGGTCAGACTTTTTCCTAAATCATCTGACGTTCCTTAGTGTGATACCTTAAACCCTTTCGATAAATTCATCTTTCTTGGTTGTTCTTCAGGCTCTCCAGCGTTCTCCAGGTCTCCGAAAGAATTTGTGCTCATACGTACTTTACTGTGTAGCACAAAATTGACCCAAAATGTCGATCTTCTAAGTCTACTCCAATGGAAGGCTCATCCAGAACTAATTTCTGATACACTAGGTCGTGTGTTACGATTAGACGGCGAAGAGTTGGTCAAGTTTCTTCAAGATATCTTGGATGCATTATTTTCCATGTTTCACACAGAAAATGGCAATTCTACAACTCATTCCGGTCTGGTATTTCAAGTTCTCGTTTCTATCTTCAGCCTGCTCGAGGACTCTAAATTCGAGCACTTCAAACCAGTCATGGATGCCTATATTTCCGGTCACTTTGCCGCTGCGCTCGTATACAAGGGGCTTCAAACCAGCGTGCAACACTGTGCGGATTGGGTGACTGTTACTGAGAAACAGGAACCTATTATCAAGTGTTTTCGTTCACTGGAGTATATCTTTAAATTCATGATCCAGAGTCGTTTGCTGTTCGCTAGAGCCACAGCTGGAGAATGCGAAGACAGCTTTAAGAGAGATCTCTATCGCGTATTCGCAGCGTTGAATAAGATGCTCGGGCTTCAACAGGAAATGGTGCTTCACTCGCAAATTGCCCTGCTCCACTCGATTTCAGCGGTTTTTGAACAACTGATGGCCGTGTTGCCAGTCCTTAAAGTGGCTAAGCTTACTTGCACCATGCTTGATTCGTTGCCACGGGAGCCACCCTTGCAGCTTACGCAGGCCAAATTGACTGCCATTAAGAATCTTACTACCTCTTCGCTATTTCGCGAAGATGATGAGAGCAGAAATCTGCTATTAATTACTATATGCAGACATTTGCGAATTCATCTACTTAGGCGTGAAGAGCTGCGTTCCTGTACCGACATTTTGGGAGAGATACTTAGCTTTTTACACAAAAAGGAACGGGACACCAATAAAGTCAACAACTGCATACATCATGACGTGGAGACTCTGTGCCTATCGATCCTCGACGTCCTAATACAAACTATTCTCATCGTCATAAACACAAGTGGTCCCGTTCTGGGATGTCTAGTGGCCGGCTTGATAGGATTGCTTCAGCTTCTGGATGAATACCATTATGTTAGGCTATGGGAAGAGCTTACACACACTGGCGAACGGAAGCCCCTTAAGGATTTCCTTTTGAGGGTCTTCGTGGTACTTCGAGATTTAGTGAAAAAAGAAGTGTTTCCACCAGATTGGTTAGTGATTAGGATGCAAGCAAACAACGTAATACTCAAATCTCTACAGCAACTAGCACAGCCTTTGGCTTTTCGTTTTTCGCACGGTAGCTTCGATTCTCAGCTGTGGTCGATGTATTTTAATTTGGCCGTGGCGTATCTCACCCAACCGTCCCTCCAGCTTGAACAATTCTCCGAGGTGAAACGAGAGAAGATAATGGAAAAGTATGGGGATATGAGGGTGTTGATGGGCTTCCAAATACTCTCGATGTGGAACTATCTAAAAGACCGTAAACTGGAGTTCATTCCTGGCATGGTGGGACCCTTCTTAGAGGTCACCTTGGTCCCTGAAAGTGAATTGAGGAAGGCTACTTTGGATATCTTTTTCGATATGATGGAGTGCGAGCAGAAAGCCCGAGGCAGCTTTAGATCGGTTGAATCAGAATTGATAGACAAGCTTGACATTTTGATAAGCGAAAACAAGGGCGACGACGAGTACAGGCAACTATTCAATACCATGTGAGTACCGATAGATAGATCAAAATTAGATCCAAATCGTGTTGAAATCTCGAGATGCGAAAAGTTTCATCTGAGCCCATCTCAAACTCGTAAACAAAAGTAATCCTTTTTTTCGGGAGGAGGAAAAATATATCCCATAATATTAGCATCGCAATAATTCAATGGACATCTTGAATCTATTAAAGTCTTACCTTGCTTTATATTCTCATTCCACTGCTGCTTCTAGGGAACATCTAAGCGCTGTGTAAGTTTAAACACGTTCACATATTCATGTTTTGCCACTATGCTTTTCCTTGTGAAATGTAATATTACTTTATTCTTACACGTAGGTTGTTGGATAGAGTCCAATCAGAAGATCCGGCCTGGAAGGAAAGTGGGACTGCTTTCATTACGTCTATCACTCGTCTTTTGGAACGGTTACTGGACTACCGAAGTGTGATTCAAGGCGATGAAAATCGTGACAAGCGCATGTCTTGCACCGTTAATTTACTGGTAATGATATTTAGGAGTTAGATGAGTATACTGCGCAAAGAATTGCATACAAGCAGTCTGAATGATCCTTACTTTTAAACGTTACAAGTTATATTTCAATGATATCATTGCGAAACTACGTTGTCAACCTCAAAGTGTTAATTGTATTAGTTGAAATGCATAACGTGTAAACAACAATACATATAGACTAAACATGCGCCTTGTATGCAGCTTAGTCAGTATCTCGTGAGAGTTACATCCTTCAAACAATTAAACTTAGCAATACAATGGGGCTGTTGTTACTCTTTCTACAGAACTTTTATAAAAATGAATTCAATCGGAAGGAGATGTATCTACGGTACATATACAAACTTCACGATCTACATCTGGCAGCTGAAAATTATACGGAAGCAGGGTTTACGATGAAACTATATGCCGATCAATTGGGTTGGGGTTCCACGATACTACCTTCAGATCATTCTTATCCACAGCAACCGGAATGGCAAAGGAAGGAGCTACTTTATCACAAGATAATCCATTACTTAGATCGTGGCAAGTGTTGGGAGAAGGGCATACCATTGTGCAAGGAATTGGCAGTGCTATACGAGACCAAATTATATGATTACGCGAAATTGAGTCATGTGTTGAAACTGCAAGCCAAGTTCCTGGACAATATATTGACACAGCTTAGACCTGAACCAGAGTATTTTCGGGTTGGCTTTTATGGACTTAGTTTTCCACTTTTCGTTAGGGTAAATATAACTTCAAATTCAGACGTCTTAGAAAATTGATAATATACTCCAGTTACATTTATTATAATTTTTCAGAATAAACTTTTTATATATCGTGGTCTAGAGTATGAGCGAATAGGAGCATTCACGCAACGATTACAGACTGAATTTCCAAGCGCACAAATATTGATGAAAAATTCTCCGCCCGATGAGAGTATTCTCACGTCTGAGGGACAATGTAATGTAGTTTAATTCTCTTGTCTTTTTTATAGAAACAAAAGTTCTCAAACAGTTTAATAATACTGTAATGTTTTAGATATACAAATTTGTAATGTAAAACCGATCCCCGAGGAAGGTAGCCTAGCTTGTCGGGGAGCGGAAGTTCCTGAACGCATTGTAGCGTTCTACTTGGTCAACGATGTTCGAAAATTTATTTTCGATCGACCACTCCATAGGGGTCCAGTTGATCGTGAAAACGAGTTTAAATCTCTCTGGATTGAAAGAACTACGCTGACAACTGAATCAAAATTGCCCGGCATCTTGAGGTGGTTCGAAGTGATCGAGAAGAGGTCTGAACTACTGGCCCCTGTGCAATACGCCTGTGAAACTATGCAGAGCGTGGAGAGAGAATTGAGGAGACTTGTCGCACAATACACTGCCGAACCTCATAGAAATATTAATCCCTTTAGCATGAGACTTCAAGGGATCATCGATGCTAATGTGATGGGTGGTATCACCAAATATCAAGAGGCATTCCTAACTCCAGAATTTGCTAGGCAGAATCCAGATATGGTGCAGCACGTGAATAGGCTAAAAAGTCTTATCCTAGATCAAATGAGCGTATTGGAAGCTGGATTAAATTTGCATGGTCAGATTGCTCCAGCCGGAGTACAACCTTTGCATAAAAGATTAAACGAAAGATTCACGCAACTAAAACAAGGCTTAGGCCCTCTGGCAAGGCAAAGAACTATTCACCAAGACAGCATCGTCAAGTAAATTCATTACACTTTTCATTTTTTGATGGAAACTTTTCTTGAAAATGATTTCTTTTCATTTTTTTCTCTTTAGCTCACCGTTACCCCCATTACCAGTAAACGAGAAACAGCGGCCTGCTACCTTGGAAACCATAGGTTCTAGGTCTTCTCACGTAGAGAGTGATTGTCAACTAGAAGATGAAGGTTTCTACACGAAGGTGGATGGTGGACCTCCGCCTATTCCCCAGCGCGAAGTGCGACCTCGTTCAGTTGGTTATGGAAGCACACCACCTAGACCTACCCATCAGAGATCCTTGAGCAAACCTTTAAGCCCAAAGTTACCATTAAGGCATTCTTTGCCAACGCCGACGGATGGAGTCGATCAGGCTGGATTGAGAACTTCTTGGAGCGAACCTGGGCCAGAACCAGCGCCACCACTCCCACCTAGAGGTTGCAGTAAGTTCAAAATTATAATAAAATTGTTCAAAGCAAAGAGAAAACTATTTTTTATATTTCAGCTCCTGACAAACGTGATTCGAATACAAACACAATCGTACCCCCTGCACCACCAAAGCGTTTAGCGTACAAACGTAATACTGAATGGAGTACTGATGATGATCCAGAGTTACAAAATGAACCAAATGATCTTCGCGATAGTGGTATATCAACGACTAGTTTATCAGACTTTCAATCGCACTTGAGTAATCTGAATAATCTTAGTTACGAAGACTTTGAACCACGGGCAAGGTGCAATGATATTATGAACATTTCACCCCCTTCTATAATAAATCCACTAAATGTTTCCACGGGAAACTTTGCAAGTGGTACATTTCAGAGTACACACTCTCTCCATGGTCAAGAGGTAATTTTTCTTATGTCGTAGTTCAATGCAAATTTTTATCTCCATTTCAACGATTAAACACAGACCTTTCTCTAATTTTCCTTGTTTCATTTTTAGGTGAGTCCACCACCCATTCCACCGAAGGCGCATCAAGATACGCCATCAGCGCCATCAACTTTGGAAAGAGCATCGAGTCGCACACAATCGCACAATCACACCGAAAATTACTCAGTGCCAAAATTACAAACGTTATCTGTGGCATCTGACACAGAGAGTACTGTGTAGCAACGATGAACCTCCTAGTCCTTAGTGCGATTAATTCATGATGTGCAGGTGCCACATTCGAGCACATTCAATTCGAAGGATATACAAAGCAGCTAAAACTTATTAAATGACACAAGTTCTTTTGGCACTTGCACATCATCCTTACAATATTATTAAGTGTAAGAGAATACTGTAATAATCTGAATGAAGAGAAGTCTTTAAAAATGTATAATTTCACATGGATGACACCCACCTGTGTATAACGTACCTTGGTAGAGAAGGAAAAGTGGTATTATGACGTCGGGTACAGCCTTACGATTGATGATGAATGGAAATTTCTAAATGACCATTACTTGAATCGTGTGGTCGTTCTCGATGTTTAACAAGATGTAGTAAACACTGATTTTACGTTAAAGATGACGATCTTCCGGATATATTAACCTAACTATATATATTTTGTAATTTATTTATATTTTCGATGAGAATAAAGGTAATTTTTATCAACGAAACTCTGATGCCAACTCGTACAAATAACACTATTATCCGAAGAATTGTAAGTTAGAAGGAAATAAAGGTGAAAAAAAATGTGTAGAAAGATAGTGGATGACTGTATCCTTAGAAATATGGATACCTTACAACCTGTAATAAATAAAAGGTTGAAAAATAATGGCAGCCGGATGAAAGGATATATATAAATTATGTATTTTATCAGATTTTTGTGTATAAATATATACAAAACTATGAAGATTGCGCCGCGCAATTGTACGCTTTTTCCATGGCATGTATAAAAAAGATTGTAAACATTTTTTGCTCCTTCTTTCTTTTCGCTTCGAAGGAAGAAAAAGGGATAATAAATCTAAATATAGAATGATAGTGGAATGTATACATTGCACAATACTGAGTTAAGAAATGAAGGTACAAGGGACAGAAATAATAATTGATATTTACTTACATGGACGATGAAATGAGCTAGAGATCATTTGTGGTCTCCTGAATCTTCGTACCAGATATCATCGATTATGAATCATGATAACAAGAACGAAGTTGGAAGAGATCGCTTCCAAATCAGGAATTTCAAATCACACGAAATAAAATAACGACAAGCGTTTGTATGTATATAGATACGAACAGGCACTCACATATACATACTAATCGATATGGCTAACTTTGTAAGTACAGTCATGGCCGCTCTTAAAATATACTTTGAGACAGTAACGGTCCCAAGAAATATTTCTATGTTACAGTCAAAGCGTAAAATGAAATAAATGTATACATTTATTGCTATAATTAAATATATTTTCTGCTACGTTTTAGTTCAAATATTCATGGAGTCACAATCTACTACTTTAACATATAATATATATTATATATCAATTAAAAATTAACAGTTTTGCTACCCAAAAAGAACCTGATTGTCGAAATTTTACACTTTCAGTTGATTTATGAATTCAATTCCTAAAACAAATCAGAAAATGTATGCATTTATCGCTACGTAGCTATACTCTACAGTTTACGCTTTAACTGCGACATATACATATACAATTATTTGAGTTTTAAACTAATAGTACGTTATATTACTTTGTACGGTGTTTGTTTGTAGAACGGATGTTGTCATACTGACGTTTCCGCATTAGTATCCTTCCTGAAATAATATTGAGTAGATGAAATTACTAACTGCACACGGAGTATATAAATTATCAAACATACTTCGCTAAAGTTAAATGTAATCTGTAACAGCAATTTTCCAAGTGCTTACCTCTTCGCTAATTATTTTCATTTTCCAAGGTAAGCACAAATTAAAGAGGAAATTGAGTTAGTCAATTGCAAGCCGTATTTCTGTGGGATTGTTAAGGAAAGGAACCATATTGCTGGCCAGTATTAAACAGATAATATTATATGTAACACTCACTCAGTTTCAGTAATAGCTGGTTCGTACTGTTGTTGCTGTTGCCTGAGTGCAGCTAACTCGTTGCTATGCTGTAGATCATGCGTTAACGAACTAGACAATATCCTACCACTCATTGGTAGAATATACTCTGGTGAATCCTCCAACACAGTAGGAGTGATTTTTCCACGTTTCAAGCTTCCGTATCTCTCAGAGCTGCTTAGATTATCGTGTTGAGATCCATGCAAACTCTGCCCTCGCTTTAAGCTTCCATATCTCTCCGAACCACTCATGTTCTCGTGATTCGAATTTTGCGAGTGGTGGCTCATACTGGATGCAAGAATGCGGGAAGACATGGGAAGCATGTAAGGCGTGGGTGATACGGTATGATCTTCCTCTGCCGTATACGGGAACAAATACTTTTCCCCTAAATGATGAAGTTTCTCCTCGCCCTCTGAATAATTTTCATCCGGCTGACTTTTCTGAGGCGAGTTCATTTCAGGATAAGGCAGAGGATTTGGACTGGATGTCTTATTCGAAGCCATTTCGTTGTCGGACATGGTGCCTCCTGACCATTGACTTCCGCGAACATCCATTACTGCGAATAATATTTTATAAATTAATACGTTGAGGCTTTTACAGTCCGATATCATATACATTTCTTTTTCTTGAGGCTCAATTAGTAGACAGAGCTCACCATTTGATGATAAATACGCTTCAGGTAATTGAGAACTCCATCTGGGTGCATATATAGGCTTAATGTTCGGAAAGAGTTCTGTGTTTGAGCAAAGTATGTTTAAATGTTCGGTGGGATTGCTATGTATGTTGGGAAGGTAGCTATGTGCGACAGGTTGCTGTGTCGAAACTCCCATGTTTCTGTGAGATCTCGACGTCACATCTTCTTCATCAGAGCTATGGGAACTTGCAAGATCCAAACTCCTTCCACCACCTTCTGCTTGGGATCCATCCGAATCTGTTTCAGAGTCCCTTCGTTGATTCCTTGGTTCTGTAGCTTCTACAAAAAATTATTATAATATGGGTTTGTTAAGAAAGAATATACATATATAGCGTTGAACTCTTTTCGGCAATACCTTGTCTTGAATGTAAATTTGATCGATGACTCCTAGAAGACATGTAAGGATCCCTATCGCTATTATAATTACTCGTAGATGTCGATGTGTGTCTTAAATGTGTATCGCTACGGTATGGACTGGACCCAGTCTTATTTGTACTTCGTGAAGTTGTACTGCTCGTCGAAACTCCTACATGAACTCTTCTACATACAGATTCCGCTCCGCTATACGTTGAAGAGTATGCCAATGCAGATCGCTATAAGAACACAAGATAGTTTTTTCTTGCACTCTTCTAGTTACTCGTTGTAGAAGTATGTCTTACTGTTTTAATTATTATACTTACCGAATGGCCATTTACATTTTGACTACTGCTTCCATTTCCCATGCTTCCCTCCAATAAAGGTGTTTTCTTTCCAATACATCTCAACAGGCTTAAATACAGATTTCTCCTTACTCTGCCATTAATGAAGCAGTAACCAATTAAACTAAATGACGCGTGAACAACAACTGCTATACTGAGCAAGTATGATAAAGTTGGAGAATTCTCGGATGCATTGAGGACTGTTAACGTCCAGGTGGATCCAAGCAACGGCAGAGAAGCCACAGACAACCAAAGTAATGTTCTCAAATTTCCAAAACCCATAACGTGCTCTTTCAACGTGAAGGCTGCTTTTATAGACATAACGAGAATGCAAAAGTTAACGAATACAGCCACGCAAACTGGACCTATTAGAGACCAAATTACAGTCTCATAGATGGATAACCAGCAACTGAAATAAAAAAAAGTAAAATGTAGAATTTCCTCGCGAATATAGGAGAAATTTTTTAAAAATTAACGTACAAGTAAAAGTTTCCGTATTGGTCAGCCCTAACGCCAATAGTCAATCCAACAATAATAGCTGGAGCGCCGTATCCCATTGTATAATAAAATCTCATCTGTCCGTGATTCACGTCCCTCATTTCAGTAAGCATTCGATAAAGGTGAATAGAGTCTACTAGTGTCCATGAGAATGTACTTAACCATGCATAATGTAAACCAATCGCAGTCAATTTGCATGGGAATTCATTGGAGACTAGTGGGCTTCTGGCTTTAAGCGCGATTAAGTACAGTACCTCAGCGAAGAAAACGCACATCACTAGATTCTTATGAATACTATTCGAATTTGTGCCACCACCTCGTATGAGAGATAGAATCATTAAAGCTGATAGCAGTAAGGGCAGCGCAAGCATAAATGCGCTATAACTTGTCACGTCCTCCAATAGAGACGGTTCAGGGACATACTCCAAATCGAGTACATCAGTTAATAGTGCAAATGTGGATAACTGTAGACAAGAACAGTTTACGATCGTGCCGAAAGATAAAGAGTCGTCTTCAACCTCTGTTGTACATCCCAATCGACTCCATTCACCGACCCTGAAAGGAACAGGTACAGATAATGTATCTGCGACAAATAAATGTTAATAAAATGCTAGGAATTGAACACTCTACCCTCTGACAGTGCTCCAGTGAACGCATTGTGGATTAGTTCTTGTTTTAAGATCGTCCTTCTCGTTCAGCCAAAGACTAATCTGAACTGGAGATTGTAAAGGAACTCCAGTCAGGGATTCATAGCCATTTTCGGAAGGAACCAACACAGATACTGTAACAACTGGCGATCCTACTGCTACTTCTACACCCCACCTAACAGCTACCGAATCATCAAATCTAAAAAAAAATGTTTAATCGTTTCTTACAATGTCAGAGGAATAAATAACGTGTACGAGGAACAAATAAGTATAATAAATAGAATTCACCTTTGAGGCAACAAGGCACCCAACTGCTTATATTGCACGTAACTCAACACAGCCTTTTGGTTGATTAAACTTTTCTTAACATTTAATTCTCCTTGCATTACAGGCTCGATACCTAACACGCTAAGAGGTACCCTTATCTTTGAGTAGGGATCGAATCTACTCGGATCAGCCATGTAATTATTATACTTAGGAAAAGTAATTGACGGTCCAAAATGTATAGGAGAAGATAGAAAACCCGAAGTATCGGGTATGACAACTTTCTGATCAGCTTCACTTGGTCTAGCCGTGGACGCGGATGGATCTTCTTTGTATTCTGCTGTCTCATAGCCAAATAAGCTTTCTGAAGTTACTACGTCCAGCCCTAATACTGAAAGAGAGAAAAATGACTCAGCTTTAGTAGATGGTACGTGCATAAAGCTATTATTTCTCAATTTATAATACATACCGACGTTAGCATCCACAACTTCGAAGGGATTAGTGAAGGTATCGTGCTGAGAGGCAGTCAGGGTTTTTAAATAATTTGCCATTGCATCTAGAACCTTGTCAGGAGTATCCCCATTGAGAATCTCAATTCTAGACCACTTATCTGCGTACTTAGCTTTCAAAATACTGCTAGTAATGCCAACTAAATGTGAAACATAATCCTTATCCTGACTGTGAGTCAAATTTAATCCAACCAAACTTTCTTCGTATCGCAACAGTGCGATAAGCAAAGATTCAGCGATCAGCAAATCCGCTCCATACATATTTTTCGTTAAATTCACTGCTCTGTGCACATCTCTAGCGATCTTGACTGCCACATAAGTGTTCAGTGTTAAATCTCTTGTTTCGAGGGCAGCCAACTGATGTCTCTGCTCGATGAAAGCTTCAGAAGTACAATTAAATAGATCAGGCTCCTGCCAACCTCCTAATTTGTCATCGCAAGATCTAGAAGTCTTCCCCTCAGCTGTATCTGGACAATCTTCAACTGCAGTCATTCCAAACTTTGTTCTAGGCCACCAGAGACCCTCAGCATATGATCTAGGACAGCCATCGTATACTACTTCGCAACCTCGAAGAGTTACCTCTGCATAAGGATTGGGACACGCTGTGCAGGATCGCCCAATAACTCCAACTCGACATCTACACTGTCCTGTTTCGGTGTCGCAACGGGGCCCAAAACTTCCAGTTGCATAACATTCACAGGGAATACACTCCTTTTTTCCAGAAGGTTGGTAATGATTCTCTTTACAGTAACACTCGCCCGTAGTCTTATTGCAAGCAGGGTCATAGCCCTTCGACTCGTCACAATGACACGGCCCACAAACAGGCGAACCCCACCATGTAGCTGGACAGGGCTGGTCAGCCTTAATTTCACAGTAATCCCCAGAGTATTCTGGTGAATTGCACTCACATCTATATCCTCTGCGGCTGATGGCGTCTTCAACACAAGTACCACTGTTATTACAAGGATTTAAATCGCAGACTCGCTCGCAATCATGACCAACTCGTCCTGCAGCACAGATACATTCACTGGTTTGCCATTTTGGCAAACAGATCGATGCTTCTGGACAGTCGACGTTGCACACATCTTCAGAACTACAACCTGTTTCAACGTTCTCCTGCACAGTAGGTCGCAATAGTACACTCTGATTGTTGCCTATGCGAATATCCTGAAGACATCCATCAAAAAATGGAAGTTCCGCGTTTGCCGACTGTTCTGGTCCACCTACGAGTATCCTTCCAACGTAGAGGCCTTGTAACTTCGCTGGCAGAGGCAGAGATACTGGTCTGTTGCGATAGTCGACATCCAGAGAAACTTGTCCACTCTGCCAGACGATCTCGATCCTATGCCATTCACCATCCGCGACGTTGTTCAAGGACTGAACAATTTCTGCACCATCTAGCAAGGCGACCAGCTTTCCTTCCCTAATTTCGAGCAGCACGGAACTGTTTTGCCCTATTTGAACGCTCATAAGGTACGCTTGCTTAGACCGTGTTCTCAGACTGAGAGCCGTCAACCAGGGTAATTGGATGGGCCTCAACAGAGGGTTAAAGCTGAGCATACCGTCTCCATGAAAATTCCAGGGCTTACCGACTTCATCCACACAAGTGGGTCCAGCAAAATTTTCCTCACATTCACAAACAAAACCTGACCACACTTCTCGACACTTTCCGTTATTCTTGCATGGCATGGAGGCGCAAAAAGAAATCTTTTCAGGGCAGCCCGGATTGGTGCCGTTATCCGCTACGAAAGAATTCAGATCGATGAACTTATGATCTATGTAAAGATCACTGATGCAACCCACAAAATCTTTGTTTCTGATTTGGAAACTGGAGGGTATAGCAGGTAGACCACCGAGTTGTAGAGGTCCTGTTAAATCCAGGAAGCGGTGACAGGTTTCTGTAACGATGCTGCAACGCTCCTCCAACACTTGTTCATTTTTTCCTGCGCAAGACCACTTTGAACCAAGCCTGTCACCATATTCCAAGGCTAAGGCAACATCACAGTTGTCCAAGGAAATCGTGACACCTTTGTTTATGTAAGAAACTTCCACTTCATGCCACTGACCATCGGAAACACCGCCAGGTATGCTGGCGCTGGCTCTAGTAACCTCATCACCGAGAGAGAAACTGAATTGTACTTGCGACTGTACGATTTCCAAGGCAATAAAGTCATGTTTCTCGTTGTATCGACCATTGTAAAGCAGAAGGCCGTTAGGTGATTCTGTGGCAAATCTCAGCCCGATGTGCAACCTGTTTCTCTGCCTTAAAGAAGCGAATGTAAGAAAAGTGGTGGGCCCAAAACTACGAGCTTTAAGTTCACATAACGGTGTCACGCTTTCTAAGGTAGATACAGGGCATCCTTCACAAGTGAAACCACCAGTAGTTTTGATGGTACACTGGGAACCCCCTTTGCATATACCTGGAGCACATGAGTCCTTATCCAAGGAGATCTCACAATTTTCGCCAACGAACTCCGGGCTGCACGAGCAAGCATAGCCACCCTCCCTTCGATGACAAGTTCCACCATTTATGCAAGGATTAGAGTAACACAAATTCACTTCCGTATCGCATAAGTAGGACTCCTTGCTGCCTGTAAAACCTTTCGCGCATCTGCACGCAAACGTTGTTACTGGATATATTGGCCTGAAGAGCACAGTGTCGCTGCTAGCGAAGCCAGAAGCGTTTCCGAATTTCAAAACAGTTAAACACTCTTCAAAGTTCAAGCAGGGTTCCCTTACGCATAGATTATCGTCGAAAGGTAACACAGTAACAGTGGCAAGCCTGACTAGTATACCTCTATTCAAGTAAACACGTTCTTGAAGAAACTGAGGACTGTAAAACTCGTCTGTCACACCTGGCTCGACTCTGCGCGCAGAGAAACTCACGTTCAGAATTTTCCCATGGACATTCGCATCTTCCTGTACACTGAAGAGGAAAATATTTTCCCTAGGACAGGGAATAATTGCCGCCAAACCGTCAAGAAAATAGCTCAAAAGAGGACTGAGAAAAGCTTCAGCAGTCATATCGTCCAATCGTACAGTAATCGAATTCAAAAGCATTTTGTCAGTAATTAAGCGTACAGAAAGGGTCATGGTAGCTTTGACTTCGTTGATACCATCAGTGACAGATACTTCCATCGTAGCCACACGTGGAACGTTTGTATTCAGTTGAGGAGATAGGCGAATTTCTCCTGTAGTCCTGTTCAAATCGATCAAATTTGCATTATTGCCAGCTAAAATCGTGTATACCAGTTTGTCGGTAACATCCGCATCAAGTGCAGGTATCTTCCCAATTGGTGTGGTTGGGAAAAAGTCCTTGAAGTTGTTGAAGATGATCTGGAAATCCTTCAACACTGGCGCATTATCATTTACATCTGTCACTAAAATTTGGACTAGTGCATCGGATCTTAAAGGTGGTGAAGCAGCACGGATCACCAATTCAAACTTTTTCTTTGGCGATTCATAATCCAACTCCTCGAGCGTAATTAGTTCCGCACGATCCGCTCCAGAACGGATATTTAAAGCAAAACTATTTGAGTCCTCGCCACCTATGACTGAATATTGTACCACTGCATTGGGACCTTCATCGGGATCGTGTGCGTAGATTTCACCAACAGTTGAGCCTATTGGAGAATTCTCCGCTATATAGAGAACGATTTTATCGTTCTCGAAGGCGGGCGGAGAGTCGTTAACATCCTCTATTTTAATCAGTAGCGGCACCACAGAAGATAATGAAGGAGAACCTCTGTCCATGGCCATTGCTTTTAAAGTATACCTTGCTACCGACTCCCTGTCTAATGGCTTTGCTGTTCTAACTATCCCTGTGGTTGCATCAATGGCGAAGGCACCATCGCCGTCATCTTCTAAAGCGTATCTTACCTGAAATAGCAGAAAATAATGACTATTTTAATTGAAAATACTACTTAAATCCACAGAAGATAGTTAGAAACGAAATTTCTCTTACCCTTCCATTAAGATCAGTATCTGCATCGGTAGCAGAAACTCTTAAAACACTGGTGCCAACTAGAACGTCTTCCGGAATAGAACCCTGATATTGTGGTGCCTCGAAAGTCGGAGCATTGTCGTTCACATCCGTGACAGATATTTCTACATCTGTAGTATCCGAAAGAGGTGGTATACCTCCGTCCCTTGCAGTGACAGTCAACAAATATGCGGGTACGAGCTCGCGATCGAGTGGTCTAGTGGTTGTAATAGCTCCTGTCTGAGGATTGATGGTAAATTCGGATACAATTTGATCTCCATTATCAGTGTCCAAGCTATAGGTAACTTGAGCATTCTTTCCAACATCAGAATCAGTTGCGCTGACGACCAAAACTGTAGTACCGATCGGAGCGTCTTCAAATACAGAAACTGAATAAGGTGCATTTTCGAAGACAGGTGAAAAATTATTTGCATCTGAAATATTAACGTAAACCAGAGCTGTATCGGTTCTACCACCGCTGTCAGATGCTGTAACAGTTAACACAAATCTCTTTTCTTGCTTATAATCGAGGGGTTGAGCCACTGTAATGAGACCTCGTCCGTTCTGAGACGCGATAGAGAAACGACCTCTGGTATTGCCGGCAGTGATCTCGTAATGTATTCTGGCATCTTCGTCAGGGTCGGTCGCTGTGACAGAAGTAACTGGAGTGCCTGGTGGATCATCTTCTGATACGACTGCTTCATAGCTTTTCGGATCGAAGTACGGATCGTTATCGTTAACGTCGGTCACAGTAAGAATCACAGTAGCGCTAGCTGACTTTGACATTTCACCCGAATCCGCAGCTACTACGACGAACTGGTACCTGAAAATAGTGTAAAATTGAATTATTTCATATTAGGTAGAATAATACTTAATGAACTTCTTATTCAAGCGAATAATATACCTAGAACACTGTTCACGATCCAATTGCTTCGTTGTATAAATCCATCCCGTTTCAGAGTTGACAGTTATGGGAAAGTTTTCCGTAGAAGCCCCAGAAAAGTCCCTAGCTCCAACGGTATATTTAATTTGGGCATTCACACCCTCATCAGCGTCATAAGCTTGTATTCTTAGCATCGAGTATCCTATAGGCACACTCTCAGACACAGACTCTTGAAAATGACTGGTGTAAAATCTCGGAGCATTATCATTAACGTCTTTCACGTGCACCAACAGCTGCGTCGTATTCGACCTAGCTGGTGATCCTCCATCTTGAGCGCGAATC
This sequence comes from Calliopsis andreniformis, assembly GCF_051401765.1. Taxonomy (NCBI): domain Eukaryota; kingdom Metazoa; phylum Arthropoda; class Insecta; order Hymenoptera; family Andrenidae; genus Calliopsis; species Calliopsis andreniformis. The sequence goes on from NC_135062.1 coordinate 17,611,224, forward strand.
ACTATCTTGTAGCTCCTTGTGGATTCGTAATCTAGAGGTTTTACTAATGCAACGTCACCGCTCATTGAGTCTATCGAAAAGGTGTTCTGTGTATTCCCGCCTATTATCGCGTATCTTACAGCTGCATTATTCCCAGAATCAGCATCACTGGCTCTTATACGTGCCACTACAGGATTGGCAGTGTAATCTAGGTCCTCAGGTATCCAAACAGAGTATGTTCGCTCGGTGAATTGAGGATAATTATCGTTATCATCCAATACGCGAACAACGAGCGTCGCGTTAGCGCTCTTTCTTGCCGAAGGAGGCGTTGCCTGATCAGATACGCTGAGGATCACCGTATAGACCTCGATCTTCTCCCTGTCCAAAGGTGTACGAGTCGTTACGACCCCTGATCTTGGATCTATTCTAAAGGTCAGAGCATCGTCAGGGATCGCGGCTCCGTTGCCGCTGGTCGTAGAGAGGATCGAGTACTCCACCTCGGCATTCCTGCCCGAATCTTGATCCGTTGCCTTCACTGTGACCACGGTGGAACCAACTGGAACACCCTCTCTGACGAAAGCGTCATATCCTGGCAACTCGAAAGTCGGAGCGTGATCATTCACGTCTCGAACGTTAACCTGAAGGGTGGTCGTGCCTGTCCTGGGAGGAAACGAATCGTCCACGGCTAACACTCGAAAGTAATGGACATCTACGCTCTCTCGATCAAGTCTAGCGCGAGTGGTAACTCTGCCTGTGGCTGAATCGAGAACCAACAACGCCTGTGATCGAGCATCTAGAAGAGAACTCATGGAATAACGGACTGTGCCGCCTTCAGGGTCTCTAGCCCGGACAGAAGTAACATACACGCCAGGTTCTTTCTCCTCATCGACGGCTTCTATGTACAAAGGTTTCTCAAAATAGGGAGATTGGTTTTTTAACTCCCTCCTGACCCGTCTTCCCAAGTCTGTATCATCCAATTGACGATGATGGAAGACGATCTTGAGACGATGTTCGGCGTCGGTTAATCGTGATTCCATACCACATCGGAGATTCATCGATACAGAGATCTTCCAAAGAGGGTCTACAAGGCATTGTTCCGTGGCTGAGACCAGATCGCCTGCTGCACCTTCGATGAGAAATCTTGGATCCGCCACCCCACCCCATCTGGTTTCGCACTCTTTTAAAGCTGTCTGTGGGAGGAAATCGCGCAGAGCTGCAACCAGCTGCGATGTACGGAGACAAACTTCGGTGAATCTATCGAGGATAAAAAGAAACGGTTGTATTGCTTGAGCTTGAAAAGAAATGTACGAAAGTAACGAAAAAGCTTTGGCATCGAGAAAAGAAGCTTATCATACCGTTCAGTGCTGGGCATGGCGTACGAGGCCAACGTTTCTGCCATCCATCCCCTAGTCGCAGCAAGATCTCGGTTCTCCCCACCGCAACCGGTTATCAAAATTCTCAATGGCAAGCTATAATAATCAATCGTCCGTCTGCCCAGCCTAGAGCTCGTCGAATCCACGTAATAGGTGAAGATCCGTGGATACTGAAGGCCATCGCAGCTCAAAGAACGCGCCAAGGTGACGCGACCAGTGTGCGGATGGACCTTGAGGAGTTTTCTAGCAAACCAGGCGGTTCGTTCGTTCGATACCTCATACTTTCGGCGACCACCGAGCTGAGGTACACCCGCCTCGAAGACCACGCTGCCCGCTGGCGTGCTGGACGACAGCACGGCCAGGTAAGCGTTGCTTACGGTCAAACAGGCTGAGAGAATCAGAAGGATCCATTTCCACCTCGCCATGACAGCCACCCTCTTATAACACGCCCTGCTTCTCGAATTCCCCTCTCGCACACGTCTCTCCCATTTTCGGACCGTTGCTCACTGCTCACTGCTCGCTATTCTCGACTCCTCATCGTCACTTTGGTTTCCATCTATGAGATAATATGACCGAATTATCGACTATTCCTCAGTTTTTCACGCTTCCGATTAAATTCTGGCATTCTAAGCGTACAAGATCTATTTCAATCTATTGTATGCAGTTGAACAAGTTTGGATAGACGTTTCTATGTTCCTCCGCAACTTAAGTATGTAATTCCTTTTTCTTTCCCTCAAAGTAACAAGAAACGGATGATAATTTGAATTTCATCGCGTGTTAGGAGGATCAGTCGGGGGTCAACGATTCGCCACGTCTTGGGACGAACTTGGGATAGAACAAAGAGGGTAAAACGAACGGAAATCGCTGTTCCCACGTTTCATGGCGGCGATTCTCACACTCGCAGGAGTTTCCAACGCAAGAAAGTCAGGGGAAACGAACGGGTTTCCTTCGTGGATTTCTCGCAAAAACCAAGTTGTCAGAAGTAAAATTTGGTCTACAAAGTTAGTTACTCGATATCGTTGGTACAATAGCATGAATCAATTGCACCTAAGTGTTTCGTATAATTCAATAGCCTCTACCTTATTCCACGTGATCGCTTTGCTATTCCACTTAAAACCAATGATTTCTTGTCTACGTGTCTGTCTGCTCTGTGAGAAAACGTTAAATCGAGCGAGTACAAATACGTATCGCTGTGTACTAAGTGAAGAGTAAAACCTGTAACGGCGAAGAGTGGAAGGCTACGTTCAAGAATACGCAAGGTAGTAGATATACATATAGCGCAAAGGCCGCAACTGTTGTTTTATTACGTTTGCGTGGTCGGTCGGTCCCCGAGATTGTGGGACTAGTTGACTGTAGCCAGAGCACGATAGGTCTCTCGTGCCATCGTCTCGATGATCCTCCTTCCCCTAGCTAGCCGATTCCATTCGACCAATCAAAACGAAGGCCGCATCGGCACGAACCAATCGTACAACCAGCCAGAGGACGACCAACGCAACGCAACCAGCCGATTCGGCTCCAGAACGAAATGACCCAAGGGGGAAAAAGAACGTTCGAAGAGATGCTGGCGAAGAACGCGACGGTGCTTAAACCCGCGAGACTGCTTCTTCTTCCTTGCCTTCTCGGCCACCTACCCTACCTGATTCTCTCTATGTATTTCTTCTTCGAAATAATCCCTAAACCTCGAACACGATCATCACCTGTACATACAGTAGAATGAGTTGTATTGTTGCGATAAGAGATACTGTACTCGAAATAGATGCTCAGTTACTCAGCGTCTCACCTTTTCCCAATTTTACCGTGCACCGTTATTGTGAATATAGTTTCGCGTTCCACGTTTAACGGTTGTTATTGTAACTGCTTCGGAATAACCAAGTCTCCGTTGGACTTTCATTCGAGCAAATCCACGATGCATCCGCTACCATTCTCCGTAATAGCTATCGATCTTTTTCATTCGAATTCATCGACTTCGTATTGCATACTCATCCTTACGATACAGAATCCTTTCTAAAAACATCATTTTTCAGATGACAAGGTAGAGGAAATCGAAAGTACAAGCAAATATCCTTAAAATTCTCTTTAAACAGTTACTTAGGAATTATGGCTAACCGATTTGTAAGCAGATATTGCAAGTATAAGTACTATTTAAAGTAGTTTCAATTTAAATAAAGCATGGGAAGATGCAAGAGAGTTCCCAGGAGGATTTCGTACTTAACTATCGCGACCTTGAACAGCCAGGGAACGTGTACAGCGGTTATTGTAATAAGTGTACAACGTCTTTCACATGTTCGTTCGTCGACCGAGTCAGGTGAACCAAAGGAACGTCGAGGAGAAAACGAAAAGTTCTTTCGTCTCCTCCGTCTCCTCCTTCTCCTCCTTCTCCAACCGTCTGGGTTCGAAAAACACCTCGAAGGTATCAGGAATGACGAGCCAACGCTTCTCTCTTTCCAACAAAGTAATTCCTCCCCAATTTCAGACTAATTGTATGAAGATGAGGCTCAGGTGGGTCAGGAATATTCGTCGAAGATCACACGGCATGTTGCATGCTCCATTATGAACATGATATCGCCGATAACCTTTAGATCTTCCGTTGCTTGTAATTTCTCAAAATCGCTGAGAGTTAAGCGAAATGCTGTTCAAGTTAAGATTTACTTTTATGGCCAATGGATCGGATAAATTTATCACGATTTTGGTTACTACAATTTGACATGCGATGTCAGACGACATTTTAATAGCCAAATCTGAATACACCAGTCGTTCCGATAGATTTGATTAGATCAACGATTTTTGAAAAGCAACATAAATTCCCCTTATGTGTTTATTAGAAGGGCTCTGGTACTCAAGGCTGACAGGTTTCCAGATAATAGTCGCCTCGATTCAGGGAAATAGCTGGACTAGTCTGGCCAAGGGACTGCCTTTCGTCTTCATGATCTCGAAACTGCTCAACCACTTCAGAAGTTACAAAGAACAGACTAGGACCTGTTTTCGGGACCGTAATTACTAGGTTCAAATTCGACGGCCCAATCTCTTACGTACGTAATTAATACGTGTTTCGCTGAAATTGTACGAATTCCTGATCCCTTCAGTTGGGATCGGTCAGCCTTTTCCCTATCATGGATTACGACGTCCAGCAAAATGTGCAATTAATTTCGAGTGGAAGTGCAACACTGTCGTTCATGGGGCAGAGATTCACAAGGCGAGAAGATGTTATCGATATCGCGCATTTTCCACTGCATGGTTAACCGGAATCTCAGAGTTGGCGACGCGTGAGCAGAAGAACGATTGTAGAATATAAATGTGCATACGTACGCGAGTTCACTGTCCATGGAATACATATCATCGCAGAAACGCGACCAAAAACGTCATTTACCTGTTTTTTCAAACTAAATACGTTCCTAGTTTCATGACTTCCTAGTTCGATCATTTAGCATTATAAATGAGAGATACGCTATTCTGAGAGTCAATTTCTTCATCTACTCAAACCTTCTCAAGCGCAAGATATTTACGAATGAAATAATAGGAGGAAAAATCGTATCAGCACTTATCTAAGTCTTTCCTAATGCCTGAAAAATCTGGTCGAAAGATCTACGTATTCTATTACGATGCAACCGTATTACGAAGAAAGATGCTGGCTATAGATAAAAGTCCTACGGAAGAACGGTCAATTTTATGAAACCTGTTCCCACCGTGGCTCCCTCAAACGGGTTTAGTTAGGTGCATACATTTTATGTTCGTATGCGTGCATGGCCGTCTTTAAAGACCGTAAATTAACGTTTCGTTCTTACGACCTTAGTCGAGGAATCCGAAAATTCGTAAGTGTCTTAATTAAAGCGCCGTGAAATCTCGCGACAGTCTTGATACGCGTTTATTTCTTAATTCTCCTAGAATTGATCAACAGCGACGAAATCAATTTTTGTATGTAACATAAACGCCCGTAAGGTACACGTGTGGTATCTAAACAGTAATGGACCATAATTCAGAAAATAAAGACTACATGAGTATCGAGAGAGTCTTATCATTTACTATTTGGTATATCGCTTAACCTACATGGCGATAGGTCTTCAATCATATAAAAGTGTAGGTTAATTGAACATATTTGAAAAGTGATCCCTTGTTGCATGTACATTTAGAGGCGATAAACGCATTGTCTAACAATGAGTAGGGTATCGCAGTATTCTCTCATACGAGAAGTAGCTCGAGGACCGACTCGACTCCAGACGCGCGATACAAGAAGAGAGGGTGAAAGAGAAAAATTATTCTTTCTCTCTCCTTCTCCCTCACGATCAGGGGTGAGTGACTCACGTTCCGTAGCTTCGACGCCGGCAGTCGTCGGGACGCTTACCCTCCAAATATTGATTCGCTGACTCGGGGGAAACGAGCCTGCTAACCCTCCTGTATCACCTCCTCTATCTAAATTTTTCCTAACCTATCGTTTCTTGGCTTCCTATCCAGGTCTTCATCCGATCTCATATTACACGACCTCCTTCTCTGATCTAACAATTATCGATACATTTCTCGTGCACGATACTTGAGAAGACTCAAAAAGACTCGAAGAAACAGTTAAGTACATAGACGCCAGATAACTTGTTTCATGATCGATCAAACGTATTCCAAAATCATTACGCATGAAAAATAGCAAGAAACATTCGATAAAAATTGAAGAAAAAAAACTTACATCCTCATAAACTTTTCTTCTATTCTATACAAACACGCAGAGAAAGATGACAGACACGTGCACCGTGTTTCTCTGCACTTTGATAGCCACTATTAAAAATACGTTCGAGAATTGTCCTCTCATAAAAGGAGCCTTACTGTAAGAGGTTCATAATAACAGGAAGCAGAATGAGAAACGTCTTAGTTTTCTCTGTTGGAACGCGGAGGATTGTAACGTTAAAGGAGACGAAAAGAAGAGCAACGACAGTCAAAGTTCATTGCACGCGGTGTGCTGTCGTTCCAGAAGTTCGGAAAACTGCATCCATCTGATATAAATGTGGACGCAGAAATGAACACCTGTCGTATTCGTAAATCGAGGTGTAGAAAAATTAGTTCCAAATGTGCCATTCGGAAAGGTCACTCACCGTGTCGCGAAGGTCGTCGCAGATTTGTCACATCACGAGTTACATCCAACTTAAAACTATTCAATCGTTTCTTTCACACGTTTTATGCAGGAGCACAGGAAAAATAGGTAGAATGAGAAACGTACGCGGAGAGGTGGCGGGAGAACACGTACATGCACCTCAGCTGCTGTCGGCAGCGTCGTGACTACTACGAACCAGACCATGCACGCACGACCGGCCTCTTACTCCCGAGAACGTAGTAGAGGGCGACTACCTGCGACCGTGTATCTCGACATTGACTTCGAACGTCCAAATTCCCGGCTACTCCCAGCTATTCCCTACTTCATTCACAAATTTATTTTTATATCCCTGCTTCTTTCTTTTTCGTTAAACAAGCGATTACTCCTTTTAATATTCTTTTGCCTTTTTAATCAATTACATTTGGAATAGGTCTACAACGGGGCTAAATTGATTTTGATAATGTTCACATTCACAGCTACTCATTTACCAATAACTATATATGAAAAGATGAAGTGCATATGATATATAGATATACACCTTGCTAAATAATATCGATAGCGTCGGCGACTGTGGCAACTCTCTCTTGACGTGCACACAAGCTCCAGGCTTTGAAGAACTTGTGTATAACATGTAAGAATCGAACGAATCATTCATTCTTTAAACTGCCTCTAATATTCTTTCTTCGCAATGAGGATACCTTCAACAATTTTTCTTCCGTTCTTGTTGGATTCAATTTACTATAAAGTTGTATGTAATTAATGCATAATTAGAGGTAATCTGAATGATATATATACACACATGCATACAACATTACACGGATGCTCGGATAGAAAGTTTCCGACTATACTTGAAGCACTTACACATCAATTTAAACTAAGGCCACCAGAGGGCGCCACCAGATTGTTCAACGATTGCTTCGTACCCATCCGCTACTTTTTAATCTGTTTCTCGCGTGAACAAGAGAAATAATTATGATTTGTGATAAAGTTCAGTTTTATGACGTGGCTCATCCTTAACAGATGTAACAGCAGAAAGGTAAGACCTTTATGACTGATTTCAGATTAGTTGCAACCCTTTTACGATTAGATAATTAAACGTCTTGGAAGAAATTGGATTTTGTTAAACCTTACGATTTATTGACAATTAATTTGTATATCATTTGAAAATTATGAAACTAATGAAGTATAAAAGATTACTGTAATATTTATGTATTTTAAATAATTATTATGTCTAAGTAAAGAAAATCGAAATGAAGCGTTTAAAAGGTATTCAACTGAATCCCAGTGATGTTTGGAAAGACTTCAATTGCCCAAAATATATTACTCTTGAGTGTCCTAAAACTGATAAACTACCAAAAGAAATATATGACTTCAATAAGCAGCCAAAGATAAACATAAATTATGCTCTGCAAAAGTTGCAGGAACTTATATCTGATCCTGTAACAAGTAACAGTGTACCCCGTATTTGTAGACTCTTACATAAATATCTTCATGAAGTTGGAAATGATGGTTATGTATCCTTTAAAGGATTCATAAATGTTTCTTATTTAGAATAGTGTACAATTTTAAGAAAAGTCAAGGGTTGTCCTTTCATTATTTTTTTTCTTTTATTTTTTATAAGAATATTGCAATATTTGTGCAAACTAGACAAACATTTTCCTTAAAAATAATTCCAGAATGTAAGAGATTTGCCATTTGTAATAAAAATATTAGAATTCCTGGCTTGTAATATTAAATCAGTCAAAGAATATCAGCCTCATCTTGATCAAATGTTGAAGCTTTGTGCTTTGCCTCCTGTGATGGAAAAATCTTCAGAAAAAGTTACTAATTCTAATATAATGGAACAATATTTTACAATGTTAGGACACCTTCTTATAATCTTGCCAACTAAAGAGCAAGTGTTAAAAATTCATGAAGCTCTTCATTCTTTATTATTATGGACAAAATTCACAAATATTGCAGCAGTAAACCCTGAATATTGTTATAAAGTAATGGAAAAATCTGAATTACCAATAATTGTAATTCAATTATTAGAAAATTCTCTTCCAGATGTATATGAAAAAATTTTAGAACTAGTTTTTCTACTCTCATCTGTCTCACACACATGTTGTAAGTAATAACAAATTGATTTATCCATGAAAAAGGTAATTATTATTATTCTTGTTATATTTTCATAATTATGAATAAAGCTCATAGAATGTTAGAAGCTGGTGTACTTAACACCATATTTGCTAGACTGGATCTTCCTTATGCAACCCAATTACGTTGCACACGACCACCAGACATGTTGTTATCTGGAAATGAATACTCTGAAGATACAACTTTTCTCATAATGGATACATTATGGCTTTTATTGAAATCTATTCTTCCTCCTAATGGTGTGCCTATTACTCTAAAAACATCTTTAATATCTATGCACTGTGCTTTATGGTAAATTTTTATAAGTCTAAAATAACACATTTTATATACCTGGAAGTGTCTGTAGTAAAGTGTTAGAGTACAAAGTTAATTTTATTATACAGGGGTTTACGATATGCATTTCAACGACAAATGTGTTACAGCCAATACAGAAGTAATAATATAAAAATTAGAAATGATATTGCTGTAATTATTCTTGCAATTTTAATTGCTTTTCCTTCTTGGAATTTTGTCAGTAGTGGAATACCAGATGATATTATCAAATTTTTAATTGCAATTGAATCTGGTAGTGTAAGAGTTTTTTCAGAAAAAGTTACATTTGATAAGACCAATGAAGATTTATTTTTCCAGAAGACTTTATTATTAATTGTCACCCACTTGGCAGAGATAGATGCTTGTATTTTTGTAATTATTTTCTCAATCTATGATTTGTCTGAAATATAGATATTTTAATTCTTTAGTTTTCTTCTATAATAGTTAATGGTGAAGAGAAAACTAATGAGAACTATTCTTCAACTTGTTAATCCACACATTGAAAATTCAAACATTGCTTGGAGTGCATCTCAATTTTGGAGTCTATGGACATATGCTATCAATGTTTTATCTGTATTGGTTCCAAAAATGCCAAATGAATTTATAAAGTATGATGGAACTATCAGGTAGATGATATTTGATACATAACAATTAAAACTTTTAACAGTTTTATATCATAGAATTTTATGCTCTTGTAGATTATTAATGATATTGGAATGGAGTTCAAGCATGAAATTTTATACAGAGATAGTACTAGAATGTATTAAAACAATCTGTACTATTATTTTAGATGATAACCAATCTTTACTAGAAAATTTCAGAGAACATGGACTAACATTATCATTACTTAGTTAATATTTTATCAGTAATCTAAAACATCTAAAACACTTTCTTTTACTAGTTGAATATTACGTAATGAATATATATATTTAATATTTTGTAGAATTGATTAATCACATTTTATGCATTGAAAAAATTACAACAAAAGAACAAAGAACTTTGACATTAACTTTGATATCCATTGAGAAGCTTATGAAGCAGCAAAAATTTTATCAAGAAATGTATGGAGATCAAAGTATTACTATTGTTTTAGAATTATTATTCAGGTGTTTATATCAAAGAGAGAAAGAAATTCAGATAGATCAACGGTAATTTTCATTGAAAATTACATTTATAGAATATGTATAAACTATTAAAATGTTTTGGTAGCCTTTTATTGGCTATAGGTTCATACATTTGGGGATGTATAGTACCATGTTTAAGAAATCTTGAAAAATTTATTAAATATGGTGCAGTGTACATTATTCTTGATATCATTGAGATTGCACCATATCCTTCTCAATGCCTATTTCTTGGAATCTTAACCGATATGTGCAACTTTTTCTTTTGTGGACCTTATCTGTGCTCATGGAGAGGAATAAATAAGGGAAGCGGATTAATGTCCTTACTAGCAAGGGTGTGGAGGGAGGAAGAAATTCGAATTAAAGTTAAGCGGTGCATAGATGGTTCTGTTCAAGGCAAATAAATAATTATTCATAATTATAAAATGGTTGTTTATTATCAAAACAGTGTTTATATGTATACTTGATCTATGTTAGATGAGGAATTACCTGAAATAGGTGTTAAGCAGTGGACAGAAACTTACCATACAAAATTGTGTGGTAACATTAGCCCAGCAATAATTGATACAATTGGTTCTGTTAGATCAAAGATATACAGCATTAGAAAAATAATAGAAAAAGATGGTGAAAAATATGAAATAGCCAAAGAACATTATAAAATATTATATTTTGATCTTCCTGTGGAAGATAGAGTGAGTGCAGTGCAATACAATTGATTAAATTTTAGTGTTCTATAATTATTATCCTTATAACTTTTCAGATTACAATATCGTTCATGTCTTTATATTTTGAATTAAAATTAGGTCAAGTGTGGGTAGAAATTAGTAAATATTTTGAACAGGTTGGTATCACTCCACTTGGCATGGATGGTCAAGCAATCTTTTTAATGACCCAACGATATCATATGTGGGGTATATTGATAAAAGAGAGACAAACAAAATTAATGCAAAACATAAAAAGAGAAGAGGAAGTAGAAGAGAAAGATGAATATGCAAGAATTCGTAATGCTAAACTTGCAATGGCTTTAGATGCATTTGATGAATTAGATTACATATATAGAACAACAAGTAGGGCTTATATGATCAAGAAGAAAGAGGAACAAAGCAGACAAGTTGATTCAGCATTGAATTTTCCACTTGATTCAAATGATGTCCATTGTCATAGAACTTATCAAGATAATGTAATGTTTACGGTAAATGAAAATCATTTTTTTATAAACTTGAGAAATCTAAATGAAAATATTCCTATATATTTAAATTCTGTAAACTCAAACAATTTTTTCTAACACAGGCTATATTTGACCAACATCTTATAATCAGTTCTGGTCTAATATTAGATTCAAGTGTCAGTCAAATGAAAATATTACCCGTTTCCCTTTCTAATTCCTATATGTCTGAGGTGTGTACTTCGAAAACGTTTTTGTCTGAATCGCCGGTGTCTAGCACTTGTTTAGTAAAATCAGGGAAACTTAATAAGAAAAACGTGGTTGAAGCAATGCTTTATCGTTGAAGTTATTTTTGAATTAAATTCGATTTTAATGAGATATGCATTACCGTTCTTTGAAAATATAGAAATCTTTATTATCGACGTAAACTGCACATGCATACATATCTCTGTAAAATATTTATAACAATAAAGTTTGAAAAAAAAATGTTCAGTAGTTGCTTTTAATATATAATTTCTATCGTTAAAAAATGTGTATAAATAAAAGTTGAAAATAAATGTTGAAAAAAATATTCATTTCATACTTCGCTTCCTCCTGATCTAACGAATTTTATTGAACAGAATATAGAAGCTTTGTTAAATTCAGGTGTATTCAGTTCGTATTTGAACCAAATTGGCAATAGTTTGATTATCTAGAGAATAGGTAGATAATGCGTTATCTAGATAACGTAACGGAAACCCCCAGGAGAGCGAGCGAAGAACGCGGCGGTGGCGGTGAGCCAGTAAGAGCCAACATGCCGTTCCCGATGCAGGCTATCGCTGTCGTTCTTGTCCGTCCGGTACCGGTTTAAAGACGCGTTCGGAACGAAGTTCTCGGCTGCCTGTCTCGTCTTTTCTAGCATATTTCGTGCCTGTTTTTGCAAGAGAAATACAAAGTTTGCATCTTCGTTGCGTGAAATCTGTCTTTTGTTTTTTGCTGACGTTTGTGAATATTGCGGTGAAGTTGATAAGTATTCGAATCAATCCGAAACTATTTCTCATCGAGGACGAGTTTGTGATTGAACTTTTGTCGGCCTTCGCTCTTGTGCCTTCCCCGTGTCTATACGCGTTTCACTCTCGTCACTTCCGTCTTTATCTATCCATCTCTCTATCGTTTCTCTATACCCCCTCTCCTATATTCATCGTCCCGTCATCGTCTGGTCGGTCGCGCGAAGCAGACGGGACACGTACGAGGATTTCTACGTTCGTGTAGGACAGAAGAGTTAAGCGGGAGCAGCTTCTTCGTAAATATGGCGTGTGAACGGTGGTGCTTTAACCGTGGCTGTGATGACGGAGCTCGTCGACGATGGCCGTGCATCCTGTTGTTGCTGGCTCTCTACGTACTCGGCTCGAGCCTCGCGGCGGACAACGAGTTCAGTGAGTCTTTTCTCGATTCAACTTGTTGCACCTTATGCGCGTTCTCCCTTTCACGCCGACTAGGCTTGTCGGCTCTCTCCGAGAGAGGAGATGCCTCTCTCGCAGCTTCGTTTCACCTGGAAAAAGATCACGAACAGAAGAGTGACAGAGAGAGAGACGGATACAGAACGAGTAGATAAGAAGGAATGAGTAAACGAAGGAGAAAGAAGGAAAAGAAGAAGCGTTAAGTTTCTCGAGAGAGTGAAGGAATGAGAAAACGAGCGTGCGCTTCTTCCTACGCGATTACTACGCAATTTCACCAACCGTAACTGTTCCCTTCTAAAAAGGAGCAGTTTCCCTCGCGTGTCTCCATGCTGTTTTCCTTTTCCGTTACACCTCTTCTGTTGCTGTAATCGGCGAGTGTGCGTGTTATGTCAACTTGTTTTTTCATTTCTTGGAAAATTACGCTGGATTCCTATATTTTCTATCGCTATACGAATTATTTTTCGTATCGATAGTCTTTATTCGAAGCTGTTCATTCTTTTTACGATCTGTCACAGAGTCACGTGACTCTGGTTTATTGCGTTTTTCTTTATTGCCGATCCCTCTCTCGTTCTTTTTCTCTCCCCTTCTCACTGATCAATCTCGTTTTTACGACGTATCTGTAAATTTTTCATGCAAAGATGAACATACTTAAGGAGATCATGTCTATACATTTTCTCACTGTCATATAATTTGTATAACGTTCATTGATTTATACAGCATGCAAAAACGGTGTACTACAGTGTCGAACTTATTCCGTCTTCATTCGTTTTCTTTCTTGTTTATCATTCTATTATATTTAGTTTTTGTAGTTGCAAACCATTCAGGATGCGTATATACGCCGTTTATTTCTTTTTCTGTATCTTGCAATTTACAATGAGAAAATACAGTCGCACGATCCTTTTTCTCGGAATACGTCGCAATGTGCTTTCTATCACGACGCCGTACGTTTACGCGTTACAGTCGCCATGAGGTTTAAAGTAGAAAGAAACTCGATTATACAGTCGATAATAATAATAGTATTAATATAAAAGACAAAAGATACACGACAGGTTCTGTTGTCGCATTGGCATGGCTTATTGGACGACGAGTGGAATTTCTGAGATGACAGATCGTAGAGGTTATCGTCATCAGTCTGCATTATACATGTTTCTCGTTGATTTTTACTCTGTCAATTTTGTGAATAATTTTACGTCGAATGTTGTCAACTGTTTATGCACAATTGGTGTCAGGTCCACTTATCGCAGCGTTTTTCTGCAACTCTTATGAATGTCTTTTTTTGTTCTTACTGTTGACTTGACTTGACGCACAAGACTTCACAAAAAATGTACAATTTTTCTTTTTACGTATGTACAATTTGTGTACATCATTTCTTTATCATGTATACGATTCTTCTGTCATTTTAACCAAGAAATAATTACGAATTTGTTTTTGAGGAGTTAGGTATCTTATTTCATAATTTACGATGTAGATCCGTTACAGTTTTGAATTATGGCTTTTTACCGATAACAAATTTCAACGATATCTGTTAATAAATTATGCACTGAGAGAGAATGAGCGTTAGAGAAACCAAAAATAAACGAAACTTTCTTATCGGTACATACAGGCGTCTTATTATTCATTAATGAACAAATTGGTTGTTGTACATATTTCGGTAAAACTTGTATTTTTTGCGACTCGAGTGAAATTGTTAGCCTTGATTTCTTTAAGAAACGATTGTCTTAAGTGATGAAACAGTACTCGTACAAAATTCGATTGTGGTTGAAGTATTCTCGAACCTTAAGAATACGTCTGAAAAGCACAATCTTCTTTTATACAGCACGAGAGGATTGTTGGCAGTTCTTTGTTTTAACAGTTTTGACTTATTTGCACAAATGGTCGTTCATGGCACATTAGCGATTGAAACAGCAACATATGCATCCATTGTGAGGAAAACTACTCGAACCAAGTGTTCTAGCATGTACGAGTAGATTTTTCGTAAGCACTCTTTTTGCGCCTGTCGAGGGTCTCCAGAGAAGTGGTTCTCGAGAACTCCATTGTTAGGGCGGGTTAGAAATACCTAACCAAATCGATGAGGCATCGGGTGAATTTATTTGAACTAAATCAGTTGTCAGTATTGCTACCTTTGTGATTTTACTATTTCAATTAATAAATTAAACTGGTGTGAACTTGCTATATACATGTGCGTATATGTACATACGTATATGGAATGTTCGAGTCGATTCAATTGAAGATGTTTTATTCGTTCCATTGTACGTCAATACGGTACGTAAATATTTTCTAATTGTCGCCTCTGGAATCTCTTAAAGACTTCATTGTTTCCAGCAACGTGTGAGCTATACAAGTACTTGTTTTGCATCGATTTGCTATCGGTATGTTGTTTGGAAGAAACGTTCGAAACAACGATAACGAGATAACGGGAAATCTGTTCTCGGAATCTCATCGCTCGTCATAATTTTGGCCACGCGGTTGGGAAGTTCAACGTTCGCCTCGAATTAGTTCTTTGGATCGGCGGTTACTACTATTTGCGTCTCGTTTGAACTAAAAATAGAAAACATCTGGACTTGTTGGCAATACGTGCGCGTTGAAATTCATATGACCACCAGCGAATAGGAGCCAACTTCTTACCCTAGATCCCGCTTGTCTCGCGAAATCGATCGATCTCAAATATAAACGACCTCCTTTGAAATTAATCGAACATATTTCCTATTATGCGATTTTATTAAAAGATACAGTAGAAACTGAATGAAACTGTGCCAACTGAATAGGCTTTCCTCGAAGAAATAACGAAATCTATCATTGAACAGCCAGAAATGGTAAATAAAAAATGCTTGTGAAATGTAGTTCTTATTCTGTTCTAATTTCGAAACAGATAGGATAAAATTATAATTTCCTATGTGCCTGCATTTTCTCGTGCAGGATTCGCAAACTATAATTGCGCAAAATGTATTTACACTTCAGTTACCGTATATCTAAGTCGCATTGTCGCTTTATATTTGTATTCATTGTATCTAACTATTTATTTACATAGAATAGCATGTATATAATGATATAAATCATTAGCAATGAGTCCCTTAGATAAACCGATGTTAGAGTATAATTGCAATGTTGGTAGATAATTGTTGGTCTTTCGAAGTGTAGCCAGCGTAAGGAATCCTTGACCTAGACCATTAACAGTGGTGATAAGTGTAACCACGATTCGCGCTCGTTGCACAATTGGCGTACAAAGATAGGGGAATGAAAGACGAGGAATCAATCATAAGATGGTATCATCCACCTGTTATTTAATGGCGCATGTTGTTTCATGTCTCGACTGGATATCGAAACGATAAAAAGGATGCGTTTGTTTTTAAGTACGATGAGACATTATGAAGGTTGATCAACGTCGCGTGGCGCACTCGATATGCCATACTGATAATGAGTACGGTTTTTGTTTCCTGCATTTTTAAAATAGAAGGGGCTGTTCACAGCGTAACGCCCTGACCTGCAAGAAACATGAAGATGGTACCACACGCCTTTACGTATCCGGTTTCCGCGACGTGTATCACGTTCGATGTGCTTGTAACACAACATAATCTCATATCACCTTCCTCGACGATCGGTGCGGTGCAACGCACGGCACGCGTCGGACGCGAGCGTCCTTTTAAAAATCATTTTTTATGGAAAATTTACCTCGAACACTTTTATCGTGGGAGCGAAACGTTTTGTGCTATCTTTCAGCGGATCTAAATTCAAACAAGCGCATTTTCCTTTAATTTGTTGTATAAAAATGTAGAACAGTATCCTCTATTGCCTGCATCGTGTTTGATTATCACAGCAATACCAAGAATCGCGTAGAAATCCGAACGGAGATTCGCCTCGTATTTGAAGCAAAGAAACGCCCACGTGGCCTCGTTTTGCGGACCGATTGAGCCTTCCTTACGCGGATGGCCCGGCTGATTACACTTGATTGGACCGTGTCTTGCATACTGGTCGTTTCTAGACTGACACGAATTATAGGTCAACCACATTGTGGATAAGTGTCGTATTAAGTATCGAGCTTAATCGTCCCTTGAGTTCTAGTGTAATACATGTCCGAGCCTTTTCGCTTCTGCGAGATTTGTTATGGCTAACTCTCTCGTTGATGTTAACCTCATTTCATGCATAATTAAACTCAATGAAAATTAATAAATGCTTATGCTAGATAATCCCAATAAAGTTTTGAAAAGAGAGGGGCTGAAGCGATTGCTTATCAGGCAGTTTTATTATTAGTTAACTATCGATCGACGATGAGACGAGAAACATACTACGATACTATGATATCATTCGGTTATCGTCGATAAATACGTCATAGAGTCTGTCTTTCTGGAAATGTTGAACAAAAGATGTTTCGAGATTGGATGAGTGAAGTCTATCGATTGATGAAGAGTCTTTTTCAATGATTCGTTAGGGAAGGCTGTGGTAGGAAATTTCGAGTTCGTTGCACCCTTGGTCGTGCTCAAGCTGAGAAGAAGACGACCAACCAAGTTGCGTTGGACTCGTATCTGTTCGTGAGTGTGGTTAAGCGAGTGTAGTGAGACCGAGAGCAGCTCAAGAAAACACACGTACGTCATGTGCTCGTGTCGAACGTGCTGTTGGGGCTTCTCTTGCCGGAAGTTGATCGTCCTGAACCGAGATCCCTTCCGTTATTACCTACAGATATTCTAATGAAGCGGATCCTTCGATCATCTCTATTCTTGCCTCTTACGTTAGTCAAATCCTTCTGACCTTCCTCTGTTCGTTACGAATAAACTCTAGTTTTCGGAAAATTAAACCGATGGAATCTACGTGCATATCGTGTTCTCGATAAAGATAATACGGTCTACATGCGTGACACACATTTCGATGCGTTTAGCGTAATGCTGTAATCTATTGCATTCGAAAAGCTACGTCACGGTCCTTAAGTCCTTTCAACACAGTTCACAGTATGTTCAGTATGTTCAGTATGTTCTACTGTTTTCGCACTTGAAATTATTCGTTGTAGTGCGGTCATGATCGAATCGAGTGCATTTGCTCGTTGCTACATACACGTCGAACGTGTCACCGTGTATCACCCCTTCGACCTCGTTAATGGCAAAAGGTCTTTCAACGAACGATTGACCGAATAGAAGTGTGTACCTTACAATACGTTATGCTCGTTTTGCTAAGAACTAGAAACAGTTTGCTTTTATTGGCTGGCGACAAAAATTGTCAGTCTTTAATCTGTTGTAGCTTTGTGAAAAAAATCGTACAGTGTCGGACCGGCAAAATCGTTTGAGTTGACTGTACATATGTATATCTAGGCTTTCACCACTTTCACTGCGGCGAATTGCGTTTGTTCGTTAGAACATTTTTTTGTTAGTGACATGGATAAAAAGTACAAAGTCGTCTCGATAAAAAATGAATACTAAGGACAGTAGTGAGCGTAAAATTTGAATTAGAGCGAAATGCTAGAAAACGGTAGTCCTTAGTGAAGAGAAAAAATCCTGAATGAAATATCATCGACGTGTTCGTTTAGTTTGGAGTAATTAAAACTGGAAGACTTGAAGTGTGTAAAAAACATGTCATTCGATAAACGAATTACAAGTAGCTAACGCGTAAACTACGAGGGAGAGCAATGTGCGAGATTATTTCTAACGCCGGAGACAATTCCAACGACCCTCTAGGTCAATTAACGTTAATCGAGTATCTGTTAAAGCGATTAGTGCACCGTATTAAATTTGAACTCAACACGTATTCCTCACGTACGCGCAACAATATATCGATCAAGTTATCTTGTCTCGAAGATAACAGAAATTGTTTTTCATGGTTTATGATATTGATTTTTCTGCTCAAGTAACGATCAGTGTTGTGTCATTCTTTCACCCAGTTGTATGTAACATAGGTATGCATTTTCTATTTGCAACAGTATAGGTATCTGCATTTATGGAAACGAATTAGCAGTTTTGACCCTCTATTTCTAATTCACGAGTCAGTGTAAGTCAATAAAAAAGAGTTTTTGTGGATATTTGAGAGATCGTTTGTGTGGAAAGTTGAAAAGAAATCTTGTCTTTGGCAAATTCTGATCATGGATCAGGTTTTTAATATCCAAAACGTGTTTGCGAGGAAGATGGAAGCTTCCAACAGGTGTATCCGACTTGTAGAGAGATGCCGTTTGCCTCAGTGAGTACCTAGTGTCCTTGCGTTTACGTAAGCGTCGTCGGAGTATGCGCGCGTTACGCAAAGAACTTAATCACCGACTCGAGTCGTTCCTGGTGAATACATGTATATGAATATTTTCTCCTTTGCTGACATATTACCGATACTCGGTATAGCTTTAATATCTATAAATTTCATTATTGAACAAATTTTATGGATAATTCCAGCTACGTAAAAATGGGCTTGAAAACTGACGATTTTTCTAAAGAACTGTAACTCCTGCTATTTGGCAGCTATTAGGTAGCTAGCTTTAGGTTGTGGTCGCCGTTTGGACAAAAAGCTCAGCTTACCCACGCAATGATAAACGTATCTATATCCACTTGGCATGCAACGATCGCGTATAAGAGGTGGGTTGTTATCCCAGCAAGTTAGAGAAAATGTTGACCACGTGCGAATTCTTTCTCTGTCGCGTCGGAGACAACACCGCGTATACCGCGATATCCGATCAGCGGGGCCGAAGCAACACGACGCACTCGCTTCTGTCTGTCCTTTTTATTGGCGACCGTTTTAGCGCGATCGTCGAGACAACGGCTAGCACAGCATGAATTGCAAATCAGTTTCCTTTGCGCAGCCACCAACTGGTTCAACCAAGTTCTTCGATTATTTCTTACGTTTCTGAAAGAAACTTGATGCTATTTACTGACTCGTTGTTGTTGCCTCGTCTCTCTCGTCTATTTCTCTATCACGATTCGTCGCTTCGTCGTGCCGAGAAAATTTAGATTTTCCGAAGTGAATTGTGCAGCACGGTGTTCGAAACGGTTCCGCGGCTATAAAACTTTCGCTATGCTGTCATTCAAATTGGTCACTCCAATGACTGATTGGTCTATCTGCTATCTAAAAAGTCAACTTTCTCATGAAAGGGAGTATTGAAGTAATTAGGTGCTTCTAACTCCGATATTATCCTCGCGATCGGGTGCGATTACTGGATAATTAAACAGAATTGAGCAGCGTGAAAAAGAGAACGGCTTACCTTCTTCAACTAACTGAACAATAATTTAAGTCTTGAAATATTTTCTGAAAAAACGATATAAATCGCCATAGAACGATACGGTAAAAGGGTTTTCAGGTCAGCGAACAGCGGAACGACACGACCGTAAACGCCTCGACACCATTTTCTGCTTGAGATACGCGAAAAAAGAAACGATTGATGGGTCGAGTAAGTTGGTCCTTTCTTTCTCTACAATTTCTAAGGAATTTTCGTTTTTCTATCGTGTCGTGACAGATGATTTTACATAAAATAAAGTTACTATTGAAATACTACTTGAACCAGAGAATTGAACGAAGGCAGAAGAAAGAGAAACATAAAGGAGTAAGGAGAGGGTTAAGGGCCAAAGACCTTTCGAAAACACTCCTCGAGTGTCGTGGTTTTCGGTGAAAGCTACCATTGTTCCTTTCAGTGTGCTCGTAAAGAGAGCATCAGCAGTATTCAACAAGCAGAATAACGTAGCACGACGAAAAGCTGTGTGCAAGACTACGTTTTGTGCCGTCGGTAAAAATATATTGCATGCTCCTATTAGAAACGAATCATTGCCGTAACTAATGAAAGTGTTCCAACGTACGTCGAACACATGTCCTTTCGTAAATTTCGACTCGTGGTTTCCTGCCAAATCCGGCGACTAAACGTTGCTCGAGTCTTTTTGAGAAACGGGATAAAGTGTAAAAAGGAAAAAAATCATAGGAACGATCGTGAACATTTCCCACGTGTCACTGAACCGTTACCGCGATCGCACAATGGGCCACGACCTTTCCCTTCCATGACTTCAAAGCCGTTAAGTGGAAAGTATTACGAATACGCGAGCTGAATCGTTTATGTGAACTCCTTTGCTCTCGTTCTACAAGTTTGTAAACGTACAAAATCTAGAGTTCTGTAATTTGAATGGTAGGATGTGTGAAGAGTGAAAAAGGCGGTGTCAGGGGTCAGGTCTGAGCACATTTTCCCAACGTGTTTCTATTACAATTAATCATATTTTCCAAATAATCTAGGAGAATTTTCTTAGAGGCTGTTAAGTAGGTGGTTAGGAATCTTCAAGAACGGGTTTTCTGACGATGGTAAAGCGCTATTTTTACAGGGTGTCTCGTATGATATGGGACAATCGTGAGTCACATTTTAAAAACTGGTTTCGTCGTGAGTCGCACGTACGTATGTTCTTTCTGTATAGATACGAGTCGCAACGAGATGCACTTACGATTCTGCTCAACGAACGTCCTTGAACAAGCAGTATGAAGGAATGCGGTTTTGGTATTGAAATCAGTGCACTTGTGCTGTCTTTTTTTTCTTGCGAAAGATACACCGAAATGCTCATATTTGGATTGGAGTGACACGTGATATAAAGGATAGGCTAAAACTCCTAGTACCTACTGTCTATCGGTTTTTGGCTGTCCCTTCAGAGAAACTAAAATACCAGTTTGACAATAGAGATCTAACAAAAGAAAGAGTAGATCATTTTCTGTATTTATTAAAACTTAAAAGCGTATCGCGTTGGTTAAGTCTAATTTGAAATGGTTTTAAGCCATTCAGGAGACCAGCCGCATTAACGATCCTATTTTGTGTCGTCGACCTTCTCTACGTCTACGATCGATACGTATCGATTGCTGGAGTGCAGGAAGGAACGCAGTTTGCTGTTAAAACGAAGACTCTAGACACGAAGAAAATTATTGCTGTGAACTAAAATGTTTACAAGAGAAGTGCTCCGATTGTGTCTTTCAAAAACGTTTAAATCAGCTGGTAACAAAGTTTTCTTTCTGAGAAGGTCCATTACGTGGGACGAATAAAGTTAGCATCTCTTCGATCGAAGAACAACTCACGATCGAAAGTTGATCGTTTAATCAAACCAGTTTTTAGAGTACGAACATTTATACTGACGTCAAACTTCATACATACATTCTCGACTATACGTCGTTGGTTTGCCAATTATTACTCCTATCCGGTCGCTATAGTTCACGACCGCTTTGCATCCCGTTGTTTGACGCGTGTTCATCATACAAGAGAATTTATTAAATCCGAAAGTATAATTGTGGCAATCGAATGTATAAATTAGAATTGATACTTTCCCTATTAGGCTCATTCTCGTCACTCACTAATCACCCTTGATAGATAAAGAGAGAAAGAAGGTGGGAACTTGTATACCTCAATCTACATTTGCTAGATTTTCATGCTTTCGTACAAATCTTCGAATACTTCTTACGAATGTAAATTATGCTAGAAAAATAATGATGAACTTCAATACAAAAACCATCGCTGGAATCCAAGGGTAAAACGTCTGTGCGCAACTGATCTGGGCCACTGAATCTGAACGCTTGACGGAGTGCAGTGTATAAAACAACCAAACAAACGCGCGACCTCTTTCATGAATTCGATCCATAAATTGATTCGAATCGTCATACCACGAGAAGTGCGTGTTGCTGCGTCGAGTCTCACGAACAGCTCGGTGGGAAATTTGTAAACGAGAAGAAGGTCACTTAACGTTTTTTCTTATTTGTATTTCTTATCGAGAGAAATAAGTATCTTTTTGTCTAACAAATGATTTGAATGGTATTAAAATTAGTTTTCGCTTGATTGTTACAGGTCGGTACCACTATGAATTGGATGAATTCAAAAAGCAATCTTCGGCTGAACATGGACCGATCGAGTTCTCGTATGTGTCCGACGAAGATGAAGATCTTATTCGAGAGCGACGAGATGCAAACGATAAAACTCTCGTCACGACCGAGCAGGTTGTTCCTCAGGAGCAAACGCATCAACTACAGCAGCAACCACCCGTACTGCAGCAACCGCAGTCTCAACAACAACAACCTGTGTTGCAACAGCCACAACTGCAGCAGCAACCTGTATTGAAACAGTCACAGCAGCAGCAGCAGCAGCAGCAGCAGCAGCAGCAGCAGCAGCAGCAGCAGCAGCAACAGCAACAGCAACAGTCACAGCCACAGCCACAGCAACAGCCACAGCCACAGCAACAACAACAACAACAACAACAACCTCAAGAAGTTGTTAGTACATCAAACGTACTGGTAAACGTTCCGTACTCAACTGATAACGCCAATGAAACCTCGACTGCTTCGTCTTCGCCTTTGGCTTCATCTTCCACTATAGTCTGGACGGTTAAGCAGGAGTCGTCGACTACCGTGAAGCCGTCAGTAGCAGTCCCAGCTGCAATCAATTCCCCAACGAAAGAGCAGGTGGGTTATGAGCAGACTATTGTGAACAATGTATCTCTCTCAGAATTGCTTTTCAGTTCCCGATACTTAGCTATTTAAATAACATAAACTTGTTCTTGGAAAAAGGTTCCACCACCTGCGCGAACCAATCAGACGGTGTTGAGCAAGCCAACTGAAACAAATAAGAATTCGATGAAAAGTACGGATACTGCGGTTGACTCCGCGGATGGAAAGGAGGAACCTGACACTAATGTCGGAGACATATCCATCAGCAAGTTTTCGGACTTCACGAATAAAACTTTGTCTCAGCATAACATTACAAAGGTCGAGTACGATACGCATCAGTATTACAATAGTACGTTTATTATCGATGAGGCAACCGGAAAAAAATACTGGGTTGACATTGATAATCATCCGGACCTAAAGGTGAATCATTTGCTTAGTCAGAGCCATCGCCGGGCTGCAGTGAGTATAAAACTGTATTTGATAAACAGTTGGTTTAACACTTTCACTTTACGATTATGTATTTTTTTACAGACTGTTAAATTGAAATTCGATTTCCCTTTCTATGGCCATAAAGTTCGTAACATTACGATCGCTACTGGTGGTTTTCTTTACACTGGTGAATATGTTCACAGTTGGCTAGCTGCCACACAATACATCGCACCGTTGATGGCGAATTTTGATACACGTCTGTCAAACGAAAGCTATGTCAAGTACGCTGACAATGGTACGTTGTTAATCGTAAACTATATTATAAATTATATAGAAACTATTTATTGATTTATTCAGTGGTAAATGAATTGCTAATAAATAGAAACTGTGTTCAATTACAGGAACTGCGTTTACAGTTGTATGGGAGAAGGTTGTTTTACAGGACAAACCAGACGCTGGTGCGTTTACTTTCCAGGTGACGCTCCATCAAAACGGTGATATCGTTTTTGTGTATTCGGTTATTCCATTGACGGTTGAGCTCATCGAAGACAGAGCACACCCTGTTAAAGTTGGGCTTAGTGACGCTTATATTATGGACAGAATAGTATTCTGTAAGTGTAATGCTATTGAAACGAAGTATTCTAGCAAGCAGAAGTCGTAGTAATGGGAACATAAGACCAAAAATTTATATATTAATCGTGGCAGCTTTACTTTAAGTTCAATAAAAGGAATACATATTCCATTACTACAATCTTCCTTTGTTAGAAATATTTCATATTTTTTAAATATTCAAAGAACACTTATACATCGTTCCACGTATTTCTTTTACAGTTGTTCGTAGAAAAACAATTTACGAATATCATCGTGTGAATTTCAATCGACAGGATATAAAAAATTGGACAGTGATTTATTTGAATGCGTTACCTACTTGCTTAGAAATGGATAATTGTAAAGATTGTTTGACCAAATTGAAAAAATTCGACTGCAAGTGGTGTTCTCAGCTGAATCAATGCAGTACTGGGACGTTTAGGTCACGACAAGACTGGTTGCTGAAAGGTTGCGATGTTAAGAAGATAAAAGAGGTTGATAAATGCCCACCACCGACCACAATGTACAAAGAACATGAAGAAGAATTTAATCATGTCCTGCATGTACATTCAGAGGAGACCGATTTTACTGTTAGTAAAATCAATGCAAAACAAGAGAGACCTGGAATGAGTCCCTTGGAACGTCGTAAGATTCATATTTTATTAAAAGTATTTTGATATATATGAATTGCAACTAGATTTATTCGTACAAGCATTTTTTTCTAAATGCTTTAAGGTTAATTTTGTTTATCTGTTAAAATATTTACTCAACAATCATTAACGATAATTTGTTTTATGTTATATTTCCAGCTCGAGATAGCAATATGAACATGGGTGTTTCTGGAATAATTGGGATTTTACTGGTGGTCGGTTTAGTGGTAGGTTTGGTGGCCTGGGCTGCCTACGCTTATCGCAATCCTCACAGCGCTTCAGGACAAATGTTAATTAGGGTAAGCATTATTAATCCTTTATCAATTAACATATCATGAAATAGATTGAAAAGTTAACTGGTATAATTAATTTGTACAGTACCGGCCGAGTCAGTGGAGTTGGCGAAGAGGAGAAGCACGTTACACGGCAGCAACAATTCACATGTGACGACATGTAATTGAAAATACAGTGAACAGTCGATACAGGACTGTCGGACCAAACTCTCCTATTAAATATATACTGTATCCCAAGTGGTTTGCGAATTTTTACGTAGTAGCGAAGCCGTTTGTCTGCAATGACATGCACCTCTTGCGCCTTTATTAATTGCCATATAATACAGAGTACTTCAAAATTGTAAATATTGACTCAAAGGATTAATATAGTTTATAAGAAGGAACAGAGAAGTCTTTATAAGTAATAATTCATAAAGTAATTATTTTTGTAGTACATATTTTCTCTACTTCTTGGGTTCTATAGTAAGTTATTATAACTTTCTTTTTCTTATAAGTTATTAACTCGGAATGGAACTATTTATATTGCACGTGAAAACTTTCAAATTTAATCAGATTTAATTGTTCCCCTACATGAACTCTTGATTCGAAATTGTCAAATTTACAATTTTGAAACACCCTGTAGAAAGCATAAAAATCTATTTTTCGACTTTTCTACTTGTAAAAAGATATAGTGTATTATCGAAAAAAGTAAATACTTCAACTGGTAATTTATCAAAAGTGTTGAACTAATAGTAATTAAAGAGTTGAAAACAAAGATATAGAAAATAAGCTTGTAACGAATTTTATCGACCAAGTTTGACAGAGAAAATTTATACTAATTTTATACGGGGTAAATCCACGCAATATTCCGATTATTTATATTAAGACACGATCTGAAAGAAAATTAATTTAACATAAATCCAAAATCGAATATAATTAAAATGAAATACTTGAATTTTAAACTTTGATAAATTTACTCTTAGCTCTCTTTAAAGACTGATTCTCAACAAAATATTGAGCCCGGCGGCCACAACATGTGTAATGCAATTTATGAGTAAAGTACAGTCTAAATCGTGTCTAACAAGAGATTGTTCGTGAAAAGTATCAAACTGATATTTATCAAATTGTCAATCAGTCATTGCATTGCGTGAAACGTTTCCAGAACAAATGACAAAAAAGCAAGAGAGACAAACCAGAATAGGTATTATTATTTCGTTAACTTTCGTTCGTGATGTTTTCAGGTCAAAGTAATCTTTATGTCATCGATAATACTGGACGAGTAGATTCCCAACCTGAACATCGATCATTTATGTGATTTTAATATCATGTGGTATACCTTGTTATTGTTTAAGAATTTGTTTTTTATCGTTATAAAATCTACAGTAATTGTTTATATAGACCAGAGTGTAAAAAACAATACCACTGAAAGAAATCAATTAAATTTGAACGATCAGTTCTGATCTAGACTATTGAAACTACAGTTCAATTGACACGTCAGAATAAATAGGTTTTAAACAATATTTTAGAAATTTCATAAAATAATTAACGTTTCATTATTATGTTCTAAATTTGCTTTGTCATTGTTGTGAAGTACATTCCAAAGTAAGCAGTTACAAAATGTAACAAGTTAATGTTGTTTTAAATGAATGAACTGTAGTTTCATTTTCTTTTAAATTTTAAACATAATTGTATATGTTAGGTGTGTATGCATGCGTGTGTGTGCGTGTGTGTGCGTATGTGGTATATATAATACCTATATTTTACAAAAATGATTTTCTAAAAAAACAAAGAATACAAGCACCTTATAAGATGCATGAGTAGGCAACAACGAAAAACTCATGTGCACCAATAATATTATATCATATCACCAATATTGTACATAGTAGAACATTTAAGCAATATAGTTTTTGTGTAATTGTAAGTCTAATATCTAATGAGGTGCCTTTGATCGATTTTTTGATCCATTTATTGGCTACAGAATATTTACTAACTAAATATTTTTCATTGATCACGTTAAACTAAAATATATACAAATTTTTCATTGTAAAAGATAAGAAAAATATATATTTGTTGAAAACAGCGTTAATAATAAATTAGGATCGTACGTATTTGATGTAGAGAATGTTTATCTTCATAATAATGTACAATCGTCTTTCCGAATCAAGCGTAAAAGTTTTCTAATGAAAGAAATAATTATAAACATCATGGTTTATTTTCCTTACATTGCTGTGTATGATTTAACTCATAGCTTGTGATAATAAATATTACAATTATTCTAACGAAAGTGTTGTCGATTTATAAATATGAATTCAATTAAGAACATCTTGTGTATTTTCAGAGATAGAGCAAGAGAGCTTACGAACCTTCTGAATGTGTGATAAAAGTTTATATCAGTTGACTGATCTGTTGTGTAGTGTGTTAGGGCATGAAAGATAGTTATTTAGAATTTGAAAGTATTTGATAAATTTAGAAGATATTGGTGGCAACATCTAGAGATGTTACTTAGAAATTAAAAGTTTAATTTTTGAGTTTAGTTCTAAGCCGCCACCGCTAGGAGCGTCAGTGGTACGTTTTGTTTTAGTGACAATAGTAGCGCCATCTACCTGTGGCGCCTAGGAACTAAACCCTAGCTTATATATTTTAGTTCCTACGCACAACCGCTAGATGACGTTACCAATACTTTTCATTTTAAAGTTAAATCTTTTAAATGCTTTTTTACAATAAATAAACAATTTCCGTGCACTTTTATCCATCTATAATGCCGTATGAAGTCTCTACAATCATTCTACATTATCAATATACATTACAACATAAATAAAAATCAGTCTTTTCCATTATCAGGATCGTATAATCGAGAACTAGTACCCTTTTGCATTAAATATTTAATATTGCCAAAATACTTATATGAATTAACAAAATATATTATTTTGTTCCCATTTATAAATATTTGTTTGTTTATATTTTGGTTATTTTAAACGTAAATCGATATGTTAGACTTGCATTAGCAGAAACCGAACGTGGATTCCTACTGTAGAAAATGGCAGCGCTTAGGAAAAGTGTTCAAATCTTTAAAAATGTAAATAGTGTAACAAGATTATTTAGTAATTTATCTCTATCCACAAATTTTAATACAATTTTTAATCCGATACATGGGCAAAGGTACGTCTTTTAGATTCGTTTTTATTCATTCATTTATACATATATAAACAACGTAATTGTTAACCACACATTTTTTACGATAGCTGCATAAATTTTTAGTGTATCATTATGTAAATATTTATTAAAGATTTTTGAAAATTCTGGGATCCTTCTCGTAAAACTTTGAAAGAGCAATTTGAACGTCATATTTATTTATGCTAAATTATAAAGTATATAAGTAATGATTATTAATGTATTTATTGTATTTAGTAATGAAGTTACACAACATAAACTAAAAAAATATAATTGTAAATATTTAGAGTATCCACTGTTCCATGTGCACTTATACATACTACATTCAAACGAAATGACTTAATGGAATTCTTTGATGATCCAACTAATTGGGGAAAGGATGTAGTAAAAGTAGGACGCTCTTGGAGGAAAGAAGAATTAAGATTGAAAAGTAATGAAGATCTTCATAAATTGTGGTAAATTTTGGATGTACTTACAATAATGTTTAAATAATTGTAACAGTAATCATATACATATTTTTTTAGGTTTGTATTATTAAAAGAACGCAATATGCTACTAACAATGGAAGAAGCTTACAAAAAACAATATGAATACTTTCCTAATCCTGAAAGACTTGATAAAGTTGAAGACAGTATGTCTAATTTAGAAAATGTAGTTCGTGAAAGGAATAAGGCATATTATATGCTTGAAACTGGAACTACTGGAGAACGTCCTGCAAAATTGACATATAATGCACTTGGTATAACGTTTTGTATTAGAAACGCATGTTGTGACATATATGAGAAGCTTGTTATAAATACTATATGTGTATTTTCGTTTATAGGTTTACGTTTCTTTTATCGAATGCGTCAGTACAACATACCAAAATTTATGAATAATAGATGGCATAAACGACACATGTTCGGTTATAATGGATACGCAGTACGGAAATTCCTAAGACTTTACAGAGAAAAACTTTGGAATCAAAAACGTAGAGCACGAAAGTTCGTATTACCCCTTTTTGTAAAAACAAATTTTCTAATTTTTATCCTTTTTTAAACAACTGTATTAAATTTTAGCCGTGCCAAAAATCGTGTCGTTAAGCTGATGCGTATGTTTCCAAATATGGATTTGGAGGCTGTAAAGAAACAATATCCATCCGTTAATATAGAGAAGGTGAAAGATTTGAAATTTGCAACAGGACATTTTGTACGCGAATAAATGTATTTTCATTATTAGGTAATATGAGTTTACCAACGTTAAATAAAATATGAAAAAATGGAATAACAATCAGATCTGTACCCATTTGTTTTTTTAGTTGACTAGTTGCAATTTTATTTTTATTTATTTTCTGTTATAATTTTAAAAGTCACGAACGGTGGCGTGGATAGTGTGCAAAATTGCATAGCTATAATATGTATTTTAGAAATATACATACAGATATAGCATGTAATGGATGCCTTTGTCTTTTTAGAGATACTAACATAAATAATACACAGAAAAAAATACATTGAAACTAACATGGAATGAAATTAATGTATGTTTTTTGATTTTTCGTAATTGTCAAAAATGAATACCTTCTTAAATTTGACTCCTTAATTTGAAATGTTTTATCGTTTAAATGCTTTATCACAAGTACGTTTGACTATATGAAACAATACGTAGAGCATGTTCGACTTTGTTATTTACAATTATTAAATAAGCTGAATCTGTCCATGTAGTTTTAGTAACAAATTATGATTTTTAAAAACAAGGAACCGTATAAATGACATTTCTTTGGCGTATGGAATCATCTTTTTGTATACTGAAATATGCAATCGATTTTTGAGAATAATGGTATTTCAAACAATGGAGAAAAAGCCATCGCTACTTAAGTTTTTCTCGACATGTTTAATTAGACGATCCACCAGATTTCAGCACTACATGACAAAAATGGTAATATCGAATCGCCAAGTTAGTACACATCTAAAGTAATTACTTAAAAGCACCTTATAATGGATATGGAATAAATACATTCCATGATCATTTTTCCGCATCTGTACATTTGAAAATAAAATAATAATGTACATATCACTAACTGAAAAATTTACAATTTCAAAATGATAAGTCTTACTTATTTTATACAGAAGAGAGACATTTAAAATAAGATTAAACGGTTTTGTTCGTAGTTACAATTACTGGCATTACTACTAGGAATGTTTATATGTCGTACATGTACTTCCAAACCAATTTATAGAATATTATTTTGTTATTTAAGCTGCTCTATCTTATACTGTCTGTATTATTTAGCATGTACCTTCCTTTCTTTCTTAAGAATTTCGTATGAGTAGTGCTTTTTGAAGTACAGATTATTCTTACGATAAACGTGAATGGATACATAGTACAATATAATAGACATTCATTATAATTAGAATAATCTCACGCACTCATTATTATATTACACAATCCTTCATCATGTTGTCATGATGATATTAATCAAAGCAACATTTACGCTACTAGAAAGATATTGCACCATTTTATTTAATTAGCACATCAATATTACGATATTATTAAATATATATATATATATATATATATATAATCGTATGATTTCTCGTATTCTTCACTCCATTTCATTAATCGCAGAGGAACATGAGATATTGATTTTAAAAGCAGTCGAATGATCATTGTATCGATGAGAAGCAGATTACTTTCGTATCGCTACACACATAGTGGGACGTAATTTACAGGAAAAATGAAAAGTTTATGATTTTACGCGAAAAATTTTCCATAGTTAAACACAATAAACTAATAAATCATGATCAATACATGACAAACTCAATTAAGTTAAAATATTTGTTTCAAAGATACATAGCAAAACAAAATTACCTAACTATATTTTACCTAGAATTGTCGTCACTTGCCATTTCCACATCACCGTATAACATTCTTGTACCTAACGTCATGATTAAAAAAAAGTTTAAAATGATATTTTTCGTAGTAAACTTTACTCATTTTAATATTACTATAAATAGTAGTTCATCTTCGAGAAATTTTCTGACAGCACACGATATAAATAAGAATATAAATTTTTCTTGTCAAATTGTTATATTTATTATCGTTTACTTTTTAAACTTTCTTCTAACCACTACTCTTCTGTTAACGATTGTGACGTTACAGCCACTATCTATTAGTATACCTTATAGCATTTAGTCGACCTCTGAAGGTAACAAATGTCGCCATGCAAGCTCCAACTCTTTGCTAGCATCCGAGCAACGTCGGTGAAGTTTATCTTCCGGCGGAAGCGTAACCATAGGAAATTCGCCCTAATAACACAGAAATGAATGAAAATAATTTTACATAAATTCTTACATGATTATCTGTTTTCTTTGAGCTATATACATATTAATGATCCTACCAAACTTGTGTCTGCCCAGAGCGTTTCCAGAACTTCTCTGAAGGTGCACAGCTCAGTATAATTGGTAAAATATATTACCCAATCGCCACTGCTCTCATGTACTTCTCTACATGCGAATTCCTGCGTACACAAAAAAAAAAGAACATTATAAAACTATACAGTATTTAATTTTGCCTAATACTCACCAGTATACACCAAGATTGTTGAGTTACAGGTACTCTAAAAGCGGTGAGGTCTTCCACAGAGGCACAGGAAAGCGTTTGACCACGCTGCTTACCAGGAAATACTTCTTTCATTGCTACTAAGTGTTTGGTAGTTGTGATAAGGCTGCAAGGCAAAGGTTCTCTTTTCTCTGAAGAGTTGAATAGTCCAGAAGCACTTTGAACGAAACTTTGTAGCCATTCTGAAGCGACATATTCGTCTGGAGCGGCAAATTGAAAAGCTTTGTTTGGTTTTAAGAGTATTTCAAATGTGTGCGGACGATGGGAGTTAGGGATTCTTCTACATCCTTGACAAAGACCACCTTTTAATGGAATTGCTCGTTTCGGGAGCCGTTGGTTTGCATCAGTGAACATATAAACAACACCTCCCTTTAAGACAAAATATCCAGCCTGCCATGGATTGGTAGGAGCGTTGGGGTGAAGTTGTTGGTATGTATGAGGTCTGTACATAAGGTCTCCTTCTTTTGTAGGCCCACAAGGTGTGCTTGGAGGAGACATATATTCATCTTCAATGTAAATCATATTATAGTGCTCGATTTTTTCATCCTGAAATGTTAATTGTCTGTTAACTTCACAAGGATCCTGAAGTTTATATACTATAAGGGTTCATGTAATAATTTTCCACAGTTACTTCTACAATACTTTCAATCTTCTTTTTCGTGTTTACGTACAGGATGCACAGCGGTGTCGCAAAGAATTGAATGTCTTAAAATATGCATATCTTCGTAACTTAATTCTTTCACTGCTGGAAGCTTTGGTTTTGTTGGAGATCGTCTCATAGCCATTTCCAAATGAGTAATTAACTCTGACGTGATCTGAGAACTTCCAGTAGAAAATAGATATTGCATCTCGTAGTCCGCGTTGGATAATAATATTGTTTGTGCATTTGGTCCGATCTAAAAAAATATGTTCTTTTTATAGATACATAATAAAAGAATATTATTATTCAAACAAAACTTACCATTATAACGTCTAATTCGTTATACGGAATAACGAATTGATTACTATAAGTATGATCTATCTTTGAACCAGTTAAATATAACGTTTTGTCTGTTAATAAAGCAAGCATTGGTTTACTTTCTCCATTTGTCATATACGAACTTCTAACTTTGTATACTTTATATAATTCTTCTGTCTTGTCTCTATAGACGTGCTTCTTAAAGAGTTCGCGCAGTTTCAGACTAACTTTTTCTCCACTGAATTCTCGTTTCTCTGCAGCCACATTCTCCTGTATCTCTTTATCAAGATTATCATTAAAATCTTTAAAAGAATCATAGCTAGTCTTTACACCTTTGATATATAATGGATTAGTCTTTTGCGATTTTTTATTTTTTCTGATTTCAAACTTCCTCTCCGTTATGGATTTTAAAAACCTGCTTAACAAAGAGGTTTTACACGGTGCTTGTCTCAAAGGTGGTGGCGCTAATTTGTTACTATTTTCTCCGGTTAATATTGACGTCATGTTACGCTTTTTCGATGGAGAAGCTAAATGTCTGTTGTTTTTACGCTCTTCTAAATCCGACGTAACGCTACCTACTTCCGACCAGTCATTAGAATTTGAGGGCTTTTTGGAAGTAGAGGGACAAGGCATTTCTGCTTTAGACGGTGGATCCTCTACGATATTGCCGTACTGTTTTTCAACGATATACGCTTCCTGTGCTTCGTTCTCCCCCAATTCAATCTCCATTTTTGGTCTCAATGTTTTTCCCGGATCTTCTTGACCCTCGGGCACGCCTCGTTCAGATAGAGATAATCCACAAGCACACTTACAACTGTTTTGACAGATCGATTGCTCACATATTTTTGAAGATGCTTTCTTTTCACTATCGCTGTCGTATACACCCGACGAAGAGGAATAGGAATAATAATCGGAATGTACATTCCTGCTATTTATATTTTTCTGAACGTAAGGAGAATCTCCATGAGCGCACCAACTGTATCTACCTTTCTGAGCGTCTTTCTTTTGTACTGAGTTAGACGTCAGAAAATTCATAGAGAAATCTGCATAATTCTCATCATCGTCTAATTTCATAGTTTTCAGAATATCTTCATGAAAACTTACGCGCTTCTTGCTTTCTCCACGTTTTTTTTTACGTTGTCTACGTTGTACTAAAGCCTCAGAGCTAGATGAAGACAAAATACTCGCTTCAGTCATATTAACTGTATTTAAAATACCATATGGTGCTTCCATATTTTCGCAATCTGAAATGGTCATACTAAGCTCTAAGAGATTTGTGTCATTATTAATCACATAAGAATTACGAGGATTGAGTCTTCTCTTGAAACTGTAACTACCGTCGCTATAATAGGTGCTTCGTTTATTCAATTCCGTGACTCCGTTGTCAATTTTATCATTCGTCTTCGAATCATCTAAACTTTTACTGTAGAAACTATAATCTTTCAATGTGTCTAGACTAGAGCAGTTAAGCTCATTATCATCAAGCTTTCTAGTCAAATTCTGATTCGCTATATCACTCTTCGTCACCATTGCAGTTTGAAATTTCGCGACTAATCCAGGCGATTGTGTCGGTGTTTTCCCATCCTCGCTGGAATCGCTAGAGCTGAGGTTTTTATTGTCTTCCATGCAGTTATTCATTATTGTTTTATACCGATTGTTTCGATATTTTGGAATTTCTTCGAGATTAAAATCTTCCTAAAAAAATAAATACATCTTATCATTGATAGAAGCTACTAATCGATATTTCAATACAAATTATTGTACGACGAAAACTTACCTCTTTATAACTACTAGCATCTGTTTCATTTGCAAGATCCATGTCACTATCAAAAGCCACTCCACTGTCACCAGGTGAAGCTAAACTCGAAGAGACACTAGATGATCTAAGATGTAATGACAATATGGTTCCAGAAGGATTTACACTCATAGGCCTTTGAGGCATATAATTACAGATATCCAGATATGTTACATCCTAAATAAAAAACAATTTTTTTATGTTACAAATTTTTTATGAATTTATTTAAATTATATGAAGAATTATACCATAAAAGGTATAAATAGCAACAGCTTGATATGTACACAAGAAAAGGTTGTCTCTGAAAGACTTTCCATGAACAAGTAAAGAAGGTGATATAATGAGTAAAAAATAGGTAATACACAGATGATAACTTATTGCCCCTTAAATTCATAAAAACAGATTTATTTCAATACTTAACTCCTACTAAGCAACTCACTATTTATTATTGAGATAATTGTAACTGGGGGGTGATACTGATATCAGCATAGGGGAAATGAAGTAAAAGACTCGAAAAACATGTTAAATATAAAATGTTAACAACCACACACTGATATCCTTATTGACATTTACATTGATGCTAAAACAAAAGAAAGGAAAAAGTGGATACTTAATGCTTACAATGGGAATATCAATGCTTTTCAGAGAAATTTTGTTAGACACACCTTATGAAAAAATCTTGCTAAACGTATAAAACATTGATATTTAAAAAAACAAGATGAAGCAGATATTTGACAAATATTTGAAGTTTTTTAATTAGTCCTAAAGAACAGTAAGAAAATTCTATGTACCTACCAATTGCAATGTAAAGGACACATTCTCTAGACCAGCCAGTAGATTAACTAGTTGATTGGTCTTATCTGCATCCCGAACAAGTGCGTGTGGAAAGTACTGTTTTTTTAATGTTTTTGTATCTCGTAATAAACAGGCTAAATAACTTTCAAAGCTGCCTTCGCTAAGAGTATGATAAAGCCATGCTCGACCTGTAAAATATATAAAACTGTATAGTAGTGTTTCTTTTTAAATTAATTAATATAATTTTAAGGACAATATATTCAAATGTACCTTTCCCAATAGAAGTTAATACACTCTGGAGGGCATGAATTACAACAACGGTATCTTGATGGCTGAGTTCACGAGCTGTGCCCCAATATCCATGTCGTTCTATGCGTAATCCATGTCGCAGAGCTCGATCTAACCAGTAGACCAACCAAGAATCCCCATCTAGGACTACTGTACCATATAAACTCTGAACATAAACCTAATTGAAATAAATAAATCTCATTTTATTTACTTGACAATTAGAGACTGAAATAAGTTGAAAGCATAATTAATGTATCTCTTGAAAGATATGTCAGATTAACATAAAATTAACAAGATTTACACATATTTATGAGTCTGCAACCTGTTAGCCTCTGTTCTTGTACAAAATTGTTGGGTATAGGTAATCATGCGAACTAATTAAAAGAGCCACAAAACGAATTCAATCGATCCGCGTGGATTCGAAAGTATAACGGACGAAACGTCAACCGATTGACAGATGAAGAAATAACTAGGTAACTCACGACGCATAAGAAACTTCAACAAGGATTACGTGAAAAGTATCACAGATAAGAAGCAAAAAATCCTAATAACGATAAACTAATGTAGCTGGCGTTCATGCGCGAATTTGCAAATTTAAAAAGAAACACAATAGAAATCTCTTCGAACTGCGCTAGAAGACTGACGCATTGAAGCGTGCGTGTGCTAGATGTTTAAGACTGTGTAGTTATTTCGTTACGGTTAGAAATGTTGTTGGTAAAAATTCATTTTTTATATTGATAAGAGCATACCCCACCAAAAAATCGAATATAGTTGAGTTAATGTTAAAGAACAAAGAAAATATCGTTCAGTTGCTGCATCATGAGAAACCCATTTAAAAGCTTCATT
The DNA here is from genome assembly GCF_051401765.1 of Calliopsis andreniformis. Lineage (NCBI taxonomy): Eukaryota > Metazoa > Arthropoda > Insecta > Hymenoptera > Andrenidae > Calliopsis > Calliopsis andreniformis. The sequence goes on from NC_135062.1 coordinate 17,647,568, forward strand.
CGGAAGGTGCATAGATATATGTATGTATATATCTATATGTTAAAACAGCGTACGGCCTTGATACGCCGTCGACGCCGTCCCTATACCTGAAGTAACGAGAGACTTACCAATTTGACAGCTTTCGTCAGTTCTTGAAGTATTCTCCCTTTGGACAGTACCTTATCGGTACATAGGTCCATGTCTTCTTGACTTGGCATTTCAATTTTTAATCTTACATGATCCTTATCACGCGATAACGCGGAGTTTTTGAAGGAAGAAAGGAGGCGAAAACGCAAAGGACAAGGAAGACCGCAACAGCACTCTGACGCGCCGTCGACGGACGTCGCACTGACACACTCGCCGGTTGTGCTCATTGATTTTAGTGAAGCGCAGGTCGCGCGCCAATATCAAACTCCTTTCAACCAGCCTTTCTCTTTTTCCTTTTCCATTCTTATTCTTTGCTACCGCCGTTCGTCCCCTTCCTAACTGTCTCTCTTGAATAACATGCTAATAAAATGAACAAACTAATAAACGAGCTAAATCTCTCGTGTCTCGTTTAATTTAATCCTTCGTTTTCTGCACATGGTTTACGCAAATATAGATTACGCCAGATAAATGTAATTTAATGATATTCTTCTATAACATGATAAACGATGCGACATTAATGGATCAATGCAATCTGTTATGAAAGGTCAGAGATATATTATTGTAATAAACACATGTAGCTATCGCTTTTTGATTCCAGTGTGAAATAAACAATATACAAGGTTGCAAAAAGTAATAACACATAAGGGATTATATCTTCAAATCGATTTATAAATATTCGATACCTAAACTATACTGATGACATAATAACAAATTCCTTTTTCAATAATTACTAGTCACATGTATTTAATCTTGTGAACAATAATAGAAGTACACGTTTCAAACACAGGTATGTAGTACATTTATTTTATATATGGAAAAATATTGTTTAGATCAAAGGTTTAGATTTGTTTAAAGAAGTAAATATCCAACATTTGGGCAAAAAATTCACTAAATGAAATGATTCGTCGAGTAGACTGTATCAATTCGTTTCATGTTTCATGCTATTTCAACCTGTTACAAAGCATTAACGTTTATTCGTAGAAAAATGTAACAAATATCAAAATGTGGAGTGTAAATGAAAATTTAATACGCTTGTAAACTTTATTTTATCTTATTTAATATAGTCTCTTTTATGTATGACTCTCTGTGTAATTGTCTTATAATACATTCACTCCGCAAAGAATTGTGGCGCCAAATGTGTGTATACACAGATACGTAACACATCATTTTGTCATCGTAAATATTTAAGATAAACTTATAAAAAAAGAAAACGACTAGTATTATTCATCGTTATTTTAACAATAATTTTATTTTTCGTATCGCGTTATGCATTGTCTTTACGTCGTTATTCTGTCTTTGTATGTAAAGATTTCATTTCATATTACAATATTACATATTACTCCTTTCGTTGTTCCCATTTATTGTTTAAACTATATTTTTTGTATAATTTTTGCAGTTGAAAGATTATAATGTCAGAGCCTGGATTGTCATTTGATGAAGAAATGCTTTCACCAAGCATATTTAGCGATGTAGATGATATAAGTACTGCTGAAAGTTACAATAATTGTAAGATGTTTTACATGTATAATTTTAATAGTTTGAAATTTGTAAAATATAAAATAATTATATTTGATCATGTTAAGCGAGTTCACAGTCCATTAATATTAACGAACCAGAACCTGTGGATGATATACCTGAATGGAAGGGTACCAGTATGGATGAGATTCGTAAAGGTTTAGGAATATATGGTTGTCAAGAATTACCTCCCATTTGGCCTTCTTCATCTCATACAGTATTAATAGCGGTAAATATTAATTTCAATAAAAACCTCTTATAAACCATGTTTAAATCCTAATTTAAAAATTGATATAAAACAGTTACCATTATCTGTAAATGGTGTACCAAAACCATATCCTATGCATCAAGTAGATAAATGGTGCCAGGGTTATGTACGAATGCCACATTCAAAACATAGCATGTACCCAATTGATCAGGTATGTAATAATTTCTGAGCTCTATTGTTGTCTATATCATTGTATTTGCAAAGGAATCTAATCTATAAATTTATATTTTATTACAGGATGGAAATCGTCGTTGTAGAAATAGATGGGAATTAATACAGGAATCATTGCTTCAGAATTTTGTTTCAACTCAACAATTAGAAACTGCAATACTTTCTTATAATCACATATATGCACAACGTTGGAATTTTGCTGCATTACATCATTTTTTTTCTGAAGTAGGAGTTATAACTTTATCATTTTTATTTAAAATGCGCTCCCAGGATATTTTGATTATATAATATTTTCAAACTGAAGGTAGTTGATGAAGAAGAAACAAATATTTTCTTTGAAGTATTATTGCCAAAAATGGTCCGACTTGCTTTGCAACTTCCTGTTTTGGTAACTAGCCCAGTGCCTCTTCTAAAACGCCACACTAATGGAACTATCAGTCTCAGCCAATTACAAATAGCCTCTTTGCTAGCAAATGCATTTTTCTGTACATTCCCAAGACGTAATTCGACAAATCCGCAATCTGAATATGGAACATATCCATACATCAATTTTAACAGGTATTTTATAATTAAAACTTTCAACTTTTTTTACATTTAACAAATAACTGTAAATAATTATATAAGTGAGTATATTTAATATTTTAATATATGCATTTATATAGATTGTTTTCAGCATATAAAGATGAAAAATGGAACAGGTGTGAGTCAGTTATGGAAAAAATGAAATGCATATTTCATTACTTTAGAAGGGTCACGTGCAAAGGTGGGTGCAATAAAATATTAAATTCATTAAGCTCCTCTTTTTTATAGAGAAATGGAATGTGAACTATACTATAATCTTCCCGTAGAGCAGCCCCAGAAGGTGTAGTAACAATTCAAAGACGTTATATTCCAAAGTCAGATTGTCCAAAATGGGATGCTCAAGTACAAAAACTGCCTCCATTGCATATTACAAGCAAGGGAACTATAGAAACAGAAGGAGCTGGACTTCTACAAGTGGACTTTGCTAATAAGTAATTTATGGTTTTTTCTTAATGTTTAAAGTATTAAGCTAAATTGATCTATAATTGATCTGTAATTTTATAGATATATAGGCGGTGGTGTGCTCGGGTCAGGTTGCGTACAAGAAGAGATAAGATTTGTGATTTGTCCCGAATTAATGGTAACAATGCTCGTCGCAGAAGAATTGGATGATACTGAAGCATTAATTGTTAGTGGCGTTGAAAGATACAGCAAATACAAAGGTTACAGTAATACTTTTAAGTGGTTGGGAGATTTTGTTGATGAAACGCCTAGGGACAATAGTGGAAGGCGACTCACATCCATCGTCGCAATTGATGCTCTTTATTTTAAACAACCCCACGCGCAATTCATTACAAGTAACATAATAAGAGAACTGAATAAGGTTAATAATTTATTAATAGTAAATACAGATTGCTCAGATGGGTTGGATATAAAATAATACAATCTTTTATACAGGCCTATGTTGGGTTTATCGGATGTGAAAGTAACAGGAATAATCTGCCTGCTATAGCAACTGGAAACTGGGGATGTGGAGCTTTTCGTGGAAACCCGAAATTAAAAGTATTGTTGCAGTTAATGGCTGCAGCAATAGTAAATCGATCTATGGTTTATTTTACATTTGGAGATACAAGTTTACGGGATGAAATTGCTGAAATGTATTCGCATTTTGTAAAACACGAGACAAATATAGGTAAACCATACTTTAAGACAAAGTGAATGCGCATAAGGTATACAAATATTCACTGTGATATATATTTTTAGCTCACATATTTTCATTACTGGTACAGTACCAAGAATTTGCTGTAACCGAAGAATTAGACCTTTATCAGTTTTTATATAATCGAAGTAAAATAAAACCATTAACACAGTACTTGAAAAAGAATATTCAAACAAAAATTTCAACAACGAAAGAAGTCTTTCGAAGAAGTAAAAGCGTTACTATCGATGACAAACAATCGTTTCGTACAGACATCAAATATCAAGACACAGAAGAAGGAAGAATACAAGAGTGGTTAACTAGTTATGACGAAAATACTATAAGTAAAAAGAAAGATGTTATAACACAAAGTAGTACAGAGGTGAGAAATATTGCTGGAAAAGAACAAAATCAAAATAAAAATAACGTACACAAAGGAGAAGAAATTCAAGATAAAGATGTCGGACAGAAAAAGAAGAAACCTTCGTTATGGAAAATTTTAGCAGATACTTCACAAAACTCTCCAATTCACGAACATTCGTTATCTGGTCTGAGATTGTTAGATATACAACAAGAGATTGTTTCCCAACAGACAAGCAACGATAGTAATACGTTAATAAAAGAAACTGAAGGGCAGTCAATGGAGATATCTACAGAATTGGATGGTCCATCCGAATCTGTTCAAACTTTGAATGAAAATTCTTCAGTGTATTCGAAACACGAATCACCAACGAAAAAAGCAGGGCAGAGAAAAATTTCGGACTTCTTTCAGCGAACATCTTGAAAATTTTAGAATATGTAAAATTAAATGTTTTCCATTTATCCAATGCACTGCAAACAAGATCCTGATTTCTACATATTTTGTACATAACATATAATATAGATAAATGAGGAAATAACAGTTGTAAATAATTTTGCAAATATCGCCTTTTTAAATTAACCAGTGTTAGATCAGTGATGAGATATATTTAAAGTATAAATGTATAAGATAATAAATTACATTTAGTAACGTGTCATGGCGTTTAAAATCTTTTTAAACTTTTTTTATTTATGTTAATGCTTCTACCTTTTTCTTCCCGTTAACTTTCACTATTTTAACGCCTTACAACAACTTACAAGTGTTCGGTTTCTTTATTAGAGAAGTTGTAAATACAAATCGAATATAATTTTTCACGTATTATAAATACGCGCTAACTATTCTAAACGATACTTGAATTTTATTTAGAATTTTAGTCAAGCTTTTTAATGTTGCATAGATTTGAAAGAGAAATAGATCCGCGATTATTAGAGGTCACGTGATAATTATCGACGTATCGCAGTTGACCATGGACCGAAGAAATCGGTCGAATACGAAGATGGCCGCTACCACTGAAATATTAAATACTCTCGTCGAAAGAGCGATTTCTCGAAAGAAAATGTAGAATTTTCCGGCTTGCAACGCGTTTCAGGTAATAATCAATTCACTATCAGTGTGTCTAATACACATACCGCATAACGATATTCAGCTGTTACACACTGAGAGAATTGTGGGCGGTTACGAGAAATTGTTCTCAACTTCCAACCATTCTCTAACTTTGACATTTTGACAGGCGACGCAGACGTAAATATTGAAGTGAGCGTTCGCTTGAATGGTAGTGTCATCCGTCGAAAGTAGAAAAATTGGTCATGACACGTGCAGGAAAAGTTGATTGTTGCGCTGAATGAAACTAGAAACAATGTTAGCCGCTCGTCTTAAATCGTGATGTGCCATTTTCACATGTCACACGTTCACCGATATGTTAATATTTCGAATGAGAGTATAACAAGTACTGAAACGAATTATCGCTCGTTAACATTCGTTGCATCGTATAACTTAATTTTTGCAATTATTATTTATTGTAATATACGAAACGTAATAACTATTTGATCATCTTTTTACGTTACGTTGTGACATTTATTTCATAATTGTGTATGTTGTTTTTTCTATGAATTGTTTTTTTTATATTATTTAGTGACAGAAGAAATAACGATTAGTTATTTACATAGAATGTATATAATCTGATTTAGAATTAAATATTTTTATAATGTTATGGATAAGTTGTTCAGAGGTAGCATCACTCATTATAAATTTGATACTTTGTTTTAATTTGCCATATTTTACAAATATTGTTTGAATAATATATGAAAAAAGCTACATAGTACTTGAAATCTAAATGTTATTTTGTGAAATGAGTAAGATCTAAAAGTTGTATGTATATATACAAATAGTATCCATTCCAATATGGATAATGTAAGTTACAAGTACATTTGTACTATACATTTCTTCACTGTATTGCCAATTTTTATGTGTTATATTCAATATAACATACATTTATATTTTTCAGCAAATATTAAGTATGAACATAATGCGTAAATTAAGAGGGGGTACCAGTGTTGGAGGTATGGGTTCTAGCAGTGCAAGTGATGATTGTGCTGGAAGTACAAATCCTCAACATACTGCTTTAGGTCTTATGCACCTTAAGAAGCTCTTTTCTGAGTATACTCATCCTTCATATCCCCTCTCAGATGCTGAACGTGATGATAAATTATATAATATGTTGCCATTATTTTGCAAAGTAAGCTCTAATGGTCTAGAAACTTATATAATATTTTTCATATATATGTGTACACAATTAAATACACATTAAATAAATGCATCTTCAGGTATTTGGATCTAGTCCACCAGGAGATATGAGTGAAAAGTTTTGGGATATTTTAGCATTTACACAGCAAGTATCTAAATTGATGGTATCTGAAATCAGAAGAAGGGCAAGTAATCAGAGTACTGAAACAGCAAGTTGTGCCATTGTAAAATTTTTAGAAATTGAAAATAGTGAAGAATCAAGTAATGGGTGGATGTTGTTGTCTGCATTGAATTTGCTTGCAGCAGGTGATAGTTCTCTGATACAGGTACATAAGATTGCATAGTATCGATTGCATTGTATCACTACAATTATTACACATTTTTGTTACTGTAATTGTTCTATTTTATTAGGCAATGACTATTGCTTCTGTACCATCAACATTGGTAAAATGTTTGTATTTATTTTTCGACTTACCGGAAATGATGGAAGATGAAAGTGAAATTACGGACGCGAGTAGTGAATTTACTCCAAAGCAACGTAGAATATTGTTACAAAAAATATTTGTTCAAGTAAATCTCTTGAATATTCCTTTCAAGTAAAAAATGTATAATTCAATGAACATCTTCCTTGAAAGATATCATGTTTTAATTTACAGTTGTTGGTGAGATTATGTAGTCATCCTTATCCAGCAGAAGAACTTGCTCGCAAGGATGATCTTTCTTTATTATTCTCAGCGATAACTAGTTGGTGCCCTCACTACAATGTGATGTGGCGTAAGAGTGCTGCAGAAGTATTAATGACTTTATCGCGACATGGTCTTACTCAAAATGTAGTGAGCTATATCCATAGTAAGCAATCTTCAAAATTTTCTATACTTCATTAAGGTTTTGTTATGTATAAACATTTGCTAAATAACTTAATTACAGATAAAGGATGTATAGCACTTTGTGTTGATAATATGCAACGTGTACCTGAGCTGGCACCATTGGAAGTAGTAGAAATGTTTGTCACAGTATTTTGTTTCCTGAAAGACTCCAGTGAGGTTTCTCAAACACTTTTGGACGATTTTCGTGCTTGTCAAGGATATATCTTTTTATCAGAATTTTTATTGAAGTAAGATATACAAATGATATATATTTTTTACTTCTTTCATTTCCTCTTTTTCCAATATTGAGAATTTTTCAGACATGCTCCATCAAGATTAGAACAAGACAGCAGAGCCGAAGCACAAGATGCCATTAGGAATTTAGTTCTTATGTTAGCATCTTTAACTATGTGTGGTCACACAGAATTAAAGCCAAGTCAAGCTAGTATGGGATCTTTATTTCAAATGCTTGGCTTTACCTTACCACAACCAAGTAATAGAGGTATGAATATCTTAATATATAAGAATTGCTTTATACTTTAAATTAATGTATAAGTACATCTTTTATTAAGCAAATGTTGCTTTACGATATTGTTACTTTCTTCAGGTGGAAGTGTTCGAAATATTCAAGCATTCCAAGTATTACAGTCTGTCTTTGTAAAATCTAATTCACCACTTTTGTGTTGCACGATCCTTGATGCAATATCTAGTGTATATCACAGTGATAACGCTAATTATTTTATACTCGAGGGACAAAACACACTATCGCAGTTCGCGGAGAAGATTCACTTGAAAAATCGAGAAATACAGGAGAAGTTTTTTCAGCTGCTGGAATTTATAGTGTTTCAACTTAATTTCGTGCCTTGTAAGGAACTTATATCTCTATCTATACTACTCAAAACAAATAATTCAACTAACTGTAGTATCCTATGCATGGAAACACTTCTCAATATACTCAGGTAACACATCAAGTTTCTTACAACTTTATTTTTATATTGTCTTTTATATTTACTGTAAATTATCTTTTTAGACATAATAATATATTTAAAGATGTGTACAGAGAAGTAGGTATGCTAGAGGTATTTGTTACTTGTCTTCACCGTTATGCAACTTTACTTAAAGATAAGCAGGCTGCACAGGATCAAGGATTAGGTGGGATTAATATTCTTTTATCGTAAGTCTTTATCACTTGCAGCAATTAAATCTATTTTCTATTTTCAGAATATAAAATATGCCCAGAAGATGAACGATTGGGTGCCTTAGTAATGGAAGCCTTGACGACATTATTAGCAGGCAATGTTCAAAATGCTAATGTCTTCAGGGAATGTGGTGGAGCACGCTGTGCTCACAATCTCGTGCCCTACATGGACTGTAGATTCCAAGCTCTTGGTATTGTTAGAGAATTGATACTTAGTGCTGGAGGAGATGATGACATGGCTACATTACTTGGTGTCATGCATTCGGCACCATCTAATGCTTTAGTTCTGAAAACACATATACTAAAAGTTCGTTTCTAAGTATTAATACAGTAGATTCCTCTTTTTCGGTCTTGTAAAATTCTATAGAGGCCAGTTAAGAGAGGGAATCTACAGCATATAGATTACTCAAAATGTAAACATTATTACAAAACATCATTTCTTTTAGTCTTTATTGGCCTGTTTGCGAGAATCTCATCGGACAAGAACAGTCTTCCGGAAAGTGGGAGGCTTTGTTTATGTAATGTCTGTTTTGGTGTCTTTGGAAGGTCAATTAGGCATGCAAAGATCGGAATGTAATGAACCTTGCAATGATGCTATAAAAAGAACACCACAAGAAGAGGCACAATTATTAACACTTTTGCATGTTGTATTTCATACAATCAGTACAGCTATGAGATTTGAGCCTGCAAATGCAAAATTCTTCCATCATGAGGTAATTTTCGCATTACTGTAATACTCGTATCTGTAATAGAATTCACAATGTAATTGAACTCGTTCTACAGATATGTCAATCAAGTTTGTGCGACACCTTGCGGCTGCTTGGATGTTTTTCAACGCAAACGAAGCTTATAGAAATAGATATAATACCAACCACGAACCATCATAACATGTTATTATCACTGTTTACCGGAAGTGTATTAGAACCCGTATTTCCGGATATCATACCAAAAACATTAGCTTATGCATGTTTATTACTACGGCTTTTGTATGACGTGGCACTTGATTCTTTCGATAAACCAAATTTGGCAGGTTTGGGAATGAGGTCGCCGAATCATAAGCAAAACAGTGTGGAGGTATTTTATGGTTTATACTTTACGTCATATCATGTAACTATATAACATATTACGAATCTATTCAACAGAACTTAATGTTTTATAATTATTTGCAGCAACAAAAGTCTTTTGATTCTCCGGGAAGTGGCAAACGAAGCGTTATTAACTCATTGAACCTTAGTCCCCCTACTCCCGAGCCTATAGTAGTTCATCCTGGCATAGTTGTTGGGATGCTACATTTGCTTCCATCGATCTTGGAGCCATCTAATCCTCAGATGGCTTTAGCTTTGCAACTGTATGTAGCTGAAATAATTAAAAGTTTAGTGCGTTCAGAAAGGAATCAACAAATAATGTGTGATGCTGGGATGGCTGGTGAATTATTATCACTAGGTAGAATCGCTTTACAGGATGAAACACATCCTTTGCATCAGCCACTGCAATACATTATAGAAAGACTCGCAGCACAATCTTTAGAACCACGCGATTTAAGGTAGGATTTAAATTGAAGTCGTTAAGGGAGTAGCAATCATAAATCGTGCGTGCACTCTGTACTTATACAAGTTTATTAATTTCAGAGAATTTTTACGTTTAGGTGATCCATTGTGCTGTATTTCACTTGATGATATTGAACCTAATAAACCTAGAGGTGGTCCTGTACCCTTAACGCGTATTAAAACTCTGGTTTCAATGACTACACCAAAAGATTTTCGTGCTCATGGCTCTTGTACTTTACCACCTTTCGTGGAACTTGATATGAGTGCAGAAGGATTTGCTTGTTTGTATTTACCTAGCGTTGCGCCGCAAAGCACAACTCCGCCTACTGTCGTAGCTGCTGATAGCAGTGTACTTGGTGGAATTGGTTCTGGTAAATTTTAAATCTACGATTTTAGCATACAATATTATAGATATTTCCATTTCATAGACAAACTTATTGCTGAGAATATTTTTAGGTGACAGATTATTTCCTCCACAAACTGGATTGACTTATAGCACATGGATATGTGTCGATAAATTTAGCGATCCTAGAACCGATCCTCACTGTGTAAGATTACTGACGTTAGTTCGAACTCCACAATCAGCGAGAGATTTAATTTGCTTGACTGCGGTTCTTAGCGCTAGAGATAAAGCTATTATTGTGTCTACGCAAGAAACATCAATACCTCAAAATATAGGTGAATGGGAACCAGAAGGGACTGGTGAATGTGGAGCAAGAGTCTGGTGTCCTGATTTACTTCACGAAGGACAATGGCACCATATAGCCATTGTATTAAATCGTGCTGTCTTAAAGAATTCAAGTTTCTCATTGTATCTGGATGGACAACATATTCATAGTCAGAAGCTTCATTATATTACTCAAGTTCCTGGAGGAGGAGCAGCGAATTTAACTGTAGCATCGCCTGTATATGGGTATATAGGTACACCGCCTTGTTGGCGAAGATATTCTAGACTTACATGGAAGCAGGGTCCATGTCACTTGATAGAAGAAGTATTTAATTCACAAAACGTAGCAACCCTATTCAAATTAGGTCCACATTACATGGGCAGCCTGCAAGCTCCACAATTATCAGGTATTCCTATTAATTTTTACATGATATTTTTATACTAACTAATATTAATATTATTTATGTCTAGGGCAAGAACCTTTAATGCCTCTCGTCGCAGAAGAGAAAGTTGTGTTTGGATTAAATGCTAAAGCAATGTCCCAGTTAACATTAGCTAAAATTAGAAAAGTTTATAGTCGAGCTGATAATAAGTCAATTGCTAAACAACTTGGCATGTCGTCCCACGAAAATGCCACGCCGATTAGAGTTCTCCACAATTCGGCAGGTCATCTAAGTGGACCGGCAAGAGCACTAGGTGGTGTAGTCGTTGGATACCTTGGTGTACGAGTTTTCAATCCTCGACCTGTAGCTACAATGATTGACAATGTAGGAGGATGTTCAGTGTTATTAGGTTTAATAGCGATGGCACAAGATGTGGAGTCTCTCTACGCAGCTGTTAAAGCATTAGTGTGTGTTGTGAGATCTAATCAGGCAGCCCAACAGGAAATGGATCGTCGAAGAGGATATCAAACATTAGCAATGTTGCTACGAAGAAAATGTCCTCTTCTAAATAGTCATATTTTGCATCTCACATTCAGTCTTGTGGGTACTGTTGACAGTGGTAGAGAGACTAGTGCAATACCGAATGTTACAGCGTTTCAAGATCTCCTGTGCGATTTACAAGTTTGGCATGAAGCACCAGGAGAACTGTTAAGGTCGCTTCTAGAGCATTTATATGAATTAATAGCAGAGTCAAGCGAAAAAAGGACAAACTTACGTTTAATGAGAGACCTGCAATTGGTGCAGAAATTGTTGCATATCCTAAGTGATGTAAAGCAAAGCAGTACCCGTCAAATTTTACTTGCGTTACTCAGTATACTTCTGAGTCAACCAAGACAAGCTGATTTACTTTGGTTCGGTCAATTTATCGTAGCTACGTTACCTCAAAATTCAGAGAAACATTTAATCCTTCGAGAAAGCGAAGGAAACAGAGAAGGAGAAGGGGAACATATACTTTTACGAAATCGATGTTTACAACTTTTACACTCTTTACTATTTAATGGCCCCAAAGTGAATGTAAATATGTGCGAAGAATTATCCAAAGTATTGGGTTTAGATTGGATATTGCTGTTTCTCCAATCTGGCCTTCACAGTACAACAGTCATATGGGGACTACGAATTCTAGTAGCCGTTTGTTCAGTACAATCAATTTTACAAAAATTTAAGGAAGGAACTAGTAATGGTGGCTGGTTGCGCCACACGGATCACAATAAAATGGCATTGGCACTTGGCTGTCATCAACAAATGGCTGGTGGTGAAAGTAAACCATCTGGTCTTCACGTACCAGGATTTCAACATTTAGGGTGGTTGTTACCGCAGCATGTAGATCTTGTTCCAGAGCTGTACTTTCTCTTCATTGCTCTGATGATGGGACAGCCTGTGAAGTTATTGCCTACTGATTCAAAAGTTATTTTAAAGCTTGACCTGGATAATGTATGGAACTTCTTGTTTGGCGTCCCTGCAAACCATACGCTATCTTCATTTGCAAGCAGAATTAATCTCTGCCCTGATGCTGTTGTTACTTTACTAGCTATGGTCCGAACAATGTTAAACAATTATTCGATCAATCCAGAATCATTGCCCGACTGGTTAAGTGACTATCCAGTGACAATAATACAGTTCCTGTTCTTCCTTTACCATAACTTCACTGACTTTATGCAAGTGTTCATGTCGGCAGAAGTGTTGGGAGCATTGGCTGGCACTCTGTTTCCAAAACCTGCAAGTTCCAGCCAGGATAGCAGTGGAGCTAGTACCCCTGCGGATGAACAAGAACCAGTACTGGTAAGGTCTCCCTCAAAAGATATCGGCTTGACGAGTCATCCAGCAAAAAAGATTGTTATGGATTTTCTACGAGTAATTGTAGTAGACTCTCTTTCTCTACCAGTTACTGCGAAATCTCCACCGGCTATCGACTTAGTCTTAGAAGCATGGCCAGAACATGCATCTACAGGACAACAAACACGCTATCAAACAGAAGTTTTGTCTATTCTAATGGAACATCTGCTAGCTGCAGATGTTCTAATTGGGGAGCAAGCGGCGTTACCTGTAGTTCCTGGTGGATCAGTCAATAATATAACTAACAATGTATGTTATGTCGCAGCTAGAATAGTGGATAAATTGTGGCAGGGTGCTTTGACAAAAGATCCTCACGAAGTATTTGATTTTATCGTAAAATTAATAGGCCAAGCGAAAAGACGACCTGGTGTTGTTAATATGGAAGGTCTTCATCATTGTTTGAACAGGACAATTTTATTCTTGTTGTCTCGGGCCACCGACTCCATAGCAGATCAAATGGCTGTATTGGAAGCATTGCATAAGCTCACAACTCACAGGCTATTAGTGTTTGGCGCTGGTAATCATGAATTAGACTTTATTGGTTGCTTGACTTACTGTTTAATACAACTGACTCTAGAAGTAAAAATTGTGCTGGATAGTAATATGAAGTCAGTATGGCATGTTAATCCACAAGTTGAAGCTAGTGATGACAGATTAACATCTCATCAAGGTCACAACTTGATGGCTGTTGCTGCGACTAGAGTATGGGAAGAGTTATACGTATGTAAAAAGCCTGCTATAGAAGAAGTATTTAAAATTACACTTCCAGCACCTGCAAGTAACGAACGTGCTCCCGAATTATCACTGATAAGAGATCAAATATACGAAGCTGCGACCAGACTTTGGATGAATTATGTTGTTATGGAAAGGAAAGCTGCATACAGAGTTCCTTGGGAACTCCATAACCAAATACAATCAAAAATACAAAAGGTAACAGGAGGCTTGACAAGATTGGCGAGCCGAACAAAAGTCAGGAAAGAAGAATCTGTACGCGTTAGATTAAGATTACATCAAAATACTGTAGCACAATGGACAGAGCAACATGTTGCCTTAGTACGTGAACTGGCTGCGGCAAAACGATTACAGTACATACAAACCAATCAACATACTCAGCGATATGTGTATCAAGAATGGTTGCAAACAGAAACTGAATTAACCAGAGAACGAGGTTTGTGGGGACCACCTACACCCACCAGGCTAGACAAATGGATGCTGGACATGACAGAAGGTCCCTGTAGAATGAGGAAAAAGATGATAAAAAATGAATTGTTTTACATACATTATCCCTACCGACCTGAATTAGAACATCCGGACAACAAACAATTAAAGTACAAAGTAGCAACGAGTACTGACAGTAAGGAGTACTATTTGAAACAACTTGGTAATTCGTCTGGCATGTTCGAGCGTGAACGTGATCCTGTCATTGATGATTCTCCATTAAACATGAATGAAACTTCCACGGAGAGTGAACCTCCTATGGTACCATGTACTTTAGAACGTCATGCTAGTGAACCAGACGAAGCACCAGAAGATAACGAACAAGAGGAAGATAATAATCAGACTGTTCCAGACAATCAAACTCTGATACGATTATTAGAAGAACATGAAAAGATAAGTCATATGTTCAGATGCGCTAGAATTCAAGGTTTGGATACAACTGAAGGATTGCTATTATTTGGAAAAGAACACTTTTACGTAATCGATGGTTTTACATTGTTGAAATCCAGAGAGATAAGGGACATTGAAAGTTTACCTGAAGCTTATGAACCGATTCTACCATCTCCGGGTTCTCCTAGAAGATCTAGAGCGATGAGACAGTGTTCGAAATTTAATTATGAAGATATAAGGGAAGTACATAAACGAAGATACTTGTTACAACCAATGGCATTAGAAGTGTTTAGTGGAGATGGTAGAAATTATTTGTTAGCCTTTCCACGTAAAGTAAGAAACAAAGTGTATCAGAGATTTATGACATTTGCTACAGCGATTGCTGATAGTGCACAACAATCTGTTGCTGGTCAAAAAAGAACAGCAAATGTGGAACAGGCTGCAGGTTTACTCTCGAATTTAATAGGTGAAACATCAGTTACTCAGCGATGGGTGAGAGGAGAAATATCCAATTTTCAGTACTTGATGCATCTTAATACTTTAGCGGGCCGTAGTTACAACGATTTAATGCAGTATCCAATATTTCCTTGGATTTTGGCTGATTATGATAGCGAAGAATTAGATCTTACTGATCCAGCAACGTTCAGGGACTTCAGTAAACCTATGGGCGCACAAAGTCCAGAACGATTGTTGCAATTTAAGAAGAGGCAAGTAGAGTTCACTAATGACACAAATGAATAGATATTCTAAATGTTAATTTATGTTTAAATTAGATACAAAGAATGGGATGATCCACATGGGGAAACACCTCCTTATCATTATGGAACACATTATTCTTCGGCGATGATAGTATGTTCCTACTTGGTGAGGATGGAACCGTTTACGCAACACTTTCTTAGGTTACAGGTTTGTATTATTATAAATTATACCAACGATAGAAGTTGTATGGAGTGCATAAATTAAAATTTTCTAAAATTATTCTTTAGGGTGGACATTTTGATCTAGCAGACAGAATGTTTAATAGCATAAAAGAAGCTTGGCTTTCTGCTTCTAAACATAATATGGCTGATGTGAAAGAACTTATACCAGAATTCTTTTATTTACCAGAATTTCTTATCAATTCAAATCACTTTGATTTAGGTACATATCAAGTAATTATATTTCATCGTATCGTATATAGAATTGAAACTAATGTCAACAATCATTTTCTTAGGTTCTAAACAAAGTGGTGTACAATTGGGAGATATTGTATTGCCGCCATGGGCAAAGCAAGATCCACGAGAATTCATACGTATGCACCGACTTGCCTTAGAATGCGATTACGTGTCGCAGCATTTACATCAATGGATTGATTTGATATTTGGATGTAAACAAAACGGTCCAGCTGCTGTTGAAGCAGTCAATGTATTTCATCATCTATTTTACGAGGGCAACGTTGATATTTACAAGTATGATTTTTCTATCACAATACTTTCTAATGATTTATTTGTCCTAATTGCTCCGCACGTTTTACAGCATCGATGATCCTTTAAAGAAGAATGCTACTATAGGATTCATCAATAATTTTGGACAAATACCAAAGCAGTTGTTTAAGAAACCACATCCAGCTAAAAAGATGACCCAAACAACCAGTGTCATTCATCCTGGACCAATCACTCCTGGTTTGAGTATCACAACATCTGATAAATTGTTCTTCCATAATCTTGATAATTTGAAACCGTCGCTTCAACCGATCAAAGGTTAGTCTTTATCCTTGTAATCATTGTCGTATATTTTGGATTCAGTATTGTTTCACTACTAAAATGGCCAACATTTTAGAATTAAAAGGTCCTGTTGGTCAAATACTTCATGTTGACAAAGCAGTATTGGCTGTGGAACAAAACAAATCCTTGATTCCACCTACGTATAACAAATATGTGGCGTGGGGCTTCGCAGATCACTCGCTTAGAATAGGAAATTACGACAGCGATAAAGCAATATTCGTTTGCGAGGCTATGATGCAGAGCAGTGGAGAAATAGTCGCTTGTGTTTGTCCGTCTTCCAAATTAATTGTGACTGCTGGCACTAGCTCTGTAAGATAATAGTTAAATTTTCTTTTTATCGAGTACTTTAAAACAAAAATATTGCAACAGGTCGTGACGGTCTGGGAGTACACCAAGAGACAATTTTCCATTAAACAATGCTTGTATGGTCACACTGATGCTGTCACGTGTTTGTCATCGAGTCCAGCATATAATGTGATTGTATCAGGCTCTAGAGATGGTACTGCAATTATATGGGACTTATCTCGATGTTTATTCGTTCGTCAGCTTAGAGGGCACGCAGGACCTGTAGCTGCAGTAGCCATAAATGAATTAACAGTACGTTTTTTGAATGTTGCTCGATTAAAATATTACATTCTGTCTTTTAATTGAATTTTTATTATTTTTTAGGGAGACATAGCTACATGTGCGGCTACGTGGTTACACGTATGGAGTATAAATGGTGAAGAACTTGCAAGTGTTAATACGTGTGTGGGTCGAGCCGATAGGATGCAGCAAATTTTGTGCGTTGCATTCAGTCAAACTCACGAGTGGGACTCACAAAATGTCATAATGACAGGATCTACAGATGGAGTAGCTCGAGTAAGAACCTCACTACAATTTATTGCTAATGTTATTGAGTAGAAAGTTATATAATTGAGAAATGAACGAATGGTTTATAGATGTGGTCAATGGATTATGTGCAAGTGCCTGCAGAAGAAGAGAAACCGGAGGAAGTATTGACCACCATAGAGAAAAGTACAAAATCAAGTAGCAAAAGTAACGAGGATCAGAATGAGAATACGAAGAAACGAGTACACGAGTTGGTAAAACAAATGAGCATTTCTGCAGAAGGTTCTAGTAAGTAATCGATAGAGTGATGCTAGCGCAACCGTATACATCTACTCACTTTTTTACTTCTCTCAGGTATGCTTGCAAAAAGCGGATCCGAAAGCAGTCTGTCAGAGCCTGAGAATTCTAAAGAAGCGTCAAGGCTACACGAAGAGAAAGAAGAATGCTCAGACAATGAATCGAGCAATGGTTCCAGTAGTAAACCATCACCACAAAATAATAATACACCTACTGTCGTACTTCGAAGGAAAAGTCGTGGAAACCCGATGTTTCGGAAAAGTGAAGGTGGTGGACGCGCGGATAGTGAAGGTACCCAAACCAGGTAATACAATTTAGTAGTTCTAATACATGTATCGAAATGAAAAGAATGTGTTTTTTAATAATAAATTGGTTCGCAGCGAGGCTTCAAGTAACCCTGGCGATTCAGAAGGCGCGCTACGAACCAGTAAAAGCGATACAAGCTTAACAGATAGCTTTGTCATGGTCACTGAAGCTGACACAAAACCTAAAAAAATTAACCCGCAAAATATTTTAAGAGAAGGTTTTAAATGGCAAAGGCAATTAGTGTTCAGAAGCAAATTAACTATGCACACCGCGTATGATAGGAAAGATAATGCAGAACCAGCATCTATAACAGCCCTCGCAGTGTCAAGGTAAAACTCTTGTCGTATAGTTTCAAGTAGTTACGTAACTTAATAAGAATAATCGTGAAGAAAATAATTGACTGTTGATTAAACTTCAGAGATCACAGGACGGTATATGTAGGTGATACGAGAGGAAGGGTGTTCTCATGGAGTGTCTGTGAACAACCGGGTCGCACGGTTGCTGATCATTGGCTTAAAGACGAAGGAGCAGATTCCTGTGTTGGTTGTGGAGTCAGATTTAATCTTTACGAAAGAAGGCATCATTGCCGTAACTGTGGACAAGTATTTTGTTCGAAGTAAGACATTCTAATATCATGAAAATCATAAATGTTTTTTTTCTTTCCATTCTATTGCTATGCAAATACTCATTTCATTAATAATTTTGATATTTCTACGTACAGATGCAGCCGATTCGAATCAAAAATATCGAGGCTAGGAATTTTGAAACCTGTCAGAGTTTGTCAAGGTTGTTATTCTTCATTACGCTCTCAACATTCCGCCGAGAGCAGCACTTAATATAACAGTATATACAGTATGGTGCAAGTTACGCCGTTTTAAATGTGGGTACAGCTGGAATGTACATAATCATCGGTATCTCATCTATCATCATTTACCCCTGATTTTTTGTGCAAGAGGAAAAAAAGTCTGTGTTTCCTTTTTTTTTCTCATTATTTTGCGCAAGAACTTGTCTGGCGTGGAAATTTTTGCATTTCTACGAGCAAGACAGGAAAACTGATCGCTGACATTTCACATGTTTATGACACAACACAGGTCTGTAGTCTCGATAATGATAGTTTAATTATGCGAAATATGAGTTACGATTTTTCTTTTTTTGTTTTCTTAGAATAACGATGATTGAAGTTACGATATATTTTCGTCGTTTTGAAAGATGTCAATAGACTAAGATATTTCCTTGAAAATATTGGCCTCATTTGCTTCATTGATCGATTTGTATGCATAGAGAACTCTAAAGGGTGGTATTAGAACACTTATGTAAGAATTGAGGAAAAGCACACTTCGTACCATGTTCTTCGTTTACTGATACTGATACCACATAAATCGTAATTCAATCGTTCTCCAATACTTTTCTACATCACGCGTATATTTATACTTGAGAACAATTTGTACAGTCGACTTTGCGTTTCCTCTTTTTTTGTACATTAAATTCCTGTACATCGCACTTAATTTCTTTTTTTAATGAACAAAACCGTAACAGTGCGGCGTTACAGAATTTAGTTAAAGTACACTTTAATCTGTGATTTCTTTTTTCCTAATTTAATTTAATGAATTTACGATTAATCAATTTTCGAAAGTGATCGTTAATAATTATATATTATTATACAATATTAATATCATATACACGACTGATTTCTCTGTCAGAACACTTTCGTCGTTTCCCCCGTCTCTGGATTATATATTAGATAAATATTGTTACTATTTATTTTAAATTATAATAGAATAGTATATACGAGATGTCAATATTGTTAATGGAAAAATATAAGATTTAATATAATATTTATCAAACTTAACAAAAAACAAAACTGTATCCTATATTATTTGTACTATTCTCTTTTATATTACTTTTTACTTAAATAATTGCCGTTTGATAAATTTTTCTTTTCGTTTCATTTACGATAAATGTATCTGTACATAATATAGTAATAATATCTGATATATCTAATTGATTGTAGGAATCTTCGATGGTGTATAATTTAGTATTATACTGTAAAAAAATATGTCTTATTTTTTCATTTGATACCATCGAGAATATGAAAAAAAAAACTGGTCTTGATAGGACACTTAATGGCTACTGATTGGTGTCTAAGATATTTACACAGCAATTAGAAATATTAATAATCTAATATTAGATTCATACATATTTTTTTAGGTTTTTCATAAATAATTTATGCACGAAAAATGATAAACGTAATTTTAAATATTTTAATCATTAATGAAGTATCTTCTCCGATTTCAATTTGCTTTTGCAGAATAGTAACGTGCAAGTTCATATTGCTATGTGTAAAACTTCTTTTTTAAGATATAAGTACTTCATTCAAACTTTTCTATTACGTATGCTGTAATTACAATTTTTTTACAATGTTTTTATATAAATGTCATAAAAGGAAAGGAAGAAAAAAAGGAAGAAAAAAAAATAGATGAAGAATCATCCACTTATGAAATATCATTCCTAAACCTTTAGACTGATTACTGTTTAGAAATATTTGAATATTATTTAAAAGATGTGAAGCATATATACACAGCAATAAAGATCTATGTACTACTATCCTTCAAAAATGAATAAAAAGTGAAGAATGGATGAAAGACATGTTGAATGAATATGTTGTAAATGGAAAGAAAATCATACATAATATAGAGTGAACTTGGCCTGAATGGTTGTCATTGTTTAGAATATATCTTAGCTAATATGTTGTTCATTCTATTAAGTGTCTTGTCTAATGTGGACCTAATATAGTCTGGAAACACAACAATGTATATGCATCAGAGTTCGAGAAATAAGACATGCATTCGTGCAGCACCTTTTGTGTCTGCTGACTCTACAGTTATAAAAGTATTAATAAACTTTATGATAGACAATACCAATTACGTAAATATGTTACTAACTATAAGACAATTAATGAAAACCATAGACTCTGAAACCAGCAGTAAAATATTTCATAAGCTATGTCGTAAATGTGAAATCTTTCATTTGTTCATGAGTTAATACATATATCGTATCTGTAAAATTGGTTGTGGAAAACAAAGGCGAATTGAAAGAAAAACGTGTGTTCTACATTGAGAGTTTTATAACGTTTTAAAAATGGTGACAAATTGTAAACATACTTCCCAAGAAGAACTGAGTTTACCAAACTGAGTAGAAAGAATACATCAATACTAATGAAAGATATACTAAAGAATTTGTATAGATATTAAAATGACAGCATTAGAAAACGTATAATAATTAACTTCCTCTATGAATAATAACAAAATCTACAATTTATATTCTACCAATACACTTCCATTTTGTAAAGGCACAAATTTTGTAAAAAAAAAAAAAAAAAAACAAGGGCTAGCGTGATAATTAAAAACTGAAAACGAGGTAAACACAGTAAGTTACAAAATGTCATCTGGATTCTTTACTAGTATATCATTGTTACTAAATAGTCAAACATTTTACGAGCACAATATTTAACATTCTTCCAGGAAAGCTGCATTTGGTATGAATGTCAAAAATTAATAATAATAGGAATCCACACTTGAAACTCTTGATTATGCAACACATAAAAAGAGTTACCACCTATTTTAATCAATGTGTACGTGTCATTATAACATGTCAGTTCTAATAAAATATTGCTAATTATCTTTACTTTTATACTCCCACATACAAAAAAACTTAGCTTATGCTTAGTTACAATGGAATTGGACAACTTATATTTGATTAAAAAACTAACTTTCTATACACCTCTTACTAGTATTTTTCTCTCAAATCTAAGCCAAAGTAATATACAAAGACAGGAGAAGATGTAGTATTTTGTGAGAAAAAGCTTCAATGCAGATTAATATGTATAATCGAAACAAAGTGATTGTTTTAAAGTGCAGAAAAGTAAATGGAATTTCTAGTCACGTATATATCGGGTGCCTATATGTTGATTGCGTTTAAATAAAATATTCTTTTATGATTTTCAAAAGTATTATTTGAAATTGTATTAAGTGTCTGTGTCTATGTATTATCTACATATATTATAAGACCTATTTTTATGTACAATTTATTGTGTATTTTATTATAAGCGATTTCACGAATATTTTGAAATATATTTCCGATTGCGTTATTTCGTATGTTACATAATATTGAAAAGAGAATCAATTTCATGATTTTTATATTGTTCTTCTCTCATACATGTACAATAATTTCATTTCTTATACATCTGTTCCTTTTACTTCTATTATCATAAGTATGTTATAGAACTTACATACATATAATTGTAATAACTATGTAATTTTTTAAGAGACTGTCAAAGAATACTGTTTTATTAGAACATAACAAAACTGTATTTTTTAAGTATTAAAGAAATATAAGCTGGTATTAATTTTACATTATTATATATCAATGTTGGTATAGCTCTGACAGATGCACAAGGTATACATATATGCATTACAATATTTAACTCGAAACTGTATGTACATAGAAATGTAAAAACATAAAAATGTATTAACCCACGTAGAAGTGTGTGATAATTAATAGTAAGAAGGTATACAAAATATACTAACAATCCATCTTGAGTATGAGTATATGTATGTGAATTCATATGTGCATGGTTCTGTGCATATGGCGAGTATACATTTCCCATTCAAATAATGGTGTATAAGAATTACATGTATACATACCATCATATATACATATTCACAAACATTATATATAGGTAGTTCTATTATATTGTTAGTTGAATACTTGAAAAACATTGTATAGTAGATTCTGGTCGATATAATTACATTGAGTGGATCAAAGTTACAAAAAAACATTTTATTATTTAACCCACACACTTATAGATAGGTATAAAACTAAATTATAATTTACTTACATATGGAGGCAACACGAAAACCGAAGACGTTTTGTTCAATATCACAGCTTAAAATATTTTCAAATCTTTTTACAGCAACTTTCATGCTTTTTAATTCTAAATGGATGAAATTTTCTCTTGCATTTACCGCATGCAACAAGCTGAGACTGGTATTCATCCCAATTTACTTGTGGTTCATTAAGTTCTAATATAGCAAAAATGTGATAGTTACTTCATTATGAAATTAAAGCAATCAAAAATTAATGCAGATTTTAGCATACCTGCTGGAACGGGAATGTCTTCTTCTTGTGTAATAATAGATACAACTACGGGCGTATTAGAAGTATTATCAGCACTTATATCATTACCATCACGAATTGGTGTTCTAGGTAGTTCGTGTTTCGGTTTCATGGGATTAAAGTTACATTCCTACAACAATAATTTGTAAATAGGAATTTAAATTTAATATTATTTTAACATTATTTTTATTAAATAAGAATTATTTAATACTTCGGTAACTACGTCGTGTAACTCTTTTTCATTAAGATTTGATCCTTGGCCAAGTGATCTTTGAACTTCAATTGTCGTACTTTGTGACATTCCTTTTATATTGCTTTCCACTGAAACCGCATTAATTTCTTTTAGAAAGATAGTATTTTTTAATTGAATACTTAATTACTATTATCATTTAGACATTTCAATTAATTACTCACCTGCTTTATTATCCACAGTACTCCTAGTTTCTTTTATTGAATTTGTTTGTTTGACTTCTTGGTATGTTTGATCTTCTATTCCAGTAAAATTATATTTTCTCAATGCTCGTTTTTTTGTTCTTGTATTAATTTGCTCTAATTTGTCTTCATTTAAGGTAGATTTGGTTTTTTCATGATTTTCTGAATTATTTGCTTCAATATTAGCTTTTTTAGATCGATTCCCTCTTTTGGTGATATATTTTTCCTTACTTTTATCAGATTCTATTAATGTCTTTTCCATATTTTTGTCCTCAACTTCATTTTCTTTTTCTTCTTCATCAGAATCAAATATTAATTGTTTAGGACTCCCAAAATATAAAGACATAGGTTTACATTGTTCTATGTTAGGAGTTGATTTGTGTGTTGTCATATTAGGGCTAAAAAGACTTTTAGATGCAGTGGCTTTAACACTTTTCATGTGTATTAAACCATCATTTCCTACATTTTCTTTATTTTCTTCTTTATCTTTACCCTTCTAATTAATTAAAAAAGGAACAAAATTGTCATTTATTAATTCATCTAATAAAAGTATTTTATTTGCATGATGGTAAAACAAGAAAACCACGTACCTGATTTTGACAGACACTAGTACAACCACATGATTCTCCACATGGAACATTTCTTTTTACACAACCACACCGATTATTAGCACAATCTTTTTTACAGTTGCAACGACTTACTACTGTTTTACCATTACTTTTCTGTGTGCTTTGAGTCTGTAGATGCTTTTGCATTGATTTATAAACTGTAGGAGTTTTTTCTGTACTCGTAAGGATTGCAGAAGGTGTTGGTGGTGTTACATTTTTACAAAGTCTTTCAGCATATTTTTTTAAACCTTTATTTTCAATTTCAAGAAGCTTCACTTGTTCCTGCAAGCGTGCTATCTCTAACATGGTATCTGTATCATATGTTTGCGTTCCTGCATGGCTTTTTCCACTAGAAAGAATATACAATATAGTCATAACTGTTTTTGATTATTCTTTTGAGTCTATGATAGTCTGAAATGATTTTCCATGACTATGCAAATGCGAAATTTAAAAGCATTTATACTACATGTGATTAAGCAAGCAGTAGTATAAGAAGAACAGAAATGATGCAATAAAGTTGAATATAAACTATTGTACAATACATTTGTTTAGAGTTCTTAGTTTTTTAACTTACACTACACGATTAATTAACGATATATTAAGTGTGAATACGATTAGGTTCATTGAAAATGTTATGAAGAATATACAAAAATGTTCAAACAAAAGTAATTTCATTTTCTGAAATTTCTAAAGATTGTTGGCTTACGTACATTTTAGTTTTTGTGACATATGGCATTTTAAAAATTTTAAAACCACTGAAAATCACTGAATAAAATCGAAACAACAACTTTACACTGACATAAAATCGTACACAGTTAAGAGAAGTTGGCGGTTGCCAGTTTCTTTACATTCAAATTCCCAATCATGGAGGTAGAATAAAGAGTGCCGTCTCACCATGATTTTACTCTCCAATATGAATTTTTTTTCAACCTTTCTTACTTAGTCTTATATCTCATTATTTCAATGAATTAAAAAATTTTATTTAAAAAATGCAGATATTTTTTATTATATCTTGCTTTGCAATTTTCATGAGTTTCCATGGGGCATTTCAAAGTATACAGCATGTGACGAGGTTGCACGTTTCGTATCTATGGTTTCGTTCCTAATAAAGGCGCCAATTATGAAATGACTTATGACTAATGTAAGAATGAATGAACGCGATATGCATGATGATTATCAAAGATGATGATTTATTTAGTTTACAACTTGATAATTTTGAACAACTGTTCTGACTAAATCGTAATTAATTCTAGGAAACGTTGTTGCTTTAATTGAAAAAAGATAAATTGTTAGAAGCTATTTGGAAGTACATTAAAAAGAGAATAACTGATTTCAATGATATTTTCTACAATAAAGTATTAAAAAAATATGAAAAAAGAATGATTGAAGAGAAGACACAATTTCTTCTTTCATTTAGCTACGGTGTCTGAGGCTGCACGATTAGATAAGAGCTCGGTTCATAGTGCGTCTGAGATGCAGAACGCATAAGAGACCAAGAGATCCGAGAACCGGTCTCAGTTAAAGTTGCGTGCGCATACCGTCAAATTCACTGACGAATTGTCTTACATATTTTGTTTAATCGCTAAAAAAAAAGTAAAGTCTTTCGCAAGTGTTTAAGCGTCTGCAGATGCCTCGACAGGTCTTTTCTTCTGAGTATCGTTCCAAAATAATTCAAAATCGTTTACGAGTGTTTCGCAAGAGAAGCAAACTTAATTGTAAGATATGATTCTGTGCATCACCGGTAACAGGCTGTGCTGCTGGACAGATTCAGTTTGATAATACCTCGGAAAGACTCGACAATATCGAGTCTCATTAAACGTTTTCAGGTATATAGAAGAAGATAAAGTAGGGAGAAGACGAAGATGCCGGCCTGTAGCAGTGAAAATTTTCCACCGTCAAGATTCTGGTCGTCGAGTCCCCCAATTTCGAGAAGCAACAGCGTATCGCCTGCTCTACCCAGCTCACCCTTGTCCACTTCACCCCCATTAATATCGCCAATATCGACGCTAAAACAGTCTATATCGAACGTTTCCAGTTCTCCAAATTTCTTAAATTTATCTTCATCGGCAAGTAGTTCGAATAACCCCACAGTGATATTTTCAACGCGACGTCAACAGCAACAGCAACACAGGATACAGTCGAGCAGTAAGATTCAAGGACAGAATCACAATCGAAATGATTCGCTGCTGCTAAGGCTGCTGAACGTGTACATTGGTATCGTGCTTGGAGTGTTTCAAGGGGCCATCAGCGTGATCAGCTACGCGATATGGGCGCCGGTGCTTTGGGCCTTTGTCTGGGTCCATGTGTTCTGGATAACTTTCCAGTTGCCCCTGTCTGCACTCAAGTGGTTCATCACCGTGTTGTACACGCCAGCTTCTGAAAGAACTCGCAATAAACGTTGTGTTTTAATCAGTGGCGGTAGTACTGTGCAGACAGTCCACCTGGCACGAAACTTTTACAAAGCAGGTGCCAGAGTTGTGATTTGCGAGCTGGACGGCTTATTCCAACTGGCCAAGTTTTCTACCGCTTGTTCCAAATTTTACACAATACCAAAACCTGGTCCCGGAAACGTGATCGATTATATCAAGGCGCTGAAAGATATCGTGCAGAAGGAGAAGATTGTGTATTACATTCCCGTAAGCGCGAGCAACACGGCTTACTATGATGCCTTGGCTAAACCCTACCTGGAGGTGATGGGCTGTGAATGTTTTGTGCCTGGTGCTAGCGAGGTTGCCGTGTTAGACGATCCTCTGGAGTTGTTACGAAGATGTCGCATGCTGGGACTACCTACGCCATATCATTCAATATTACGTTCTTTGCAAGATGTTTCGATGCTATACGAGCAAAACACATTCACCAATGGAAGGTACCTAATGCTGGCCGCTGGTCCGGCCGGAATGAGGGACAGAAGCAAGATAGTTCTGCCCCCAACGGTGAGAGAGTTTAGAAATCAACAGCACGAGATCAGTGAGAACAGACCGTGGGTGGTAATCCGCGATCCCAGTGGCAAGCATTATATTACCTGCACCACAGTCAAGGAATCGAAGATCGTGGCTAACGTGACTTGTCAGGTGGACGAGGTAAGAGGTCTGATTCCAGAGGAACGACCCGAAGTAACGCAATGGCTGGACAGGTTCTTCGCCCGCTCTTTTGGTTCTAAGATCAACGGACATTTGAGCTTTAGATTAGTCGTTTCGGAGGAGGGAGAACTTGTACCAATTGGCTGCAGGGTCGGTGTGAGTTTGCCCTACATCTGCCACACGGGAATTCATCCTCGGTTGGTGTGGAAACCCTGTAGGCACTTCTCCAGACAGAACTCTGAGGTCCTGATGACATCTGACAAGCCCCTGGCATTCGACGCGGTGACAAATGCGCTGAGGCGACAGTCCTCAGAGACTGTGAGCCAGCTTTTAGGCACAGTGCTGGATAAACGAGACGCCTTATTCGCGTATTGGGACCCATTACCCTACTGTGCATACTACCATCTCGAACTGCCCTTTAGGCGACTGGCTGGCATGATCAGAGCGCAACCGGTGCAGCACAGTCCACCGCTGGCGGTAGTGCAGTAACAATATATAGTTCACATAATCGCTATCGTTCTTCTTTACTGAACATTAACGCAGTGTGTTTTTGATAGAGTTAAACGTGAGAACAGAGAAAAAGGAGTGAAGTAATTCAAATGGAGAGGTCCGAGAAAAAAAGCTTCCTAAACGATTTCAGTATTCGGTTTGGAATGGAGTCAGAAAAAAGGAGGGGAAGAGAAAGTGGGGAGCGGGGTGTTAAACGTCAAGTTCGCGACTCCTAGCCATTGCAAAACATTTTTGAAATCGCGAGCATAAGAGTAGGATGTTAAGACGGAACGGGAAATACAAGTTCGTTTCACGTGTTATCGGCTTTCGGGTGATGTATGCTTCTATCTTTGGCGGACTGGACGCGATAGACAAAAGAGGAAAAAAGAGTTGAGTATCGCGTGTGTCACGTTTTGTAAATAGTAGTTCGTGCAAATGAATAATGATAGCATGCGCGTTGTTCGATTCAAATTTCTGTTTGCATTCTTGCCGCTTTTTTTTTTTGCTTTTCGCATCGAGCAATCAATTTTGAACTAACAGATACACGAATGCGCATACACAGATACTCCGAATACGATTTCGTATGTTGTACATTTGATATTTAATATTTTATCATAAGTTTATAAATTGTAAACGATAGATACTGACTATATTTCTGTCACACAGACTTTTAGAATACATATTTAGCTAAATATCTGTATTTATAGTATTGTTAATATTGCTTAAAAAATCAATAAATATTTCTTCTTTAACTTAACTCATTTTGTGGGTCTTTAAATAGTTCTCGCCCCTTTGACTCCCAATAATGTATTAGACTAAACGAAATAGGACGAATAGAGGAAATTGCCGTGACCGATGGGATCGAACATATTTAATGCGACATCAGCACATGCCTTATATCCATTGCCAGTGACAAATAACTCACTGAATTTACACGAATGAGTTTAATCGAACGATGGATCGCTAGTGTAAACGCGAAGCTGTAAATAATGCTTGTCATAGATTGAAGTGTGACCCAGGGGCAACACTGCTTGACGGACTTTGAAAGGCTGGGGTCACTGGTATTATCAGACGTTCGCTTTTCTCCTTTCCTCTCGAGCTTTTTCTTGTTTTCTTCTTTTTCATCGTTGCCCACTGTTAGTTGTAACTTAGCTACTAATCTATTATTTGCTCTATCACCTCCCAATTTATTATAAGTTTCACCATAGATTTTACACATATTTAGTTCCAAACTTCTTTTTATTATGAGTGTTGCGTTAATAATTGCACTAACAGTGTAATCGAATTGTAATGAATGCAGGTTAACAAACTTAATACGATTTAGAGAAGAGTCACGCGATAAAGCAATTTTAGGGATAGTCCTGTTACCGTATCATCATGAATTTTCGTGATCGAATAGTGTATTCTCGTGCTGGAATGGCGAAGATCTGTGACAATCATAAATATCCTCGATAAGCGAAATACATCCTATTCTGCGATCGAGAACAAAATGGCAATATTCAAAGACGCTGGAGCGAAGTGTGTAACGCAATCTTATCATGCTATAATATTGAAATGCAGTTCCTTGGCGACGGACGATGAAATAAATCAATACCCAGACCGCTCTATTTTTTTCTTTTTCCATTTCATTCAGAGAAAAGACACAATCAGAATTCTTCCTTCGTTAAGAATCATATAGATTTTACTGATAGTCCAATTGCTCGATGAGTTCAATTCTTCCTCTTTCAAAAGCAAAGATTAATAATACAGCATCCATAAATTGTTAAAAGAAACTAGCAAGTCTCGAGTGAACAATTTTTTGAATTCTTACATTAAATACGAAGAAAAATTGATAACGATATGTTTTTCGACTTTTCATTTCCACGCTAAATATTCTGGCTGTGCTACAGCCGAAAAGAGTTCTTCGTAAAAAATAACGTTTGAAAGTCCTTAAATGGATTTGTTCATAAGCACCTAAGAAGAAGGAAAGCTATCTTCTTGAGGCACGCGTGCCACGTGGTTCCAGGTACGAGTTTCTGTGAGAACAGATTCACCTGACTCGCATACCGATGGTCTGCTTACTGCCACCCTTACACCTCACCACCAATTTGCTGGTGGCAAAAGCATCTAACCGAACGCATCAACGCAATCGTTATGTAGCAACAAGGTAACGATAAAATAGAATTTGTTCATTAGTTTTCAATCTGTTTGGTTGAATAATTAACAATATACGACACTTTTTTTTATCGATCAACCAATTAGGTATTAAAGTTAAACTATCGTGACTAGCGTGATTGGCTTGGAAAAAGTTTCTCGTGAAAGAACAAGGAAATCGAGAAGCCATTACGCTGAAGGTACCAGTCACAAATTCCCTCGGACGACAACTTCGACGAATAATGAATCTAAGGGAATATCTCAATCTCAATGTACACGGCCACGGCACGATAATACTATGACAGGTACCACAACCCGGAACTTGTGAGCTTCTTCCAAGTTACTGCAATTTCACGACTGTCATATTATGTCATCAACTTTTTTTTATCGTTCTTTGTATTAAGCTGTCCTTTTTTAAACAGTGAAGCATGAACAGTGAACGCGTGAAACGTGTCTAACTTGGGACTCATTTTACTGGCTTCGCTGTGTTTCACCTAATACACGTCAGTAGAATAAGTCCCAAGTCAGACAATTTTCATATGAATTTTAGACCTTTAGACGTTTCTGCTCTGAAACGAAGGCCCAAACGATTTCATCCCCTTTTGACATGTAGAATTACCCCTTAAAATTTCTGAAACCTGTCGTCGAACACCCTGTATATAGGATATCGTTAACCAACAGAACTAACTTTGCGACGTTAGTCCTATCCCGGGGTAAACCTGGATTAGACCAAAGCTGCGGAGAGTTCGCGTGGATGCGGTTAAGCACGCGATCACACGCGATCAGGATTATGGCAGGAGCATCGCGACGCCGACGCCGACGCCAACGGTGATGCCGACGCCGGCGCTGGCGCTTCAGTAAAAGCTAGACGCCCGTCCGCGTCGAACGTAGTTCTGTCACCGCCATCCGTTTACAGGCCCCGAAGAAACTGTATCGCCACCGAGCCATCCTTCCTCTTTCAACTCTTCGTTCTCCAGATATCACTGATAATCGACGACCCGTGGTTATCACGAATCAACATGTCACGGGTGAGTCGGAAATGCCGAAAGCATCCTGTTCGATTCATCGATAGAAATCGTTGCACGACTTAGTCAGAGATGACTTTGAATAGGATAGCTTATTCTGACAGGGATAACAAAGCAATGAGGTAAATAGTTGTTGAAAAAGACAAAGATCATCATTCATTAATACATTTCTATGAAATTTTAAGAAATTAAAGAAGCAGTTTTTTTAAAGCGCTGATAGATTTTTAATCTATCGTAATTAGATCGACGTGCAATCTTACAATTAAAACTTTACACATATTATTAGAAATAATTGCGAAGGAATAAATAAAAATATTGATTGGATAGTCTACCATGGCTTGCAGAAGGGAAATTAATCCCGAGGTGCGAACTCGGTAGCAGTTGCCTCGCAAGTAATCAATGAAATCTTTGATCGCTTCGAAGATCTCCACAGTAAACCCTACACGGAGAAACAAGATAATTAAAGCTGCTAGTTAACTAGTTTCGCTGTTCCAAGCAAAGATTGATTGAATCCTTCTACCAACTGCGAGCCCCATAGGGTTTAACATTGCAGAAAATCGAGTAAACGAACCTGACACCTGTGCTCTCAGATTTCCATCATTCCATAGATAATGATCCTTTATCATTAAATATCTCTAGCTACCTTTTCCTATTAGTACGAAAACTATATGCATATGCAATTAATGAATAGTTTATGCTATGAATAAATATATTGAAGCAATGAACCGACCACTGGTCAGTTTCACAAAGGTATGACGCATCCTCCAAAGGAGTAGGGTGCTTTTCAAATACATATGGTAACTTTGTGGGGTTTGGGGTCGAGTTTGTCACGTGTCATACAACCCCATTGAGTCAGCTTACTAACACATGCTTCCTGACTCATTGGAACTGAAAGTAGGACCTCAGTTCTCAAATATTCCATCCAAAACATTTGTATATTAACTGAAAAAAATACATTTAACATAAAAAGAAAAACACATTAAAAAATATTACGACGATGGTTTTCTTTAACCAGCGAAATAATCTACTCATTGCCTCTCAACACAAGCGCATTCATATCTTGCCAATGATATTGCACAAGGATCTTTTTTTAACTTCCACTCTTTAACTTTCTTTTTAACAGTATCCGCATGCAGTTTACATTCGTACGCCCTCTTAAAAGTAGACAACGATCAGCATGAAAATTAATTTGAAATTGCGGAAAGTTCCAACGTTAGCAAAACTATGAATTAGTTCTGGTATTCGAGACGTTTAATCGAAGCTCTCGTATGGTCAAGGACGAGCATGGTCGGTCCCTTCAGTGGAACTATGTGACCGTGAATTCTCGGTGAAACGACCGCGAATTCCCTCACGTTATGCCCACTCGATGTGTTATTATCACTGGTGCACGCGATCGATATCAGCCCTTGATAAATTTTCAAATGCGATTATTCAAGATTCTCTTCTAATTCAGTTGTTCAAAAATGGCATGCTACTGGTTAAGAAACAATATTGATTTTGATTTACACCTTGATCTTCGTTATGGTCACAAATGCGCGTAAAAATAGATGCGACGTAATAAGAAAAAGAAAGGAAAAAAGAAAAGAAGTTGGGATTAAGATTAAAAAACACGCGTCGCGTCGTTATCAGTGACGACGAAATAACGTAAGAAAAGAGAGAAAATCGAAACAGGAGGAGAGAAACCGAAGACTCAATAACCCACAGAACCATAGTCGTTTGCGAAAACTCGTTTAGATAGGAAAACCCGAAATATACAATTTGTTTAAGTTTCCCCTAAAACTTAACACAACAATTTCTCGAAATAATTTTTTGCCAGAATAGAAATTGTCGAATTAGTTTATCCCAAATAAATAGTTCCTTAAACAAGACTACTAATTAGGAATTTCTAATAGTTAGGTAATATTGATTTCGTTTAATTGGAATATGAAATTCGATAAATTCTATCATGACAAGTTCCCTGATTTGATGCAATTACCAGAGTTTTGAACTCGATATCGTTTCAGTCGGGACACGTGATCGAAAATAGGCCAGAAATTTTCGAGCCAGCAAACTTTCAGACTTTGTTCCCACCGCTAATTGTTATTACCTACTATCAATTGGGAAGATCGAAAGTACCTAATGACACGGCTTATCTTCTCATAATTATTACTCCAGCTGTAATTTCTCAGAAAATTAGCCTTTAATAGTGGTTCCCATCTTACCAACTAATACACATATTCAACTTCCGCAAATCGTTTCACAAATGATCATTTTTCATAAATACTACTAGCAATAACTTCTCTAAAAAAATTACATTAACTTATAGTTACGCTAAGAATGACCTAAGATAACATATAAGAGAAAGAAATAACGAAGGAGCATGCTACCCTGAGAAGAAGTCGGCAATCTAGCCTTCGTAAAATTAACAGATGATTACAAAAAGCATTGGATTCTCTGATTATCTTCTCGGTGAAGGTACGAAACGGCGCGAAGCGGCGCGGCGCGGCATTGGCGAACGGAGTAATGATATCTAACGATTTCGTTCGCGACAAGGATAAATGGTCCGATTTAAAGTCTATGCGAGCAAAGTCGTAGAAAAGTTAGGACAGTATGTTCGAGGGGTGATATCCTCGCGAGGAATCAGGCTTCGCCATATACATATCGATTGGTGCCATTCGGTGCCTGGCAGTGGCTTCTTCTACTTCCATTCGCTTAGACATCGGATACGACAAAGCTTCATCCAAAAGAGAAAACAATGAGGAGAATACAATTACTAAGTTCGACTCGTTTCTGTAAACTATCTAGCAGAATTCTTGCAATTTCAAGATTGCCAATCGTTCATCGTCATCTTTTATACTTTGAGTATAGAACAGGCAAATAGAGGTAAATGTGTTACAAATTCACATTTCACATTAGAGTATTCAAAACTGAATGAAAGCGAAAAAACGGATATTACAAGTTTCATCTTTTTTCTCATCATTCTGTCTAGTTTCCATCTGTTTATCGTTCTGACGTGCATCTTTATCTTTCAATGAATATTTTATAAATTAAAATTTTTGTAAAAATATGTTCCAGCCACTACCCAAAAGTGCTTCACAAATACAGTCGAGAGGACAGATGGAAAGGCGGCGGCCACTGTTTCTCAGAGGGGCCAATAAGACGAAAGAGGTACAATATTGTAATTTTGATTGAATCGAATGCACTACCTCATTAATTTTACTAATAGAATTTATATTTTTGAATCTTACCTTGTTTAAATAAAAATTGTGTGAAGACGTCAACATTTGGTCAATCTTGATATCAATGGTCAATCTTGTTTAGTCCATCTTTCTATCGACATTGTAACTTTTAAATAAAAATAGAAAATTAACTACTAAATAATAGCGTCGAATAGCGTGACAGAATTGCGTGCACTGACGAGACTCGCGTGTGATACATGTGAATTAAAAAACTTTAATACCATTGACTCCGCTCAGATGGCGAAATGGTTTATACTCGACAACTTGAGACGCATGCGGACATCTATATATTCGATTTCCATGCACCCTGTCCACTAAACAGTAAACAATAAATAAAAATATAACCTGAATAGTAACAATAAATGCATTACTATAATTTTATATTTACATACATAAGTACTATGTTATGATGTATTTGAAATTAAGAAAGATGAAATGATAAGAAAAATATAATAATAAAACATATCAATGTTTGCTAATAATCCTTGTGTGTTAGTTATGTTTATTTTTAATATATTTAATTTTTATTTCATAATTTGTCAACATTAAATTGATAATGTAACCATTAATTGTAAGTTAAGTCCTTTTCCCCACAATTGCTTATTTTCATAATAAAATTTTGTTGTCTCACGTTACTTTTACCCAAAGGTAATTGATGTACTTATAGATGGATAAGAATATAAGTGGGAAAATGGATTCCTCACAAAGTATAACCAGTGGAGTAGATCGTGCAGGAGAAGAAGATCTTTCACCAGATGCATTAGTTCGGCAAAATTATGAATTAAGACATCGACTTGAAGAAGAAGCAGCAAATTACAAGAGGCGTTTGGATACATATAGACAAGCACAGCAACATCAGGCTGCTCTTGTTTCTCGTTTACAAGCAAAAGTATGTTTGATACTTTCATGTTTAGAGTTTTACTATTAAAAATAATCCTAATATTTATATTTTTAGGTTTTGCAATATAAACAAAGATGTTCGGAACTTGAAAATCAAATGGTAGAGTCTACTGTGTATGACTCTAATAAACTTTCTTCTTCCATACCACCAACCACCTCTGCTTTAGATGCAGCACATCAAACATTAAAGGAAATTCGTGAAGAACAAATTCATGATTTAGATACTGCCTTAAAGAAGCTTGCAGAAGAACGTAAAAGGTAGAATTACTTCACTTTATTCAAATTTATAATCCATTTAAAATAAATAGTTGATCAACTAATAATAGTGTTTCTTCAGATGTGAAAAATTGTTACACCTAAATACAACTTTAAAAGAACAATTGGAAGAATCTCATCAAACAAATGAAGCACTCACTAATGACTTACAGAAGCTAAGTAATGATTGGGACGTTTTAAGAGAAGAATTGGCTATTAAAGAAGAAGAATGGAGAGAAGAAGAGCAAGCATTCAATGATTATTATACGTCAGAACATAATAGATTATTAAATCTTTGGCGTGATGTTGTTTCTGTAAAGAGATTATTTGCAGAAATGAAATCTATTACAGAGAGAGATTTATTAAAGATGAAAAATAATATTATATCAACTTTTACCGACGTTTCATCCGCTTGTAGTAATGCAGGATTTACTATGAAAATGGAAGCAGCCATGCATCCAATGGTAAATTCTTTTTTACATTCTTGTTGTTCAAATTCTAATTTAGCTGCATTTCAGATATCTCAGCAAATTCAACAAGCACAAGAACAGGTAACAGCAGACTTAAAAATAGAATTAGCAACATTTAAACACCAATATGAAATAGCTCAAAACGAGATTCGCTTAAAAGAAGACAAAATCAATCAACTTATTCGTGATGTTCATAATTTGGTAAATATTAAAAATGTATACCTACTAATAAAAACAATAATTAGCACAAAATTGGTGTAATTATTTTTTACACATAGGAAGAAAAATGTGGAGATGCAGAAGCAGAAGTACATCGCAATACACGTATGCAAGACGAAATTGAAATTTTACAGTCTGCATTGAGAGACATTGCCCATGCTGTTATCCAAGATGCAGAAGCTCGAGATATTGAAACCACACAAGCGCCTCCTCATCTTCACTTATCGCCTAGTGGACCAATCCCACAAAAATCACCAAAAAGAGGTACAAGAAGCAACACCATCCCAGCCTTTGCTGAGAGCACAATCAGTGCTGTACAAGCAGCTCTACGTAAATATCAATTGACTATACACGAGCTTCAGGTGTGAAGATTTTATATTGTATGTTTTGGTAAATAGTAAGAACACAAAATTCATTGTGATAAGCTTTTACTAGATTTGATATTAATCTATTTTAATAACTTATCGCTTTAGGTAAAGTTACAAACTAACAAAGAACAACTATCAACAACTCGAAAACAGTGTGAAAATGCTGAAGATAATATTAAAACCCTAGAAAAAAGGGTAGATGAATTAATCACAGAATTGGATATGGCTCGATCACAATGTTCACAGCTTAATCAAGAGAAGGACTTACTACAGAAGGGTCTTGATACTGTGAGATTGGAAAAAAATACACTTGACAAAAGTAGAATAGACATTAACAGCATGGTGCATATTTTATATTAAACTAATATTATCAATGTGTATTTATAAAATTATTCATAACATAAGGTATTTTCTTTCTAGATGGAAAACTTGAAAAACGATTACGACAAATTACAAAAAGCTAATAATAAATTACAAAAACTTTGTAATAGTTTAGAAGATGAGAAATTATATCTTCAGAGCGAACTTAGTAGAGTATCTAAAGAAGCAGAATTGAGGTATATTAAATAATAATTTTTGTTGGTTCATATTCATACTAGTTAATCTATTATTGACCGAACTACTAGGGAACTAAATCTTCGTTCAGAAGAAGATAGATGCAGTAAACTTAGAGAAGAATTATTAACTCTACGCGAAGAATTAAACAAAACGCACCTCGCTAAAGATATGTTGGAACAACAGAAATTAGAAACAGATGGATTAATTTCGCAAATTGAAAAAAACAAAGGTAATATATCATAATTAAAAAAATAATATGTTTTCTGCTAAAATTTGAAATATTATTATTTATGCAAATTAATGTCTATATAATTTAATTATTATTTAGGAGATTTAGAATTAGAATTAGAACGCGCACTATTGGAAAAGTCAGACCTGCAAGAAGTTTTGATGAAGTTAGAAACAATTTGCAATAATCATGAACAGGATAAACAAAAGTTGCAAGAAGAACTAAAAAAGGTAGGATTATTAAAGTGTTTTACATAGAAATTTATAATAATATTTCATTAATTCTAGGTGATTGAAGAAAAAAATAAATTAGCAAGTCAGTGTAGCGATCAGCAGAGCGATTTGGGTTCTTTGCGAAAAGAGCTACTACAAGCGGAACAAACTAGACTGGATTTAGAATCAGAAAAAGTTACTTTGAATGAAAAAGTGAAATTTTTGGAAATCGAAAAAGAGAAAACCGAAATAGAATTGGCACAAGTGATGCGAGAACGTGGGGATTTAAGCAATCAATTGTCTGTTTTGGCAAGAAAAAAGGAAGCATTAAATGAAGATTTAATGAGAGTTAGACAAAGATTAGAACAAGCAAATGAGATGAATGGAAGAATCAATAGAAATTTGGAAGATCTTGTGAAAGATAATGAAGAAAAACAGGTAAAAAACAAATTGTAAAAAAATGTTTATTGGTTGGGTAAATGTATTAATATAATTTCGTAGGTACTTTTGGAAACTAATGAAAAAGAAGTTCAGCGATTGCAAGAACAACTAGCGTCAATGCGCACTGAAAAAGAATCTCTAGAAAGTGTTTTATTCGATACACAATCCAATTTAGAAAATATGCACGCAAAGAAAACGCAATTAGAAAAGGAGCAGAAAGAACTGCTGATAAAGCAGGAAAGCTTGAAAGGACAAGTAGAAAGACTGATGAAGGATCTAGAAAACAGTGAAAGACGTGCACAAGATATAAAGCAAGCTTTAACACAACAGAGTGATGATCAAGAGATTGAATTTCAACAGATTATTTCTAACATGAAAAAACATAGTGAAGATAGTGTTAAAAAATTGAATGAAGAAAAAGTAATATATTTATAAGTATCGTATTAGAAAAAAATAATATATATATATATATATATACACATCTAATCTAATTCTGTTTATAGGAACAGATAAAAATAAATCTTGAGAAACGGCTTCAGCAATCACTTTTGCAACTTACCGAAGAAAAAGACAATGAGATAAATCAATTACAGCAGAGGATAGTAGATATGCAACAGCATATGGAAAATTTGTGTCAACAACATGAAGAAGTTCTCCTTAGAGCGGAAAATGATAAGCAACAAGCTCTTCTGATGGGTAATAAATATCTTACAATATTATCTTCTTATAAATATTATTGTTATTTTGTACAAAAGTCCAAAATTCAATATTTTTTACAGCTCATCACGATCAACAAGCATTATTAGAAAAACTTGAGAGTGTTCTAAATGAAATGGAAGAAGAAAAAAACAATGTAGAACGAATCAAAAGGGAAGCTGCGGCACGAACTGAACAAGAACGCAACACTACTAATCAATTACGTGAAGAATTAAGTCGTTTGAAAACAAAATTAGATGAGACTAAACTAAAAGCAGATGAGGAAAAAGTAAAACTTGATTTCAAGATTGAAGAACTATGGAAAGAACGTGAATCAGCGCAAAGGGAGTCTGAAGAATTGCAAGTGCAGCTACATATGATGGAGGATCGAATGGATAGTCTGCAAAATCAGTTGCATGAAACAGTTAGGAAACTTAAAGATGGTAACATTTATATTTATATATTTATGTTTTCTAACAACAAAATTTATTATTGCCGTTATATATAATTATGCATTTGTAGCTGAAAACTTGAATGAAACGTTACGTAAGGAATTAATGGATGTCAGAAGACAGTTAGCAGAGTCTACATATGAGAAAGAGAAGTACCATAATAGTAATAAAGAATTACGCGAACATGTGAAACGTATTGAAAGTGAAAAGAGAGAACAGAGTAGGATTTTAGAAGAATCGTATCAAAAAATTGCAGGTAATATATATTCACATATTATAGTCATGAATAATGCATAGTTGTGCCGTATCTAATTCTATGAATTACAAAGCTCTGGAAGATGCAAAAGTAACCATAGAAGCAGAAAGAACTCGTCTTCAGACTCAACTCCGGGATATGGAACGAGACATGCTACAACTGCAAAAGCAACTTCGTCTCACACAGGATGAATTACAAAAGTCTCATGAAAATAATGCACAAGCACAGAATGATGAAAAAGAATTACAAGCACGATTAACGAACGAAACGGAAGAGAGAGAACGTTTGCAGCTTCAATTGCACCAATTAAAAAAACAGGTAAGGTTCTTAAACACTAAACTAAACTGTCATATTAGCTAAAATAAGGTCATATTAGTAAAAATATATAATCTTTGATTAGCTGGTTGATGTAGACAATAGCTTGGAAGTAACGAGACAAGAACTTGGAAGACTGCGTTCACGCACAGACGAAGAGGATGAAAGATGGAGAGCCAGAGAACAAGAACTACTGGCTCGACTTGACGATGGTCGATGCCGTGAAAGAAAATTAGAAGATCAGAAACATAATTTAGAAGTCTGTTTGGCTGACGCTTCTCAACAAATTCAAGAACTGAAGGTGAAACAGATTCGAGATAGATCGTATTTTGTGGAAGTAAAATAAGAAAATTTGATTGTAAACTATTTAGGCACGTCTTGGAGGATCTGAAGGACGAGTCAGGGCATTGGATACTCAATTGTCGCAATTGGAAATGGCAAAGAAGGAAATTGAACAAAAATTGAGTAGCATTGGCTCTACTCTACGTCGTATCGCTGGTATTCAAATGGATGGAAGCGTTAATGTGCCTTTTAAATTAATGAGCCCTTCGAGAAGATGGAGTCCAGCGCGAGGTATACTAACAAATAGTTTATACGTACTACTAATATTATTTATATAATAATTCAGTTCAGGATCATACAGACCCTGGGAGAGATGTGATACTTGATGTTGACCCCGAAGCTGTTAGAAAAGGTGTTAGATTTCTAATGCAGCAAGTAGCCCAAATCGAACGTGAGAGGGTAACTATAACTTTTCTTATTACAACGTATAGTAATTTTCTACTCAATTTTATAAAATGTATTCATATTAATTCTAGGACGATTATAAAACTGAATTGTATAGTATAAAGAAACAATTAACAGAAAATGAAGAAACTCAAAGTAAATCAGATGCTCAAATAAATAATCTATTAGCTAATATCAGAATTCTACAAGATGAGAAAAATTCATTGGAGATGAAACTTTCTCAAAAACACAGTAGTTACGAAATGCAGGTACATTTTCTCTCAATCTTTTGATTGAATTAATTTTATTATTTACGAATATATTCTAGTTAAATGCGTTACAACAAAAAACGGAAGAGTGTGAACAATTACATGAGAAAGTAGCAAATCTTGAGTTAATAATCAACAATAGTTCTGAAGACAAACTACAATATGAGGTATTTTAAAATAATATATAACACATTTTTAATTTGTTTGAACGAAATTATTACCTTACGCATAATATTTTGCAGGACAAGTTAGAGAAATTGAAGCAGGCTTTAAACAAAACAGAAAATGAGAAACGTAATTTGCAAGAAGAACTTAACAGAAGCGAATCTCGTGCTACGAAATTAGAGTTACAGAGAATGTCATTAGAAGGTGATCTTCAAAGATTACAAATGATGTTCCAGGAAAAAGAAGCAACCATTCATGTAGGCTATCCATAAGTTTTTTAATTATATAATCAAAAATAGAAAATATTATATTCTCTTGATTAATTTCACAGAAATTACAAGAACGAAATGACACTCAAAATCGAACCATGGCAAGTTTGGAAGAACGTTGCGCTTCATTAAAGTCCACGATAGAACAGTTAAATCTTGCATTAGAAAAAGCATCGAATACAGAAAGTGAACTAAAAAGCGAAATTAATTCTCTTCAGCGTAATGTTATGGAGTTAACAGCCTCTTTACAATCTTCGAACGAAAAGATTAAACAGGTATTCAGATATGAAAGAAGTGTAACATGTGTTTTATGCATAATATTCCCAAGATAATAATTATAATGTAATTTTTAGTTGCAAAAGCAACATACAAATATTGAAAACGAGCGCAGAATTCTACTAGAACGTGTGGAATCTTTACAACAGTCTTTGAACGACCTCAAACATACCAATCAGACATTAACGGATCAAATTTCTCGTTTGCAAAACGAATTGACAAATAATGAAGTGGAACGTTGTAACTTAGAATCTCAATTAAGAATAGTTAGTTACCCAATACAAGAAGAAAATATAAATAAAGATGAGGAGTTGTTACGACAACTGCAAACGGCACAAAGAGAAAGAAGTGAAATGAGGGGAAAAGTGGATGCTCTTAATGATAAAGTAAATATTTGTAATAGATGAAATTGAGAACCGATTTTTATCAATCGGTGTGAATTGATATATTAAATTTTAATTATAGATCAAATTGTTGGAAGCTGATAAACGTAATTTAGAACGTCAGTTGTCTCTCCTTAAAACAACCAGTGTTCGTAGTAAGAGCTACGAACGTCCTGAGAAAGCACATGCAGAATTATTGGGAAGTAGCTTTGATTTGGACCATTTTGAACAAGAAAATAGAGAATTAAGATTGAAAGTTCGTAGATTAGAAACTCAACTTGCAGAAAAGGAAACTGAACTTATAAGAGTTAAATCGAGTTACGCTCATACCCATTCCGTGTTCGATTTTAGTCGAGATAGAATGGCCGAAATTGAAAGACTTAGAGCTGCCCAATTACAAGCAGAAAAGTTGTTAGAAGCACGAGAACAGAGTCATCGTCAACAGATTCTTCGACTAGAAAATCAGGTATCAATTTTTATTATAGCCTTTCTATGCAATATCTTTCTATGAATATATGTTTTATGAAGAAATTTGTTAACAATAGATTCAATTGTTGCGTGAACAATTAAATCAAGAAATAAAGCGTCGACAGCTGTACGTTCTGCGAAGTTCAAGAGCCGGCAGAGAAATGCAGCAATTGAGGCAAGCTTTAGGCGATTCATTGAGGACAGTGGCCCAAGATCCATCATTGGATGCAGTTCTATTAGAACATGAAGCTCGAAAGTTGGATTCCACTTTGACTAGTACTACTAGCTTACCGCCATCGTTAGCCTTACCTCCACCACCGTCATATGATAGATCTTCCACACCAGCACAGCTCAAATGAATCGCAACATTGTTTCAGATTGAATTGGACATATAAACTGCCAATCTTAAGAGACACTTATAAGGGGAGTAACATGTAATAATTCTTCCAATTTTGGGAACATGTATTTACATAACTTATGCTAGTCGTAATTATTTAGAATTCATTGTCATATATGATTAAGAAATCAGTGATGATTATACCGTCCACGTCATTTTCAAATTAATATTAGTATATAATATATGGATGTAAAAATATTGGGACTTTTTGATAATAGTATTTCGAAATACTGAAATTTTTACAGATTTTTTTTATACAAGCAAAGAACTTTTTGACTGAAAGATCTTTTGAAATATTTACCGTAAAATATTCTATGTGCCTCAATCAAAACCATTCTGATACTATAGCATGATTCTATTATTAAGAGAATTCTTCCTTTTTACTGTATCTATACGATTCTTGTTACTCTTACTTTATAAAACATCTCATTCTAGTCCGTCCATATATTACAAAATCTTTAATTTTCGGCTTTAGTACTTAAATATATAAGTTAACATATTATTTCTATATTATATAATTATTTTAAACATACATATTCAGATTTCTAAGCATTTGCTTATGATCCGTATAATGGAGAACACTTGCAGAGTAAATTGTACCAATAAAAATAATGCTATCTTTAGTCTCATCCTGAGACTAAAGAGAATCACCAAACAAAAGCATTGTAGAGATATGCTTCTGAGTATGCAATTAGACCAGTCACTGAAATACCACCATAGGATAGAGTGTAGAAAACGGTATCGTATAGAAATGTATCGAAAGCGATACACGTATATGGTAACAAATGGATTGTGTCTATTCTTTATTGTTAAGAATATAGACATCTAATCCAGTAAAAACATTTAAATGGCTCAGTTGAACAGTTCTGCTTGCGGATCAAAAAAAATTGAAAAGATCTAAGCTACTTATATTTTATGTAAATGTTGAACTACAAACAAAATACTTCGTTATGTTCATATTCCGAGATCAAATTTGATTGTCATGAAATTTTCTAACGCGTAAGTAAAAACCAACTTAGTTCATATTAATATTTATAATTTAATTTTATACTATTTAAACTTGTTATCGCAAATCTATCTGTCAAAGTTTCGATTAAAATTATATTAAAGAAAGGACCCCTCATGATGCTAGTCCAAAGAAAACACTATTGTCTCTTATGATATACAATTATATACTGCGTAAATATTCACTTTTGTAGAAACACATATATATGTACGAATACAATAAAATATTGCAAACTTAATCCTCGTACTCGTTTTGTTATGACTTTGTTACTTATCTCGTATG
Organism: Calliopsis andreniformis; assembly: GCF_051401765.1. NCBI lineage: Eukaryota > Metazoa > Arthropoda > Insecta > Hymenoptera > Andrenidae > Calliopsis > Calliopsis andreniformis. The sequence continues at coordinate 17,691,101 of NC_135062.1, forward strand.
AAAGAGAAATAGTCATAATTAAAATTCATATAAATGTTAATAATTTACACATTCCAGTGGGTGCGATTGTTATTCACAGTATCTCTCACAGAAATTGTTGCTGTGATGATTATTTGATAGGAAATAATTAAATAATGTTCGCAAATAATTTTTACTTTCGATTAATCAGGCAATTTCCACCACCCAGAATTTATTTCATTGGTTCCCCATCTTCCTCCAGGGGGTATAAATACCCTGGAGAAGCCCGCGTATCTCACTCGCGCCGGGACCTCCGGTGCGTCCGGATGACCCTGGTGATCCTGAGGAGGGTCTCTCTGGACCAAGCCACCCAGGGGGTAGCCAGGGAGATGATCCAGAGAGTTCCTCCACATGATCACGAAGTCCATCCGCCCCCGCTAATGACTCCAAAGGCGAATCCGATCCAGGGGACTGATCCTTTGTCTAGTCCTTGGTATAATAGCTTTAGTAGAGAATTATACAACTATTCCAATATTCGGTAAGCAATAAATAAAGTTTTATAGTCGTATTACTACATGAAATTATTTGCGTAACAAATATTTTATTAAATATGTATGTGTATATATATATATGTATGTGCGTTTGTGTATATAAATTTACAATAGTATCGTATACAGTCTCGTTTCAGTGTTTTGTGTCTCCTGATTCATTGAACTTTTGTTTTTTTATTTTGTATTTAGGTAAAAATTTTTTAGGCCTCTTATTTCCAACTTTACTTTCGAAAAGATCTGTAATAAAAGATGTATTCAATTGTGCTATGCCAATAAATACAAAATGATTCTATACTATTGACTAAATTGTGATTACCTTTTTCTGGTTCTTCTCCTACTTCATCACGATAATATTGCGCATCATCATCCTCTTCTACATTATTCTCCTCAACTGATTCTTGTGCAATTTTTTGCAATAATGTATCGCTTTCTTTTTTCTTCTGTATTCCCTTTAATGATTTATCCTTATGTTCTTGTTTCTGTAATTCTTTTTTCCTCTTGTTCTCCTCTTGTATTTTCTTCCTTTTCTCTTTCAATTTCTTCTTCTCTTCTCGCTTTTTCTTTATTAGTAATTTTTCCTCTTCTGATTTATGAATATATTCATGGAAAAGTACTTCACCATCTAGAAGTCCATCTTCAACTTTTATCAACTAAAAGCAGTTTACGAAAAGAAAATATGAAGAATGGGTAGATGTTTTATTAGATGTATGAATAGATGTTTTTCATAATAAATTTCAGACCTCCAATGTTAACCTGGGTCCTAGTTCAGAAAGCCTAATAGCACTTTTATTACTAGCAAGGTTGCCACGTGAAGATAATTTATGTGACAAGGTGACATGAGTTGCAGGATCATCCTCAACTTCACTTTCAGAAATTGTTCCTTTTGTCAAAAGTTCAGAAAAATCTTCACATTTAGATAAATTGGGTATTTTAGCCTGAACTATTTTTTTCACACCACTGGACAAACCAACCGGTACAACTCTAATAGCATAATGTCTAAGATCAATTGTTTTCGAGGTTGGATTGTAATTCAAACAAATACATCTGCGAATAGTGCTTAAATTTACCTACAAAGATTTATGACATGTTGTTACACTATGATTCAAACCATATGATTCAGAATCACATTAATCTTTCAACTTACTGTAGTCAAATTTATTGTAGGAAACATATTTTGAAACATAGAAGCAATAAGCTTCAATTGCATACCTTCACCACTGAAGTTATTTAAAATTACCAAAGGAGAATTTTTGAATAGTTCCTCATATACCAGTTGTTTTTTTAGTATAGAAATTACATCACGTGTTAGGGAGAAGCTATGTATTTTGAAAGAGAGTGTTGGTCCTCGCGGTAGCCTAATAGATTATTGAATATTTAATAATATTTAGAATGATACATAAGTACAGAAATTAAACTTGATACCTGCAGAGTTTAAAATACATTCCTTGCTCTGTCTTAGTAAATATACACATATGTGTAACATGAAGTACACTAGCCACTGATACAAAATCCTTAATTGTATTTCTTTTTCTTTCTTTTAGAGACACTGCAGTAAATGGCTCCATGATTTTACGGAAGTCCTTAGTGAGTTCCAAAATATGTTCTCCAGGTAAACCACGATGGATAACGAATGAGTGAGGTGCTTTCACTAAATCTGGATTTTCTTCAGAATTGATCTGCTTATTTTTCTTTACACAACGACCCTGTATAAGTTATATTTATGCTTATTTATGCTGTATGTAATCGTTCAGACATTGTTTACATGAAAAAGCTTTACAATTATTTTATTTAATTGATCTACATAAGAATATATGTTTAATGTATGAAATAAAGAAAGTAAAATATAAAAAAGATTAATATTTTTTGAAATTAAGGTATATAATTACCTTTTTGCGGCGTCCCATGGCTTGTCTTTTAATTTGAGGTTAACCGTATCACGTGTACAACATCAAACACATGTATATACTGTAGTGAAGTTGTCATCACTATTGATACAGAATACAGGGTGACCACACAATGTTAATTAAATGTGTGCATAAGTACTCATTATTTTTAAAATTACTGATGTTCCAACTTTTTTCAATAACTTTGCAATTATTTACAACAGTTAGTTAATTGCGTGAAAGGATTCAATTTAGAAAATACAACTGGAATATCGTATTATAATTATAATGCGAATATCAATCCATTTTATTTATAATTCTGAACATTTTATAGTGTTTCTAATATTATGACATAATTATTTTATAATAGCAATTTCTATATTTATCTTAGACGTTATAATTAGTTTGATTATACGCTCGATAACGTTTATGTACGTATTACATTTACTCACATGCATACACATAAATAAAATTAACGGTTTTGTAACATTCTCACATAGCATTGAAGTCAGTGAACATTTTTAATCAAACCGCATTTTTTTTATTATGCGATATGTATGTATAAACCAATGATAAATTTCAGGCCTGTTTTCTATTTTCTGAAATAAAATACTATACGATTCATATCGTTCAGACAAAATCTTATAAAATTTATCGTAATTCTGAAAGTGATTTATTCACATTATACGCGTGTTTGTTCTATTTCTTTTATGATTTTCAACACACGACAGGAAACGAATTATAAACTATCACTTAATCAAGTCTGAAAATATATTGAAATAACAATAAAACAAATCGCTAAACTACTCGACTTCTCTTCTCATTTTATTATGAATCCTGGAAATGGCTACGGTTATTCACCGTGTAGAAGGATTCATTGTCTGGAAGCGCGGGAACTTCAATGCGACTTGTTAAGCAAAGAAAACTCTTCTCACGGTGCAAAGTTCACGGTCAGCGCGTCGATCTTTATCTACCTGGTTGTGTCTGGGGACTTCTTGAGAGTCGTTACACGTTTAAATTACATTGGCAATATAACGAGGATGCAAAGACTTCGAATAATCACGCTACCCACGTCCTTGCCTTCCCTTACCACGTATAATTTTCTCAACTGGTTTGTTATCGATATCTTGTATCTTTTGTTTTCTGTTCCAATTCGTTTTAAAACAATATGACTTTCATCGCTCAATAGTAAGCAAAGTTTTCGCGATGAAAAACACAAAGCACACATGTGTAACGTACATACATACATATTATGTATCTACAGTTGTGCCTTGAATGCAGAGATTCGTCAATGGCAACACGGATAATACATAGTCGTCGTGGTCAGTGCACTGGCTTCGTGAGGTAACGTCTGCCATATGCCAAGCTGAAAACCGGCTGTGATTTTTACAGGCATTATTGTAGGAAACCAAAAAACGGTCCACGTGTTTGTTCTTACATAATAAATTATATGTAATCTTAATCATAATCTTACATTACATAATAATGTAAGTTAAAATTCTAAGATAGCAAATTCGAAAAAAATGAATACTAAATTTCAATGTTTTTATTCAAGAACAGTTTATTTCGTTAACAAAAAATGTTCACGAAAAAAATGTTTATTATTATGTCACTAGGGGTTGTGACTGGGTATCAAAAATATTGTAGTATCAAATAAAAAAATACGAATATAAAAAGTATATGTTTTAGACTTAAAACTTGTCCATACAAGTATATAAATTGAATGTCTAAAACACAAAGTAAAATGTTTTATAGTCATTGGAATAAAAAAAAAGAATTAAAAAATAATGAATACTTGGCAATCAGTTTGAAAAATTTGTAGGCTAGAAAAGTACTTAGGTTATTTTATTCCTATTTATTTGATTCATACGAATAAATATTAAAAAATCGTTCAATTTGAGTTAGTTTTTTCCGTATCAGATGATGGCGAGCAAGAGCAATCAGAGCATGAGCTAAAACTCGATTCGCTCGAAAGATTTAGGTGTAAATTAATATTAGGAAATTCAAAATCACTCTGTACAGATTTGCTGTTTTCTGCTTGCCACAAAGTTGAAGTTACACTGCTATCACTGAGGTTCGATTGTTTTACGCCAGGGGGAAGTTGTAGTTCGGCCGGTTTGGGCTCGATCGGAACGTTATCGTAATTAATCGTTTTCGTACCGTACATTTCGCAAACGATTTTAGTGGGTTTTAAATTTGTTCGCTTCGGTGGTACTCTTCGTTTGAAATTTCTTCGCTTTCTGTTGTTCAACGGTATGTCTTTTAATAAGTATTTGGTCTTTATCTTCGGTAAACGAGGAACGAAGCTATATTTCGACTCCACCTCGTTCTCATCAGAAGACGATGTACTATAAACGATCGGAACCTCAGCGATCGAAGAAACATCGTCCTCTGATAATGGTTGTTCGGTTTGTCTTATATTTTCTGACGTGCAAACCTCAATTTCCAGAAAATCCGCAGTAACTACAGGAGATTTAATATTTTCGTATACATCTTCTTCGAACGTTTGAATTTTATTAGGTACGGTTTTCGTTAGAAAGTGTTTACCGAGTTCAAAAAAAGAGGAATCGGAAAATGCGAAACAGTTCTCGAGATCGTAAGTGTCTTCAGATAAACTGCAAACGGATTCATCGGACGAATCACAATCGTTATTATCCGAAAACTTTCTTGTACTGACACCACGATATAAATGTGCAAGAGTTGTTGACTTTTTATACTTTCTTCCATCATGTTTCCTCTTAGTATCATTACTATCTGTATATTCGTGATCTTCGCTTTCCGATAAGATGATCATCGGTGGATCATCTAGGTCACTCGTGAAATTATTGTGAAACACTCTCTGCAGAAACATATCCCGGTTTTATGACTTTCCTTCTTGCCTTTGATTAATAAATATATTTGCGCGAAACACATAGTTTTTATGAAGTAAATACGGATAGTTTTGATCCTATTTGCGCATGAAATTTCTAGGTTAACCTTACCATGCAAAATTCTATCGAAACTAAAGCTTCGTTATAACAGAAAATACATGTATGTACATACGGATTTTCGTTGAAAACGCTGGAGTTGCACGTTACGTGATATTGGTCTAGTCCATGTACTGCAAGATGTTCTCAAGTTGAAGTAATAGATTTTCCCTGGGTAACTTTTGGACTCGCACTCAATCCAGTTATAGGTGTCATAAAAATGACCGAATTCACTGTTCTGGATATCCTCACTTCCAAGATATTCGTTATTAGTGTCACTATCACTATTAGTCTCACGAAAATTCCACACAGCACTGGCGCAGTCAGTGCTATTCGAACACATTCTTGTTCTTAGAAACAAACTAAAAATACGAGTGCGCGCAACCGATTGTGATCAAAGTCAATTATACTATGGTGAAAAAGAGAAACAGCAGTCGAAGAAAAAATCGGTAAAGCGCCATCCCATCGCTCAGGTTACAGTACCGAATTAAAGTTATCGACAGTGTAGTATTCAGCTTCTCTGCGTTCACAACAATATTTGTCGGTCGATTGTACGGTCATAGAATAACGTAAACTCTGCTCAGAAAGTTACGCGTTGAGTTGTTATTAGTTTATAACGTCACGAGCGTGTGCATACGAAGTGATTTTTGCAACGTATTTTAGAAGTTTGTGAGAAAAGCATACGTTCGGTGTTTGAAGCGTCGCGAATGATATTCGAGAGATGAAACTGTTGATCAAGAATTCCTTGAATAGAAGGTACGTATATGATAATTTTAGGTGTAGTCTTTTCGATCATATAAGTGCAGATATTGATTGTTTTTTAAGAACAGTTCCTTGCTCGAAATATAAAGGGAACCACTTCAATGACTCTTGTTCGTTTGTTTACACGTTAGAGATACGTATAGCATGTATGTGCGTTCGATCAAGTTCTCGCGTATTCAAATTGAATGTACAGGTCGAATAATATGAGAATTCAAAGTATCTGCACGTAGTCGCTATAGAGACTCGTGAAACGGGCCACGGGGACGGGTCAGCCACGAATAAAACCGCTCTTCAACCATTTTTTTCTACCTTTTCCCGGAAGGAACGTCGGCCGAATGCGTAATATTGTGCGCATGCATCTCCGTGAATGTGCATGCTCGTGACTCGCGAGGTGAATTACCTTGGGAATCCATCACAGTTTTTCCTCCCTCACGCTCAGCCTTTCGTCGTTGATTCAATCTTTGTTCGAGTTAAAGCTTTTATCCGCGGTCAAAGTCTATGTATACAAATATTTGCTAGTAATTTGTTGGTTCTTAATTCGACCTTGGATTTGTACAATATACTTCTATACGTTTGAAGAGTCATAAGCTACACTTTGTAAGTAAGTACTTACGTATCTACCTCTCTGACATTGCAGTGACTGAAAGAGGGATGGACGAAGCGGAGAAACAAGAGACGATGGGAAAGGAGACGTAGAAAACAGACAGGAGAAAAAAGTGTTCTGTGGAATGCCTGAAGAAGACCTAAGAATTCTCTCCGACCCTTCTAAAGTAAGAACACTATTTTGCTGCGCTTTTGCGACTCAACAAAAACGATTTTTCGTAACAATATTAGAAACATGTACTATTATAAAACTTGTAATGGGGAATGAGTGAACACCATAGATTTGATTCTTGATGAAAGAATTCTCACGCGGAGCGATTGATGCATGTTGTGCACACGCATGGCGAGAAAAAAACAGATAGAATAGAGATTAATAACGGTATATGTATCTTCTGAATAGCAGTCGTGTATATTGAAGCTTAACATAATGGGTGAGATGCATTTTAACGCATCCGGGTAAGGTTTGCGAAGAATCGTTTGTCAGGAAGCAAATGAACAAGAATGTAGCGTAGATGAAAGATTGAAGGAAAGAAATCATGGATATAACGATGAACGATGATAGATTTCAAACGGATCTGAGAATTTGCAAGCGCATTCTTTCCTGTATTTGAAAACTAAGATATCCCTCCTTCTTGGAAGCGGAAAAGAGAGGGGAGTGAAGCTCTTCGAGGAATGGGTCAGGGATTAAAGGGCAATCCCTCCCTCTGTGGGAGAGGAAAAGGATAGAGGGTCAGGGAGATCTCCTGTCCCTTGGGGCCCAGGAAAATAGATACGCGAAATTTCTTTATAACGTCGAGAAATTGTCATGACTTAGATTAGATACGCGTGATTCATAGTTAAAAGATGGTGAAAAGTATTGTAACAGTGGGTAAAGAGAAGAAAAATAGAGAAAGAAAGACAGAAGTGAGAAAGGAGGAGAAGGATGATGAGGACCATCGAAGTTGATGGTTGCCGATGGTGGTGGTGTGGACCGTTAGTTGGCCCCAGCTCTGCGGGAGCGTTGTCCGGGCATTCCGCGTTACTATCCTCTGTCTTCCTCCTTTCGTTCCCTTTCCTTCTCGTCTTCGTCCCTCGTTCTTTTTATCTCTGTTACACCTCTCCTCCGTTTCTTCCTTCATTCGTTTGTTCGTTTGTTTCGCATCGGCATTCCATTTCTACTGTCATCTGCCGACACACAGATTTTCTGTCTGTCTTTTTCACGCCTTTATGCTAATGAATGCGAATCGTAAACGTAGAACCGCGATTCGTCGAATTTGCTTGTTTTTAATTCCATTTTCCCTTTTCTTGTATAGTCCGTGAAAGAAATTTAGCAAACTTAAATATGAAATGTCCTGATTCTCCTTTTTCCTTCGTTTTTTATTACTGAATGATTCAACGAGTTTCGATTGCTAAATTATTTTTTTATCCAGCTGCTTTATGATATATTTCGTCACTGTTTTGTCACGCTTATGTTCAGGAGTTTTTCTATTTTGTACCGGAAGCACCGTACGTATCCTAATTACGCGATCCATGTAATAATATAATTGACCATCACTGAGCTAATACAATTTCTTTCGGAACAGGAGGTATGCCATTTAAAATTCGTTTAGACACTGATTCAAACTTACGTAGGCAAGAGCTTTTTAATTAAACTCTTTTTTAATTAACCGGTCTTTTTGAGACTGTTGACGAAACGACATTGTTAAACGAACTGAGAGGTAGAGTTGATCGGTGAGCCAGTGGGTCGGTCCCCTCATCTGCTCTGCAGGATAACAGTTCACGGATGTACCGTTTACGCTAACGTTATCCTCGTTGGTTTCAATTTCGCGTCCCCAGACATCATTACGACGATCGAAAGTGAGAAAGTGAATAACCAGACGATGAAAGTACAGAAAGAAGAGCAGTAAGTGAAAAATCCTGTTAATTAATCTTCGATAATTCCAATAACTGTTAATAGTGATGTCTTAAAACTGGATTACCGAGAGTAAATTTTGTCGATGGAAGGACGACCATTAGTCGGTTGATGTTGATGCCACTGTCAGTCTGGCAAAAGTGCCAGGAGGCGCGATTCTTCTCGTCGACGAAAGTAGGATCGTGTTTGATTTTCACTCTCCGTGTTTTCGATTACATCGCTGGCGTAATCGAATTGAACAGGCATTGATTAGAGGTTTAATCAAATAATTACGTTCACCTACTTGTCGGTGAACTTATCGTCATATACATGATCCGTCTAATGGAGAACACTGGACCTATCGTCATATGCATTGGCGTCAGTGTTTTCCTTCGAAATGAGAAAATCTGATTGCCGATCAAACGAGTACGTCACTGCATGCGTAAATCCATGTTACGACATTATGTGGTTCATCAGAGTGGCTCTACCGACTCGATTCGCCATTATAGATCGGATGATAGCAACCAACTTAAGAAGGGGGTAAATCTTTGCAATTCGTATGTATCCTTAGGCAAGACTTTTCTAAAGACAGTTCAGTGACATCTCGTGTAAAGAACGGTCTACTCGTAAAATATTGATTCTTCGCGAGCAGACGACTCTTCCACGAATTCCACGTAGCAGAAGTTTGAGCGAGACTAGCCCACTTTAAAGCAAATATTTGCGACAAAAGCTGCTCTTTCTGGATGACAGAATCGACTACAGTTCGAGGAATCTCATCCTGTTATATGCGTATTCAGCGGATACACATGTGTGGCGAACGCGTGCGCGCATTCGTAACTTGTCCATAAACGTCTAACGGTTCTCGCGTTTACCTAAAAAGAGATTCGGCGATTATCTAACGTCGGTTGTGCAATCGCGGTTGCGCAACACGAAAACGTAATCCGTAAAAGTGTTACGCCGGTAGAATGAATGCCTCTCGATGCTCTGCCCTTCTCCCCTACCTTCTTCCACCACACCTTCTCCCTCGCTCTCCTCTCCTCTCCTCTATTCTGCCCCTCTACGACAGCTACCACACGTTCATTCTCTCCACCATTCTTTCTTCGTGGTCTTTCTCTTTCAACAACTGTTCCGTCAGACCGGGATCGAGCAGGACGAATTATATATATACTCCCAAACTCTCACCACAACCTTGACCCACTGAACCCAGGGTAGGTACACTATACATACGTATCTCGATGCTGGATCTTTCAAATCTTTTCGCTCTACTTAGGGAGCAGGGGGTATGATCGTCCATGAGAGGTTTAGACTCGTTCAATTTATTTATGCAATAACTATAATACATACACGAAAAGAGTTGTAGTGAGTACGTTCACAAAGTTATTGCATCTCTTATCGAAGAAATCCTCGCGCGTCACACTGCCCCTTCTCCCGCGATCTATGGCGATGAGCCGTAAACGTCAGAGAAAATCGTATTACCGATATTATCTAACGATAGAAAGTGGCGCAAGGCCGCTTTCTTCTTACTCAACCGACTATTACACCTGAGTACCGCTCCGCGCTGTAACACACGCGCCTCTCTTTCTCTCTTCGGAACCGCGTCGCGGTGCTGTCGCTTGTCTGCGGAAGTGAGAAATTAATGCGGTCATTGAAGAATCGTTCCTCCCAAGGTAGCGAACGCATACGTGGAAAAGTGATTTTTCACTCTCTTAGAAACCACTTGACGATTAAAGGAATGATTGTTTCTCATATTTTCGATTCGACGAATCGTCTCCATGCTTCCTCTAATTCAAGCTCATTGTCGACAGTATCTAATGGTAGTCTCTGATTGATCTATTAAGACGAGGAGGATTATACCTTTCAAGGACACTCGATGTTGTCGTATTTCTAGCGCGTGTCTTAGACAATTTACAAATAGAATTGGCAAAAGTATTAATCATAGTTTTATCGGTTGTTGTTCGTTGATCTATGCGGTATAAAGTGAAACGAAAAAAGAAAAAGGAAGTGTGAGAAAGAATAAGAAAATACGAGAAGGTGCGTAATGTCTTGTTATTACACGTGTCCCTTCTCGGTAACGGGACAGGCAACCAAACCGACCGACCTACTTTATGCACGGACGTTCGAGTACATATACGTACAATCACGCAAGTTCACGCACATTCTCGGCTCGAGGAACGCCTTTAAGACTCGTCTTGCGTTTAGTCGAGAAGCTGTAAGAGCAAAAAGATTTCGACGATTGATCATATTCGTCATATTGTTCCACAAGCAGAGTTAAGTACAATTCTTGATTTAAAAATAATTAGTTTGACTTCTCTTTGTATTGCACGATTGCTCAAAAAATGTCCCTAGGTGTTGTCGCGGTAATCGATACAACTGGAAAAATTCATTTTCGAAATACACATATAGAAACGCATAGATGGCAGAAATTTTCGAAGATACTGTGGTTGACCTTAGATTTCCCTCGTTCATGGACGTGCTTGAATGCCATGGGCCCGTGGCCAACGAGGAAGAATCACGGATAGAATACGTACGAGGATCGATTCTCTGTGTGCCTGCAAAATTAACTATAAGATAAGCAATATTTATGGTATATGCTGCATACAAAAAAATAATCTCACTATATTTATCGGTCATTTGATTGGAGCGAGGCAGGATAGGTATATAAGGAGAGTTAGTGGATGTTGTGGACAGATCTGAAAAATAGATAGATGAGATCTAAAGGAAGGAGTTTATTTCTTCCCCCTTTTAAAAATAACATTATAGGAAGGTCAGTGCACTGGCCTAGTCGTCAAGGTCAACAGTCGCGTGGACTCGCTCGAGATAGTTGTGAGTATACAAGTATACATATTCAGAATGGCCGACAGGTATGCCAAGGAATTTCGCAATTTGTAGAGCTGGCAACGTAGCGGCTAACAAGAACGGAGTTACCACGTTCGCTCCTTGGATACTAATTCGATTCTTTCAATACGAATTGAAATAAAACAAAACGTAATACGATCGATACTCGAACAATTTATATGGTAAAATCGTTGTGGTTCTGGTGATTTTGCTAGCGATTTACAGACTTTTAAAGAACTTTACTTAGATACTCTCGAGTTCGTGGTCTCAGTCATCACTAAATTTTGATAGCAGGTTTGCGTGTCGTAATCCTGTCATGTGACTTGAACGCGTGGTTCGTATCTTCGAGGCAGTCGTACATGATACGTGGTAGGCTGACCAAACGTATTGCACGCTCCTCGCGTATCCCGCCTATCCACGCGTTGGAATCTCCCACGGTATTCGCAGCACCGCGATCGGAACCTTGCTTCTTCCGCCATAAACTTGATCGTTTTTATTCTATAACCGCGACCAATCGTTTCAGCGAATGCCAATAACTCGCTGTATGTGAAGGAAATAGATTGAGTTCCTTTTTGCCCATAAGAAACAGCAATACATAATAGAGTAAAAATTACGGGTACCTATATGGAAGACACATACACTATGTAGAAATATAAGTTTGAAATTATTTTCTGTGCTGACAATTAATCGAGTCGCCGTAAATAAGCAATCCGAGCATTTATAACTACGAGAAGATGAAATGAATTTGCCCTGACCGGTAATATTGACGCAACCTGATATTCAAGCGAATGGTCTATCGTTATTGAACGTTATTCGAGGTGTGATCGCGATTGGAAATCCGTAAAACGAAAGACATTCCGCACGAGTGGAGCATACGGCGATGCGTGATGTGCGCCGTCTATGGAACTCATGTGAGACCTTCACCGTGAAGATGTTGAACCGTAGTTGACGCGTCGACCGGTACCAACATGGCGACGTTGGCCGTGGCCGAGGAGCGGGCAAGCTAACTCGACGATTGTGTAATGGCGGCCGAAGCTGACTCTCGCGAGTCTATAGAGGAAAGGTGAACGTCCTGCTGCGATATCTTTTTTCTCTCTTCTCCTCCCTTCTTTCTACGTTCTCTCTTCTCCTCCTCATGCCCCCTCCCCATCTCGCTTCTTCTCGATTCCTTCTCTTTTTCCCTCAAGAAGTCTCTTTGTCCCTTCTGTTGCTCCTTCCTCCCATCCTTTTCCTTCTACTTTTATCTCTCCGTCTTCCCTTCTATCCATCGACGGGTCTGTGGTTGAACCAGACGGGAATACCAGCGTCTAGCGAGCTAGCGAAGGCTATACGTCCGTTGCTTGGACGAACAAGCTCGCTACGTGGAACCTCGTTTCGGACAAATGTCATCGCCCTCTGGCTGGCTAAACAGCGACTACGTTTCCTCGTTCCTAACTCTCGTTTCCCCCGTCTCCCGTTTCTACTCTTCCTGTACCTTACTTCCACCAGTCATTCCACTATTTGATTGCCTCTTGTTTGTTCTTAATGCACAAATTAACTCGTGTCGAACTTAACATTTATATTCCTCATCACGCAACAATTCTAAATCAGTAACGTGTGGCATTTATTTATAGTCGGTACGAATAGCCACGAAATAAATTAGTATTGGTATTACATTTATTGCTATTAGACGTACTTAGATGGATGATGGTAATTTAAAGATTTAATATTGCAATTGTGCATGAAATGAGTTGAAAGATATAGGAAGTACTTAGTTGGAACAAGTATGTACGGTATTCCTTTGATAAAACAAAGTTGACCTCCTAATTCAAACAAGACAAATTTATAATATATTCCAGACAAACTGTTGAGTAGAAAGACATTGGAATCCTCTCGAAGTTGTGTACTGCGAAAACTGGTGAACGAATTAAAAGGTATTTAGGTAAAAGAACGACGAAGTGTAGTCGCTGGAGAACAGCGTACACCAAGATGGCGGCAGTGTGCCTCGTGGCATGGAATCTGATATTACCTCACCGTAGCCCTGGCAGTGACAGTGGCCCTCTCTCTTTCGCCCCTTCTCCTTTCTTCGTTCATTGCTTCGTCGTTCCTCCAGCGGAGTCCTCCTTTCCCGCCTTTCGAATGGCTTCGACCGTCACGTTGCGCCGCACCGCGTACTGTGCCATCGTTAATTACACTACGATCATGGTTATTTCTTCCTATTGTCTATGCAACAACATTCTTCGTTCAATTTCCCCGCTATTCAATTTTTTATTCCTTTCTTTCGACGATTCATATTTTTATAAATGTTTGATCGAACTATTTGGGAACCAGAAGAATGTAGTCAAGTTTATACCTATTTCTAATGTGTTTTAAAATATATTTTGTTGCTCACTGATTGTCAGATGATACTGAACTGACATAAAGCATTTGATTGTCTGGCGACTTATATTATATGAAAAGGATTCCAACGCTTGATGCCCTAACGAATGAATTACAAGTATGTCGTGCGTGAACTGCAATCGTGATGAAGTAATTGGCTCATTCATATTTACCAGTGATTTTTATTGCGAAAATTGTGCCACACGCGATCAAATGTATGATTATTGATGCTATGCTCGGAGGAAGTAATATTACGTAATTGTCAGTATCTTCGGTCTATCTTGTTAGGATTTATGTCAAAATACTATTTGCAAAAAATGGATCACTAATTTTGGGTCGAAAAATTGTTGGTCTTTGAACTACTGCAAAATATCGTTCAACAGTGTACCTGAGCTGAGTAGTTTATATATGCATATATTGTATATTCATACTTCCTCTTCGATGACGAAACGTCGGACTGATTTCCGCCCAAGTTTTATTTCCGGTCGAAAACCGAATTAGTATGATCACTGCGGTGCAATAAATTGTATTTTCTAGAGACGATAGCAATTCAGTTGAATTAAAAAATAACGTATCTAATTGTCAATTAAACTTCACGTATAAAATACGTTTCTTATTACTCGTTGGCTTCGGTTCAACGAACCGCAAGCTATGTCTCTGAAAATGTTCTATATTTTACACCTTGGGATGAGGAAAACAGAAGAATGTGTAGATAAGAAATCAGATTGCCTTCGCGAGAAAAAATAATTGAGATTCGAGCAAGGACTTTCGAGGGGAAGAAAACGGGATCGCGAAGGTCGAAACGTTCGAGTCGCTACACTCGGAGGTACCTTTACTCGTTAAGACCTCCGTAGCCCGTTCAGCTTGCGTGTCCTCTTCTCCTTCGATTCTTTCTCTTTTTCCCCTTTCTCTGTGTTCTCTTCTCTTTCTTTTCATCTTGTCTCGTTGCCGCTGTTCCTTCTTGTCGATCGAGCTCGTTGGACGCATACGGATCTCGATGGCGATGGCGAAGAAGAGCGGAGGGACACGGTCTTGCTGGTCCGCTCTAACTCGCGGTGTCCGGTAGGTGGGTGTGTAGGACATAGCGGACTTGTGCAGTCAAGGACACGTTCCGCTTGCTCGCGCGATCGCGCCTGTCCCTCTGTCGTCGTCTACCGATAAAGTCGATACTCCGCAATCGTAACTCCCGCGAAAAACCAATCCAAACCATTTTCGAACACTTCTCGCTCAGAAAGAATATGTTCTTGCGCTTTAGTACTTTGTGCAGTTGCAAAATCTAGAACATTCACTTGTTTCATAAAAAAATTAAGGAGCCAACTTATTATCTGGAAAATTTACAGCGGTACAATATATCTGACTACCCATTGATTTTATCGAGTATCAAAGTACCTTCGAAATGTTTAAAAATTATAGGCGCACAACTTGTTGCGTTGTTAATCCAACATGATATAAAGTATCCACTTAGGAGGTGGAGGTTTCTACAATTTTACAAGATAAATGGCGGAGCCGTATCGAACCGCCAGAGAAAATTACAAACCAACACTGGCTCGATCCTGTTGCTATCATCATCTTGCTACCAGCTTGATGCTCGTTCGCGTTCCTGGCTTCACAAGGCTTCGGTCTGCATGCCCAGTGTCGTTCCACGCGAGTTCGCATTGAAATTCCTCGATCGTCTTCGACCTCGTGCTCGCGTTTCAGTTGTCTTCATCTTCGTCTACGTCGTCGTCGTCGTCGTCGTCGTCGTCGTCGTCGTCGTCGTCGTTATTGTATCAGATTATTATTAAAACAACTTTTGTTGCTTGCTACATGATCGTTGAGCGAGACGAATTTTGCACGTCTTTCCTTTTCTTTGACTCTGTGCTGAACTTTATTGATGTGCCATATTTCGGCTGTTAAACACGATGAAAATGGAGACTACGGTACGGTTTCAGTACCGCTTCGTACCGTAAACTCACCACCGAGGATGCCAGTCGTGTTCAAGGATACATTTATCCTTTATCCTGTTAGAGAGCAGGAATGCCCAGTTCTCGGTGCAAGATTCCCAAGTTGGCTCGCGAAGCCAGCTCTGTTTTTTCAATTCATTAAGCGAGACGCAAACGAATCACTGTACAAACTCTGCACTTCTTTATGACTTAGGCTTTTCTGCTTATCGAAATAAAACAGTTTTAAATAGAGAAAAAAAGAATAGTAATACAGCGAAATAGTTGGGAAATGAAGAGGAAGGGGTGGATTGTCGAAGATTCCTTAATGTCCCGTGAGAGCCTGTAGATCGCGTCAGAGTCCACAAATGGAAGAAGAGGAGACAGGTAGAGGTAATACATGGAACGCAAGGGCCAGCGAAAAGAAGGGTAGAGAAGCAAGAACGAAAGGGGAAAAGAAGAGGAGAAGAACAGAGGGGAGAGAGGAAGTAAAGTGAATTAGCGAAGGTATACGACCGAAAAGGAGGCCACGATCGTCCGAGTAAACAAGTGTCTTGGCCACGAAGCGACACGGAGCGGAGCAGCTCCGACCAGTTCCATCTTTCTCGTCTTGTTCCGTCGTCACATTGCTTCCTTCTGTCGCCATAGCTTTTGAACATGCATACAGCTAGATCTTGGAATTGGCTGATTCAAGAACAAATTACATTTAGGAGTTCTCTGTTTGCTAACTTTTGATTAATCAGATCGTGCGGAGTTCTTCGGAGAACGAAATACCTTAGTACTTAAAGAAATGACTATTAACGCATTTTTATGAGTAATAGTTACGACAGTTTAATTATAACTAAATATCGGTGAAAGAAAAACAACAAATTATCAAGGTGTATCAAGACGGAATGGATGCTTAGGCAATCGCGCCTTTTTATGTCTCGCGATTTCATTGCACACAGAAAACACGTGGATGTCGGTTTACAAGAGTGCAGTCTCCCGCGTCCACATCGTTCTCGATCGCTTGAATTAAACGTGATCTTTCCTCGTTTTTCTTCTGCTTCCGTTGGCTATTCCTCTCTGTCCTTCCTCCGTCAAGATCAAGGTTCCGCGGCATTAGCATGATCGTTGCGCGAGAAAACGATCTGGGTTAACGCGCGTGCGAAGACAAGCGAAACACGTTATTCGCTTTTAAATCTGCAAAGGAGTGTGCGCGCTGGACGAGTCATGGTCAACTGCTTACTACATATGCGGTAAAGTAAGGAGCGATAAAGTTTTAAGAATTCCTAAAAAGTCCTAAACTAAATTAAGTTCGACAAACCTTCTCTAAAACTCGTGAAAAAAAGAAATACGAATATTGGTGCGATTGCGAGAAATAGGGAATTTGAAAGAGCAACAAATACCTAACTGAAATCGGTAGGAACGCGTGTATATGATCACGTATAATAACAGGAGTCCGGTTAGAGCAACCGGCTTTGATTCGAGGTGTGCATGTGAGTCAGTAAGACGTTTGCTCTGTATGCCACACCCCGAAATGCATTTTGCATTCCGTACCACACTGCAATAGTAAGTACGAACGACGCATTCCTCAGGGACCTGCACCGGCTTTCGCTGCAAGGTGAAACACTTCCGTCTGATAACTACATTGCTGTTTCATCTTTTCAACAATACGGTGCTTCAGCAAGTAGAATGTGTTCGCTGTTTTTCTTCATTTTCAAATTATAAACTTTATATGTGTATTCTCCGTTAGTGTAATTAAACATTATTAGTCTAACATTATGTTCGTGGTGCTTTCAATGTTTCCACTTGACCATAGGCATACCTTCTGACGCGAAGGTATTTACGTACTATATCGAAACGATGGAGAACGATGATCTTGATCAGGAGTAAGTACGCATGTGTATTTCTTCAAGTATACAGAGTGTTCCATCCGATCTGTTCGTTTCTTAGAAAAAAGTACAGTGCAATTTCGACGGCACGGTATCAAAATTATTTGGCATAATTTTTTAAAAAACCAATTGGGTCACTCCATCCTGGCATTTACTACGCATCAGCAGATCTAACTGACGTCACTTTTTTACCATCATCGAAGCATAGGTTCTGATGCTACTAATTCTTTTAAGAGATATTAGATACTAAATTTAATGTTGAAATTTAATTTTGCGTTGACTTTTATGAAACACCATGTACGTGGCCGCGTATAACTGTTGGTGTCACACACGGAGAAAACGGTCAAGGCCATCGTACGTGTGTGGCTGAGCTTGGTGCATGGAGAACGCTAGAAAGCAACGATGGCTGCCGCGTCTTCCGATCTCCTTCGGCGTTAAACTCGACCTTCGGGGAGCACGGTCGCGATTGCCCACTAATGGAATCGTGCCTCGTCGAGGGTGACCTCGCAAAAACGCCGCCAGACTTATCCCTAAACGGCCAAGTCACGCTGAATTACGGTAAACTAATTTACTTGCCACAATAAATTCCACTTTGTTCATTGTTATTGGCCGATCTCGATCTTAGCTTATGAACCAGAACAAAAAGGAGTAAGGAAAATATTGGATACAAAAATTACTGTAAATGAATTCTGACAAGATAATTTACGAGAGGATAAGTGCAAGTACTGTTGCATGTTCTTTTGTTCTGTCCCTTGGTCCCTAAGGAACAACGCCGAGGAAATCTTGTAAATTTCAGGAAATTCCTGAATTGCGTTACCCATAAAATACTCTCCCAAATGTTACGCAGTTTCGTAAGAAGACAAAGAGTTGGTATGGAACTAACAATAAATAGCTTTGAAAATTTTTCCAAAGGTCTAGGGACCGTATCGATCCGGATCGTATTTTAACGAGAAGGAGTCAAACCGGAGAACCATTTCGTGTCCCCGAAAATAGATCGCGGATTACCCTTCGGAACCATTATAAACCGTAGGTAACCCGGAAGGAAAGGTGAAAATATTGAAGTATTGAAAGGATTCGACCTAACACGCCGTAATACTGCTCAGCCGGCTGCTTTAACCATGCTGTTGGTCAAAATATAATTTGTCCATCGACTAGAAAATATCGGAAACTTTACGATACGGCAATAACCGTTCCCCATTCATTTGGTTTTGCGGCGTTTGCCTGCGCGGTCGAATGCTTAATAGCCCCCAATTAAATTAGGAATAATCAGGTCAAAAGTAACGTTGTGCCTTACCCTTCAATCGAAGCTATTCGTTGAAGATAAAGGCCACTACCAAGAGGGTAATAGTCTCTACCTTTAAATAACCGTTTTCTACGATATCTATTTGGCAACAATGGGCGACTGGGCGTTGTTTGCAAACTATGAATTACCATAAACTCGAAGGAAGTTGTTCATTTTAGACTCGTGGGAATTTGTCAGCTTCAAGTTGGTAAATCATGAGAAGATCATAGTCTTACAATTATACCAAGCATGGTAACGTAGGTGCTCCGAGGTCTGACAATGAAGAAAGGTATCGAAGACACAAGAAAATCGAGACAAAGTAATGATAAAAGAGTTGTACGTATGCGAAGCCACAGTCTTATTCTCGTTTCTTCAAGCGAATCTAAGCTTCTCTACGACGTACGTTCCGCTGTGCGGTTCTACGTTAAAAATTCTTTATCCTGTTGAAAAAATTTCTTGGTCGACGAGGTAGAACGTCCGATAAGTATGCGCAGAAAGAATCGCGAACGCGTATCGTAGAAATTCCATCAGAATCGCAGCAGAACATAGCAACAACCCCAACGCCGTGCGTAAAACATTGATCGATTCGAAGGTACGACAAAGAACGAGTTGAAGTACACCGGAGAAAGAAAATCTTGAATCATCGCATTGGTCGAGAGTCGGAGATGATGGTCGAGGCGAAGGCAGAGGAGAGCGTGGAATCGAAAAGGCAGGCAGTGAGAAATATCGGGTAAGAAGAGGTAATGAGCCGAAGCGAAGGCACTCGCGACGCTCGCTCGGTAGAAAACCTGGAGTCTCGAGCGGAGCCAGCCGTCCGAAGGTGAGCTTGCAGTGCAGGGCCAAGCGAGGCGAGCTGAGACGAGGCGAAGCGAACCGAACGAGCGAACGAACCGAGCCAAGCGACGTGGATACAAGAGCGTTGTTAGGTCATTGACTGCCGGTGGGCACCGGTCCGCGAGCATCCAAGGACAGCCGCTCCGACGCCTCGCGATCGCTCCTCTTTCTTCCTCTACCAACCTCTATCAACCTCTATCAACCTCTCTCTCATCTCCCTTATCTTTTCGTACTCTCCTTTTTCTATTCTCCACTGTTCCTCTTCCTTTCGAAAAAAACCTCCCGCCAATGGCTACCTCAGGGACGACTTTATTATTAATCGCGTTCAGCAATTCATGTCACTTGCTATCGGAGAAGTTGAACAGTTCGAATCGTTCGTGGGTCGCATAGAACTTGTATGTTCCATGATGCGTTTAACGAGATAATCGAGGCGTAATACAATTCCCCATAATGATGCAACTGTGTGCCGTCTTAGGGTGAACGCTAACGTAACGACAGCTGACCGAACTGTGAACTAACTGTTTGCCAACCATTCCCTGACCATGCGTGAACTTGTCATTTTTTTAGCACGGATCCAAGCTTGAGAGATAGAAGTACGAATGACACTGCAGACTCTGCAAGAGAAATATGTAAAGCATCGATCGGGATAGCATTATGTGTTCCCTTTATATTGCGTACGAAGCATCAGGATATATTGACCAAAAAAGAAAAAAATAACACATGAATGCGAAGAATTGAAAGAAGCGTTTTTGCACAATAGACATTGGAATTATGAAGAAAGGGTAACGTAGGATACATGCTGGTCACCGCTTATTCGTGCCACACGCATTTCCGTTTCCCTGTTTTTCGTATTGACCACTCGCTTTACCAAAACCCTGCATGAAAATTGCGAAGAGTATCAACCAAACGTTCTTACTGCCTGGGAATTTCAAGGTGTACCAAATGCTTCATATACATACATATATGTTCTAATTCCGCTCCATTTTGCTAGCTAAAATCGGGGCCTTTTTCCACCCACTTGGCGACAGATGCCGTGCTCTTCCTTGTACAGGAAAAATCTGGGTCGTCATAATAACGCTGTTCACGCCAGGAACTGGCCTGAAAGGGGTTTCGATGGTATTTTCAGCGGCAAGAAAAGGGGATCGTGAATATTGAATGGATTCGTTTTCTGTAGACGGTTGAAAAGAGTTTTCTATAGGGTCGAACCGCGTATCGACCTTGCATGAGAACCAGATCAGTTTCGTGAGAAAGAAATACCAGTGGTAGGTTGAAAAAACGAATCGTTAAAACTTTTTCGAGTGACGAGATTGTAGCCTTAATATTTGAAGTTGTTCGAAAGGTAGACACCGAAGTAAACGAAGATTGATTCTACGACAAGTATCTTTTCTTTGGGGAACTCTATTGGCATATACTGGATGATATTCCTACCTAATGATACCTGAAAATTGGACGCCTAGTGTGGGAGAACTGAAAGATGATCAGGATTACAACACCCAGATTAAGATGGGGTTAACCAAACCTCTCTTTTCTGGAGAAGCTCGAAGACCTCGAACAATGGAGCCAGTTGTTGGTGACTCGAGTAATTTATAGCATGAATTTGGCTTGGAAGCTTATTTGGTAAATTATCGTTAGAGGATGGAAGTCACTTTGGTGACCGCTGTTTGTGGGCTTCTTGCTAAGACCTTAACCCTTTGGGCCCACCTTATTTTCCCAATAGCCAATAATATTTGAAAAGGTATTGAATCGTCAACAAGCTACAACCTTGACGCTGTTCCGACAGTTTTATAACAAAGCGACACAGTGCTTCTGCGGATGGTCCAGATGTCATGTCGGAAAGTTGCACAATAATTCTCAAAAATTACGTCACAAGCCGGTGGCACAAGAGGTACCTTGCAGGAATTTATAACGGAACTCGATTTCGTCATTCAAGATTCAGCGGCCGTTCGTACGTGTTTGAGTTTATTTTTAGAAACCTGGTACGCTTGTCTTCTTACGAAGCTTATCCCTGTGAAAAACAAAGGATGCCTTTTGTTTTTTAGGAATACGAGAATTTCGTACAGAAAAATGTTACGAATCAACCCTCTTTGCAAGAAATCACTCTTCTTGGTTTGGAAGAAAAAAACTGCTAATCGTAATGGACAGGTGAAGATGAGTGTAGACAGTCGAAAACAACCTCGAAAGCAAGATTGCAGTATAAAAAAGATAAGTAATAAGGGAATAACGTGTTTTAACTTGTTGAAATGAAGCCAAGCAATTAACGGAGATACGTAAAGGGAATGGCTGTAAAAAAATTCAACGAAAAATCAGCAGAAATGATCGAGTTTGTTGATTAAGAAGCAGGTTCTCTTTAATCATTCCTCCAACAGACCAAGTATTCTCGAAGACGAATAATTAAATCAAGGATTTACTTTCTATTCGTTTATGTATAATCAAGACTTCGAAATCAATCGTGATTTTCAATTTCCTGCAAGACCAAGTTTTCCCACAAGGTGTGCCCACGGAATAGGGAACAGAAATATCGAATATACCGCTGTAAGGTGCTACTGAAGAGCACAGGATATGGTAGGATAACCTAGAACCACCTGTCCCTCTCTCCCACGCTTCTATAGGTTGGACCGATGGATGGATGGACGGATGGTCTCCAATACGGGAACCTACGAGGATATCGGGTAAGGGGAGCGAAAAATAGATCTTCCAGCGTAGCTACCCCCGTCTGCGCCCTTTCTTTTTCATTCCATTAGGACAAAGGAGGAAATTTCATTGGAGAAACTTCCTTCCTACGCTCGAACAAAATCGATCGAATTTCGATCGGGTCCAATTCTATACGAAGTTTCCTTTCAAACCTATAGATTGTGATTGGATATAAATATTTTTAAAAAATCATCGTTCTCTTGTTCTGGTTCAATCAGACTCTGTTAAAGTGTAATCTATGGATTACGTGATTAATTAACTTAAACTCAAAAACATACTCCGCCCGTATCTATCGTGAATCCCACCTTTGAGCATTTTAGGGAAGACTTATGTAAATTTACTTCGTTTGCTAGATCAACACAAGAACCAACAGAGCATCTAACGCGCTCTTATGTATGGCCATGTAAAATATCGAATGACTCCTTTGTGGTTTGAAATATTTGCTCGTCCAATAGGTGGCCTGAAGCGGAACAGAATTCACTGAGGCTTAATATTTTTTATAGAAAATTGCTATCGCATTCAAACTTATTCGTATCTACTAATTTCCATATAATGTGCGGTGATCACGTCAAGTTACATATTTTTTGTCAAAATTTCGCAAGAAGTAAAGCAGGTAAGAATCCAGTTTCATGACTGTTCTAATTTTCGTATGCATTTCCAGGTATGCCTACCTGTCGCGCCCACGACACTTTCACAACCTTCCTAAAATTCTGTATAGAGGGCAATAAATGAGAATTTTTCCGAGGCGACCCTCCAAGCGAGTCTAATAACCAAAATTAGGTAGTTGCTTACCCGCCGTTAACCATTTTTAAGCCTTTCCTACTGTCCGTAACGGAGTCGGCGGTTTTTTTGGGCAATGTTCTTTCACGCCAAGGAAATCCTCCAGTCGACCGATTGCAAACCCTTTTTTATGGGGGATCTTGGCATTTTCAGTGGCCAAAACTAGCTAAAGGGTAAATCGCTATAATGCAGAAAGTTTTATGGCCAACCATCGGCCAGTACAATTCGAAGCAGTAGAATAGCAGGCTTCGTTTTAACATTTTCGTATTTTTCCCATCTTCTTCTCTCTAACTTTTACGATTTTCTTCTTCGCAATGTTTTCCACTGCGATATTGAAGCTTTATTATGTCTGATATTTGTAGATAGGATACGTTCGAATGGATTTTCTTTACATGATAATGTAACAAATTAAATTCGTTAACGACAATAATTAAGTAACCTTTAGATGCATTGATGAGTATTCACTCATAATGGGTTCAACGATTAACGACCTCCGAATCGGTCTACCCTTAAAATGTAGAGTACCATTAGTTCTGAAAATGTAGCATTATCTGCACGTTTCTGTGTTTTCGTCATCCGTCAAAGACGATTTAAACGAAAATTATTAGTCGAAAGTTTTTCAAAAACCACATTGCACCAGCATAAACTGAAAAAATGTGACTTCGCTTATGAGGTACTTAACTTTTGGTTTTTGCATCGCAGAAAAACTGCGCCCTTCGTAATAAGCTTTAATCTAGAGTGACAGAAAAAGATCTTGAAAAACTAATAATGTTTCAACAGCAAAAAGTACGCGGTCGAAGATACAACTGAGCAACAGTCCGAAAAAGCGGAAGAAAAAGTTGACTCTGCGTGTAACTAGAGGGATTAGCTAGGAAATGGCAATCGTTCCAGGGTGGTTTACAACATGCACGAAGGGTTAAGAGAAACTATGGATTACCCTTTCAAATCGAACCGTCACCCTTCCTCGTTTTTTTCTTCTTTTTTTTCTCTCGGTAAAGCTAGAGGATTAGTAGAAGTTCTGAGAACCTTCAACACTTAAAGAACCAATAATATTTTAGCTGTTAATAAAGAATTGAGGAAATAGCAAATCAATTGGATTATTCTAAAATAATTTAATTTTAATGTATTTTTTTGCACATATGATAACCACAGATATTCGATTGCAGTTATTACGGGGAGAAATGTTATTAAAACTTACTAAAAGCTGAAAAAACCCAAACCCTCCGGGCGTTGGGTCAGCCACTGTTCATGATGTCATTCAACGACATACCGAAGAGACTGGTTATTGAAGGCAAGCAGAAAAAAATGTGAAGGGGTCAAAGGATTAAGTCGATTATCGTGTCTTTAATGACGGTCACATCTTGAAGGGTTAGAGAAAGAGGTAGAAAGGTAATTTAGGAATACTTTCCTGAACCGTACGAAGTCAGAAAAGAATAATTTATCTTTAACGAGCGGAAAGGTGAACGTTTTTTCAACGATTCATTGATTTTATACGTTGCAGTTTCACTGTTAAACATGGTATTTTCTCTATGAAGGAGATAAAGACGGATTCGTAGGGAAAAGGAAAGTTGGCAGGTTCATCAAGATAAAAATTATGTAAGGCTTGTGGCACTGCGCGATGGAACAGTGAAATCGAAAATGGTACATTGCACGTCGTGTCGTGAAGAATGTACGATGAATGTCGAGAAGGAAAGGCATCCTTGATCGTTTCCCGCACTCCTTCGTTGTCCTGCAAGCCGGTTCACTGACACCGCGCCGTCGTCAACGAATCCGCCACTGTCAAGGTCTGCCGTTTCTCCTCGATGCTGCTGCTCTGTCAGGCGGCTTATTTACCTGCGATAATCGACATACCTTACCATAAGCAATACTTCTATTCTCTTTATCCATTAATTACATTACTGTGAAAATGTCTTCGGCGCTTATTCAGTATAGCATAGTTTTGAAAAGATTTTCTCAGACGGCAGGGTGGAACATATGTTATATTTATGAGTTGGACCTTTGGAAAAACGATCTATAATTTAGAAATGAAGCTCACGTTCATCGCGCAAGAGCTTCTCTGGTCAAAGGATCTAAATCTTACCCCTAATTGATTCTTTTTTCCCCAAGGCTGACCGTTTAAATTTACTATCCTCATGATTATCCCTGGTTTATGAAAAAATGAACGAATAGCTTCCGAAACCGGACCGCGTTCCACCTTCGTCATCCATATGGTGCAATTCATTGTAGTTTGAAGCTAGACAAGGACATGTCCAAGTTTTATTTGCCTGGCGTAAAAATCAAAATGTCGAAGAATCTCTTACTCGTACTTTCTTCTTCGATGAGCATTTTCCTCCATGTGCATTCGGACGATGACAATGGTGAGCTTTAAATCGTCCCACACGTACGTGCAGCAATCTCTGGTGCACAATCGGTACCGCAAGTACCCAGAGACACGACTTACTCGGTTCACTTTTGCTGGTTAACGGTAAGTCTGTCAAGAGTCAGTGAGTCAACGAGTCAACCGGGGCGCTTGGCTGCTCCCCCACGCGCTCGATCGCTCGAGAATCGATCTTCCTACGTGCGCAACCATGGATACATACCTATACACACGCTTCCCTATTCTGCTTTATTTTCAGTTTCCTTTTTCTGTATAGCCTACAATGCGTCTGTCTTCCTACCTTCCTTCTTGCTCTCTCCGTTCGTATTTCTTGAAAAATTCACGGTGACTCAATTCTTATAGGTACGCTTCATTTCTTCTCTTTGCTTTCTTTATCTTGAATATTCCAGATTTTTCTGCTCCTTGATTTTGGCCTCGCCATATGGTCATGACGATTCTTGTGTAAAAGTAGGTCGCATGAGAGAAGAATCCTTGAATACTTTTGGTATCTCCTTTACTTTAGGCTGATGACTCACAAAAGAAGCACCTATGAGTCTTGTTTCTGTCCAATCACAAGGCAGATATTTATACAGATTTTACAAACAGATCGTTCCGTTCAGTTTCCTTCCTCGAGCTTTCCCATCTTATGGAAAAGGGTTTCCGTGAGTAGAGATTCTGGGTGAAATGGAGACTAATTAAAGTGTGAGCAAGAATGAAGAGATAATAGCGTGGAAAGATAGAAGAAGCAGGTAACGCGAATGCTGCAAGAAGTTGCCGCGCGTTGGGTAACTGTATTCCTGCTTCTACTATGTTTTGTCCTTCCCTTCCTCCATGTCCTTTCATGCTTCTTTTTTACCTGGTATCCTTGATCATGAGAAATGGAAAGATCTAGGTTTCTCATGAGCGAACAATGTCGTATTTTTATTGTTCTTGTTAGTTAAAACGAACAATTACACTTCAACATTTTAAAAAATATGGAAACGACAAAAAAAGGATAACTGCATAAAAATAGTTCTGTCGAGTGTGTTTAAAGTCGGAGCGAGTAGGTACATGATTTGCTTCACATTCTTCAAGTCACGGAGATCAATATTCGAATTGAAAAACGATCCAGACGAATAATCGAGGTGTCAGGCTCGATGTCGATTACGCAACTGCGAAACACCTTGTTTTCTTCGATCGATGTACCTCGGATGTACTCGACCTCGGTTACATCGGTTCGTTTGCGTTATCGAATGATAATTGGAGTTTCCATAGTATTTTTCATGTACAGCTTACTCCCTATAAACTGGCCCTTCGACTTAGGGTGATTTTTTCCAATGGGTACACAAAAAAGTGATATTACAGCAGACACCTAAATACATACTATAGTATGACAGTTTGATTCAGCAGGAGCCATCGGTATAAAAATAATTTGGAATAGTTTTCAGAGTGTTGATGTGAAATGAAACGGTATGACGGCATGAAATCTGCGGAATAATCGGGAAACGAAACGAGAACCAGCAGAGACGCGTAACCGGACACAGTGTCTGGTGGAGAAGAGGAATTAACGGCGAACCACGTAAACGATACGATTTACAGATGAGAGAGTCAAAGCCCGGTGTTTTCCATTTCATCTGTTTACTTACAGAATTTCCCTCCGCCGAGCTACGCCGCGCCGCGTGCCAGTTGTTCACTTTTCGCCTCGGTCAACGGGTGCATACCTATATGCACCTATGCTTCTTGCATCGCATCGATTGCGATTATGCCGTCGTCGCATTCGATCCTATGCGCTAATTCTTTCAACATTCCAATGTCCAACTTACTAGGTGGATATTTGAACTCCCTACTGCAAACGATCGTAAATGAAAGAAACGAGTATGTAGTTTTTAGATACCCTTAAGGGATTCGGTGAAAAATGCGGTAGCGATAGTTGCGGATGGTGGATCATCATCGAGAATCACTGAAAAGCAAAAAACGAAACAGGTGGTCGTTTGATCGAACTCCTCGACAAGCTCGGTCGACCTAATTTCCGGATACTAACCCTCCCCCTCTATGACCGATGACGCAACTTGCCGGTGTCCAAGTTCCTCGTCCTCAGACGTGCGCGCGTGCGCGTTCAAGAGAGTGTTGCGGCGAAGCGGAGGAAAACCACGAGGAAGTCGAGTGACTTGGTCGTTCGTTGGGTGACTCGAATGCCATCCACGTCGCCGACCATCGACATCGCCACCACCGTCACCGCGACCGTACATACTTATTCGCGCGGTAATAATTCGATGACAGGGTCGAGCGTAGCTGTGGTGTCACCGTATGCGCCGTCACGAGGAACGCACACATGAGCAGCCGTAGTAACAGGAAACAGATACACGCTTAGGGGACGCGTGTTCAGGAGGCTACAACAGGCTGTGGCGAGGCTCTGAGAGTGGGTTCATCGGACGCCAGCGGCCGCGGATTTACCGTTACATCTTCTTGGCGAAACCCAGAGTCTACGCTCTGCCATGCCGTTCCCTCTTCCCTCTTCCCTCTTCCCTCTTCCCTCTTCCCTCTTCCCTCTTCCTTCCCCTTCCATCCTTGCATCTCCTCCCTTCTGTTCCTGCTACTGAATTCCAGTGTCCGTCGTCGGCCAGCTAGACCCCTCGCGGAGAACCGGAAACGCGAATGTCCCCCGATCGACTCAGAGGAAACTATGAGGTTCGCTGATTTTCCGGGTCACGGAACCAGTCGTTTTGGGATTCTGCGCGTTATCTTGCTACATACGCGACTATAGGTATGTACTGTCTATAAGTAGAGAGTTCCTGGTTCGGAGCATGTGGTTGCACTGCGATATACAGGGTGAGTTGCTTTAAATCAACCGCCTTTATCTCTCCTGGAATTCTACTTTAACCACGTGTACTTTCTTTAACGTATAGATACCTCTTTACTTTGGTCGCTCTCTATACATTTGGCAAAGCAATTCCAGAAAGAACACCCTCGATGAATATGTAAATTACGCACCTTTCGCGAGCTGCGATATTGGATAATATGCAAACGCGCTGTCCTTTTCAATATATTGACTTCGGTCGTTTTACCTTCTGATTCTAAGAAAATGTTCCAGTTCTGTTTGCGGCGCGAAGCAAGGTACGCACAAACGTCTCGAGAACTGATTTAAAAGTCTAGATTCTAGGCTGTTTGGAATTTAAAGATCTGGGGATTTCTAGTGTCAAGGTTTTCTCGACTCCTTCTTGACCTCCTTCACCGTCGAAACGAGCGCGGAGAATTTAATATGCGAGGAAAAAAGAAACGACGGGAAGATGATACGAAGGAAAATTCCAAGTTTGAAAAATTCAGAGGTTATTCTCCTATCCGTTCCACGTTCTGTCAGTCATGTGGAACGTTCTAGTCACTTTTCGATCAATCCAAGTGGCACTGTGACTCGAAGCAATCGATCTTGTGTGAGATCTTGCGACTGATATCTGCTATCCAGACTTTTGTTGCTTTTTTCGATCAACGAGAAGCTTGTTAAGAAATCCTCTGGTCCTTGTCCTCTACGGTTGCGAAGTTCGAAAACATGATTCGAAATACAAATGTTCGTACTTTGATCGATATAGCTAACGAAAGCAAGGAGAATTTGCATCATCGACATTCTAACGTTTCCTAGAACGATGATGATGAACCTTGGTGAAGAGTGACTCACGTAGATAGATATCCCAGAATTTGAGCATTAAGTAGAACTTTAGATTCTGTAGAGAAGTTTAATCGACATGATTCACGCATAATTCATGCTTCTCTTAAGAAATAAAATACTTTTCTTTTGTCCAATGTCTGAAAGAAGACACGACTGAAAGACATTTTTGAAGGAAAATTTCCAGAAAGAAGTTCCTGGTCGCAGGGTAATCGAACGAATGAGGAAACGAGTTGTCGGTACTTGTTTTTCTGGGCGTAAGGCTATAGCCACCTGTACATGCCCCCAACCTTCTACTTTACTTTCTTCGTGGTTCCGTTAAATACCTGTCACTGTATGTGATCGCAAATCCACGTGCGGAGGTCAACTTGCGTCAGGTTAAGGTTTCGTCCGTTTCTCCTCACTTGGCACCCTCTTCTCCCTCTGTCACGCGTGCATGCATACTTTACCTACACGCGCAGATGCTTCTCTTCGATCAGGTCGACTGTTTCTTTCGAAGGAACAATTACTGACGATGTCCACGGAAGTGTGAATTAATACAGAAATTTAAGGAGATATTCTATAATAGAGTTGCTGCAGAACAACAATATTGCAAATTGCACATAGATAGTACTCAAAGAGTACAGCTGAAAAAAAGTGTAGAATTTAATGAGCGATTGTTCGCAGAAATCTGTTCAAGGGCAAACTGTTAGGGTTACGACGCGTTGGTGCTCTCAAGCAATACAAGCAGATGGTCACCACGAAGAACCGTTTCTCGCACACTCGATACCGCTCGTTCGAGAGTGAAACCAGTTGTTCCGATTTCGATCGGACTCTCCTAAGATGTCTTCGTTTCCCCCTTAGTTTTCCTTTCATTTTTACCACTTCTCCCTTTTTCATCTTTACTCCTTTTTTCTTTCTCTCGACAGCAGTCTCTGAAAATACAAATGAACGATTTTTGCGAAAACTCATGAAAAATTCTCGACAATTTTACGAATTAGCGCAACAGGAAGGCAAATTAGATGCCATTATGCTGGTACCCGCTGACTTCCTAGATATGTACGCATTGTGACCGTGTATGCTGGTTTGAAAGCTCGATAAGCCGCGATCGATCGAACGAAACAGGTCGATTGTACATTTCCGGTATTCTTCTTCCTCAAAATAGGGAATATTGTATTATTATAATTTCAACATCAATGGTAATATCCCTAGAAATTGTAATAATATTGTCGAACCAGATGTGCAAGATCTTTTACCACATGGTGCGTCACGATGCAAAGAAGCAATACTTGTTTTTTATTTTCAGTATTGAAAATATGTACACAGAAGAGCGATGGGGAAGATATCGTAATCGCTGCCGTGCCTACGGTAATTTGTGCTTGAGAAGAAAATGTAGAAAAAATGCTTGGCTTCAGAACAATGCGATTCGCGTACAGTCGCACCGTGTCAGAGTAATAATTTTTCCAGGGACAGGAAAATCATGGTTCGTGATGGAAGGTGGAGCGCGCGGTCATGGGAAGACAAGGTTGGGAAGAAAAAGGGGTAGGTACTTCCTTCTCCGTGTAAGCGTTGACTGCACTCTGTATCGAGGGTTTTGGCTTAGCGCGCGAATATGGTCGCGAGCGTGCTTGCGTGTACGTGTATACGAGCGGAGGAGACCAGGTAACAGCGTTCCCGTGTTACCGGTCTGCCGCGGCCACTGTAATTTATTTAATGTAAGCGGCACACCGTCGCGTATGCGCACCGCCGCGCACCTTACCATTCTGTGTGCGACCAAGTCCATGTATGCTACCTGCGCGTACTTACTCTTACACGCAACTCGTCATTACGCGGTTGTCTGGCTGTTAGCTGGCGGCTTCGTAATACGCGAAACGTGGAAAGATACTTTCATAGAACCTCTGGTAAAAATCCCCTGGGCTGGTGCTGATGAAACGATAGAATTCGATGAGGGGTCTCACAGTTTCACTGGGACATCGCTTAGACAGTTCCTTAATACTGTAATAGACTGCAGAATGACGCCATTCAAATTGAAACGGGTTGATCCCCAAGTATTCGTACAGATGGTGTTCTTCCCACGAAAGGGCTTCGCTGCTGATGAGGAATTTACAAAAATCCCGTGTTAGGATTAGTACTTGATTTCTACCCTTTGGACATATCTCCAAAGTATCAAGTTCCCAGAAATTTCCATGGGTTGTGCAACTGCGACCACATATACTTATTCCTGAAATGTTGCCAGAAAAAAACGAGAAACTGAGAAACGTAACCGCGAATCGGTGAGTTCCTTCGTTTCTTCGTGCGCGAGTACACCGAAGCCTCCGCCTTCTCTTCGTCGACTCGATCTTTTCCCTCTCTCTTTCTCTCGTTCCTTCTCCTTTCTTCTTTCCCTGGAGTTCTTGAGGTCAGGACCGTGATCGTGCCTCACCTTCCTTCCCGTTCCTCGGCATCGAGCATTCGTTGGCCTCGCCTTCGTAGATCCTCTTGCGAGGTTACGACGTTCCCCCGCGATAACTTCGACCTTCTCCCGATAACGCTTCTGTTCCCATGCGTCGATCTACGTTTTTCCATAATTCTCTCAATTTATCGATGCAACGATACAATAACTACTTATGGAGAAGTCAAGATAAATTAGAAGAATTTGATGAAATAGAGAAAGGTGGATCTTGATGTAAACGACAACGCAATAAGAAACCTACATAGACGTTTTTCGTGGAAAGATGGTTTATCGAGAGATAGGTACGGAAGATGGTAAAACGTTGGTGAAGGTTGTTGAAGAACTCGACTGATTCGAGATGGAACGGTTACGGAAAATTACGTTGTTACGAGGAGCTGCATCGTGGTGGTGGTGTATGCTCGAGCGAACGCGACACATCCACCATTAAGAGTCCTCGACGGAAGAGTCCCTTAATTGGTCAAGCTGGCAGACTACCGCGGGAAGTGTACGGGACTTAAAGACGTGTCTTCGTCGCGCCTGCGTGTATGTGATGTGCGAAGTGCATGCACGCGCGAACGTACATGCTCGTCTCTATCGTAGCTACACGAAAGGAGCCTTTGTTTCTCGCATACCAACACTTTTCGTGTTTCTTTCGCAAAGCTAGAAGAACGCAGAAACAAGCTCGTTCCTTTCGTCCCTGGCTCATCATCCAACGCTTTTAGCTCGAACAGCGATAACGGTATAACAACTTGCGTCCCAGCTACTGGGAAACCGTCTCGACGACTTTCGACTTGCCACGCGCGAATTCGAATTCCCCTGATCTTAATGTTTCTGTGCTTCAACAAGGAACGAGTTTAGATCGTTAATTATGCCAAAAGCCGCGTATTAAGACACTCAACTGCCAGAGTTGCGTGTATGGTGTCCGGTATGGGGGGTCAAAGGGCGTCTTCGAGTTCACGAGAAAGACCCCTCGACAGAATCGTGAGAGAATCGTCGGTGAAGATCTTTCCTCGAGTTCTCGAATGAGAATCGAGCTGGTGCGCGACAAGCAGGGTACAAGAAAAATCCACGGTGATTACGTAACGCGAGTCACGATGTATGTCCGCTGGTCGCAACGAAAGGGACGCGAGTGACGCGAGTGACGCGAGTGACGAGCAACGACCGGAACTGTCGGGGCCGATGGCACTGAACTTGAAGAGATAGAGACGGCTCGACGATGAACGCTGAAGGAAGCCGACTAGCAGGACGTCGACTAGCAGTCGCCGTGAACGTTCGCTTCCGTGACTAATGACAGTCTTGAATCTTAGCGGCATCCGCGAGAATGATGATCATCGAGGCAGCGAGGACAGTTCTGACTATACAGCTAGAAGCAGAAAATGCGTTGCGTCGCTGAGCGGAACCTGGCGCGGCGATGAGAAAAGCGCACCGTACCTGGGCCTTGGTGCAAGGCTCACGGGATTTTCGGCAGGCGACCGGGGGCGTCTCCGCGTCCACTTTCTTCCAGGGCGTCGCTCTGTCATTGTGAGCGACGGATCTTCCGCGCGTCCACTCGCGCGAACAATAGCCTCGACCGAGCACCGAAACAGCCGGCTTTGTTCGAACGCGTCTGCCTCAGCGTGGTGCCCGACCCGCCGACAAACCGGAGGATTAAACGTGCCAATAAATTTTGCAGGGATTACGAAACAATCGACTTCGCTCGTCGCCGAGCACCGAGTCACCTCGACGATCCACCAATTGGGCGCGCGACACCCTAATTAACTGCTCGCCTCGTTACGACCTTCTCTTCGCGTCATAACGAGGATTTCCGAAATGCCTTTCGCCGAAGAAAATTAGCTGTTTGTGGGCGTTCTCAACATACCACAACTTTTCGTCTTCGTGGAACAGATAGTGTACCATTTTACATTGCGTACCTAATGGGTTGCAGTGCTCTTGGTAGACGCAGGTGTACTCACGAAAATATTGCATAATCCCTGGGTCAATATATGAAAACGCGTAATCGGTCGAATAGAGTGCAGGTTACGCGAAGAAGGTTTTTCAGCGCGGTGTCGTCATTCCTTGCCACGCGCTGCGTCTTGTTCCAAGTTTTCCCAAGAATACGTAACAGTTCTTTCATAGCTGTTGAACGGCATAGACGATTGTAGGTACAGTGGTACTGCAAACATGCGGCCCCGCCGCGCCGCGCCGCGCCGCGCCGTTTCTCCTCTTCTGGAAACGTGTTCGCGGCACGGCAACCAACAAGAGTTGCATAAGTGTTTCTCTCGCCTCGATCTCGACCTTGACTTTGACTCTTGATTACGACCACGATCACGACCGCGATCGCGACCACGACCAACCAGCGACGCCAGCCAACGACGAACGGTTTCGTAAGACACGTATGTCTGGTCGAACGCTGCTCGTGATACTACGCCGCCGGTTTCAATGTAATAAGTATTTTCGAATAGAATAATGTACGTATGTATATGTTCCCTAGTGATACATACATACTTACTCAGATGTATGTAGTTATTTACAGTTAGCCTTTTTTGGAAGAAAGGTGGCCCATGATTGCAACGTCCAGATTTAGTAGAGGTGAAGGGAGGAGGATTACCTCAAATTTACTTTGCGATCAAATTTCAGTTGCAATGAAATTTCCAGAGGAGGCGTTCACTCTTGAACTTCATTCACCTCCGGGGGGTATCTTCAGGTAGACGCACTGGTGTTACCTGGCAAATGCATTATCGTTACGCAGTAAGTAATCAAGGTAGAGTGACGCTCTACAAAGGATGGAGAAAGACATGGGAGTCGGCGAGTTAACAAGGGAGCTCTTCAAGATGAGAGAAAGTAGGCTCTCCTCTTGTCGGACCACTTTTGATGAAACATTCGTTCGCTTTTTAAATCGTATTGATATCGACGATTGGCTATAAATCAACAGTATCTCCGTAATTGCGCACGCAAACGATCCTCTGGTTTTTATTCGTATTTTTTCGATAGCATCGTATATACTTGGCTCTTGAATGTCGCAGAGGACAAGAAACGGTGAGAAACCGTTGTTCAATCTCGAATTTCATAATTTCTAGTTTGTAATATGTTACCAGTCAGGTTTCACATCATAGAATAATATACATAGATACTAATTAGTTTCATTACCTAGTGACAGCATGCTCTAAACTTGGTATAAAGATTATACGTTCGGAGTACAATGAAAATATAAATGGATACAGGAATCATATGGCGCTAATTTGATTGTAAATTTCATTGGCCTGGGGGAGGCGAACAGAGATAGACAAATCATTTTATAACACCTTTGCACTTTACATAATGTCTGCTTGGTGTCGAAGGAAATATGAATCAGGTGATGGAAGAAAAAGAGGAAAAAAGCAATTGACGCGAATAATTTGAGAGAGGAAAAGAAATAATATAAAGAAGATAAGAGGCTTGCGTAATGTTATTACGCAATTTTTATTCTCCTTATTTCTATTTATCAACTAAGCATCTACGTAAAAATAGTCTTCTAAGGTATAGTAAGTTTCTAAGACCAATCCTAATATACAAAAAGATATTCGTAAATTTAGGATGAAAATTGTGGTACAACATGTAACGAAGTGCAGGTATTTTTATTTAAACGTTAAATGGTGAAAACCAAACATGAGCGTAAAAAAATTGTGAAGATGAAAAGGTAAAATGAGTCATTCGAGTTTTAATTTATCGCAGTCGAAGGTACCCTAGTCAGCGTTCCATAATCGAAGGGAAAATCTTTGAGTTGCGTCGGTCGAGATTCCATCTGGAGAGCTCGTTTCCCTCGTGAGGAAGGTCGTAAATGTTTTTCTCAGTTGGGTTTTTCTCCAAAACGTAGGGTTTCCCACACGAGATCTAGCGAGATTGTAGGATACCTGCCGAATCCGCGCTGTGGCCAGGGACATAATTCAGTGTCTTAGCCACTTCGCCCGAATTCGAACAAGTAGGTAGGTAGGTAGATATTATTCGAGTCGAAAGATTGAAAAGATTTTAGCGGAAAGAGAGCACAAACGAAGTAGCGAATTTTGCCTATTTGGAGTCTCTTATCCATAATTTATGATTGAAATTTGTCAGCGAAGGTACAAGTACATTTTCAGTTACTGGAAGCTGAAAAAGGAAGCAATATTCATAATAAGTATGAAGGCTTGGATTTACGTTTCCTCTTTTTATTTTCGTACAACATGGAGGACTTCAGTTGAAAACCTGTGGAACACCCTGTATAGATACGCGGTCACGACGCACCAGCGTAACAGCACGGTTCGAACTAAGGCCGCTATATGTACATACACTGTATATGTACCGCTTGACAGCATAACCGACATAGTGGTTAGAGAGGTAAACCTAGCCTTAACCGTGAAGTTGCATCCATCATAGACCAGTACGTAGACGCGTACTTATGTATGTTTATTGGAGAACCGTACCCGTAGTCGCGGAAGATCACAGGTGGTATAGACATGACTCAAAGGAAGTTATGAATTTTCTTCGACGTGTATGCTTCGTAACTTCGCTACGAAGCACAAATATATTGGCTGGTACCATCCTGTAAAAGTACGGCGCGTCGTAAATCCACGAACCGCCTGCTAAAATATATTCTTCCACGGAGGAAACTAAATTGAGCTGTTTATTGGCTGATGGCTGAAGGTTCGATTCCAAATTGAACACCAAGATTAATAGCGATATAGAGAAAAAAATCGTCGTTCATTTGCCAGAGAGGTATAATTGTTTCACCAGTGTTACTTTTTAATAGAGCGACTAAAATTAATTGAAACGTTCTGTAGTTCATTAACGAAGCAATGAATCCGCATATGAATCGGCGGAGCAACAAAGGCAAAAGAGAAACAGAGAAAATCGGAGGAAAAATATGAACCCGCATCCCGTGACGACGAGCAAACCGGCTACCGGTAAAGACAATGTGCAACCAAGAGAAAAAGAGAGATAAGAGTTGCGCGCTGGCGCGTCTCCGTTAAGAGGAGACGCGGAACGCGACGAGAGGGAGGGAACCGTATAGCAACGATAAGGGAGGGGGTGAGGGGCAATTGAGAGGGGTTCGCACGCTTCAGCACACGTACGATGCTCCGTTACGCGCATGCGCGATTCTTCGAGCGGTTTCCATCTCCAACTCGCGCCGCTAAAGCGACCAAATAATCAGGATGGTGTGTAGTGTGGCTGGCCGCGAGTGGTGGGGGCTAGCAGGGCCAGTCGAGTGGGCACTGTGGTGATGGTAGACGAGGAGCGTTGGTGAGGGAAGGACTCGGGGCCCGACCTAGCGAGGTGCCAACAGAGCCTCAGTCGTTCACCAGAGGTTGCTTGTTCGTGTATATTTGTACGATCTATGGCCTCCGTCGATCATTCGGAATAACTGTAAATCCGTGTGAAGGAGAGAGACAGAGGGACAGGAGAGAAAAAGAGCAAGACAGAGACCTTGGATCGGAATCTATCTTTAAACATCGCGAATCATTGTGTTTTGTCGTTAATAGTGACTGCGAACAATAATCTCTCGGTGAGAACAGTGATCCCTCGCTGAGAGTCAGCTACAGCATCGTGGTGGATTTGCCAAGAATATGCGAACTCCGGGACCATTTGACACTTGGAATTCCATTTGGTTTCTGAGTGTGATTTCTTCAACGTAGCATCGAACGCTGTTGGTTGCCTTCGCCATTTCGAAGAGACAGTGGATATTGTAAAGTATACGTTGACTGGAACTAGGAGAGTGGTAGTTGGTGCAAGTTGATGGTTCTGAGGAACGCAGTTTAGACCGGCTGCGGGAATGGTGGCGTGAAACTATAAGGGTGAAGTGACAGGTTTAACCAACCCCCGTCAGGATGCCGAAAATCTTCCTGATCAAGAACCGACTGCATCAGCAGCAACTCAGGTTGCTGGAGGCGCAACATCTCGGAAAGAGTCCGCCACCCTGCAGTGGCAAGGAAAGCCCTCTCGGCAGTTCTGAACCCCTAAGCCTTATCGTCAACAAACATCAATGTAAGTTATCGTTCGTCAGGTGTCCGCTTTACTAACTTCTTACTGAAGCTTTGCTTTCATACTTCAATGTAGTCTCATACATGCCTTAACCTTCTTTGATACTCTTACAATTTCTTGATGTCGACTCTACTAAAATAGGAAACAAATGTTTAATGTAAAAGTGACATCGATAACAAAGAACTGTAGCAACTTTTTTGGTATACCTTCCAACAACGATCGATAAGACGAGAAATTCGCGAAGCTAGTTGAGTTTCTTCGGTTAGTCGGTTCCAGAGGGAAGGAAGCGCGTGCTCAGAAATATCTCGGACCATGTCTGCAGGTGCAAACGATTGGGCACAGGTGCCATTGTAATTTAGGTGCCCTTTCGCGAATTCGAAATGCAATATTCTGATTATACTGTACCCTATTCTCATCATTGCAAATTATTCTATGTTCATTTCGATTCGTATCTGCAAAAGATACCTTAGAAAACTAACAAGAAGGTTTGTTACAAAAGTTAGTTACGCGATGGAGTAGGTTTTTCGTTAAAAAAGGGAACCAATTTCAAAAAACAAATAATCAAGAATAAAACAAATCGTCCCCCAAAATTGTATGGATTACATAATGATTGCGTGGATACTCTAGTGTTTCTTGTGAACGAAGAGTCATACTACTTACACGATGGTCATTGGTGAACACAACGGTATTGTGCGTAAATAACTATATAAGTATGTAAAGAATTTTTTCTTTCTGTTCTATAATCCGCAATATAGGTTCATAGAAAAGAAATACCTACTATTCTTAAGAATAAATTGATTCTTTCGATTGCACATTAATCGAGTGTGATTAATCCGTTGAGCCAAATGAACGAGCAAAACAAACTAGCGTTATTATCTTATAACTTCGTCATTCTATTCGAAAAAAACCTTCGATTCGACATAGGTGTTTAGAATTTTAGTTTGTTGGTTATGAATCGAAACTGATTTCCAGTTACGTAATTTGGTTGGACGACGCGTTAATTGGGTTTTCAGCTTGGAGCAGCTATTCGTTTGCTAAGCATTCAACGATTGGGCGACGCCGTTCTTTCACAACGGTATAGTGAGTAGAGATCGGTCCAAGTGGTCCTAAACTGGTTTAGAAAAATGACTGAAACCGGTTCCTCTTTTTCGTCTGATCCTCCCTCCCTCAACCCCCTTTTTCCATCGTTCCACGTGATGGCGATCGGTCGTTTCGTGTTCACGAAGTCGATGGCCCCGTAATTGATTATCGCGCTGCAGGTGCAAATTTACTTAGCCGGTTGCTGGTTAATCAACGTTCGTGTGTCAATTAAACCCGGAAAAAGTGATCGTCCCTTTGCTTAGTAGGAAGAACAAAAGTGAGCATCAAAGAGACCGACAACAAGTATGTACGTAGTTTGTTTCAGTTCGTAATTTCTGATTAGCGCCTAATAAATGTTACACTAAAGCTATACCGTTGTTTATTAACTGTTTATTGCGTTCGTCACGCGATCGTAAATTTGATATCGTATCTTTAGCTGAAACTACTTAAATGACAAAATGAGAATTGAAAGTCGAATCATCCAAGCGTTGTAATGATACTATACATTAAAACGAAGATATTTTTTGCCGCATTTGATGCTCTGAAAATCTTTACGCGAGATAGTTGTGCAAACATAACTTGAGTATGTATTTAATAACATCGCGGTGTCATCAAATCGTATCATTGCATTGTTTTGCTCGTAAAAAGATACTACTCATCATCGGTGTTCCGTTATTAGCTGAAGTTGAAGAAACCATTGAATATTAATATAATCGAAGTCGATGTACTTCGTAGATTTATTACGTTTACCCGTTAGATGAGATACAGTAACTCGTTTATCGGGAGCGACAATCTACTGGAACAAAAGGTGACGTGTCCACCTTATAAAGGTGTTCGTCACTTATGTGGGGTGCGTGTGAAGATTTTCTACGTCTACATAGTTTTATCGCGTATAAAGAGATATATTTGTATCTGGGCGATGCAGGGATTTCAATGCTTGATGAGACTTCTCTCTTCGAACTACACATACAGGAGACTTTAATGCACGCATAGTAAAGGCTGGTTTCTCCTCGTACTACGCTACAGTATCCTCTAGGACGATTCCTTGACTATCCCAGTAATCTTTGATAATCAGAGATCTGCTGATCTCATCCATATTTGTTACAATTCGATTTGATCACGAACGCGTTACGCGATATTACGCAAGCGTCGTCAGCCGTTGCGAATAAGAATTTTCAAGTTTCTCGCTCTGTTCTCTCGTGGAAATTGCGCAACACGACTAAACCGAGCCACGGAACACGTTTGAGGCTCGGTCGTCCGATCGTCGTCAATGTCTGTCTGCAATTCTACGACGGCCAAGGCAAACGCGCACCGCTATTAGAATCTCATGCCGGCTTGGAGAAAGATAGGGAGGGAGAGATTAGAAGGACATGGCTGGTTCGGAGTCGTAAATAGAAAAGCAACGGAGAATAACACCAGGGCTCTCACATTCTTTTACCCAAAATTCTTATCGAGCGTCCATTACAATTTACAACCTAGTAGATATTTAGAAATAAATGAATGTGCATTCAGTTCCAATAATCAATTATTTTTCAAGATAAATTGTTAGATACGTTAAAGTTGATATACGCGCGTTCCTCTTAACCATTTCATGCAGTTACAGTGCGATGCACGCGCATTGTACTTAAGTTGGACGTAGCTTCAGTCGCGCCAAAAGGGGATCGCTGTGTCGCGCGTCGCCATGTGCATGGAATGTGTTAATGTTAAATTTAAAACAACAGAACTTACTTACAAGCATTGCTAAGAAATCTGCTCTCTTATTTATTTCATGAGTGTAAATGTATCATACCTAATTTTGTTATTAGATTAAATAACCTCCGAGTAAAATAGAAAAATTCGAAAAACAGTCTAGGCCGGATGTACGTATTTTTTTTCAAAGTCGATCGAAATTCGCCAAACACCCGTTTAAAATGTGTCGCTTTCTAAACGCTAACGCGTGTCTACTAGTTCGTAGGACGGACAAACTCGCTGCACGAATAGCCGATGCATTCGATTATCGTTGACACGTAGGTAATCGTGCACCTGTGCCAAAGGCTAGTACACCAGGATGTGCAGTCATTGTGACGAATCACAATGCATCGGCTGCAGTGCATACATTTCGATACTTTCGCGAGTGTATGCGTGTCCTTAGGTTTCTGCAGGTTCCATGTGGGTACAGGAAAGTGTCGAGTCTCCTCTATTGGTTGTTCGTACCTTATTACTCCATTTTCCAGCAGAATTGTTTAAGGGATTCGTTTTGTTTTACCACAAGATTACCTTTAAAAAATAATCTTGAGACCTATCAGACCTAATGAGTTATTTTGGAAGGTGTCATTTCTTAACGTAGAAAATTCTGGATAGGGGTGAAAGCCGTGGTAGGTATACGTGGGTTAACTTCGAAAAGACAAGTTGGACCTCTGGCAGCAGCTAAGAACAGGTTCAACTCGTCGAAAGCGCGGTAAGCAGGTAGAACGAAGGAAGGTACATACCCATGTGATGTGGTGCACGAGCACACGGGCGCACACGGGCGCACACACATATGTATCCTGTCTCACCTGTTGATCGAGCACGCTCGACCGCGCTCACGGATATACCGTCGCACACGCACAGAGAAGCCGTTGCGCAGCGTCTACCACACAGTGGACGGAGGCTAATGGCGCAAGAGGGCCGTGACCGAAATTCTTTCGAAGCAAGGGGGCCAAGTGCAGAAAACGCTCGACTCCATAAATCTCTCACCGCTCTAACGGCTGCGACACCGCGTCCTTGCGAATCTTACTGTAACACCAGGGAACTGCCAAAATGGCTATGTTTTCGACAAATTCAGATCACGTCCGACTACCTTCGAGTTACTTTATTTTACCATTTATTCCTTTTCTTCTTCCATTATTTCAATACTTCTTTTTGCTGTAGCATTTAAGGAAAATGCTCTAGACTTCCGCCTTTTTTTCTGAGATCAACTGAAATGCAGCCTTACGGCGTAACTATCACTGTAAGCATACGATAGTTAAGAAGAGAAAAACCAACAGGTTGATGGGAGAAGGATCGGCGTGTATTTGCGTCGCGTGTTATTACGCTCGACGACCACTGTAATTAGGAAGCCGCGGCGTGTCGACTTCATCGCGGTTCGACGGCTTTTATAGAGCGTCGACGCTCGACGCATTATAGATCACTCGTGATTTCGTCTCGTTACGGAAATGAAAAAACCCAACGTGATTTTAGTCTCATACTTTTGTTCGAGCTGCGCTTATTGCGCAATTATACGTCGCATAGAGGGGAGGAAAAGAGTAGAGGGAAAATTTCCGCTTTGCTGTTGGATCGGTAACCAAGTGCCTTCGATCGCACGCGTCTCGCTTGATCATTGTACCTGTTTTTCTTGTGCGATTTTCTACGTAACGCTATATAGGAGGGAGAGATCTAGAAGATCGGGTCGCGTTTCCATAAGCGCGCCTTCGCGACGAATGTCAAGGCTGCGCTGCATAGATATCGAAAACATGCTTCATACAGATTGTGATCTGCGAAAGTCTGCAGAAAGTCGAGCACCGTCGTGCATTTGTTAGAATCCTTTTCTTCAATGATGCTACAGAAATTCTTTTATCGTATTATTAGCAAATTTATTATTTCGTCGGAAGAATAACTTGGCTGAATTGTCTGTGGCGTAAGCATTCCTTTTTTGTCATCCAACTACTTAGTGGGTACCATTTACGGTACTAAGTGAACTTGACACAAATTTTAACTTCGCTGAGCCATTTGCTATCTTGGTGGCCTTTAGTATACGTTGCTTCATAAGTCAATTGTTTCTCATATTGGTCAGATCGTCAACATTACGACGAATGGATATGCTTCAGAAATGGCCAGAACAGTTTTCATCCATCTGTTTCGTCGCGACTTTACACCAGACGATAAGATCGAACGCATTTGGCGTTCGATCGCTGTAGGGAGACGAGCCTTAGGAAGACATGCTCTTTCGAGAAGAATTAACGGACGAGCAGAAGGAGAAGGAACAGCCCGCGCGCGCCTCCATTACGTAAGGTAGTCGAGTGGGTCCGCGAGTACGGTGTGTGTCACCTTGCTGTTTGCGATGTTTCGACCCACGCACGATACCGCTACGCATGTACGTTATGATTCGCTATACTTCGCTATGCTGCTCTTCGTGCGTCTCGTGCACAGACATATTTTGAAACCCTATAGAATCCCTACAGATCATGCGTTATATCTAACCAACTCTTATTCGAAGATATTGAAATTTATTTGATTGGTACCAAAACCGATCATCGATATCGAGGTTAGTCATCACGTTTAAACATAATAAATATCCTGTTGCTTCCTTTCGCATAAGTTCAGATTGCCGTACGATAAAGTGACTCGGATACAAATTATTCTATTCAAACAAAAGATACGAAACAATGCCAATTGGTCACGATCGAAGAACCTTACGCGTTCGATTCGACGTGCAGGTGTTTCCAAGGAGGACACAGACCCAGAAAATCATCTTCTATTGTTTGATTGGCTGCCGTGAACGTAGATAAGCGAAGTCTAGGCAGACCTAGAGGTAGCCGAAAGGAAAGGAAGAGCTTCCAACAGAAAATTTTCATTGAATCGAGTTTCCCTGAGAATGTCCTAC
This sequence comes from Calliopsis andreniformis, assembly GCF_051401765.1. Lineage (NCBI taxonomy): Eukaryota > Metazoa > Arthropoda > Insecta > Hymenoptera > Andrenidae > Calliopsis > Calliopsis andreniformis. The sequence continues at coordinate 17,734,320 of NC_135062.1, forward strand.
GATGTTGGCTGATCGAAAATATAGCTTCTTACAGCTACATTGCTTTGCAGCTCGGAACACGGACACTAAAATGACCGTCGCGTCGCAGCGTCTCGCTAGGACATTCGTTCCTCTCGGTAGACTCGAAGTACCGGTTCTTGCTTCTTTTTCTCGCTCTTCCGCGACCTCCCTCTTTTAGCTTGGTCTCTCTGTCCTCACAGAAGAAAGGAGAAGGGTGGCAAAGGACGCAGAACGACGAACCATCGACGGACAAAGAGAGACTTCCTCTCTGGCGAGGAAAGAAACGAGGGAAAGAAGGGGAAAGACGAAGAGCGAGATCGGTAGGCCAGTCACGAAGCTTAAGTCGGTATTTATAGCGCGGCCCCGGACCTGTTCAGGGGTTTCGGTCGGTAGGATCTCACGTACAGGTCGATTCTTTCTGTTCGAAGGTTGCTCAACCGTGAACCGAACCGCCATTTTGGTTCCTCTACTCTGTAACCCGTGATTACCTATGGCTTTATCCTATGACGCAATCGCCGTTTGCGTAAAAAGACACGTGTCGTTAGAAGCACGTTCTCTAATCCTTGTGACCGTGTCTTGCCGAAATTGTCTGAGAAAACCCGTTTCGCTTTAGAGACGGGACTACCATAAAGATAATAAAATTGTTTCTAAAAAGTGATCCTATTGGTTGCTGATAGATAGGTACCACAAACGAAGCTGAACGCATCTCTTTCTATCGAAGAGTCAGGCCAACCAGGCGGCCAGGAAAGACCGCCAACGCGTGATTAGTTAGTCGGCGGGGTCTATGTACCGATAAAAAGTCAACGTGTCCTCGCGACCGGTTTCCTTGTTTCCGCTCGAGCGGCTCCGTCGCGCTCGGACCACCGTGTCCTCGTACTCCATCCGAAACGTGCGAAGCACGTCTACGTCCCGATGTCAAAGTCAAGAGAATGCGCAATCGCTCGCCCCGTTCAACAATCAGAGAAAATTACAAACCAGCGCACCTTCCAGACGCGGAGGACGATCAAAAGATTCGAGTCAGCGCGGCATTGCGGCAGTGCGGCCAGAATTGCTGCCGCGGGCGAGTAATCACTCTACCGAGTTGTCCTTGAAGGGCGATCTCCACGCGGGCGTCTTGCTATAATAAATAAGCGCTCTCCTGAGTCGTTACAGGAATTCGATACGGCTTCTTATTTTTATGTGCTCAACAGACTCCTTTCAATAAATACAAGAGATTGGAAGAATCGACATCCAAAAAACCGAGTCGTAGATTTCAATCGAGATCGATAATTTAAGAAACAACCCTGACCGATTCATATGCAAACCATACATTATAGGTAAATGAGAGAAAATGAATGGATTGGATGGCGTAGAAAGTTATAAAAGCGAAATAATGGGGTGCCCTTCACTTCACCATCCGCGGGAACAGCAGTTTTTCGAGTGACTTTCAATGGCGGGTTACACGTTGCGCGCTTACGAGACTTTGTTGGAGGACGAATTACGAGGCGGTGCGTGAAGGACGCGCGGAAAGAGCTCAGCATACGGTACCTGCGAACCCCCTCAAGGTTGCTCGTAAATTCAGGCTCCACCGCGGCTCTGTAGACTCCATATTACGAACCGTTCGATCATTACGTATTCCAGACGCGTTGGGCATTCAAATTTCGTCGCCACCGATCTATGCTAAACTACTAAATGCTGCAAATGTAATCTTTCGTCGTTGGTCCTGATGACTATTTCATCGTGAAGCTTGAATTCCCTGACTTGCATCAGATGTTGTTTCTGAAGCGTGATTAATGAAGCAAGGGTTGAAGTCAAGTGTGATTCTATTGAACAATGTTCCACAGATCGTGATAAAACGGAAGACGACCGCGCGACCACTCCAGAATCTCTTCGTAGCAGTAGTCCAGCCTCTTCACCGCCCCCGCAGTGGCAGTCAAGCAGCAGCACACCGACCAGTACACCACCACGAAGATTTATCTCGAGCATTCTCGGCGGCGATGTCCCATACGGAAGTAGGGGTCACGTGCTAACGAGGGCAGAACGCAAAGAGTACAGTAGTCCACCGATTGCTCCTTCGTCCAGCGATGCTTCTCAATTTCTTACGAAATCGGAGAAGTTGGTGCTACCGAGACCCACAACTCCTCCGAAAACGCCGCGAGTCGAACCACCGACAAGGGTATCAGTCATACAGAGGGTTCCCTCGCAAAGTCAATCGACGAGTAGGAGAGAGGATAAGGTGGAAGTGCCGCAGACTCAAGAACCAGAACAGGTAATAAGACTTTCTATCTTTTTGCGTCGCTGTCCCTTCGAGTATCGAATTCCTCTTACTACTTTCAATAAAGATTTTTGCGAGTTATCTCGACACAGTTTACGAGGAACCGTGAATTATGCAGCATCGAGAAATTGTTACATAGGTATGACGTGTCGCACTTTGTCCTTCGCGAGAGCTGTCACGAATAATCTGGAAGTAGCTCGACTTTTCCCTTGGCACGTGGACACCAACCTCGCGCAACTGAGCTAAAGAAACTGTTCATGAATATGTATTGCCTTAGTTAGACCAATCCCAGCACAGAACTGAATAGATGACATTGGCCGTTATCTTTGCAGGAGCAGCCGATCGATTACGCGGTGCCGAAGAGAAAGGAGGAGGACGAGGAGCGAGGTCGCGAAGGCGCGAAAGTGTCGCGTACCATCGGTAATTCTATCGCAAGGCCTCTGCTGGCCATGAGACTGTCCGGTACTCAGGTGGTGCACGCAGCCGCGGGTCACGGCAGATCGTCCAGTTCCGGTGGCAACACGGGATCCGGTTCCAACAACGGTTCCACTAACTCGGCCGGTGGCTCATCGTCCTCTGGATCTGCCGGTAGCGGTGGTTATTGCGGCGGTGGCGCGGTGACCGGTGGCAGCGGAGGCGGTGGTGCTGTCGGTGGAGGTGCTGGTGGAGGAGGGATGAATCCTGGTGGCAATGGCGGTAGAGGAAACTATGGACCCAGTTCGCCACCCACGGGATCTCTACCTCCATTTTACGAATCGCTCAAGGGCGGGAATAATCTTGCCAACTTTGCCAATCAGTACAACAGCACTCAAGGTAAATATCGTGGGAAGCTTGCCTTTTTTGCTAATAATAGAAGAAGTTTTTTGCAACTCGTGTGCTTCCATTTTCATTTTCAGGAACCGGCTACCTGGCACCGTCGCCAACAGTAGGAATGGAGTGCGATACTGGCCAGCAAGACGTGAATTCTCAACATTCACAGTACAACGCTCAAGAAGGAAAGCAGTACTCTCTACTACAGAACGTCTGCGCGTCGTATGGGCTGACCCTGAAGGAGGAGGAAATTCACGCGAACGATCTGCTGTCGGGACAATACGGTGCTTATGATATGACCGACACAGGGATGATGGTGGACATGGTAACGGGTGCAGTGATGGATCCTCTTCAATTTACCGCCACGTTAACGTTCAGTTCACCTTCGGATCACACTGCCCTCTTGGAAAGTCTGAGCGACGCCGCGGATCTGTTTCTACCAAGAGATGGTGGTAACGATCTCCTGGAGGAGTCGTTACACTCACCAGCCTCCGCTGGAAGTGGAATCGGGCAGGATGCTGGGCAAATGACCACTCCCGTCGAGCCTAGCGTCGATCCTTTCCCGGAGCACAGTATGGCCTTGACCAGAGGCTTCGATACATCCAGGTGAGTGTTCGTTGAACATACCGATTATATCTTATGAAGTCGTTCATTTCGATTTTCGCATGAAATATTGTCGGAAACTAACAGGTGGTTGATTGGATAACAAATAGGATTTTATGGAACCGTAGCGCGGCAGGTTATTGCGTAGACATTTCGAATGTATAAACCATCTCTGTTCAGGCACTACACGGCAGCTCCTCAACATTTCAGCACTTCCAAATTGGGTCTGACGTACACGACGGGTGAGTCGAGCTATCAGTCGGTTTCCAAGGAACGCCCAGAACTAGCCCTTCATATCAGTCAGAACCACCATCAATCGGAGCCACAATTACAGCAGCTACAAATACAAGTGCAGTTGCAACAACAACAGCAGCAGCAACAACAACAACAGCAGCAGCAACAGCAACAGCAAACCGCTGCCACCTCACCTCACCAGCAGCAACACCAAGGACTTCTCAGTCCCGGGTTGAGCTTCACTGGCAGTGGTTAGTGATTTAGCTTCGAAACAAGTTTACTCCCAACATTGAAATGACTTAAATAGAGCAGAAGAATTTATTAATATAAAACAGATATAGTATACACATGTTAATTGTATCTAATGGTTTGAAGGTTTGGAACTGGATTCGGGTAGCAGCGTAGGGGGAAGTCTTCCAAGTCCAGGGGCAGCGAGTTGCTCATTGGATGCTGCGTCCACCAGCACATCACCCTCGTGTGCGTTGATGGAGCATGCACCAAGTCCTGCGGCAGCGGTGTCTTCAGGATCTGTAAACACGGTACAGTCGACTGGTCCGGTCGGAGAGCCGCCACTGACGCAACGGGTCGGTGTACTACAGCAAAGGGTAAGCACCCGAAATTGATACAGGCAAACGCATACTTCTTGTTTCTCGAGGTTACATATGACCGCACTTAAATCTATATGGCATTGTTATTCAACTATTTTCTCAACAATTAGATAAATAGTAGACTGATCATTCTTCTAGCAGACCTTTATACATATTGCTACTTAGATGCTATGCAAATGTATAAGTCATTGGACTTATACGGTTCTGATAGCACATTCCAATAACAACATTTACAATAGCTACTTATGCAAAAAATTACTAAATAGTTATCAATATATTTGAAAAACAAAATAGGTATAATCTGATGATGTTTAAACTGTCAAATATTCTTAGATAGTTATCAAATATATTGAATACAAGTAAAATATTTTTCAACTGATAACATTGCCATATGGACAGTCTTAAGAATCTCATCGAATAAAACAGGTTTTTGAATTATTGGTTAATATCATTTTTCGAGCGTGTCGGTTGTGACACGATTAAGCCAAGTAATTCGCAACAAAATTTGACTTATGTTTATGCAATGCCAATCAAATTGAGTGCTTCATCCAGTATATACCTAACCGGTTCATTCGCACTACGATTTTGAAATTAATCAAATTATTTGATATTTCATTTACAGCTGGGTTTACCCGGTGACTGTCAATTAGAGTTTGTCAACGGTGGGCACGGAATTAAGAATCCTTTGGCGATTGAGGGTCAGAGACAGGCAGCAGCTAGTCGTGAGGAAGAAAGGGCGACCCGACCTCCGCCCGGCAAGGTAAACATCATTCTTGAACGCCTTTTCTTTTAGCATATCGTACGCTATTATCCTGAAGCCTGTTCAGCATGCCTACGGGTCTAGATTTAGAATCTTGTAGGCCTAGATTACAGTAACTGATTAGACAAATATATCTGCCAGTTTACTATCACTTTATAAGGTGATTCAAATGAAACAATAATATACGATTCCAGGTATTAATATTGAATTCTTGTTAATTGATTTTTTTGTGATTGAATTCTTAGGATGACGATCCAAACCGCTTCACCTGTCGCGTTTGCAGTAAAAACTTCAGTTTGCAACGACTCCTGAATCGTCACATGAAGTGTCACAGCGACGTGAAACGTTATTTGTGTACGTTCTGCGGAAAAGGCTTTAACGACACATTCGACCTGAAGAGGCATACGAGGACGCACACAGGCGTTCGACCCTACAAATGTAATCTCTGCGAGAAGAGCTTCACGCAGAGATGCTCCTTGGAAAGTCACTGCCTTAAGGTTCACGGCGTGCAACATCAGTATGCGTACAAGGAACGACGCACGAAGGTAAATAAACCTATTGCAAGATCGTGAAAGACTAGTTAAGTTTGTGAAAGTCAGGCTAAATGATTTTTTTCTTTCTACGTAGGTATATGTTTGTGAGGAGTGCGGTCACACGACACAAGAGCCGGAGGTTCACTATCTGCATCTCAAAGACAAACACCCGTACAGCCCGGCGTTGCTCAAGTTCTACGATAAGCGACACTTCAAGTTCACCAATAGCAATTTCGCCAACATGTTGCTCCAGGTGCGCACGTAAACTCCGACTAGAGTAACACGGTATGATCGTTCGCATATAGTCATCGTCACATTAAGTAATTAAAATCGATGAAAAGGAGAGGGAGATTTCTTCTTTGTTTTCTTCGAATGAGGTAAACGTTAGTACGAAGGTAGGGCAGGGGGGGAATAAAAGTATAGCGTGGGATAGGTTCGACTGAGGAATAGGAAGAAAAACGATTACAGAACGTGTAGAATTTTGAAGAAAAAACACGAGCAGGAAGTTCCGATGCTCGACCTAAAGAATAGTGGATGCAAGAACACGAATTTGTTCTTGGTCATGTAACTCTTCAGGGTGGCCTGTTGCAACGGGACACGCGGAATACGGAGAGCTGTGTAAAGTCCGCCTCGAAAAGCCTCGAAGCACCTCTTCAACGAGCCACAACGTTGTTGCATTTGGGCCGAGCTTCCAGTTTCTGATCAACGGAACAATGAGGACAAGGGAAACAGAGGGAGAAGAAAGAGGAGTAACGGAAGAAGAAGGGCGTTCAAGTGGCATTAAATTGAGCCAGTTGAACGCAACATCGTTCCACGGATCCCGGAGTAAACGTCGCGCGAAAAGTACCTGCAAGTGGCTGCCCTTTAACAGTGACACACGATAATATCGAGAGCTGATGACGATCGGATTTACCGAGAAATCGAGCGATATTCCGTGACTTGTTAAAAAAACTTGGGCTGATCCGCGATCCTGAAGCGACGAAGAGAAACACTTGCTCGGTGTTCGCAGTGTTTCCTTCATATCGGTTACACGATTCTCTTGTGCGCATTATATTTCTTATCGGTTATAAGTATAATGTGTATGTAGGTCCATGCGTATATACAATGTATAAAGATTAGGTCTACTATTGCTCTAGGTTATTAACGAAACAATATAGTGTAGGATGATTGTTTAACATTTGACTCATCGATACAAACTGCTTCATGTTTCATGAAAAAAGTATAAACAATATTATATCATTACTCACGATTTACACCTGCACGAAAAATTGATATAAGGTCGATGACTCAAGCGCGAAACAATCTCCTTGGAAAATCGTGGAGAGTACACCCAAAAACTCGGATCGAACGTTTCAGGAATGGCAATAGCACTTTTTCTTGGTGGAGGGATTTTACCGTGCGAAAAACGGGAACGCGACTTGTATTTGAAGGAGTTCTTTTTTATATGTTTAAAATTTTAGAAAGTTACGTTGTTTTCCGACTTGGAGGGTGTAAAAACTACAGACGCGTTCGATGCCTGTAAAGACATCGAGCGATTCTTCAATGCGTTACACCAAGGCAACGATAGATCGATAACAAGGTGTACGAGGTGTGAGAATTGAATTCCCGAAATCAATACCCGGACAACACATCATGGCCATTTCGGTAATTAACTTTTCACATCCGACACATCTCGCGTCTTGGGATTAGGTAATTGTGCCGCCTTCTTTTTTGAAACTTTTGCGTACCTCTGTTGACTGACGCGTTCGGAAGAGCATTAGTTTCTTCTTTTATATAATAAATAAATGTTTATCGGTACGCACCTTGGGAAATCTGTGATATGATAAAACACGACTTCACTCGCTCCTCTACGCACGAAGTATCGCTTTTTTTGCACATGTTGGTTCTTTCGTGGGATACGCACCGATATGGTGGAGTGAGAAATTACACGTTATACACGTACACATACTTGCCCGCGGCCACTTTTCTATTTTTCAGAAACATTCGCAATCAGTTACGAAATATATAAGTATAGATACACTTTTACAATCGCTGAAAGTTTTGATTAGCGATTAAAAAGTGTATATATGCAACATATATTTTATATTTATCCACATAATAGTAAGGTTTAATGAAGATTTAAATTTAAAAAACGTTTTAGTCTGTTAGCTTCATTTGATAGGAATAAAAAAAGAGGAAAGAGCCGTGTACTTACCAATACATACACTGACACAATGGGGTTTCGTGCAATTCTACGGTGGTAGGACATATTTTATAATTTGGCGCGATGTGTAGGTGAAAAATACGTAGGAAATTTGCGATACGATTTCGTCGTAAGATAAAAGATGGTTTGAGTAGTGTTTGGAGGCAGGGACTCGTGATTCCGTGAGTGTATGAACAAAATCCCGGTTACGAAACTAGACAATAGCAAAATCGTAATGGAAAATGAACAAAAGACGGGTATATACTTGTAGAAATGAATCGCGAGTACTTAACAAAGGCGCATCGTCGACTGTATCACAAGTTGTATTCTCGGTGTTCTTAGTAAGCGTTAATTATCAATTTCTTACGAGCTCTTTTTTTCTTTCGATTGCAGAAATGTTCGAGCTTTAGGTTAGAGCAATAAAAGGATAAAAAATGTCGAAATAAAAAAATTATCGTTGCGAAATATACGTACGATGCGCTTTTTCGAATACTGCTGACTAAGCCTCCAGTAAGCTTGCGATTAATGTAAATACATTCATATATTATTAGACATAGTTCTTAAACTATATTCGAGATCCTTTACGACTCTTCAGTGTAGGCAATGAATACGTCGCGTCGTGTTGGGACAACTGTACATAGTAAACTTTATTAGTCGGGTTGCACGAGAAAAAGCAGATAGTCTTATTCTGCAGATGTATGCAGATCAGTACCTTTGTTTTCTAATCGATAGTGTATAGTTAAACTTGTATAGTAATTGTAGGAGAAAGTGGACTTTATTTTCTCGTTTCCCTTGGCAATACTCAAGGACAATGGTACTCATCGCAATCTTGTTCTCACGTCGCGAATAATATTTTATTACTAATATTATATATAAATATATATATATTATATTATATTATTATTTCTATTATAATTATTTAATTTACGTTCAGTATTGTCTGAAACAGTAGTACTTAGATATTTTTATTATCATTTAATAGTACCGAATTCCCTCTATATATGTGTTATCGTTTACATCAATATTCACCAACAACTATTCATTTTGGGGCTTCGACCCGCCCGGACTTAATCACCCATTAGTACTATTACAATTATTAATATTATATAATTATCGATATTGTTATTGCTGCTCGATTAGTAATTCTGGTTATTGACTTTATTATTAATATATAAATAGATAGAGATATACATCTATAATTGTCGTTATTTGTCCTGAGGAACGACGCCTTTTTCTTTTGTGTCACAAAACGACAGAGTTGATAGGTAACTTCATGTGCGTCTCAATTTTTCGAGTGATTGTTATGTAAATGCGTTCAATGCGTAAGTACATGGGGTGCTGTATGTCTGAGAAGATAGCGTGTTTGTATGCCCGTTCAAATACCTATGTATACCGTGTCATTTATTTGGGAGATTTGAAAAATGTCTCGAGCAATCGTCCGGATATCGGTCCAGCCCTTGACCCGATCGTCATTTTTAATTGATACTAACCGTAAATAAAAAGCGTATACGCATTGTCTGTGTACGTACAAGTGGAAAAATAATAAAATTAATATTATGTGCACCCGTGCATTGACTCTTTTTACGTTTATATATTAATAGAGAGCTACTAATTTATTTGTTCATGTTTTAATAATTATTTAATAATCACTTATATCATGATCTTTTCTTTCATTCGAGTTAATTCCATTGCCTATAATTTAAAAATTCCTAAGACAAAAAATTACCATTGCGAAACCCAACCCTACCACCCCCTTAATTGTTTCCTGTTTCGAAATATATTCAAGCTCTTTTAAAAAATATATTTTTTGGTTTATTTTAAAATTTTTATTAATATGCAATTATAACAAATATAGATACACGTAAATGAAAAATATATGTGTGATTTAACTTCACGCTTCTCCATAAATACAATATTTATTTTCTCGTGGAATGCTCGATTTCTAATATCCACGTTGAGTTATAATAAGATACCATTGCCGATCGTGATTTGAGTAAACACTGTATATGTATATGAATAGGTACAACATTGAATTTCATATTTTATGATACTGCTCTTATATCTACTCATTCATTGCATTAATATAATACAATCTATGAGTTATTCAAATTTTTCTGATGACGGCGAATCTCTTGATGACGAGGTGTAAACGACTAAGCTTCCTCGACGTTCGATCGTTAATGGGAGATTCGTCGTCGATGAAACAGATCCGTCGTTGATATCCAAACACACGTTCAGTCAGCAAACTTTCGTGTTGATGAGCTCGCAAGGCTGCAATGTCAAAATGATAAGAGACACAGAGAGAGAGAGAGATGCTACTGCTACGGTTAAACTACTACTCCAGGATGTGTTTTATCTGCAACAGAGAATGATGCCGGTGTGACGATGATTCCTCGACGAGGGACGCGATGTGCATGGTGGGCTGATAATTCTAGAGGATGGTCGTGTGTCGGCGGCCTGCTCGACTCCGACTTTCCGACGATCAGTATTTTATTTGTTTTTCTCATCAGTGATCGCTGTATAGTGCTCGGTAAATGTTACTCGAGCCTGATCAGCGATAACGCTTGTTGTGTGTTGGTTTGATTTACTCACTACTGATCACAGAGCTGAACGGCATGTATCTGGGCTTCGTGGGCACCTTCGGCGTGTCCTTTCGACCCCTCGGTGACTTCTCCTCGTTGAGAAGATGTTTTACCTAAATAATCAAATATTATTCTTCGAATTTACTTTATGAGTTTGCTTATACTTTCTCAGATTTCAACTCACTTGTTCATCGATAGCATTAAATTGCCACTTCCATGTATGATTATACAGGAAAGGTCGATGATCAAATCGGTTATCATCGGGACTATAAGTTTCAGCGTGACAAGATGGTGTCAGGATCGTCATTTTATGACGATTTATAGCATAACATCTGTAAAAATGTTTCACCTTATCCGCTACCTGGAAAAAAATTCATATTTAAATTTTAAAAATTCATATTCAAATTTTTTCACAGTCTTTTTGGTCACACTTACTTCTTTCGGAGTACATTTATCCCACATGTGAACAAGTCTACAGAACATGGTAAAAGGGCCGGCACAATCTTGCTTCCGTAAACGTCCAAAAGTTCCAAGTTCTTTGTACGTCATACCCATATCTACTTCATCAAGTTGAGACAGTTGCCCTCCTTGAAGAGGCTCTAACTCCGCTGTTGGTGGCGCATCGAGAATACTATCCAAAGCTGCTATTCCATGTTTCTTTCTAAAAATATCTTTCTTAGAAAATACACCTGCTCACTGATAAAAGATATTTTATTTAAATGCTAACCTGAAATAACTGAGGAACGATTTTAAATCGTTTTTTGCGATGCCACCTATAGGGTTGATGTCAGCACTGCTACAGTCGTATTTCGTAAAATATCCTCGAAGGGCTTCATCGACATTGCTGCTTCCCAAAACAAGAAGACCACCTGGTCGTCCTCTAACCCATAACATTAGTTGGGCAAACAAGTAAGCAATTACCATTCTCAAGCGTGCCTTAAAGAGTCATTAAGAAACTAAATAAATTTCAGTACTTATAGACAAAAATAATAATTAGAAATATAAATATTATTAACTTGTATATTTTGCAATGCTAAATTTTCCCTGGGAGATCCTCCTTGGACTTTGAACCTTGGAGTTAGCTTAGTAACTTGCTGAAAGATGGTTAAAATAGCTGATACAGCAGCATCGATCACTATACTGTGATGATAAGACCCAATCTGATAAGCAAGCTCTGCAGCACGTGCTTTCGTCTCAACAGATGAGTTCTCTGTACCCATGTAGCATGTGACCAAAATAGTGTTGCACAGTTGTTTTGGATCTGTTGGAACATACTCGCAATCTCCAACAATTTTTCTTATGTCTGATAATACCTGTGTATCTGATTATAAACACTTCATTAGATATACTATTTTTGAATGCTTGAAAAATAATTTTAATTGCATCTACCTCCTTTGTTTATTGAATCTACAATCATGTCACACATAGAGTACACCATACATGCTGATGAAGCGGAGTCAACCCCACCGCTTAAGGGTAAAAAGAATCCACCTTGACATGAACGCCTTTTACAAAGTACAATACGTGTCAGTAAATAGATAAAGATAATATGTAAACAAAATGCATACAAACGTATTCTAACTACTCTTATCGAATAAGTAGCGTAAACTTTTTTTGAGCGGTAAACCTGAGATAGTCCCAGAGCCAGCAAGCAGGCGCCATCGAGATCTCTTCTTCTGCAGTATGATAAGTAAGTTTGCCCGTTATTTGCATGTGTTCATACGGGCCTAAATCAACATCGATCGGTCGATTAGGAGGGTTTGAAATCAAATTTTCGGAAGTGAGAGCAAAGTCTACTTTAACTCTTGGGTAACTTGACGACTTCGCAGCTAAGTGGGACCGTGACCGAATGTTATTTCTGTAACTCCTATTGAAGAAATTCTAAATTATTTAATATCTATTCTAGAGCAGACTTCGTTACTTGAAAAGAAGTCTAATGCAAATATGATTTCTAATACATACCTGATATCTTCCAAATCGAAGGTAGCCACAGTCACTTCGACATCATCGAGAGCAAACTGCTTGCCGCGATTCAAAATTTTCCCATTTAACGTAATAGTCGAACCTCCGTTAAAGTACACTCTAGACCCATCGCATCCCCTTAAGTTACTGAACATATAGCAACCTCCAGATTTGAACGAAGCAGATTTGACAAGGTCTACGGTGACGTATCCTTTCCGAAGTTCGAAGTAAGAGCCACTACCTTTGGAAGAAAATAATTTAATATGAAACAGGCATATGGAAAACAGGGGAGAATCATTTTTGTAATCACCATTTGCTATAATTTCGACTCCATCCAAACACATAGGAATGTGGTTGCTCATTGGGCTCCAGAGTTCTTCGCAAATTTCAAACCCGACACACGTGTCTCTCGTCGAAATAACAGCGTCACCAAATGGAACTATGGTCTGACTGGTTATCTGAGAGATCATCCTTGGCAGAAAGTAGTCCTCCACAGTACGTTCCTATGTACACAATATCATTTGAATGCATAGTTAAATTACTTGCACTCTGAATAAAAGGTACAATTAACGAAACCTTAGTCCATGCCGAGAACCATCTCGATTCCCTGTAATTGCCGTCTTCACACATTTGCATCTTGGGTCTGATGAGCAAAATCCGACGATTCAGGAAAGCTACTCTGCAATTATAGGTCACATTCTTATGCATCACTGGCATACCAATATCTATTAGCATGTCTTCTGCTACTGGCGACTTCAATATCATTGCAAGAACTTCCCAGCTGTGCAATAACGTGTCTGGTTCATAAAAGTGGTCCTCGCAACTGTAACCGCTAATAAAAATGCCAATACTTTAAGTATCGTTTGTCTAAACTAAAAATATGCAATACGTTTATTGCATCAATTTACCAAACTTCCAACTCCGGACCACTTCTATACGTAGCACCAGCATCTTTTGCTTCTTGAATACTCTGCAAAATTCTCCTGGAATTTCCTTCGAAGTCCATTGCCCATTGGTTTAACGTGCAAACAGCTACTGTCACTGTACGCCCCATTTTTGCAAACCTTTTTTTTTTGGTTCTAAATACTCTAATCAAAGAAAACCGCTAGAGCTGTGATTCACCTGCAATGAAACAAAGATATTGATACGTAAAGGACAATAGCAAACTCTTCAATTTCTTTTAGAGTAGTAAATCAGTTGCTGACAATGCAATGATCAATTCCCACGTATCAATTGAATTCATCCAAGGAGGGATTTCCTGCCGACGAAATAATGCATTCTATTCCCGAGTCTCGAGAACGTTGATTGATCAATAATTTTCAGAGGTAGGCAAAGGGGAAGAAATAAATCGTTTAACTGGTGAGTGAAGCTATGCGAGTCAATATCTGGGAAATCTAAAAGGAAGTCGTTATTTCCCGCAATTAAGATTTCTCTCAATTGAGTCTGACACTTTTTTTTTACAAATTGCTAAAGAAGAGCTATATTGAATATACAAACAGGCTGATACCGCTGCTATGTTAAACAAGGAGACATCTCGAAAGAGTAAAATCAATCGGGAAACTGTTTGTTACGAATACTTTGATATGGATATTGCTCGATGGAAGTACGATTAATCTTGAGGGCAACAAACAATCATGAAACTAACGGACTCCGCCCCCACTTCCCCGTTGTCAGGCAATCGACGGGGTAACTTTCAGAGATTGTTCGTTTTCCTCGAGGGCAAAGTCCCTGCTTGCAGTTCGCGCGGTACATCCGTCCAGGGACCACGGTGTTCTCTTTAAGCTACGACTCTACGTTGAAACAAGTTACTACAATGAAGAACACTATTGAGAATTGCATATAAAAGAAAATGTTCAACAAGACGAGACAACAATACTAAAAACTAGTGACTATGGCAATAACGAAAGAAAAGATGAAGTCATCGCGGATAAGGGATAGTAAAAATGACGGATGGTCTTTTGAGTTGCAGTAAAGTCAAAGAACTTCAAGCCATGTTATTTCCAGTTCAACCTATTCCTGGTATTCTTGCTTTCAGACTCGACGATTGTACCTTCTATTTTTTTTGTACCTAATAATTGTGGATTCATTGGCTACAGGCGGCGCGCTCGCAAATCTTCAAAAACTTCAAGAGTTGCAAGTGCTACAGCTAGGGCGATATGAAGCACAGCGACGTGAGACTGAACTTCCATTATTTTCTATACCATTTGGCATTAAAGGCGATCAGTCGAAGGAAACTCTACAAAGTGTACTAGACACTCATTGTACGATAGATGGGATCACTCAGGAGGCTGCTAGATGGCCCACTGAATGTCAAGTAAAAAGACCATCAAGTATATGCACCCTTAAAATCTCCTCTTCACCTCTGTCCTCCCAAGGAGAACTTGATACGCACGATTAAGAAAAGATGATACTGTTTCAATGATTTATTTCGAAGGAATTTCAAATTTGAAAATCCAGGTACTTCCAGAAAGAGTAAAACACATAGACTACAACCCAGCTGTCCCTGAGCCGTTCTACGTGCCATCCGGTAAGGAGCCAAGACCAAAACCATTAGGGGACGAATTTGGGACGGTGATTTTTCGCTATCACCCGATTGGTATCGCCAATTACGTGAGTCAACCGTCATTTTTTACCAATCAATATTTCTCTCTTCCACTGAATAAACCAAAGGGTCGATAGTTCAGCAGATCTTGCGTGGGCGGAAACACGGTTCTACCTCTGTCAGATTCAGTGAAGTTTGAATCTGAATCAAAAGAAGTGGACGATGTCCTTCTTGTAACCAGATCGTCCGAAACGGTGGACAACGCTGACCTGCAGTTTGAGTCCCGTTTCGAATCTGGGAATCTGTGCAAAGTGGTTAAAATCACAGACACGTATTATCAACTATACCTCAGAAAGGATCTTTATACGCAGAGACACACGCAGTGGTATTATTTCAGGATATCGAATACAAAGAGCAGGACGACATACAGGTGAAACTATATAGTATGAAAACTATCCTTTTGCGATTCAAACACGTTCGTAACTTTACGTAAAATGATTTCAACTACTTGCAGATTATCTATCGTCAACTTTTGCAAAGAGGAAAGTCTATATAACGATGGTCTCAGGCCACTGTTGTATTCAACTGAGGATGCTAAGAAAGGCGCAGTTGGTTGGAGGAGGTGTGGTGATAATATCGCTTACTACAAAAACGACTCATCGTACGTAAACTTAAATATTTTTATTCATAGAATCACGCTTACTAACTCAAGAAATTATTTGTGTTTCTAGAAACGATGAGGAGAAAGAAAAGTACACGTTAACGTTTAACGTGTCCTTTCCTCATGACAGAGATATCGTCTACTTGGCTCACTGTTATCCTTACACCTATACGGATCTACAGGTAAATATTTTCATAATTTTCCTGTTACTGTCGACTAAATTATTTCCATTAACATTGTTAGGAGTATCTCGGTAAACTTGTTGCCGATCCCGTGAAAACGAGATTCACAAAATTACGACTACTGTGTCGTACACTATCTGGAAACGGTGTCTACTATTTAACCATCACTGCTCCGACCTATGATGAGGAGGTCCGACGAAAAAGAGGCGTCGTTATAACGGCAAGAGTCCACCCTGGTGAGACACCTTCTAGCTGGACGATGAAAGGAATCATCGATTTTTTGACTGGGGAATCGGATCAAGCCAAAGTAAGTTGTACATTTTCAAATAAACTCTCGAATATAAAACTCTTCGAACGATATTTTAATGATACAGGCACTACGAGAAAGATTCGTGTTCAAATTGGTACCAATGTTAAATCCTGATGGCGTAATCGTCGGCAATAATCGGTGCTCATTATCGGGGAAAGATCTGAATAGGCAATATAGGACTGTCATGAGAGAAAGTTATCCATCAGTTTGGCACACAAAGCTGATGATTAGAAGACTGCTCGAAGAGTGCGGAGTAGCCATATACTGTGATCTACATGCTCATTCGAGGAAGCACAACATATTCGTGTATGGATGTGAGAAGAAGAAAGCTGGACCCCAGTCAAAACTCTCTGAGCAAGTGTTTCCATTGATGCTTCACAAGAACGCTGCTGACAAGGTGAGGAAAATTCACATTCCGGCTATTCTAAAAGATCGACCAAACCTTAAAGCCAATTGATTTGTAGTTTTCCTTCGAGAACTGCAAGTTCCATGTAGAGAAAGGCAAAGAGGGTACAGGAAGGGTGGTTGTCTGGTCAATGGGAGTACAGAATAGTTACACGATGGAGGCGTCGATGGGAGGATCGAGGATCGGCTCCAGATCGGGCACTCATTTCTCAACCCAGGATTACGAGCAAATTGGCAAAGTGTTTTGCGAAACTTTGTTGGATTTCTTCGATCAAGATCCCATTAAGGTACTATGTCCATTACAATATCGTGACGAGGCTTTCCTGTAACATCATTTCTTATCTCGCGATTCATTTATCCTAAAACAATTCGTTGCCCTGATTGGCGATTGGATCTGAATCTTGGTGAGCAAAATAACGACGTCTGGTCAATTTCAAGCACAACTACGAGTCTTTCTTTAAAAGCACCTAAAAATCACTTTTCGTTTAAGCAACACCGTTCAACTTAGAAGGAAAGACTTAGGAACAAGATCATAACCAGACTGACCAAAGAGGGTTCTAGCGCAGAGGAACCAACAAACATTGATTTAACCGACTACTCGAGGTACAGTAATACAAAGTTCATCGAGAATATCAATTCAATAGACTTGACTTTTAATTTCGTCTCTTTTTAGCGACGAAGGGGATACATCGGACAGCTCTGTCTCCGAAAAAGAAAGAACAGAGTACACAGAAGGAACGTGGAGCTGTGAAATAAGAGAGTCAACCGTTTCTCCGAAATATCTTTACGCACCCCCACCAACCCCTACCTTTCTTCCACTTCGAAGCTTTCAGCTGGCGAAGAAGAAGTGCAAGAAAGGGCTTACCAATAGCAAACTCTATTTCCAACGCAAAAAATTATTGGTAAGATAGTTATAAAGCAAGATATGTATTAATTGCTAGGATTTGTATCCTTGAATTTGTTGTTAGGCCAGGAAAACAGTGATGGACTTACCAACTACAAATCCTGGCAGCGATTTATATGACTTTGTAGATTGGCTGGAAGAAGGGCTAACAGGACTCGAGGATGAAGGTACCTTACAACTTCAAAAGCTATATTTGTGAGTCGAGTAACATTCCGCTCTCTTCCCTTTTCTTCTTCCAGCAGTTTCTTCAGCTAGAACTCGTGAGTACTGCAAAGGTGAAACTGCCCAGTCGGTGGAAACTAATAAAAAAAGAGAGAAGCTCACTGGTAACGATTTGGTCTTACCGGAAATTTTGAGGCCTCGTAGCGTGTCATTGAGCGAAAGTTTCAGCATAGACAGAGAAGAACGAAAGACAAACAAACGACCACACTGTCTTCACTTTGTCAGGTGGTAAAACGCTTTTAAAGAACTGATTGAAAGATTAATTTACGAATCAGCTGTCTTGTTCGAACATGTATAGGGCTTTAACGCATCGATCGCCAGTTCCTTTAAGGGACAAAGATATACGACTAAAACTCAGTTCTTTGCGACAACAAATATGGATGGGAGTTCCACTGAGTACTGAATATACTAGCGAGAAAATTGATGAAGAAAGAATCAGCGATAAGAGAATGGATCGCATATTTTCAAAGGGACCACTCAGCTGGGGAGTTTCCAGTATGGCACTACTTCAAAAGAAAATGGACAGCGATACTTTACTGAAGTCTATTGATTTTTTCCTCACCGATATTCGTTGATACTACTGGTAATCAACAATTTAAATAATTTTCGATTTCAGATCTTGCACAAAAAAGTTGCAGTCTCTTGAATACATCAACGCGAATAATGACTTAAATATCAACAAAATGCCAAACAACTGTAAACGTGGAAAAATATCACGTGCAAGGGAAGTCGGCCTAAAAGTGGAGGAACAAATTCACGATGCGGAACGAAAAACAAAAAAGAATCTTCACTTCAAGTGGCAGAAAATAGTAAATATAAGCTCGAAAGTCAAGGAAAAGTGCCACAGAAAAACTTCTTTCTTGACCATAAATTCGGATTCTTTAAAATTGGTTAGAACAGTTGAGATGCCGTCCAAATCCCAAACGAGGCAACACAGAATGGAATCTAGAAGAAAGTACAAACGTAACAATACCATTTGCTGCAATTCTAACATCGAAAAGGTTTCAGCCGTCGTAAAATCCCAGTCGCAATCTCGTATGCAACTACAACCATTGATTATTCCTTTGCGCGATAGTTTCTCGTCCGACAACGATTCGATTGATTCTCATAAACAAAGAATTTCGAAAAAAAAGCAGAAGAAAAAGAAGCAATCACATAAAAAACGCGCCAATAGCGCGAAACCACTGCACAATTATTAAACGATTTCATGCGCACGCTTCAAGCGGGAAGGTATCCTTGTGACCGTTATTTTATACTTCGCAATTCAAAATCAATGGAAGAATTATAGTAATCATTTTAAGGTATACTGAAATTATAGTTAATGTTTATTGGTAAACATAATAACAATATGTTTGACCTAAAAAAAAGCATTTCTAGATCCTTTTCTACCTCTGATCAAAACCTATACAATTTCATCCTATCTATCAACTGCTATCAACATACCTTTTCAATAATACGTAAAATACAATAAGAATTTCTTCTTACATCGCACAGACAACTTTTACCACGAACAATTCATTTGAGGACTACATGAACTGTTATATAACGGTATTTTACGAGATAACAAGATGCGCGCAGCAACAAAGTTTATCGGATAATTACTCAATCTACTCACGGTCGTTCAATAAGAATAAATGAAGGCAATTATGCAAACTTCTGTTCAGATATCGTTTGATTGAGCATTCTTTGCCTGACATGCGCAGAAATGCATCTTTCCCACGTGCTTTTCAGTTAGAAGTGACAAATCGTTCTTTTAATGAAAACATAACCTCACAAACTAAGAGAAAGATACCATCAGTAATGATTGCTGCCTGTATAATTTACTACATTCGCAATATACCAAATATTATATGTGCATTTCAATAAAGCATTTTATTTTACTAAAAAAGTAGTTTAAAAGAACATAAAACAAAACGATTGTAACTCAGAATATTGTTTGAATACATTACGTTCTACGTAGCACGATGATTCTTGACATAGTCTAAAACATGAAGCACTAATTATCGCAAATCACTATGAATTTATATACTTGTAAATTTGAATAAACTTTAACGTTCTAACAGCTATGCGTTATTGCAACAGCTGTTGTATCCTGACTGATCTTGACAAACTTCGTTACGACTATGTAGACTTTCACCTCGTTTAGTGTTGAACTTTAGTATCATCGATTTCAAATTTTCGAATATTTAAAAGTTTGACAAGTAATCATTTTTATTTTAAATTGCATGTTTGTACATTAAATAAATTACATCAATGAAATCAGTTAACACTTATCACTTTCGTATCACACCCAACTTTATCGATGTAGTTTAGAATAACTATAAAACTGTTAAAATTTCATTTGTTCTAAGTTACATTCAATATCTTAACTTCGATATTGTTATACAACGAAAAAATCGGACATATGCATCGACGAATTCATCGATAGGTCTATTTATTAACCTTGTTTTTGTGACGTCGTAGACTTTACCTACTAGTACCACCTAGTGTCAATGCGTTAAAGAACAGATGTGCAAATAATATCGCATTTAGACGTGATACGGACAAATAAATCCTACCTTCTTCAATTACTTTGAACGATTCTTCAAACTATATAAAAGAAACTAAAGTAAAATAAATGTATTTTAAAGAGGAAACATTTTGAAATTGAAAATGAAGGGGATGATGTAGTTGAATTTATTGCCGCAAGATGACATAACAGCGTTCTGTATAAAATTCATTTTTGTCCTATTACCGCAAATTAGTATACATACATGCAGAGCATCGAGGAAAGGTGCGAGAAAGAAGTAAAAATATTTCGGAGATTTTTCGTATGGTGTAGTTGTTACATGTATCATTTTTTTGAGGAAGTTTGTCAAGTTCCTGCTGTTCAACTTCATGTGAAGAGAACCTGAATTCATCGCACTAAAATCTATACGCCCCTGTTTCGTCGCATTGTGATCATAGGCATGGCGACTCTTGTTTCATCACGGGTTGACGATCTTGTTCAAGTTGTCACCCTTCATAATCCACGAAAACTACTATTTACGGGTTACATCTTACCATTTGTGATATTACATGTTGCATGGATTTATAACTGGATCTTCATTTATGGAATTGACGAATATTATGACGCGGGTTTAGTTGGTATCGCGGCTATCGGATTGTTTCAGATATTCATATGTTTGTGCTGCCAGTGGTCAGTGCATGTGCATACATTTTTAAATTGTAGCTCGGTAAGTTGACGACACATTCAATATATTAACAATTTCATCGATCAAATGATTTGCACGTGCGAGTTACCTCGTTCAATATGTTTTGTTAACGTGGCAACCATTCGAGTCGGCCTTCTGCTAGATTAGATCACATGACTGATTGGCGGGAACATTTAAATTGCAATTTTCACAGAAATGTTCAATGTTGTGATTTTTTCAGGAAGTAGATCCTTATGTCGCAAAAATAGCAAAAGTTGTCCCTACTCCCAACAATGGAAGTTCAGAACTGGTTAAGCTTCATCATTCAAATGAACAGGAACCATGGTTTATATTTCAAAAGACCAAATACATTTGGAACTCAAATACTAGATGCTTTGAAGGTCTTCATTTTCCACTGAATCATTCGGTTAAACATTATTGCGAATGGAAAGGATATTTAGATGAGAAGGAGATAACAGCAGCGGAGGAAAAGTATGGGAAGAATAAGTAAGTGTCTTTTTATCTAGCGTTACTGTGAATTTACTGTAGAATTTACTGTCATTATATAAGTTCTTGTATTACATATAATTATTTATTGCTTTTACACAGATTGGATATGGTTGTACCTGAATTCAGAGAATTATTTAAAGAAAGGGCCATTGCACCATTTTTTGTTTTTCAAGTGTTTTGTGTGGCATTATGGTGTTTAGATAAATATTGGTACTATAGTATTTTCACACTTATCATGTTGATTATGTTTGAATGCACACTTGTTCAACAGCAATTGCGAAATATGGCTGAAATCAGAAAAATGGGAAATAAGCCATACATGATAATGGTTAGTGCACATTATATGCATGTATATTTTATTAGAAATACTTTTATTAGAAATACTTCGAATAAAATTATTCTTGTGACAGGTTTACAGAAACAGACGGTGGAGATCCATGTTTACAGATCAATTGATTCCTGGTGATATTGTATCGATAACAAGATCTCAGAACGATAGTTTAGTACCATGCGATATGTTACTCTTACGAGGACCTTGTGTAGTAGATGAAAGCATGCTAACAGGTGATTAACTAAGGCTAAAAAGATGCAGCACATGATTAACCCTTAGCTACAGATGTGTAACTCACCTCTGAAACTAATGGTCTATAGTCAAGGGTTGAATCTTTTTACATAATTTAATTGCAAATATTTAGGAGAGTCAGTTCCACAAATGAAAGAGCCAATAGAGGACATTGATGGAAATAGACAGTTAGATATTGAAGGTGATGATAAACTGCATGTACTGTTTGGAGGCACAAAAGTTGTACAACATACACCACCTAGTAAAAATGTGTCTGGCCTTAAAGGTATTTATTTATTTATTTGTGTATGTTCGTAAAATTCAGTTTATCTGCATATATGCATGTATTTAGCATGCTTAAAATTTCAGCTACTGATAACGGTTGCGTGGCCTATGTATTACGTACTGGATTTTCAACATCACAGGGTAAACTTTTGAGGACAATACTCTTTGGAGTCAAGCGTGTGACAGCCACTAATTTAGAAACGTTTGGCTTTATATTATTCTTGTTAGTTTTCGCGATTGCTGCAGCAACGTACGTATGGATTAAAGGTATATAATGTTAACATAAATCCTTAACAGTGTATAGTTCAATCTTTCACACAAATAATAAGTTACTCATTTCCAGGATGTGAGGATCCTATGAGAAATAGATATAAATTATTTTTGGAATGTACACTTATACTAACATCTGTTGTTCCACCAGAATTGCCTATTGAATTATCACTAGCTGTCAATACGTCTTTATTGGCCCTCTCGAAATTAGGTAATTAATGAATAGAATAAAATAATTATTAGTTGTGTACCTACTATGAATTGAGACAATGTCGCATTTCTTTTCCACAGGCGTATTTTGCACCGAACCTTTTAGAATTCCATTTGCTGGAAAAGTTGAAATTTGTTGTTTCGATAAAACTGGTACTTTAACAAGCGATAACCTGGTTGTCGAGGGTATAGCGGGAATCGAGTAAGAATCTTAAAATTATTTTTAACTTTTGGAAGGCGGACCTATATAAAACGAAAATGGGCCATTTCTGGTCCCGGTTCTCGAATGATTCATGTTCGTCCTGCGAGAGTTGAATTAATAAGAAACTATGCATATGTGTACATATAAAAATACTTGTTAACTTTTAAAGGGGGAGACCAGATGTTATACAACTTTCTGATGCGCCATTAGAAAGTATACAAGTACTTGCGACGTGCCATTCTCTTGTACAGTTAGATGATGGAATTGTTGGAGATCCCCTTGAAAAAGCTACACTGAAAGCTATTAATTGGAGTCTGACAAAAAGTATACTTATATTATTATCTAATTATAATTTAGAAACTTCAGTTTTGAATAGTATAGTAATTATAATACTAATTTGACATTAGATGATTCTATGATACCTAGAAAAGGTCAATCTCCAGTTTTGAGGATAGTACAAAGACACCACTTCTCATCTGCATTGAAACGAATGTCAGTTGTGGCTGGGTATACAATGCCTGGATCATCGGAAATTAATTACATAACTACTGTAAAAGGAGCACCTGAGATCATTAAAAACATGGTGAGTATTAAAACGAAAATCTTAATTTATTTTATTGTTATAGTATATTTATCATTGCCTTTTTTAGCTATCATCAATACCAGAGAATTATGAATCTACTTACTTGTCACTCTCTCGTCGCGGAGCAAGAGTATTAGCTTTGGGCTATCGAAAACTCCCTGGACCTTTATCAGCTCAAGATTTACGAGAACTAACGCGAGAAGATCTAGAAAAGAATCTCACCTTTGCTGGATTCGTAATCATAAGTTGTCCGCTCAAACCCGACTCTAAGGCTGTTATTAGAGAAATCTTGAATGCTTCGCATTCAGTAATTATTTCACTATTTAATCTTATTTTTAATTATTTTCATTACATATTTGAGAATTATCTTACACTGTTTTCACAGGTCGTTATGATTACTGGTGATAATCCCTTAACAGCTTGCCATGTCAGTCGCGAGTTACACTTTACAAAGAAATCAGTTACACTTATACTGACTATGTTTAATGGAGAATGGATATGGGAAAGTGTAGACAGAAAGATAAACTTACATTTGTCAATGAAAAATGTCACTCGGGGCAACGAAATTTGGCGTGAATATTCTCTCTGTGTAACAGGAGAGGTAAATTTATAATATTTATGATCTACCCATTTAAGTTAGAATTCATTTACAATTTGTATTATATAATTTGCAGGGTTTAACATATTTAAAAGAAAATGACCGAGATCTTCTTCGTAAATTATTACCTCACATTGTGATATTTGCAAGGTGTGAACCAAAACAAAAAGAGTTTATAATTGTTTCTCTACAAAACTTAGGTTATACAACACTAATGTGTGGAGATGGTACTAATGACGTTGGTGCATTGAAGCATGCTCAAGTGGGTCAGTTGAAAATTACAAGTTATAAGTATTTCTTCTAATTAAGATCATACATACTAATTAATTAGTTTTGTTAGGAGTCGCAATCCTTTCTAGTCCACCTGAAAGAATGTCTACAGATAAACACGATAACGTAAAAAACGAAAGCATGATTTCAAACTCAGTAATAGGTAATGGTCCAAGAATGAATTCAAGAACATCTGCTAGTGCTAGAGTAAGAATACAGAAGATATTAAAAGAACTCGAGGCACAAGAACAATCTGTTATTGTAAAGCTCGGTGATGCTTCAATTGCTGCACCTTTCACTAGTAAAATGTCTTCGATTCAATGCAGTAAGTTTTTCTTTATATGGACAATTAAAATGATCAGAATATACTATGGTATTTCAACCATTGTGTTTCATTACAGTATGCCATGTTATTAAGCAAGGACGTTGTACTTTAGTTACTACGTTACAAATGTTTAAGATTTTAGCACTTAATGCGTTAGGACTCGCATATAGTCAGTCTGTTCTCTATTTAGACGGAATAAAGTTCAGCGATGCGCAAGCTACATTGCAAGGTGTACTTTTAGCTTCTTGCTTTTTGTTCATATCAAGATCAAAGCCATTAAAAACATTATCTAAACAAAGACCTCTACCCAATATATTCAATTTATATACAATAGCAACTGTATTGCTTCAATTTGCTATACATTTCTTTTCTCTTGTATATTTAGTAAAAGAAGCAACATTATTATCTCCAAGGTAAGAAGCAAATCTGAATAAATTCATGTATATATTTGTATATATTGTAAATTAATTTTTTTCAATTTAACAAGGAGTGAAAAATTAGCAGCTATACTAGTTCCCAATAGTTCAGTCAGTCAGAATATAACATCTAATACAAATCTTGGCGATGAAAGTGAACAGTTCGAAGCAAATTTGATAAACAGTACAGTTTACATTATTGCTATGGCAATGCAAGTCTCCACATTTGCAATTAATTATAGGGTAAGTTATAAACCTATGCGATATCTATTAAGAAAATGCTATATACTCTTATTTCATACATTTTTATAACACAGGGTCACCCATATATGGAGAGTTTATTACAAAATAAATCCTTACTGTACAGTCTTATAGGTAGTGCTGCAGTTATACTGGGATTATGTGGATTTTTTCCTATCTTAGCAGCAGAATTTGAAATTGTAGAATTTCCAAGTGATGTAAGTAATTGTGAATGTAATATTATATCAATGAAATTTATACACATAACTTCGTATATGTTAATACACAATATTTTCTATTTATAGTTTCGTACACTTTTAATTCAAATACTCGTAGCGGACTATATTCTTGCATATATAGTTGACAGAACTTGTTTATGGCTTTTTGGAGAAGGACGACATCAAAAGCTGTGATTAGAACGCAATTTCTATATTTCTTCTCCACATTCACAGATACGTGAAACGTTCAGCATACAAATTTTATTCTTGTTTGTTTCACAAGGTGTAAATCGTTTATACATATGATTTCCTTCTTTCTAAATATGTCATTAAATTTCCATGTAAAACATTACTTTTGGGAAGACTGACTAGCATCATGGAAAAGTCATTACTTAAATAAAGATTTTGTTGACTATACTAAATTAACAGTACATATTGTATTTACTACAGAAGTTAATAATGATTCTTTGTGGAACAAATTAGTTGAAAAAAAAGAATAAAACAGAAGTTCATAGAGATATATATGTATGAGTATGTTGTGTGAATATATTAATAAATGTAAGTAGTACTATACAAAGTGAAATAGAATGAGTATGCGATGTGTGTATGTACAGAAAGAAAATAATTACGTCATTTCAGTATATTTGTGTTCTGCGACTTCAGCTTACTATGAAAGATATAATGATTTCTGTTATGTTATAAAATAATTAGCATTTTATAAATCATTCCATTTAAGAAGAAATCGTTATATTGTGACTGAAATTTAGCACAATTAGTATTTCTTTACAAATAACAATCAATGAATATAAATTCATGCCAAATACAATTGCATTTGAATTGATTCAAGAAGTAAATGTAAGTTAAATTTGACATAATGAATAATAAGAAACGAATTTATAATTACATTTAATACTGGAGATGCAATTAGACCAGAAATATTTACAGTACTTGTAAATTTTCATACATTTATTCATTTTTCCCAGTGTGGTCATAATGAAAAATCAAACTCGTGCTTTTGATATAAATATTATAAATTTTTAAAGTAATATTATTACTTAAATATAGTTACAGTTTATTAAAAACGTCGCATGAATTTTTTTTAACTGAATATTCTATTTGATAAAAGTTCACTATATGAACGAAGTTATATAAAAACTAAATTTTGTACGTACATTCCATATATTCTATAAAGATACTTCTTAAATTATGGAACGTTAAATTTCAGGTGTAGTATAGGTTGTATATTTATTTTATACATTATGTATTTATATATTATGTGTAATGTTAAATTGTTTAACTTAAATAAGATTTATAACATTCCATTTCAATTATTTATAACCTTCACATTTTCTATGCACTGTTTCGTTTTTTGAGTGGATTGTAGCTTTTGCATTATACATGCAGTAATAAAAGATTGTGTTAACACTTACCTTTTTTTAGAAGAAATACTCTGAAAAAGAGTTAACTGTACATTATCATTTTACAAACACATATGTACTTGTAATTCTCTAGAATTATTAAAGATAAAATAATTTGTTTGAAATATTACATTATGCTTTTTCATGAATTTACCCTAATTTTGATCTATGATCTTTAGAAGTAAGCAATCAAACTGAATACTACAGTTGTGAAGTTATCATTTGAATTTGATATGATAAAAGTAATTTATACGCATTAATTGCACTACAATTGCATCTTACAAAGTGTCATTATATTCTTAACTATTCTAAACGGTTTCAGTTTAGTTGTCGATTTAATATTTTAATGAGCAGAATCTTCACTTGTGTGTACAGAATGCTTCTCGTAGTTAGCAAATACGTAATAGTTAATTGTCATGTGACAGCTGATTGGGTAAATTACTGTTTAAATTTTGCTTATTGCTTGAATCGAACTGAAGGAGATAGATCTAAATTGAGGAAACCGGTTCGTCATTGCCGAGTCTCGACTTTACGACAGTCTGTCGTTGATCACGGTAGACTGTTGTTCGTGACGTTTTCCCCTCCGTTCGGCTACACTGATTTGTGTTTCTGTTGTTATTTCCTACTTTTTAAAAATATTTTGATCGTGCGTCATTCGTACGTTAGAACCCGATACTTTCAGAATGTCGTGGTAGTTTCACGTTACTCTCGCCTTAACTGCCGTTATATTGTGACCTCGTGAAAATTAAGATCCGTTCAATCGTTTGATCGATAGTTTTCAAGTTTTATTTTGCTCTATTAATTGATGTGTAAGTGCATTTGGTTAAGAACTAGACAACAATTAAAGGATTGTGTCGAATAAATTGTCTTTAACGGAATGTTATGCAATTAAATAAATGTCAAGTGTAAAAAAAACGATTTTGTATTTTTCTAAACGGTTTTTATATTTGACAAATGTAATATTTCAAGTAATTATATGTACGTGCTGATTCACGTCACGTTGCTGTACTCAATTCTTCTCTTTCTCAAAGTAATGTTTATACCTCTCTTTCACTTCATTTGAACAAATTCAAATTGCGGTAGCTTTTTTGTTGAATTTCTGGTGAAAGAAAGATTATCTGCACACGCACTACCTTGCATAAGAAAGAACGTATGTAGCATGTTTTACGAAAAATGAAAGAAAATAAGGTATAAACGAATTACTTTTTAAAAGTGAATTGCTTTGCAGACAATATTCGGTTAAATTACGAGTTGTAAAGTAAGAAATTCGTCGAAATAAAAGGAGGGAGGAAAATAGAAACGATGGTACACGTATAATTGGAGAAAATTACCTGTCTCGATATCCTTACCAATCGTCAATCAAGATCATAGAGATTCCAGGTAGGAATACCGTTAGAAGTACTCGGAAAAACATTTGAAAATATTCTCGTTTGATGACTCGGTGTAGACAGGCCAAAGAATGGATGTGCAATATGACTGCAACGAGTCTTTCTTAATTTCTAAATATATATAATGCTATTTATAAAATCAAATGACTTATAAGTCTTTAGCAACAGTCGGTATTTACTCTATTGATAATGGGCCATTCAGTTATCCTTTACGTATATATTTTTCTTTCATTATTATCAAGAATTAAATTTAGTTAAATTAAAAAAATGTTCTAGGATACGGAATGGTATCATCGGTGGAGGATAAAAGTATTCCTTTTACAGGAAAAGAACCTCACCTCTCGTGCATGGACTTCATGCGATCTTTTTGCGTTGCAGTGGTATTGTAATCATTGTTCGAATTTCTCGAACGGTCTATCATTAAATACTTTTATGTCTTTCACTTTGCTTTTTATTTAACGATCCATTGACCCGTGATCATTCGTACTGTCCGGTGAATGGTGCATTCATTCGACTTCCGTGAAATATAATTTTCTGCACAGTGCTGACATCTGTGAGAACATAAATAGAACCAGCACAACGCGCCAAATTTAATTATTTAATTATTAGACTAATATTTCATTATCGTAAATAATCAGTAGATCTTGTTTTTTTTCTTATGCTAATTCCGTCTGTAATTAACACAGATGATTACTTGACAAATTGGAAATTGCTTTTAAGAATAGCTCTTCTGGGCTATAACACAATGAAACAAACAATATTTAATTTTTAGTGATAATGCATTGTGAATGATCCGAATTATCACTGAAAAATTCGTTTAAATATACAATTTCATTGTTCTTTTTACATAATGATCTGTGTTTTGCCATGTTCACGAAGTGTAACGTTTATGAAGCTAACAAGCTTTATTGGAACACTCATAGCTGCAAACTGTATTAGGGTCATATGTCAAGTAATAGTCAGATGTGTATATATGTGTATTAGACGTCGTAGACATTTACTGAAAAATTGAAAAACTTTTTGTTTAAGGAATAGACTACAAGTTTCATTGCGCATCGTAACATTAACTACTCATTTTATGTTTCTCCTTAGCTTTGATTTCATCATCTAGTAAAACTATGAATGTTATCTTTACAACCTCGCGTAGTTCAATAAATGTGTGAAGTAATCAAAGTAAAAAGTAAATTTTTGTTACTGATCCATTATGCGTATCATCGTAAAAAGGCTATTGAGCTTTCGCCCAAGTTACTTGACTTCCATTATCGCTATTATCGGTGTTATCAAGCGAATCTGGCTTCACAAATCAGATTTCTGTTCGCTTGCAGCTTCTCTGGAGTTAGGAAATGGAGGAAACACAGGAGAGAGGATACTTTCATTGGGCAGATTGGCTGGTATTCGGGTTGATGCTCGCCGTATCTGCTGCCGCTGGATTATGGCATTACAGAAAAGCGCAGAAGTCGAGCACGGAGGATTATCTTCTTGGTGGAAGGAGCTTGGGCCTCTTTCCCGTTTCCGCTTCTCTCATTGCTAGGTATTCCATTTGATCTTTTTATTGTTAGCGAATTAAATCGGTACTCTTTCCTTCATGGTTCTCTAATTTTTTCAAAGATTTTTCATGCACACTTTACTCGCACAGTTCAGGGAAATCAAATTCGAATTTTGTTTTCTTAGTGATGGAAAATGAAATTGAAAAAGTTAAACGTAAATGGGCTAAACTCTTCGATCTGACTTTACTCTCATTTAAACGAAGATGACGATGAGTTTAGACTGAACTTTGCCCACTTGACTTTTAATATGAGTCACGCTGCAAAAACAGTTTAAGTTAGAGACTGTGAATTTTTTTGTCGTTGAAAACAGTTTAAAGAAAAGGGAAATATTTTTCTTTATATTAAACGTACTAATAATTAAAGTGTTTCACGACTATAATTGTAGTTTCATATCTGGTGTAACGATTCTTGGAACGCCGTCTGAAATCTACAATTTTGGAACACAATATTGGATCACAATTATTTCTATACTATTTTCGGGATTAGTAGTAGCCATCGTCTACGCTCCCGTCTTCGTTGATCTGGGACTTAATTCTGTCTACGAGGTATTATAAACAATTTACAGTTTTCTTGTACCTATACTGTAAGAACTGCTTTTTTAATAGAAACACTGTTTCAGTATCTAGAAATAAGATTCAATCGAGGTGTAAGGACCCTCGTGTCTCTTATCTTCGTCATTGATGTGGTAAGTTTACAACAAAAGGCAACGAACTTTTATCTAGATCTCAAGAAACACAAAGTTCGCAACATATGATGGTAAACACGTTAAGAACTTTGGAAAAAGTAATTCATCAGTGATTGTACTTCGGAGGGGTTCATTTAGAACGATGCCGTGTCACGCTACCTAACACAACGGAAATACGCAACTTTAATCTGTACCGTTTATCGAAATTCTCAATTGAAGTTTAACATTAAATAGATTTATTGTAACAACTTACATGCGCGTATAATTATTAATCAAGATAGTACGGCTTTTATTGTAAGGCTTGTTCGATGGAAAATTTTCTTTGAGTATTGTGGATGGCCATATTTAATCGGATGTTGCGTTAATGGTTTTGTAATAAACTAATTCTAGGTCCTTTATCAATCTATCGTGGTCTACGTTCCAGCGTTAGCGCTAAATCAAGGTATTATCCGACGATATTATTCATAGAATATCAACTGAGCACTATGAAAACCTCTGTGATTAATTACAGTGAGCGGCATCGATGTGCATTTAATCGGACTCATAGTGTGCCTCGTATGCGTGTTCTACACCGTTCTGGTAAGCTTAAGCTCAAAAATGTTTAATATATGTAATCTGTCGATCAATACCGAACAAAAGTAGTTTTATTATTATGTCACTTTGTCAGCTACTCATTTGATCACTTCATGAACTGTGTGTCTCTTAAGATTCCTACTCTTCTCTTGCTTCTTTATATCACCTCAATTTACAGTTAGTTTAATTTACGCCGACATATAGAAGAATGTGTACCTACGTAGGTACGTACAGGTATGTATTGTGGGCGTAATCAAAGCGTTAAACGCGTGTCATTAGGAACGTCCGTAGTGTTCAGCGATCGTGACGAGGCGTATACATTGTCGGTGGTGAAGGGGTTAACAAGACGTATCAACGATGAAATATATAGAAAGGGGAGGGAGGGTTAAGTCGAGCAGCGCGTTAGGTGTATGCGAGCTAATTTTCCAAGGACCCTCGTTCAGCGAATTCTCCTGGGGATAGCTGAAGTTCCTCGGGGTGGCGGGCAAGCTCGTAGGAAACAATTTTCGCTGGACAATGCCGCGAAGAATCTCTCACGCGGACCCGGCTACTGGAAATGTTTATGGACGGAAACTGAAAGCTCGACAATGGCCCGCCGGAAACAATGGCGTGGAGCACGTCGAGTGCTCGTTCCCGTAGTAGCAGATCACAAAGCCACCGGCGAAATGATTAATCGCATGCTCGCACGCCTGTAATTATTCAAGCAATTTGTTGTAGCCTCCGAATTAATGAAAATTTATAGCGGCTCAGTGACTCTTTGGAAATTTGTTTATTATCGGTCTTGGGTATCTTGTATCCTCTCTTCTTGAACGCTTAACGATCTTGTCGCGTTCGCTTGTTTTTCAACTCCGTCAGAAGCTATTTTAGAAACTGATTGTTCGTCTTATAGCAAGGAAGCGTAGCTTCAATTAAGAAAACATTTCGTTTTTAGGGTGGGATCAAAGCAGTAGTTTGGACGGATGCATTACAGGTTGGAGTCATGATCGTCGGAGTCTTAACAGTTAGCATATTAGGCACTTATCAACTTGGGGTCAAGGAAATATGGAATGAAGCAGTGAAAGCTGATCGAATTGAGTTTTTAAAGTAAACAGTATTTCTTGCTATTTTCAAGGCAACTTCTCTGTATTATTGATAATTAAGTTTCAGTTTTTTATGCAGCTTTGATCCATCCCCTTACACTAGACATACAGTATGGTCGGTGTTGATTGGTTCCTGGTTGTACAGTACCGCTTACATAGCTGTGAATCAAACCATGGTACAGCGTTACAAAGCGCTGAAAGATTTGACCACGTCCAAACTGTAAGTGAGTAAACAAGGATTAATTACAATAGATAATTGGATTAATTACAATAGATAATCGATGATTTATCGTGCCTGATTTCAGATCCTTAGCGATCTTTACTATCAGTATTATGTTATTTATATCATTGTGCTGCTGGTGCGGTCTTGTCCTTATAGCCTGGTGGTCTCCGCCAAACTGCGATCCCAGAGCTACAGGTCTGATCACAGCCGATGATCAGTTGTTACCTGCTTATGTTATGGAAATCGCAGGTCACTTACATGGAGTGCCAGGTCTTTTCATCGCTGCGATTTTTGGAGCTGCTCTTAGGTATTAACTTTATATCATTAAAAAACTATTTCAGTAATAAAAGTGTTTTATTTGTTGTATACTTATTATTTGGTTCCAGCTCTCTTTCAGTGGGATTCAATTCAACTGCCGTCGTTGTATTAGAAGATTTTGTAAAGGGTTTATTTGGCATAAACTTAAGCGATCGAGTTTCCTTTTTATTCGTAAAAGTTTTAGTAATCTGTCTCGGCTTGATAGCTCTAGGATTATTGTATTTGGTTGAAAAATTGGGGGGAGTTCTAGTTGTGAGTATTTTTCTAGTTTCATTCTTTTACAGACTAAATATTTTGCAAATTGTCCACGCATTGTTTTGTTTTAGATAACCGGAAGTCTAGCTGCGATTGCTGCAGGTACTTCCTTTGGAGTGTTCACACTAGGTATGCTCTTTCCATGGACAAACTCGAAGGTAAATCGTTTGTTGTTTTCCCTTACGTTCATTTTTGATTGATAAAGTAACTAGTTTTTTCTTTTATTAAAAAGGGAGCATTTGTGGGTGCTATAGTAGGATTTCTGATCGCTGGCTGGGCAAGTTTAGGTGCAAATTGGTCCATTGGTGCCGGGCTACTGGTTCCTAAGAAACTTCCGGTGCCTCTTTCCCATTGCCCGGTTAATATCTCCGAAAGTTTCCTCAAGCAATTTGATCGTCCAAAGTAAGTCGATTCTAATCCTGATCGTGAGTATAATCATTAAGTTTTTCATAATCAATTAGATCGAATTAAGGATAACATTTCTTTTTAGCGAAGAAAATGTATTCCCCCTTTATCGATTATCGTACCATTGGTTCACCGGTTTGGGTACTATAATTGTACTCGTTGTAGGCAATTTCATTAGTTGGTGGACAGGTCCTGTAGATCCTTCTACCATTGACAAGAGATTGCTCTCTCCAGTGATTCACTCGTAAGCTTACGTTGAGATTAATTCCTATTGCACAATGAAAGCAAGTATTACAGTCTTTAGTACATTTTAGGTTGTTGCCAAAACCAAAAGGTCAGAATGACACTAATGTGGAAACTACATCTAGGCCCACGACGAGCCTTTTACTGACTGATTTGAAAAAGAAACGAGCAAGTATTCTGATACTGAATACGTGGAGTTAATTTCAACTTGAGTAATTTGTTTTATTTGTTTCAGAGAAGTCAAAATTTCCCCAATGGTATCGGAACGTAAGGAAATCGAAATCGAATATGTGGCAAAAGCTTCAACCAACAAATTGGATCATGTTGCATCAAATACTGCTTTATATTGCTCAACTTTAACTTTGGAAAGTTAATCTCGAACCTTCGATATTCATTTCCTTTTACGGGTACTTAGATAAAAGTACATATTTTTATAGACGATTGTATACGAATTCCATTCATCAGCAGTTTTATACATGTAACAATAGGTTAGCCGTGATTTCATGAATAGTATTATATACATATATGAACAAAAACAATTGTTACTTCAAGTATTTCCACATATCTTTACAATTTTTAGAAGAAATACATCTTTGTTTTATTAAATTGTATTAATTACTTATTCCACAGTACTATCTCTACCCTGCTCAAAGTTCTGTAAATAATTTGAACAACTATGGTACACTACCAAACGTATGAAACTGTATAGAGGAATCGGTGAAGTACAGGGACAGGTTTCGGCGTTTCTATCAGTCAGCTGACTCCATTTGTTCTTCTTGGCGAGTTCTCTAACTGAGTTTATTCGGTTTTCAAGCTTTGGTGACTCCCGATGCACGGTGTCCATCGTGCGGAAGGTAAGCGACTCGACAGGAGAAAGAGAAAAGATGAACAAGAGGAGAAGAGATAGAGCAAGAAGGAGAGCGAGTACGTCGAGGAGCCAAGGCCTCAGGATATTAGCCGGCTTGTTAAGGGAAAGCCAACGCCGTCAAACGTCCTTATTAAGGCCACGCAAATAGCTAGTACGCTTCTCCTCGCTTACCTCTTCACTTGCTTCACTGAAAATTCAATTTTCGCTCGCCCGAAATGCGGTTGGTCAAAAGCACCACCTTCAAGTTCAACATTGTTCACGCCAACGATCCTCGGATCGATCCACACGCTTCAAAGGTTTTTACATCGACGTGTGATTGGTACGATTTCTCCATTTGTCGAATAAAGAAATTATGCCGATTACAATAGCGGCGCCATGAGAAGAAACTTTTCATAAATCAAGAAATTGAAACCATTGAAAACCTTTCATTCTGAGCTGATCCAAGTTTAACGATTCTAGTTAATAAGACAGGGTTTTTTTAAGTTCAATGAAGTGCGTTCAATGGAGGTGCAGAGTGAAATTGCACGAGATGCATGTGAAGGTTTCATTAAGAGTAGCGCGCACGACACGTAGTGTCGGAAAGAAAATTGCGAGTTGTGGGCTGCGAGCGGGGCTTTATTAAGCGCGCTTCATGCGCGATTTGCATTCGTCTGGGTCGGTGATAGATTTGAAATTCCTACGTAGAACGTGCGCCGGTTATATAGGGTCGAGATTTCGAATCGGGACGAATACCTGTGACGACTGCTGCTATCAACGTATACATATATTGAAGTAACCACGCGGGATTGTGTTGAGTCGGGATCGAACAGAGAGGGCGAACGGAAATAAGGGCTTCCGAGGCAGACTATCGAACGAAGGGAGAGACAGTCGCGCGAGCGTGGAAAACGGATTGCAGAAGAAAATACAGCGATGAGAGATAGAGAATGAAAGAGAGAGGAAACGTGCAGATGTAAGAAGAGCGAGAATGAAGCAGACGAGGAAAGGTAGAAAAAGTCAGTCGGGTGAAAAGTAGTAACGATGTAAAATGAGACGGTGAACGGGGTGAAGATAGCGTGAAAAAGAAGCTGCTGCGAAAATGTAGGAATTCACAAGTTGAAGGACTATGGGAACCGTATTAAACAAGATACAGAATCCGTGAATGGAGAACATCAGATGGACGAAGGTGCAGTGCGGCGGGCCGGGAAGAAAAGAAATCGTGAAAACCTCGAAAAGGGAAATGCTCTAGAAAAAAAACTGCATAGACTGAACGAAATAAAGGATGTTAAATGGAAAGCAAAACATTTGGGAGCGCGCGAGTAAAAAGGAGATGCGCGGCGCGCGGCGCGGCGCGGCGCGGCGCGGCGCTGCAGCGGGTGGTATCGCGTTTAGGAAGGGTGAAGCGAATAAAATGGAAGATTACGTGCGCGGTGAAAGAGCTGGTCGAAAATTAGAGCAGGATACGATGTGCAGAAGAAACGTGCGGCAAGATATACACTGGTGAGCCTGGCTTGGGGGCGAGGGGAAAGAGGCGAGGGAGAGAGAAAGAGGGTTGGTTGAGCAGGAGGGAAAATCAGTGGTGAAGTCGGTGCAAACGAGACGTGAGTTCGGGCCAAGAGACAGAGAGGGAACTAGGGACGAGCGAGACACAGTGACGCGGGAGTGACGGTGAACGAGGAATGGAGGAGATTGGAACGAGTGAGATACAGAAGGTACGGTGGCAGATAGAGATGGATGGAGAGAGGTCGTGGCGGCTTGAATGGGGCTAGTTTGAGATAGTTAGCGGGCCTTCAGAGGTACAATCGGCCGCGATTGGCGGGCCTACAATCACACGTCGCATTATATGTCTATCAGCGCAGCGGATCTTGCAAATACGTTAGCGCGTGAGCCAACGAGTTACGGTCCGCAAAAATCTTCAATTCAAACTGTCTGCACTGCCAGTACTGGTTTGCGGTCAAGACGATTTCTTAGACGCGTTGCGTTTCGCTTCGAATAGTGAAGAAGCAGACTATTCCTAACACAATCTTCGAGAAAACACGTGAATTTGCTATTGGACGATGTTTCACTTAAAGAAGCCCACCCCAGTTCAATCTCGACGAAGAACAAACAGTAACCGATATTAAGTGAAGGCACATCTGCGAGGTAGTATGCGATTAGACATAGAAGCGTCGGGGCAAATATTGTCTTTTCTAATCTGTCGTTGGAGTCGCACTATCTTGGAATTACCATGGGATAGGATCGAATTCTTAGAGGGTTAATTAGCGCCTGGCTAGGGATTTAGCGTGAAGATTCTGGACGCAAAGACAAACGGGAATGGTCATAACCCTTAGCTCTATTTATCCAAGGGTAGAGTTACGGTCAAAGGATGTACCTACTCTGGAACTGTTAGTTATCCGATAACAGATGAGCCTCTTAATATCTTCCATTTAAATGTGCAACATTGGCAGCATATTAAGTAGTACCTATCCTTAATAATAGGTGATAAAAATGTAGGAATTTAGAAGGACGATTGAGAAAAATGACTGAATAAATACATGCGACAGGGTATAGAACGACCTCTAAAGGCTAAAGGCAGCCAATATAAATAGGCATGACTATTCGAAACCTCAGATCAAACGTAGCTAGAGGAACAGCAGCAGACGACTGAGGGAATAACTAATTTATCAATTTTTCGCTTCGCTTGGCTCCGATACCTATGGCTATATTTGCGAACTCGTGCAAACAGACCTTCGAACTCCCAGGGCGTGTTGTCGAGTTGCCCTCGTTGTATTTGAATACGGAAGATCTTCGGAAAGCTTAGGACTTGCTTGTAACCTGTAAAATTACATGCATTCTTGTGTTTAGATGTTGGGATCGCTTGTACGTGCAACTTTTAACAACTGGCTTAAATGTAATGTTATGGAGGAAAGTGGAAAAACGCAGGAAACAGCAATAATAATAATAAGGAAAGGGTAATAATATAATTTGGAAATAAATATTAACGATTACCTAAAAACAATGTATTTTTGTTCAGATGGATTTTTATGTTTTTATAAATTAAAATTCGTTCACTGGATAGAAGCGGTTTCGAAGTACGCCTTTCGAAAAAAAAGACAAAAAAAGTGTGTAAATTGTAACGCATAGCGAGAGATGGAAAAGCAGTTTATCCCAAAAAATGGACAGCGCGGTAATGACGCCAATTAGCGTACATCGAGTAGCATCATCAACTGTTCTAACGGATCGTGTTCAGAAATATTGTTCACGATACGCGGGATCGTTAGGATAAAAATTTCCCGCGCAAACGTGACGTAATAGCTGAGCGTGTAAGCCATAAAAGGGTATAATTACTGGCGGAACAGTCGATGATTCTAACAAGTGTAGATCGGTAAATCGATGAAAGAACATATTTAAAGAAACTTTTAAAATATTTTCAATTTATTCTCCAATCGGAAGTGCACAATTTATATGCTCTTTTTATTCTATTCAATTTCAGATTATTCGCATGATATTATTTTATACAAACCCCTTTTTTGAGAGTGAAATTGTATTCTATACATTCCAGCAGACCACGGGTTCATCTTTTTTATGATATGTAAGCGTTTGGTTTTACTATCATCTTCACTTGTAATCGACACTTCACCTAATCACTCAATTAGGTATATTCTTTTTTTCATTCTTTGTATAGCATAATCTCGCGTCGATGCGAGGATAGACAGAGGATTACCCTGGGCAGGGGGTAATTAATCACAATAATGTTATAATTACTTAATGTACCACGCTATCAGTGCAACGTTGGTCAATAGCAAAGCGAGATGAGCATAAAGGATGGTCGTGTTGAAAAGACGCGGAGTGGAAGATGGTTCCGTGGTAATTTTTTAACCCACCGGAAATCGCTTGGGACACGAGGGAGAGGTTTCTTGGTACGGCAGGGCGTATCGAGCATCTGCCAATCTCTGTGTTAGTTTCAATGAGACTCCACTGGGAATGTTATGGTTTTGAGTCAGTCGTAATGACAGTGGATACTTTTTGTTGATATTTAGATTGTTGTAAGGATATTCTACATGCTACGTTTGCCCTAAAAGATTCGTGCATTCAGTCTCGTCAATTCATTCTTGGTCGTCGCACGGTGCCTTTCAGACACCATTTCATTCACCACACCTGTAGATAGGCTGGGCGATGATATTGCGATTTACCTTATGAATTTCGCGATTAGTACTGCCGATATTACGCTAATGTTATTACTTTCATGAAAATGTGACAGATTTATCTGAAGAAAAATAATAATATCTCGCTTTATTTTAACTGTCTCTACATAATGAATTAATTGAAAGATTTGTGACTAGACGAAATATGCTTGGAAAAATGAAACGAATTGTAAGCGAAGGGGTTGCTTTGTTAGAGAAAGCAACGAGTTTCGACGACATGGAATAGGTTCGAGGCGGTCGTAGTGCTCGTAGCCACGGTCGTGGTCGTGTTCGTGGTCGGTAATATTTCACGGTAACGGTATTTAGCGGGACCGTCGCGACTGTCATCCGCGATGAAACGGTGGAGGCAGGGAAGACATTAAGCGTAATGAATTACCAGCCGGGAGGAGTAATGTGTCTTAATTACGGGCCCGCGGCACAATAATTATGTAATTAGGCATTGTTTGCCGACCAGCCCCTAATCACAATCCCGATGTCGCAGCCTCGTCACGGCTCGAGCTGCTGCATCGCGTTATCGACCGGCTCTCCGTTTCAACGTCGTTCGTCCGCAAGTCTAGACTGCCACGCTTCTCTGACCACCTCCCCGTAGTCAAGATGCGACTGATATTTGCGATCAAATAGGACCTCCTTACCTTTTACATTTTTTACGAATTTTACTGTCATTCAGTACGCAGTCGAACTTTTTCAATTTCATCGATGCTCTCGTCGTATCAAGGCGCTTCAGTGCACGTTGGAAGGGTGATCAGGGTGCATTAATATTTATGGGGGAAATCAAATTCGTAAGCCGCGAGGTCTCGACCTGGCGGAAACGTAAGCACAGGAATCGAGTCGCCTAAAACGCAAGACAAACAGGATGGTATGTCATGTCCTCCACAGATTTCCTCTTGGTATTTGGGATACCCCACGTCTACGAAGGTAAACCGTTCCCACTCTATTCCAAAATTTACATCGTTCGTCGTGCTCACGCTTATCTGCGAGCATCGCAGGATCCACCACTACTGGATTAGGGCTCTGCTTTGTATCAAGCGCGGTTAAGATGAGTTCAAAATATTGTGTTTATCTGTAAGTAAAATAACATCGTTCTCGTCACCACATGAGAGGATCATCTTAACTTTATCTTTCTTCGAATACATGTGCACGAAATTAGATACCCGATTTAAAGAAGTGGTAGTATTTAGTTAAAAGGGGCGTTCGGTTCTTTAATTTGCTTTCTTATCTCTTTCGGTATAAACAGAGGCCTACACACGCTCAATTATTCCGCGAGAAATAACTGCGTAAACTGGTTTGCAGAGTTAAGGGTACAGGAGAGGTAACCCGTGCAAACCAGTTTGTGCAGTTCAGTACGCACGAGCAACACTGTACATTTAGACGGTCTTACATGCTCGGCCTAATCCGTGCAAACCAGTTTGCACGGTTAAATACACACGAGTAACTATGTACTCTAAATTCTTCATCAGGTTTCATTATAAGGTTACTCAAAGGAATATTCAAATATTATTTACTTAGCATTAAGTGTTTCGTATTGGCCTGCACGATTTAACTGGAAACTCACGAAATGTCCTTCATTTTCGATTTCCTTGTCAGCACGAGATATACGAAAGCACGCCCCTAGTTTCACGTATAAATCAAGCATGAGTTTCGAAGCCATTATGCTAGAAAAGGGTTCATTCTTGCCATTTCCAACTTTTACAGCCGCTTCCTTATGGTTGATTCATAAAGTCCGTTACTCCTATTCTTACGAATCTATTACGTTTGCGTGGTTCTCAAGTGGGCGGTGGTCGTGTAGACGGTCGACGAAAGCTCGACTGTGAGTTTGCAAGGTTGTTAGATGTTCTTCTAGTTCTTGCAAAGTAGTGTTTTTGGTCTAACCATTAAGTGGTTATTAAAGAACGCAACTATTATAAATTGACCTAACTTCAGTAAATAATCGACGATGGAGGATTAGCAAATACGGCGAACTTGTACCTGCAAGCGCTGAAGAAGGTACATATAACCAGGGAATTACTGTTGAGTTATCGAACTGGTTCGACCTCAATCTCTTTTGCGGATGCTTAATGCACAAGAATATTTTGCCGACTGATGGGCGTAGAATAGTTCGTTTACTGGTACGACGCGCGTCACGATGATTTAGTGAATGCGGCTGTATTGAATGTGGTCGTAATGAAACGCGAGTCCTCGGTGACGTCTTCATTTTCGTGACGTTTCAGCGATTATATCGCTAAGAAAGGGATAGACCAGGCCCGCCAGGGCTCATTGCAAACTCGAAGCGAAACGTCGCGGCGCGGCGGCGCGGCGGCGCGGCGCGGCCGCGGAATGACACAATGGCACGGAATTATTCATAATTTTCGCAAGTTAGTTTAATAAACTTAAAGCGAAGGTGAGCATTCATCAGAACGCGCCGAGGAGAGGAGTGTAGCTCCGGGGAAGGAAGGAAGGAAGGAAGGAAGGTAGGGGTTATAAATACGTCGCGAAGACACTCTTTAGCCAACGAAGGAAGAATGAAGAAGATGGGAAGGGAAGGGGTTAGTTACACACACTTCTCTCAGTCCTGATTTGCATGTCTAAAGCCTGAGTTTATCATCCACCGAGTGTCGTGCGGTAGATACTGGGGTTGGCTCATTTAATCGTAAAAAGAAATGCAAGGAAGAAGAACTGAGTGGACCTTAAGGGTTTCGCGTTTATGGTGACCCAGTCTTCTCCTTCATTTACGTTTCAACGATCAATGATGTTGGTTCGAGGGACATTTTTCAAACAGGCCCATCCTTAGAATTACTGTGGAACCGAAACTCTATTCCTGAAATGATGAAATCAAAAATCGTAATGCTGAGAAAAATATCATTTAACACAGAATGTAGAAATTCGAGGCGAACCGTAAAAGATATATGTATACATATTAACTGATACTCGAAACAGAGTGAAAGGTAAAATTAAATTATAAGGTTGTAGTATGCCATAAAAAATTATTCTACTTCTTCTAATGTATTGTTCATTCATGTCAGTTCTGTTGAATATGTATACCAGTGATCCCAGCTAAAGCGAAAATAGAGATTTCACGAGATAAAGTGGTATTGATTTATGAAGGCTTTCGAGCGTCTATCAGGACGAAATACATAGCTATCGTGAATCGTGGGTTACGGAGTAGTAAAGCTGCGATATGAAAACGATATTTTTTCAACCGGATTCCTGCTTTGTGTAACCGAGAAAGTTATTTATGCGTTCCAACAAATCAATAAGCAAAGGTATTAGTCACTTTTCTTATTAATAGAATATTATGGCTAACGAAAACTTGGTTCGTGCATCAGCTTACAAACAAATTTGATTAATACCGCGAATATCGTCGTATAAAATACAGTTTCGTTGTTTTTTCCGCGAGCAAAGAGGGTGGATCTAACAAAATTCACTGTATGGAACAGCTTGGTAACTTTCGTTTTGGATTTGGTCGGCGCAAATGGATGTAGGGAGTTCCGTCACTCTCTCGTAGAGACTTTTCTAACTTTTACTTCGTTCAAGAGAGCTAACTTTTGTTTCCATAATGTATTAACGCAAACGTTTTAACGCGATCGAAGATAGAAAGCTGTTTGAAATGTGTATCTTTCGAGACTGTACTATATCGATGGCTCTTCAAAAACATAACATCTACTTGTTCGATGAAAGCTTTTAAATTCATGGGCAAAGTTCAGTTGCGAGGTTAATATTTCCATATGTCCAAATAGGAGGGAAAGAATTTGGATGCTTCTAAAGCATTCTAGGTACTCGCACAGTACTAGGGTCTATTGCACATATGACGAATATCTCTAGTAGAAACAATTGACGGAGGTTACGCCGATCGCAGTCGACAATTGCAATTATCCGGTAGATAACGATTCCCGAGGGTCGATGCTAATTAATATAACCAGCGACGACTCGTTCGCGATTGACAGGAAAACGCTCGTATGCAGGCATCGCGACCGCTTGAACTCGCTCCTGTTCGCTCGCTCAGTGTACGCGTCGCGTCGCGTCGCGTCGCGTCGCGTCGCGGCGAACTGGCGTAGAGGGAGCTCGGGTCAGAAGGGTGGACTGGGGCATCGCAATTTGTCAGCTGACAGCCGAGAGACTGAAATAAATGGACAATTACACAAATACAATGTTTGACGTCATTTCAATGACGCGAGAGACACCTGTGATTGATTGTTAATTGCCTCGGTTTGTTACCCCGCCCCCCGGTGGACGGGGGCGAGTTAGACTGACTGAGGGCAGAGGGAGGAGAGAGGCAACAGGGTGGGCGCGAATAATTTAATTGAAACGATCGATGCGCGCGGAGTGTTTTCACCGCTTTTTCCGCTACTTTGCCTCCTTCTTTTTATTCAAATTGAGCTCGTTCGTCTTTGCCAGCACCCAACGCCGCTTTCAAATTCCACGTTTCCATTACTAGTCCCTTGGTAGGGGACATTTCTTTCCTCGCGAACTTCCCACTGCTCCCCTTGACGAGACGTGTCTCGACTGAAGACGCTGCTAACGATCATGTTATCGATAAGCATCGTTTATTGATGCCGCACGTGATTGCAATTTTCTGTTTTTAATTTACCCAGGGGCAAACATACGTACCTATATAGGTACCAGCAATGATAAATAACTTATTACAGAGTGCATAGGCACTAC
This sequence comes from Calliopsis andreniformis, assembly GCF_051401765.1. Classification (NCBI taxonomy): domain Eukaryota; kingdom Metazoa; phylum Arthropoda; class Insecta; order Hymenoptera; family Andrenidae; genus Calliopsis; species Calliopsis andreniformis. The sequence continues at coordinate 17,777,736 of NC_135062.1, forward strand.
ATGTCGCATTCCGTTTAATTCTGCACTCGTAACCAGTACTTTATCTACCTATATCGTCGTTATTGCTTCCTTTTTTCCTCTTTCTTCTCGTTTTGAATGTTACGAGCACGGAAACGACCGCGAGAATTCCGCGACCAACATTTCACCGGACGTTGGCTTCAATGTTTAAGGGGACATAACTCGGTGGCTAAGTGGTAAATAATAGAAACGTCGTAAACCGCGACGGTGGATTTTAAAAGATACTGTGAAAATTATTCGGTCCCCAAAGGGGAATGCACATATCATGCAAACGTCCGCCTCGCTACGATCGAAATATAGGCGAAGCGACACCTGCGACACAAATGTTTCATTTTCCTGCTAAGGGGTGTAATTATCAATTTCTCCAATAAATTGCACGGTTATTCTTTGCTTCGATTTTTAGCATAAATTCCGTCTCCGTTAAGTCTCGTTATTAATTTAATTTTGCAAATTTCACGATAGGGACGCTCCTAACGAGATTGTGTACCCTTAGGTGAAGTGATTTGCATCGCAACAGAGTGGTAGGAACCAGGAAAAGACTTCTACTCTTTTAGAAGTAATTACATCAGAGAACGATGAAATCAGGCAACGCGATGAACGACTCACAGGCCAAATATTTTTGTTAGCAGTTGTAAGTCGTGCAATCTTGAAGCTCGATCGTAGCACGCGAAAAAGTAATGAAAAGTTCGTTTCACGCGCGATTACGGCCGCAATTTGTACGCGTAGAAGCCAACGGTTTTTTCTTCTACGATCTGATACGCGGAATCGTTTCCTGTTGTCGTTTATAAGTGCGAATGTTAATATTTGTGCAGTCTACAAATCGATTCATCGACATCTTGCTTTAGACTCGTGAATAGTAACGGTTAGTATCAGACTGAAGTGTAGATCGCTGAACTATAATTACCAAACTCGCGTTGTTCTGATTATCTTTTCAGGACGCTAATATCAGATGCTTATAACCACGAAAATGAAAAGTTTCCATCGCGCAATGAAAACTTTTACCCCTCTGAGAATCGCACGCAACGCCAAGTATGTAACGCTCAGATTATGGTTTCCAGGGAAGTAACCTATCTATTTCTGCAATTTTCAGGCACTTTAACTTTTTTAACCTATTATTTAACCTTATAACCTATATTTAAGGTTATACCAAATACTGTTGCGACACATGTTCCTACTTAAATAGTAGATTCGCAACAGTCGGATACATTTGACCATCAATTTTCTTGAAGAAAATAAAACGAAGCGAATAAATCTCGCGCGAGCATAAACGCGCTATTACATTTAATTTCCCATTAAAATGCATCCACAGGATACCGTTTATTTACTGGTGGACTACGATTTCGACTTGCGCGCGTTCTGTAAAACGGGGAGGTCGCGATTGGTTGTCGTTCAGAACGAAACTCTGAACGAGTGTAGAGGAGTATGCGACGAGGCAACAGCCCGATAGGGGATAACGTAGGCTCGCGTATGTGTGCATTAGAGATTCGTAGGGAAGCCGGCAAACACAGATAGTGCGTCAGCGTGTTAATGGAGCTATCAATCAACATACACGGTTGAGCGACGTCTCAATCAAACACCGATGCACTCCTGACCTACGTTACATCAACGTCTCTGCTTACGCGTCCCGTTCGATTCAACACCGAGCAGGTCCGATGTGCCACCTCTTACCTCATTATGCTCGGTGATTACGGCTTCCCCCTGCTCGGTAATTAATGCCGGATTCTCCTAAGTTTTAATTGGTTGATTCGAGCTCGAACAGCGAAGGGTAACGATTCTACGTAATTTCAAGCGCGTTCGAGTGGGAGCGAATCTTTCGACGCGATATTAACGTTCTGAGGTTTTAGCCATGCTATCGTGGAACTAGAAAATTTTTAAACGAAGCGGGATGGATTTGAAGAATACATGCCAACATGTTTCACAGATTGTACAATTAGAAAAAGGCACGTCCATCTGAGGGCAGGTTGAGAAAATGAGCTTTCTATCTTTTCTATTTTGCGCGAAATATTCTACATGGGGAAATCCTATTTTAATCGGCTGTATTTCAGAGTTAGCTTCGTTAGCCGATTTTATGTGTATATATTTCTCCGAGAATTTTCCTCTGCAAGATTAATTAATGTACCTACATGTATGCTCTTGATCCGAGAGTTAAGTAGAAAGGTGCGCTTTAACCCGTCCCTTGCCAATTTTCTTTCTACGTTCCCCGCCGATAATTTCGACCAGTCGCCGTCTATATATCCGCTGGAAAATTCTCTCTGTCCGTCTGTTTTGCGGGGGAGGGAGGAGGAAGGGAACGGAGAGAGAGAAAGACAGAGGTGGGACATCCGTCCGGGGACAAGTTGTCCGGTATGCAAATTCGTTTTATTGTCGTGGTACAGAGAGTCGACCAGACGTGGACCCGTGTAAACGGCCATCTTCGCTACCCGCCTTAATTTCATTCATGCCCTCTGTACCCCGAGGCTGACCCCCCAGCCACCCTCTTCCCCGCTTTAATTACTGCCAATTGCCCTTGCCGCACGCGAATTATGTCATTTCCACATGAGCAGTACTTTAGCGAAATTTTCAGCAGGTAGTCAGGAATGAGACGAGACGATCCTACGCGGGCTTTTCTAGCTTTCTCTCTACTTTTCCACAGGCCTCTCGTCCCCTTCTCCCGACCCCTCTCTCCTCTGCCCTGTCGTAATAAGGGAATAATTAATTAACTGCACTTCCGTACTTCGTTTTTGCGCTTCAAACCTTCCCCGGAATAAAATTTATGTGTATCCGGGACCTTAATTAAACGGTACAATTTGACGAAACTACTGTATGGAAGTTTATGTTAATTTGCGAACGTACTTGCCGGTTCGTAACACGCTCAGCTCCATGGGTGTCGCTATTGTCCTTTATTCCGCGCTTTTAATTAACGTTCGAATGACATCCGCTTACGTCAACGTATTAGGCCGAGTAATAAAGCTTGTTCGGATTTATTAGTGAAACGTCTACTAAATAATATTGCGTTCGTGGAAACCTTGCCTCCACCCTTTTCGCTTTTAGCAAGCTTTTATTTCATTAGTCAAACCTTATACAAATTCTATTGTTCAATGAAAATCCTTCGAATCTTAATTTATATCTACCAGTAACAGGTACAACCCAGTAAACTAATATTTCATTCTTTTGCACTTTGAAAAAATCACTACAGACAGAGTACTGTCCAGCTTTTATTTTCTACGGAATCGCAGACTTATCGCGGATTAAGAACCGTGCGAAAAATATTTCTCGAATGTTTGATCCTAGTCATTTTTCCCACCTGCTCGTTAAAACATGCATTTTTCGTGACCTCGAACCCAGGGATGCAGCATTCTCGAAGCGGCAGATGAAATAAGGCAGGGACTTGTGCTTTTTATTCGTGCGTTGGCTACAAATCAGTAACGCGCGAGCCTGTGTAGTCGGACTAACAGAATATTCGTACGAGAATAACACCACTAATGGAGAAAAATCACCGAGGTATGATAACATGCCTCCGTACTAATGCAATACACGATGCTGCAACAACCGTCACCGGCAACGCCAAAAATTTCCCACTGTCGCGCTTCTTGTTTTTTTCCCCCCAAAAAAACCTGTAGACGTGTCAGCGCGCTCACGCTCGCGCGCGAAAACCCTCGCTAAATTTAGGGACGTTGTTCGATTTTAATGGAAATCTGTGGCAAATCGCTATTCAATTTCTAGTCCTTTATGTTAGGAATTTCTAGCCAAAAACCTCTGGAGTATTTACCTTTATAGTGAGCAATTCTCAATAATATTTGAAAAGAAATTTGTTTTTCTACTTTATTACCACTGGTCTCTCTAGGGTGAGGTCGATTGACTTCATCTAGGATGAGGATCGAGTATTATTTGATTTTTCCGGAAGATCAGTTCAGAAATTCACTTTTAAGTTCGCTAGAGCACTCAAGATCCAATAGCTACAAATTTTTTACTGTAGGGAGAGAGAATTTATTTTTGTGTTCGAATTTAATGATGGACCGTGTCCAAGGCTTTTTCTCCTTTGATTATCAGCGTGACCTCGATGAGGAAGCTGGGGTTAAACAGGATCGAGTTGGAACGAAGTCGAAGATAGCTGGTGATTTTTCAAATTGCTCCAAATTGAGAGACGTGAAACTTTTATGAAGTCTCCCCGGAGTTCGGAGTAGTTGGAAATGTCGAAATGTCAGTAGGTAGGTACTGACCGGTCCATAGCAAATCACCTCTTCCTACGTCCTCGCTCAATAACACGAACACTGGACTAATCCCCGGTCGCGGATGTCATTAAGTAGTATATAATAGCATTATGCTGCCTTCGCGAGTCTTTCATTCTTTTAACGTGGTCCATTTCAAATTTTACAACTTTTAGTTAATGTATTCCACATAACTCGTCATGTTTAGTGAATACCTAAGTAAGATAATTAGCTATTGTGCGTTTGGAAAATAGCGATACATCACACGAGTCTGACATTAACGAATTGTACTTTATGAAAGCGTAAAAAGGAAATAGCGAGTTGCGGATGAAAAAAGGCAAGGTATGGACAATGCAATTAATTACCAAAAATTTAGTTCGAAAGGAAGCTCATAAATACAGTTTCAACGCTTCACGTCGGTCTTTCGCAGTACGTCCATTATTTGCATAATTGACGTCAGTCGGGCCACTCGTAATGAAATATCCAGTCTCTTTTCCAGTAGCCTTTCAGTCAATCACGTCCACTGATTTGATTTCGCTAATTAAATCCGTATTTCCGTTCATTTTTTATGCTCGTTTAAAAGCCAGACGGTATGAATCTCGACGCGTTCAAAATTAGTCCAGTTTTAAAATAAAATTTCGAGTTGAGTTCTAGTCGATTGTGTTTCCATTATGGTTACGTGTTGTTTAACGTCTAATGGTTACATGTATTTCTTCGCCAACGTTATTTGCTGGTACTAGTTAGCAATCCGATGTTTTTTTAAAATAATGACTATTGGTTATTGATTGGGATCTTTCAATAATGTTTAAACTTTTCGTGCGTGTATTGTAGTTGGTAATGAAAACTTAGGTAAAGCAACTTATTCGTATCAAATGATTCAAATTATCGACTTTGTAATCAGTATAGAGATTTAACGAAATCAGAATAATTGCTGCTCTCACGATACAATAAAAGGGGAAGAGAAAGATCTAAATAGAAAGTTGAAGGGCAGGGGAGGGAATCGAGGATTGGAGGAAGATGCGTAAATCGGCAACATAACCCTGGAAAAGTTCGACGACAGTTTCCGATGACTGTATCCGCCATCGTACCCGATCCATTAGTGTAATTGCAATTTATTTAGTAATTACTTTAATTAGTGAGCAGCCAACCGTGCTGGGAGGAGATTCGCGGGAGTTCCACGGAGAAGGAGGACGTGGAACACGAAGAACCGGCCGGCACGGGGACTAACGGAATTAATTAATGAATTAGCCTTAAGGGATAAGGCGTAAAAACAAGTGGAAATCGGGTTGAAGTGGCGCAGAACGAGCGCCCGATTAAAGTAAGTGGTCTAAGGAACGTAAGTAAGCGAGTAACTAACTAAGTAAGTGACGACTAAGCTGCCGCCAAGTCGCGTGGGGAAAGAAGAGGAGAGTGTGCCACGGGGGAGTGCTGCCGAGATCGTAGACTTTGAAGATGAGAATTAATGGCAACCTGGCCAAATCCTTTCTTATCCTGTCTGCTTTAACGCAACGAGACGATTCGATGCAAATTAAACGAATCAGGTAGCCTCCAACCCTTCTTTTTCCGTCATTCCATTTTCTCTTTGCTTTCTTCGAATGGGTTGTTTCGACACCGTCTTAAAGAACACACCTGAAACTGTTATATAAAGTTAAACGAAGACTAGAATTCTCCTCTACAATTTCTAGAATTGAACACTTCACTTGATAAATCGACAAGGTGCAACTCTACTACGCGCCAATGAAATATTTCACTCGAACAAGGGGATTAACTACGATCCCTTGTAAAAAACAACTCGTATCATGCCCTCGCTCTTTTTCCTCTAAATCTCTCAATGGTAAAATTTTCCTGTGACACAAAACTACAAACAAAACTAAAACAGGAAAAAACTGGTTTGCGCTCACAAAGAATTTCATGCATGAAATTTTGCCTCTCGGTGATCTGTTTTTCAATTATCGATGCGTTCGCGAAGACTGGCTAGGCCTTTGATCGTGCAACGCTGATTATTGCCCTTCTGTGGTTAAAAAAAGTTCGAAACGGAAGGGAAAGGGGCAGGGGAAACAAATAAATCATCGCTATCCGGTCTGTTTGATTTCGACTAAATAATAATGATCTGTAATATTGACTTGTTTATAGCTCTATTCCGCGACGCGTCGCACCGTCTGTTTATTGGGAATTTTTCGGTGAGCAGACCTTCATCAAAATGAATAATCACTCGCTTCTGTGCCCTATCGTCGTACTATCTACTTTAGCTCGACTCTGTTACAGACCTAACATTCCGCGTTCACTTCTGTTTTAAGCGATATCGTTATTAAATCCCATCAGTATAGTGGTTTGGGGAAAAATTAATGCCTATACTCCCAACCAGTTCTTTTTAAATAAAATATCGATACGCAATATTTTTCGTTGACGCACAGCTAGACAAAGTTGACGAATCTCGATTGGGCTTTAATACCCTTTCCATTGATCATTTTTTGTCCATTCCACTAAAGTGAAATTGCACAAAAGCAACTTTTCAGGCTATATTCGGTAGATTTTTCAGTGGCGCTTTCCATGCACAGATAGCTGTTGCACAAAGATAGAAATATTGTCAGTTTGTAGGTATACCTACGTATTTCAGTGATTTTTAGTAGGTTACCTTGCCCAATTAAGAAGCTCGACTGGCACGGATATTTTCGTGGTTGCTTGAAATTCGATAAAAAGCGCGTTTCGGGGCGATACTTGGAATAGTATCAGGATGGAACCACGACGCTGGTGATGATTGTGTTTGCATTTTGCGCGGCTGCGTTTGCATTGTCCCGGAGCCCGGTTCGCGCTTTGTGACGGCAAATGAACTGGAAATCAGGAAATACGCCGGGTGTCGGCTGCCGGCCGATTTTACCGGTGCGAAAGGTCATGAACCGACCTGCACGGCGGCCTCCCCTGCGCCCGGAAGGAAGACGATCGATTTGTATGTTTCGTGGTTTCGCGACCGTTTTCGAATCGTTTTTGCATTCGCGCCGCTGCACCCTGTTCCGCCATATTTCGCCCGCTCGGCCCATTTTATTTTATTATGTGCCTCGTAATCGGCACCCTGGGGCACGATCAAACCGTCAACCGTCCGTGTGCGTGCAATCGGTCAAATCGATTCGAATTATTTCCTATTTCGTCCAGGGTATTTTTGGCTAAGGGAACGGTTGCCAGCAGAATTACTGCTCTCTTTCGGAACTGTTGCTTTCACTGTTTTCGAATGTCTACCTGCTCAGTCCTGTGTACGATGTGGCGATATTAAATAGTGTTGGTGCTGTGAATCGGTCGTAATCAGATCACGCGTATTCACCATTCTCTACGAACTCCACAGAATCGTTAGTGTCCCGTCGCATTGGTCGTCTTTGCGATCATATTTGCTTCGTTTATCTCTCAAAGGGCCTTTCGGCATCGGTGTCGCGAAACAGGCTGTTCTCGTTGTTGATGAAAAGAACCGTATCGGGCGGCGTCGTGAGTGAAAAACTTCCTTCCCTTTGCTCGTATCGTGAAATCGATCTCCCTCTGTCGTGGCTGGAGACTCTCTTTCTAGCGAAGGTGTAGACAGATCCATTGAAGGAGCATTTGCGTTTTGACATGCTCGGTTGCCGTAAGCCAACTTCAATCGAAAGGTGGTAGGGAGTGGTAGGCGAACGAGGACGGACGATGTGAAATGAATCGAGCAAACGGACAGACGTGACAGACATAATTCCCCGGTAAGCAGTACTTAGAGGGGCTACCCAGCCCAGGGACACCTGTCGATTCCCACCGGGAAATATTGCCAGGCCGCACGAACTGTCTTCTCTCATGTTTGGCTGATACCGTTCCCATTTGTTCCTTCTGCAACGAATGCACATGCGTCTACCGATAGGGACTCCTTGCCGAGCTGAAAATCGTTTTCTCCCGAGCGTTATTCAGTTGCTATCGCGCGGACCTGCTACCTCGTCGACCTTCCAGCTTTCCCGCAATTCCGTCCATGCTCCGACTGCCAGAGAATCTCCAGGAAGTATGACGATTGCAGGACTATTGCCCGATCATGCGATATGCGCGCGCGTAAGTAACAATTTCCCTTCAATTATATTTCTCTAACTTTCTCGGAACAGAAATTACGCCCATGGTTTGTGACGCGGACAAAAGAAGCAAATTTCTGCTTAATTGAATCGCCAATGAAGCACGAAATACATTTCTGCCTCGAAAAAGCGCGTGTTTATTGAAATAGTTACGCCAGGAATTAATTAATGCGGGAGCTACAACTTACACGTATATAATACAACCGATGTAGTTTTGGTTAATTAAGTGACGAGAGCTGTTAAAGCCACGAATGTTGTTAAACAATAAAGTAAGGAAACTTGCAGTAATTGAAGCGTCATTAACGGGGCATTATTAGACATCGCTAAGATAGATTTATTAGCTTGCCAGGCAGTCTCGAAGCACCAGAGTTATTAATTTCGCGCAAACTAATCGAAAGGACTTTAAAATTGTTGAATTCCATGGAATTGCAGCGTCCCCAACTTAATCTCGCGCAATTAAATTACAAAACTGTTTCTTTTTTTTTTTCTTTTTTTTTCAAGTTAAACTTGACTTCTTAGACGTGGGTTGGAGAAACTTGTTCAGCGTTATCGGCACAACGATGTAGATACGCGAAGCTATTTCTCGAGGGTGGTGGAGAAGGTAATTGAGTGTCCTTTGGTCCCCCAATGTCCAACGGTTAAGCCGCTTCATGTATGAATAATGTCGGTGGAAAAGGTGAAACGAGCACGAAATAAAATGCGAGGCTCACGTTCTTGCCGTTCTTCCCGTAATAAATGTCAAATTTTTACTTTATGCCAGCGATTAATTTTTTTCACTCGCCTTTTGTATGACTCCCGTCGAATGGGATAATATTTGTCACATTTGGTTCTCACAAATCTAGCATGGATGTCGCTTAAATCACTCAGATCTTGATGGTACTTACCCTTTACTACCTAGAGAATTTAAGCATGAAATTCTTCAGAGAAAAGATAAAGTAAACTCAAAATGATAAGCAATTTTTGTTAAAGCTTTTTTTTCCTAACCAATTTTCTATTTCTTTAAAGGCTGTCAGTTTCCAGTCTCTCCTTTCATTCCACTCTTTCAGAACGTTTCACACTTGTATTCCGTACACTTCGACTCGTCTCCGCGACTGTTCTAAGCCTGAGCAAACATTTTCTCGTGCGTTCTTGCTCGTTTTTCTTCTCTAGTCGTGTTTGCTTTTGAATAATAAAAATATGTTTGCCCCAGCGACGGGTCTTGGTGTATATATGTTATCTACAAGGAAGAAGGGACTACGAATACGTTTCAGGTACATAAAATGGCAGAGATATCCGGCGCATACGGTAAACTCAGCCCGGATCTCACCACAAATGAATGTAGCTATACGTTCTTCGGAGAGAGAGGAGGAATATTATATGTCAATAGCAGGATAAGCAGCTTACACCCTTATTGTCGTCACCGTATCGTTGTACGATACATCAAAAATACGATAAAAAATGATACATCAATTTCTAGGATCTGGTGGAAAAAAGGAGGCTAGGTGGAAGGTACATATCTGTGTCGCTTAAAAAAATCTTTTTTTACAAAGCGTCTCGCGCCAGTCGCTCACACGTGAAAGCCTCGACACGAATTTGTTCTATTTTACGATATTTGTCGGCACTTAATATTTTTAGCAAACAGGTTAAGTGCCTCTAAGTGGTCGTGGCGGAGAAATGAAGAGGGCTAGGCGGAGAAAGGGGGACGTAAATGGGAGGGAGAGTACGACGGGGATCGACAAGGAAGACGTATACGAGAGAAAGAAGAGGAAGAGTCGAAGGTAGAGGTAGACACATTAGTCGGTCAGAATTTACCCACCTTTGTTCATTTCAGAACGGTTGAACGCCTGCGATGAGGGGGGGTTATCTGCATACACCAGCGATTAAAACTTTCGGTATACCTGCATTGTTTATAGTTCACAGAAGAATGCAAGACGTAAATTTGATCAGCTGTTCATTTGAAATAATATGAAGAAAAAGATACAGTGGCTTCGAAAATTATAGGACTCGTAATATTGCAGATGGGTTAACTAATCGTAGCCTGTATCTCTGGCTATGTACGTACATATTAATTGCTAGAGAGTAACACATAAAGTTATCAGTATTTTAACCCATCCATCACGCGAGAGAAATGAAAACGTGCTTTGAAATTTCTGTGTGGTAGTCACAAATTAGAGGAATCTTATATCATTCTTTACATATGGACGGTTTGTAATATCTGAATGCGCTGCAGGCATTTTCCACGCATTCCCGCGATTACCTCGGAGCCCTCGAAGCTTCGAGGATAATTAAAATATTTTCTTACAACCAATATTATACTTACAGAGTGCAGGAAAAGCACACAAGAGTGGCTTTGATCTGCAATGCAATGTGAAAGTTCGACGTCTGACGTTTTCTCGGCTAAATACATCCTCTCTCGGATAGATGCTAATGGGACACCAGGTATCCCACGTAGGCGGTTACGTTCTGTCAATGTTTGCCTACCCTTATGGCGTTCTGCTTGCACGGAGTGTCTTTTTAAACATAATTTTCCTTCCCGACTAGGGCCTTGCATGGTCGTTCAAATTACCAGCGCACGCATCATATTGGATCATCCATGCATTATAAAATTTTCATAGCTCTCCTCCATCTTCAACCGCGTGTTAGTTTTGGGTTCTTCATTATTTTCAAATGAACATTTTCTCCTGTATCTCGTGAAGATGGGACCATTGTTGACTGGAAAATAAATCTGAATGACCCTCGATTCATTAGTTTAGCATGATTCTATTCATGCGCACGTTTACTCCCAATAAGTATTTCTCAAATCATCGAATTTCCAAGCAGTAACGTTATTCAGCGCTTGATCAGACTGCGTTTATCCAGCTCGACAGGTCGAAGGCCCTAATTTCGTAATAAAACAGGGCGTGGAAGGGTGGTAGAGAGTGGGTGTAGAACTCATAAGCCGCTGTTACGGCGGTAAGTGTTCGCAATCAATGTCCATAATTCAATCGCAATTCATAACGCTACCCAGAATACAATCTGGCTAATTAACTTCGAGACGTGCATATAGGTGTACCTATGAACGTACGCACGCTTAGAGGGCTAATTATTTACTTACTTGCCCGCCATACTTGCTTAATTCGAGGTACAATGGGGGTCGCCTCTCATTTGCAATCGTAAACTGGAATTCGTGCGCGAGACATTAAGCTGGAAGGGTAAGTCTCTCTTTCTCTCCCTTCCTCCTTCCCTCCCTCTCTCAGTCGCGAGATCTCTTTCTCGTTCCCTCCGTCTCTGGGCTGCTCTCACTTGCTCCGAAGCGCACGCTCCGGGGTTAATTGCAAATATAATTAGCGGCTCGAGTCATAAGCGCGGGCGTTCGTATTTGAATGACTGCCTCGGTGTTCTCACGACCCCGATTGTCTATGAAGTGGATCTCGGGGCCGCACGCGGCAAAAGTAGCGAAACTCATTGCTAATTATCCGTGGAACGCCGTTTAATTAAGGCTGCGGCAATGACGGAGGGTATCCAGATGTATAGAGGTGTAGGTACGTGGGTGCATGTAGAGGTAAGGCGCATGCTCAAATTAGGTTTCCATGGAACGAATAGCTCGTTCGTTCGTTCGTCGTACGTTCCTGCGACTGAGACTCGAACGTCGCGTTTCGAAATTTCTCTCGTTATTTTCTTCCTCCACGACCCCCGCCGCCCTTCTCTACTCTCTTCATCTCCTTTTTGTTTAAATTCTCTCCGTATTTCTATGCGTTTCCCCTTCCCTCTCCACTCTTTCTTTCTCTCTGACCCACCTTATATTTTCTTTTATTATTTTTTTTATTAATCGTAATTGTTACCCAATTTCTTCTACTAACTGTAGAGCGCGCTCAGAAAATTTAAGAACCATTCATCTGTCACGGTCCGTTGAGATGTTTAGCTCGTTTGTCTCTTCGTTTCTTTCAGTCGCCCGCCTCTTCTCGTCTTCTTGTTCCTGACAAATTAGCTCGTACTCTCTGCAGACAATTTTTTCCACGTTTACAGTCGAGAATTAACTAATCGTCCTTGTTCATCGTTGCCTTTCTCTGTAGAAGAATTAAAAGACTACCTTCTCTTAAAATTGTCGAAAAATTTACGATACGTTCTCTTCGTTAATGAATCACTTAATCCACAAAAACTCCGCAATCTTATGGAACGCGCTACGTAAACTCGCGATAAGAAGTCTCTGCTTTCTGGCCCAAGAATTGTAATTGACTGGTAATTAAGAATTGCTAATTATTCTCGGTCGGCGAGACTTGCCCTCCCAGTTCCCCCTCCCTCGCTGTCTCTGTCGGCGTACACCCTTGGTCTTTCTATGTTTCCGAGGCTCCTTTGTGAGGCATCATAATGAGAGGCCGCACACCACTCGAGACTCGCAACTCTAACTCAGAGCCGTGGCGCGGGAAGAGACGTATTATTATTTCCTAATTGGGCCATTATTCACGGAACTACGACCACGTGACTGCGGCAAGCTGTGGGATGGCGCTCGCTGGTCCACGGTATTACCGTTCACTATGTTAACGCGCTACTCTTGTCAGGATCATCGACTTTTTTCACACAATTCCTTCATCACCCGTAATGATCGTTTTTGAACGAACGGCGCACTTCGAGGCTCTATGAACATTAAAGTCATACGAAGGAAGATGGGAATAGGCCATTCTGTAACGTAGAAACATCAAGTTTTGTATTTCTCGTTAGAACAAAAACGAACATTACTGAAACTAACAAACTGTCCGTACCTTCTAATAGGTCTATTCGATTCTAACGATTCTATTCGTTATAAATATATATGATGCCTGTTAGATATCCAACCAGTGAGTTCTGAACATAGTACTAAAAACAACGCAGCTCGATTTTTCTACTAAATCGAACCAGATATAAATTCTCTCATCGAATTACGAACGAATGCTGTTAGTCAGTTCTCACGGTATGGGTCGTGAATTTACGATAACATCGTTGAAAGAATCATAAATTGTTCACGGATAGAACGATTAAGATTAAGCTTGAAATGGAATTTACAATGATTGCATGGCAACTTTCCCTCAGGCTCGTGTTCGTCGCTTGCATTGTTTCCTCGCTTCTTCCTCTTTCTCTTTGGCAAACAATTACCGGCTTTAGTGGCAGGCTTAATTTTGAATAAATAATCACCGGCCGAGCACGACTTACAGATTCAATTAATAATTCATACGCGAACGTTCGTGGGTGGCCTTGCGGCCACACGCTCCTATTAGCATACACGTAAATTAAGAGGCCGGTCAATTATAATAATTGTGTAATTACTATAATTGCCGGTTCAGACTTCCTCAAGTGTGCTTGCCTTGCTCTTTACCTTCTCTCTATTCTAGCAGCACGCAAGCATCTTCTTTGTCGAGTCACTGCTACTCGAGCTTGTCTTGATTCGCGTAACCCACTTGTTTTTCGAATATTCTTTGGTTGCTGCAATACAATTAGGAAATTTTTCTTTGACACATCTAAGACGATTCTAGAACGGTATAGGCTAAAATACGATGCACAGTGAAAAAATGGCGACCACTAGAAATGCATTAGAAAACTGGTGAAAGCGCCATTGATGTCGGGAAAGATCGTAATCAGGCGTATAGACCGCGAACGAAATATAGGCGCTGATAGATCAAACAAACGTCGGATTGGGTTATTTTTATCGTCGTTAATGGGGATGGCTCGGCCAGCTTTCATTTCACAAAGCCCAGTGCTAAAATCAATTCCCCGCGTTGCGATCCCCTCCCTGTTTGAATCTCCTGCTCGATCAGCCTCACTAGCTAGGCTATTCTCGCGCGGCTTGCTTCATATGTACCTGTGCACCTCTCTCTACCTGTATATGTATATTTTTTATATGTATATATTTATGTACATACATGTATGGTGTATCTTGAACCTTTACATGCTCACCGAACAGGTAGGTAACCATGCGTTCGCGATTCGATGGAATCATTTGAGCGAGCCGGTCCGCTATTAATATCAACCTTCACACGTTATTCTGGACCACATGTACATACTACGTAAACCGTCGAATAATCATCCCGCGATTGTTGGGGACTATTCTCAGCATCATATGAACGAATTTTCAGTGAAATTTTGATTGGAAAAGGGACTAAATAAAATTGGACGATTATTGAAGTGATCTACTGAATGCGTTATCTTGAACTAAAGGAAAAATAGCAAAGGGATTTTCTATCGCTTGGATATCTCTACAGAGATGCAGTATCATTCCTATCGGGACATTTCATTGGTACCGAACATCAAATAATACGTCTATAGACCAGACTCGTTTATTTTTCGAAATTGCCCTGGGCTGTATGGAAGAGGCGATTGTGCCTGTTCTCGAAAATCGATACATCGATCTCAGCGACGTCGAACAGAGGGGTGTCGTGAATAATTTCGTGAAAGACAAAACTGATACCGCGATCGGCTGCGCCGTGTCAACAGGAATCTTGGCAATGGAAGGTACACAGTCAAATATTTGAGGTGGACTGTCGAATTTCAAAAATATCGGCCAGCCCAGCCCGGCAGTCTGTCGATGGAATGTTTAATTCACAGGGATGGAACGGTGACAATCCTACAGAAGTCCTCATAAATCTCTTCCCGCTGTTCCGACCTCTCGCCCTTTCTTTCGTGTTTGCACTAGTCCTGCCTTCCCGTTCTCGTTCCCCGCCGTGTGTCGGCGGAGGCCAAAATCGGCTCTCGTTCCTCATTGTGCCGAGAACGAGCCACGCACAACGCGACGCGACTCGACGCGACTCGACGCGACGCGACGCGACGCGACGCGACGGTCGCTTTTGTTCGATGGCCGTTTCGGTTTACAGCCTCTCGCACGGCTCATTCTCTTTCGGCTTTCTGTTAGATGCGAATTTATTGCGGATTCGTAAGCAGAACTACATTGTTTCTCGCTGCACCTTGTCGCGTTGGTTCGTTACCCGTCCGCGCTGTAGAGTAATTTAATGAATCGTTTCACAGGGATTTACGATCTCGCGTTCCAGGTTGCATTTGTATGACCGACACATGTAGAACTCTTTTCGCGTCCCTGTGTTCGATTGACCAGATGGCCGAATATCCTCTCTTCCTGCCACCGAATATTTCCTTCGAAAAGTATCCTTGGCCAGAAGAGCGAAAGATTTGATTGTTGCGAAAATCGGCAGGTACGAGCGAGTGGCCGATCAAGAGGCTTCTGCCGTATCGCGAGTAAAACGCGAGCCAGAAGAAACATAGTGTCTGGATGTTGTTTTAATGGTCAGTTTCGCGCGGCTGCAGACGGCATTCGACATCCTAGCGAGCTTCCACGTGCCCATTCCCGCCTAATCGGAAGTTTATGCCTTTATTCGAGGGAATAAAGGGGTCCGTGGCTCCCTGACGTGCAAGCGCCGCGAAATATTCGCCGGTATGGAACATTTAACGCCGCGGTCCCTCACACCGTGGAACGGTAAAAACGACGATGAGGAGGAGCGATAGGAAGGGAATCGGTTGGGGGATGGAGACAGAGAAGCGGAGGCAGCCTCTCGTATTTGTACCCTATACCGAAACCGGTACGTTCCCTGTGAAATTCACCTGGTTTATATTTTCTGTCGTTTCCGGCGCATCGGCGTAATTTTCGCTCCCTCTTCGACCGACCATTCTTCCCTCTCCCTTTGCAACATCTCCTCGTCCCATGGTCCCTGGCACCGGGATTTTTATGGGGGATAATCCACCCACTCGCGGGTACGGCACTGACACTTGTTTTATCCGCCGGTGAACGACGTTCCATGCTCTCCCGTGTCCTGCCACTTTTGATACCAGGAGGGGGTTGGGGACGGCAGAACCGATGGCACGAGGGTGACTGTCGCGTAAACGCTTTTTTATTTTATCGCTTTCCCTGCGAGTCGCTCTGCGACTCGTTCACAGAGTCTTGCAACTGCACGCGATATACCACCGTGTAATCGTTTATTTACTATCGCTGAAGCCTTTGAAAGATGTATCGTGAATGAACAAAATTGTGGCGACCTCGTGACAGCTACGTCAGGTGAAATCGCCTGGTCGGGTGGTTGTTTTTTTATCGAGATCTTACAGGAGTTATTTGATTACAGTGTTTTCTTCTTTCAAACTCCTTGCTTGGTCTCTTTTATCTCAGGATATATTTCTTCCACTTGTGTTTTCAATACTGAAGGGTACGTGTTTCGTACTCAAAGCTGGCCGTACTTGTACAGTTTACAGCTATGTAAGCTACCTCATTCGATATTTTTGATCAAAAAGACGACAGTTTCTGTCTGGAAATTGTTCTATTCGGTTTTGCAGAATTCCACCGTGACGGGCTACCAGAATTTCATCCGTCGTATTTCCTCCTTTTTCGCCATACTGTAACGCCAGGCTAAGCTGGATAATGCTCCTCGGAACCAGATTCGCGAAGGGAGAATTTCCCTCCGTTCGCTATCCAGGGAAACTTTATTGTTGGCATATTTTCAAAAATTCACGATCGCTTCTAAGCCGTCGTTCCACTGGCACTAAACGTTTCGCGAATGGCCGCCGCGAATGTAATTCCTACTTGGCTTTAGCGGCGCTTTACTCGTCCGCCGAAACCTGAGGATATTTCACGGTTTCATAGAACCAGCGAAACGGTGTGTAGAAACGTTTATCGCGCATTTTCCACCAAACATTCTACGACCGACCCCTAGGCGCAACATTTTCACCTTACCATTCCATACCATCTGCTGTATGTTGTCTCAGGCGTTCACAGGTTTTTCAGTTCCATCAAAGGAGGTTTGGTTCTAGTGGCCAATCGAATGTCGTTTCGATATCTACGACATCATTCTCTGACTTCATTCTCTGTTGGCGTACAATGGATGTTTATTTTATGTTCCAAGGTCGACGTTCTTCATTGAGCGAACTCTCGTGGAAGATCTCGGTCGCATTTAAATTCGAGCGGCGCGCGTCAGTGATACCTTTTATGCGTTTGAATCATTTATCGACGTGGGCTTGCGTCAGGAACGTTCGTCTAGGCTTCTGACTTGTTTATGATGGCGGGCTCCGTTTCATTTCAGTTTCGCGCCTCATATGGACAGAGCAAATAACTTTCCCCGATAGACGGAGTTCGCGCTCGGTTTCTCGAAGGAGAGTAAACAGGGAGGAGGGTGCTGTGGGAGAGAAAAAAATAGATAGATAGGTAGACAGATAGAGGGAAAAGGAGCGAGAGAGGGGAGAGAAAGGAAAGAGCAGCAACAGAGCAGCGACGGGAGAAAATTCATTCGTAATTCATGAGTATCGGGCCGACGACCTCGTAAAAACTTTGGATATTCGTCCGTCAAACGTTTCTCCCGTCAACTTTTCCGAGTGTCTAAAACCACCTATCCCCCTGGTCCTCGTCCAGCTGACGGCTGTTCCCCGAGAAAACGATAACCTTGTTTTCGACCACTTTGCGCCCGCCACGTACGAGTTTCGCCAACTACCATCTCCTCCGCGATCCACCTTCCTGTGTATCCTACGAAATCGTGTTATCTCTTCTGCTCTCTTCCTACTTCCCAACTTCTTGCCTTCTTCCCAATGAGCCTGTGCGTTGGGATAACGTCGAAATTGTTCTACGTGACTGCTAATCCGCGACAGTTCCATGAGCACGTAGCTTACGTATTTCTGTCAATTTACCGCTGACACACGACTCGCGGACCGAGCACGTCACCCCCGCGGAAAAAGGAGCTCGACTCGATCCCACCAACTGGATCTCGTACCTGTCCATCGTTTCGAACGAGTTATCACACGGAGTCGTGTTAACTTGGATCGATATCCGAGGGAACGTCAGTTCCTGGAAGAACAATCGAGGAAACGCTGGCAATGAGTTTAAACGATGACGGGGCAGATGCTAGCGCGCCTTAGCTTTCAAACGCAACAGTAAAATACGCGGTCCCGCGTTGTTCCTCGAGGAGGCGAACAGATTCGAGCAAAAAGGTGGAGAAAATTTGTGTTTGTTGGAGTGAGAATGAGATAGTGGCAGGTATATCTCGGGGAGTGAAGAGTAGTCGAACTCGGGGCCTAAGGCGAGTTGGCCAGTTCGCTTCGGCGCGCTCTGTACTTACCACGAAATGAATCAAGCCTCTGCTTCCAAGCCAGGCAGGTGCTTATTACTCACTTGTAGAGGTCTCGCATACGTACTCAGCCCTCCTTCCTCCTGTCTTATATTCTGCTTTCTTCTTCTTCTTCTTTACCTCCATATATCCTGCCGCGGAAACCTCCCTCGCCCTGCGGCCTCGCTTCGAAACTCCTCCCTTTATCGTTCGCGCCTCGAATATCTCGGAAACGGACTCTGCTACGCGCCGATCCGTTCCAGACGTCGCAGTTTGCGCGATTATCGCGCGTGAGAATAATGTTCCCAGCTCGGTTGCGCAAAGTTGCCGCGGAAACTCTCTGTTCCGCCGCCTCGATGTTTCCGTTGATATTCAGAAGTTCCGAGTTGCTTGCACTTGTTCAACCGACCCGTGTGATACTAATGGCGCTCGTTATCTTTGCCCTTTAATGTATTTGCGAGAAGATAAGGGGATGGCGATAGGAAAGTATCGAGTACATTGCTTTGCGTCCTCGAGCCTAAAATAAGCGATCTCTCCATCTCATGATGAAGACGAAACATGTGATATCAAGGCGCGTTTTTCTGACAGTACAAAGTGCTTATGCGCTTCAGCAGGTCCGCGTGAAATTTCGTCGTCGGGGAGTTGGTCGTTTGTTGGACGTAAAGGAGGCAGGAACGTCGAGAAACAGAACGAGGCAGATGAGGGACTCGCTTCTAATGGCGGTCATCTCGAATACCCTAAGGCGACTATTGTCTCGGTTTATGCCCTCCTTGCGCATACCCGCGCATACCCGCGCCATACACGGTTAGGAGACCTACGACAACCACCATCCGTTTCAAAGGACGATCTGACGCGTATGATGTTCACCTACACTTCAACGCCCTGCCTTATATTCCCGTTAAGGTAGCTGCTTCGTTAGGTTAATACGCACGATAATAATCACTGCTTTGAAACATTTCGAAGCTCTCTTGGACGGTTACCGAAGTGTAGTTGGGTAATCCGATGTTGCGAATGCTGTCTTACATGTCTCTTAATCTTAATCTTTGTGGCCACAGCTTGCAGATTATGCGAAGCTGTTTTCTTTCCTATCGCAAACAGACAAATCGAATTACGCCTCAATAAATCCTTTAACTCGAAGTCTTTACCGCCTGGCGACTGCAATGGCGCGATACGTGTAATTGCGGCGGAGGCATTTGTATGAGAAATTGGGGACAACGTGTGCGCAGCGAAGTTGAATCGATGTTAGCCTGGGTGAGGACGATTTGGATCTTTCGAACTATCGTTCGCGGTATGCCTATAATGTTGGCTTGTGTACGTATCGCAGGATATGTACCTAGCGGGGTGCTTTCTATCGACGATGTAGTTGTGCGTAATAACTGCAAACGGTTCATTCCTGGCGTCCCGTGGATCAGATTAGAACCATCGGGCGCTATACGTTCGCGTATTAGATCCTCGCAGGCACACCACTCCGAGATTTTATCGCGATGACGATAAAGAGGAAGTGGTTTCCGCCGAGGACCGTCTACTCCCGATTGGACATTTTCGATTGTCCTATAAAACTCCTCGATTAACTGCTTACGCCTTACCTTACATTGGGATAAGACTTGGGGGGTGTTAATAGAAGTAGTAAAAAAGTCAGACCTAGATAGGGATTAACGCGAATATTTTGTAGGGCAGTACGTAACGGATCGTATCTATACGAAATATAGATCGGATAAAGAATTAACCAGAGCACCGTGAAAGTGCTGGAGGGGTTCACTTTGACGTCCCGTGCGTCGCCGCCGAAGGGTGAACACTACGAACAAACTCGCACGGTATTATATTTCAATCACGTTTTGTGCTGGCTTTGATTACTCGCAATTCGAGAGGTGACGGTGACCGGGAGAGTAACGAACACGCCTCTCCGATACTATTGATCGAATTGTCTAATAATTTTACATATTTCCCGGACTCTTTTTGCTGTGACTTTTTGTGAGTAATATTTTTTGCTAGACAAATAAGTGGTAAATTCTGAAGTACTTTTATTTGCAATGCAATCCCGCAACAGGAGACTGCAAGCCTACTGAGGTGCATCCGTCTTGAAAAGACTGAATAAATCCCAAGGAAATCTGGCATCTCCGCATTAACCTTTGCCAGGGCTTCTTAATTTTTGCTAATTTCCAGGTGAGAATGGTGGAGGAAGCAGCAACGTCCAGGATAGGAGTATTAAGGAGCAACCGTTCAACGTTCTCCCATCTGCACGGCATTTATCCTGGATAGCCACGGGATCGGTGTAAAAAACCGTTTGCTAAAAAGTCAGCCAGGCTCCGGTTAAGAGGTAAGCCGATAGTCCCTCCTTCTCGCTGAAGTCGGAACAATAGGGGTAGATTTTCCAAGATCTGTTTTACGCTGGCGCTCGCGCGTGCCCCGCACGGAGCTGCAGCCTCTCCCTGGTAACTCGCCGAGAATAAAATGAAGTAGAATGTACCCGTCGACCCGAGCGTTCGCTTTTCGCTGGTAATGCCGCCCACATCCACCTGTATCTCTTCATACACCTACTTTCATCGTTGTACCTGGCTCTCCGACGGAGATCAGAACGCCGGGCCGGCTTTCGGCCGAACATTTTCCTAGTTAAATACTATCTCTCTCTCGCTCTTCGCCTCCTCCTTTTTTCCTATCTCATCCTCTGTGTCTCCGCTTCCAGCTTCTTTCACCTCTTCCTCCCTCTTGCCCCCTCTTGCTCCCTCTCCGTTCTCTTTTCTGCAGGATGGTCCCGCTTACGGACGCACTTGTACGCTCACGATAGACTCGGCGGAGGGGCAGAGGGAAAAGCAAGATCTGTGAGTATAGATTCGACATGGAGTACGCGAGCGAGTTTTTTAATCTTTCAATGGGCCTTCTACGCTCTGGAAAGCTCTTTCTCTCTTTTTCTCGCCGCCTCTTCCTCCCCGCCCCCACTGTTTTTCTCTCCTTTCTCTCGATTCTGCGAACCCCTCTCGAAACTTCATCCCACTTCAACTCTACCTGCGACCGCTCGGCTGCCTGTCTCTCGATATATTTACATATTTTCGTGATATTTCGCGACGTTAATCCCTGAGCCGGCCTCCACCCCCTCTTCACTCCGACGAGCGCGAATTAAATGTGAAAACTCGCCTCCGGCCGCTTTTTTTTTCCTCTCTCTTCGACGGAGGTTTATTGTTAAATTCGCGCTCGGCTACGGCTTCCTCGCTCCACAATTTTATCTCCTCCCTCTCTTCTTCTCTCATTCTTTCTCGTGCTCTCTCTTCACTTTAAACTCTTTTTTTACCTGCCGAGGTGTATCGGTCCCGTTCCCGTCGAGTTGTCGTTCACGTTGTCCGTTACCGCTGTTTGTCGCGTTGTTCTTCTCGTCGTTCTTGTCGATTTCGTTTTTCCTCCCCAATTGCTTCCTTTCCGTCCCAATGTAGCCTACGAAGGAGCGCATCCGGACGTCATAGCGTTTCATTCAATTGCCTTTTAAGCGCTTTCGGTTATTTACCTACGCGCGAGAACGATTCATACCGATTTCATACAAATATTACAGAGCTTATCATTTTTTCGA
Source organism: Calliopsis andreniformis (assembly GCF_051401765.1). NCBI lineage: Eukaryota > Metazoa > Arthropoda > Insecta > Hymenoptera > Andrenidae > Calliopsis > Calliopsis andreniformis. The sequence goes on from NC_135062.1 coordinate 17,799,589, forward strand.
ATTTCTGGTCATGAACCTGTATCTACTTGTTTAACCGGTTAACGAAGGGCGGTTCCATTATTACTCCGCTTCCTCCAAGGTAGAGTCGCTAACGCAGTCTACACCGGAAGGTAAAGGAGAATCGAGAAGCGGAACTCGTCGGTGGTAAAATCTTTTCTATGAAATATGAGGTCCCAGAGGCGCCAGACTCTAAAATATCGAGCACACATTCTAAGGGTAACTACCGCCTAAGTTTCTTGTATCGAAATAACGAAAACGGAATAATACCAGTAGTACCTCCATCGTGATTGCAGAGCTAATTGAACTATGAATAGGACTAAATGAATGATATATTTTCTACAGTTTTCTCATCTAGAATATTAACTGCCATTAAAAGGGTTGAAAAGCGGTCATTCAGTGGAATTTTACGGTAATTTATAGAGAAAGAGAGAAGGGTGGGGGTGGGGGAGAAAAAGGAGTAGACACGAAAACTTGTATTTTCATACAGCTTTCTATCGACCTCATTCTATACGGCTGAAAGTGAAAAAAAAAACGGGGGAAACAGGTTCTTTTTGAACTCGGCTTTATTCTGCGTCATTCAACCGCCTGCCGAGTTGCCGGTGTTTCACTTCCGGCCGATGATTGCACAGTGGATGAACATTTTGTCTCTTGCAATTCATAAACTGAAAACTGTGTAGCGCGTAGACGGCGGAAGAGCACGCTTTATCCGTTTGTTTCATGAAACTATCGGCCACTTACCGCTGCAAGTAGGATAGTAGCGCAGAAAAATTACAGATAATGGCGTACTTCGCGTTTCACTCCCAGAGAAATAAGAGAAACCTATTCGGATGCAGAGGTAGCAAGTCTTGAATATCGATACTTTTTCTTCGCGATGCTTGCCAGAAATTTCAAATGAAAATTAAACTCTGTGACGTTGGAACGATGTTAAACTGCAACTGGTGGGATTTTCCCAACTGATCCTTTCTTCTCAATCATGGTAATATTCGGTATGGCTTGTCGTAATCTCGTTAACGAAGTCTCTTCAGACACTGTGTACGATGTGGCACTCGTGCATCTCATCTTATCTCGTTGTCTTCTCCATTCGTCTCCTCGTTATCGTCGAATCGCTCGTAAATCGAACGTGCTCGTAGAGATCTCGTCGTTCAGGTTGTTCGCTTCAGGGGAATCGATATCGCTCGTCGTGTTTGTGAGACGGCGATCATGATTTGATCTTACAAACCGGGGGCCCGACTGGATCGCTCTTTGACTCGGCGAATCTCTCTCGAATCCTACCCCTTATCGGGTCGCATCACTGGGTGAAAGCTAAACGAATAGGTAGATCGGTTTACTTCGATCGCCCCTAAACGCTGCGAAAAATGGGCTTTCTTTAGCCACACCCTGGACCCTATCTTCTTGCTTTCATGATTAACAATACTGTTATCCGACGTTTAAGGCTGCTTCTTTCAGGATATCTTTCACTTGTTTCATCGACTCTGACATTATTTCGACAGTACCTGTATAAAAATGGAGGAAGTTTCATTTTACTACCGTCCATTCATTAATCCGATACATTGCGTAACATTAAAGAACAATAATGCACGGAGGTGCTTGAATCGAACAATAGAGGTAGCTGTTGAAAAACAATGGCTGTGGCGTATTAACTAAATCGCGCGACGGAGAACTTTGTTCTGGATCGTGAATACGTGTTCTCCACTGGGCGATTCAAAAATAAAAGGAATAACTTTACTCCACGTATATCCCTGGGGCGAGCGAATCTCATTGTTGGATAGAACGCGGCTCAGCTTATTAGAATAATACAGTCCCTCGGTAGGTCTTCTAAAGAGGGACGATGGCCAGCTAAATACGGAGGTAATTGTTCGAGGGATTGTTGTTCCAGGTTATTCTTATGTAAATCTTGACCAAACCTTCCACGAGGAGATAGAAAGGAGGGTAAGAGGACGAGGAGTGGGTGGCGGCTAGGAATATTTGCACGGGGTAATTATTTCGTCCCCCGGAGGAAAGCCGGATTTCCGCCAGAGAGTTTTCCACGTGTTGTATTTTGCGCCACGGCACTCGCCCTCATTATATAAGCCATTGTTCTTTCCCTTAGCGCCTCGCCAACTTAACTATGTCCCGTCAGCCGATTCGCTGAGGTGCTTTTCACGTAGGAGGCCACTTAATACTCTCTAGGTGGCTTTCAACTCTCCAGGATGCACGCGTAAACCTGATGAGGAGATAATAGCTCAATGAATTAACACTAAATAGAAGAACAAGTGTGAAAATGAAATAACTCGTACTCAGAGCGGTGGTCGGCTGAGGTATACTCTTCTTGAGAATTATCTTGGGAGTGCTTTTCCAGATAATACACCGTGAATTAGATTTTCATAGATTCGTAACGCTTGTTCCATCCCATTCTATTCATATTGTAGTATTTGCTTGAAAGATGATTTTTCATTTGGTAAGAATGGATGACCGAGAACCCGGTTGTTGATAGAAACATTATTCGACGTCTGGTTGTGTGCGCTCTCGAAGTGGTCGGTGGCTGTCTGTCTGTCATGTCGGTTATCCACCACTGCTGTAGGTAGTTAGCTGCGACTTGCGCTCAAACGAGCAAAGTCGATTACCTTGGCCCTTATGTGGCTCGCCGGAAGCCAGTTGGACATCAAAGTGCCGCGTCTGGCTTCCTGGGTAATTAATTCCTTCTGCTGCCAACTTTCATATAGAGCCCCGTACCCCTAACTGCCTTCCGACAAGGTATCATCGAATCGCGTATCGAAAACGAACAACGAAACTCGTCGGCTAACCTTTTCTCTCCTGGTCAAAGCAACAAGGTTTGAATACGTACAATGCGTCTTTGAAGAAACTACAAGGATCATACTTGTAACATTAATGGGAAAAGCTATGTTTAAACTTATGAAGAAGAGATATTAGGACATGGTCCCCGGAAATTGTGTGATAGCGTAATCAGGTAATAGTTTGCGAATGGTGCAATGGTGAATCGTGGTTACTTCAATGTCCTTCGTTGAGCCATCAAATTATCCTGGGAATTCGCGGGGAACAGGTCGATGTATTAGCTGGCTGAATGTCTAATTATCACCGCTGATCGATACGAGCGTCATAAATTCATCAGGCCGCGTCTTTAGGCGGCTTACTACGCAAAGAACGAGTCCTCAAGACGACGTTTGCGTGTCTGATCGGTCCAAAGCGGGAGAAGGAGGATGGTGGGGTAAGGTGATAGGCAACATGATGCAGGTGCATTAATAGATTCCGCGGCGGCCACGGGGGGAGTTGTGGGCAGAGGGAGAGGGATGGGTGGCAGGGGAATGGAGTGCAGACGGCAAGGACATGGGACCAAGCAGGTGAACAGGGTCGCCAATCACGAACGACTCTCCAGATGCTCTTAGCGTCTCGCTCCTCCCTGATCGAGCTTGCGGAGGTGTGGTTTCCACCTGCGCTTGCGCTACACGCCCCGCCTCCCGCACCTGCGGCTTTTCCGCGCTTCCGCGAACGCTTTCCGCACTTACTGGTGGGGCACGGCTGGCAACCGACCGACGCGCGACGCGACGCGACGCGACGCGACGCGACGCGCCACGGGGCCACGAGGTTTCGCCCGCCAGTGCTGTCTGGACCTTTACGTCCGAATCTACTTCGATCGCACAGTAGTGCCGAGCCGACTAATGTCCGCCTCAAGTAGACGATGGATACGAAGACACACAGCTTTGTACGCTGCACGAGTTGCTATTGCATTCTATGCTCCAAAAATGCGTTTCTAATGTAATTCAAATGTTAAACAAGGAAAGAATTACTAATGGTTTTCATACTTTCCGCCAATTCTTCTAGGCATCCTTAGTGTTAGATAATCTTGAACCAAGTTTGTAGTAATTGAAAATTTTGGAACGCTCTGTTTACTCTAGAGCCTTTCCAAGATAGATGTCTTGCGTGATTAATGAGAAAGAAGTATTGCAGATTCTTCTAGTTAGCATACTACTAATGCACTGACAACTTTACTCGATTTTCTCGATTTGTTTCATGCATCATCGTGTAGCGAAACGTTGTTATTTAAGTAAATATTCAGCCTTCTATCAAAATTTTCATAAATATTTGAAATTATTCTCATAGAATCAGTCTGTTTGTATCATTTTTTACATACATCTTGAAAGATAGAAATCGAAAGCTATCGTAAAGATAAACACCATCATCTTACGTACACGTATTTCGATGTATGAAAAAAGAGCCTTCACTGGAGATTTGACTATCTGTAATCACATGAAAGTTCGACCATATCATTTAGGGGGACACAATGGTCCAAGCGTTCGGAAGTACATACATACCTATCCCTCGAAGTATAACAGAGACGGTGGAAATGGATCGTCTTCCCCTCGATTCAGCTGCCCCCACCAGGATATCGTGGGGGAGAAGGGTTGCGTATTCAGACGAGTTCCGCTAGATGGCACGGAGTCTTCCTTAGGCAATCCCTCGCAGTCGCTTCGCGGCGCCCAAACCGTGCGGTAGTTTGTCTCTGCTCGAAAAAAGCCCGCCACGAGCAGACGATCATCGCCGTTCCTGTCATTCGTTGGACAAACGATAGGTCCCTTTAAACTTGCTCGAATAACGATTATCAAGCTGTTACGATTACATCCTCTGTCGCGTCAGAGAAGATCCTGTTGCAAATCGAGAGCTGAAAATTCGACTTGACGAGTTCGCGATCCGAATCAGTCGAATCGCGACGACCCGTGAGCGCACGCTCGGCGTCCCTGGCTCGGCTGTTCAGTCAGCCGCGGGCGAGCGTCGCGACGTCACGTGTTGTCGTCTGCTGTGGCCGCCGCGGCGGATTTTGGGTCGCTAGCGTGCGCCACAACCACCCTGTTGTCGCTCTCAATCGAGATCCACGAAATTGTCTTTGAGCACTATCGCGGGGGTGGTGCTGCAATAAGCAGAGATCAAGCTTCGTGTACGATCATTCGCGTTCATTCTCTCAAGGGGAGAGCTCTCACGCTCGCTCCTCATTGGGCGGCTAGCTCGTGATCGCCACGTGGTCGTGTCGCGATCGATGAGTGGTGCATCTTGTAAACGGCCAAGAAAGAACGAGCTCCACGTAGCGGCGTGCAGCAGATAAGTCGAGGGCCACTGGTGCTGCTAGGAAATCTCCTGCCAGCCAGAGTGAGTATCCATGTCACGATCGTAGCATATTGCCTTGAGCTGTCCTCGCACCCTTTCGTTTGCACCCATTGTCGATAGTCCTTGAACTTGTAGCGTCGAGAGAACGCATGGAGTAAGTCTTGTGTAAGACTCTGATGGACTTGCGGTAGGCAAGAAATCGTAGTAAACATGTAGTTAACATTAATTTAGAATATGTTAGAATAGTTCCTCGCGTTAGAAGACGGATGTATTACTTTAGGGTTTCTTTTCTTAATCTAATTATAGTAGAGTACGTAAATATGGAGAACTGTAGAATACCACTTTTATTTGTTTCCTCACAGAAGTAATATCAACTTTATCACGGCGAAAACACTTTTAACCGCACTCGTAATCTAGCATCGATTGGTCGAATAGCGGCCACGATTGTTCGTAACTCTGCAAAGTAATTAAATGAAACTTTCTGCGCGGTTCCGGGCAAAATTTCGCAACCTTATCGGGTGTTCGGCGGTACGCCATCGATCTAATTGCATCGATTGTCAGCAAACCGCGTGAAGAGACTGGAGCAAGCCCCCGCGCCGTGCCGGGGGCTTAGCCCTTTAAATGACTTAGCAGACAATTTGCCCATTAACTCAGCCAGTCTCTACCCGTAATGGAAGCCATTGTTCGACCTATCTTGTCAGTAATACACGGCTCACCTCGTTGCGTGTGTATGTGTGTGCGTCCGCAGCGTGGGTGTTGGCGTGCACATGTTACACAGGTAGCTGCCTTGTGCACGCTCGCACGCAGCTACGGGGACATCGGGATGCTTGGTGATATCGGGTAGTCTACATTGTGCGTCAAGATGAGATCTCCTCTCATTACGATTACCTTAATTAATCTGCCGCCATTGTAGCCCGATGAGTGTGTTTTAAGGAGTCTTTTTCGAGAAGGGACGATCGTGATTGGATTCTTCGCGGAATGAGAAACTGATAGGGGCACAAGGGACGCGAGGAATCGTTACGAAATATCGTAAAGCGAAGTAATTGCATGGTACATTGAGTTCTGGCAGGCAGGATCGTGTGTCAAAAGATACTGGTCGTGCATCAACCGCGGTGTCAGGATCGATCTATGTTTCAAGCCTCGAGTGTGTTTTGCAACGAAACAGAATTCTTGCTTCTATTGCTCGGCGTTTTGCGCTCTCGTTACATGGGAAACCCTGCGCGGGTAGGCGTTTGCATTAGCGCGGGAACCGCGATGGGATACGGGCTATCATTTTATCGATAAAATGTCAAGAGGAAACGGTTGGCGAACTGTTAACGATATTTTGATGAATTTTTATCTCTCCGCTCGCCGTTTACTGCGTTATTGTCGAACAGGATCGAGCCGCGACCCGCGACTTATTTGGGACAACACGCGAAACGGCTGAAAGAGATTTTCCGACTCGTTCGAGTAATTTCGAATAGTAAATGCGTTCCCTTACCTTTCGCTCTATGCCCATTTTCGGATCGATTCCTTTTTTAGGTGAAACTGTTGCCGGTTATGGCCGATAAATGCAGGGCAACGTTTCAACCAGCGAATTTTACAGAAAAATCCTGAGTGGGCGGCATTTCGACACAATTTTACCATTGTGTCGTTCGAAGCGATAGCTAATGCGTCAGTGCTGTAAAGAATATTGGAATCACGTAAAAGTTCGCTCTGCTATATCTGTTAGGTATTAGAGATTCGTATGTTTCGTCAAAAATGTTTTTCTATGTTATCGGTCTGCCTGTATCGAAATGAGCACTATTCTATTAAACCAGAGAAACATCGATAAGAATAAGTCCAAGAGGTTTAAGAATAGGCAAACGCGAGAAAAAATGAATAATTGTCGAACTGAGAAATATGCGTGGCAAGCTAGCTTGGTTCGAATACTATTCGCATTCTCTGGGATGAGAGAGCGGTCGAGCGACTTTCGCAAGGATTTGCGGACGATAGAAGTGTCGCTGGAAGGCAAATCGTCGATGGTGGGGGTTGCTTCGGCGCCACCGGCGGGCGCAGAAGGCGCGAAAATGTCCTGTCGCGATTAGGCTAGCAGCTTGTGCCAGGAGCTGGCACAGGACTAAGCTAGATGGCGGCGCCGATCGCCGAGAACGCGAAGCAGGAGGATGTGGAGAGGAAAAGAGCGAGAGAGACTATGGCGAGCTTGGTCGGGCCACGGTCCTTGGACGGGTGCGAAACAAGGACGCAGGACATTGTGGAAGTGTGTCAAGCCGCGACGATAAGGACGATAAGGGAAGGGAAACTTTCAGGATTTGGTCCAGCATCTTAAATCGTTCTTAATCTTGTCATCAAAATCATTAGATTTTCTAATTAGACTATTCTTGCAAATTAGATTACCTAATATAAATCCCTAATTCCCTTTGAGCATTGGAAAAAAGCCCAAAGACATTTTAAAATTGAACGGATCATAACTGGGAAATGGTAAGAGTTTGATTTTGGATCAACGGGTTCGTGGCTGTTCAGTTGGACCCTGCGACAAAGGAAAGAAAAGAAGAAATTCGCGAATTAAGATTCTTCGTACAGCGTTTATTGGATCGTGACAAGTGGGGAATGAGGAGGGAGTTGCGAGATACCGACGAGACGAGAAAGCGAGAGGCCTGGAAGGGCAGAGGGCACCAGCACTTCATGAGAGAAAAGATGAGCAGTTCTCATTAAAAGTCGAGTATTAATATTTTAACGGACGCTCGACATTTGGCACAGAGTCACGGTGCCCAACCAAATTCCTCCTTCAATAGTATCGTTCTTCCGACTTTTGGAACATTCTGAACTCGCCTAAATCACTGAACATTTCCAATTTCCAAGCTGATGCGGTTTAGAGATTAGTAATTCTATCGCTGGTTAATTTCCCTAGTCTTTTAGTAGGTATAGAGCTGCTCGAATGACAATCGGGGTAATCCTTGCTTTAATTTCGCCTCTTGATCGTATCCGATCCAATTACTAATCGCGTGATTAGCTATTTGCGGCATGACTCGATATCTTGATGGAAAAAGAAAATTGCCAACTAATGCGAGGATTATGAGTGAAAAGTAGAAGGATTGGAGGAAGGGGGATAGGGAGCAAATTGCGGCGAGAGTAATCGTGAGATGAAGTGATGCGATAATCGCTTTACAGATTGACGGTGGAGCAACGTGGCAGGTGCACAAGCGTGTCACATCGATGTGCCGGCGTCGACCCTTTGGGAGCTTACGAAAGCAACGCTTGTTTCCGTGATGCTTGAGCACCGCTGCGTCTGCTCATATTACATCCGGGATTAATATTAAATTTCACACGATGAGTGCAATTTCATTACTCCCCTCCAGTGGCCACTCTCTTCTCTCACCGCGCTCGTTTCTCAGTACTTGTCGTCATTCGCGGAACCCCCTAACAAATTGGCTCCTTGAAAAAATCGCGACTCGAATCTCCGCGTCTTAGTTCAGTTGAGGTAAGGTCCCTACTTATTTTTTATTTTATCTTATCTTATCTTTGCAAACCGAGGAACTGGCGTTGAATGACTTAATCCACCGATCGCATGGAGGATTCGCCTATAGACGCCTGGTGCAATTTTCATTTTTCTTCTGTTTTTTTCATCCTACGATCGAAATAAACCTCTGAGACAACAGAGGGGAGTGTTGCGCTAACTCGAAACGGAGGAAAAGCCAAAAGTTAAGCGTTAAATCTCCTACCTTTCGCGTTCGTTTGCGTGACCTACAGGCACGGATGCGTCGACTCGTGTGCAAGTGCGTCTACGTGTATGATTTTACGTGCAAGGTTTGCGTACGTGTAGGGCTGAGAGGGTTGACTGGCTCTCCAGTCGATCAATAGCACCCCCACGTTTGCGTCCCTGGGTGAATGCATGCGATAGGCACCCCATTGCTATGCCACCCCGAAAGCCACTTTATATTTTAGTGGGAATGTTCTACAACCCTTCGAAAGACACTCTCGAACCGGTTCGAACCGTGGAGACCGACGGTGAGTGTGACTCCTCGCTCTCCGCCACCGTTTCGAGCCTCTCGATGAATATGGCAAGGTCATTTCTCTTGTTTAATCCGCGTAATTAGTCTGCACCCTTTCCCTGCCATTTTGTTCCATGAAAATCGATACTCCTTCTTTTTTCTTCCCCAAGCAAAATTACGACGACTGGATTTATGTCGAGATTGGAAAATTCTAGCGATATTTCCTTCTTCAGAGTCACGTTACGGGAAAGCGATAATTATTTATCGAGTGGAAGTGAAACTTAGCACTTCGGAATCAACGAATGATGGAGACCAAGGGAATTCTACTGAAACGTATATTTCGTAACGAATTGATTGTCGTCCATTTCAACACATGTCTGAACTGCTAAAAAGCTGGCCGAAAGGTTGAAGTTAGCATCGCTTTGGCTATGAATTAGGACCGCAGCATTCATTCTAACCGATATAACAAGCATGCAATCACGGCATGTCGTAAATAACTGTGAAGACAGGGTAGGGAGTAAATGAATCTTTGAAGAAATGCAAATAACAAGCAAATTGATCCGTACAACTTGGTACCATGGGTTGTGTTAGTTAGTCCTGACTGGTTGCGAAAAGTGGATTCCTATCAGTTTGAAAAAGTGTTATGGACAAATCGTCACTTGTTCGTAACTTTTCCATGAAATTTTGAATACTAGATGACATTTTCATGAAAACCTCCTTGTAAAGAAACCAGAATGAGGTGTCGGTGATTCAAGAATAACATAGAGAGAGAGAGAGAGAGAGAGAGAGAGAAGAAGAAGATGAAGTCAGACAAGGATGGGGACTATTGTTTTTCGGCAGTTTTTCGCTCATCCCCAGGTCTTTTAGAGGACAATGCAAAATGCATGCTCGTTTCTAAATTCTTTTGTCGTGGTTGGTCACCGACACCGTCCACCCTTTCCAGTCTGCTCATTAAGTAAATCACCGTCGTCGCAGCGCGGTGGCTCGTCTCTGAGCTAAAGTGAAAATCCTCTTGTGGATACTGGTTGGAATGTTTCCCTTTTCATCGACGGCGACTTACACCGAAGAAGATTCTTTCGACACTCTTTTGCATAGTGCTCGGAAATACGAGGTAGAAAAATTCGAGTTTGTCGCGTTTGTTCACGCGAGTGTGATGCATTTCATCCCGAAATCTTAAATTATATGAGGAGGAGAAAGGACGCGTCAGAGAGGATCGCTAAATGAGATGGAGTCGTTGGTGCTGTACGTTAATGATGTAATGAGAATAACGTGCATCGTCCGGTTGGAATATTAACTGTTCGTCCCCGAATTTCGTACACGATCTGTCCGGTTTCGAAGAAAGTATCATTTGATCGCGGAAGGGACTCGAGAGAAATAATGAGCCAGCGTGTTGATCGATACGCCGCACCGCTAACGATGCAATTTCAGCCAAGTTATAAACGGTGTCCGATCGATCAGTGGAGATTGAATTTTGCGATCGTGGACCGGCAAAAGGATCGCTTGATCAATGGAATAACATATAAGTCGATAGCTAGTAAATATTTCGATGGGGATGATACTTTGCGGGAAGATTTTTGGCGACGGGGCTCGTCTTCACCCGCTTCTCGGTCGGCGCACCGCGGCGTTCGCATGTTTGCGTCCTGCCTCTCTATCTTTTGCTTCCTCTCCTTTCCTTCCTTTCACCTTCTGGATTTGATTGAATTTTTTCCCGGGGAAGAAATGTTTCCACCAAATGAATCCGTCGAAATATTGCATTCCGACAAGCACGATCCAATTTTTCGTTTAATAAAAGAGAACTTTTCTCTTCGTAGACCTTTCATTTCTTTCTCACACCTTTTTCGTAACCTTTAGCTAGCCCTCGCATTCCCTTCGACTCCCGATCTATCGCCCTTTTTTATTCACCTCCTCTCTCTCTTTTTTTTACAATTCTATTAATTTCGTTTCCGCATATCGCTGGTCAGATATTCATCTCCGAGTTCAGGCCAGCAAGGGAACATCAAGCGCTTCGTCTCGATCGATGACTAATAAATGTAACAGACTGCGCTTTGCTTAGAACGCATCACTGGTTTTGCGGTAATCCCGAAGGGAATCGTTTAATCGACACGTGGACAGGGTCCTCGGCGAAATCATTTTTTATTAGACGATTCCAGACGACTTATACTTTTAATCTACCTGGCATTTTAATATCCCGTATCGTTGCTTTGCGAGCTTGTAAATATGTCCATCTCTCTTGTCCCATGACATCGTTCCCAATTTATACGCGACTTCGCCTCTATCCTGCGGCGTGGAGGCAAACATGAGAGAGAGAGAGAGCCCATCGGTAGTACCGGACAAATATGAACGATAACCAATAATACCTGTAAAATTAATAATAATCATGATCGTATCGACGGAGTTCGTTCTTGCGGCTCTCATCGCCGCCCATCAATCACATCAAAAATTCCCGGTTGGTCGATACACCCCATCTACCGTCGGAGCGGGGGGTGGTGTGCTGGTGGTAGTGATGGTGGTGGTAGCAGTCGAGTGGAATGGCGAGGGAACTTATTTCGATGAGTTTGTAATTAAAAAATTAATTAAACGAAATCCCAGTCGCAGGCTGATTTTTTCCATATACCCATTGCCCATATCATTGTGTACACTCACACTACGTATCGCGGGGTCATTATGGCGACTGGATTTTAACCATTCTTCCCCTCGCTCTTCACCCCTCTGCCGAGCAATATGCACACATAATTGCCAATGGTCGATTTATTCGGTCTTCTGTGCTTACGATTCCAACGATACTTTTAATCGATACAACGGTGCTTTTTCGTTTTATCTTGTCAATGACGGCGGAAATCATTTTATAGCTTCGAGTTTGCGAAATTTCGGGACTTTCCTCAATCTCGAAGAAATCTCCTGACCCAACCCGAATCCGGCATTTCGAGTACTCACACACCGCTAGTATTACTGATTAGGTGAAAATCCATGGTCGAGCAGAAGAGACGGCACGTACATGATCGATATAACTGGACAGATAGAGCACTGGAATCAATGCTAATTTCATGATAAGACATGGTGCTAATAAAACAGAGACCGATCGACGAAGTTCTGGCAATTCTCAGACAATGAAGAGACTGGCGACATAAATTTCCAGGCGCGCGAGCCAGCTAGCACCGCGGCTGAAAAAGTCTGAACAGTAGTAGCCCACTCCAGATCTGAGAATCGCTTGGAAATTAAATAACTTCCCAGGGGGATTCGTCGGCAGAAAATTTACGTTGGCCAAATAAATTCTACGCGGTCTCGCATTCCACGGGCCGCTACTATTTTAACTATGTGTATAGAGATCCGCGGGGGCAGGTGGGTCGAGGGGCCTCGACTTATATCGCGCGGAGAAAAAAAGAGAACACACATATATTGGGGCCATTTAGAGCGCAGGTCGACAGTTCGAATTGTTAGCAGAGAACGCGCGGCCTGCAGCACCGGTTTAATTTACTCTTATTGGCCAGAATGAGATTGCCCCGTGAACGTAGGAAACTTATCTGGCTGTTCTTTTTCCCATACGAGGATGAAGTTAGCCCAGATTACACAGGTATGTCTGCCCCCTGGCGTTCGACCTTCAGGACGGCTCGTACGAGAAATTAGGGGCACAACCGGATGTCTCGGTCGAAACCCCATCTTGCCCCTTTCTCTCGATTCCTCTCGTCGCGGCAGAGTCGCAATAACAGGGTAGCGTCCGATTTCCTTCGCTTTCCTACTATTTTATCCTTTGTCATACTCGCCTCTCCTCGCCCCTCTTTTCCGACTTGTTTTCTTTCTCGTCGCATTTTCGATCTCCTCCTTTTTCTTTTCTCATTCACCTACGATCCCCCATTTCCAGCTGCTTCTCTTTCCCCTCCCTCTTTTTATTTCCCGCTCCCTTTGTCTCTGTCCCCCGCTCAGTGCTTTCCGTCCCTCTTTGTTTAGCCTTCGGTTCGTGCCCATCTCGTTTCTTCGTGGCCAGGAGTGAGCCAGAGGTCGTGTGGCCAGGGAGTGGGAGGTTCGGATTCAATTATCCGATATTAAACTGCCCCTAACCACGTCCATGTCTGCCCCTTTGGCTGTGTGAGTTCAAATGGTTGTTGCTAGACCTCTCCCCCGGCTCCCAGAAGTATTAGATTGAATGGGCTCGGTGTTGTAGTCGTTGTTACCCCAGTGAAGATACGCCTAAAGGTGGTAGTTATAGGATCTCGCTGGATTCGTTCATGTACACCACTTTTCTTTCCACCTTTCGCCATTCCTCTTTCTCCCCTCTCCTCGATCCGTTTGTTATCGTACGACCTGGTAATGGTACATTTGCTGTAAGTGGAACTTTACTTAATCTTCTGGCAGATTGAGGGTGTAACTTTGCTCTACGAACTGTTACGTAGACCAGAACTTTTAGATAAACTCCTTAATTGAAAAGGCACCGCAAAAGAGATAGAAAAGAGATTGGTTCATCGAGCTGACACAAATTCTTCAAATCTATCATGTAAGTAGAAAAGGACGTTGAAAGGTGCACTTCTGATTGTGAGTACTAATGTTCCGCAATCCTTTCGTTTCATTTCTCTCTCGTATAGTAAACGTCACGGCCTCGCGAGCTAAGAAAAATAAACAAGTAAATTAATGAGATATCGATGCGGAGTAATCGAGGCGAATTACCTGTCCCCTTTCGCCGCATCAACAACATAATAATTTCTTCGTACGTACCGATCGCTTTCCTGGTGCAACTCGTCGAGGCACTTGAGGCACGATGAAGCAGGCCGAGGGAGTGAGAGAGAGAGAGAGAGAGCACTGATCTTGCGACTCGATGATAATTAAATTGCCCCGCGGAGCTAGCAGTGACTAAACAGTCATTACAACGACTAGGTCATAATTGCGAGATCAGCGACGAACATGCTGGCAAGATGATAATCGCCAACCGAGATATATCTATCTACCTACCTAGGTCACCCGTTAATTTACCATTATAATTGATTTGCATATAGATTGAATCAGATAAATCCGCGACGTCAGGCACTGGACTTTGAAAGGAAACGAGCTTGAAAACACGTTCGTGCTTACAGGGACACGAATTTTTTACACTCCTTATAGGTGAGGAGTTGAACATTTTTTGGGTAATTTGAAAAAAACGTCGCATTAACCTTCGTATACCTAGGGAGAATTGAAACGAAAATTATATTCGTCTGTTTCTGGACCAGCGAAAATAGGCTAAAACGTTACTTCCGCCTATTATTCCCGTACGATGAGGAAACGGTCGGAGGATATTTCAAATCCAGAGAAAGTCAATGAATCATTTAATCGAGCAAATGAACGGTTCCGTGAATGGCGGTAACTATTATCTGAATTACAATGGCCCTTTGGACACGATCGTATCGCCGATACAAACTTTAATTTCAGGATCGATCTGGAATCTCAGTGCACGATTTCCTTGAAAACGGGAACACAGGGGACGAGAAAGGTGGGGGTGGAACGGTATCGCGGTGCAATGAAGAAAAGAACGACAGAGAGAAAGAGAGAGCGGGAAAGAGAACCGAGACCATTTATTTAGCTTACAGCGCCACCGCGAACGGTGCATTAACCGATTGGAAGAGCGATTAAGAGTGGCCATTCTTTTTCATTCGATAGATCGAAAGGTCTCTAACTACGAGGCGTTATTTATCGTTCGTACAGGCGACACGTGCTGTTGTTTTCAATCGACCAACGAGATTTGTTCGTGTATCGCTTCGTTTTCAAAAATACCTGTGCCTTCCTCGATGTGCTCCGACTTTTGCTTGCGGTACATCCTGAGCTATTATCCTTCTCTGAGTATTCATATCGAATCAATTAATGCGTATCGCACCGACCAGTTAAAGATATAGATAAACCTTATTATATATGCAGAAATGAAAAAAATAGATGAAATATATACCTACACGCAGAGATATTCATTCTCAAAGTACATTCAGGAATTTTGTCATTTTAGCCTGGGCTTTGATTTTCCATTATTTTTAAATAATGGAAAATATTGGCTGCATAATATTGTAAAAAGGTATTTTTTACATTATCGAATTTCGTTGAACACGAACAGAAGAGTGGAGGTGACGAAGGGTGTAGAAAAAATACTCGGTGTAGTAAACTAGACGGTACGTAATGTTTCATCCTATTAACCATAATTTGTCAGTAAAAGATTATCGAGCTTCGATATCGGCAGGCTTTTAGCTGGATGCATTGATATGTCGTATTTCAATAGCGCGATAGCACACGGGGAGTGCGGAGTTAACGAGAAAACATTTGTAGAGCTAATTGAGGATTGTGACACCGCGGCAGAAATAAATCGATCCCGAGCACGGCATCGTTCCATCGCGACTTTTATGTCGAACAGCCCACGTTGGCCGCGATAGCTCGGGAATTATTTCGATCTTAAATTCAGTGGGAAGTATGGCGACGAATGAATAGCACGAAACACTGTTAATCAATAGTGGCGTTTGTCTTCTCTCTCTCTCCCTCTCTCTTTCCTTCCCTCCCCCTCCTCCTCCCCCTCCCCCCTCCCCTCTCGCTTACCCTCCTCTACTGCCTCTGTCCCATTCTGCGTTCATGAAAGCTATTACGGGTATTAAATGGCATTAATTGAAAAGCACCATAGAAAAAGAGTCTTTTTACTTGTAAATCAATTAATTTCAACTTGCATTGTGACGATTCCTTGAATAGTCCTCGGCTCGGCTATTTTCCTTTCTTCTCAATGTCTCCGTCCTCTTCTTCTTTCTGCGACATTTTTTGTTTTCGTTTTTTTTTTTTTTTTTTTTTTTAAAGGATGAATAAAAGCCGCTTCTATTCCGGCGAAGTGTTACAAACAGTGAACGGTGCATCGAGTGCAATGAATCAGATAATTAATCTGTGTGTTCCTCTCGCGTGCTCGCAATATTTGTTCACGAGTTCGTTGGGAAACGCTACTTTGGCGATTATTTTCCACTCAAAAAAGCCCATAGTATAAACCTCCCCCTTGGATAGGAGTGAGTTGGGTGGGCGAGAGAGATGGGCCGCGTTTAATATTTTTTAATTGCGTCCGCTGGTGCCTGACCCCGCCTGCTCCCGACCGGCTTTATCAGTAGCACGTAATTAAACTTTATGTTCAGCTGTCATATTTGCATTCTATCTAAACTAGCCATTTGAAAATTAAAAAGCCCGCGCCCTGGACAGGGACTTTAATTTCGTGTGCCGGTGGTTTAACTCGCCGGGATTGTTTACGGGGAATTTACATAAAGTTGTTTGCCGTGGCTATGCGCCGATATATATATAAACTTAACGAATGAATATTCCGTTACGGACCCAACACGGTAAACTGATTTTTTATTAGACGCATTTGCGTGAACGCGCTTGAAAAAAAATCCGCTCGCTTCGTCTCTCGGCCGAAGGAACTAGCTCGCGAAATTGCAAAAGTTAACGGGTCGAGTGGAAATTTCAAATGCCTCCACGCGCGAGGAAAATACCGTGGGAAATTATGGTTATTGTAAACGTTATCATCGCGAATTCTTCTACGTAAATATAGTGAGGCTTTCATTGAGCCAAGCGATATCGAGTTACGATCCCTCCGATAAGGCAATTTTCAAACTTAATTCACAGCTTATTCGAAAGTTTTTCGAAAACTCGAGGACTTCTACGCCTATTCGATTACCCAGTTCATGTTACCTACATACTGAGACTGTCATCGGAAACTCGTGGAATTTTCTTCGAAGTCCTACCTAAATGTAAAAACTCGTTTCGCTTACAATGTATGTTGATAGGGTAGGTAATGCAATAATAAAATTTCTGACACGCTACGTTGTGTAGGTAATAAATTTGTTCGGAAACCATGCTAGCTGATTCGTGGCGGAGGCGAGTGGAAAAGAGGTCGATTGTCCCGCCACCCCCAACAATTTAATATTATAAAACAAACGTACGTAGGGAAATCACTCGAATCACGCGGTAATTAGAGCTAGAAAGTTGCTGTTGACGTTTATTTTGCCTGCGCGGGAACACGAACAACTTTTAATGAGATATGTCTGAATTATAGAAAGCCGTTACTGAAACGAGAAGACGGAAAGATTAAAGCGACTGTAATTACTTCATGTTCATTAATTGCTTTTCCGAACCTTTCGTGAATTAAATTATTGCAAACTTACGTTGGGTCACGCTACCCTAGACGATCCCGGCTGAGATCCATTGCGAGGGTGAAAGAAAATCGACGTTAAAGATGAAAAACGGCTGGTAGCTGTCGGTTAATACTTTTTGCTTCTCGACGAACATGTATTAACATAAATCCGAGTGTGCAACAGAGTCTCTAATAGCGGTAGTAACGAAGGATTAATCGTGATCGATAATCGTGCAGTTAATGCAAAGAACGGGCCAGGGATTTACGATGGACGGTTGGAGTGGACGTCGGTCGACGTTAGCGTCAACTGTTGGAAGAAGGCGGACGAGAAAACGGAAAGGAGTCACAGCTGCGGGACGCGTTTTATCGTGAATGTGCTAAAAGCAAAATCTCCTTGATACACCGTAGAACCTTTTAGCGTCTCCTCGAGTGAAAGTCAAACGAGGTTCGAACGTCTGCAAAAGGCCAGTCACGACTAACGTGGTCGTAGACGAATGCTCTTTGCGAGTGCTCACCAGCGCAGCGTCCACCTTTATTTTGATTCGCTCGCGTTCACCATCCTTCAAAAATTCACTCGTCGCGTCCCGCTTTGGGAAAACAGCTGACGCGTTTGGACTTTCAACGTTCCCCATTAGAATTCCAATTTCCCGCGTGTCCTCACGCGAGGTGGCGTCACGTCGACTGTACTTCCCTTCCAGGAAAATATAGGAGCGCGTGCCGCCTGTTACTCCTTCGCTTCGAGCCTCGTCGTCGAACCGTCATCTCGCTCGTGGAATTTAGTCGAGAAAACGTTGATTTTCCTCGTCTGCGATACACTCGTTCTAAGAACGAGAATCCCAAGCGCGAGACATCTGGAAGGCATGCGACCGCCTCTCCTTTTAATTAAAACGAATTCCGTCGCGCGGGCTGCCATGGGAGAGGAATCGGAAACGGGGAACGCTAACTGTGGATGTGAAAAGGGGCAAAGGTGAGAGAGCAGCCCGCGAGAAGACAACGCTCTCTCATCGATGAGACGAACGCTCAATTATCAAACCATCTCCTCGTTCAAGGTTCCCGGGAACATCTCGCTGGCTGCTTTTTTTACTCTTTTACCCACGAGATTCCGCCTCGCGCACTTCGCGAATGGCCGATCGCTATTAAACGGAACGAACCGGAGCGGTGCGGCGCGGTGCGGCGCGGCGCGGCAGACAAAGATGGATGCAAGCTTATTCGCGGCTAGAGAGGAAGAAAGGGGATAGCATAGAAAAGGAGTGTAGCGGCGAGAGAGAAAGGGAGCGAGAAGGGGTTGGGGTTGGGCTTCGGGTGGGGGTGGGAGAGGGAGGGAGGAAGCTCGCGCATCGTGCCGGCACTTAGGCCTGGCTTTTAATCTTCGAGCCTCGAGAAGAGCTCTAATTAGAGCTGGCTCTAGCTCTAGCTACGAGCCCGGGCTCCGTTATAAGCAGGAGTTAGAGTAGGTACCACGGGGTAGGAGGAGGTGGAGGTATGTTTAGTTTTTAGCCGAGCGCGCAGTTACACGCGGTGGTAATTAAAATCTTGATTAATGCACGTGTCCATCAGGGCTGCCTCTAATGAACTTTCACGTCGCCTGTACTCGTAAGTCCACACGAAACCGTGATCGTCTTCCCGGATGATCCTAATCGTTCTAGACGAGAAGCCTGGGCGAGAAGGGGGCAGGACGGAGAGGGAACCTGCTCGCTTCGGCTATTGTCTGTCGTCCTTTTGCCTTTCGAACCTGCCATTTTTTCTCCGGCCAACAAATGTTTTTGCGAGAAACGCGAAACACGCTGGGCACACACCGAACCAGCCCAAGTGTAGGCATACATTCAATTTACGTTGGTTTATTGTCCGAGTAAAGTTGGAACGAAGCAACGAGGTACAAGGAAGGGTAATTAAACACTTTATTTCCACTGTCCTGTCGACGCGATTCTTTCACCCGATAGGAATCTGTATTTCCACTAATTGCATATTCTATTCAAACTCTTAGGTCTCCACTTATCTACCTCGCTATTCTTATCAAATACTCGACAAAGTTTCGTGACTCATTCGCGTGTTGCGGCTTTTCTGCGAAATTCTTCGGCACAATTTCAACCTATACGTTATCACTATCAGTTGTAGGTATTATTTCGTATTTGTTACTTCGTGGCTGTTCGATTTTGTGCGAATATTTAAAAAGAATGAAAAATAAATGGAGTAAATGGTGCGTGCTTTAGACGGATTAAAAATTCGCAATACACGGAACGTGACATATCAAAATTGCGATGTATTTTTGAACGTCATTCTTAATGAAATATCGTTTTAATTACCTCGCCTGTATTGTCGATAGTCGATGAAATGTCGGTTCGCGACAAAGAACAATCCACGCGACGATTTTAAATAATTTCCATCCGTCATGATTCTTATGCAGCGGCTTTATTCGATACAAATCGATTGAAGATAGACGAGATTCAACTAGAATTAAAAGCAGTAGTTTTATTGCGTCTATTAAATTTGAATTCAGAGGTGATTAAATTATCGACATACCGAATAGCATGTAACGGAATAAAATAACGGGCGGCAATTGTTCTACTCGGCCGCTGTGCGCTGCGCCGAATCGGATAAAATAAATAATGAGGGAAAATTCGAAAAATGTGAGGATATTTAGCCCGCTGCCCGTGCCGCGTAGTTAATTAAGCCGAGTTGTCGAACAATATGCGCGCAGTTGAATCCCGTAGATGAAACGAGGCTTGATGAAAGTCGCGACAAAAAGCGCACGACAATCGGCTGAGTCCTATGGTGAAAGTGGCATTTAATAACTCGGGGGTAATTGAAATACGCGCCGTTACGAGAATTTAATGGAATCGTTACTACGCTCTATTGCCTCTCGTTTCGACTCATTCGTTCCATTTCCCGCGCTAATCTACCGTTTACCTAAGCAAGAGAAAATCATTTTTCTCGTTCGATAGGCCCTCCCCCCACCGTTTTCGTATCTCCGGTAAAGGGACAGCGCGAGAAGCAGTAGGGTGAAAGCGGTGCAATTAAATCGCGCTGGTCGGCTCAGCCCATGGGACCAGCTACTACTTCTAAAAGTAATTGTAAGAGAGCGTTCTTCTGAGGTTCGAGGCGTACGCGCTCGTCGGTTTTTCAAGTGAAAAGTGAAAACAGGCAAACAGGCAAACAGTCGAGCTGCATGAACGGTGGACGCGGAGGCAGATATCATTAAATCACAGAAACAGCCTCTGTTATTGACTCCGCGGACAAATTTATCGTCAGCCGGGTACGCGTTTCGTTGTATAGTGGTCCTCAACGGCCCTCCCTCTCGCTCTACATCGTTCGCGTACGTCCCTGCCTCCCAGGCGTCTCTCTTCCCCTCTCAACCCATTCTGGCCCCTTCGTCCTACCCCTTCCAGAATCACCGTGCCCACGCTACGTCATTGTTCTGGTTTATTCGGTGATTTGTGGATTTTACTGCCTCCTACTCACCACCCTCCCTCCCCCAGCTTTCACGGTTCTCTTCCTTCTCCCCCCGCCACTTGCCGTGCCGTGCGTCCAACAGCGTTCTCGCACCCCCAGTGATTCGGCTCCTTTACTACACCAACCATAAGGCAACTCCTTTATAAACGTTCCATCTATTACAACCACGCTCTTATACATATACGACTTACGAGTTCCTTTTTCTCGTTGCGACAAGTGTTCCCTTGGTGAACGATTAAAAATGCATGAAAGTGCAAGTGCAGGTGCAAGAAGCAAAGCTAATTTGCGCCAGGTAATTCCAACATACGGTGAGTTTATCAACAAGTTTGCCGCAAAATTGATTAGCTAGAAATTAGCAAATGTATTCTCTTGTGGCGATTAGCTATCCGACCCTCTGGATGTCTCGAAGAAAACGGCTCCCTCGATTATCACGCGCTCGCAAGTGCCACGCGTCACGTCGACCCTTCAAGTTTATTTTTGAGGTATAAAGGGGTGCATGAGACAAGCTCGTCGAAAGGCGCCGTTAAAATGAAAGCCCCGGTAGAAACTGGGGAGCGAGCTTTCCGAAAATCCGCCTTAGTATGGTAATTGATTTAATTTGGGGGATGAATCCGCCCTTAACGAACGCACCGCCGCGATGGGGTTGGAAGGCTAAAGGGACCGTAAAAGCACTGCGACGTCTATTTGAGGCGAGACGAGCGAGATTTAGAGACGGAGGGACGTCCACGCTCGGAAGACGAGCGCTTGATTACTAACGATCTGATTAATTCATGATTTTTAATTAAGGGGAAACTTGTCGGGGGGAGGGGCAGCCTCGAATGCACCAACCGGTTATTTAACACTCCGCGATGGGAGAATTTGTACGAGTAATGATTTTCAACATAATTACTGAGGGCTTTGCGTAATGATTACAACTTTTTATGACTGTCTTCCAACCCTTTTACTCCGTTCTTAAAAGAAAAAGCGCGTTTCAACTACATACAGCTAATAGATTGCTGATGAATTGTAGGTGTCGGTCGCAACGCGGTGACTGGTATTGTGGTTGCAATGTTTATGGCTCGCGTCGGGTGTAGTAATCAGAATAGTGACGGATTTCTAACCGAGAAGCCGGAAAGGACCACTACAGCGTCCTCATCCGTTATCAAACCGCAGCTCAAACGAGGAGCGCACATATCGGCGTTGGCGTCGTCGTTATCTACACGATAAGGACCCACCAACCCTTATGAATGCTTCCATTATACCCCTACCGTATCTTCCTCCCCTCGTATCGCATACCTATCCTTTTCCACCTCCCTGCACAACAAACCACTGTAGCTGATAGCATCGAATGACGTCAACTAGAACCACCATCGCGATTAATCGCAGTCGTGCATGATTTAGTTAAGTATTAGTACTTAGATGCCTACTTTTGCGATATGCGCTCGACTTTTTCCGAGTTTATTTCCAATAATTTATAGCCAAGAACAATTCGACCGTGCGCCGAATGTTGGCATTATGCAGCCTTTTGTGCGTTATCGCGCAAATGGCCGCGTAAGTGTACAGTGCATCAGCATATCTGTGAACGAAACGATTCATATCGAGGCAGTAGTTGCAGTTTTGTCGGCGCGATACCAGGCGAGAAGTATAATTGGGCCATTGTTGGCTGGCAGGTGGTAACTAGTACCCGAGGCTGGTACCGATCTTGACAAGAGAAAGATCGACCTCAGATTAGAACCGCGAGCGGCCCAACCTTTCTTCATAGGAAAAGGATTTATACACAGGAGGCGATTTCGCGTCAATGGCAGACTCGTTCTACTTGATCGATAATCCTGCCAAGACAATGAGATCGTTCTCAGATCTGAAAATCCAATGAACACGGAGTCAACACCACGGATTTATATTGTTTATCTGCAAACACTTTGGCGGAATACCCCAAAAGCAATAAGGCAACACGTGGGGAGATTTTTAAGGAGATCTTTTACGTAAATCTTTTACGTTCTTCCTTTATAGGCCAGCTTTCCCTCTATTATCGCGACGTTTAACGTTACCCAATAGTTTTTAAGTATTAACACTAATTTATTTCCATTCGTTTAATTAAACTCTACAACGCCATCCATCGCAGTCGCTACCTAAAAGGAATACAAGTTGAAATTTATTTGTATCTTTTCGCATTCTATTTCTGAACAGTGTTTCTGCGATACGTATGCACATTTTGCTGATAAACGTCGTCTTTAGAAAACAGCGACAAACTATCTTCGTTTGCGCATGTATTCCGATGGCTGATTTGTATTCAACGTTTCGACCGATTAATCTCACGACTTTTGACCTTGTCAAGCTGTCGGCTTTCAAGAGATCAAGCTGATTCGCCGTCAGTGTCTCGCGCGTCTGACCAAGTGATCGATCGTCCCTGTCGATCCGTTATTCCTGCTGTCAGATATAGATCTCCCGTGGCTATCGATGTGGATCTCGTCCTTCCTCGACGTTCTACATTTTGTATCTGTGGACGTGGAAGAACTTGACGTCCCTGTTGCCAAGAAAAGTGATTGCGCTAACGTTCCAAATTTTTGCCTTTTTCCATTTGCCAATTCCATGCACAGTCTAAGTAGAAACTGAGAACTTCGTGCGAGAGTCACTTTATCGATATCTACCGATTATTCCAATCACCTATCGATATTTCCCGATAACGACGTCGTTACCTACACCTCTAGCTTCGTTTGCCGACCTTTTATTTCTTTCCATGATTCGTCACAATATTGGCTGCGCTTTTTTCACAGCGATCGCGCGAGTTCGCCGCGATTGGAAACCTCACGCATTTATGCGTGCGAATTTTAGCAGCGCGTAAGAGAGTTGGCTAACAAACTGAATAACGGAGAACCTGCGAGGGATACAGAGAGGCAGAGAGAAACGGAGGGAAAGAACGAGGGGCAGATAGAGAGAGAAGAGAGATTGGTGTCTTTGTGTTGCTGGTGGGTGGTGGGGCGCATATGTCGGTGGAGTTCGAAATCGGGATATTGAATTCACGCCATTTCTGTTTTGACGTATCGCGGCCGGTGATACGATCCGTCGGGGGTTTATCAGCGCCCTGGCACGAGGAAGTGATTTTTTCATTCTAACAAATAGCCTTTTGCGGTTTATCGGATTTCACCGGGATATCCGCCGGCGCGAAATCAAGCGCGCGCTGCGAGCCAATCGAAAAGCAAAGCGAAATCATTGAAAGATACACTGGTTCTAGTTCCGTTTAGAATGGATCGGCGCGAAGCCTTTTTTCCTTACGATTTTCGATTCGTATTACCACCTATGCACCACATTCCAACGATATTCTTTTTCTCCTGAAATCGCTAGACTACTACTTTTTCGGATAGATATCCTAAATCTAATTACTTCTTTCGGTTGAGCTTTAAAATATCAATCAGGTGGAATCTAAGGGTGAACAAATTCTGCCTCTATTGTTTCTGAATTTTACGTATGGACCTCCAACGTTTTCAAGTGTCCCACGAGGAGGGAACATGAGAAGAGGGCAGTGTTCGTTCGTGATACGTCGAGCGAACCTTGATTTATATTGCGCGGAAGCCAACAAAGCGGAACGAGTCGTGATTACCACGTCGCAATACATTATGATATATTTAAACATAATATTTCCGTAATGCATAGAACGAGTAATTATATTTGCACACATTATACCTGTCCAATGAATCTACGTCCGCGTTTTGCGCTATGATCTATTACTTTAATGTTCGATAATTGTGAATTGTACTATTCTGTCGTGGTTGAAATCCTCGCAGAGGAAACCCAAAGGTGAAAATCTTTAACCGTGACTATCGCGAACTTTTTTTTCGCGACCTTCCTAATGAACTCTGGTCTCTTCAAGGCTGGAGCGATTTTTCGGCAAATTCATCGGTCGATCTGAGCGCGCGTTCAACCAATTTTCGTCGCGATTTCCGTCGCGTCGCATCCCGCACTTCCGTAACGCGCATTGCTCGTTCCTAGTCGTGCAGGGGAAATTGCAAGGGAAATTCGAAAGTTCGCGCGATACCCTATGAATTCCAATCGAACTCGCAACACGACTTCTCTCGATCAGCCACTAAAACCAAGATACACACTTGCGTCGATTTGCGCTAATAGAAGCGAAATTTCCAGGAAAGTCTCTCATTTATCGAGGATACCGCCGTGTCCAGTTAAAATCCCTGCGATCGAGCAAACAAAAGCTTAATATTAATATTCTTCTATCGAATACTGTTAATTCAACGAATCTGATAGCTCGCGATTAGCACTCATCTATTTCAGCGTCGTAAACCGTGTTATCTTGTTTCTGTTGCAGAGGACAGTTACGAGCCATCAGAGGAGGACGTCAAAGATCGGTGGGTAGCTATCATTCTATGGCAATAATAGATCGTTGAGAAGGGGCAAAACAATTAGAAAGGAGAGGATGTATTTCCCATGAGGGAAAACAAAGGATACTGCGATGGGTAAAGGTAAAAGGGGGTCGATACGTGGTACGCTGGTACGCTAATGGAAAGGTCTTCGACACATGTTTACCGTCTACATACTCGTGCCGATCAATCGATACATCGATAGGGTCCCTTCGTTCATGAGTCTACGCTACACGCTTACAGCGGTAGTTAATTACGTTTAATACCCTTGATTATGTGTTTGCACCGAATACACACGCTTTACGAGTTCATTATATTTTCTTCTGATCTTATATCATGTCTTTCACATGTTTGTGTTCTGCCTAAAATGAATAGAACGCTGATCTTTTCCCTGCATGAAAGTACGTTTTTGCATCTAATATTTCTTTCGTAGTGGAAGGGTGAAAAAACGAAATTGAACGTGTTTATTGACTGATTTTGGTGCTCGACGTTATGACTAATTTATAAATAAAGGAAGATGAAATCTGTTTCAAGTTCCCGATCTACCTATGTTCTTAAAAACTCTTTGAAACAATTACGAGCTGTCTAAAGCTTGTTCGCGTGTGCGGTAAACTCGAAGACATCGCTACGGTCAGGTATACTGGGACTAAAAGGGAAATGAGAATGAATGTAATAATATATTTAATATTCGTCGGGTCTCTGCCTCCTCCACTCTCGGTATTACAAGTCAACCAATATTCTCGCCCCGGTACCGAGTGTTCTCCCCCTCGCACCATCTTCTTCATCTCTCTCTTCCCTCTGTCTCGGTTCCCTCAGCATCGCCACCTTACGCGCCACCTTGTCTCTCCTTCTTCGGTCGACTTTGAAAGTGCACTGACATTATTTCCGCTGTAACCAACACGCGGGGGTTGCTGCGCGAAAGTGACGGGGATCGAGATGAGTTATCTTTTTCGTTCATTATTTTCACAAATTTCAAATATTTCGTGTGAGCTATAACATCGAATCTACATTCGTATCGGTCCATATTGTTAAAATTAAATTCACACGATTACCAGAACGGGTAGAGATATAAAGTAGAGGTCGAGGTGGGACGGCGAAGAGGGTATGCGTTAATAAAACACGCTTAATAAGAAGTAGTGTTGCGTGGCGCGTCGTGTTCGATCTTGAAAATTCACAATAGAGAAGCAAGCTGGGAGAAAGAGGGACGCGGGGTGGCGTGCACGAGTGGCGCTGCGTTGGCATCACGTGCCACGTGATATTAGTTCATATATATCGCAGGGGTAAACATGCAGCGACGCAGAGACAGGCCGGGAGGGGGAAAGGAGTACGTGTAAAAGTAGCTGGTCCCGCGAGGCCCTGCGAAGGAAGGGCACGTATTCGATGTAAACTATAAAACGTACCCCGTTTGCGGCCTTCCCCTGCCCTCCACGCTACCTTGCTTCAACCCCGCTAACATCGTCGCAGAGTATACCCCATCCCAGCCTGGCAACCTGCTCGCTCGCCTAGCATATTGAATCTTATGAATTTGTGGCTCGCGTGGTCGTGCCACCTCCGGGGAAAAATTTAATTTCCAACGATTTCGAGCTTCACGCTGACGTGGCCAGCCTTGTCTGGATTGGCTCAAGCATCTTCTTTCCCTCCGTGGCCTTGTTGGATACAACGCAAGGCGATTGTCTCGTTATTGATAAGCGTGACAGCACGTCAAACTCCTGGAAAGAGTAGCGAGCTCGTTTCGATATTGTTATAGGTAGTGAGAAGATCTGTCGCGTCTCGAAAGAGAATCGAAGGAGAAATTTATGGTAGATTGAAACAAACTTGAGACGCATTTTGCGATCATTAGGATAGTTTAATCGTATCGTGGCATAATATTCGTTTTCAAAATATAGCCGTCCTGTACTGGCTGTTCCCGTGAGTTCTCGAAAACGCTTCATGAATATAAATACCGGCAGGCCACTTGAATCTGATTATATCGAGCGATAAGGTGGCACGCGATAGTAAACACCTATCCAGCGAAATATGTGCTTTTCTCGATCGAAGCCATACTTATGCATCGACATATTGAATTTCACGTGTCCCGTTAAATTACCATGCTTACTTTCACCTAGAGGAAACACATCTACAGGTACATTGTTGTAACTACATGTGTGCGGTAATCATGTTTCATTACGTTTCATTACACTCTCCAGTTTTTGTGCTGCAATTTGAAATTGCGAGAAACTTTCTCGTACCAGTATCGTAGATCGAGATTGCAACGCGACTGGTAATGCTTTGTATTAGACGCGGAGTGGAGAACCTACTCTGTAATTTTTAGTTAAATAGTCCGCCGCAAGAAAACCTTCTATCGAGTTTATCGCCATACGAACACAGAGTTTACTAGATGTGCACATGTACGTTTGTAATTTGGGAGTAAGAATGATACACTTATCGTAACGCTAACACGATTCTGAGACCTAACTGATTCAGAAGAAGAATTGAAGACAACGAGAAATGGTCCGAGTCCCTTTACGAATACGGTAACCATTCATTTATTCTTTCATTCATTCATTCATTCATTCTATCATTCATTCATTCGCTCATTCATTCATTCATTCATTCATTG
Source organism: Calliopsis andreniformis (assembly GCF_051401765.1). Classification (NCBI taxonomy): domain Eukaryota; kingdom Metazoa; phylum Arthropoda; class Insecta; order Hymenoptera; family Andrenidae; genus Calliopsis; species Calliopsis andreniformis. The sequence goes on from NC_135062.1 coordinate 17,827,162, forward strand.
TAGATAGACGATATTTAGCTTTGTCTCTTTCTAGGCGGCGAGTAGAAAAACTTGAACACGTATTTTTTCTACTTCTCCGAAGGCAATGTAGCAGAAAAAACCGGTTCCTCGCGAGCGCCGAGCCGCGCCGCGCCGCGCCGCGCCGCGCTGGCGGCGGCTCGTCGCGTGGACGGCGCGGCGGCGGCGGCGTCGATCTTGCTGCTGACTCTCCACTTTTTTTTTCTTTCAACACGAAGTCGCGAGTAGGTTGCTGTATCGATGTAGTTCCAAGAAGAGGGTGGCGGGTGGGCTATAAGAATTATCGTAGCACGTTGAAACCGCGTTTAAGTAGTTTGCATAGCTAGAATTTAAACAATCACGCAGCAACGCAATGACAGAATCGAACAGGAATGCTTTTCCAATTATTTTTCGCTCTTTCTTTCCTTCTGGTCGAGTTTCGCCACATCGCATTATTCGCACTTAGCCAGGGAAATTACCATAGAAATTAGATAAACTTCTCACGTTTAAACTAGAAAAGGGTCATTCTTTTTTCTCGCGTTTGCCTCGATCGAAATTATATTAGACACGCGTGAAGTAATAAAGTAAACGGTGTATTGGAAGGCGTGCAGCGTTTAGGGAGTGGAAACCAGTCTCTATCTGATATAACTGTAATTGCACAGCCGTTTAGACACGTAGGTAGATATACACCCAATAGGTATTGGATGAGCAATAAATCACGGTCTGGCGTCGCTTATTATGACCGCTCGTTTATGTTCGTAAGTTATCGTTGGGAAAAGATTGTTGGAATTATTAACTTGACCGTATACCGTGTAACGACTTACCAACACCGGGGACCCACGAGGATTTTCGTTCCCTGCGTTTCATTTCATTTCTAAATTATGATCCTAAACTGCTTATGCATTTCCAAAGGACTATGGCCATGTAACGGAGTCAACGTTCTCCTTTAACACGTCCAGATTTCTGTTTCCTTTTCAAGATACTAAATATTCTTTGCATATCCGTCTTCGATGCAAGCTCGAAAGTTGATGCTGTCCTCGTGCAATTATACGAATCAGAACGATTAAGGGTCGTCGTATTCCTTGTTCGAATCGCAATTTATGCGAATAGCTCTACCTGCAACGAGACACATTCCAAGAGAGGCTCGTAAAATTATTCAGAATTTGTAAATCCTTGAAATTACGTTGTTAAGAGTTCTTACAGAGACGATGCATGATAGAAACGAGCCGTGCGTGCAGGGCCGTGTGTCCGTGTAGGTATAAATATTTCACACGTGACGCTTAATGAGTGAGCGAGAGTAAAGCTTAAAGAGCCCTCTTCCCCTTCTCCCTTTTCTCCGTTCCTCTTCTCTCTCCTTTTCTCTTCGGACCGTTCATCGCGACGGTATGTCTTGATTTACGTGAGAGAGGCGTGCCTCCACGGAAGCCGCAATTAGTTTATTAATAATTAGTAAACGAGCTGCCGCTCGAATACACGCCGCGGGGCCATGACGCCTGCCGTGAATACGAAGGAACCCATGACAATGCGGAAAAAGGAAGAAAAGTGGGAGTCTCGAGAAAAAGGGCTGACGCGCCGCTGGGATATGTTCTGTTTTCATGGAATCACGCGTCTCTCATTCGTAATGAAGATATTAAACGTAATTACTTTACCCGACTTAAGTGATTGGTTAATGTTCATGCAATCAATTAAGCGATACCTTTCTGAGGGTAGCATCCAACAGCGATCTCAATCTCTTGAGGAGTTTTATTCACAGCGTCGCCTGCTAATAAAAAAGTGCACATAAGAACATTAAAACCTCCGTGGATGGGAATTGTAGGTGGCTGGGCCTGGGATTTCTATGTGACGATACATATGTATCCAGCGCGGAAGAAGCCCGCGCCGCGCCGCGCCGCGCCGCGCTGTGATATTTCGTGCGTGCACGTTAACAAGGTATGCATTATATTGCTGAAACATACGGAAATATTTACTTGTATACATGCGCACGTGACCCGTTGCTAGTGGTCGTAAAAAGGGTTGTACCTTCTCTTATCCCTCTTGCTTTCATACCGTATGTAGTCTCCCTTTTTCCTTCTTTTTCTGTTTCCTCTTCTTTCCTTGCTCGCTCGGCCTCATCTCGCTTTCTCGCTCGTGCACGAGTGCTGGGTTGCATACGCCACCAAAGTACTCGCGTTATGTACGGACAAACTCGAATCGAGTGCGGTTTACGATCGGTTTATTCCTGTGTCGCTCGTGTGACATTTCGGGATAGGCGACGAGGTGTCTCTTCTCGGGCATTCTTTATTTTATTCGCTTCGTTTTATCGTTGCTCAAGTTCTTTTTTTAAATAATTACTGCCATCCCGTTCAGCCGGAAATTGAAATTAATAAGTAATGGAGATTCTAACCAACGCATCCTCGAGAAATATTTTACTATTCAATATTCTATGTCGCAAGTTTCAATTTTCGTATGACATTCCAATGAAAAACCTTACGTTAACGCTCTGCTCGCTGTAGCATGACTAAGCGAACTTTATGGGACAACGAACTACCGTAACGAAAAGATATTGGTTGCTGCAACGACAGCCTTGCGTTTGTAAGCAAACAGCCTGTTATTTAGTATTTACATAAAAGTGCACAGAATGGGTCTAATTAATATTCGTCTGATTGCGATCATTGATTTTGGATGTAGAATTGATCACATTTTAGAAAAGTTACGAAACAGTTTTATTAAGGCGGTGAATATTAATTTAGAAGGCAACTAATTCGCATCGGGTTGTCGCCTGGTGAACTGTTCGCGTCTGCAGACGCGAAAGGAGGACAACGCGGCAGGATATGCAGATGAAAGAAAACTCGTTACAGAGTGACAAGTGCCCAGCATCCTCATAATTATCACATCCAAAGTAATTACAGAGAACGTGCCTTATCCTAACCTAACTAACTTTAGGACCGTAAACGACTCTTACGCGTCGTCGCGGATATCTCTTCTTTGGTGTACCCAAGCGAACATTTAAATATCGGCCACCTGTCGCGGAAACTGTTTGGAGAATTATCGAGAAATGAGCATTCAAGTTTATTTTAGAAATTGCATAAATTTCTTTTCTTTTTATCGTTTCAATACGGATACATTGACCTCATAAAAATAAAACTGTGTACTGGTGTAATAAAAAATGTCTTATTCTTGAAACTTTCCTCCATAAAAGAAGTTTGTATTTTGAACCGATATTCTATGGGAGACAAAGCTTTCAAGAAAGTCAATTTTATCAAATCGAGCACTCGCGATTCTTAGCTTCCACTTCGTAGGATGTAGTCCACTGGTTTTATTTTTTCCAGATATTTTTGAAGCTATTCCAATATCTTGAAACACATTTCGTAATCTTATGCTAGATATTCGTAACATTTGAATCGGAAGAGTTAATCGGAAAAGTTAATAGTTAGATGTCTCTCTCATTGTTGACGATCTCTTTCAAATCGAATTAGTTCCGATCTGTCCAACTGATTGCGCCAACGATAATCTTCTCTTGATTCGGCGTCTCATTAGATACTATTCCGTCGTCGCGCCGCCTTTCAATCGATCAGTTAAGTTGACAAACGAATCACAGATAGTTTACTCCTTCACTGCTTAATGCTTATGCTCTCCTTGATTCATAAATATGTTTTAAAAACATCGAATCGATGTGTATGACATTGCTGATCGCGATGAAAGTCTTCAGAAGCTTAAAAATGCGTGACATCAAGATCAGATGAAGTCTCGTTACTTCAAGAATAACTGATATATTCAGATATCAACATCCGATACGAACTGCACGACTGATTTGTCCTGAAAGGGCTTTCCACTTTCCAATTATCACGGACGAGATGTCATTTCGTCATTCGCTGTCCAGCCACACCCAAATTCCTGCCAACGAATTTATCGCAGCCATACTCCTGGACCGTGAAAGCATCGATACGTCTTACGACCCGAGTTCGATCGATATGCAAGGTCGACCAGCAGTGCATCGCGTACGCAAATGCGTGCACGGAATGTGGGATGTACTTCTATACTTCGGAAGGCAATATTGTCGCGGTTCGAATCTTCAATTATTCCTGGATATTTTTATGACTTGTCGAGGCACGTTAATATCATTGGAATCAATCGGCATGTTTAGTTGTTCCAGCGATATCATTCACTTTTATAGATAATTCAATTTTGGTTAGCTATTTTCTGTGGAAGGATGAGAATGAGATCGTCTTATGAATGGTCGAATCGGTCGATGACATCGTACTCGCTCTTTCCTTCCCGTTCTCGACCCTCTTCCTCCGCTATTCTCCTTCTATCCGCCTTTCTATTTCTCTCTGTACGAGGCAGACGTTAATTTTCTGGTTTAATAACCAGGCTGCGTTTATTAACGAAGCCGCTCCGAAAGCGGGCCAACCGTGAACTCTGGTTATTTGTTTCTTAATTAGAAAGAAAACTTTGACTCGCTCCGAGGCGACGATTATCGTTCCCAACTCCCATTAGAACTCGTTAACGCGGTATTGGAACGATACGTCTCGTGGGGATGGTGACCCGATGGCCTTCCGTTTAATAACAACGGTCCGGGTTATACGTCGTTTTCGGCTACGTTAGCTGTACATGCCAGCAGAAAAAAAACATATGATTAAACGTGACCTAAGTTTCAGTTTAATCGCGTTCACAGAACTGAATTTTCCATGCGGCTGGTTCAATTAAAATGGAATCCTTACGTCGGGCAAAAATATTGCTCGATAAAGCTGACTCGAAACTCTAGCTTGATTTTCCTTTTCTCTCGTTTATTCAGTCTTTCAATTGCTCTGAATGATTCTAAGAACGATTCGGAGTAAGTCTACATTTGTGATGGATATCGTATTTCGATTGAAGATTGTTCAAGGTTGACGTCACACTCGTCAAAGTGTGGCACAAATGGCAAGTGGACACAGTGATAAGAAACCTCGGGGAACGAGGAGATACGCGTTTACGACTCGACAAAAATTTATCCCTTCAAGTCATCGAAACACTCCACGAAACAAATCACCTGCCCTATCCTTTCACTCGCTTTGATACGCTCCGCGTCTTTCAACAACTACTTCTCCCGACAAAAAGAAGAAAAAATGATAACGGCATCGGACAACGCGTAAAGCGCACGTACCTGGAAATTGCGTGCTGAAACGTAGGCGGGTGCCGTGGCTCAAGATAGATAATACCGTTCGATCAGAGTTTGCGAGGTAAGAAAATGCAAAGATCGTCGAGCGTAGCAGGAATTGCAGCGACTTATTCGTCGCGAATATCGTGGTTATGGCTTAATATCGGGCGTCCGTACGTTCTCGTTCCGAGGGGTGGGCACCTTCTGCGCGTAAATATACAGTCGGAAATATAAATAGCATAAAATGAGTTGCGTGAACTCGGTTAGGACCGAGCTGATAGCGTTGCCTTGATATCTCAGAATGATTGAACGATTCAATTAATATTTCATTAATATAATTCATATTTTAAAAATTACGCTAATGGGGGTCCCGAATTTGAACAATTTACAAGACAATAAACATTGCAAATTATTAAACTGGTGAATAAATGAGCGAACGTTAAATCTGTTGTGTTATTTCCAGTAATAGAGAAAAAGTAATTGTAGGTATCGTAGAATTTACGCGAGTACTTACGCATAGTTTACAAGGCTATGCCCCCAATAACACCGACATGATATGTCAAATCTAGCAGCGAAGTTATTCGTATCGCGCATGTAAAAATATCAATTTTAGACCCTTTGCCCATCAGCGTGCCTCGGTAGAGGCGCGTCGCGCAATTCCCCCTATCGTAAATTTCAGCATCGTACAAATTTCATGATAATCCGGTCGCCCGAGTACGGTCCGTTTCGTTTTTACAATCGTACGCGACGATCCGGTTGATTTTGTTTGTCGGTGTAACACTCCGTTGATGGATCGCCGTTGATGGGGGCGCATCAAACTATGATTTGGTATTTAGTCACCATTAGGGACGCATTAGCACTGATTACACGTGCATCTACCTATACCGCGTGCACTGTACACATGCATACGCGTGTAGAGACATTAACTCAGATATGTACGTTGGAGCTACAGGTCGCGTACGAATCACCGAGGGTCATACAAACGTTTGCGCGAGCAATAATTGCTCGATTCGAAACTCAAATTCCTCCTTAATTCTTCATCCAGCACTCAATCCAGTAAAAAATTTACCACGGATTTTCATATTTTTCCCCCTTCTGCTAGAATTTGCCTATTGATTTGCTTATTGATTTGCCTATTGATCGTTACCCTTTCAGATAAAGGTATTGATCACCTTTGGTTCACGTGGTATGCAAATAGTATCCTCGGAGAACGAGTTTCAAATATGCTTCACCGATCCGTGGATTCTTTTTTGAAACGCGAAGACGCGAAACACGTTTACCACAGGAAACGATTAATTAACTCGATTATCGAGGGCCATCGCGCGATGCATTTAATTAGGTGCATGCAAGATGAAAGATTTCTCGGTTTCATTCTCGACCATGTCTGATGGGGAAAATCAATCGTGCGATTAACAGACAGACCCTCGGAACTTGTGCAGAATACCGTTAGTCTTTTCTCTCACGGCGACACACTTTCCACTGATCTCTACCATTTGCCAGCTGATCGCGAGTCCCGAAGTAGATTCGTAGAGTAAAGGTGCGATGTATCGAAGGGTTAAACGTGGTTTTGCGCGCAAGCGAATTAGTGGTATCCTGGGAGATGCATCTCGCACGCGACTCCAGTATTCGGTTCTTCCTCATCATCCTCCGCGTTCTTCCCTTCCGTCCCTTTTTTCCCCTGTTGCTCGACGGAGGTCACGGGCCACGACTCAACGCTATACTTACCGGCCGCCGAGCTCATCATCTCACAGACATTTCATTATATGAATCAGACAACGGCGTTCCATCCCCTTACCTCCCGCGAATACGCTAGCATTTTTATCGCAGAACGCGTTGTTGCTGTGGATAGAGAATAAGGGTTGGATGGAAGAACGACGGATGCTCAAGTGGAGAACAGAGAAACGTTATCCGTCTCGCAATCTATGATAGGCCGAAACTTCATTTCTGATTGGAATTGCCTCGCATGAATCCGCGATTATCAACGGAGGGAGGAGTGCAACGTGAAACTGTTGCGACGCGTAACCCAGATGTCTGCACAACCTCGACGACTTAGATTGACCCGAGGTAGAGGTACAGGTCTGGAGTTATCTGTTCATTCGCGAACCTTAACGACAAAGGAACAGTCGAAATGAAAATGTCAAATGTTTGTTTCATCGGCCTGAAGCTACATAATATTTAACTGTCATACGCGTGTATAAAGATCGCAGTTTCATTAGTAAGAATGTAGCGAGCCAATATCAGGCAAAGTAAAAGGAAAGGCTTTACCGTCAGCAAACAGCGTATCCCTCGGTCGCATTATTCATTCAATTAGCTCGGCGCTGCGGCGGTCGAAGAGTCGGTCATTTGTCTTCGCGCTCGTCGACTTTCTCATCTCCTCGACACACTTTCCCGAGCATCGCATCCGAAACCTGATCGTCGGGTTTCGTGGTGGCTGTTCCCGGGACCGGCAGTCGATCACCTCCGATTCAACGATGCTGCCGCAAATCAATCGTTAATCAAACTCGGATCGAACGCGGGCCGAGCGCGGGCCGAGCGCGCGTTCCGTTGAAAATCGCAGAGCGCAGCATCGTCACTCCTTTCCTCTGTCCTTTTTTCCTTGTTTCATTCCCTCCGCAGCTTCCATCGAAGCGCTCGTTGCCCATTCCACCGTGAAATTGTCGTCGCGTGCGGATTCCCTTTAGGTTTTCGGAAGGACCCTTCCGTGGAAGGCGGTCTCGAATTTCCATACACGCACCGCAGACCGCCGCTGAATATACTCACTTCCGGCAATAGATTTCCTTCCTCCAGCTATCCACCGATTCCCCCTGCCAGTCACCTCCACCAATCCCCTGGATCGTCCTTCCTCTACCAGCCCGCCTGTGTGTCGGAACTACAGCGGGATAGTTAGTTAGGGGTTAGAGAGTCGGCGGCGGTCGGAGGGGTCGTGCAGTAGCGTACACAATCGGGACCATTGTGCGCCGTGATTTGTGGGGACGATTTTTTGACTTCCGCCTCCGGTGGGGGGGGTGGCGTGGCCCATCAACCCTGCTTCTCTTGCTAGCCGAGTCAGGAGATACAGCTAAATTATCGGAAGGCACCGGGTTAAAGGTCGATCGCCGATTTATTTTCTGGATAGGAGACTTGGGGAGCATCGAAATTGCGTCGGAGGTGTGGCCACGAGCTTGCTGAAAGCATCTCGTTTCTTTCCATCGTTTTCCCTCTGCTCTTTTATCTTGCCTTTCCAACCTGTGCTTCATTTCATTCGATAGATGGAAGTACATACGTTACGAAATTTTATTCGGTAGCTATCCAAAGTAATTTTCCCTCGAAAAAAGATTAGGTACGTATAGTTTCTCCAATAAAAATGTGCCTTGACCGATGTCGAGCCATTATAATGAGTCGTGCTTTGGAAAATTTCGCGAAGCTATATTACGTCTATTAATAAAACTCGTTGTTCCCGTGAAACGCAGCGCAATATACTCGTACGACCGAATTCTCTTGTCCATCTCCCGTGTAATTACGACGACATAACTTTAAATTTTAATCCCATTTTTGAAAGTGCTATCTCTGTCTTTGCGCCGCGCACATAAGCAATATCGTAATTAAGGGACACGAGCGGTACGCGTCAGCATAACTCAACGTTACACGCGCCTCTCGCTTCGTGCACTCCGCACGTGCACGGACAAAAGCTTAATATAAATTTATATGCATTATTAACGAGGCTTCCTGTCGAGACCGCGAGTAACCACCGCAAAAACGTGACGCATCGAGCTTTACAACTATGCCAAACATTCAGTTCGTTATTATCCCCTTAACATTTTAATTTATCATGATTATTTTAGCGCGTATTAGCGAAATCACCTGAATGGCTTAAACATCTTTTTCGATGAGCGCTTTTATGCTTATCAGTTTGCAAATTTTACGAGAGTTATTCACATTGATAGATTTTTTCCACTAGCATTTTCAATTGAAATGTCGCTTTGCGGTTTCTTCGCATCGAAAAAATCGTTCAAATAGGAAGTATCAGTGGCACGCAACGTGCGATTTCCATGGAAACAGAAGCGACTGTACCGAGCTGTTTTACGAGCCTGTTTTTCGTCTATGCTAATGTACGACTGGCGATCGTAATCATTTCGTCCCCCTCGTTCCTCTTCAGGGTTCACCCTGATATAATCCGACGGAGTTGTAGATACTTTGGAGTTGGCAGAACCGCCTCAAAGTAACTTTGCGAGTCTCTAACGAGTCTTCAGCCAGCCACGATGATCCTAATGTTATTTTATCTCTCTTCGATCGTAAAAAAAAGTCTCTTATCAATTTCTCTCTGACTCTAGCTTTTTAATATTCTATTTTCCACCGTAGTCGAGCGAGAGAACAGCGAAGCTCGTGAGGCTACAGTTGTCCAATTTTCAAAATTTTCGCTCTGCTACCCTTTTTAGATGCGCAAGAAATAGTATCTCAATTTCAAAGCTGCAGTTGAAAAAGGAGAGTAAAATATCTCGATCTCAGATTCTTTTCAGGAGTATTTAGATCGATTTATAAGTTGGATCTCGAATAGCGTAGACACGCCTATGTCGTGTCACGATTTCTGATTTGTTACTCGAGCAGGATACGGAAGGCGATACGTAGCTACACATCTATTTTCAAGAACGTTTCGACACCATCGATGTTCTCACTTGAAAGACTCACTGCCGATACTAGTAATCGACCCTTATCCCGGAGAACATGCTGGTTCAGACAACAAACAAATTTCATCCGTTCCATTACAAAAATTGGTAACGCGTTCGAGTAACGAGGATTTGCGTTCCACGATGTTGCGCGGTATGTATGTACAACATTTTCTCGGTAAAACGCTAAGAGTTTAGTGTAATACAGAAGAAAATCGCATCACGTATTCTTATGAGAAAATATGTATACATTTTTATGGAGAAGAATTCATTGGACTATAAAGAAGCACGGTAGAGAATTTGCAAAAATGAGGGAAGCATGGTAAAAGATTTCTAAGAGATTATTCAAACAACTATGAGTGAGACCTTTGGATTAAAAATATGAGTGAAAACTAAATAATACAGGAGTAAATCATTTTCCTTTATTCTTCGAAGGTCGCTTCAGATTCCCTGAATTACAAGGTAGTCGAAAGCCTTTCTTTTAAACGGAGCAGCGAGTTTCAATAAAGATAATTAATAACCATTTCTATTCGTATCGGTAAAGGAAACCGAATCGATCGCCGGGGAGGGCACAAAAAGGGGCAATTTGCTTCGAGTGCGGGATCAAAGAACGACAGCAGGTTCTCGAGCGGGTCACGCGAGTGGTCGGCTAAAAAACACGAAACTAATGACTAGGCTGATCGAACGGGCGACAAATTAGTTATTCGATAGGCAAATCTGTATCTTTTTTTTTTCAACTAAAGCGACGATCATGATTGAAATATGAATTGGGTCAACGGGGGTATCATGGGTTTACGATCGTTGTACGGTTCTACAGACTAATAGCAAAAAACTCGAGGCGTCGCGTCGCGTCGCGTCGCGTCGCGTCGCGTCGTGAAAAAGCAAAAGTGATCGAACGAAACGGGAGTGGTGACGGTGCGTCGAGGAAAGAGGAAAAGATAGAGGAAAATGGGAAAATGGGGAAGTGAGCAGAGAAGAGCGGAGGAAGATAGAAAGATAGATAGAGGAGGAGTGAGAGAAGACGAGCATGTGTGACGGCAGTGGAAAAAATGCCAGAGACACGCACGAAAATAAAAATGATTACATACCCGTGCAGGGCATACGTGCGCCGCAGCGCCGCTGCGCCGCCGCGTGATAGCACGCACTCGTGCACGCGTATGTCGTTTATGCCAGCGCACGGATATTGGCCGCGAGAATGGCGGGCAGGTTGCGAGGGGGATGGGTCGAGGGTGAACGCGGGGAGCCGTTACCGCGATGTTTTGTAATTTAAATTAATTGAAAAATATGCACTGTGTGCGTTGTCCGATCACGCTGGTGTTGCCGCATCGGGGTGAAACGGGGTGAAACGGGGTGAAACGGGGTATGAGACCTGCGACGGAAAAAAGAGGGACGGAAGGGCAGCTAGTGACGACGAGAAGGAAAGAGGACGCATAAAAACGCAGACAGAGGAATCGAGATGCGTGCAGGTACATTGCGGGGCCAATCATTCGCGCCACCTCGCCAATAACTTATTGGTTTTTCACGTGCGATTTGATTCATTATCATTCCGTTATTTATATTTGCCCGACCCGCTGCAAATTTCGGGGATTTGTTCATAGGCTGGGGGATGTTGCGACGACAACTGGGGATGGACTGGAAAAAAATGTGTACGCGTCGGAGACGAGTGAAGAGGACCAAATCCCCCACATTATTCCTACACAGAACTTACCGTATGATGGATATTCTATTCTTTTACTTATTTTTTTTCCAATCTTCAACTTCTTTACCGATTTCTTTTTGAGCCTCTACTCTTGGAATCTTATTTACTTGATATACGAACAAAAGTAACTCAGAATCGGTTCCCTTGACGCGATGTTAATTACCTGCCTTCGAATTATCTGAGTGTTGACTGGTAACAACATTTAGCAACGCATTCGTTGTCGGCTACTTATGACCACAGGAAGTTCTGGAGCTACGATTATTGTTTCGTCTAAGGCTTCTGTGCTCCCTCCCCTTTTCCTCCTATAAATATTCATCGGTTCACTTTCAAGCGGCAATTGTTTCCAGCGTACATAATTTCGCGATTCGGGGACAGAGAGTCGAATTACTGAAAGGGGTCCATTGTTGGACGACTCTCTCTCCGGTCTGATAATGCGCCCCATTCACGAGTCGACCCCATGTGGTTCGCGCATATTCTCCTTTTCTCTTCTTATTTCTTTTTTAGCACGCGTCATTCTCTATGCGCGAATTGTATTGATATTATAAGTGCGAAAAGTGATCTTTATGAAAGTCGCGAAGTTTTAGTGATCAATCGTAAGAGGATGAAAATGGAAAAATTGCATTCGCATTTTCGCGAATAGTTTCGGAGGCACCGCTATGTGACAAGATCTTCAACGATATGCTTTCATATTAGGTATTATTTATTGGGATATGTTTATCCTGCAAAAACATTTATGGATGTTACGGCACAAATTAATTACGGTACGGTACAAGTGATGTTCTCAAACACAATGAGAACGATATAGCATCTAGGCATATATGTTTTTAATGTGTGGTAATGAGTTATAAGCACGTTAAACGTTTGACAGGAAATTAGAATTAATAATTTCACTGCCGTTTAATATGTTGATTATTCGTGGCGTTTGTATTTGATCGCAGATTCTGGTTGCTCGATATTATCACTCTGACTGTAATTTTAAATACAGTTCCCATATTCTGACACAAATATATCTAAACGATTACTACTTACAACATTTATACTCAATAGAAACACCTTGACTTATGTCGCGTACATCGACGGGACATGAAGCGTCAGTTATTTTTCGATTCATGTAGTGTCAGCTGGATAGGCATTTTTTCGAATTGACGTGTTACTAGTGCCTGAAAGAAAGAGATAACTACCCTGTTCAAAAAACTATTATATTTATTTCTCAAAACTATCGATCTCTTCCTGTCGTAGAATTTGAAGAAAAAAAGAACAGGGTGGACGGAATAGTTGTAATTGAAACGTAGAAAAATTCTTTGCATCTGCTGTAATAATTGAATAGAGAGCAGCGTAGGGATTAATCGAGCGATCCCCGAAAAGGAAACATTCGTGTGTGGCAGGTGTCAGTGCCGCGACAGACTCGTACGTCGAATATACTGGCCCTTTTCACTAGTAAACTAAGCCAACCGGTCGTTGCTAGTTTTATTCGTACACGGGATGGAGAAGGGTGGAAAAAAATGTTCTATTTATACGCGGGCAGGGCTCGGCGCCGATATTTCGCTCTGGATACGGTTTGCACGTAGACAATTCCAGGAAAAGTCTCGCCAAGACGTAGACTTGCCGCGTGTTTCTTTCCAGGACGAAGCCGTTTTTAATCATTCACGAGAGCCTGACGGCGGGCGTACCTTTAAACGATCCAACTGAAATTCGTCCGGACGTCCAACGTCCGAATTTAAATCCTCTCAAATATTGAACGTGCATCCGGCAGGTATGTACGTGTGAGCACAAATGTACATACATCTCTCCTGTAACTTCTTTCCTTTACATTCTACACTCATATATCTATACAGGACATCGGGCTCTGTTTCCACCGGTGAAAACTGTTTAAACCCACTCGACAGAGGAACAGTTTGTATCTGGCCGACGAGTCCAGCTACGTTGAAAAGCGGATATAATAACGTAGGAATTATTCGACGAGAGAACTTGCAGAGAGAAAGAGAGAGAAAAAATATATCTGTAGTGCAGATGTATATACATATATTTTGCCGCCATGAAGGTTGGAGGTGGAGTGAGCGAGCGTTTTTATTCGAGTAGGGATTAAAGATCGCGTACCCGGAAGAAAATATGCTGGACATCGGTGCTCGTGTTTTTGATACGACGTCCGTTTTGTCGACGAGCGAACGTCATCCGACCCGAGTGGACGATCCACGTTTCGACCGAATAATTGTTGTTTCCCGTCAGTTTGCTACTTTTTTTTATCTCAGTTTCCTGGGATTGTTTCTTTTTTAACTGGAGAACATTTCATAGCGCGAAGGGTTTTTACATTAGTAAAATTGTAATATTTTTCATCGGAAACTCTTCACCACTGAAAATTTGTCTAATAACTTTCTGAGGCCACTCGTGTTCTACCCTCTCGTTGTCTTCCATTTAACGCTTCCATCAACTCGTATATACCTTCATAACCCTTTCTCATCGTCAAACGATTTTCGATCGGGCCACGCAACGATGAAATATTTTTTTACGAGGTTGTATGAGCCAGTATGTAACCGAAAATTACATTTTTTCGAGCGAGAAGGGTATAGTGCGATAATTAAATGATTTCTCTTTTCCCGTTCATAAACGAACCACACGGGCATACATAAAAAACGTAAAAAATTTGAAGAGACCCGGTACATGGTAGAAAGCCGCAGCGCTGTTCGTTACGCGGTTCATAATATGACGGTGATGTGGCATTGCGCGGACGTCCGAGCAATAACTCGGAGCAGGTCTTAATTACTTTAATTAATTAGGAAACGCGGCTTCGTGGAAGTCCAATCTTATGACTGGGCGGTGTGTATCTCCAGCGCGACGTGTAGCCACGGAGATGCTCTTCCACTCTCACGTACAACGCTTCACGTTTCCTACTGTGCGCACGTAATAACTTGCGAATAACACTTGTACTTGCCGGGGGCGGTTGCGAAAGCGTGAGCACGAACTACCCTTGAAATGTCTTCATTAATAATTTCCAGCCGAACGATTGTGCAACAGAACCGCCTATGTAAAATTGATTTTTTTGGTAATAGCTGTTGCACGAGAGAAGCGCTCTATCGGACAACGTTTCGAGGTAACCGAACCGATCAGAGGGACAACGGATAGATTATTGATGAGCCTACGATTCTCTGCGTTTTTTAAACCAGCACACTTCGACACACTTCGACACACTTCGACACACTTTGACAAAATTTAGATAGGTTAAAATGTATAAGTAAGTTAACGAAAAATTGGAAGCAATCTGTGTTACACTTAAGTTGTGGGTCGCTTAATCGGAATGCGGCCGAGCTTTCTGACACCTCCTTAGAAGAGACGATTCGTCGTGTGCCATAGTTCGCAATTGAATTAACGTTAAAGAAATAGACAGCCTGACAAAGAAATTTCGTCAAGATCAAAATACTCTAAAAGAGAAAGTTCTAACGATGAGGTTAGAAGAGTGAGAGAGGGAGGAAAGGGGCAAAGCAAAAGGGAACAAGAGTTAACAAAGTCGTTTCTGTAATTGTGTGGCGGTACACATGAAGGAGTAAGGAAGAACCATGGGGAAAGTTGATCGCGAGGGGATGAGAAGCACGAAGAAGAAAGGACATGCTGCTCCGTGAATCTCAGAATGTTTCCTCTCTCCCGCGAGAAGCATAAAGTGTCGTCGTGGAAGAGTAGAAAAGGAGAAGAAGATACCGAGAGGAAGGAGGAGATCGAGCAGATGACGAAGGTAGAGGAGAACCGAAGGAGGAAAAGGGAGAAACTGAGGGCGAACGGAGACGAAGGAAATGTGGATGGAATGAGACCGTGGCAACGCGGAGGTGTAGCGAAACCGGCAGAGGAGGAAGAGAGGCGGCGAGGGGGACGAGTGGATGGTATCCCAATAAAAGCAAAATCGACGGAACATTATACCGACAGTGTTGGTATTGCAACGTCTTAAACGATGCTGCGCGTGAAGAAAATGTAAAGACTTACATATATAAATAAGTATTTTTGGGAACATCTTTTGCGAGCTCTTGCAACCTCGATGATCTCTTCTAACAGATGCTATGATTGTCTATGCGCATCTTTCATGTAGTAAATCGTTTCGTCCTAAATCTAGCGTCGATTCTAAATAAGTGTTGCTTGGAGTTGCACAGACTCATAGAAGCTATCTATGATCGCTACGTTAATTGGTTAACTACTAGTATGGGTCTTCGATGAAATAATTTAATTAGAAATTAACTTCGATTAAATTAATGAGAAGTACGATGGCAGGTTTAATTTATGATACGGTCTAATGTAATATCAGCCGCGGTAGCAATAATTCTGACATAATATCGTAACGTTTGCAGAGGGTAATTCCGTTCCAATTTCTTGTAATATCGCTGGCGTATCTCGTCCAGTATTATAACCTGAATTCCTCTCTGAGGCGTTGTATCCTTCTCCGGCTCGAGATTTTATTGCCACTTTTATTATGCCCGTATTGTATATGTATATGTATGGAATTAATTACGTTTCGCTTTATAACGTGACTGGATCGGTCAAAGTAAACTTTTGCAAGTTTTGAACATCGGTGACAGAGATTCTTGACATATCGATACTCTTTTTTCGAAGTTAATATCATTACTGTTAGCAGATTGTTTCTTCTTTACAAATAATTACCGCCACATGATTCGAATAATCGATCTCTGAAGGATCACTATGCGATAATTCAGAATATCCTCATTTTCAGCGGTTTAATAGCTTTATGGCACGACAAGAACGTTATTAGCATCGACCACCGTCGTTCTTTCCCTTCCGCCTGTCCCGTTCACTTTCGCGTTCCTAAATTTAATTAAATTTCACGGTTTTTCACGATTAAGGGATGTCGGTGGTGTAGGAAAAGCGCTGCAAAATTAGTTTCGACCGGGGATAATGAATTTCGTTAATTATGCCTCGCGAATCAGCGGTTCAACGTCGCGTAGCTGAGTATCTTAATCTGTAACGTTGCCCCCACTTAGTCACAGGGAATGCGAACCAATACGACAACTTCGTTTTCATTTCTGCTGGTCGCAACAGATTTTCATGAAGAAATAAAAGTAAGAAATAGTAGGAAATCCAGATGTCGTACAAGATATGTTAAAACGTCAACACATCGTGGACATCTTTAATCTTTCTCGTTCCTAGTAGTTTCCTGAATCATGGGAGGCATTAGGGAGAGAAAGAGAAAAGAAGTTGAGTACTCTATAAATGGGCAGAGAGAGATAGATGAACATCTTGGTGCTGATTAGTCGGGAACACCGATGGGGTTTCTCCCTCTTAGGGAAGCCCTTACGACACAGTGTACCCTCGACCAACTGAAGGCCTTTAAGTTCTGATTAACGCATCTGAACTCTATGACGATGTCGTAATCTCTTTGATAAGTTCATTCTACGATTATTACGTTTCCGCAACACGCGTCTTCTCTTTCAACCATAAAACTCGTTCGAGTGCTTTCGGCATCGATGCACAACATCGAGGCTGTGTTTTGGGCAAAGGGTGGTCGTTTGAACGGGTGCGTATCGATCGACGAGCCTCAAAGATTAAGAGATCCTGCGGGGTCCCGGAACGGGAACGCGAAGTCGATCGTTCAGGCAAACTTGAACGCGAACGTTGATTGCTCTAAACTGATTGCTAGAGTTTTTCAATCGAGCGAGTTGTTCTCCCTCTTTTGGGGAGTTGCGCCGCTTAAGAAGCCGTAACGATCCACAGCAGCGAAGGGGAAACTCTTTTCCCCTGTTTATGCTCGTTGCAGGTAGGTACGCTTAAAATTGAATAGCGACTTCGACCATACAGGTAGTTGGGGCAGACTCCGACAAAGACTCGCCCTTAGACGATCGCAATTAATTCGCGACTGGAGAGTAAATGGGGGAGGGGGTGGATGAGGAGAGGAGGTTCGGGTGGCGGTGGCGGGGGAGGTTAATGGATTTCCACGCCGCCATCCGTACGGTCGTTCCCTGGAAGCTCGTCAGAGGTTCCATAATGCAGCACTGTGTGCAATTTTAAGCAACCCTTTATCCTGGCAGCCTCTTCCTCCCTTCTCCCTCCAGCGAAGCTCCACACGTATAAGACTCCGGTCCAATTACCTCCTTGCTACGCCGGCTGCTGCTGTTGGGAAGGGGTTGCATGATAGTTAATTACACCCCCTCTACACTCCCCCGCATCGCCACCACCAGTATTACCACCACCACCACCACTGCCGCCGCCGCCGCCGCCGCCGCCGCCGCCGCCGCCGCCGCCGCTGCCGCTACCTACTCTCCTTTCAACCCCTCCCTCCCCACCACCAGCCACTGTCACCCCCTTCCCCTCGTCAACCTCCTGTTCCAACCCTCTTCTCTCTCCTCCCGTCTCTTCATACATCTCCACCTCCTCCTGTTCGTGCTTTTCCACCACCGACCCCCTGCACCACCCCCTCCATCCTCTTCCTCTTCTTCCGCCTCCTCTTCCTCCTCCACCTTCTTCTTCTCTTGCCGCCACTGCTAATTACTATTTTTAAAACATTAAAAGTAAAGTTTGTTAAATGAGTGGGAGTTAATTATGAAGCTACCGGGAGAGGCCGGAGGTAATTGGAGCGAACGACAAACAAAGGATCGTACCTACGGCCACGGACTATAGCTGTACCACCAGCCCGGCTACCTACTTTATTTTCGCGGAGAATTTCTGATCCATTCGCCATCGTTAATCCCGACCACTCGTCCTCGTCCGCGGGGCTCTTTCATTCGTCCTGCCAATTACGAGCTCGAGGCGAATGTCGAACCGGTTAAATTGCGAGGCTCCTCCGCAGCCTGAGGCGAGGGCTGCACGCGAGTGTGTCCTCGTGTGCGTGCGACTACGACGCAGCCCCGCGCACACCCAACCCTCTTCCTCTGCTTCGCTCCCTCTGCACCCCCATCACCCTCCTCCTCCTTCACCTCCTCCACCACCTTCGTCCATTCCTCCCTAGCCACCCAGCCACCCCAGCCACCCCAGCCACCCCAGCCACCCACGACACCCTACGCTCCGCTAGCCCGCGCCGTGTTTCATTCTCTTTGCGCACGTTCCGTGTTTCTTTCTTCAATTTTCCGGTTATTAACGCGCCCGCTCGTTAATGGAGTCTAATCGATAAATTAGGTTAGAAGCGTATCCTTAATTGTTCGTGGAGACTCGGTGGCCGACGAATAAGCACACTTGCTTTTCGTGGCTATTCAAGTTTCATTCCGATGAAAGTGGATCGCTAAAGGAACTCTTATTATCGAGCAATTAGAGACCCGTGTTCGTCTTCAATCTTTCTAACTATCATTCAGAGTAACTACAATATAATTCTTTCCTTTTTTAGTCCGCAATTGAGTTTTCTTTAGATAGATACTTGATTCGTTGTTCCAAATTCGTCCATCCTTCGGCTCTCCGCGATTACACCGATAGGTAAGGGTGGAAGTTGCTATTTGTTTCGCGAGTAGGTACATCGAGCTCCCGGTGACTTATATACGTATATCGACTCCCACGCACACGTACTCTAGAAATATCGATTCCGGTAAGCACATGGGTATAGCAAACTGCGCGTAATACGTCGGACAACTTGCAACTTCATAATAACTTGCAGGTTCAAGTTTCGAATCACCAAATTTATTCTGCGGTAATCGAACGTCCGGGCTGAAAACTATTCTAACAGCGGCTGATGTTCTTCGTATGAATGAAAAATCTTTACATCTTCCTCGAATAGAAAATTCTCTTCATTCTCGTATGTCGTGAAACACTGACCATTGCCGTGGATCGATTTTCATGAAATAATTGACTAATTACGAGAAGCATATACAATAGGATGCGGAAACGAAGGATGTGGTATAGTAACGATACATTAACGGGGAAAAAGTATTAGGTTTGTAAACCCGTGAAAGGAATTTATTATGCCGGCAAGTTTTTTAAAGCCTCGCGTTTCGTGCTACTTGCGCGGGACGGTTATACGCGCGGACGGCGAGCGTATCTCGAGGAAATCAAATAACGCGCGCCGTGGTGCACGTGGCCAGGGGGTTTGAGTTTTACGGTTATTAATTAACCGATACCAGATTTCTGCATTAGCACTCTGTCCCCGCTAATGCACGGTATACAAGTACTCGGATAATACGTGTCCTTTTCGCGGCAGATGGATGCGCACTCTGCTCGCGCTTGCATCGACAATAGCTACACACACACACACACACACACACACACTACCTCTTCGCCTCGTAGCCAATTTCGTCAAGTGTTCTCCAACGTTCCCTCAAACTGCTTCATTTGTCAAGCTATCTTTGATACCGAGATAATTTGAGGACACTCAGTTACTCTTTCTCGAAGTTGCAAACTGAAAGGAATCACCGAGAAGGTGGTTTTTCGGCACGCGACGTCTTAGGATTCCCAGACGGCTCGACACCTAACCTTCGACGATGCTTTACGTTTAGGTTTCTCGGTGCGCGATATCTCGCCATACGCCCGTCCTTTTCGCTATTTCCGGCGCTATCCGTCACTCCCTGTTACGAAGACACTGGCACCGCCTCTCTACGACGGCAATGCGTCTTTCACAGACGGTGTGCGCCGAGTTATGCCCCTAAAGAGGTTTCTATTTAAATCACCACTTCCCGCCAGCACGCACGCTCGCGTCCACGTTCCTTACTTCTTCTTCTTCTTCTAACTGGCCCGTGCTCCCCCTCGCCCTCGCCCGCGCCCTCGCCCTTCTTCCTCATGCTTGTCGTTTTCTCTTTCTTCCAGGGCTACTTACAATTAGTGGCGTGAGAAAAATCGGGTTAACGAAGTTGTCCGTTTTCTCGTTTGGTCCGCATATGTCGCCGCCTCGTGATAGTCCATTGCATTTAACGAGAAATTTCGTAAATCTTCGCGATGCTTCCCGGAAGGAATTCAGACGACATTGTACGAGGCGACGCGCAGCGTCCGACACGGCCAGTTCCCGATGAATTATACGCCAGACAATGTTTCTGTTTGGCCTGTCGCTACTTCCCGGTGATATTCTTGTCTCTCAACAGTCTTATAGTCTCGACTTGTTCCCCAACGCTGATGATTCAACAAGCTCGACGAGTCCCTACTGACAAAGCAATTTATAATCAATGACGGTGCGCTTGTTTAGATGCATTCTGTTAGGGTTACTAGAGTCGAGTGCTAGTGTTTCGGTAATACCTGTTAATTATATTAGAACCATTTATTCGTTAAGGGGAAGAATCAGTCATTAATAATTATCACGAGAGTGCTGTATTTTTCAGTTGGATATTATGTCTAGATGAACCTGTAGTCTAAACGTGGCAAAGTTGAAATCGGTGTAAAAAACGCAGACAAGTATGTCGCGGTGCACGATGCTGCGAAGCAAGGTAGTGGCTTGCGGTAATTTTATCCGATAATTGCATGCGAAGAATTCATATCTCGTGGGCCATATGCGTCGAGACGTACGTGGCCAAAGAGGTTTCTATTTAAGCCGCGGCCGGCTCGTGTATACGTGTCATCTCTCGCTTTTGATCTTGACAGGTGAACAACGTGAGAAAAGTCTTATTAACGAGGCGTTTGTAGCGTCAGACGTGGCGTGAACGCGCGCTACAACTTTTTTGTCCATCATAAATCCGCGTTGATCACCGCTGTCAACTTTAACAGTTAGACAAATTCTCGATTCGGTGTTGCCTTCGAAATAATATGTACTTACACTTGCGTGCATCGCGATCAAATCTGTGAGCGTTCAAACCATAATTACCTGATTACATATTTTATTGTTGCTTTAACTCCGACTTCATTTGCCGACCGCATTTCAAATTATTTACCTGTCAATTACATTAATTATATCATCAATAATTAATCCAATCACGAATGAATATTACCGTTGCCTATTCCATTAAATAGCTTCGGCGTCCGTCACGCGATTCAGTCCCGTTGTTATCTCTCGCGCCGGTGTCAACTCTCGAAGTAATCGTTTATCTCCTATTGTGTTTAAACGGGCCTGTTTAATTAGCTGATTTTATTTGTCGTCCCGCTTTATCGCCCGTCTCCCTCTGCCCACCTTGTTATCCTGACGTCTCGCCTCTTTTTTCCTGCTGTATCGATCCTTCGCTTCCTCCAGCTTCTCCTCCTCCCCCTCCTCGTTGCGTCGCGTCGCGTCGGGTCGCGCCCCATGGAAAATTAGCGGATTCGACGGTTCGATCCACGTTTCGATTGCGCTCGTAAAGACGAAAACCGTTTGTTCAGCGCAAGTAAAAGCGCAAAGTGGCAGAGCGCGGAGGCCGATTGCCTTAAAGCGATAGTTTCGAATGTGCGGCCATCGATAAAGGACAGTGATGTATGAACCGACGCGCCCGTTCCGTGTCGCTCTGTTTAGTAAATAGCCCAACGGATTTCTCTCTCGTCTTCTCCATTGATTTCCTCTCGTTTTTTTCGTTTATTCCCTGGACTCACCCGCACCGTGGAAATCACTGACGCCCTCCTGTGCTTTGCGTCGGAAAACGATAGTTCTGAATTTACTTTCCCGCCCACTACCCTTCTTTTTTCACTCTATCGTTGCACCTCTCCTTCTTCCTCTCCCGTTGCTCTCTTGGATCGTTCCCTCTTTTGTTTTTTCCTCTTTCCGCCGATATATGTATGCACATCCCCCCCCCCTCCCTGTATGATAGTACACTTTTATCTGCAATAGGTACATATTGAGCACGGCATAAAATACATGCGTGGTGGGCGACCGTGCGAGCAAATACTTTCCATATAACGTAAAAATAATACGGAGATAAAGCAATATATTACGAATTATGTAAAAGTAAAATTTGAATTTTAATTAATTGGAGGGAAAAACGTTCGGTGTACGGTATCCAGTAATTACTCGATGGGATGCTGGTTCAGGGGGCAAGTGCAGGGACGGGGGCGGGAAAAATTCCATGCCATCGTCCGCGAAATACGCCGTAATAAATATATTTGATTTCCACGATGTTTCGCTGCATACTTCGAATTTTGCTTTTATTTTTTATCAGTCTGCGAGGGGGTAAAGGGAGAAACGTTAATTGATTCATGGGCGCATCCTTTCTAATTAAAGTTGTAACGATTGTCGAATCAACACAACTTTCCGTCAATATTTAACTTCCTTCTTTTAAAAATAATAATATTGTTTTTTTAAAATAATAATTATTATAAATCTTTTAATCGATTTCTTCCTCGCAATAAAAGGGACATTAAGTATCTTACGCAAGATAAACGATCTCATCGTATGGGTAGCTACCGTTACTTTCTTTTAATTGGGTAATGGAAGTGATATTTCCAACGAGCCGATAGCCTCGTCTTATCCGAGCAATTAGAAGCATTACCAAGCCCTTTGCCTATTATACGCGGCATTACGGGCGATTAATGTGTCGCGTCGGTTCTCTTGCAAAAATTTACTCCTAGAGCAAAGTATTAGAATAAGAAGGGACGCTGACCCTAACAGCTATGAAATGAAATGAAAATTAACCATTTTCTCGTTCTCTCTCGGTCTGGTCGGTCTCCTCTTTCGTTCCACTCCGTGTGACATATGCCCGCGGCCCTTTCTCAGTCGCCGCTTTCCTGTCCGTCTTCCCTATCGAGAAAGTTGTAATTCGCCGGTGTATTAGCGTGAGTTACGTTATTACGCTCCATGGCTTCACGAGATGTATTTCAGAGTCGTTAAAAGCCAGACACGGATGGTAATTAAAGATAACGCCAGTTTATTAAGAAGTAATTTATCGGTAGGTATTTGAAAGATTTTATTGGATAACGTTTAGTTTTCATTCTGTTGACAACGAAGAAGAGAGACGCTCGAAATGAAGGACTTAATCTGTAATTAGAGATGACCTTAAGATTAACTTTCATCGATAGGTCAAAGAGAAAACTGAATTCCAGTTGGGAATTGGTTTCGAATATTGAAACGTGAAATCGAAAACACGAGGCGTGCTCGAAATAATTCGGCCATCGTGTTAGGAGAAATTTCTAATTGCGCATTACCGAGTTAAAGAAGGCTTAAACCTCTTCATATGTCGTTGTTGACGAGATGGCACAAACACCATGAAATGAGGGGAGAGGGTAAAAGCCCGAGCAGGGAGGGCTAGGTTTACTGCTAATTGCCGTTGTATTACAACGACCAGTCAAAGGCAGCACTCAACTCGTAGAGTGCCGACCAAACCTTCCTTCTGCGTCCCGAGTCTCGGTGGTTGCTTCGTATTATACTCAAAACTCTAATAGATACTCGACAATACACTGTGCGACGGGAATAGAGCAACAAACGCCGTCCCTTTATTTGTTTCTGATCGTTGAGTACTCAGCGTGCAGTGACGTACTATAAAAGATCAACACGGAAGAAACCAGTTGCAAAAATTTCCCCTCGCTTTACGATTTAACGGATTTCTCGAACTGTACGCTTTTCAGTCGTTCAGTGATTCCACTCGCAATTAGTCGTTCATTTTCTCCTACTTGGCCAGGACTTGTGTTAAATTGCAGGAGACGAAGTTTCTTTTTTCAAAATTAAAAAGTCCCAGCTGTCAGATAGAGAAATAAAGAAAATAGCAACTGTTTTGTCGAAGTGGTCGATGGTCGATGCGATCACGCGGCATTACGACCAAGATGCCGTCATCCGATAGGCCTGTGGCAGTAATTTATTGAATCTGCCAATAACGTTCTTGACGTTAATCAGCCGATGCATTACGTTCGTTCGCGTGGACATGCGGCCGTCGCGAGATTCTTTAAATACACCGAGAAACCGTTTCCCGGCTAGATTGCGGAATGTAACCGAACGTTACCAGTTTCAGCGGAGTAATTTATCACAGTCACGTCTTAGGCATTATACGCGGCGTGCTCGTGGTAACAGTGACCAGGGTAACTCGAGGTTGAGGGACATTAAGCTCTGACGGACATTCGATTACTTTATACTTGTACCGTTCGCTAAAATCGACAGTGCGTCACGCGCTGTGAACCCTATAATCAAATATTGATCATATTTACGGTACAGTAGGTAACGTAGTAGATAAACCGATGCTATGAATCGATTAAGCGATCAAGGTAAGTTTCAATGACGCAGCTTGATTGAATTTCTGATTCCACTGCTGAATCTAGCATAGTTCCTCGATTACGAGATTAACGTCGTTTCAGTTTGTTTCCTTCGCGATTGTCCCACTAGCGATAGAGTTGCGATAATTATTGAATTTAAATATGAAAGGGAAGTTAACGCGATGCTCGTGAGGAAGTTAGCGGAATGAAGCGTAAAACGTTGACAGCGAGCAAAATCTTAATCATCGTAAACGGCTGGGACGACCGTCTGAAATGAAGCTTTCAAACAAACGCCGCAATGATTCTGCAATAAAGCCTAGCCGTCGAACCGCTGCCTTTGCAGGCTTATCTCTTTATTCTCGTCGTAATTTATAACTTCGTTACACGAACCCACGACTCCTGATCGAAATCTGAAACGAACCGCTCGAAATCACCTGTTCCCTCGCCCGTTCTGCCTCCTCCCTGTTTCATTGTTTTGGGCTGGAGAGGGGAACAGATAGAGGAAAATATTTAGGGCGACGCACGTAATCCGATGTCCCGGCAATTAAGCACTGGATATGCGGTTACATTTAGTCGAATCGAAGGCAAGATCGAGCTGCCCCCGATCGTGAGATCTTAAAAGCGTTTAAAGCCTCACCTGCCCAATCTGCATAATGAGAAACGTCCATTAGCCTTAGTGGATTCAACCGCGAGGGGATCAGAAAGAGGGCTATTAGCTTCGACCTATTAGCCACTTCAAATAATAACTACTATCGATTATTTTTATGAAACGAGTGACGCAGAAGGAATTCAGTTACAAAACTTTCATTCGTATAATTGCTATCTAAATCCCCGTCCGCGCGTCTTCTAATTTCCACCTTCTGCCTTCTCGTTCGTCTTAAATCAACAGATGTAAGACGTTATATTACACTCCGAGTGGGTAACCTCATTATTTGTTAAGAGGAACGAGCACGATGTTTCCTTGTGGCATGCACGAGTCCAAAACCTTATTTATATTGCATCGTTCGGTCTCTTGAATGTTTGAAAAAGTTTATACCGTATACACGCACCCTCGTGTTCCTTCGTCGTTCACGGCAACGTGTCAGTATGCATTATTCGAAGATGCAATTCGTAGATTGCATCTGAATTGAACACACCGAGGGGAGCTGCAACATGAAAGTCTAATTATTTCCTTTAAGACGACTACTTTGTATAGGTATACTGGATACTGGGTTTCAAATTGAGAACGCAGCTATTATATAATTTATATATAAGCTTGCATGACAGCCTTCAAAATTCATTCGAAGGAAACTTCTGACACTTTGTATCGCAAGATTTTCTATTTTCTTCTTCTTCTGTTTGCATTCCGTAATTATTGCGTAGTCCGTTGAAGCGTGGGAGCATCAGCCTTGAGTATAGCACACGTTCCCTTAGAGTGCATGTGGAAATACTTTAAAAGCCAAGGCATTGCCGCATTCTGGGAGTTGAATCGATCGTCCTCCTTGATCAGTGAACAGAAGAGGTCGCAGACAGTAGGCCTTACACCTTCCATTAGCTTTTATTTGTTTGGGTACTCTGCTCGTGTCTCGATCTTACGAGGGATAGGCGGATTTAGGGATGGGGTGTTTTCTGTCGATAATGTGCTCGATCGAAGTTAGCTAGAACTTTCGATTAGTATCATGGATTCGAGTTGCTTTGAATTAGTCAACTCTCAGTGCTCCGGCTTCGGTTTCTTCTATTTAGTCGATTGCCTCTCCCGCTACCACTTTGCCTATTATTTTGTCGGACTGAATGGTTTGTTTGTACCATTGTACCATTCATTTAAAACTTCGGTTTCCTTCAACGGGTATTGTGCAAGATTAACGCTAAAACATAGAAGTCTATACGAGACAAAACGTTCAAGCAGTACTTACAATTTCTGTTTCTCTTTCGTAATGGAACGATCAGCCATCATCATTTCCACAATTAGGCTGTACATATTGCATTGTCCATAGTCCTTGGTAAATGCTGAGATCGTTTGCAGTACGAAGTACGTATAATCTCGTTTAACTCATTCGCCGCGACGGAACTTTGCCAAAAAGCATACTCATTGCACGGCTACGTTGGAATGTTGACTACGCTTTATACGGATAGAACTTGTACACGTTTCTAGGATGCTTCTCGATGTGCATCCTGTTATACGAGTAACAAGCCTTGATCCACCAGAAGAGAAGATATAGATCAGAAGATCATTGATCGTATTGTCATGTTATCTGCTTCAATTCATTCGTTCCATTCAATGATTAATGCAATGGCTTACTCCTCCCGAATGCCTTCACGGGAATTTAATTACTAAAGTAATTAAAGAAACATATGGAAAGCAGAAGAATTAATTTAGGATTTGTGATCGGCGAAGGACGAGTGACGCTTTATTCTGATCAGAGTGATTTTTTTATGTGACGAGCGCACAGGTGCAGTTAATTTTATAAAACGCCAAGTTGCTGGTCGTCTCACGGCTCTTGCCTTCGATCGTCGCCAGTCCGAATCCTCGGTCCGATCCGATCTACGGGGCGTGTTTAAAAACTTCATCGATCCCCTTAATCGAATGGAGCGCGGATAAAAACGCTCTCTCGCCGCGGATTGGGCTGATTGAATTCAACGATCGTAATTAATTAGCAAAATCGTCGGTTTAATGGGTTCGGTATAATTTTCTACCCCTCTTTCCGCCTAAAGCAGATCGTACACGTAATCGGCTGTTTCGACTTTCCGCGCGGCTTCTTGCTTGTTCAGATAAAAACTCGGCCGATTAAATCTGAGAAATACGTTCGTTTCTCGAGAGGTGGGGCACGGTATTACAATTAATTGGTTTGCGGCGGGGCAGTTCGGGTCAACGCGTTATAATCGAATCGATAAATAAGGGACACACCTCACCCCGCGACTAGGAGTTTATCCTCCCTGCCGCCCCGCGCCGTTTCCATTACGCGATCACAATTTCTGCATCCCCTCCGCGAACTACCGACAACAACAAGATAAACGTTCCTCGTTTCGCGGAAGTCCTCCGGCCGACCTTATCTTAATTCATGGATCACCACGCTCTATCGCGGAACTTAATAATCTCTCGCTCTCTCTGCCGCCTCACAGCCGACTGAATTATCTCCAAATTCATTGAGAATCCCGAACAACCGATCTTCTTCCCTTCCTGCCAGTTCCAGCGATTTCCTCGTCGACGCGTACCCGGTTCTCGGGATTAAAATTCGCCGCCATTAATTCGCCATCCCGTAAAGTAAGCTCCTTACGAGCGCGTTATCTAGGATCGGGGCAAATACAGCAAAGGATAATAGAAACATCCTTCGCTTAATAACAACGCGATAGCGTGGCAGGAGACAGGGCTATTTTCGCTGAAACGAAGGTTAGGCCTCTCGTCGGACACTAACCGTATTCCCAAGGATGAACACACGCCAGGTAGACACGGCCCTGAGGCAACACCGGCGGACCTTGATAAGCATTCAGATTAGCGTGACGCCTCGAATGTGTTTACGTTTAATTACGCTAAGAGTCTCCATTAGGCTGGACCGCTGCCAGCTTCAATTCGGAGACTGGTCTGTTTTACCGAGCGTAGGTGCACCCACTTAACTTCTTTCTCCTTTTCCTCCTTTTCCTCCTCTCGTCTCTCTCTTCTTTCTTGCTCTTCGTTCTTCCGCCCCTTTTCGTCGATCTTCTCCCTCTCTCGGTCCCACTGGCCTCATCTTTCTTCTTCACTGCTTAGATTTCTATTCCTCTCTCTCTCTCTCTCTCTCTCTCTCTCGTGCTCTCTCTCTCTCTCTCGTGCTCTCTTGCAACGTATGCTTTCTCTTCCATCCCCACCAAATAGAAGCTCGTTGCTTGCGTTTCTTCTTTCTCTAGTCCATCTCTCGATATTGTCGCAATGGATGAAGAATTTCTACGCAGATGTGGTCAGTGGTTGGACTCGCGATTCGTCTCAGACGCTCTTGGTAAGGCTTTCCACCAAGACTGTTTATCAGCGATCTTGGAATGACAAGCGAGCACTTGGCGAAACACCCTACTTTGTAGTTATCTTAATGGCGATCAATTCCACTTAGCGGCCGTTTGTCGAGAGAGCGTATAGGCGCGTACCGAGTTGGACATGTTCTCGCATTTCGAGAAAAGTGTCAAGACCTGTTCCTTCGAGTCAGCTCGTGCATTTCGCTACTCGTGTCATTGAAATGTTATCAAGTTTCTGAGTAAATTCACTTTACGATTTAACAGAGCTGCGGGATGACACGGGAAAGGATGAATACTGGTTCGAGGGAAATGTTGTACTCTGATTAAGAGCTTAGAAAAGGGATACCGAGCCGAACGGTCTAATCAATCGCGAAACTACGCCTGTGCATTTTCGAGCATCATCGATGGTGGGGGACAGATGGCCTAGCAAGAGCATAGCAAAGGTTGGCTAGGGTCGTGTGGTGGAGGCAAGAGAGGGAGGTGGGGGAAGGCGAGTAGAGTTGGTGGAATTTAAAAGCGCTTTTAGCTTTTAGCCCGGGCGATACCGCTAAGAAAACGTTTTAGCGGATTTCATTTGCCCGTCGTCGCGCTCTTCGTAGTGAAGTTCTGAGACGATGGATCTCGGAAGACGGAGGGGCGGGAAAGAAAGGAAGGGGTTGGGAGAGAAACGCGGCAAAAGGGTGAGAAAAAAAGGCGGTGGCAGCGGTTGCTCCGAGGGACGTCGGCAACACCGGTTATTAAGTAGATGCTACATCGGTGGATGAATATTTAAGACGTTCAACAAGTTGCGGATTTTTCTTTAATCAGCCTTTAACCTGGACATCCAACCTACCTCATCATCCTTCTCGCCACTTGCTCGAATTATGGTGGGAAGCGGTCCGAGCTGCTTACGCGGAAAGATTCGAGGAATCTGGCCTCTTTTCACCAGCCGCTGTTTTAACGTTTCATTTTAAACCGAGAATCAGTCGTTGAATTTATTTATCGTCGATTTCCTATACGCCCCAAACGCGGGATTCGCTGCAATTAATCGCACCGATTCTCTACCCTCGAATGAAGGAATTAATATCGAACCTCGCGGAGGATTTTTAATGATTTCAGTGGCAGAAAGTGGAACATATTTTTACTCGTTCGTAATTGCCCGTGGGAAATTATAAATATATTGCGCCTTCGTATCGAATAATAATTTCTTTTTCTTCATTTAAATAATTGTTTAATTGACCCTGTCTTTACGTACCTCCTCTTTTCCTTGATCAACATTCTCATTTGCGCAATCTCATTCCCTCGATTCGTGGCGTAATCCAATTACAGTGTTCAAGACACTGGGCTGCGGACGAAACCAAAGTTTCTCGAAAACAAGTTCATGTTATAAAAGAGATTGCGTTCTACGCGGATGAACGATACCCACCAGGGATTTGACAGAGTAGGTCATCCCTTTAGTACTGCGAATTCTTTTCTATACACGTCGAACATTTCGTTACTGTCTTTAATACCCTTCGTCTCTTGGTTACAATACACCCGAATCGTTTACCTCTATCGTAGCTATTCAGTAGGAAGCGACATTAGTGACTGTTCATTTATACATGGAAATTTGTCTGTTTTGTTTCAGAAGTTTTTCGAGATCCACCTATGAAATTACAAACAGCTCATCGTCTCTGGTATGTGAATCGATATGCTTTTAAATAAATGTTATAAATAATTCTTCCAAGAAGAGAAATCCTCCCTTATACTTGCTTCGCAGTGATTTAAATGTGACTTGTGGCAACCGGATCGATCGATCCCTCGTTGAACGTCCATCTGGCGGATTGGTTTGTAGCAATGGATAGGTCGATGGACAATCGGCAAGATTCAAGTTTTATTTGCCCAGTGTATTACTCTTCGTGAGATGGCGTTATTCTTCTCGGAACCCCTTCTTTCATTTCGTGTGCCCTGTTGATAGCAACTGATTCGGCGTCTGTGACGCTGCTGGTCAGCAGCGATGCTGAAAGATCCGCGAAACACTCGGAATCTTCAAGGCAAATAGTTTTTATTCGATATTCGCGAGCCAGAAACAAACAAGATTCTTTATAGACGGAAGGAACCACTTTTCTATAAGTAGGTACACCCTTTATCCTCGATCCGCGGCTCTCTGTCTCTTATTCTTCTTCTTTTGGACTCTCCAGCGGTTCTTCTTTGCCTAAGCGATTCTTACTGGTCCTAGATTCTTGCTTACGTCGTCGGGAATCCCTGAATTCTTGGGGATAAGTTTAGTTGCTATTCTTTTAAGTATTAAATGCACTTCTTATCCCTCTATTCGTATCAACTTCCTCTATTTAAAGTTTAGTCATCCACTTTAGCAACGCCCTGTAGGTTTCTCTTCTACTCTTCCAGTTCTTTTAATACTTGTATTTTTCGGTGTGTTCGTACGCGCTGCATTCGTATAGGTCTTTCCTCGTGTGTCATACGGGTATACAGTCTAGAATAGTATAGATGGCTCTCACTGAACGAACGCACACAGGCGAACCTTGTTTGTGCGCGGTCGCAACAGCTAGCCAAAGTAAAGTAAGCTTTTAGCGGAGTGGCTGATTTATCAATGTAGGTATTTATTCCGAGATATTGAATTCATCTAGTTAAGTAGTGGTACCGGTGCTGGTCGGCCGCGCTTTTTACAACTATTTTCATCTACCGACAACTACCGACTTTTTCATCCCCTTCTGCCTCTCGTACCCCCCTTGCTCCCCTCGCCCACGAATTATTATCGCGTCTCGTTCAAATTTCCCAGTACCCACTCGTTTCTACGCTTTCAAATCGGCAGAGAACGCTCGTAGGTCTCACGCCAATCGCTCTATCTTCTCCCCTCCTTTCCATTTCTAGCCTCGGTCGATAAGGTACGCATGGACTGAGATTCGAAATTGCTTTTAAACGGGAAGATTGTTTCTAAGCGTTTCTTACCACTAGCGAACAACTTATTGGAATTTTCATTCGTGGAACTGGGCCAAACCAGCGGAGTCTTTCACTGCTTTTGTATCTTGCTCCTTATATCGCGTTCGACTTGTACGGAGTATTCTCATGATCCTGTCATGGAACAAAACACGTACAGTTTCTTATATTCCTATTGAATTTTGTCCGATGACAGTGATACGTGGGTGATACGCAAAGGAAGTAGTAATTTTATTACGGTACCCAAATCAGTATCGATATTCTACGTATGTGTACAAGAAAGATTGACGTATCTACTAATTGAAATTCCAAGTGCGCTTTACTTCGAGAGAAACTACGGACCAACTTTTAATATCGTCTAAACAAAATCAAGTTCAATACCGAGTCGGTAAACAAAAGCAGAGACCAAAGTTCTATTCTTCGGCCTGCTGGAAGCAGCCCAGTCCGCGATCGCAGCGGTAATTAACTTTCAACTCGTTATCGCGACAAATGAAGCAACAAAAAGCTTAGCAGGGAAGACAAGACAAGCGGTAATCGAATCACGCGGACCCAGCGTTCTCGAAGCAGCGTCTTCGAACTCGATCGATAACAGAGGGTTGGGATGGAGGAACGAGAGGAAGTGTCCTCGAAGCTTTCGCCGTACAACCGTTTTCGTCATCCCCCAGGTGTAGATAATTGGTAGGTGCAAGTTTCAGGTTTGCGGCACGAGGGTTATCGTAATTGCTTCGAGGAACGTACGCACGCGTCTCTGGGAATGTGTCATTAAACGATCCCTCGCGTCCTCTTGTACAACGCTGTTATTATCACGGTGGACAACATTCGGGACTTGATAATTGTCACTCGATAGGGAATTTATGACGATGGTGGCTCTTGACTTTGTACCAGCGACTCCGCGAGATCAAGCGCGTATTTATAGAATTTTACGCAATCGATGATCTTTAAATGCAGAACTGTGTTTGAATTGGCGGTGTCAGACGCTCTGTCATGCTCGAAATTACTTAGCAATCGTCGGAGCATAGCTCTCTTTCGTGCCCGTGCGAACGGAAATGCAAGGTCCTCAAATTGTCGTACAATAATTACATTAAACAACCGATCGGTATCTTCGTCCAGGCTCGAAAACTCTGTTTTTCTTCCCAGTTTCTCCCCTTTCTTCTTCTCCACGCCACCCTTGTCATTGTTATCTTTACCCCGATAATTACACAAGCAATAATCAACGCCCTATCTGCCGATCTGGTCAGGTTCTCTCTCCCCTTTCCTTTCGCTCTCCTGATTCAACCTGCACCTGACGCCCCCTCTCCCTCACACACACGCGCACAGTTTCGAAGAACAGGCGAGTCATATTGGCAGGCAACAGAATTATTGCCATTACAACTCAGCCGCACGATACTGAGGCACCGTCTTGCCCTGGCTATCGTTAATCGTCCCCGTCGCACGTTGCTCGCGAGTAGTCGATCTCTCGGTTTCTCGGTTCGCTGGCATTTCGTGAGCGGCATGTGTCACGGCATACCTGTCGTCTAGCAGTTGGCAGCTGCTTAATGCGTGTCTTCAGGGTAAAAGCAACCGAGGCGCCGCGCCGCTTTCACGACTAATTTCGAGCGAACGCTTTCCTTCCACTCTCGTTTCTTTAACCCTCGCAGCTTTTCTCTTGTCCGTCGATGTCCGGCCTTCTTCTATTTTCGCTACCTTTTCCGCTGCTTACTTTTTTATTATCTCATTTTTCAACAGATCAAGCAAGATTCCCTCCCTCTTGTTCCACTCCCCTTTCATGTTTCTCCGTTGCTTTTTTGTTCTTTCATTTTGACTAGCCTTTCTTCTCGTTTTACGTCGCAACGCAACGCAACGCAACGCAACGCAACGCAACGCTACCTCCTAGCCCCTCCGCGCTGTGCTTTTCCTTTTTCCGACTCGACAGTCCGGCGGTTTCTTCTTCGTCGTCACCTTCTTCTTTGCGTTCGCTCACCCTCGACCGCCTATCGAATGCGACTACACCTGGCATTCATCGAGATAACGAGAACGGTCTTTTACGAGCGGCCTAGCGAGCGTTAATTCAACGACGATCCCGCTATCAGCCGCTCGATTAATTGAAATATACGTTTTAAAAGTCGGGGATGAGATAACAAGTGAGTCGCGGCGACCAACCCGTTCTGTGGTCGTAAAATTAAGTCACACCGTGCACGAGCAGTCCAGAGTAAAGAGCAAAGATATTCCGAGATTGATGCAATTATCACTCGTTTCTCTCGTTACACCAAACGAGGCTGCATCCATCTTAAAACAATTCAATTAATGACGCTCGATAATTAGAGCAGGTCACTTGCCCTGCTTTCGATGAAGATTCTGCTTCACACTTCAAGCCATGTGTACGTAACAGCATCTCTGTAGAATTTATGCTATACAATTACGATCCTCCACTTCCAATTACACTCGTCTCTGATTTAGCGAATTAAGCAGAGCGTGTCCTTTTGACGAATTTCTAATTCTTCTTATTATTTCACTGGGGATATTTAGAAAGGCGTAACCTCCTTTACTTTTACTTTTAATCCGATTACAGACGAGCGTACGATAAAAGGAGAACTCGCAATCTAAGGCTGCCAGACAATGGACCTCCACTTGTAAACTATTAGTTCACTATAAGCTCACTGCGACGTCTTTACGCAATGAACGTGCTACGTGTTTTGATACTATTTTGGAAGGAACGTTTACTTGCCTGCTTTAGTCAGATCTCATCCATAGTCTCTGCCCACTTTTTCTCACGTATGTTATAATACCTAGTGTAGTTGCGGACATAATGACGCAATCCTTTTTAATTTTATTCAACTTTAACGTGATGTTCCAGTTTGCGGTTTCGATTTATCAAGTGCCCCATTTCGCGACCGTACACCGTTTTGACGTAAGAGCATTTTACATGTCCGCACTATGCACAGCCTAGAGGTTTTGATATGAATAAGTGATAGACAACCTCCTGTTATAACATTCGCGAAAGCTGTATTCGTTAACAATGGATCTATGTACAGCTTAATTAAGCAGAATACATTTTTGTTTAAAAATGCAAGCCATGTGTCCATAAATTATAAAATACTTCCTTTATTTTCAAATTAACATATCTGTCTATATCATTTCTCTTTGACGAAAAAAAAACAGAAACCGCCGTTGTGAATGTTAGCTGATTCTTCATTACTCGCATTTTCGTTTAACTAATTAAAATAATGATGAGTGATATTACTGGCATGGGAAGGGGAAGGTACCTCGGCAAATACCTGCAATATTTGACTTCTTTTTCCCAGGTCGGTGGAAATAATGAATAATAATGAGAATTGTAGCGTATGGTCGGTCCTGAGCGAGTGTTTCGAAGCTTTCGGATGGTCAGTCCATTGTGGGGCCCCGTTTCCCCGCGTTAGGCAGCGTCAGGCAGCGTCAGGCAGCGTCGCCTGCTCGAAACCAGCCCACCCCCGAGCTACCTCGCTTGGCCTCACCTCTCGCCTCGCCTCGCCTCAACCCCTTCCGCCCTCTCGTCCCTCTGTTTAATGCAGTCCATTAGAGTGCATTTAGATCGAGGGATAGTTAAAGCGCAGAGGAGGTACGGTATCGTGCCGAGCGGTCGCCATGGAAAATAGTGTGTTGTGGGAGTCGTCGATAGCCGCGCGTGTTACTTAGAAATAAGATTGATCTTATGATCGATGTCATCCTTTTGTTTCTATCATTTCCCGCCTTCTTTCTGCCTCTCCCATCCGTCCGTGCTGCCGACGGAGCGTGAGCGAACAAACAATCGGTCCTGGCGTCGATCAAGAACGAATCGAGCGTTCGATGATTACTGGCTCTCGATGCAAGGGTGCCTCGAGTGGCTCGTCGATGATACGGCTGAGCAGCTCCCCATCTCGCGTATTAATTCGTACGGAAATGCCATGATAAAGTCGACGAGAGTATAGGCTCGTATCATGCGCCCTTTCTCCAATCCCCTCCCCTCGTACGGTTTAATTACGTGCCTCTTTGAAAGAGAGAAGCGTTGCTGATGTTTGGACGGATTAGAACGCCGCGGCGAGCGCGGCGAGCGCGGCGTGCCACCTCGAAAAGCTCGCGTGTCCGTGCATTGTTACGACTGGGCGAGAGAAGAGTTTTAGCAACGTTGTTGCGTAATCGTCGAGCGTATCGCGCACCGGTGTCGATCCATTAGAGATGAGTTTCGCACTGTTGATTCTCTACGCTTTGATAGTGTATAATTAATATTAACTATTCAGTGTACATCGTGCACAGTCTGGACACCATAGAAAATGGTATCTTTCCCCATAGATCGTATTCAGAATTCTATGTTTTTTGTTGTGTAGGATCGCACAACCAGCGGTGAGAATAACGCGATCCATGTTTCTAGAAGATCGATCGGAAACGCTTTTCATGAAATGCTCACTCGTTCTCGACCAGCCTGACGATACTCTTCCCTTTTTAATTAGGATCGACCGATCGTGGGCTTCGTCGCGCAGATGTCGATAGGAGAGCTCGTGAACACGCGAGAAGGAAGCGATCCCGCGAGATCGATGATCCACGGGCACGGTATATCGTTGGTTTCGGCTTGGCGCACTCGAGGACGATACGGTTTGATTGCGCCGACAACGGCGGGGCATTAATTAGCGTGCATAATTGTTTACCGGCGCTAAACGGAGCTGGATCAATATTTAATTGAATGCCTGCTAAATGCCAGCTGCATCGCCGCGGCTCTCAAATCGAGCCGCCTTCTCTGAATAACGGGCTTCGGGATACAATGGTCGGGGTAGGAGCTGGCTGGCGGGTAGCAGGGGACACCCCCTTGTCCTACACGATGTTCCACGTCGTACCGCTGCTATACACTCTAACCCGCCCCTTCGTTAGCGTCAGACTTTGCTCGAAACGCGACGTAAGTACGGTTTTGTCGCGGCTCCGCTGTTTTTCTACTTCTTGGAATTCCGATTGCAGAGATTTCGAGCCGACGATGCAGATGTTAATTGACGACGTTCTCAGTCTGAAACGACGTAAATAGGCGACAGAGTGATTCGACTCTTTTTCTATCTCGAAGCAGGAAATATCTCACGATTTCGAAAATTATTCGAAAGAAAGTGAATATTCCGGTTAGAAATACAAGGGTATTTTGCTTTTACTTCTCGCGCCGATTTTCCCATAGTCTTCGGCTTTAATTCTGTTGAAAGCAGCGAACATCGGGGGCTGCAGCTACAAACCCGAATGAAATCACCACGGTTCCTTTTTAATTGCGCGAAAACGTACGGCGTGCCTGATCCGCAAATATAACCGCGGAGGTTCACCCCTAGGATGAGGCCCGCCGGGAAGGATATGAAAGATGAGAGCGAAAACAAGGGTGGGTAAGACAGAGAGGGAGAGAGAGAGAGACAGAGGAGAAAGCGAGTTGTACGCAACCCTTGAATTTTCTCGATTCACTAGCCAGTCGAAGGAGCGAGGCAAGGGGGGCGGGGGATAGAAAAATCACTGTGTGACGGCAGTGGCACTCTTATTAGAACGAGCCAGTGATAGAACTTCGATGATAATCTCGGCACAGCTAGGATAACTCCTTGCAACAGGGTTAATTACTATATAGGTATAGATGCATACACGCAGCAGTACACGAGTGGTGGGGAGGGTCGAGTGACGCGCGCGGGCACCTGTGCATATCCATGGTTCGCCTGTACGCCAGCAGGCAGCGCACTCTTCGCGGGCTCGAGGGTTGATTTAAAATTGATTTATGCAAATTGGCGCTGCACGAGCAATTAACAATTCCTTGTAGACCGGCTCGAGTATAGCTTTTCGAGGGTGTGGAAGGGCGGTTGGTGGAGTGGGTGGCGGTTGAGGGGAACGTCGAAGGTGGAGAGGGGTGGTTTGGTAAGGCACCGAGCCAGGACTCGAGGAGGGTGCAGAGGCGCGTGGGGCCGAAAGGGGTGGAAGGGAAACGAAGATGTGGAGGGAGAGTAGACCAAGGGAAAAGGGGTAGCTGCGCATAGCCGAGCTGATGAAGGACGAAACACAGAGAATGCGCGATGCTCCGAGAAAATGGAATTAATTTGCTAGGATTAAATCCGCCTAGCGCCGCTACGGAACGCTGAATGTTTCTCTCGTACGTGTGCGGACTTATTTCAAGAGCACACGCGGCAAGAGATACTCGAGTGTGCTTTGCGCCTTCCACGAGCCCGCTCCTTCTTGCATCGTCTCTGCTCCGGACTCTGCTCAAGAAAACGCTTCCCAGATACGAGCTAGGATGAAGAGTATCCTTTTCAAACATGAATTTAATACGAAAAACCAAGGAGACACGAGGGAACAGAGCAGCGAACACCGCCGTGTCACGTCAAACCGTGCTTCGCGGTTTATTAACGTCGTCTTTGTTAAGTTCATCGCGAATCGAGCAACTTTTTTATGTCCCTTAAGTGTGAGTGTAGTCGCATCGGCCACTTTGGAAGACTCCTTCGGAACTTAGATGATCTATGGATCTTGTGTTGTAGAAAAGAACTGCATCCCTTTTTGAGACAGTAAGAAACCGAAATCGGAGAAGCTGCAGACCCTTACGGCTAGCTGGAGGCTGCAAAAGGAAGAAAAGTATCATTTCCAAACATTAATTTAATATGAAAAGAATATGGAGAAACGAGAAAAATGACGAAAGGCATTAAGCTCGTTAGAAAGTTCATTAAGGGAGTATGTAGATATTAAATTCGCCAAGATGCTGTTTTCTTCCTTAACGACCAAAGAAGCAATTTCAATTCGATTCGGTAAAACATTCGTATATTTGATAATTGAAATTCTGTCATAACGAAGAAGTGACCTAATCGAATTTA
Source organism: Calliopsis andreniformis (assembly GCF_051401765.1). Taxonomy (NCBI): domain Eukaryota; kingdom Metazoa; phylum Arthropoda; class Insecta; order Hymenoptera; family Andrenidae; genus Calliopsis; species Calliopsis andreniformis. The sequence goes on from NC_135062.1 coordinate 17,865,271, forward strand.
ATAAGCTCCACCGGACAGATCCCCAAAGTAAAAAATCTTGGCGAGCCTGGTAGACTCACTTATTTTGGCTGCCTGCACATCGCCCTCATCCTTAAACTTTTATGCTCCACTGCCGGGTTGCGACGCTGATCGGTTGCTCCTTTGCTTCATGCTCGCACGCCCGTATCTCTTTCTTGACATTATTCTAACCTCGGGAAAAAGAATCCCCAAGATGGATGTTATCCGGCAAAACTAGCCAATTGTTAGCTCAATATAAAGTCGATGGATCTGAGCGTGATTCAGTTTATTTTGAGCTTTCACAGTCTCGCATCTCTTACGTTATTATGCGAGTTAGAGATCCCATAAATAAAAGAAATGGAGCATCGTTAGGTGTAGATTACTGATGATAGTAAACGGTAAACGGTAAACGGTAAAGGAAACAACAGCGGACCTTATGCTGAACCGAAGGTAGACGAGGTCTGCGTCGAGGTAAGACGTTTAATGAAATCAGCACGGTGTCTGTCTCCTCTCTCAGACTCTCCTCGGCGCTGTTTTAATTATACCGGGCTCTCTCGCTAGTTGCACATCTTCCCTCCGGTTTCAGCCCTCCATGAACCCGTTCTCCTCCGTTCCAGACACCGAAGAACTCTACCACGTCCCCTCTCTCGCGTATCGCCCATTCTGACTGTCTGTTTGGTGTGGGTGCCGGATAGGGGCTCCAGGGTATACACACGGACTTGGGTCTGCACACCGCGAGATCTTTAGGATGATTAGACGAAGACGTTACGAAATTAGTATCCCTGCAGACAAAATTGTCGAAGGAAGTCGGCCGTTAGCTGCGTGTACGTATACACCATTGGGTTGGGATGCGCGAACCTCGCTGTCTACCGTTATTGCGAAATACTCGCTGGAGACGTTTACCAGGGTTGCTGCGTGCAACCCCTCTTGCCCTTAAACAGACGTCTCTTCGGGACTCGCCACGAGAATTTTCGATTAAAATGTTGTCCTTCCGTAATTCTTCTTCCTCTCGGTTTTCTTCGTGCTGCGTCGTACAACAGATCTTCGTTAACATGCCTTTTGCATAAACTCACGCCTATTACACGAATATTATAGATCGATATACTTTTTATTGAAGCATTGTTAACTCTAGCTCAACGTGAGCCAAACATTAGCATCGTTTCGCTGAGAATCGCAACGAACGAGCGATCCCCGTCCATATTCACTATCCTGCGTCCCGTCTGGGATTGCACCCGGTTCTCGACGCTTCCTTTTTCTTTCCCTCTGGTTTCGGGGGCAACGAGATCAGTACCGTCGTCGAGTCTGCTCGTCGGTAGCAATAAAAGCGTACAAAGCAACGCCTTGTCTTTCCTCTGAGCGTCGATTCTCCCCGGGGGTCACCAAGAATGTAATACGGGACCAATTACTTGAGGTACCTAACCTGACCCACACCTACCGTTCTGCCACGACTCTTCGGTATAGGTACTATACCGCGTATCCAGAGACAACAGGCTCCAATTTTCTGTCGGAGACTGCAGACTGATTTCGGTTCCCTCGGAAATGTCAGCTCTACTGTCTTCCTATACATCAGCCACTTCTTGTACCTATCATACTTTTCTCCCAGAGATCATTTCGCTGTTTCGAATTATCGCACTACAGATCATTACGTCTGTGTGATGATAGATTTTTTCACTGTGAGAGTGAGAGGTTTCGAAATTCGCTTCGCAATGGAAGGTTCTTTTTATTCACGGCCTACCATTTCGTAGAGTAATTGAATCTCTTTTGTAACACCGACCCCTCCGATACGAATTTACCGCAAATTTTTCTCTATTCATCGAATATTGAATTCCGGTTCGGATTTATTGCGTCTTTAGCTTTTTCTGAACCGTCCACAAACTCCTTTTCTATCGATATTTCTCGTTTCGCATGTTCGATCGCACGGTATAACGCGTGCGCGCGATTGCCGGATCAGAGCTGCGTAGTAAAAAGATTGCATGATTCGAGATATCGCGATGTACTTCGTTATTGAATTCTTTGACTTCTTTTTGTCCAAAGCGCTCCTCGTAAACGAATGTATTTGGAGCTTCTCTAGGTTCATCCTAATCCGCCGAATAGTTTCATTTTCCGCATCCTTCTCTTCAATTTTCTCTCTCGGAACGATCACGCTTCCTCTGAAATAAATATACTCTACATTCTACACGAATGAAGCAATTAACAGGAATATTTCAGTTAATACGATAATAGTCTTTTTATGCAAAAGATAAACAACGAAATAGTCTGCAACAGTTTTCATATTTGCATTTGATTGTGTTTAAAATATCGTTTCCATAACTCGAGCGTAACAAATAACTTTGTCGCGCTCGTATATTTTTTGTTCTCAATACATTTTTCACACGGTACTGTTACGAGTGACCGACTTATTGTTAAAAGGGATGCACGGTGTTCGTCAAATAATCGAGGCACAACCACGGAAGCGAACGCGGACGCAGTTTTTCTTGTTGTTTGCCTTGCATTTGCAAACGTAGTCGTGCAAAATGCATTAAAATTTATACCCTATGGATAAAATGTAGTCGCGATTCTGCGATTGTACGTGCACGATCTGCCCACCTGTATTATATCTACTCGATCGGGAGCCAATGGTGGAATGGAAAAATGTTTCGGATAAAAGTTGCATGATTTAAAGCCCACACGCCCCTCCCCTTTATCCCTCTCGTCCCCCTCCTCGCAGTAAACCCTTCTTTTTTTCGCAAATTCGCTTTCGACCGAACTTTCCACGTGAAATATTATTTTTTTCCCAGCACCCAGGCGGATCCGTTAGCATTGTAAATAAGATTTAACGAAATCCGATGACGTACGATTATGCAACGTTTCGATAACTAAATTGCGAGTTACGCGTTAGGGATCGAATAAAACGGATTATACCTCGATCGATATTCGTCAAAGTTACGTCCAACTTTTTCCCTGTTTTATAGCATCAAACAAAAGAAGTTCTCTCCGAGGGGAGAGAGAATCAGGGTGTTTTGAGAATGGGGGTGGCGTTCGTTAGGGCAGCGAAACGGCAGCTTATTTATAATACATATGTAGGTGATATGGTCGTCGTCGTATGCCGAAGAGTTTCGGATGGGTGTAACGGCGAGTTTGGTTGACACACGGCGAGACTGCTCGGCCAGGAATGTGCTAATGAGATCATTTAGCTGCCCTTACCCTTCTCTTTTACACTCTTTAACCCGCCTTCGCGTTTACGCCGAGAGTCCGAGACCAGCTTGCTACCGACTTGATTTACTCTCTTGCTCGCCCTGAGAGTAGCAAACTCCTCTCGGACGTTGTTAGAGAAGCTCCTGTGTTTCTTCTCTTGCGCCCTGCTCCACGCTTTTTTCCCGTCCCCTTTACATTTTTAACGAGATCGATGCCACAGAAACTGACTCGGTGCCTTCGACTTCGTAACGAACAGGGGGCTATAGGGTGGACTGCATATGGGACATTTTCTCATTATTTGGTAGTCTTTCGAGATGAATTCAACTGAAAAGCAATGGCTGTTAATAACGAGACACCCTATATGTATATAAATTAGCGTCACGTAGACACGATATTAATGTCAGCTGGTACAGGATAATTATATTGTCTATTCTTCCGGCGGGCAGCGAGCGACGTCGGTGTTAGTTTTCCCCGATAAGATAAGCTGAAGTTGGAGTGCATAGAAGCGGAGGATTTTAATTAACGCGCGTTGCATATTCTACATATATTGCGAGGATATTTAGACCGGCCAGAGAGTATAATGGCACCCGCTTGAGAAATTAATTGGCTCCGCGATATAATGTAACGACAAATCTCGCACGCTGTAATTCCGCCAGCAGGACGGAGTCATGTGTGGTGAATTATCAAGGCGCGACGCACTTTTCCGGAATGTATGCTCCTTTTTCGCTTCGATCTTCGTGTCGCTTCGTTACGTAGCCGTTGCAACAACTTTGCAAAAGCAAAACTTCCTATTTGGTTTCACCGTGTTATTAAAGGTACAACGTTACAAGTTTGGACGTCGTCAACTCTAATTAGAACCTTAGGCTTTTTTATTTTCGCAGTCATGCTTTCGCGAAGGTCGGTAGTCACGGTCCGTCGACATTTCGAGATAACTTTCATTTCATTATTTAATCTTGAAACGATTCTGAAAGTCATAGGACTGTGAATTGCGTCTGTTAAGTTCAATTTCGAACGATCCAACAATTCTGCGGCCTCGAAGAGCTCGTGATATGGCGAACTACGAATGCAAATTTCGTTCAATAAATTGGCGGTGACCAGTTGTAGTTTGTGCAGAGTAATGGCGTACAAGAGGCATGTGTCGACATTGGATCGCGGATCGAGAAACTTATAAATTTTCCGCGACGAGCGCGCCATTAACAAGGGCCCTTAATGAATTTCTCAGCGGGCAACCCGGGGGACCAGAGGTCCTTTGAACTCGCTCGCGAAGGTCTCATATCGACGTTCTGATTTACGCCCGGTGATCTCTGAACTTCGAATGACGCACAGAATAAAATCTTCCTCGTCTCTCCACCACCCTCTTTCTGCTCTTCCTTTCTCTTCACGTGCCTCTTTTTATACCCATAAATAATCCGAGCAAATTTATAATGACAATTACCATAAAAATTGTCACACAATAAAATATTCGAAGAAATTTACGACATGGCGTTGGTGCGCTCGAGCCCCGAATAGGGTTTTCTGAAGGCCCCGAGGAAGGAACGGAAAAGGGAGGCTACAGGCTCGATCTTCTCCACCGTCGCCTGCCCCTAGCTCTCTTCTGCTCTCGTCTACCTCCTTCAACCCTCTTTAACCCACGTCGACCACTCATCACAACTTTACAACCAATTATTTTACACGTTGCTTCACTATATCCGTATCTCATTCGTAGACGCTTATTCGCTTGTAGGCGAGCATATTCTTTGCTTATCGGTAATGACATATCGTTCAGCGACAGATCTGGCAATTGTAACTATGATATTTTCCTGGCTTTAGCTGCTTTCTTCTACTTTTGTATTCCCCGTAGATTTAGATTGGAATTCCATGCTAATCAAATATTCTCATACATATTTTTGTATCGTTCCTTAATTTTCTTATAGTTACAGGAGTCTGCGTAAACATCTTTGACCCATTAGGATCGAGACTCCAATTTCGGAGCTATATGTATTCTCTCGCGTCGTGGAGGCACTTAAACGAGAATTAAATGGTTTAGTCCCGGTAAGGTTCTGGCTGCGTGCTATGTCCAGTATCGTAGCGATTTTACGAGCCGCTGAAATTGATCGTCAGCATCGTCCAGCGGATTATTAGAATCTGTAAACAGGCCATGATCCCCTTGCTATCCTTTACACTGTGATTCGTGCTAGTCACATATTCGAAAGCCTGTAATTGGAGGTGCTACTTGTAAGCAGAGAATATGATGGATGCATTTGCAGATATCTACTGGGTGATAGTTTTACATAGATTTTATGAATGAAACATATAACATTCAATCATACTTGTCTGAAAAATGTCGGTGCCTTATAATAAAAATATATTTGAAAATCGTAATACTAATAATTATTTAATTTTTTGCATATTGAAAAGTTTTGTATCGACGTGCGGCAGATTCCAGTGAAATTACAATCGCAAATTACGAGATTGAACAAAATGAAACACGTATTGCGGCATGTAACCGTCGTCTCGAATAATAGGGGCGGATCCATGTACCAAATAATAATAAACGAAACAGAAATAATGTTTTCAATTTTTATCATCGAATCGGTGAACGTCGATGGAAAATGCGGCGGGGCTTGGCTTGGCGGCCACCCCGCCGACGCATCGAGTAATTTCAAAAAATACGGGAAAAAGTGGAATGTAAATTTCCGGGATGCGCTTTGCATGAAATGAGCCGCCTCATAAATATTGGAATTTTATTCAGTAGGTACATTTCGGGAACCGGACGGTCCGACGCTCGTTATAGATCGCCTCTTTCACAAGATTACCCGACATCTGTTGTATTTCGTATTTTTTTTCTTATGTAAAAGTTTATCGACCGTTTAGACGGGTCCAGTACCTAATTAATTCTACTTGATATTGTAGAGTTCATTAGATGTGGAACAAAACGAATCGAAGATTATATTTACCGCACTTCGTTTCATTCGTTCTCGTACATTCTATTGTGCATTGAGCGGTAAAAGGTGCACGATCGAAGATGGGGGCAAAATAACATCGGATAACGGTACGCGATACGATCGTGATAAGTAACCACGCTAGAGCTGACAGAGACATAATTGAACGCAATTTTTTCGGGCTCCAAGATTGCACGTAGACCCGGTCCGCTCGGCGATCAATCAGTGAGATGACTTGGCATTTTCGATTTTAATTAGAATGCTTCCGGGCTGTATCGTCCCAATCCATAAATAATGCTCGGCTTTTTATCCTTCGTTTGACTACCGCAATCAAATTCTGGTAAACTCGGTGACAGTCCTCCTTTGAAATAATCAATATCGCAAATTCAATTTCCTCCGTTTTTCATTGCAATCTTTTCTACTCGAAATCGAAATTGAAAGATTTCGATTTGAGAAATGTACAAGTACTGTTAGATTCGCGTAACTTAGTTAACACCTGCGATCGGCAAGGTAATAAAACTCCAGAATCATCCACGGCGAGTAGAAATCGACACTAAAATCGAGCAATAGACCTCTACGACACGATGGTTGTGTCGGTAGAAGGACGTGATCACAGCAACATACTAGTAGGGAGGTTACGCAGTATTGCTAGCGTGTAAAGGTGGAACGTTCCACGTCTTGAGATGCGCATACATTACGGACACGCGATCCCTCGCCTGTACAGTACAGGCCTGTACTGAAAATTACAATTTAAATGGCCTCCGTCCGTTCCCTTATACCCGCTTATCTCCTTGTTTTCATCTAAACATCTCATTTTTATGCGCCATTCAAATTCCGCGTCCCTTCTTTCGACCGGCACCTCGTCCCTCGGTCACGCAATACACGTCGTTGTCACTTTGCGAACTTTTTCGTGCTTCTTCGTTTTCCCCTTTTTTCCAGACTTCGCTTTGGGAAAAGTCACTTTCGGAACTGTTCAAAGTAAACACAAATATGTACTCTATCTTATCATTTTTTTTCTACGATTTCATTATTTGTATCAACATATACTAGGTACAGGACTGCTATAATCATAAGCCATCCTTCAATTTTTTCTCCTCTACAATGAGAAGAAGGTTTACGACTATACACGAAACGAACCGCGATTTTGCCTCGCATTTCTTCTGTCTTCTGTGATCCGAGGGAGAAACGTTGGCGTGCTCGTTAGAGTAATTACCAGCGAATAGATTCTCGCTGGGATTAATCGTGCGTTTATCGATCGATTCTCGCGGAACGCGTGCTCGCTACAGAGAGGATACCAGGCCGCTTTCTTTTGGACAGGTTCGCTCGTTTCAGGTCGAAACGTGCCTAACGAAACGCTGACTGATTCAACCGGCAATAATGGATTTCACAAACGCAGTGAGGATGATTAATCGGGCCGTAGTTTCGATTTATTGTTACCTTCGACCGTGAGAATTCAACTTCTAACGCTGTGTGAATTCCACAGGAATCTAACTTAATTATTAGCTTCATTCAGCAACGACATTGTAGCTCAATATTATTTCCAGTTTAAGCAACTTGTGGCGATTAAATACGCGATGTGTGTATTTTCCGTCCACTTCATGTGGACATTTATCGCTGAAAGGAGAATGTTCCGAGTGAATCTCTTTGGATAGACTTCACACGATTGGCGAACCGTTCGTTAAGTCAGTTTTTCCGGTGAAATGTAAAATAAAAAATATTATTATTTTTAGTGGTGGGCCAGAGAGACTTAAAAGTTTGGAAATTCGGCTGATTTGTGGTGCACGACAGCAACGCGATTGAAAATTAAACGTAATCGGATCGAAAATCGTCAGCTTAACAAGCGTGGTCGGCCGACGAGAAGTGGACACATCACGGCCGTGTTGTTCCGCGTAATTGATTTCATACAATTCTCGATTGTCCCTGGGCACGACGTTTCGTCGGGACAGGAACCAGCAGTCAGGACGAAACTTTCGGGATTGTTTTGAAACGAAAGTAAATTTAATTCACTGGTTAATTATCGCCTGCGCAAACTTCCGAATTAAACTTCTAATTGGCTTTCGCTTGATTCGAAGAAATTGTAGTAAGCTTCGTTACCTGGCTGCGACCGAGACTTTCCGCGTAATCCCGTGTGCAGTCGTGTAGTCGTGCAGCTGCACGCCTACCTGTAACCTGTGCAAGCTGCGTGCAACCGTTAATGGGATCAACTTTGATATTGTACGAGTAGATGTATGTGAGATTAAATTTCGAAACTATGAAAGGAACGGTTGCCCGATGTCGCAACAGTGTTGGGGGCATCCTCCTTGACGTTCAGGGTTCGAAGATCGGTTGTTTTTGGTTATAGTCGAAGCATAAAACCGTGCGCCACTGGCAATCTTCTCTCTTCTGGTAATTAACCGCTTCCTTAAACCGAACCGTATCGCCTCTTATCTGTCCCGCCGCATCTACCCCGTAGCTGCACGCACGCACATACGGCCACACACGCGCACGCGCTCTCACACTCATCTAGAATAGCGTTGCGCTCCCGAAACAAAGAATTCTTTTCCCAGAGCCCGAGCCTCGTGAATTTACGCTTTCGTGAAACACGCGTTTCGTGGCTGGTAAGTGCAAATGGGCCACGAAGTTGAAATTGCTCGATTGCTAGCACACGAAGGTTTCCCGGAAAACAGAGAGCTGTGTGCCAGTAACTGACTTTGAACGAGTCCTTCCTTTTCCTTTCCCGTGGGAAAACTACATTTTTACATGAACTGTAAATAAATGCAAATCTGATAACCGTGATCGTGTGGCGGACGCGACCTGTTTCGTGGATTTCTTGGCACGCTGAGTACTACGAATACAATTAGACTTATTCTTATTTTGTGATACATACCATTAAAGTTGAAGTCATAGATAGAGGCCATACTTCAGCTCGTGGCACGTCTAGATTTCCATTTCTTCGCGAATATAACCGGCCTCGCCTTATATGTGTGTAGGTACATTACAGTATCTCGTTATACGTATAGCTTCTCTCAATAGTTCATTTTCAACGTCTCATAAATTTACAAGTATAAATTTACAATTTGAATACAGACCGGGAGGGAAGACCGTTTCTTGCTGTCCTCACGCACATTCAGCAGGAAATTAGAATCAGAGGCTTCTCTATTTCTTGACAATGCTTTGCAAATTTGTATCTTCTCGGTGGAATGTTCAGAATTAAAACGTTAAATCGTGACGCTTCATTGCGCCATGCTTCCGCCAGTAGGGGAAAGACTTTTTATCAATTTCTGTTTAAACGGGTCTCGTTCAGGATTCTGTTTCTTCTTTCGTGGGAAGTCCATCCACTTTCCACCAAAGCTACAATTTATGTCTGAGTGTAGCAGGTGTTCGCATATTAATTGCTACAGTATTCCATGCGCCAGAGATTATTAATATCATTTGGCTGAACAACGAATTACAAGTAGGGTGATGACAACGACAAGTATTCGGTAATAAGTATGGAATTAGGGAAATTTGTGGAATTACGTAGCCAGGTGAATGAACGAGCAGACTGTAGAAATTCGAGGAAATTAGCATGAGAAATTTTGGGACGACAGCCTGCTACGACTTTGGCTTAACAGTCGTAAATGTGGCGTAGGTTGGAAATGTCAGGCCTGCTATTTTAATCGATACCACGGTTATTAAATATACTTTCGTCACGCCATTAGCGGATTAATGCGTGCATTACTTCTGATTATCTATACCAATCCGGTTAAAACGGCAAGGGGTAATAGTCGGCGGTCATTTCGTCGGTTTAATCGATTATTCTGTTTGTGCCTAGGTCGCTGGAAAATTATGCCGTCTGTTCCTGTTGTTTTATCACTTGATCATTTTTATGACCGGTAGATATTATTACCTAGCGGCAACACGTTCTCTTCAATAATGAAAATGTGAGCACCTGTAGCAAAATTTTGTGAGGTTATTATAGAAATAAAGCAACGGTATGTCGAGCTTTTTTCGCAAATTCTGCGACGAATTTTCAACGTATTTCAGTCGTGTATAGAAACCGGGAACAGGCAAATATTAACTTCTCTGGCTACTTTTCATTGTGGTCCCGTTGTTTCTCCGAAATCTTTCACGAGAACCTAGCAGAAACTTGAGGGCTCCTATTTCTCTCTCTCCCCCCCCCCCCCCCTCTCTCAACTTCTCAATATACACATAAAAAAAGCGCGAACGAGGTGAACTTACAAAAGGCCAATTACATAGCTGCTTGAAAAGCAAAACCCTGAAAAATTTGTGATTATTTAATGTATCGTGAGTGGAAAAAAAATAAAAGGAGAGTTGAGAGAAGAAAAAGGAAACGCGAACGGTGAGGGAGCGGAGCCCATTAACTGGCGGCACAATTTTAAAGTCATTTGGTACAGTTAAAAGACCGGCCAAAGAACTCATTACCGGAAAATGAATGGCCGTTGAAATTTTCATTGTCTTCGAGACTTGTTTCGAAATGTGCAATTCGCGCGAGTCCAAGCGAAATAGGGAGAAAGAAAAAGGGTTGGAAAACTGGAGAGGGAGAAAGAACGCAGACAGCGAAAGAGAATTTGGAGCGATTTGCCTGTGAAGAAATGCTGCTCGCGAAGGATACTCCAATCACTTGAATACCATAGCGATTCGTTCGCTTTATTTACCTCAACCTTTTACAAGCTGCATCGGTAAATAATTCCCGCTAACTAAATTACGATTTCTAAAAGATTTTTCGTCCAAACTAATCGTTATTTAATTCGAAGTAAGAATCGTTGGTTGTTGTAGGGGAAGAGGGATTTCAAAATTGAAATTTAAAATCGCGATGGGAGTACTCGACCACTATCTTATATAAGGTGGATACAGATAGATCGATGCTCCTTGTTCGTAAAACAGACGCAGAGGTTTGCTTTGTGCTGACGTCACAGGACACGTCGCTCTTGGTATCTAGGAGAACGACCGGAAGTCGTGAAATGGGATTACCTGTCTCCACATATGCGACTGTTCGAAGGTGATAATTGAATAGATAACCACGTCGTTCCCTTCATCGTCTCCCTTGATTTTCCTTCATTCAACGACAACTCTTCACTGCTGTACTTTCTGCCCTCTGCCGCTCTGGAAGAAGTAGCGGAAAAATCTTGTTAGCCCTCGCGCAAATTCCTACGAGTCTAGCGTATACAGCCCAGTCTAAACCACGCAATTGAATATAAGGAGCAGAAAAACATATTCCGTGTTTGTCTAATTGAATCGTATGGCATTTAACTTTAGCTCTGGAACTGTAGCATCTAGAAATCTGTTGATATTCCACTTTCCCATTTTCGATCCGATTCTATCGAGAAGTTTGACATCCTGATCTCTACTCGTATGTCCATGCACTTTCCGGTTTTTGGCGCGCCATTCATTACCGTCCTTTGGGAACATCGACACGAGGGTGGAGTGAAGAGTGCCGCGCCGCGTCGCGTCGCGCCGCGCCGATCCCAACGGAGCGTTTTCCTTTCTCCGCATCGTGACGCGTCAGTCGGTGGAATCCGATTAACGAGGACGAGTTAACACGCGTTTCCGAGCCTCTAGAGTCCGTCCCGTTTCTGTCATAGCCGATCTCTGCGGAGGTTCCTCGGGACCGCCAAGTTACGGAAAAGTTGCGTGTGCGTAGGAGGGCCGCTACATCTGTCTCTGGGCCGTGACACGGTAGGGCGCATAGACGCGACCGCGAGACGTGTAAGTACGTAGCTGAATATTTCTTGCAACGCGGGAACCTCCTTTTGATCTCTTTTTAGCCGTCGAGTGCAATCGAGGTCCCCGTTCCCGTGGGCTTTAAGCACCACCGGAGCCTCAAGAGGGAAACGGGGGTAGAGCAAAGAGATGGAAGGGGACGCGGTACGTTTTGCATGTGTTTCGACTAATTAACATACGTGAAAATCCTCTTAATTGGGTGATTAAACGCCAGCGGAGACACTCTAATGGGAAACGGGCCACCCTTGCCTCCCCGCCTCTTCTCATCACGACTAGGCTTCCCTTTCGACGATCCATCGCTTTTATTTTTGATCCTTATGGCATCGTTAGTTCTGAGATCAACATAGTATTTGACGTTCCAAAAGAAGAGCCACTCTCCTCTATATTTCCAGCCTAAGAAATTATCTACGTACAACGAAATTCCGAAAAATAATGAAGTACTTTACTGTTTTATAATTTCCTTCGCCTTCTTAAAGTCTAAACTTAAACCTATCAAGCCAAAGGCATGAATGAAAGACAAGTAATAAGAATCAGAAATATTAATTGGATTCCATTGAATCCAAACGTAAACGGTAATACGTAGAGAAAGCGTAATAGTAGCGATCGCGGTACAAACAAAAGGGGGGTAAGAGCAGAGGGAGGGAGTGAGGAGACAGTGCACATGTAAAATAAGGGGAACGGAAGAAATAAATTGAAAAATTGAACAAAAACTCAGCGGTCATCCATGATGACCACTGGTCAGGGGAGTCCAAGGATCCAGGGGTCAAGGTCCCAGAAGTCCCATCAGGATCCCCAGGGAGGTCCGCACCCGCCGGAGGACCCGCGGCGAGTGAGAGACTCGTGCTCCTGCAGGGGTATTTATACTTACTCGAGGAAGATGACGAATCAATCAGAGAAATTCTTCGGTTGGTAATTTCAAGACTGATTTAACAAACAATATTTAGCGAGAAAGAGATATTTTCCATAAAATAATCATCTCGGCAACACTTTCTGGTACACGTATTGTTAATAACAATTGCACACATGTACAGTTTTGCAAATTAATAACATTTACAATTGTTAGTTAACGAATGTGAAAATTATTAGCTTTTCTGTTCGATTATTCTCGCAATTCTGGGAAATTTCTGGTAATTAACAGTTACTAATACAAACTTCCTTCGAACCAAATTGTTTTAGCGTGGATGGACTCATTCGCGTGCTCGCGAATTTGACTTTTTCTTTTATTCGACTCAGATGATTTCTTATTGGGATAGAATAACTGAGGAGATACCTGGCGACTTCCACGCAGCTTACGCGCGATTCGATTTGAACGGATTCGACAGAATCCTTAGGCGGAGATGAGCGTGTTTAGCGCAAGTATAATGAACTATTTGCGTAGCTCAGTTTACTTGGCTCGCAAGGCGGAGTAATTAGGGAAGTTGAAGAGACTTTTGATGGGACTTTGGCTATCCGAAGTATTTACGAAACAAAGACAAATGGAAATTATGATTTCTTGTTCCATGAGACGTCGCGAACTGTAGGAAAACGAAAAGAAAGGGAGAGTAAGAGCGACGCGGGCGACGCGGGCGACGCGGGCGACTTTCCCGACGATTTTGTCCCGAAATAAAATATTTACGGCGTCTTCGTTAGTTGCCACTTTCGAGAGTTTCCAACAGTTTTTACAGGGAACATTTAATTAAACCGGTTTTGTTTACCAGTTTACTTTACAGCCGGCTCCCGCGTTACAACAGCCCAGCGCGCGCCCACGCTTCTGCCAGCAACGCTGTATGTGTGTGTGTGTGTTCCTTTGTTAATTGCTTTCTCGTTTTAATTTTCTTACTTCTGTTAATTATCGCCGCCTCCTCGGTTGCTGCGCGCGATTTCGCTTCGAGCGGTTCGCGCGCCAGTCAATTTTCGATTCCGCGATTTCGAAGCGAGATTAATCGGGGACGCTCAAGTATTTCCTGCAATAATGAGAGGAAGTTTTGTTCCGCTTTTTAATTTCCGGAACTTTTTCCACGACCCCGATTCCCTGGCGAACTGTAATTACGACGGTATAAAATTGGTGCTTCATAATAGGGTTCGATAATATTTTCAAAAATGAATTTTATGAAGATTCAACTCAACCTGAAGGTATTATGCATTTCAATCATTCATATTTACATACTTTTCTTTCTAACTACTTTCTTTTATCTTACACGTTTTCAGTATTTCTGAAGAATTAGTTTATTTTCAACTCGATAGAAGAATTACATATGCAAATGTCTTTTTAGAAATTTAAAAGGAAAAACAGAAAGCAAATACGATTGCGATCCTCCGCAAGATCGAATAAAGTGATTCACCGTTCAATCGAGTTAACACAGGCGAAAGTTCTCGCAATCTTCTCTAAACAAAACTCATAGTAGAGAATTCGATCCGTAATCGAAGCTCCAGCGTTCTTTCAAGCTAGCTCCATTCTTGTTCAGATTCCTCGCTCGCGTCTTTGAGCTCCTCTATTCCCTATAATTTCAACTGTTGACTCTCGTACGACATGTGTGTCGTTCCGAAGTATTCCCTGCAATTGAGGGGACATCTTGTCTGTAATTCGAGTTCTAAAGTAGTCGAGCCCGTAATTCGTAATAAGTAGTTTCTTCTAACTGGCATGGTTTTCCAAAATTTAGCGAAACATTTTCAAAAATACTTTGCATTACTCATGCTGTGCACTGCAGCAGGAAAAAGGCCGCAACGAAATCCACCCTCACCGGATAGAATAATTCGTTTCAATTTGTAATTACAAACGTATTGGAAGGGGAAACGTTCAATTAAACAGTCTGAATTCGTTCGAATGAAAAATCAAAGCCTTTTTTCAAATACCACCATCCACGATACGGCAGCGTAATTGGTAATACGATATGTTTGTTGTTTCGTTAATACTGCCCATAGTATAATTATGAATAAAGAGTTTTTCAGTCGCTCTGCCTTTGAATGGTTCCGATATCAGCTTCGTCTAATTAAATCATAATTAATATCTTTCCCGCGCGACGTTCTGACCCAATACCGTATCAATTTAGCGCATCAAAGCCCGCCCCCTTTTTTCATTTTAATTTGCGTGCATTCCACGCCATCCTCGACCTTCCTCGACCGTGTTCGTTTCGTGGTAACAGCTGCATCGTGCTCTCAATTAAACCAGGCTAAATACACACCGTGTTTCGAGAAAGTACCCAAGAGTGACCGAGGAAACATATCATGCTACGATATCCTCTTTCCTGAGCTCTGAAGAAAAGAAGAAAAACATTTGAAATGATGATGTTGAAAGAATACCCTTGTCTCTGTTCGTTGGGCGTCTCGAACTGTCTCGATGGGCAAGGGGAACGGTCGTCGATTTTCCGTATCATCGCGATCATCTTTATCATTATCGGCGTATGTTGTATCGGTCTTTTCGAGGTCTGCTCGGCTTTTCTTGCCAGGATGCTCAGACTACTCGTGCGTCCGTATATTTGACCACTTGTTAAATCGGCCTTCGTCCCTTGTCGGAGAATCGTATCGCGTTCGTGGCCCGAGGTCCTGCGGTAATAACTGGACGCCATTATAAAATCTCCTGAGGGAAACCAGCTAAGGGTACCTTTCCCTCCCCCTCCCCTTCCCCCACCCTCTCCCTCTATCCTGCTCCACACTCCCAGGTTTCGCTCTTTCTTTCTTTTCTCGCTGCTTTCTCTAGACGCGGCGGTCTCTTCCTCCTCTTCGGCAACGTCGTTCCTCCCCAGTCTCCTCCTTCGATTTCTTTCTCTCTGGTTCGCTAGCTGGCCTCTTGGTCCTATACTCGTCCATCCCCGGTCGTTACTGCCAGGATACGGATTTTCTCCGTTGACCGACGATATTTCTTTGCCGCGATTCGACTCTCGTTCTGCTCGCCGTACGTGCACGCCCGCCTCGTTCGACCTTACGATATTCCTCAATTCCCTTCCTCCGCGTTTCCTTGCTCTCGTTTTTTCCTCCCCCAACCGCCATGCTTCGCAACCCTTTTTGCCGGGAAGGCCGGAAGAGCGACAGAATTTCGCGTGACGAAAAAAACGGGAAGCTCTGTATGAACGGGTGCGGGAGAGAGCGGAGAGAGCGGAGAGAGCGGAGGAACTGGAGGGAGGAGCGAGTAGGGGGATGCGATTCCGCCCAATTTATAGCGAACCAGATTAAGCGGTAATCCCCTGGTACGATGCGCGTGCGGTGCCGCGTAATAATGATTCGAGTGAAAATATAACAAATATAGCCGGCCGTGGCGAAAATGTCTAAATTAGAGTGGACTCGGCTGATCCGCGAACGAGTCGATCAGCGCGGGGGTTTCAGCCAAATCGAACGGATTTTCCCATATCTGGTCACTCGCGTAATTGTATTCCCGATTTACGCACCCCAGGATCTTCGAGCGTAGCGTTTTAATAAGGATTCGATGGGGCATGGGCTTTTCCGTTTCTCTGCTCTCGAGGTATAAGTACCTACTTGGGACAGAACGAGATACATAGTTCTTCAATTTCCACGGTATTAATAAATTAGCCGCTGATGGAGGAACACCGTGCGCAGTGTATTTGGAAGAGTCTGCATCCAGTGTCGGTGGACGCGAGGTTCCGTCACGTCGCTCGCAGCTTGCAAAATTGATCGAGCTTATTTATTTAATAAAGAGGATTACGCGATACGCTGACATGAAAAAAAGGAAGATTAAAAAAGGATTATGCAATGACGCGAATGTAAAATCGACGGGAAATTCGTCGAGGGATTAAGTTCCAGATTTGTCACACCATTTTTTACGTCCCATTAAACGGAAGCAGTTGCAACGAATAGGGGCAGCCAATTAGCCTCTTCCATTGGGACGAGCAATTGCTACCATTATTTACTGCACAATAATCGTGTTTATCGCGTGCCATTACATCGTTATCGAGCTTCTATTGGGCTAGCTGGTTCGTCCTCTCCAACAAAATTCTTCTTCCGACCAATAGGCGCGTTTAGACGCGTCGCTTCAACCTCGCCAGGCATAAAGAAGTTAATTATCGCGACGTTTAATTATGTATTTATTTTTAGACTCCTTTGTCGAGCCACGAGTTCTTTACCGAGAAAAGAGTTACGCCGATTCTCGGTAACCCTTCCCCCATCCTCCATTGCTAGCTGACTGCTAATGAATTTTCACCTTTTTTCGCCTTATTTGCTCATTAGTGCCTTACCCTCGCCTCGTTCTTCTTCTCCCTTCCACTTGCTGTGCTTCTCCAAAGTTGCGCGCCTCCACCTTTCCGTCTTTCCTCTCTCCTCCCTCTTAATCCCGCACACAAGGAACTCTTTTCTGCGTTCACAGACGGGAATTGATCTCATACATGCGCGGTACGCATGCCACTTTTACGGGGACTCGAGAATTTAACGATACGTCGCGTCGCTTTGTTTCGACGCGAACTAGCTTCCATAAGATGCGTTCCGTAAGATCCGTAGATGCGTACAGAATACAAGTGGGAAGAAGAAGGAGTTGCACTGCCCTTATCGACAGATTTTCTCTATAAACTGCTTACTTCGTCCAACACTCTTCCTAATTTAGGATCATCGGAGTTCGAGATCCCCTTGTCAGACAACCTCTATTGGCGAGAAAGAAGAAGGGGGAAAAGTGATCACGCTCGTTTCTCGTAACGCAACGACCTCGTTAAACGACCGATTGCCAAGTGTGCGACTCGAAGATGCGTTTTTAATGATTCTCGAAAGTCGTTGGTGTCACGAGTGTCCCGCGTCGCGTGCCCCCTCGGCTGCATGAGTCGCGGGATGTCGCTTAACGAGGGAGTTGCGTAGTAGCGGTACGATCGTCCGTGAAAAGGGGCGCAGAGGAGAGGGACGGACACACGGAGGCTTTGCAGAGGGTACGACATTATTAACAGTCTCTCGTTATTTATTCCTCGTTAATCCCATGCATTTATTACGCGCTCCGTACTCTGCTTTCTCTCTAAGTATTCGAACCCCGCGCCGCCCCGCGCCGTTACCCGGCTGCCCCCTCGCCCTCTTCCTTTCCTCGCTGTTTGAACCTTCCCGCGGTGGCGTCGAGGAAGCATAATTACTCGGCCGTTAAGATACGCTCTCTCGCATGACCCACACGTAAGCTCGGACCTGTAATGAACGGTTAGGAACAACGACTTCTAATGGCCGAATGAAAGCAGAGGGAGAAGGAGAAAGGGGGAGGAAGAGAGAGAGGCGGCGCAGCGGTTCTAGCTTAAAGGTAATTTATTATCGATCGCGTTTGTAATCGCGTGTTACCTTCGCAATGCACCGTCTCCCTTTCGCCGCGATCTCCCTTTGTCTTTCTCTGTCGTGCGCGCGAGCTGACCCCTCCAGGCATACGCGATGAACACGCTTAATTAGTGTGTTTAATTAATAATTCCAACGGCGGAGGCCACTCCTCTATGCGGAGATGCGTGAAAACGCCCGTTATGCCCGCCTCAATTCCTCGGTCTACGACGCGGACCTTTGTCAGAGAATTCGCGGGAACTCTTCAATCTCTCGAAGGCTTCTCTTTCGGTTTGACAATCGTTTCTTCCCTGTGAGTTTGGTGGACTGGGCTAGAGCAGGTACTCGTCCTCTACAATATTTGCAACTAAGGAGCCTGAAGAGTATTCGGTACTGTGAAATCGCGTCGCGAATCGCTGCGCGAACGTAAATACCTAACGTAATAATCCTCTTAGAGGCTAGTGCTCGGTGGTTGCATCATAGTTCACGTTCTGCGGGCCGTGTTCGGTGGCATCGCTTCCTTCTCAGCCCATATCCTCGGGTCGTTCGCTGCGCGAAGGAGGAAGGGAGAATGTAAATGGTGAATTGTGGCTCGATAGGCCACGCGGCTACTTCTGCTACGGCAAACAAAGTCTTTGTTTCGAGAAGACAGCGCGGCTGGAATTCTGCCACAGAACATTAACCAAGCAGCCAGCATAACAGAGAACGTCGTAATGTTCCGGCGCGCGGGGCTAGGTGCATAATGTGACGTAACGTAATATAATGCGACGTGGAAGGGTGAGACCGTGGCATTCGGGTTGTTGCATGGAGCACACGGAGTAGACCAAAAGCAGAAACCACGTGGAAAGACGGTACTCGAGGGGACCGACACGCGGGGATCATACGCTTCGCGAGCAATTCCATGGGTTAGAGGTCAAAGGGATTTGCGCTGGTTGAAACAGTCGGCGTATGGTTTTCTCTTTTACTTTCTCTCTCTCTCTCTCTCTCTCTCTCTCTCTCTGCCTCTCCAATCTACGCGATTCAAGTTAGAAAACACCCTGCTTTTTTTTCGTTTAAACGAGACGGAACAGAGCGCGCGATGTTTTGCGCAAAAATTTTGGAAGCGATGTTTGTTTTACAAACGTTCCGGCAGAAGATTAATACCCTGTAGAGCAGTGATGGGTTCATTAGTCCGCTGTCGCTTCGCGAAAATTGTAATATTTACCACAGGAAGGGTTGCAGCTCCTGAGTGGAATAAAGTGCAATAGAAATCACTTTTCATTCAATTACGAGATGTAACGAAAAGTTGAGGCCGATAATTCTGTTACGATGGAATCGCACGGGGTCTACCTGCGAAAAGGAATGACAGATATATAGAAGTCCGTATGTCTATACAGGGGCTACGAGATTCGAAGGGGTGGATGTGGGAGGAAGGAATGGGGTGCAATCCATATATGCAGATCTGAGATTCGCAGAGCGGCGGGTTCGATATCCGGGCCGAAGTTATTATCACATATATTAGACAACTGACCCGGCCACCCCTTGCTGCCACCCCTTGCTGCCACCTTTCTCGTATCACTGTACGTCTGTGGCGTGCGCCCGAGACTCGCCCACACCCCTCAGCGGTTCTCCCGCCTGCGGCAGATACAATATCGTGCCGGCTCAACCGCGGCCGCGGTTATGGTAAGAACCCTTTATTGTTTTATATTGTTTCCAGGCTGCCTTTATTATATGGCTGGGCCGGCCCTCTCTCCGCAGCCGGGAGAATCGAAATAAAATTGCCGCGAACGCGCGCGCCGCGCCGTTATTATACCGTGGGATTACGGGGGATGCGCGAGGGGGCGCGGTTCCATGGATATCTGGGGCAAGGAACGCGTTTCTTCACTCCCCCTTCCAACCTCTAGAATGGTAATACGCGTCGAGTGGAAGGATTCAAAGGGGAGAAGGTGATTCGAAAGGGAACGAGATTATGACGCGTTTGCTTTCGCTGGTGACTAGGTGTTTATCGATCCTTATTGGATGTCGCTGTATATCGCGTTCAATTTCAATCTGACGAGTTTTAGTAATTGTACGCGTAGCAGTTAACAATCGAAGCTTTAGCAGCGTTTTAACCGAAGCGTTTCTTTTCTTCAGAGCGTTCAATGCGGCCGAATTTTGTAATTTGCTTGTTTCAGCCTATGCGTATATATAGATATCGATCTTTTGTATGTCAAGTACCTAACTATTATATATGCTAATCGAATAAATTTGATTTATTTTTAGCTCTAAAACACCCTGTACTTACTAATGCGACTCGACATTGCGAGAGAGAGAGGAAGAGAGTGAAAGCAGAAACGATAAAGATACGTGCCAACGAGAAATTGACGATAAACGCGTGACGTTGATTGTTTGCTCGATGTAGCGCCATAACGTAACGTAAACTCGTAAAGTGGTTCCTCGAAAAATGACAATGATTATCGAACATTTTAATTACAATATTTACAGACCTATCAACGGGACAAAGCTGTTTGTTCGCCGTACGCTTGTTCGGGCAAATGGATGATTACGCGTCGATTATCACTCGGCCGATGGTACGGTGGTTGAAACGACACGAACGTTCGACGTGCTCGTGCTGTGAAACTACGCGCTGGTTAATCGAATAAGTAATGTTAGGTAACCAACCGTTTGCTATGATTAAATCGCTTAAAGATGTATTCTACGTTGCGTGAGACGTTTATTCAAACGTATTGTATTAGTATAGCGCTATATTCCCGAAGATTCCTGCAGGATATGTCGATCGATTGCTATCCCGATGATCGACAATCGACACGTTCAGGCGTCCTCCGCTCGCAACCGCAACGCAGAATCGAACCCAGCCGCGAAAATCGCACGCACACCTCATGTTTACCTTGTGGTTTCAATCGTAGCTTATTTAAATATAAATTACCCGTACTCGCGTTCGCTCGACTAGCGAGCAGTGCCGATTATCGCCTGTGATCTGTTAGGCGTAGTCGAGTTCACTATCGAATCATAATTGCAGTGAAATGAAATCGGCAGGTTCGAACGATTGCCACGCAGATCGATAGATCCTTCTTTCGGCTGAGCACCACTGTTTGGATCCTTTGTGCTCTCGGATAACGATCATTATGCGATCGTAATGGCGCGAGATTGTCGGTCTACTCGGTCCAGTCGTGTAAAGGCACCACACCCGACCCATATACGTGTGTTACCCACCTTCATCGCAGCGATGTATCAATTTCTCAGAAGACACGATCACCGGACATAATAATCTGTAGGGTACGTCGATCGATATCGTTGCTCGACGTTCGCTCATCGCACCTGAATATTGCACGGTGACGTGGCGGAAAGGTGAGCATTGTCGGTCACCAACCGCGCGATTTCTTTCACAGATACCTTTACGTATCTCCATATCGTCGTCATTGCGAATTTCACTTATTTCTAGGAAATCTGAAACTATAGTGTTTCATCATCGGTTAATTCTCGAAGAACAAAGGAATGGTCTTAAAAACTGGTAGTAAAACGAAAGAAAAAGAAGGGACAGTGACGAGTACTTAGACACACTGTAGGCGTAAACGCTATTTCGCGGAGTGTTGTGCTTTGACGCGATGACGAATCGCCATGCTTTTCTTCGCGACTGACCGGTAAGAAGCAAAAGTTTCTCGAGGCGCGACCTCGATTAAGGCCGCAACTCGCTCCTTTCGCGCGAGCAATCTTCTCGAGGTCAGACCCGATGTCCATCGAGGGAATACGGCTAGTTAATTCGCGATGCCAGGGCATCACGGGTCCCCCACGTGACACGCCGTACAATGCCTCTAAATGTGACTCAAGCGTGGCGGTCGCTGTCCGAGGCCCCATGGCAAAAAGTTAATTCATTTTCAGCGTTTTTACCCTGATACCGGAATAGTAGTTCCCAGGGGTTCTCATTTACCTCTTGCACTTTATCTCCTCGCGATTTCTTGGCCGCACTGTGAACCAAAGTCGGCTTGAAAAATGATAGACTGCTGCTTCCTCCTATCGTTTAGTTTATCCTCGCAAACTTACTCTAACTCCTGCTACATATTATTTTCTTTGTCAAAGGACATTAATTCTTCTTTTTACCAAGATGACTCGATTGTTTCAGGCTTCCATGTCTCGGTTCTTCTTCGAAGAAGGTTCAATTCAGCTATCGAAAAATCGTACCACTTCTAAATAACCATCAAGATTGGCTATTTACCGTATTCGTGGGCTGACAGAGGATCGATTCGGTTAGAGGATCGAGGTTGAGCAACACGATTGGAGTGGCATTGTATTCTAGAAGAAAATTGCATCAGAAATGCTGGGGGACCGTCGTGTTCGACCGAGTTCTAAGCTAGACGAGCGAATTCGAGGTACACGAGTCTCTCGCAAATAAGTCGATGAGCATTCTCGCAGTCGGATTCCGGAAGTCTTCGAAATTGTATACCTTGTGACTTAACGATGTAAAAGACTCGAACCTTTGTCGATAGGGCAAGACCGATCATCGTTAAGCTTTGGTACGTTTGTGTCGTCACGGGTATTCGTTCGTCGTCGGAGAATCACAGCCGCTTCTTTCGGAGCGTACATGTATAGAATACCTATCGTTCTTATTTCTTACATGCCATTGTTCCCAGCTGCAAGAATAACAGATTGATTCGACTTTTCTATTCAGTCGCGATATCGATGTTATTTCACGATGCACAAAAGCTAAGTAAGATCTGTTATAAATCTGGCACAAAATCAATGTCTCATTAAAAAACGATAAAACATATTTTCCTCTATTAAAAAGATGTCTATTTGGATTTGATGGAGTCGACGCCTGCCTTTCGTGACGCTAGATAGTTTAGCAATCCTATCTACGATCTGAATAGTCGGTGTTTCGTAAATTAATTTGATTGGGAGACACGGGACGCACGATGCGTCATAGTTTCGAGTTTCGTGCGCCATAAGGTGCAAGGGGCCGAAAACGCAGGTGCAGCGAACAGATGGTATCGGTTGCAGTCGGTCGATTGAAGTTTATGGGGAATTGTTAATTCCATTAAACACGGCGTCGAGGATGTCTCAATGGAAGCGGATAATTGAATCGGTAAGATTGCATCGACTGGCTTGTTTTTCAGCCGAGGCATCGTCGAGAATAAAAAGGCCACGGATTCGACGACAGCGCAAGACGGGCATCGCGACGATAGCATTATTCGACGATGATCGTCGACGAAGCTCTTGTCGAACGAAATCGCGCAACGAATGGAACAATAAACAGAGAAATGACGCGGTGCGGTGCGCCACGCAAGGCGGGGGAGTGGAAGAGGGGCATAACGGGCGGCTTCTTGTCGCTGCTTAAAAATCCCAAAGAGTAAAGCAAACCGTAAACAGCCACATTAATTCAACGATATGGCCCTTAAAGTGCGCCCGCGTGGGAATGGAGTGTGCGGTACTAATTAAAATCTCGAGCATAAACTCGCGATTCAAACGCGTACAACGAAGAAGGCGGGAAAAGACTTTTGATCGGCTCCCTTCGTCCTTCGTTACGCGAAATGAGGGGCAAGCATACAGCGCGACCCACACCCTTTGTTTTCCGAATGCAAATAAGTAGCCCCCTCCCCGCCACTCGTCTCTCCCTCGACCACCCTCTCTCTCGCTGCCTGGCCTCTGTCTGTCGTTCCGAAACACCCTCTCGTTTCCTGCCACCCTCTCTTCTGCTCTCCCCATTGCTCTCGCTCTCTCTCGCTCTCTCTCGCTCTCTCTCGCTCTGTTTCCCTGACAGTTTCTCCCGCGTCCTCGTCCTCTCCCTCTTCGTGAATACACTCGGCACTCTCACACCGCGAAACGCACAACAGGCCGCATGCATATTCATACGTGGGCCACAGCTATGTGTGCACGAGAGGTTATTAATTAACCGGAAGCCTAATCAAGGCTCGTAGTCGAAGAGGGTAGCAGTCGCTCCGCATCGTTGAAACCCCTTCGAAATGGCGAAGCCACTGTACAGGTGACGTTCCATGTTTGATCGACTCGGCCGGATAGATATTTGCCGAACGCTTCCGTGATCGTTCGACACTCGATCCTTCCGACTTCCGATTATTTAGACTTCGTATCAAGAGCATTTTCCGTACATTTTCCTGCCGATCAGTCACGTGGACTTTAAGGAATGGAAAACAGCCACGCCAGTACTGGAATATTTTCGATCGACTAAAACGTTCAAAGCGAGACAAGTTGCATCTTTTAAAGGATCGAATAAAATTTCACAAATATCCTAAAACGAGCACGGTGGCAGGAGGATCGGTCAGTCCGCAGGCGTATCGGGCAGCGTCACGTTTAGAGTGCAATCGTAAGTGGAAAGCGTCGATATAACGTAGGCACTCAGACATCGTGACTGCGTGGTCGAGTTTCGATATACCAGGTGTTACGATAAATTTAAACGATATTTTATTCAGGCGGGCCGATCGCTAGTTTTCAATTTGCCGGCTCGTATATATTTCGCGAAGGTCGGCCGTTGGAGGGAAGAGGGGGTGACTGCTGGCCCTAGAGATGCAATTTCTTGGGGTTCGTTCGTCTGGACCCTTGGCTCTGGTCCTTCTCGTTCTTTCCGAAGCTTGATGAAAAAATAATAATCCCGGGGGAACGGTCAGTTATGGGGAATGAAATCATCCCGACACTATTCGTGCACGTCCTATCGAAAGTGTGTAGTATTCTTTGTCTTTGCTCTCGATGAATCTTTATCCTTGCTTAGCTTGGATTCGATATCTGGACAAAGAAACTGAGTAATTCTTCTATTTCTTCGCCTTCCCACGATCGAACCCCACAATTCTGTTGGCTATCTAGCCAAAATTCAAGGAGCTTTGAAGTGGACCCTGCGTCAATGGAAGTCCTCTCTCAAATAAGATTCCACTCGTCGAATTTGTTTTGCTTTGCAAATTCGGAGGCATTCGGAGGCTTCTATAATTGTGATCGAACTTTGTTCCTTTACAGTATTGTTATAACTAGATAATACTCTGGAATAAGGGGAAGGGAATGAGCTTTGAACAGACAAAGTAGAATTGGAATTCTACTGTGAAATCGATGAATAGGTATGTACATACATAAAGAGGCCACGAAAACTTTAGACCTCGTTATACGCACATCGTATCAAATGAATCTGAAGTTATCCCACCTCCCTGTGACCGCTACAGAAGAATAAAGAGTTCTCATTTCGTAGAAACACTAGTTGTATTTTCGTTCACACGCGCTGCGAGATCGTATTGGAAAAAGAATGTTTGATAAATATTTAAGCAATCGACGGTGCGAATATCGGTGGTGAAGAGATCAAAGGAAAGTTGTGCCGTTAAAAACAGCGCAGCGGCGAGCAACGTCGCTCGTTGAAACGACCGTACGGCAGCATTTGTCCCTGGTCGCGTGACGTAATCGAGAGAACATATTGGACAGCCATAAAAGGCGACGTTGAGAAGGTCGGAGGACAATTTGCGCTCAGCTACGATGCATTAGACGCTCATTACCGGGACTCGATTAACGCAAACGTTTCAGTGTAATTCGTGTAGTAACACAATTGCTTAATCTACGCTTAAGCTCGCAAATGAAACGAGCACGCTGCAATAAGCGCAATTCCGTTGGCGAGTAATTCCATTATGAACTGTCGAAGAAAGGGGAACGCTTGCGTTTTCCTCAAGTTTCTTAATATCGGGAGAGGAGGCGCGGCGAAACGAAACGAGACGAAAGGAAGGAGACGAAAGGAGACGAAAGGAGACGAAAGGAGACGAAAGGAGACGGGACGGGGTGGAATAGGACGGAACGAGACGAGAAATTGTCCCATATTTCAATGAAGCTGAAACTCCAATTGACCTTAAATTGCGAACATTCACTCGCAATTTGCTTAACTCTCTCCGCTGAAAGCTGCGAGAGCAATCAGCCGGATGCGACGCTCGAAACGGGCCGTAGTTTCCGGTGCGTTTGCGAAATACGGAAAGAAGAGGCTTCTGTTCGATTCAGCCGGCCCATTCGCATCAAACTCGAACGCAACGAATCACCGCTCTCGTGGCACGCGAAAGCGATCGTGTAATTAGCTGGTGTCGGTCGAACGGCTGGGTCAGGTGTAAGCCAAGCATTACAGGTACTTAAACTCGCAAGTGTTTACAAAGGAGTGGTTTAAATAGCCGAAGGGGGTGGTTGGGTGGAAACGGAGGAAGACAGGCACAACGGTGGCCAGCAGGTAGAGTAGTTGGTTGATGTTTGGCTTCTACTGAAATTAAAAATATCGATTCCCATTCGCACGCCGGGCTTCATAGAAGCTCAATTCGTTTCTCTCCTGCAAGACAATACCTATTCTTCCCGCGGACAGTAAGAGGTACAAATTGCAGTTGCATCCCCCGTTCGCTCTCGGTCCCTCGACTCCCGCTGCACAGGAATCCCAAACACAAAGGCTCTTTTTCATTTGGTTTTTCCTCCCCTGCTCCACCCTTACTCGTTACCCCCTTCCTCTCTTCCCTCCTTTAGCCACGGCACGCCGATTCTCCCTACCGTCGTACCGCGAATCGACGATCCTTGCCCGCCTCTGCTCTCTTCTTTTCTCTCCCTTTTCTCTGTTTTTTTTTTAGGTATGTTTAACTCTCTCCTCCCTCCCCCCCCCCCCCCTCTCTCTGTATGCGCGTATTTGTGCGCTATCTCGCACAGAGTGACCTATCGAAATGTACGGAGACGTAACGGTATACATAATTGACTAATCCATTGGATTACACCGGGAAAGAGCTGGCCGCACCCCTCCCCTCTGGAATAGTGGCTAGGGGTTTGGACTCTGGCGAGGCCTCGCTTTCTAATCGATCGAAATAATGCCACGGCCAATCGTCCCGATTGGAAAGCAGGAATTCGGGTTCCCTGATTCATCCACCGCCCCGATCCCAATCGAATGATGCCACTCGGATATATGCTAGCCACTGCCCGTTCCCCTTAATTGAATGGCTCATACAATAGACGGAAAATTGATATTTTCCTATTATTCGTGCTATTTTTTCTTTTTTTGCATAAATATGCTTTCGATCGACCTAAGACAGTAGTTTCTTTGTATACGCTAAGTTTACTTCGGGACTACATTTACTTCGAGGTTATCGCCGGCAAATGGCCTCAACGATCTCGCGACGTGATACACATTGCTAAAATGCGTAACTACAGCTATTGCGCAAACCTACTGCAGATAAATTCGATACGATAAAAATCACCGAGGCCGTTAATAATTGTCACCAGATGAAGTATTACTAACGAGCTATGCAATCATTGGCGTAATTTCTTTCTCGCTTTCGTGGAAGAAGAGAAGTACAGAGGTATGAGAGAAGGTGCGCACGCCATTAATTAAAAAGGAATTTTCAATCTTACGACATACCCATGTACGCTGGCAAGAGTCGCGAACGAGAGAAGATCGTGAACAGAAATGCGCTTGGTGGTGAACGAGGTCGAGCCAGACTGAATTACTGGCATTAACTTCGTTATACCGACGACGTATAATGTAACACGCTCATTAAGAAAATACATACCATTTAAGCGAAATATATTACAAATTACTCGAAAGCGAGTAATTATCAAGGCGGCGTTTTCAATACCGGCAGAGTGGAAACTGAGTAGGTAACATAATTTTAGGGCGAGAAGGAAAAAACGAAACGAGTCTGTGTATTTATCGAGGACTGCGTTCAACATGTAAACAGATTGGTTTGCAGGTACCTAAACGAGTTAACGACTTAACGTCAGGTAAGAATTTCAGTAGGTGAAATCTCGTGGGAGAGAATTAAAAAGACATTGTATGAAATGTTAATATCTATAGCGATACAAGAATTACTTGGGACGTTAATTAAATATTTTTCCTACTTTCCTGATTAAATCTATTTAACACTGTGTCAAATTTCCTGTTAAACTTTATGTTACAGAAGCATCGAGGCGGAGAGGGAGGAGCTGTCGGTGGCTGGTGGAGTGTCTTGAGCGAGTTGGGCACCGCTTCAAGGAGTATGTGTCGGGGGTGGCTATTTTAATTACTGTCCGGCAGCTTTAAATTAAAGAGCTAGGTTATTCCGGGTGGTGAGCAACCCCTCTACTCTTCCTTCTGCTTCGGTAACTGGTAAGCACCATAGCCTCTCTCTGTGAGCGTACCTATCTTTCTCTCTCGTAGTCTCTTCTCCGCGCGTGGACCGACATTACGCCTGCCATTCTTTACACCCGACCAAGTGGCGAGGTTATGTTTGACGCTAACAGGGTAACCGCGCTAAATTGTCTAAACTGCGCCAGATTAAGCGAACCTGCCACCCGTTCGCACATCTCCGCCCCCCTCTGTGTCCAGAAATTAACCGACCCTCGGCCCTTGGACCCTGTATGAAGGGAAGTCACGAAGAATTCCAGGAATTGTTTCATTTAGCTGCGAACTACGCGACACTCGTGCATAGAACGGTCGATTTTCAAGGAAGCAACCAACCGTATAGCTGGTTTATGCATTGTCGTTCGTTGCTTCGATTGGAAATGATTTAGACTTTCTCGAGGAAAGTGAAGTCTTCTGAAGTAGAAATGAGCACAATTAGTCCGACAGTAGGTTGGAGCTTAGCAGGATGACCAAACAGGAACTGTAGTACTTGCCAAGGACAAAGATTTGAACCGTTCGCTAGATACACAAGGCGCAGGGGCTCTGGGACCCTTTCCCGTGGTAATACGCAAATCGGCCTGGCCGTGTTTCCTTCGGCTTTCGGTGCTGTGCACGAAGTCAAGACGACCACAGCGATATTCTAATGTATTGTAATAAGGCTCGAGGGGAAAGCGTCTCGCGCGAGAAGCTATTGGCCCATTTTCGCTTAAGACCACCGTCGATTGGTCGTCTGCAGAAGAAACACTGCATTATGTATGTTCCCGTTATCTCCAGGCCGGGACGCTTCAACACGCAGATTACCAGCACCTTCTGCCCTCTTGCTCTACGCCCCCTCTTTGCTCCGTTCTTCCTTCTTTTTCTCTCCACTAACGATCTCTCTCTTCTTCCTTCTCCCCCTCCTGTTATTCGTGCTCTTCTGGTCGTCTTGTTCGTAACAGGAATGATCAGCTCGATTCGTTCTCTCGTTAGGGTTTTCAATACGGAGAGGAATGGCCCGACGCGACGACGGAGACTTATCGAGCAGGAGTACCGTCTCCCACTAATTTTAACTCTTTTTCACCGATCCCATGGCGGAAGTGCGCCACTTCTTTAACATTGTGCCTCCTTCTCTTTTTCTCTCGAATCAAATGGAGCCACCAGAGATTCCCGATACGGTTGGTAAACACGCTCGGGATTAGTATCGCCGATTCCATTGTCCGATTGCACTCCTCCGACGGGGATGAACCGGGATTTACGATTTGGGTCTCGAACTGGAACTGGATAAGTGTTCTTTATTCTATCAAAGAACTTCCGCCGAGGCACTTTCCATGGCCACTGGGAATGTTTTCTGTGCGCTAAGGTAACGGCGACGGTTTTAGGCACTACCCGTTTCACTATTTCATTCAGTCATTGATGAAGAGCGAATAGTTTTCAGTAGCCTGTATGTAAATAGTATAGTTTTATCATCATTATTACGCTATGCTCTTGCATGGGAAGCAGACAGCACTCTGACTCTTGAAACATGAACTTTCTTTCGTCCACTGACACCGTCAGGCTATTGCTTTAACGTGATCGAACTCTGTCCGAGGGAGATTCGACGGGGAGGGAGGAATGGCTGGCTCGCAGCCTCGTTCCGAAGGAAGGGTGGGCAGTCGATGTTTAATACATAGGATAGTGGCGATATTGCAACACATAGAGGCGCTCGCAGCAGCTCCGTGTCTCGGTGACAGGGTGCGAAGTCGCAGCGGCCTCCTGGCGGGACGCGGCACTCAACCAGGGAAGTGTTGTCGGGCTTTTCAGGAGCTTTCAAGTGCTTTCGCAGTTGCCTCGAGTGCCGTAAGAGGCTTTCAGAAACGGAGGCAGAAACGGGCTTTTTAATAGGGCCGAGAAGGGGTCCTCTCTTCTCCTCTTCCACCTCCACCTTCACCTCGTTCCTTCCGTTTTTCTCTGTCATTTTTTCTCTTCTATCTTGTCCTCCGGCTTCTTTGCCAGCTTCCTGCATGTTGCTGCACCTTCTCTTTGCTCTCTTCTTCTCGAGCACGAAGTCAAACGATTCCAGGGTTATCGTTTCCCGCGAAATACGTACTTTTTGCTATCTGTGAAATCCTCAATGATCCGAACGATACGTAAGAGTTTTAAATCATATCTTGGTGGTTAAACTTTTTCTTTGCTTAAAGCAAGGTCAGAGTCTTGACCGATACATAGCTTATCGAGAAGAATACTAATAGTTTTATATGAAGAATCGGGAAAGTGACTTTATGAGATATTTCTAGAGAAAAAAATTGTCAGTTTTTTCTCTGCCTTACTTTTTTCTTCATTTCGATTGTGAAGGGCAGCACAGCTGTTCCGACGAAGCTCTCTTTAAACAGAATTCGTATGCGAGAACAGAGAATATTTCTTAATTACGTTCCAGTGAAACAGGGTTCCCGGTTTATACATAAAAGGGTGGGCCAGTTTAGCCAGAAGGGTGAGAGCCTAAATTGCGCGAGGGAAAGTTCGACACGAATGGAGAGGAAAATGTTCGCTTTCTTCGCAGCGTTCTCGCGTGTTACGATAAAATGCAGCGCTAGAGTGTAACGCATTGTTCGACGCAGTCGTGTAGCCGTGGGAATACAGAAGCTTCGTTTTTTCTTTAATTAATTACGATCTCGAGTACTAGCGTAAGGTAGAAGTCAGGTGGGCAGCGCATTGCGAAAAATTATAATAAATCGCAATTTTCATTAACGCGCAGGCGCAGAATTCACTGGCGAAACAAGGCAGTGAAGACGAGGAAATATCAAGAGAGGTGCGAGGGAACGAGTGCCAACATTTGGAGACGAAAGTATTCCTTCGCAGAAAGCATTCTCGCAACGAAAGAAGGGCGTAATTAAAAATGCCGTGTAACAGCGAACCGGTAGATTTTTTCTACCTGCCTCATAGCTCATCGACTATACATACCTATTCGGTGAATAAAAACCGCGGAGCCGTTCGTTATGTTTGCCATTTGCCATGCTCTACTCTGCATAGGTTTATGTAACTGCGTCAGAAGGAGAGAATTTAACGTTATGGTTCAATATTCTTGCAGGAATTTCTCAGGAGGTAAAATGCCCATAAAACTCTGTCGTATCTTCTTTTTATTCTGATGACCGCGACCGAGTCGGAAAACAGAGGCTAAGAGAAGAAAAACAACGAGGCACGCGAACAAGTTCGGGGGCGACTCCTCGGTGAACTTTTTTCAAGGAATTAGCTTAACATCGGCGGGGGTTGCGCGTTAGCGACCAACTTTCTTGCGACTGGCAATCGTATTTTGCGCAAGTAACATGGATACTTTTAATATTCTGTACCACAAAAGATAGTGGAGTCTCTGTAATGAAACAGTATAAAACGGTAGAAAAATTTTATGGGGCAGTATCACGGCGAACTTTATAAACTTGTAACCGCGGTATCCCGTCGCAGCGTCGCGTCGCGTCATGTCGCGGCGCTAGTTTCTGAAACTACGCGAATGGTCATGCGATTTAAAAGGAATCGCATTTCTTCTCCGAATACTGTTTATCTTCCTGGAAAACCATTTGCATTTTCTTCAGATTATTCAAACTCTCTTTCAATCTGTGGTTAAATGAGTCCATAGAGAATGAAAAATATCGCCAGAACATGTACGCAACTTTTTGAAGCAAAGAAGAAAGGATAGGACGCATAGTCTCGACGAGGACGACGAAGCGGCTGCTTGAGCGAAAACTTTCCTTTCTGTCGAAATTTGGCTGCGTCCATCCACCATCAGAATCTCGTTTTGATGGTACACGTTGTCGCATAGTGAGGCTTCAAACCCTCCCTTCCACAGTCACTCGCAGGGATAAAGTTAGGGCTCAAGCCAGTGAAATGCGAGTTTAAAATGTTAGCGACGGACGTGTACGCCGAATCCTGACTGTATAATACTCTGCTTGGCCAGGCAACTTTATTCGAATTTCGCGGAAAATTAAAAGAGAGTTTCCGGCCGACAGCCGTGCTGACCGAAACGTGCGCGAAATGCGAAAATCGGGAAAAGTAGTCCTTTTGTCGACCGACCGCGAGAGTCTCGAGTCCCGTGCTACCGGATTTTCGATTTTACCTAACTTCGTGCATCGTGCTACAATGGCTTTCACGATTTTGATGGGACCGCCTAGGAGAACGATATTTTCAAACTAGATACTCGAAACATTGGTTTACTCAGACATTAGTCCGAATCTTGGGGCATTGCCCCTGTCTGACATTCGTTAGAAATGTGATTTTTCCTAGGTTTGACGTTACAGTTTAACAGTTTTTTCAGTATTAGTAATTGTTTTTCACCGTCGATGGAATCGCTATCAATTTGAAATTCTCTTCTATTCCCACAATAGCAGTTATAAAGCACCAATGCACAGCTCGAACCTTTGCGTGATAGAACAATACGACCGTAACAAATTTTTATAGGCCGTTTACGATGCTGCAGAGGGATTTGTAACACGAGAAGCACGAACACGTTAGCACCATACCCTTGGAGCAAAAGAAGTCGATGCTCGTATTTGTTGAGATGTTTTCGACTCCATTATCGGTACGGGCTGTTTTCGGATTTATTTAATTTGTCTTTCAGCCTCTCACTATATATGTAAGTAATAAAACAGTGTTTCTTCTTCTCACTGTGCTTTTCGATGAGTACTTTCAAATCAGTTAAGAAGTCGAACCGCAAAGATAATTTGTGTATTGCATCAGCATCATTGAGACAAGATGCTTTCTCGTGGAATACCAGGGCAAAGGGGGTATCGTTCGACGATGAATCGACACGCGAGCGTGTGTACCTAACCGGGTCTGACCGGATGCTATAATAAACTGACGTGTGAACGATGCCTTAAAACGTCGGGTTATCTTGCAGGCTGGAAACCGAAAAGCTTTCGAGTGTCCACGGAGATAGTCGGTTAAGTGGCACGGCAGGAGAATGGTTGTACCGCTAATTGCCTTAATTCGATAAACTACTAACCCGTTCCCTCGGGTTCCCTTCATCGTTCAATCTTTTCTCGACCTCTTCGTTCTCTCGCCTCCGTGTAGAAACGTATCTGGTGAAACTCGCGTACTCTATTCGACAACCGAACCGAAACGCGTTGCGTCCGACCCTGTACGAGGAATGCCTCGGCAAAGTCTGAGAAACAAGACATACATTTCTGTAGAATGGCAAAGAATTGCTTTGGCGTTTAATCCTCTGCGCGGACTAAAAATTCAACGGCTGAGGCATTCGTTTCTCTCGGTGGAGGCGCGAGTTACCTGGGACGTATCGTCCTGAGTCGGGGCAAGGAGAGGAGGACGCAGGATATAAACACGTACACGAACGCCAATTTAATTCCGCCTTCTCGATCCCCCTCGGTTCGCTATCCAATTACACATAAAGCACTAATCACGCAATTAATCTCAATCTATTTAATAACACCTTCATTACCAGCCACTATAGGTACCGGGCTCAACCAGAGAATCTTCTTCGGTCCTTTTTCTTCTCGTTCATCCTACTCACCGCCGCGCCGCGCAGCCACGCCACGTTCTTTCGCTCTTTCTCCGTTTCTTAATTCCTTTCTCTCTGTTTCCGTTCGCCCATCTCGGTTTCTATGCCCGTAATTTGTTTGTCCGTCGTTGTTTCTCCTCGCTCCTCCGTGCCTCGCATTCGCTCCTTGCTTCTCATCGTATTCTCTCGATCCTTCTCGCAAATCGTTGACACGCCCCTGCTATTCGCATTCCTGTAGAACGCGGCTCCGTTCGCTCGATGTACTCGCGGCGAACGCGAGCCGGATTACACGATTCCAGTTAATTGAAACGACCTAAGAAGCGCATCGCTCGGACGTCGATTACACGTCGAGATATCCTTACGCAAATAAAGTTGTCACTTCGATGGTGTACTCTTTCGATCGACGCTTCTGTGCTGAACCTCGTTTTCATTCGAAAACAATCAGAATTTTCGATTCGAATACTGAATGTAAAGGTACGATGACAAAACTGGGTCTTTAAGAAAACTGGTAGATTTGTGCAACCGAGCTTGAGAGAAAATGAGAACCTTATCCGTTTATGATATTGCGAAATAAAGCGGAAGAAGCGAAGCGAGGAGCAGAAAGAAGAAACGATAACACCTGCAGCCTACTTTTTTTCCTTAGATCGTGCAGCGGTTCAACGGTCAATTTGATCGAAGCCGGCGGAATTTTTCCGACGATTCTGGTCGCCTTCCATCCTCTCTTTCTTCCCTGCACCGGCCGCTTCCGGCGACTACAGCCTGGGAGTGCTGCGCCGCGGCCGCGGCCGCGAAAGTGGCATTGGTGCGCAGCCAGCCACGAAACTGTTATTGAAGAAGAAATTAATTCCCCACCAATTTTGTCCCGGCGTCCTTGTTTCCTGTTTCACGCCATCCTTCCGTTACAGATTCCGCTCGATTTCGACTCTCTGGTAGGAAATTGGTGCTCCGTTACAAACTCAATGCGATGAATCGCGCTAGCCTCGAGTAGGCTTCTCCAAAACTCTGTAAAAGATCTTTCTTTTCTAACAGTTTGAGACCGACATCGACAGGATATCTAGTATTTAGTAACACGATCATTTTCTTCGTTAACGATTCAACTAGAGTCCCATGTAGTTTCCACTAAAATTACAGTTATTTTAAGGGACTGTATAATATCCCCTGGCGTGGTTGAGGAACGCAGAAATGGGCATGTTATCATTGTATCATCCGGGAGTTGTAGCTACAGCAATAACAAAATTAATACTTGCTTCGCGCGCGTGTCTGCATTAGTAAACGTTGACGTTTAGAAATGAAAGTTAAACAATTTTAGTCGACCCTTCGAGGTAGACGCGCAGTAACTAATCATTCTAATCTCGTTATCGAAATAAGCTTAGTCTAATATGTACATGACACATTTAATATGTCGACCTCAACGACAGAGAAAAATTGTCGATTTCTTTTTGCGCCAACAGATTCAGAGTCGAAGCTTTATGGTACACCGATTACGAAACTCGTCAACCAGCTTATTATCCAAGCGTATCATTAATCAATTAACGCTTTACGTTAATAAAGAGAAAATAATCAATCAACGGCATGTCGATTCTGTATTTTGATTGATTGTTCTACGAACGCAAATGTGGTTCTCCTTTTAGCATTCGATCAGTGGCGGCGGTGGGCGCGTTTAAATAAAACGTCATTAACGAGGAACTGGGTTAGCGGGCTGCAACATTAATGGCCGTTCGATGTAACCGAACGAGTTAATAGGAAATCGAATCAACTTATTTCCGCGTATTGTTTCGCGCCGTTGAATGTTTCGCGTCCTGATCGACGGCGCCGTTTTTACCTGATGAAAATCCACCCTTTAATTTCTTTGGCTGGAAGTTTATCTATTCACGCCGAGTTAACAAATCCAGCCCACCCAAAAATTATTTTCCGCGCGTACCTCGATAAATTCGGATGAAACAAAAAACTCCACAACTTGCCGTGTTTACGCTAATTTCATTATGGTGCAACTTCGTTCGCTTGTTCTCGACGAAACTAATTGGCTCCCGGAAATCAGCAAGCCGCTGTAAAGCTGCGAACAAAGTTTTTTTGTAACGTATTCGTACATGAGCTTTCCACGGGGTAATTCTATCAGAGAAATGTTATCGAACAGCTACGGTTCTGATTAGAAAAACAGAAGTTTGTCCTGAATAAAGAAGCAATTAAAGCGGTCTGAATGTTGAGTTACTCGAAGATAATGATAGAAAAGGTGTTATAATTTTGAGATTAGAAATATTCTAAAATTTGAACATTTGAAAATTGGTAATTTCATATGAATTAGTTCGGCAGAGAAATTTGAAGAACTTAAAGCCAGTAAAAGTTTGCATCTGAAGCAACTACAATTCTCAAGTATATGTACAGGAAAACTAAAAGTTGTCCTCATGAAATTCGAGGAAAAATTGGCGTCTCATTGTGAGTCATTTCGATTCAGCGGTACTGAGGTGCCTCTCTGTCTGTACATCGATCTGTTTTCAGAGTATCCAGCGAAAGAAGCTGCAGGAACGTTGCAGGAACGTTGCATGAACCGGTATATGCACTTAAAACCCGAAATGCCACTTTTCCATTAATGAAACCGTGTGCAACCCTTGATACGTAGGAACGTTCGGCACACCCTCTCGGACGCTTTGCCTGCTGCCGGTTTTAGCAGAATGGAAAAACGAGCGTGTGCGACTCTCTGCACGCGTATGTTCCTCTCTTGGTGTCTGTGTGCGCGTATATAGAGGCTGTATCGCGAATCAATCGATTCGATCGGCTTGCAATTTGCCAGCGCAAGAAGCGTCCAGCGGATTTCGGGGATTTTTTTTTGGAGTTCACGCGGACCCCCGTATAATTAGTTCCCCCTATAGATGAAACACATTCGAAGGTGGATGCGTTTCGAGTGAAGAATTTCAAGCTCTCGAGTATCTTTAGTACGTATTCTAAAGCGAGATTAAAAATCCGCCTTCCGACGCATAGCTTCTCGAGGAAAAATGATAGCTAAAAAGCCAACGACAGCGTCAAGAACGCGGCCGTTGAAAACATGTCCCATTAACGCCCCGCTATCCCCATGGATCTGTCTTCATGCACGCTCATAGTTACACGAGTGCACGTGTATTCCACCTACCCATTTACTCGCGTTCACTCGCACAACCACACGCATGGCTCGACCCGTGTTCGTTTCCGCGCAGAAATTCAGCGTTCGTGTAGCTTCACACCGTAACGAGCACGCTCGCGCGCGTAGACACGCGTGTGTGCTACCCAAAGCGCGAGGGAGTGACGATAGTGGGGGCTAAGGGGGATGGCGCGTAGCTGGAACGGGGCAACATATCAGAACGACTATCTATCGCTGCCTTTTACGCTAATTGATAAATCGTGTTACGTTAATGAATGCAGCGGACGAGGCGACCAGCCAGGGGAGGGGGCTTCGATATACTCGCGGGCCTCGGAGAGGCCACGTAAGGATAACGAGGAAATTGAAAATCGTGCGGTTATGCGACCGGTATCTTAAAGGTGCCGCTCGCGATGACGCGATTATGCCCACATCCCCGAAGATCAAACGGTTCGTACCATGCTGGACTCTTTTACCACTCGGTTAACCTTTCGTTTCTTCCAGGTAGGAGTAGAGTTACTAGCGTTGTGTCTCTTGCTTCAAGTACCCGCACCAGCGTTTTTATCCGGCAACCCATAGGTTTATTTAGATTATACTTCTTGCTGCATATATTTGCATGTAAACTTATGGATATGGATTACGTGCTTTTCAAAGATAAGCCCATGTTTTTACTCCAAAACATCTTCCGCTACACGCTATTACTCGAAGACGAGTTGTACCTGCTTTCAGTCTACAGCAGGCAACCCACGTACCAAAAACAGTTCAATGCGTCGATTATTGGATCTGCGCGAGGTCTATCTTTTTTCGTGCCAGTTTCTTTGAACAAAACATGCAGCTATTTCAGTCACGATTATTCGTTGACAGGAGCGAAATGAAAGGTAGAAGGCAGTGTTCGCTCCTCGCATCGGTCGGCAGACGTGTAATTTAATGTACTTTCGCTGATTTCGCAGATAACCCGTGATGAGCGTAATGTTGCACTGGTAAAATCTTTCCGATGTCGCGAGAAGTGGCTTTGATAGTCTTCGTCGTTTTAATAAGGCTGAAAGTTTCGGCCGCGCGA
Source organism: Calliopsis andreniformis (assembly GCF_051401765.1). Taxonomy (NCBI): domain Eukaryota; kingdom Metazoa; phylum Arthropoda; class Insecta; order Hymenoptera; family Andrenidae; genus Calliopsis; species Calliopsis andreniformis. Next base: position 17,902,972 of record NC_135062.1, read on the forward strand.
TGTGGGCGTTAACTTCGGAACGCTCTGAAGTGTTCTCAAGATAATCGTCTCGTATATTTTGACCACGACAGTGCACAGTGTTTCACTCGAAATTCTGATATTTTTGGGTAAAAGTAAATTCTATACCATTCGAAGAACGTAGAGCCATTTCGTTTCCGAAAATAAAAGCGACCTCGATATCTTGTTTGCATTATCGGTTAAGTAGGGATGTTATTAACTTCATTTCGGTAAGAATCGTTTTCTTCCTCTAGATTCGGTAAATGAATTTTTTCTCAGAATGCTCTTACTTTCTTAAGTGCCTCCCAGTAATTTCTTTCAAATATATGATCTTCCCCATTAATGATGGAATTAATTTAATCGATACAAGTGTAAGGTCATAAAAGAAATCCTGATTTTTACGGGCTCGGTATACTGATATCAATCCACGGCGGGGTATTACGTTAACTGATCCAATATAACGAAACATAATAATCGCACTTACATATAATGTTAATAGGCCCTCATTCCGCGTCATTTAGATACAGGTCAGAAAAAATGCTTATTCAAGGGGCTACGTTAATCGTTTGCCATTACTCACGCGTTATGCATAGAAATTACCGCGCAATTTCCCGTGTTCGCTCTACTCCTCTTTCTAGCCTACCTGTGGGTACATAGCGTACTGAACCGCGAGTCCAAGAAAATCAAACAAAACTGCACTTTCATTAAAATACCGTTAAATTAAACACCAATTAAGGGGAACACCCAACAAGAAAAAACACTTAAGTACCTCGACTAACGATCTCCGGATAGATTTCGAACGGAAAAGTGTGCCCCACTTTGCATTTTCACGAGGCGCGATTATCAAGAAAACATTTCTTTTCTGAATGAAGCCATCAACTACAGGAATGACTGTACGATTATGATAAGGAATTGCGAGGTTACCGTATGTACCTTTAATGAAATGGTAATTTAATCGGTACGGGAAGAACGTCGTGATCGAAACGTTTGAAAGTAATAATAGGAATCGCGGGCGAACGTGGGAAGGTCAGGTTCGATGTTTTCATAGATTGCACTGGTAAGGTACTCGCTTACACAGCGGTAGGCGCGGGTCATAGTCGTCGAAGGGGAACCGTTTATACGAGGGCTCAATCGGGCCGCGTTTAAGTGGTTCGCGTGAGAGCACGCACTATATAAAAATACTCGGTCGCACTCAACTAAGTAAGATTAAACCGGCGGTGCGCTTCTTATAGGGTTTAATCGAATTAATAAATCACCGATGCTCGCCAACCAATTCACAGCGTGATATTTTTATTTCGCCACGGGAGAAGATACCGGTGTCTTTACGAGCCGTGTCAGTCTCGTCAGCCCTGTCATTCCCTTCTTTTTACTGTAATCAACGAAGGAATCTCACTGCGTTCACGAATTAATGAGCGGAATTCGAAGTTCTGAATGTGTACGATTGATCTAAACGCATGAATGCTTCGAGGCATCGATCAGTTATCTTCTGTTCTCGGATAGAATATTTCTCGGGTTTTACCCGAGCTATTTTGCTCTTAGTTCCCTGTCGATTCGATCCAAATTTCCTTCCCACCCTGTACATAAACTCTCGCGGAAGCATCTTATAATTCACGAGCATACTGGCCATTCCTCAAATCAACAATGCCCCTGAACGAGAAAAAGAAAAAGGAAAGCGATCCCTCCTGCTCCGACTCTCCCTGTTCTCGAACGGGTACATTTGTTTAACCGAGGTCATTGAAAAATTCGTTCGGCCGTATCTTTCGGCTGGTTGTACACCCACGCCAGCTTGTCGTCTTCTGCTAATACCCGATCGCTCACCGCGATTCCCAATGGCCTGCGAGATCTCTTCCACTTCCGAAGTTGCGCTATCCCTCGGCCCATCCGATCCAAAGCGTTATGCCCAATCCATTCATCAACCCCGTACCATCGCATGTCGGTGCGCCCAGCGGGGGAGAGTTAACGCGCAGCAAGGGCGCTGCCCTATGAACCCGAGGAGATTCCTCACGGCGCGAGTAAATCGCTCGATCTCGGACTTCCACGTCGAGTTATCGTTATTGGCCGCGATTGTGCTCGGATCCATGGCCCAGGAGATACCTATGCCTCCCTCGCGCCTGCTCCCCTTCGAGAACAGATATACACAGCTTTCACCGACTTTACGTCGAACGATCTCCGCTCCTTTTTTATCGAGGCAGGAATCTCTGACCGCGCGCACATCGCACGAGGATTTCTCCCAGCTTTTCGCGCGAATCACACGGATCTGTCCTTCCTTCCTTTTTTTCCGACTCGCGTGTGCTTTATCCCGAAAGCTCAATTATCGAGATTCGCGGCTAGATTCCCACCAGGGACTGACCGATATCTGATCATTCGCGCCTGCTTCGATTCTGCCCGTTTGCCTGGGATTTTCATGGGGTTATTTTCTTCCCCGATTTCAACCTAGGCATATCTCACCTTCTCTGCTTCCTTCGAATCGGATGATCGATCGAATACTCTCGCGTGGAGACGAAGCATGCATCGGTAAATGCCTGTCGAAGTGTTTCAAGATTAGAAAAAACACTGGCAAGATGAAATGTTTGGTGGAGCGTCATTGCAGGCGAGCCCTAAAAGTCTGATCCAGGCGACCTTGAATAGCCACGAACCGGCGTGTGCAGGACAAACAGACGTGTACCGAACTGAGAGAGACTGGACCGCTAACAGTGAGGCTGTATGGCGTTTCTGATTGCCCATTGTCCGACTAATAAGATATTCTATCATCCGTGGTTGTGGCCGCGGTGGCCGGCCGTTTCGTCGAGAGAGAGACGAACTTCTCGAGTGGCAGCGACAGACACCCACGGCCAATCACCTTCGAGATTTAACCGAGATCGGCCAATGGTATCGCCGACCGCGGCGTGTAAGTGCTCCACGGCCTCTCGTTTTTCTCCGGCTGGTCGTTTTGCCGGGCAAATGAGCCCGGCGTAAGTCAACCGATAAATAATATCTGACTTCGCGACCAGCTGCGAGCTTTAATGCGGGCCCGTGTAAAAGTGTAATGGGGGCTTAATTGAACCCACCCAGGACATCCACGGACGTCTACGTAGGTAGCCGTCTATTTATATTCGCCCATACATACGTTCTATACCTTTCACCGCGTCTTGCGCCTCCTTCCCCTACGAATTAAACCCGAATAGTTCACTGACGACTGTTCGACCACCCGAATAACATTCGTCTTGTCTTTTTCCCCTTCTTTCTATTCTTGGTTTCGCCTGAAGTTCGATCGCGTTTTAATTGCCATCGATGGCGTTCGTGCCCTGACAGTAACACCGATGCTTGGGATATCGATAATTAGAGTTAATTGGTTTTCGCGATAGAAAATAACCATGGCTACGACGCAACTAGAAGCGCAGTGAGCTCGCTGATTCGCAATCTCTCCCGATATTTACCGTCCGCCGTGTATCTAACAGTTGCTCTTCTTTTTCTCCTGCTGCATCTCCTCGATACAAGAATTACAAGCAAATGATAAATTAATTCGATAAAGATGTTCATTAGGGAGCTGGTAATATTTCATTTTCGAGGGACCCGCTTATCTCCTGAATTCTAGATCTCTCCCTTTTCGGTTTCTAATATCGGTCGAGGAAGAGGACATCCGTGCTTGTTCCATACCACCTGCGCGACTGACATCCGCGCGTTCTCCAGACGACGCGACGTCTGCTCTTTCGCGAAAGATCTCGCGGTACACCGCACACCCAGAATGATTAACGAGTATGATAATCTCGCGTCTGTTGGGGATTTACTCGGCTCCGGGCAGGCTAGCAGAATGGTCATTTTGCAACGTCCATTTTGCTTCATCGCCCTGGCCAATGAGCGGTCTAGCGTACCGGAATAAATGCGACTTTCTCTGGCAAGCTTCGACTTCCTACTACCCCTCCATTTGATGTATTGCTTCCGAACTTCAGGGGAGATTTTTTTACCCCCAAATCGTTTCACGGCCAGTCGTCTATTATACAGAGAAGACTTGACCAATTCCAAAATAGATGTTTTCTACCGATCGAAAGGAAGAGGAATACGAGAAATACGAATACGGCAAAATCATATGAGAGTGCATGTTTAACAGATAGGCATGTAAGTGTCGAAAAGGTATCCTTTCTTTACTGTTACCGATACACTCAATAAGTACCTATATACCTACCTATATCGGAGAAGACTTCGTCCCTGGTATTGAACGACGGAACAAGAGCGAATTTCGATTAATCCGATGGCAAAGGAATAAACACGGATCCGGTTTTGTAACTGAAACGTTAACAACCGACTCGTAAAACACGTCATTCCATGCACGCAGGGCTTAAACGCGTCTCGTATGGGAAGCTACATTCGGCGAATCCTTAATTCGCGAACAGGGTTTCACCAACGACTCGCGTGCGTTCCGAGATAACCGGCGGATACCTCGTGCTAATTGAGCGATAGTCTTCGTCGATATTTATAATACCCTCGTTCTGCATTCGGTTGTCTTGTTCCCGTCGCTCTGCGTCTACAGTGAAATTAACACCGTTCCCACTGCAACCTTGTCATTCACTGTTCAATGCCGTCGTTGAATTTTCTAGTATAAAGTCGAAAGGTAATCCACGTCGGAATTCCGTAATTGAGGTACAACTAGAATACCAAATGGCAAGGATTCAAATCCGTCGCGAGATTCTGTTGGCGGGGAAATGAATGACATTCTTTGAAACGTTACAATAACCGATGGAAATATGAAAACTTTTACATCGGAGGGATTTCATTCACCGAAGCGGAATAATACACTCGCAGATAAAAGAGCGTGAGCAAATTGTTATTCACACCTGTAAACGCGCGGTCGGCCGATGTAAATGACCGACGTTTTACACGACCATCGCGCGCGAATGAACTTTAATAGTGTTGTAAATAATATTTCCCTGAAATTATTTCCATCTTTGCCGCGGTCGAAGCGTTTCATTGCCGTGCTCCGTTTGCGTTTCGTTTCGTTTCGTTTCGTTTCGTTTCGTTTTCGAAACCCATTTCCTGCGAAACGAGATTCGAGGTCCATCGAAAAAGCTCGGACCTTGCGAACGAGGAGAAAGGGGAGGGAGACAAAAGGGTACGCGGGTCCCCCCTTTAACTGGAAAAATGGATTGGAACATTTACAAATTACGCTTGCTCGTATTACGTTAACGAACAAGTGGGAAAGCAAATTATATTGGCGGATATCAAAAGGGGGAAACAGAATTCCGCGAAAATACTACGCGTCGCTTTTGACACTGAGTCGAAATTATAAGTTCTAATTATCCGAGTGCTTAAATAAAAGCAAACGTTGTAATCTTCTACCCAGACGTCCCGATAAATTTATTGGCTGGTCATCGGTTAACAACATCTCCTGGGGGCGCAACAGAGCGGGATCGTCTTAATGAAACTGATTCAGGGCAGTCAAATAGAAGAGAAAGGGGAGAAGGATCAAGCGAGGGAACGAAAATCGAATGAGCAAAGGACAAAATCTACCGTAGTGGCAGTTTCTGGCTCACACGGAAAGGGTTGTCGCATTTACGGTCGGAGCGGTGTGGAGCGGCGCGACGTGGCGTAGCGTGGCATTGTCGGGTTAGTCGGGGAAAAACGTTACTGGATTCGGTATATAGAGGCAGAGATCGTTGGAGAAAAGAAAGAGGGACTGAATCGACGAAACGTCGAATTGAGTACCGCCCTAATCGTGTCGAGATCTGGTCCTACGGTGTGATGCACGTAGGTATATGGCGTACTTAGTCGACAGCGACGAGAGATCAACGCAGAAGCAGAGGGGATCAACGAAGATATGGGAGAGGCCAGTAGGATAGGATGAGAGCGGAGAACGATAGACGGAGAAAGAAATGTGGAAAGAGCATAGAAAAGAGGGACAAAGAGAATTGGTAAAGGGGAAAGAAAAGTGTGTGATAGCAGTCGAGAGAGAGAGAGAGAGAGAGGGAGAGAGAGAGGGAGAAAGAGTTGGGACGTGAAGGGGAGGAAGGGATGAAGGGAGAAACGGTTGGAGTGAATGAGAGTTGCTATGGTAGAAGGAGTATCGGAGGAGGGTAATATCGGGTAGGAAAGGAGAGAGGGAGAGAGAGAGACTGCTGACGGTGGTCGAGAGAGTCGATCGAGCGTGGGTTGCGGGGCTGGCTAATGCGAATATGCTGTCGTCCAGATAGAAAGAGATACCCGATAGCGAATCTGTGTCCGACACGGATGTCGAATTAGCTTGGATTTAGGTTGCCCGGGGAACTGACAAATAGTTATTGCTTGATTAGGTGCTGGTACTACCGGCACCTACCATACCGACGCACCAGCAGCAACTCAACCCACCCTCCCGTGCACCCTTCTTTCTACTGGGACGAAGCCACGATTTTTCGGCAAAGCAGGTTGCCTTGGGATAGTTTATCACCCAAGTCTCTTTATCGTCCAAAGAATACGGTCGAGGGATTTTCGAGTAAAGAGAGGGGGAGCGTGAAGAAGCAGGTTGCGAGACTAGTTCTGCCAATGTCGAGTCTTCGATCAGATCTTCCCTCTGCACTGTTTGTCATGGAAGAGCTTCGGGCCTTGGCATTCTCCCGTCGAAACTTTTTGCAACGCAAAACGCTTCTTCCGTCTGATAATGGACATATTGACGAACCGCTCGTTCTTCCCTTCGTCCCCTCCTCTTCTCGACCACCTCAAAATCGGCTCGATTTTCTATTCCCACAGATTTCTATGGATCTTCGAAGTACCGTCGCGTCGCGTCGCGTCGCGTCGTCAAGCATGTATTCTCCGACTTTTCTCTTCTAGATGGATGGATTTTAATTAAGCGATTTAACACGGAAAACGCGTCGAAGAGAATAGAGGAATTGAATTTTTTAAAATAACCATGAACGAGTGAGCGGGAGCGCGAAGCGCGTTCGGGCGTCATGAATGCCTTTTAATTTTGCGCGTGTCCGTATCACTCGGCGTATTTAGTCCACCGAATATCGGAAATCTATAGGCTGGGGATATCGTTAAACGCGTATCGAAAACGATTTTAAAAAATATTAATAAACTGATGAAGAGCGTTGTATACCGGCTGAAAAATAATCAACGTTAATTGAAGCGTTGTTCCCGCAATGATGTGGAACAACAATACGCCGAAACAGCTGAATGCAAGCCCGCTGAGGGACGCCAGTGCGTATGTGCGTGCGTGGCATCGATTAAAAATTAATCATCCCAATTACACAAGCTTTTTTCCGCGACCGCCGCCGCGTTGCCCGTTCGTTCGTTGTAATTGAATCTCGAAAAATTCAATGCATCGAATATCGCTGTCCGTAATACAAATCAAACTTGCTGCCTGTGTGATTTATAACATTTACGCTATCATTATTATTACATATTTTCATTGTTATGCTATGCTGAATACCACTGTTTCGGAAGAAGGCGTATCGAGAACAATGAATAGGAAATCAATAAATGGAGAAAAATATGTAGTTCTTCGTGGCAATCATGGAGGAAGCAATCAACATTAGCGTGCCACGTGTTACAATCTATCATAAACGAGTTGCTAAATCTCCACTGTTGTTCCCGTTAGTGACCCACGATCGCACCAGTCAACCCGTAATAGGCCTTTCCGAAACAGTAGCTGATCCATGAGGAATGGATCGTACGTGGCCAGTCGAAGCAGTGCGATTCAGCTCCGTGCAACTGACAAAAATCAAGAATATTTTTTCACGAAATTCGTCGTGAATGCGTCTCACCACGAGCAGCTTAACGAGCGGTTTAATAGTCGTGGTCAGCTCAACGATTTTATTTGCGAAATTACGCGTGATTAATGATTAATCCGTTCGTTAATGGGAAACACGGGTGTAATTGCTAATTACAAATTAATTTAGTCGTCGCGTTTATCCCGCGCTCAGAAGGAGCCGTAATTCGAAATTAATTACTATATGATCCGTGATTTAAATTTATAATCCTATCCGAGTTCGGTATTCTAATTTCCGAATTATTACCATTTGCTGTTCTACACTCGATTCACCGAATATCAACGTACTCATCTTTTCCACTGTCAATTGTGGTACATTGGACAGCTACGAACTTTCTTCAAAGCCATTTCATTCCAATTTTCATCTAAAACGTAACACGCTAAAAGAGTTAACACCCAATGTTCGTTAGTCCGTGATATTCTCAGCATCTCTCCTTTTTTCAGTAATTTTCCCAAGTGTCAGCTAGGGTTTTCCAATAGCAACATCAAGATCGGATTGTGAAACGACCAAAAAAGAGAAGAAAAAGAGAAGAAAAAGAGAAGAAAAAGAGAAGAAAAAGAGAAGAAAAAGAGAAGAAAAAGAGAAGAAAAAGAGAAACAGAGCAAACATCCGCGCGCAAAGCTGAACACTAGCAAGCGAACAAACGAGAGCGCGAAATCCGCCGTTATAAAACAACATTGGGAAAAATTTGTTTCCGGTGTAGCAGAACTCGAAGCGGACCTGCCGGCGACATCGAAGTATCGTTTCGTTCTTTTCCGCGTGGCGTAACTGAAAACGGGGGAAAAAATATTTTTCAAATAACCTAGCCTCGTCGCGTTGCGTCGCGTTGCGTCGCGTTGCGTCGCGTCGCGTCGCGTCTCGGTGCTTCTCAAAAATCGATAGAATCGCGATCGCATTACATACTCGGGTCTCGTGATTTTTCTCTTGGTCGAGCCCCGGGTTCTATGCATGTCTGAGTGGTGTCCTACAAGTAATGATCCCCGGATTACCAGAATTTCCCATGTGTCATGAGCATGGCACTCATGGCACCTGTATCTCATCAGTTCGCGGCGGAACTTCTCTCGGTGGAGATCGATAACGAAGGCTGACGAGAAATGAACGAGATCGAGTCCGATCCCATATTACCTAAACCCATTCCAGGGAATCGTTTGTTCGTGGAATTAACATATAAATTAGGCCTCGAAATCGAAGGCTGCTGGATCACTGCGATTTTTTCTACATCCATTCAGTTCTTTAAAATACATGTCCCACTGAATCTTTCGAATTGCATGGAACATACGCGAGAAATTGATACACAGGTCATTTTTCTTCTGAATTCTAAGCCTCAGACTCATTTGCAGTACAGTCTGACTATTTGCATATTCATTAAATAGTTTCTTCTCAAAAACAGAGATAATATATAAATGTAATGTTCTCCTTCACAGAGAGTATACGTCGACGTATAGGCGTTGAGTAAGTGTGAACGGGGGAATATTTTTCAAAAACACAGTATTTGATTTTTATTGTTTTAATTGTACCAAACTGTTTGCCTCGCTTCCGAAACAACATGTATGGTGTAAACGCGTATTTGTTTTATACCAGCATTGGAAAATTTATTGTGGAAGTCAAGGTGACTAGGTTTGATCATTCAATAAATCGTAAAAATATAATTCGTCCGTGATATTTATAACCTGCACGCGTTGTTTAACACTTTCAACTTTAGCGGTGACTCAGAATTTGAAGTTATCGAGTTTAGGGACAATGCAGTACCTACACTCGATATGCTTGACATTATAAAAGTCTCTTGCTCCATTTTCAAAGCGGCGGAATTGAAAATATCAGCTCGTTTTGTTGTGACGAAGACTAAATAAAAGGTGGCAAAGACCGCTAACAGTGCGTTTCAAGTTGAGAGGTCTCGAACGACAACGACACACTGTGAAACGTTAATATTCTTTTTCAGCCGGCACGTTCAAAGAAGCCGCTGCATGTAAATCTTTGCATTGTGTCTAATCAGATTATTCGTCGGTTCGTTTTGTAACCTTTGGTTCGGTCCGCGATTCAGCAACACAAGGACATGAATTACACCGCCGCATTTTCGTGTTTTTTATATTTTATGAGCTGCCTTTGTGGCTTTATAACCGCATTCGCTTCACCGTCGACCGTGATTTAATATGGAAATGCCTGAACATGCTATAAAACTGATCTTCTATTACTGTCGTTGACTTTGCTCTTATTTTTATGCTCTCTGTAAAAGTTCAAACAATGCTGTGCCCAGAAACTTTCTATTCAATATTTCATCTTCTCCTACCTGTTTCCTTTTGGGAAGGGAACTAAAACCCAATCGATCAGATTTTAATTGATCGATTATGTTTGTACGCAAAATAGAATTATAACTGAGTACCTAAGTCGATGCGTTTTTATAATCTTAGGTTGTAAAAGACACTGCGTTTTTAGAGAAATGAACGTAAGTAGAATATTACAGAGTGTCTGTCTATGAAAGTCACCAACTACTTACTGCGATATAAGGTAGCTATTTTGTTTTGTAATTGACGTTAAGTAAGTATATTTCCACTGGTTGTATCCTATAAAGAGATTATCAGCGTGATTTTTTTCCGTCGGAAGATCGGTATTCGAATTTCCAAGAATTGATATGATTAAGCCAGGTTCAACGTTCTCCGATGAACCATCAGTTCATTTAGTTTGCCCGGGCATCAATAGATAGTGTGTAACGAACGTGTATTCGTAAAGTTTCCATCATGGTGCACAAAGCACACGCATGTATGCGGAACCGCCGTTGCGGTAAAGCAGTGCGGTTCGTATCCCTATATGTCATATTAGCCTAAAAGGTTAACCCCGACTGTTTCCCCGGGTCTACGTACACCGTCTGCTTGTCGCTAAATGAATCGTCGTGATTACTCGGTTAATTGTAAATAGCAAGCCCGGGCGATATTATATTGTTGACATGTACCATGTAGCGTGACTAAATAACATGCAATTGAAAGCCTTTCCTTTGAATTTTAGCTGAAAGAAAAGTTTAGTTTTCTATCATTTTTGGACGATTTGAAAAGAGAAATGAATATTGAGAAAGCAGATAATGCACTCGAGTATTTCATGCTTTTTACCTGCTAGTAATAGGAAAAATGCGTCGGAAAGCATTGCTTACGTAAATCAAAATTTGATATACGCTGATGGTCGCACACTAGATACGCTTAATTCGAACGGAGGTTTATTGGTGGCAGGTGGTTTCAATTGTGGCAATAATCGAACGTGAATTCCGGAAATATCTGACTATCGTGTTCGGCTATACAGTCCTTATTCTGCCGTGGATCGCATCATGATACGTATTCACGATCCCTCTTCTCTCTTTCGCCCCCATCCTCTCCGAATCCGCGTAATAAGGTTACATCTACGTGAACTTGTAAAAGTGGAACGGTAAGATATGAATACTTTTAGTAGTTCAATTTATTCTCGTTTTTACGGCCGGCCGGAAAAATGAAATTTTGAATAGATCCAATTTACGTTTTTAGAGCTATCGCGTTGCGATAAGATCGAGCGTGCTCGCTGGCCGAATCGACGTATGAAAATTTTTACGTCCTATCGGCCTTGTTGGCGTTTACCTTCGATACTGCTTTCTTATCCGTCGGATACGAAATTAATTCTACTTCCCATTTTCTTCCTGCCTATCTCTTTGTCTAAGCGATTGATCCTCAGAAACTGATAAAAAAGAATTCTTAAACTTGACCACGCATCAGGAAATTCTCGAGAGCCCGAGTCGTACAACGACAGGTGTTCGCAGCGAAAGTTAAAAGGTGAGAAGAGAATGGGTAGAAGCGGAAACGGTATTAATCTTGATATAGTCCGAGAGAAAATGCGCGTGATTTGAACAAGGCGCGCGCGCGTGTGTACGTGTGGTGGCGATGGTGCGGGTGCACGGAATCGATGGAGCGCGGAATCGGTCGCGGAGTACCGACCAATTAGTCGGCCGATGATTGGCGCGTGTAAACCGAAACGATGACGTCGCTGGCGAACCAACGACCGACGCCGCGCCGTCCGTCGTCCGTAAACCGGCGCGGCACAGCCAGGACCGCTCGGCTACCTATCGGCCTCTACCAACTGCCAGCACACCCACACTCGTCGCTGGAGGAGCGAGCACGCGCGGCCAAACAGCCCACCATCACCAGAGCACTGTCAAATATCCGTGTGGACGGTTACAGGCCGGACTAATGGAATTGATTAAAATGTGTTCGATCAACCGAACCGCGGGCCCACTCCCGTACCATCCACCCACCCGCCCGTGTTCACCTACCATCGCCATCGCGCCTCTATCTCTTCCGTGCTGTCCTGATCCGGCCTGCGCCACCTCTCTGTCTCTGTCGCCAAGCCTGTGCGACCCTAGAACCAGTCGGGCGCAATCGAATATTTGCGTTTAGGTGGGCACGTCGACGCGGAAAATGCTATCTTTGTCAATTAATTCAACCTGTTGTCGCTCGTCGCCCGGTGGCCCCTCGCGCTCTACGCCCCGCTCGCCCGCTCGCCCGCTCGCCCGCTCGCCCGCATCGACGGGGATCGGGAAAATTGGCGGTTTTGTGGTTGCCATCCACCGGGAAAGGATCGCCGCCTCGGAAATTTCTTTTTCGTTATGCCACTCCTGCTATTCCCTCTCTCTTATACTGCCCACTACTCTTTCTTTCTTTCGCTTCTAACGCCTTGCCTCTCGCCTTCAATAAATAGAGCTATTCAGAATGGAATTATTTATTAACGGGATTGAAAGTATGAAAACCCTCGAGTCTGACCGAGAGTCGAAGGCATCCAAGATGGAGAGAAGGTGAAAAATAAGCGAATAAATAAAACAGATGTCTCCGAGGCAGGGCCGTGAGTGTCGCTAATGAACTGGTCTCTCTCGTCTCTCTCGGCCAGACACGGCAATCTACTGCTCACCTTCGTTCGCAGCTGTTCCTGGACGGTACTCGACCGGTCTTCATTATACCTGCTACGCTGTGTCGTTAATTGCGCACGCACCTACGTAAGCATGGCGCCGCGCCGCGCCGCGCCGCGCCGCCCCGCCCCGCGTCGCATCGTTCCGCCAGGAATTAACCGATATCGCGTGGACGCGTTTCCGATCAATTTGTGCTCTGCGACTGTCCGCCTCGATTCGACCGTGTCTTACCAAACGCTGAATCTACTTTTTCAGTATCGAAAATTATCTCTCACGGGAATCGGGAATAACGGGCTAGCAAGCGTCGATCGAGAATCATCTGGCGATCTGTTATTAGATTGCTCACGCATAGGGAAGTAGGACCGTTACCAGTTTTGTCGTTCGTCTTGCGAGATAATAAACTAGCGAAGCCGACGCTATGATCGTCACCATTCCCACACGAGTTCAGTCCGTCGTCGAGCGATTTATCGTGCACGTTCGTGGATAAGAACAGTCAAGAAACGTTCCTGGCTCAATCGTAGCCGCGTTGACAAGGCTGAGGGGCTGCGGGCTGAGGCGCGCGGATTACAAATCGTCACGAAGTATCCAGTTCCAACCTGTTACGGACGGTTGAAAAATCTGACAGGTACTCACGTTCACAGGAATTTCCTATCAATTAGGGACAGGTTTCCATGGTACAACAGCATTGGAGGACGCATTTCTTCGTCTTCTTTCGGCTTCCCTTCTTTTACTTATCCGCACCCTCCCTGTCCTGTTTCTCTTTTTCGTATAGTTGGCTACTTAAACAATTTCAGACATGAAAAGAGCAACTATCTTATGCGCGCTCGTCTTATTTACATTCCCACGATCTTTGCCACGTAACTTACGGGGTTGGGAAAAGGCTGTGCTGTTCACCTTGAATTTAAAAAAATATCAAAACTTAAAGTGCTTGACTTCTTGTAGATTATTTCGTATTTAGACCTTACATCGTAGGATGGATCTACCGATGCTGATATTCCACGTTCCACTCCTTAACACTTACATAGGTAAAGGTACTCTAAAACGACCAAAAAGAAACGGTATTCGTATCTTCCAATGGAGAATATCACTTCATTAATCTTACCAGACAGTCATGCAAATTGAAGCTCTTGAACATTCTCGTACTGAAATTATTTTCGATTCTGCTTTTGCAGACATATAAAAAGCTTCCAGACGCTTGTTCAACCTGATCGACTCGATTTCGATATTATTCACATTTGACTTCCTCACAGGTATACTTAACAGATAAATACCGATAGAGACACTCTTCGCAACATTCCTGCAATAAACAAAGTTTCTTATCAGATACGAACCCGCTACCGATTTCGAATTGTAAAATAGTAACGTAACTCTTCTATTACACCAACTACTCGGCACGCGATGGTATTTGCAATTCGAATTCGTTATTTTTCATGGCAAATTTTTACAGCGCAGTTCGACCACGTATCCATACAATTTAATTATTTCCTTTTCCGTGATTTCACCATTTTCCATGGTTTTGCCTCACGTTCCACTATATACGAAGTTCACGCGAATAAATATTCGAATGAAGGAACGACGACTGTGACTATATTCAGCAGAGACGAAAAAATATACTATTTGCATAGTAAGAAGATTGAGAGGGAATAATTTTTGAAAAAGGTCGAGATCAAAGCGTTTATCGGTTTACGGTGGTTGACGATGGTGTCTCAAAAGGGCGTACACGCATGCCATTTTATATCTCCCCTTAGCGAAGTGAAACGCTTCGTATCTAATTGGCCTTTAATTGGCCGAATGTAAATTATATATTAATGCCCTTTTAACATTAAGCGGACAGGAATAACCGTACGTTTTCTGCGGCGAGCTGCGCAGCGGGAGCCGCGGGCTGGATTTTTTGAAAACCCCTCATAAACGCCACACGCAGTTCAGTACCTTTTGATAGTTCTCTGATGCTCGTTCGACTCTTTTTGATCGTAATTGCGGACCCGTCCGACCCCTCAAGATTTACGTTTCCAATTAGCTATACTTTATGCTCATAATGAATTTACATTCGTCCCCGGATATAAATTCATCCGATTCGAAGCATTGACTAACTTAAGTATCGCGCCAGGGACGTCAACTACTTTGCTCACGTTCCTTTCTTTCTTCTTTTTTCATCGTAGGGCATGTAGCAGAAAGGGGCATAAAAAGTGATTTTAAAGTGCAATAGAAGTTGGATGACTAACTGCTAGTGGATTAATGACGTGGCTGTAAGTTGTCGGTTGACATCGTTGCAAGCAAAAGTATCGTCGTATCGATGGAAATGATTAACGGAGAGTATATTCAACGATCCGCAAGAAGTCTCGCTAAATGCCAAGGTCACAAATTTCCGCCGTACCGCATTATATCCGAGCTGCCCCCGCATAGAGATGATTTTCGTATTTGGACCGAGTCCAAAGCGAAAGAGGACGAGACGCGGCCGTCTAATGTGCTTTTTCAAATAAAGCTACTTACATGGAAGACGGAAATATAAATGGCCGAATGCGTCTAGCCGAATACGCGCAATGTATGGGCCGCGAGGGGAGAGAGGAGGCCTTACGACGCAGAAACGCTCGCCGCGAGGAGACGCTTTCCGCGATTTACCGTGACAAAATGTGCCTCTTACGTTACGAATTTAAACGCATCGATTCTGCTCGTTTAACCCTTCCCACCGCATATAATAATGTGTCGCGTGGAATCCTCCTCGCGAATGGTAAAAAGTGTACTCGCAAATATTACGAGCGAGCATATGCCTGCACCGTTTCTCACGTACTGCCTGCCCGTACGAGCAACTTTACTGCGCTCGTTCTCCAGAAGTAAATTGGACATGAAACAGCTACTTTGTATGCACCGGTCGCGGTATATGTGACACTTTTCGCTCTTTTCTTGCCACGCGAAATTACGTCAATATTCAACGTGGGGGTATTTAATAGAAATACAGCAAGAGAGCACTAGCTTTTTTCGAAGTGAAAACCACTTTCATCTCGTCGTTTCTTTTTCCTTTCGTTCGTTGACAGTAATACCACCAAAATGACCACGATTGGCTCGAGATATTCCATTGACGGCTAATTAAATTCAATTAAACCGGTCACGATGAAACGATCTTTTCCAAGAACGCAGAGAATTTCAGGAAGCTTCGGCCGGGAGTTCGGCCGGGAGTTCGCCCGAGAGTTCGTCAACGAGAATGTCGGCGTTATGTGCCGTTAATACAACCAAGAATATTTTAATCTTGAAGATACAGAATCGTCGGAATGGAAATTATTAACTTAAAAAGTTACTTGCCGATAAAAAGTGCCGTTGATGTGTTTTTGCTTCTGCTTTACACCGGCGAACTTTTTGCTTATGGAACTCCCCGCCACCCTGTTTCGATCGAACATTACAGCTTCTCTGTTATCCTTTAATTCAACATGCAGTCTGAAGTAGCGCGGAATGTAAAAGCAGTGAAACAAAGCGACGACTACGTTTGCATTTCTGACTCCACTGCATTTTTAAACGTAGATAGTAGACGACATGCTATTATCGTTTAAGCGTCATTTAGTTATGGAATATCAATTTCGCGCAACCATGGAAATCTTGAAATTTACTCTGGAACTTAGGAACTCGCAGCTTTTGGCACCGTCGAATCCCAATAAATATCACCCACGGCGACAATCACTGCGGGGTAAGAAAAGCTCGTACGAAGTGACGGTGGCGGTTTTTGTTCCTATTGAAATCTCAACAGCCGCGCGATGTTACTGGATATCATACGAATTTGCGAGGAAGTAGTTTCTACCGGGTCGTTTCGGGCAATGTTCGTTCTCGCGAAGCCGTTCAATGCAAAAGCATTCCTCATCGATCGCGGATCGACTTGGAACGATAATGGAGCGACTCGGAGACACGATGTGTACACATTGAGCGTAATAGGGAGGACGTTCGACCAATTAGCATTTCTTTGGGCTACGGCTGAATTCGGGATAATGACGCAATTAATAATGTCGCGAGGCGAGCGTTTTGCACGGAGTCTGAGCTCCTTTAACCTATGAGATCATACAATGGTGCAAGCAACATTAACGCTTAGAGACGCGTGCAAACAGTTGTCGTCTAATCGCGAACGAGCCGCACAAAACCCAGCCCCTAGATTTATCAACAGTTATCAATGTTCGCTTCGATAGGGAATTAATGAAATGTAATTGTTGAAGCTTTTTCAGTGTTCCTGTTGATAATACTTATATCTTCCCTTGCGCGTGTTCCGAACGAATGAGCAAAATGTTAAACGCAGTGAACAATTTGTGAAATGTTTTCCTGCTTTTATCCATGCAACGTACGCTAAAACACAAGAGAATATGCAGGGGATGAATTCGGTGAAAAATTTCGTTTCGCAAATCTTTCAGGTATGCATAAACTCACGGGTCCGTGGTAGCGTTTATACACTGGGTTAATATGATCCAATGAGCAAAGCGAAATTCCCGCGACAATAGTCGAACTCTCGGCACGGTTGCATAGGTCTTTCATGCCGTCTATATGCATGAGAAGCATATTTACTGATTATCATAGTATCATTATCTTTCTAATACGAACTCTATTTTTGTTGCAGCTTCAGAATTATCATCGACGAGCAGCAATTTCGGTGAGTGGATACACGATTATTGCTTTTCATTCATTTTCACAAGGCATCGCGATTCTCTACAATAGTGTTATTTCGAGTCCGTAAAGAGCTCGCGAGCTTGCCTCTTGAGCGTGGTTCGTTGATAAAGAAAATTTATGCAGAAGATAAGGTCGTTCCACTTCTGAAATGAACCGTTTGATATCGGATACGCGGTGCATTCGATACGGTCGTAGCGAATCTCTTGCTAGCTCGAGGTAAATTCATACCTTGTCAATACCTCTTGTTCGTGATTATCCTTAGCCTTGAAACACTCTAAAGATATGGCAGAGATAATTGATTCGCGTTTAAAAATATTTATCTCGTAAAGTTCGACGCGACGAACAATTACCATTGCGCGAATATTGCTTTGATTTTGGATGTCGTTGCGACGACAACTGCAAGGAAAATCGAAAGATATCCCTGGTGCACCGCGTGGACAACGTAATGCGGCGCAATTACTAAGCTTCTTATTTATTTTCCAACGACTTCTTTGCAAGCTTGCTCTTTAACTAGGTAGTTACAGTTTAGTACGCAGAGCAAACAGTGAAACACGTCCAAGTTCGTCTGATGGCGAGCTTAACGAATTGTTCGCGAATTTCAGCGAATACCGACCAGTGTTTCGTCGTGATATTTGCGATGCTCGAAGGGCAATAAATTCAAGAGATAATGATCAAAGAGTGGAGACAGACAAGCGAAAATTTGAATTGCTGATTCGAAAATCGTAGCCATGAACGGTTCGATCTCACGTTCGGCCTCACGTTCGGCCCATTTCGTTCCGGCCTTTGTGCTAATTGCGTTCTTAGCATTTCGCGGCCGAGTTTACGGCTCGCGTGAACGCGATCCCCGCGAAATGTGCGAAATTTATGCCTCGGAACCAGATTTCGTTCGCGGTTAAACAGACAACTAATCTGTAATGCACAGAACAGGCATAAGTGCGCGTTTAAATGGCGAAGCCTCATAAATATGAAAATGCAGGGTGTGTGTGCGCGCTCGTGTTAACGCTCATGCGATCGGCAATCTGTATAAGCTCTTTACTGGCTCGTTACTCGTGCTTTCATTGTCGAACACTCGTTGCTGAAGGAATCGTGTGTTTCCGGCAAACTTGCACGCCATCCTGCGGCACTCTGTTCAAGAACCAGTGTACCCTTGAATTTCACGCGCTTGTCAATAAGTTAGGCCATAAAATGAAATCGAACAGCCTAATCAGATGTAGGAAGAGGCTGCGGAATAAAATGAATAATTGAACGAAGAAGAATCGACTCGAAGAATCGATCGGCGAAGCTGCGAGAGACTCACGACTTGAAACGGTACGAATGCCAGTGAGAGAATCAAGTGGCTATCGACGGTGAGGCTCATTTTCATAAATTATATTAATTCGCTACGCCGTGGGCAACCGGTTGATTGGGTGACACGTAGCGCGATTATCGGCCTTTCTCTTCTCTCTTGCCGCGCGTTCCTCTCGTCCTCTCATCCTCTCTCCTCTTTCTCTTCTTCTCTCGCGTGCGAGCTTCTCTGAAAGACCTTCGATGTCTACGAGGGGCCCAGTTTTTATGGCATCATTAAAATCGTGAGATATGGAGTGTCAGTGGTATCGTGATTATTACAAGTGGCCTAATCGGTATAAAGGCGTTAATTAAGAGCGACGCGACGCGACGCGACGCATTGCGTCGCTCAGGAAACAGGCCGCGAGCTCTTCGCTGCGGTGAACTCGCCTCGAACCATTCACGGAATATTTTTACGAGCCCTACGTATAGGGGCTCGCCGTTCCATAAAATGCGCGTCCTTGCGAAGAATTTATCGCTTAGTTGTTCCCGAATCGGTCGAACGGAGCAAATTGAAAATTGTTTGCTGGTGATCCGTGATGCGTACATACGGCCTCACGGCTCGTTGGCTCGGTTTAGAAAACGAGGGACATCGCGCTAATCACCGATACAACGCAATTTAGATAAAACCGGTTATTTTCGCTTAGATATTTCTAGGCTCGCGCTTCCTGGCTAATATACGACTGTTACCGTCAAAATGTTGTAACGTAGCCACGGTGATGCCTGTTCCACGTGTTAAGCGAACACTAACTTAATTTATAACCATTTTATCTCCACTTCGTTCGGATAAATAACGCAAAAACCTATTATCGTTGCCTGTCTGAAAAATTAATTAACTTGGCGATACACAAAATTCAAACGTAATCGCCATTTCATTAGCATGGCTTCTTGGGTTACTACAAACCTATCGTTTTACATGATAATCTTTTATTCATATCTCCCACCTATGCCAATTATATGTATTCTTCTAAATTAAGGCTTTCAATTAGGTTCTTGACATTTATTAATAGTCGTTAGAGAGGTAAGAAGAGACGAAGCTTTCTCTGATGTCCAAAGTACTTGTGTACCGTAAATATCTGATTGTGAAGAAAAAAAGGTAAATGTAATTATACGAAATGGAGCAAGAAAGATCAGAGAGTCCATCGTATAAGGATCTTCGTCGATCAGTCGAGCGTCGACGTACTTACGAGCCGCGGAGACACCGTGACGTACATATACGTCGCGCAATGCGGCGCGAGTCGTCCGTCTTTCGTGGGGAGTTAACTCCCTTTCCTCGGTTTTTTCAACGCGCTTCTGTCGGGCCGAAGGTGGCGGAGTGGGAGATAACGATTTTTATTTCACATCGCGAGAAACCAGTTTGTAAATAATGTAAATCCATAGAAAACGACCATCTGGAATCCCCATGGGCCTCTGCGCGAGTCTTTAGAAGTGGAATGGCTGGTGGGGTGATCGACAGATCGCGGGGGAGGGGAAGTAGCAGAAAGAAGATGAAGAAGAAGACGAGGAGCTCGCGATTGCCGGTTCGCAACTGTGGGAATTCTGTGTGTATGAAACGTGAAGCGTTTCTCAAAAGAGTCGCGCTGCTTTCTTACCAATTCTCCTTCGAATTTGCGTTAAGCGGAGTATGTATATTATCTACTCTGGGTGTCTATGTACGGTGAATTATCGTTAACCTATTTCAGCCTCTGAATGTCGAATTCACTGGCAAACAAGACCAGAAGCAGTCTTCATAATTATAAATTCATTAAACAAGCCTAGTTCAGAGTGTAACAGATGCCGGTAAAAATAAGTTCGAACGAGAGCAAATCTCCGGGCGCGTGGGAGAAGGAGCCTAGCGAAATACATAAATAAGCTTAACCTCGTTTCCTGGAGTATTTGCATATGCTAATAAAGCGCCGCGGCTCCGAGGACGAGATTGAAAGCTCGAAAACGGAGCAACTACGTTCAATAATTACCCGTCTCTCTACTACTATCGCTATTTGGGTCCGTGAATAGTCTTCCAATCTCTTCAACGTTTCATGCTGTAAGAATTCATGGATCTCGCAACAAGGTGTGGAATCCGAAGCGCCGAGGATTCTCAGGACATCGAATTCCGCGCCGGATCTCCATGAAACTCTGAATCTCATAGCAGCAACGCACGCAACATTCTCGTTAACATTTTTTCGTAGCGACAGAACATCGGGGCTGACTCGTCTCATGAAATCGAGTCGCGTACTTGAGTGTCAGTTGATTCGAGTACCAAGTACATAATGGAACAACTCTCGAGTCCCATCGTGCTTTGGTCACCTCGAGCTGAAGGAGAGAATAAGCCAAAGGTGTCGCCGGCTAGAAAAGTTGAAGATTTTCAAGCGCTGGCGAAAAGACCGGTTTCTCGTCGACGCACGACACTGCCATTCTCTACCCTTCCTCGTTCTCTTCATCTGGTTCGACGGTATCTTAGCCGTTTCGTCCCCCACTTAAGGTCGCTTCTTTCTATTTGCTCTGCTTTCCGTTAACGGAGGTTAGTGTTTCGAAGGAGAGTCGAACAGGCGAGAAAGAGAGTGGGAAAGAGGAGGGCGGTCGAGGGTTGCGGGGGGCTGAGGAGGTCGAGGAGGAGGAGGAGAACGGAGAAGGGAACAGAGTGGCTCTCGACACGATCGCGAGATTATACCTACACCCACGCCAGCAGATAATAGATAGTAATTGCAGGGTTGTCCGGTCCGGCTCGGAATCGGCTCGACAGATCGATCGCCTCGAAGAGAAAAGAGGAAGATAATGATGCGCCCAGGAAGAAATCGTTCTCACATTATTTTCTCGCGATGCAACCACCGACGCCATTATTATTATTATTACTATTATTATTATACATATGCATCAGCGTACGTGTCCACAGCGTAAAAGCCAAAGTTATGTGCGCCGCCAAGATCTCGAAAATCGAAAGGCAATCGAAGGCGAAGGGCACCTCGAACGCGACCAATCTTGGCATTGCCTCCAATTCCTTCGTATTTCTTCGTCATTCGTCAAACGTTGTACGTACCTATGCTTATACTCTTGGGATTATTTACCTACTGAACATTTTCAAGAGGTAGTATTAGCAAAATTATTGAGACGCCATTGGTGCAAAGAACACTTCACGCTGGAATAGCTATCAGCTATGAGCAGCGCTATTTTTAGCAAATTTTTGTAAATTATATGCGCACGCGAGCCTATCTACGCGCAGATATTCCTTTCCAGTGGTGAAACGAGCGTTGCGCGCCACAACTATGTATTTTGTACCGCGGTTCATAAACATGCGATTTCACGTCGCCACGATGGCAAATTATTATTTATCGTTACCGATTCCTATAATCGACTAACGGAACGAATCCGCCGTGACCAATAAATTTCGGTTTTGGTCAGCGATCTTGTTCGCCGGTGATTGTAAATCGCCCACGCTCACTCGTTCTCCGTTCTATTGATCGACACGATTAAGGATACTCTGACCAGATATCGGTAAGATAGTTTTAATGTTGTCGGAACTGAATTAGTCACGCTGAGCCATTTAAGTAGGATTAAGATTACATCGAGAAATAAAGAGTTTTTCGTTTTTTCAGCAAGCTATCGAAGTATCGAGGCTTTGGTGGTTGTTTGTGACACCTTTGCTCGTTGCGATGCGCCCTCTCGCTTCTACGGTGTGTCGCGCCGCGCTGTCTCTTTATCATTCCACCCTTGCGGCACGAACGACGTTACGAGGGTGATACCGAGCGACGCCGCGCGATACCTGCACGAGCGGCTCTTTGTTCCAACCGTGTCCGCCATTGTGCCGCTTCCCGTTTGCCAGACTATCGCGATAAACAGCCGGAAAAGCCACGATGAATGACGCGCCGCGCCGCGCCGTGCTGTAACCGTTGCGCCTCGCGACTCCTGCGTGTCAATAGTCACCAAACTTCCAGGAGCTTTCGCCGATTCACGTTGCGGGAACTGCTTCACCTCGCCCTTGAACCGCGGCTACAAATTCTATTTTAGGTTTCTGAGGGAGACAATCATTTTCAGCGGTTCTAGTGCTAATACAGTTTTCGTTTTGAAATTTCAGAAGAATATTTTCTCACGATCCTACCCAACTAACTTGACTGAGGCTTGAGATTTCCATGTTGAATGGGTGGAACTGTCTTCGAGAAACGCTATGAGGCCTTTGTATTACACTTCTTAACTCTCGGGTAATTAACCACTTGAAATTCCTCGTGCATTCAGACCACCCATCTCACGTCTACAAATTTCCGCGTACATACTTAGGATTCATTTCGGTCGAGTATCATCGCATAAACGATGACCTTCTTCATCTCTCTGGTTGAAACGCTCGATAGCGATAAAAACTGATCGATACAAATTAAAGTCACAATTCTGTGTGAAGTTCAGTGAATATTACGTGCAAATTGAAATGTAATGGATTCAATATACTTGGCAAACTCGCATACCCTCACTTTTGTCAATGATACAATAACGAACAGCCGAGGCTGTCAGATGCACCCTCATCGGCTAAATAGAAGTTTACTAAGGCTGTCAGACGCATGCTCATCGACCGAGTGAAAGAATGCTCGAAATATCTCAAGTACTTCCCATCAAACACTCTTGAAATAGTGTATGTAGATACGCTTGTGCTTCTACTAACCCTCCAGTGCGATAACGAATTCGAGTATGAACGTCGAGCGTTGTGTACCGTTCTATACTGTATTAATAAATTACTCTCGGTATAAACTTTGAAACTACTCAGAGGAAAAAAAAAGTTTCGTTTTACCATATTGACTAGTATCCTCTCCATTAAATAGAGATCACGAGAGTTTGTATAACGTATGAAGATCGATTCCGGAAAGGAAACGCATTTCAGATCGTCCTGAGAAACAACGTTTAGGGGCTTAATTACTCGGTCGTGAGGCAAGCCGTGACAGAAACGTCGTGTTGGAGCGGCTTCTCGTCCCACGCTTCTTCCTCTCCCTTTGCAACCCCCCGTCGCGGTCGACTGGTTGTTTTAGCAACAACTTAAACTCATAACGTTACAATGTAGCCCCGTTGTTTCGACGGTACCACCGTGGCCGTGTGTGGAAGGCTTTGCCATAATTACTCGACCGGTAATACAGAACGGCCCTTGAGTGGCAGTTCATATTACTCGCCTAACCCGCGTGAAAACTAACCCCTTGGGGGATGAGGTGTGGAATGGGAATTACCGTGGCTCAAGGGGAAGAGGTCGGTCGCTGGCAAGAGTCCGGGGTGAGAGCACGAGGAAAAAGAACTCGTCGGCCTGCCTTTTCAACGAGCTGCTTTTGCCCCTTCCTCTATACTTTTTACGCGTACCCTCCAATCGCGTGTACAAATAGACAAATAAATCACCGATTATTGTACCCATTGTATTTGTAGGAGTTAGCGTCAGACGCGAATGAGAACGTCCACGCGCAAATATCGCCTTAAGATGTATTTCTAAGACGTTTCCAGGTAAACTCAACTTCCTTGCGAAGTATGCTATCAGTGTATTGTCAATATTGATCGACAACGATATTCAAGTTCGAGCACGCTACACGAAGGAAGATTTCTAGGCAGCATGGAACGGCGTTCGATTAATCAAAGAGTAACGACGATACTTGAGAGCGAGGGCAGCGAGCCACGAGCTAACCGCGACGTCCTCTCGACAATAGGAACCTGTTGAGTCACGTAACGTCGCGTCGTCGGTCGGCGAACGTTGTCGTTGGCTGCCACCGAACGCGGTTAAGGCAATTCTTTCGTACGCGTTATCGTTGACCCTCTCGGTCAGCGGCACGTTTTGAAACAGCCTCAGGCGTAAGGGTGCGACTTTTCACGTTTCCGAGAAAAAGTTTGCACGTTAAACAGGCCCTTGGCCTTAAACGGGCTGCCCCGACGTCCTGCGTGACAACTTCCTGAGATAAGCCGCGCCGATAGAGGCATAAACCCTCGTCGCCCCTCGTCGCCCCTCTCGCCCCCAGACAAGGACCTCTCTCTCGCTCTCCCCGCCCCATCGAGAGCCCTATCTTATCTACTACAAACAAGAATTACGTTTGCCGCGTAATCTCCGGCCGACTGGCGATTTATTGCACGAACGCGAGGCCTCGCGAAATCGGGAGATCGCACGCGTCGCCGCGCCGACGACCTTCTTCTCTCAGAAACCTCTCCCCCTCTCATTCTGGCCCGCTCAACCACATTGAGAGAAACCTTCACGCTGGCCACTCTTATATAAGAATGATTTAACTGGTCCATTCGCTTCCCCACCCCTCTTTTCTGGGAAGTAATTTCCTTTCCGTAGTCGTGTTGGTTCTGCCACACTCGATTATTTCTGACAGTATCCACTTTACGTCCTGACAACGCGTTCAATTGCTTTCAAGCGAAATAGGTACAGTTTACGGAGTGTTCTTGTATTATTATTCATGTGAAATCACAGTTCGATGAGGTTGCATAAGGACACAGAAATTATAATAAGTTTACTTCTTTCCTCGCGGCAACAAGTTACCTTGCCTCCTCGAAGAAACGACAAAGAGAATCTGTTCAAGGGCAACGTTTGATCGCAGGCATTGTTGCAAGCTGCAACTACACCTAAAGAGCGTCGACAAAAGAGGAACTTATCGGGCCTCTTTCGCCTCAAGGTAAAAAAAGCAACGCAACGCGATTCCCTTTTTCGATCGCATCGGAGTTCTCCCGAGCCGAGCGTGGAAAAGCAAGCCAACAACCGTTTCAATTGCAAGAGCAATTACTCGAATCCGCTTATAAGAGCAGCGCAACAATTCACTGCAATTACACGAGTCATATTCAAGAGGAACGGGCCAGAAGGTAGACCCTTGTTGGATTTAGGATAGCGGGTCCGAGGAAACGAGCTTGGCAAAGACAAAGCGGCCGGAGGCAAGTGGAGAAGGTGAGTCTTGAGCGAACTTAAAGGGTCTGATCGAAGGAGAGAAAAAGCAGAAGAAGAACCGAGCGAACGAGCAAGAAAGGAAGAGAAGAATAAGCAGAACGAGCCAAGGAGAAGCAGGGGGAGGAGAGAGAGAGAGGAGGAGGAGGAAGAAGAAGAAGAAGTAAAAGAAAGAGAGTGAGGTTGGCGGTTCTTTCTGTCGAGGTGGGGGAGTAAGTTGTTGGAAGAAGGGTTTGAGGCGAGTCACCGAGCCTAACCGTGCACCACTCGAACTCGAACTCAAACAACTTTAAGCCGTGTGTACTCGCGCAAACAAAACAGCGCACTAATTGCTTACGTCACTCGGCAAGTCAATGGACTTCTTGACTGAGCGCCCTGTGAGTCATGCAACGAGTCCCGGCGAGAGGTGCACCGCCGAGCCACCTCGAGTTTCAATTAAATCACGTCCACGCACTGTTTACCTCGTATAAGCGCGCCAACTCCCTTACATATACCACCGCCCTGGCCACCGACCAGCTCCACGCTAATGACGATGACAAGACACCGGGAAAAGGTACACTTATCGTCGTTATCCGCTCAAGATCGGTTTTTCTGACTCTCCTGTGCTTGATACACGCTTTAAATATAATTAAAGCCCACTAAGATGATCATTCGTGCGAGGACGATGGAATATTGCTCCCCCTTCTAGTGAGGTCGTTACACCTACAAGGAATAACGAAACCTAAGCTTTCAGTGATTCAATTTTCACGGACATAAACGATCTGCTCGAACACGGTTCGATCGAAGTTGCTGAGAGTAGGCGCGCCTGTTCTTCTGAACGAGCAACGTTGGCGATAATGACGGCAATGAGATCTGGGTACGTGTACCGACTCTCAACCCACTTTTCGATTACTCTATTAATGGCTCCTGTCGTTGGACTTACTTAATATCATACGTTACGGTAATCACTGTTTGCCGAAGTGTAACTGATATCGTTTCCCATATGCCTCTCTTCTATCTACTTCTAGAAATATCTCAGTTACGTGTCAGATATTTTTGTTACTCCATTTGCTCTTCGAGTTTTGCATGATGTTTCCAATAAATGGTGGGAACAGCGACGAGTGTCCGTCGTAACGTTCAATCCAAATATTTCAAGAGATGACTTTGTAGAGGAAAATTGACAAACTAATTTCTCGAATGAAACTCCCAGATGATTGGACGTAAACGGAACAACTAGAAATACGAGGCGTCTCGGACTAAGAAGCTCAGGGTCGGGCTACCAGGGCAAATGTCGAAGGGTGTATTCGAGCATGCAGCACATATCCCCCGCGGTATGCAAGTCTAGGAAGGGGCTATAGAAGCTATCTTAGATCGAACGGAGTCCAATTACCGACGTTATTAATTAATCCCCTACCCTTGCTAGCCGGTCCATCGTCTCTCGCTTCCATTCTCAACCCCATCGTAGTCCGTCTGTCCGCCAGAGATACCTGCTAGGGATATCCTCTCCAGCCTGGTCCGTACTCCATTATCCGGACCGTGCTTTTCGAGAGCTCGAAGCTCCTTTAAACGGGTGCTTCATGACCTGCGATTCCGGCCCATTATTCCGTCGATGAAATTTTCTTCGATTCAATGTTACGAAGACGTACCGAGGCGTGATTTAACATTATAACACGTGTCAAATTTCTCTGCGATAAATCGGAATTTCGTGTGCCTTCCACGCGAATTCTCCTTTCAGAGAATTCCTGAGTTGAATCTACGCGTTATTTTCTATCGAGAAAATCAGTGGTTCAGTGACCAGTTTACGTCGCGACGTTCGAGCACAACCTTGACGCGCTCTCGGGAACTTTATTAACTTTTTGCGAGCGAGATCGAGGCGAGGTCCGTGGGGCAATAATCACCAACCGAAACGCTCCCTTCCGCACATAAAGACGACACTTTCTTGCCGTAGCTGCGCTTATCGCCATTTAACATCTCCCGTCGGTTTCGCGCTGAAAACCTGTCCCGCCTCGCTCGTCTAACGGTAACGCGACTTTCTTTCGCACGATCTCGATAACGAGCGGTTTTTCGAGCGTCCCTCGAAAACGATAAGTCGCGGGCACGTCGAGGAGCCGGTTGACAAATCGACTCTGACCGTTTTCGCGGCTATCGGGGATCGAGAGTCTCTGGAGGACAGGAAGATGGGAATAGAACGGTTTTGTCGCAACGGGAGGATCGTTTCCTCTTTCCGACGATCGACTGTCCGTGGAATAAGCAGAGAGACAACTGAACGAGAGAGAAATCGAGATTCGTGGAGCAGTAGAGTGGGGGAGAGTGAGTGAGAGAGAGAGAGAGAAAGAGAGAGAAAGAGAGAGAAGTTAGAAGCTAGTCACTTTACCGAGCTGACTTTTTGCTCGCGGCATCCTGATTGGTGTTTTTGCCCCGACCCGATCGGATCGAGTCAGCACGGCTAAGGTAAAGGCAAGAGGCTGCACGGTGTCAGTCAATTACGCCATAACAATGGGGTTACGTTTCAATTACCTCGACGAGGAATTGGGTATATCCACGGACCTTCGATGGAATACTGGTCATTCGTACGGGATAAGTCTTCCAACAGCTCACGATCGTTAGAGTCCTCTCGAATAGAGCCGTGCTCGTCCTTTACTATCGAATTAAGCTCGTCGTTTATGGAGCGTCGTCACAGCTATTGGCGAGCTCTCGCTTGCCACGATTTACGCCTCGATCGTGATCCTTTTAACCAATGCCCTATGTCTTGGATCACTTCTGTCCAGGTGCTTGTGTCTTTTCATGTGCCGCAAGAGTAACCTTCTGCTTCTTCGAGTTGGTCCTTCTCGATTCAAGATTAAGCGTGAATGATCATGAAGAAAAGCCCACTAAATATCGTTGTGTCCAACGACAACAACGCCTCGTAACGAGTTGACGAACATGAAAAATGGTAACGAAAGAAAGTTAAGACACCCGCCACGAGGCTCGTTTTCCACGAAGTTCGATCAATCGAAAAAATAGCGTAACATGACGTGCCGTTGCGTGGGCTCGAGATAAGGCTTCTCTCCGAAGGACTGGTAGGCACAGAGTATAAGGCCCTCAAGTCGTCGAACCGGCAACGTCGAGACTCTGTGGCCCCGCGGTCTCTCAGGTAAGGAGAAAAAAGGAGTAAGAAGCCACGGGGGAAGGGAGGAATCGCCCCCTAGAATGTCCTTTGTCGCGGTTCCCTCCTCTTTCCACCGCATTCGTCCACCCTCTCTTCGACGACGAGTCCTAAGTCCCCTGTTCGGGCCCTTCACGTGCGTGGAATGCGTGCTTTTGCCGACCGAGGAGGACTCTTCTGCCGGGCCATTTTTCTATTTTTCTGTCCATTCGCGTGTCACAAATAATTCAAAGAAGCTCATACTTCAAGCCTTGTAACAGTATACTTTTTAAAAGTCTGGTGAAATTTCTTTAATCATTGGAGCAACTTGATACGTTATCCGACGAGGAGGAGTGATTATATAAAAATTACTCGACAACAAAAACTATACTTTTGTTATAGTTAGGTCAGATTGAAAAGAACCTAAACATCGACGAATCCTGTTTGCGTGTCCAGCATATCGTAAGCTTCGTGAAGAGGGATTATTAAAAAAAAAAGGAGACGAGGTCGAAGAAGGCATAGAGAGTGGGAGGTTGGGAAGAGAGGACGCTGTATACGAAAGCATCTTCTGAACTGTCGAATCGAATATCTGGGTAATGGCTTTCTGGGTCTCCCGCTGCCAAGAACACGGTCCCATCTACGGTGAGCTTAAATTAAGGATGGACCCCTCATTTTCTTAAAATATTAAATCATCGTCCTGGTGTCGCAGCGGGGCTGCCACAGGGCCTGGGATCCAAAGAATCAGGCTCCGACCGAGGAGGAATTAAAATTCATTGGTCTCGGAAACCCATGTCACCGGCCGAGTGCCATCGTAAATACCTGAGTCTCTTCTCGGTTGAGCGAGGTCACCGTAAAAATTATGCTTCCACGGTTCACCAAGGCCAAGGACCGATGATCTTGCATCTAGCTCCTTTGCCTCTACATGCACTCGCCTTACAACATTCATATACAAAGCTGCACTTTTTCATCATTCTTCACGTCTTACAGATTCTAGAAGAATTTGTCTCTTTTCTAGCATCACTTATAATCGGAAAAAGTATTACAGATCTCTTTCACGACACGATTATCATCCACTTGAATAAGTCGAGTCAAAATTCGTAGGTAATTGTAAGCCGAGTCGAAGCGAGATGCGCAGGTGCAAAATACGGTTTCCTCTTAATCTTATTCCAATGAGTAGAGACGGCCGTTCGTTCCCTGCTTTGCAAACACTCGACTCGCTCGGCTGCAGCATCAACAGGCTCCTTTAAATCGTACGGCAGATTCGTTAGAAGTCGTCGGGACGTATTAGCCGCCCCTTTAGCCCGTTTCCAGCGACCACGTACCACGATACGATCTTCGAAGGCAACCGAACGAAACAGAACGAGAAAGAGAAACGCGACAACGCAACTAAGGGACGCAACTGGTTTGCATTCGTCGTGTGAGATTTTCATCTGTTTTCTCGGAAATTCCGGCGCATAATCGCGAAAAGAGGGATGGAGGGGAAAGGAGGGGCAGTCAGGCGAGTCCTTGAAGAACCTTAGGCAGGACAGGAAGGATGTTGGAACGACGAACATCGGCGTTTCTTTGCCTCTCCTTAATCGGTTGGAGCATGTGATCGAGAACATCGCAAGTCTCGATCGAACGCCCGAAGGCGTTCACGAAAATGGAACACTGGATCGAGAGGGAGGATTTAACATATCGCGAGAAGTGGAGTGGAACGAGACTGCTGGTGGTCAACGGATATGAGTAACTATGTGAAATCTTGGCCATTTTCGTAGCAGGTTCGGTTCGTGAGTCCTACTATTTTCTGAAGAAAGATGCGTTAAGAGGAGCGTAGGTATAGCGTTCGAAGAAATTATGCGTGTAACGTTAAAGGAAAGGATATTATCGAAATATCATTTGCTGTGAAACTTGGCTCAGGCTATAGAGGACTAGAATTGGCTCCCAAATAGGATTCGAGATGCCATAGGGCTTCGTTTGAGCTGGATCGAATATGTGCTTGTATTAAGTCTCGATTGAATGTAGATTAAATTCGGATCAAGTTCTAGTTGGACCCCATATCTAGTACAAACACCGGAATTCTGTGTTCAGTTTGAGGTCGAATTAAACGTGATGATTCCGCGCTCGAGACGTCTTCTCCTGGTAGAACAAATCACGGTGCAACAGTATTTCTATAAAATAACGCGACTTCCTTTCCCTGATATCTAGCATCAAGTAATAGATGCACGTATGAAATACTTTTACGATCGGTCAGAAGGTGTTACGCCTCAGCCTTGACGAATTCGTATTCTTCTCAAGTAAAAAGCCTCTTAGCGCGTCAGAAGGGTTTAATCGTTTTTTAAATTTCCGACACGTAAAAGAGAGAAGAGAGAGAACGGAATGACCTGGGGGGCTTGAAAAGAGCGTATCTCGCGTAAGCACAGAACAGAGCTGTGGATACCTGTTGACAGACATTTGCATCTGAATAGAGCGCGCTGTTCCACTAAACGACTCGCCTAATCTCCCCGAGATTATTTTCTCGAGGACACGAGTTTCCTGCCCATTACCACCTCTTACGGCGTATTATTATCCATGCTTTTTTCTCGTCTCTTCGCGTTAATCCCGTTGAACCGAACCTCGTGAACGGACGCGACAAGCGGAGGCCGCGAGATGCACTCTTTCGCATCGATCGAGAGTTTCCTCAGCGGACAGCGGAGCGAAACGATCCAAGTAGGTGCCTACTTACGAGAGTACACCCAAGGATCTCCCTACTGTGTAGAACAATCGCCCAAGAGAAATTTCGACTGGAGGCTTTCTACGTAGAATCGTTTTCGAACGGCTGCACCGACACGACAATCGTATAATTCAATTTACGTAACGCGTTGTGGTCGGGTATCATATCGAGGACATTGAAGGAAGGCAGTGTCTACGAACCTAATCGATCATTCTGACTTGAGGGAAAAGGGCGTACGATATACTCGGATAATTTATATCCCTCTTGTTCGCAAACTACATTTTCATTCATGAGGCATAAGCGTGTACAGACCAACTCCATTCTAGGTCAACCGATTTCGTGGGTCCAACGAAAGAATCTTAGATGTAATAGGATACGACCCAATTTGTATTTATCTATGTCAAAAAATGATGACTATTCAGTGCTACGCGGCTTATCGGGTTCATGGAAAAGGAGTAGGGAGAACAGCGCGGTTACAGAACGAAATCAAGAAGAAAACGAGTTTGGACCCTCCGCATACACGATCCATCCGAAAGGACCTAGACAAAGTTAATTTAATTAATAGGATCCCATGGCCGCGCATAATACGAGCACGACGGGAGTAATCGCTGGATAAGATTGTTAATTTCACGTCGGCTATCCATCATGTCAATGCGAGAGCGAGAACGTTATGCAGGCACGTAAACAGCTCGGTGAATTTCCACGAGAGTTTAGGAGCTTCTTTCTAGTTCGTGAACTAATGGAAATAAAAACTTTCAGTTGCAATAATCACAAAAGGTATGAAATGAAGGTGTTGAGAGAACGAGGTATCAGAACTGACGATCTTCTGTCACTCTCGAAGTCTGAAATTTTGAAGTTTCAAGCCTAATACTCCCTCTATCGTTTGAACCGAAGCTCCGAATGACGAAATCAAGGTTCACCGAGACGCTGCTTTAGAGAGAACCACGTATCGGCGAACAAAAGGCCATCCCGTAACAATAAGATAATAGAAAATTCTTTAACGCCGTCTCTTATTGTGTTTCACATCTCGGCTGGTCTGCGCGCAGCGTTCCTCGAACGGGTCCAGGCTAGAAAGAAACGGAGAAGCGAACCGGCTGAAGGTGAAACGGGACAGAGTAAATGAAGAGAGAGCGAGAGAGAGAGACGAAGCGAACAGGGGAGAGGGAACAATTAAAACACATTTATACGCCGGCCAATTCGTGATCACCATTCTTGTCGGCGCTGGACCCTTGAATAGGTCCCTGGATGACGTATTAACTCATATTTGTCTCTTGACAATACCCGGCTAAACTCTCTGCCCAGGTGTCCGACGTTTTACACTCTTCCATCTCTCTGGAGGACGTACGGACGACGAGCGTGCATGCTCGGAATTATAATAGGATAGACCATAACAGGACGGGTGAGACCAAGCGCCACGGAACAAGCTGGGGGAGTCCCAGGCCAGAGGTAACAGGATTTC
Organism: Calliopsis andreniformis; assembly: GCF_051401765.1. Lineage (NCBI taxonomy): Eukaryota > Metazoa > Arthropoda > Insecta > Hymenoptera > Andrenidae > Calliopsis > Calliopsis andreniformis. Next base: position 17,935,685 of record NC_135062.1, read on the forward strand.
GTGAAAGGAAAAATTTCATTTGACCGAGAAGAGAGGCTGCTACAGTGTCGTAAGTAGGCTGACCCAGGGTATGTGTAATAGGACGGTTTAACTGCGTAAAAGATAAGATATACTGCTGAGACGAGGGACGCAGAGAACACACAAAAATACCTTGCGGTATAACAGAATTTTCGAACTGTTTTTTATCAGTTGCTTCAGCTAAGGCTGTGATGCAACTGTTTATTTTGAAAGAAATGCAAAGGTAGAAGGGATGAAAGACAAAAGACGTGATCGATAAGAGGCGAAGGGACCAGTACCGCCGCCGTCCCTGTCGGTACAGTTCCACATTCCACCTTCTCGACGGGTGGCCCGTTTCTCGAGTACGTATCGCTCTCTTCCTCTGCTTCGTATTAGAGCCACGACAGTTTCGTTGTGTGTTTTTGTGATTGATCACGTGATCTCGTCATTCGATATAATAAGATTCGCTTTAATCTGCTTGGAGATGGAATGACGCCGCCTTGGTCGCAGATAACCGCATACACAGATAAAAACCTTTATTAATCGCTCCTCCACCTTCCACCGATACAACAATGTAGCGTTGCCTGTTAAAACGATCGATTCAATACGCTTTTGCCACTTGAGCGTGCACGTACGAATTGAATCGAAAAAAAAGGAATATTCTGCTCTGTGATTTGCAAATTGTGGAAGCTGTATTTTGGAATTGAGATCGTTCGATGAAGCACAATCATTCATCCCGTGAAATAAAACGCGTACATATATCATGTACATATATCATGTGGTTAAGTTAAGATTCATTAAAATCGCAAACACGACGGACTCCAGCGACACCGAATAAAGCGGAGAAAAGGGTAGAACAGAACGAAGACAGAGCAGCGTTGGAGGAAAATTTGACTCGAAACGAGCGTATTTTTTCCGATGGCCGTTGGCCGACGAGTGCTTAATTAGCTGCGCGTATCTAAGCCGCGGAAGCGTTACATCGTGAAATGCTTCGAAGCCCTGTCGCTGATTACGCCGGACCGCGTTTACACGGCGAGAAAACTTCGGAATTATTCTCGATTATTCAAATTCGCAACCCTTCGTTGCAAGCCGTGCGCTAGGCCCGATTCAAATTTATGCAAAAATCCGGGAACGCGAGAACCACCAGTTCTTATTAATATGGATCAATTTGACGTACACCCGCCGCGCCGCCGTCCCTTGCATTTACCTCTGCATCGACTGTTGGTCCTTTTTCTCCTCGACGCGCCTCAAATTGGACCACCTGACCGACCGGATATCTCTACGCGATGAACATCAGAAAGACAAGTTTGCTCGTTTCCAGAAAACGTCTCGATGTTGAGTAAGCTTAAAATTTATTATAAATTACACTTTATTCGATTTTATACATACTCATTAATTCTCTAAGTACGCGTATCTACCGTTTGAGAGCTTATTAATTTCAACTAACTGTATGAGTATCCGCGCAAAAGGTTTCCAGAAGTTAATGAAATTCAAATTCAACCACAGTATAATCTGCTACGTATGTGTTATTTTGTAATCTTCTTTTTGAGAAAGTCAACACTCTACAGAAGTTCATTCTTTTGAAGAAAGTTAACTCGCGAACTTCACTTTCGAAGAGTAAGAAGCGTTGCGCAAACACCGTTTTAATTTGTTTTTCAATTTTAACTTATCTTACGATTGTATGTTTTAGAAATGATCTTGCGTGCGATGGTGTGATATCATCATGCGAGTAACAAGAATTAAACATCTTTTCGACCGTGAGACGAAGCCCTTCGAAAATTAAGGGTGAGTTGAACTGTTACCAAATTACTTATGGTAGGGATTTATCAATTTCAGTGTTGGACATCAATTTTCATTTTGTAGTTAGCCAAATTTTCAAATTTTCAAACATTCAATTATTGAAATTTTTAAATTTTCAAATATTCAAATATTCAAATATTCAAATATTCAAACATTCAAATATTCAAATATTCAAATTTTTAAATATTCAAATCTTCAAATTTTCACATTTTTCAATTTTTAATGTCGCGAAATACACGATCTACCAAGTATCCACATTTGTGGCACTATTTAACTAAGTTTTCCTGTAGATGGATTCGAGGGTGGGCTAAAGGTATTGCTAAGACAGAAGTCGTACGAGTTATAGAGTAGGGTAGAGTCGTCGAGGAAAGAAAATATTTGACGACCGCATCACGCGTCTTTAGAGATTGCGCGCGACGAGTAGCGGCAAGTTGAAGCAGGAATATACATCGCGGAACCACCGAATTTCGTATTCCCGGATGGTAGGCTAGTCAGCTTCTGACAATACCGTCCAAGTGACATCGTCGTATGTATGGTAGCATGTACACCTAACTGTGCCATTCGAAATGTCCGCCTGACCCTATCGTAGCAATGTCTTCGAACACGCGAAAAAGGCAAAAGGTGAACAAGCGTCGAATCACGAAACTAATTTCGCGTTCTAATTCGTTCGTTCCAGGTGGTCGTGAAAGCAACGCGCCCCTGACAAATTTGCGTGAAAGACAATGCAGTTTAATTCGTAAAAGATAGCATGTAGGTTGATTCGCTCAGCGAATAGGTAAAATATCTGCGAGATAGAAAAGAGAGAGTGAAAGAGAAGAAGAGGGTAACGCAGAAAATTTACGGCCGAAGCATTTTGTTTCCGATCGTTGAACGAATGAGCCAGCAAATTCGAGTGAAATTTAACCGGCTTTTGCGAGCCGTTTAAACCTTTCGCTATGCCATGGCGCGCGCTGTAGAGTTTGCTGCACGCAAATGAAGAATTGTCAGCCAAATACGGTTCGCGAGTGGTAAGGGGCGGCAGCAGGGGATGAATGGGGCGTAATGCCGGGTCTACCCTGATTGTTGCCCTCTCTTCTCCCTTCCTCGACCTCTCGAACCCATCGGAATTTCCAGTACGAATTTCCGTCGGTGCCTGCGACGTCACTTCCGTCGCAGGGACAAGCGGAATCGTCAGGCTGGGGCTTCACTTCGCGTTTCGCCTCGTGTGACTTCGTTTCTCGAGGCTCACTCGCTTACTGTTACCTTCAAGCTGATCCGAATGCCTCTGAGGCTAATACCAGATCAAACAGGATCCATCGAAGCAGGTAACCGTCGCGTCGTCATTTTAAGGCGAAGTCATCCTCTTGACTGAAAATTTCACAAGAAAAATTTAGTAGCGATGTAGTTTGAATTGTTTCATTCGAAAGTCGGTTTTCATTAGATTAATGAAGCGTTTCATCGACTCAGCTGCTGACCACTCATGCTATTTATTCGATTACCAGGTGGTTACGGTGATTGGTAGGTAGAAACCAATGAAATTCCCATACAATATCGCTCCATGTCTTTCACAGTTCGATGAACTCTGACAATCGTCCCTTTTAGTCATTGAAAGGGAACGTGGTCAATTTGAGGGAAACGATTGCTGACAACCGAGAGCTCTGACTGTAGTGAGTTCTAAAAACCTCGAAAACGTTGAATAATGCTTTTAAAGACCGTGACAACCTTTCTCTTGTCGAGAAGGCTGCAGACCAGCTGCACCCTGCTCTCCCTGGGAAACTATTCCTACCCCTCCGTGAAAATTGTACAGTGATCAAACCGAAAGATCTTTTAATTCTTTCCGTGTATATAATATGTAGGGCTTTTACTACTCATATCTTCATTCTCAAATTACATTTGAATACCTGTTTAGATAAGGCAAACAAATTCCAGCCGAACCCTTTTCCCCCTCCAAAAACCTCCGAATTTCATTGTCTTTTAACACAGCCCATCGTCTTTATGGCACTTTCAACAACAACATGTAGGAGAGAATGAGGCGGGTGTATCGACAGACACACGGAAGCGGCGCACTGCAAAATCGTTTTTTCTGTGCGTGCATGAAGTGTGACATGTTGGTGGTTCGATCGCGATAACGGCTGCTGGATAATGATACGCGTAACCATTCGCAATATTGTATTACCTACGCGGTGTCGAAGCATTGTTTCCGGTAGGTACCAGTGTCACCCTGTGTCGCGAAATGGTCGAACACGTTTTTCGCTTCCCCTCGCTCTACCCTCCAGCCACTTGCTGTTCCTCGTTCGTGTTCCATGTTACTTTCGCGTTTTATTAGCACTAACGCGCGTTACTGATGCTGCTTCATTTAGATCTCATCACAGACTATCGTGTCAATATTATCTACTCTTCTTTTCAAAAGTAGTGAGCAATAACATGTAGGCAGTATTATGGAATTCTAGAAATGGAATGATAGGCGATAGTGGGAATATCGTGGCAAGTTATATTTTTCAGTTTTATTATGAAAACATATCTGTAGATTAATTTAAGGATGCCAGTCCTTTTGTCTTCCCTTCGACTGTGCTTTATTCGCGACACCCTCGATATTGTTTCGCCGAGGGTATTTCGTGCCACGCTTATACACTGTTCGCTCTCTTTATTATCGTTATCGTCATCATCGCAGCACGGTTTTAACGTCGAATCGCGTACCTATGTTGCGTTACTTTTCTATAGCCTCCACGCCGTTCGGTCGCCGTCGTAACGAGGAACCGCGGCGTTAACTTTTGACGTGATTGCGCGTTGAGATCGTGCGATATTTCAATATGGCCAATCCTCCGCGCGATCCTTGGCTGCCAATTATAAAATAACAATTTCGGTCGGGCCTCTGTCAATTTTCATGGTAAGAGAAGAAAATTGAATAACGCGCAGGCTAGAAAAATTCCTTTTTCAAAGAGAATGTTGAAAAAATCTGTCGCAAAATGAAAACCTGAGAAAATATATTAAAACGAAAACGCGAAAACACGAAAACACGAAGCTAAAAGAAGAGGAGAATGTTGAAGGGTAAAGATTTCATTTGGAACCGCTGTGTGCAACTTTCAACCGAAATTCAATTAGAATCCATTTCGCCTTTTGTAAACAGTCAAAAGTTCCATGCGCGCACAATAAGGCCGCGACGAGCAAAGGGTGTGTTAACAACGTCGACGTTGCGACTTCGTGAAACAGATTTAGCAGGTGAGCTTGTTGTAAGCACCAAAGTGGTTTAGCAAAGAAAGTGTTTAATTAACCCTTTGATCTCGAAAACAGCATGGCAGCCGCACACTTAGTCAATGAACTATATTGATACTAAATTTTGTTAAACACGAGAACCTTTACGAAATTCGTTTTTAAATTAATTTGTCTTGTCGAATCCCTCGAGAGTTTATCTACAGTTTGGTAAGGCCACTATTTGTGGTTTAGTTTCTATATCTTCTAACTTACAATTTTCCCAATTGCGAAATCTCCAGGATAAGATCTCTATTGCTGAAAGGATACCTAAACAGATTTAATTCTTCGCTAACGATTCAGCACGATCGCTCGACGACAGCGAGTGTAAGTCATTATCGACGATAGGACAATATTTGCCTGATAATCATTGTCAGGGAAACGCGAAGCGACGTCATTGATCAGCACATAGGAATACGAGCTGTTAAGGGTAGGCGGGGGGGGTCTTGATAAGAGGGTGAGGTGCGGCGAACAGGTCTCTCGCTAACGGGCCGTAAATAATAAAACTGTGAAGGTAAATATAATTACCTAACTGTGTGTGTAACGTGTTTGTAGGCGGTCGTGGCATGGCCGAACAACAATCGTAAGGTACTCTTGAAAACGAGCTGCTTTTGAAAGGGCGACCCCCGTATCCAACGGCGTACTGCGTCGACTTCAATTAAGATTTCAGTGGCCGTGCTCTGCAAAGATTGCTCCATTGGCAAATTTAATCTCCACCGATCCTTTTCCGCGTTTACTCTTTCCTTTTGCTTTCGTCCAGATATCGCGACGCAACCGTAAGCCTGTATCGAATGGTCCACCGATTTATTTGATTTTCAAAACTGCTAAGAAATATTTATACGACCAAGCCACTTGTCATTGGCTTCGAACGAAACGAAAAATTCTCCTGCTACCTCCGTAGAAATGATCTGGCAGGAAGCTTGATCCGATAAATGTTCCCGATGTTAGTGGTCGTGGAGCATACCCTTAACTCGTTGCCCTCTTCCGCGACGCACGGGACTTGATCCTTACAATAGGACTGAGGGTACGTAGCAAGCTGGCATTATGTGTGTCTGGCTCCTCGAACGAACGTACGAACGAGCAGGTAAATTCACCGGCGAACGTTCGAATGCGTCGCTTGTATGCGAACACTCGCGGTGGCTCAAGCATACTTGGAGTATTCGCGTAAGGCCCGTAGATAAAATACGCTCGATGCACGTACAGGGGCTGGCCACCCCTCCGTTCCCCTCCCCAGGGTAATTGGCCCTCTTGATCGCGTTCGTAGGACCGCTTTTCAATATTCCCGGTCGGCCTTCTCTTCTCCGTACCTTCGTACCTCATTCCCTTCCTCGTCTCATAGCTCTTTTACCCTGACGTTCGAGCAACACACTGCTCTCTCTTCGAATGTCGCTTAATTTTCAATGTTCGCCTTTCCATTGGCATCTCCTGATTCTACGTGCATGTACCTACATATATACATACTGTATATAGTAGCTATTGTTACAGAACAATCCTATTCATGGGTTAGGACATAACTCTTCTAATACTGAAACTATTCATTTTAATCTAGCTTTGTCGTTTAGTTTGTGGACCTCGGTGGCGCTCGAATGCACACGGGTCTTGGAGGAAGATTTTTAAATGCGGACGAGACCCCACGCTACGGCAGTGGGTTGTTCGGCGGACAGGTCAGTTTGGAATTCGAATAGGCTGCTACTGTAGGAGCTGCTTTGGGGCGGGGCAGACGTCAGGCAAATGGAAAGCATCCCTAATTTGAAACTGAGAAGAGAAAGCAAGCAAGTGGCGAAATCCTGCATGTCCTTACCTTGCTGATTTTTCAGAAGTTCGTGCTTGCCTTCGCGAGGAATTTGGCATTTCGGCTATTCTGACGCGTGAATATTATCCTACTAAAACCTTGTATGAATTTCAATGAAAGATCAACATACCTATCACTTACCTACTACCATCGTTGCAATTATATCGTAGCTATTAAACTGTATTCTTCCACCCACGTATAAATAAATAAATTATTTGTGCGAGACGGGGCACAACGTGGGCAAAACGTGCGATAGCGTCGATCGCAGTTGCAAAGAACTTGCTAGCGTTTACTGGCGTCCAGAATGCAAATAAGGAAAAAATACGATCTTCCGCATATCGAAACTCGTTTCCGAATTGAAAAAAGGGCCGGTTAGCAGCATCCTCGGTTAAAAAATATTTAACACCCCATGGCAGATCCACACCAACATGGTCGCACACACCTCGAATATGACCGTTGTAAATTTCCAGTAGAAACCTCTGATTTTTAGTGGCAATGATTTTGCAGAGATATGACACCCGCCTACACGACGCCTCCATGTAAGGTGCGTGTATTTTGGTGATTTTTATGAGGTGAGTTTACGAGGCTCGCGCGCCCTCCGCAGCTGTCTAATGATCTTCGGAAGTTTGTGGGTAAAAACGAATCGCAAACGTCATGCCCGTTGTCAACAAACGCGTTGATCACTATTCAAGAACTCTACGAGTATTTCGATGTAGCTAACTTAGCCAGAAAACAATTGCGCAATAGGTGAACATTCTTCCGGGTCCAAATGATTGTAGGAGCATTTGCTCTTGAAAGAAGACGATAATCTTCATTGACCGTATACCCAAGTAGACCTCACTAGTCTTGAGAAAGTTTCAGCCAAAGTAGGTAGTTCCCTACCCTGGCTCTTCTCACGGAGAATTTTATCCTTATTGGATTACGAAGAAACAATCCTAAGTCCTTCTAAAGAGCCTGCGGATCGCAGAATGTCCATGGTGACCGCGATAGATATCCTAATGTCTCCTGACAAGCGTGCCAGTCCTTAGACAGTCGGCACCTTTCGAGCTATCCGGTACAATTATCCGAAACCACGGTGAGCTTGGTCGTGTTATTGTTTTTTCTACCCCCAACCCCTCGTCTGTCGTCTGTCCACGATCCTTTCCAGGGATTCGCCCTATTGTCTGCGACCAGGGACCACAACCGTCGGATCCTTCGAACACCGCACCACATCGCTTTAGTGTTTTCCTGCTGGTTGATGCAAGTCCAGATAAAACTTTTGACAAATCCTAAAAATGGCTCGACGCATGTCGGGTGGGGCGTGACGAGAGCTTCAGTCGAACTTTTCTATATGTATATTAACTGTTTTCTGTGCTGTTCTTTCCATCTAGCTATTCTACCTATTTTTCTTTAAACTAGAAGTATTAAGAGTATTAATATACGTTTAATAACGTAGCTACTTTTTTTGCTACAAAACAAATCTCAATGGCGACATTGCGTAAGATGAAATGTCTTGTCTCAGAAATCTCAAGAGAAGGGAATCTATATAGAAAGTCTGGGAATCGCGATAGCAAACAGTCGTCCCACGATAAACTCACCACGTGTCAATATAAAATTTGTAACTGGTAGTTGCGGCACGGGTCGAACAAATAATAGAGACGTTTACAGAATAAACGTTCATTGTGCGTCGCCTACGGATGAAGCTTGACAATAACCGCGAGGTTTCGATACGATGTTCATTGACACAGCTTTCTACGATATGCAAATTGAAACAATCTCGCGGATAAGTTCGTACATCGATAGAATCCCGACAGCGTGGTAGCCAATACAAGCCGCGACTAGGCGCCACTTTAAAAGTTAAGGATCAATCAGTTGTGAGTATTGTTCCCTTCTATTGTGCAACCAGTGTGGAGTCGGTCATGGCTCGAAACACGAGGAGAAACGATAATAATAATTGAACGAAGTTACCGTCGAAAAGCGTATGCTTAAAAGTAGTATACTCGTCTCTGCTGAAATATCTATGAAAAAATATGCAAGCTTGAAATAATTACCTTTTTCGATACCTATTACGATTTTCAATTATCTAGGTATATTTCTTCGTTAGACCCGCAGCAATGATCCTTATAATTATTTGGACGTTACCGCAGCGACCAATTTCCATGGCCACAGCATCGAGAAACGTCGATGCGTTTGTTGGCTCGAAACATTAACAGCAATACACGCATACATAAGCAGATGTTTCAACCATTTCAGTATATGAACGAAATAATTCATATTTTGCGCGTTAATTATTAAAAGTGCATTATGGCGATCTTCTCGTATGTCAGTCTCCCTCTGCTGAGTATCCTCCCGGAATAAGTAGAGCGCGATTGCGATTAATGAAGTAATTAATAATGGAATAATTAAACGAATTAAACGCGTCCTCGGATAAATGAGCCCGGACGTAGTTGTGCGCAGCCGTTGTGCTGTCTGTCGTCCGCTGCGATTCTCGCTGCATTCTCCTTTGTTTGCCTGCAAACAAAACAGGCAAATGAAAAGTGGTCGCAACCCAGGTGAAGTATAATTGGTCGTTGGCTTGTACCGAGTTACATGTTCGGTGTAAACAGCCTTAAAGTGTGGATCGTGTCAAAATGACGCTTCATCTTGGCTAATTGACTTGATTCATAGACGGAAAGGCCTATCCATAGGTAAATCGCAAGGACATCGTTATTGTAGAGCATGGGCTAAGTATTTTTGGAAAGTCTGAAACACGTTTCATGGACAGCACGTAAGAAACTGAATGCGTTGTTCCTGGCTCTTATGATCAATGAATCATCCAGACATCGGCAACCACAACTAGAGAGTATCTGGAGTATGTACTTACTTGCTTCCCTTGGCAGGTTGTCTCATCTCGTGGCCACTAAACGCGTCACGTCGCCTGTTAAATCGCCTCTCGCGATTCTCGTGTACTCGATAAATAAGCTCGCACGTAGGGAGCGTCTGTGACAGCGACACCGCAAAATCGACACCGTTTAGAGACGATTCTCTCGTCGGGCACGAACCACTTAAATCGTACGCCGCCTAAGGGTCGGCAAAAAGAGCCTCTCAGTGATAATGGATCGTCGAGTTTCTAGATAATCGTCCGGAAATCGACTCTCTGATCGTCCGCAGTTGTATACCTGCTGATTCGAAACCGATCGGTCAGGTTCATCGGTTGTTCACGCAACTGGTAAGCCAAACGGGTGGGTAACGCGATGACAGGAGACCAGGAGGTAACACACGAAACGGTGAACAGTTTCTTATATACGTATACTTAAGAACTAGTAAGTAACGAGGTACGTATCACAACGAAATATGGTGGCCTATGGACTGCAACGTTCGTGGTTGGCCAGCGATAAGTGATGTTACTCAAGAAATGGAAGGGGCAAAGAGGCTGAAAGTAATAAAAATAAGTAATTACCCGAAGTAATCGGCCACCATTCCGGATTCTCAGGGACCGTAGTCGTTCAATTAGCTGAAAGTGTTCTTTCACTTCGGTAACCATTCTTCCAGTATCTAAGAATTCTTGTATCTAAACCCTATGGCCCGGACGCAAACGAAACACGACATTTCAAATATCCTAATTAAAACGCCTAATCGCGTCAGCCATCTGTCTTGCAATCCCGTTCAGGAAATAGTCCCAGCGAAAGAATGGCAGTCCCCTTTTATTTCGAGCTGAAGTAAACGCATTACAGATTGGATACGTAAAAAGTTGGCTTAATAACATTGACTAAGCGACCCGTCTCCCTCGTCATCGTCGTCCTCGTCGTCCTCGTCGTCCTCGTCGAAGAAGACAGAGTCCAAGGGTGAGTGGGAGGAAAGCAGGGAGGCGGAGCGTAATAAAAATAAGTAATTACTGCGAGTAATCCTCCCTCTCCGTCCCGGGCCTCCTCGTCTTGCCGCCACCCCTCTCGTTCTCCACGAGAGTCGTTCAATTAACGGGAATACTGTTGTCTTCCCTCACTACGTTTCCCTTCCATTCCCCCTCCGTTGAGCGGGACCCCATCCCACGCCCAGCGTCCGCGAAACCCGCGAAATGTTTCACTCGCGAAGTCGCGTGGAGCGTGGAGTGCGCTCTCCTCCGCGTCGAGGTAGGGCGAAAGAGGGGAGGTATCGATGCCCCTCCTTCACTCACGCCCCTGATGTTCAGCTATCCTTCCCCCGCTGCAGCCGCCCCTCTCGACTTTCGTGCGTCATCCCTCCCGCGCTTCTCGGCTCTCCCCCCTTCGGCCCCTTCGGCCCCTTCGGCCCCTTCGGCCCCTTCGGCTCCTCGGCAGCTCGCCGCCGCGCCGCGCCGCGCCGCGACGCTCCCCCCTGTCCTCCCGTGCGCCGCGCCGACCGAGGCTCGCAGTCTACCCGCTCGAACGCGCGGCGCGCTCGCTCTAGCCCGCTCAACAGTTCGACCAGGGGTGGGGGAAGCCTTCGAAACCCCACTCGCTCGTCTGCCGTCGTGCCGTGCGGTTCGCGTCGCGTCTCTATGGGTTCTGCGTGTCGCGCGCGCGGTGTGCTTTCGCGTCCGGCAGATCTGCATCAGTCCAGTTTCCTTCGAGAACGGTTTACGCTGAACGTGCGCGACTGAGCCCCGAAGTCTGCTGTCGTTCGTGTGCTTCGAGTGACGCGGTGGATCCTGCTTCTCTACTCCCTGTCATCCCGCCGTCGAGGAACCAGAAGGGCCGATAGAACGAAGCGAGACTGTCTCGGATTACCCTGAAGGCGGAAGGCGGAACGCGGAAGGCGGAAGGTGGTTAGGAGAGACGCTAGCGTATATCGGTGCGGAACGCTTCGGAGAGGTGAATCCCTGTTTGAACGCTACAAGAGTCGTTAGGTGCCGGGTTTCGCGATACGAAGCGAAGCTTAAGATCAATAATTCGACGAGGAAGACGCGAGCTTTCGAAGGAAAGCAAAGGCCTTGGTGGTCTCGAGCCTCGGCGTTCTCGACGATTCTTGTCTCGAGTGACAAGATCTCTCCTGTGAAGGACCATTAACCGCGAAGGGATTCTGGTGTCAACTGTGACACCTGCCCCGACGATGTAGAGTCGTTCGAGTCGTCCAGGTGATCCGTTCGAGTGTGAATCCTCAGGAATTGACAAACGTGATCGGAAGAAGGTCGTGTCGTTCGGGCAGTGTCGTTCGTCAACAGTCTACGTTGTGCGGAAAGTGTTTGTTTGTTATTGCCTGCCTACAGGCAGCTTCTTCACCTCGAAGGAATATTAACGACAACCAGAAACACAGCCTACGCATGCCGTGGATCGAGGTAAGAAAGCAGTAATGTACCTTTACCACGGACAAGCGGGAGCCTCGTAGCGCCGTCAGGGTTTTTATCTGACTCGATTCTCGCGCGTTTTATCGCGCGTTTTATCGCGCGTTTTATCGCTCGTCCCTTATCACGGGAAAAAATCGATATCGTTGGTTGTAGATAACGCTCGGCGACTCGAAGGTGTTCTCGATGAGCCTACAGAAACAGTGCGAATGATAGAATTTCAGAGAAAAGGGGGGGATGAAGCATCGATTGTTCAGGTGTCCCTTGACAAGTGTTCGATCCGCTTGACCGAGTGACCGAGGCTCGCGTGACGATTCACAGGTTAACTGGAACCTGGCCGGTGTTTCTCAGCGCGATTTCGAGTGAAGCATTTTGCCAATGTCCGCGGTATCGTGCCAAGTGGAGGGCACGGGAAGACTGAGAGAAGAAATTTCCGTGTAAGGTCTCGAGACTGGGGCACGCAGGCGCGTCCGTTCGTCGCCACGTGGTCGAACAGTGATCCGCGACGGCCGAGGTGTTAACCTTTTTCGAAAAATCGAGAATCACAGCCGATCAGGGGGGAGTGTGTGCACGGGTTGGCAAAACAAGTAGTTAGTTACGTGAGCGCTGGCAGCCCGCCAAACGAGCCTCGAACATTGAAATTGCGTCCGAGAGACTTTCTTTCGTTCGGCGATCATGCTCACCGCGGATAGGACAAGCTTATATCCCCTAGTTTCCTTCTTTTCTCTAATTCGCGCGACTATCGCCGACGCGACGTATCTCTTTTCTGGTGCGACCAATTAGTTTACCCCGGGTGCTATCGCGCCCGGCTAAAATGTAATTGGCTCCTTATCGAGCAGCGTGATTACGGTTTTGGGCCTGCCCAAACCCCGCAAACCACTCGACGTCGTACTATTGCTTTTTTCACGACGACCCATAATATCGATTCATGAACTCTAAATCGGGATATCGCTTGGTTCACCCGAGCAAGTGTCTCTGTCCACATAGCCCCGAAATTGCCTCTATCAAGTTTCCCATTAATCTCTGGGAGGGACGAAGCAGACGAGTTGAAATCGTTCCTTTTATCGTTGATTCACTGCCTGTATCGAGATTCCACCCCCCGTTTCATGCGTTTATTTTCCACGTTCTACGAGGTTGTTTGTATTCTTCCTCGAACTGGTCGACGATCCGGAGAGTAGAACGTGTCCGACCTGTACTGTTCGTTGGAATATGGGACGTGCACGCTATTCGAACGATCCACTAAAACATAGCAGAGCGTACGAGCCGCTATAAACGTCCATGGTGCCAGGGATTACGCGAGTAATGTTGTAACAATAATGTGTATCTTCAGTATCAATTAATTGGATCGCAGATATCCCGAAGGTATTGCCAACGCTATCTGAGTTCCTCTATTTCAACTTAGAACTCTGTTGGACGTACATAGAGCAACAAACTAGTTTTCACGACTTCCTGCGATATTATCGATAATACAATTTGCACCGACGAAAATACAATGCGGATGTAAAGTACTTCTAACGCTCTGCTAGAATTATTTTAGTTTGCCAAGAAACCTATACTTACCTATATTAAGACGAGACCCACCAGAGACCCACCAGAAACCAACGACGAAGAAATAACGACGGGATCCGTTTCGTTTCGTTCAAGGTGGAACGACCGTGAACGTGCAAAAACTCGAATACGCTGACTCATTGTTCCCCATGCCGTGTTCGTTAATTGGAAAGTTTGACACCTGAATGAGATCGTAAAAGTATATTGCAACAGGAGAAAAAGGCGCGAAAATAGTCGTCGGGTCTTGGAGTGGGTCATAAAATAATAAATTTGGTGATCCTTGACCACTGTGAAATCTCCGCGACCTGTCAAACGAATTCGAAACTAGAAATTTTATTCCCCAAAATACCTGGATGTATAGCATATTTCTAATACTCCAAAACCGTATATAATTGTAAAATTTCCATAACCGTAGTCGTTGATGGCTGAAGAAAAATTTATTTTATTTTATACCGCAACACGTGACAAAAATAAAATCCAGCTAGAAGAGTGATCGCAGCTTAATAGGAAACCAGTGTGAAGTTGCGACCGGTTTTTAAATCCCGTCCAACGTTTGCGCGAGCGAGCAATTCAATTTCGAGTTATCTACCATCGCGGAGGACGAGCCCGCGTCGAATGAAATTCAACAATGGGTTCAATTAAGTCCAATTAGAAACGTATCGCGGCATAGAACAGCTGTCACGCGAGATAAGCTGGGTGCCTCGCGCTGCGTCTGATTAGGCGTGATTATTGCTTCAGTTTTATAATATTCGAGAAACCGCGCTGTACAAATTATTTTTCAAAAAATCGGTCCGTCTATATTGAAAAATTGAGATAGTTTTCGCAGTGGCAACAGCTGTTTTTTAACAATTCAATTATTTTGAAAGACAACAAGCAAGTTTGTTACATAAAGTGAGTAAAAGTTGAAATTTTTATAAGAGTTTAAACGATGAGACTTAGCCGTTACGACTGTTGAAGCTTCGTTAATGACGAGACTCCCTAGGCAGCGATCAATGATTCCTATCCTCGGACCAGACATATTTTTCCCCCAACTACGTTTCACTGGTCACGTTACAGCGACTCCAAGTTAACATATTATCCCGACTAGTGGCGTTCCTCTCTCTGCGGGTAAGGGCAGACGTCTTGTCGTACGAAAGTGGCAGTTTGCAATTAAACGACGATGTTATCGTAAAGGGTCTGTAGGTCGGTTGAATGTACATGGCAGCGAATTAAAATGTAAATACTTGATTAAAGTTAATCCCAGCCAGGTGAATAAACCTGCTGCTGCACAGAACACAGAGAACGAGAGGAAGTGGGGTGGTGGGTAGGTGTAGGGAACGCGGGTCCTTACCCTGCCCCTTGGCGGGGGAGTGAGAGGGGCTGTGTTGTAGAGGCAGGAGGGAAAAGATGAGGACCAGAGAGGGTAGAAAGAGCGAGAGCCCCCGGTGCCGTTGGTCTTAAGGGGTGGTTTTTATTGCCGGTTTTTATTAGCTGAGTAGGTGTACTCCATTCTACCCCTACCCTCTCTACTGGGCTCTGTCACCCCTCTGCCTTCTCCTCCGTTCGTGTCTAACCACCCTCCCCCTCCCAACTGTATACCTCTTGTCCCCTCTTTGCGGAATGAGGGTGGCGCGACGCGAGGGACGAAGGGTTGATTAAAACTAACGTTGCGCCCAAGAATTGCCCCGTGAGATTGAAAATTAAATTAATATACAAAACCCCCAGCTACCACGAGGCTAATTAGTTATATGATAGTAATTAAAAGTTAAGTATGTCTCGGAGGGGGTTAAACGTCGTCCTCTAATAATAATGGAGATATGCAGAGTTGGAGAGATGGAGGCTGTAATTGAGGGTGGGTGGATGGGTGGGTGGGTAATCGATAGATATTAGTAAATCCGAATCAATCTCGTAGTAATTAGAGATATATGGATTTGTGTGCAGGAAATAATAGATATTAATTTGTCACCGAATTTTGTTAAAAAATTGAAGAATGACACCTGCTGCAGCTTCCGAATCCCGTTCAAGCCTGTACTCTCGTCAGAGAAAGCGAAGCATACTCTTGATGTTTGTTCACAAAAATTTTCATATTTTCCGAAGCATACACGCACCGCGTCCTCCCTCGTTGTTTTCGCTTAGGCTTTGAAACGAAACGCTTCTAACGAGTACGCGATGTTAACCGCTCTTGTTGAACAAAATTGCCATAGTGGAATGGAAACGTGGTTAATAAATTTTACGTAGTGGATTCATCCTGGACTCGCGATAGAACGTTCGATACCGTTCCGGAAGTAATTAAAGGAATAGTTGAAGTCTCCGTAAATTTTCATTACGGCTGTACAAAGGGAATCCCGTGACCAAGGTCGCGAATAAATTTGCATGGACGAATACACCGTCGAACAGATAGTTTCCTCGAGGTATTTTCAATATATTCTTGCTGGCATTAAACCAATTAAACGAAACATTCCGCGTAGGGACGAGCGAAATACCTTGACAGATTTAATAATAAACTCCCGATGAAAAATGTTGAACGTATCTCTGCGCGTTGTACGCGAGTTAAATATATGTAAATTTAAGAACGACAGATAGAGATGGGAAGAGCGTTTTGTTCGGATAACGCAAGTAATCCCAGGTACACGCCGCTTCGAAGAATTTCATCTCGCGAAATTACGTTCCCTGGGACGATCTCGCCAGCCGGTGGAAATTTCAAACGCGAAGACGAGAAAATTCGGTTCTTAGCGTTCCAATTATCCGCGATACTTTTTCATTGAAATGTAGTCCCCGGAGCTCCTTTAAACTCTCGTTTATTTCGTTAATTAAAACGAAATTTCGCCGGTCGGTGTACAGATTTAACGAATCGAACTTGACGACGGCTGTAAATGAATTGCTTCGTTTAATGCAGATCGCTTCGCGGAAATATAGTTTTCCGACGCGGTCCTGCGGCGCGCCGCTCAAGATATGCTTGTTCGCTTCGACGCGCGAGAAGAATTCCCTTCGTCGACGGTGGCAATGAGGAGAGCGAACGAGGACGGGGAGGGGGCGGGAGAGGGAGGCAGAGGGAGGGAGAGGAGGAGGAGGAAGAGGGAAAAAGCGTAACGAAACCTTTTAATTACATTAAGTGCGATTCAAACAAATAATCGAGTATTTCGCGTTCGAAGTTTCATTACTTTTAATGAATATCCATTATTTTTAATGAATCCTTGAGAGAGGCGGGTCGAAGGGTCGTGCCTGTTTGACGAGATTCAGGGAAACTGGAAAAATGTCGATAATACAAGCACAACTTAGAATAGTGGATAGTATTCGTGGATAGTATTGTGAGGTTTGCATCGAAACCTACGCCACTAACGAATTTTCGTTATCGCAACGAACCATCCTCTGATTGGCAATAAAGTAAATTTTAACATGGATATTCTGTTTCCTTTTCGATAATGAAAATCTTTTCTCTGCGACGTTCACGAGAACAGAGAATTTTCTGAAATTTTCTGAAATTTTCTGAAATTTTCGAAGAGAATCGCATGGAAGGGTGAGCACGAAGGGACATCCGCATAGCTCCCTTTCATCGATTACGTAACGAGGCCTGACCGTTCGACGAATGAAAATCTCGCTTTGAAATAAGATCTCTCACGCTCCAGAAGCAGTTACTCGAACGCGTTTTCAATCTCATAAAGGCGTCCTCCACCGTTGCCCCCATCGCCGTCGATTATTCGTCGTTCGATACTTGGCAGAAATTTTTAAGTATATTAGGAATACACTGGCTGCGGCTAAATTATTCGAATGCTTTCAAGAAATTGCAGGATGCATTAGCTTACATTACGCTGCTTCCATTACATTATGAATATTACTCCCCCGTACATGCGAATAAGTGTATGTATACATACACGCAAACGTATAGATCGACGAAGAAGAAGAGCAGATCCTCCCCTCCCCTCCCCCAGAGGAGTTGAATCGGCTTTTATTATTTCCTGCGTTTCAGAGACACACCATTTACGAATGAAGTACATACTCCGATAATGGAAGGTATACAAGATTTATCAGACTGCGTCACCTCTGATCATGTCGAAACGCATGGATAAAAGTCGATTGAACCGACCATCGTCCATGGGTAAATTGGTTTCGTGCAAGTAATGAAAAATCGCAACATCAATTGACATGTCATTTAAAAATGTGTCGGGGTGAAGAAAGCTATCCCCGATTTAGGACTGAATTTCAAACAGGTTTAATATATTTACTGTATTCTAGTTACATTCAGATGCGTTCGACGCGCTCTCTTTCTCCCTCTTTCTCCCTCTTTCTCCCTCTTTCTCCCTCTTTCGTTGCGTACACGTTCCATTTTCTCTTCTCCCTTTCTGCGAGGTGCCTTGGTGCATTAGCTTGAATACATCCATGAATATTATCCCGTATTTTGGTGAAGGCTGAGAAGGGTGTCTGGAGACGTAGGGAAGGGGAAGAGCCCGGTGAGGGGTCGGACGGTATATAAGGTATAAGGTAGTCCATTAGCGTTAATATTATAAACGTTAGCTGCCCTCTGGCCATGCCCGTAACGTACTCGCGTGCGCCTGCGCCCTCCCCTCTTTCGCTCTCTCTCATCCTCTCTCACTCTGCTGCTGCCGCTCTTTCCTGTACCGCCACCCCCTGCATTCTCTGCCTTTCTCTCTCCTATCTTCCCTCTTTCTCGTCGTTTCTCATTCCTTCCCTTTCTCATTCATTCTCCTCACGAATTTGTCTCGGTCTGTTCACACTCGGTTCTCTACCCCTCACGTTCGCTCTCTCCTCTCATCTTTACGCTCATCGTCGTGCAAACAACACACGCTAATATATACCTCTCGACTGCATGGAGAAGGATGCTCGCAAGTATGTATGTACCACGACCATATGCGTACACGAACAACCTCTTACTTAGGCGTCCTGTTATCATACTTTATCCTGGAGTCATGGTCTAAGCTGTCTACAGGGTGACCCGATTGAGATCCGATACCTGAACGCCAGGTGACAAGTGACCAATCCCCAAGCGCGCGTCTATCTCTCGTCTGTCTCTGTCGATAGGTCTATCGATGACTATATGTTGATACGTTGTCGAATTATACCGTAGATTTGAGAAGCGAGGGATAACAAGTGATAGGTGATTTTTTTTCTTTCTTTTTTTTCTTCAGTAGGTAAGTGTAGGCATTCACGCTCGACTCTATAAAATGGGCATTCTATCTGTTACAACCGGATTAAACGAAGGAAACTGGAGAAATTTCATGAGAAAAGTTGCAAATGAACTTTTTCACGGCCGGTGGTACTCGTTGCCCTTCGATCGCAACAATTCCTGCAACATTTTACGATTTCTGCGGAACCCTTCTCATCCTGTGGAAGCCCTCCTTCGAATCGAAGCTTTCGCGACCATGGAAAGCAGCCGTTCGCAGGAGTGCACGTTAAGAGTAATCAACTCACGTGCAATGCGTATCGTGCGGACGCATCCGGATAATCCATGCTTACGTTTCGCTCGAAAAGCTTCTCCCAGGCGAACTCCATATTCCCATTTCCCGCTATGATCCATCGTTAGGAGAGGCAGCTCTGGTCCGTTGAATTAGCGAAATCCTCTTGAATCGGAGTAACCTGAGAGGTCCCTAGCCCCCCTTAGAGCTTCATTAGTATACATAATAATAAACAACAATCGTGCGGTTACACGCGAAATTAGGATCCTCTTAGCAGGCTCTCGTGGCCAGGATAGTGGACACTGTCGTCCCGAGTATTCCCTGGAAACGTGTCTAAAAGCCACCGCCGTTCTTATTAGTTCTCCTTTCTTTCGAGCTGAGCGAATGCGCTTTTCGAGAGGCCGCCTGAAAGCTGCTATCTCGTTAGAATAGAGATCCAAGGACTGAAAAATTGAAAATATAAAAATGCACTTGTCTGCACTTGTTTCCTCAAAATCTGCACAATTTATGGGCACTAACTTAATCAAGCCTACATCAAAGTCTTTTTTGATACAATTTAAGAAAGTTAAGCATACTGTTAGTCAATTTTCCAAATCCTTCTATGATATCCTTTGGTTGAATCTAAACGTTAACAGGAACGCGAAAAGTTGGTACAGGGTTAGAAAGAGAATCCAACCCCTCTCCTTATCGGATACAATATACTTCCGCTCAGGAGCCACGTTCACCTATAGCGGAGCAATATCGGAGCCACTCTCAATCCCCTTTTACCTCGTGCTCGCAGTTGCTATCGGGAAAAGCGAGGGAAAGTGGATTGAACCATGTGAAGAAGAACAAGACGGATACGCGTGACACGGCACTCGGTGCAATAACGTTAATTGCTGTAATTCCGATTGCCACGGATTCGCTGGCTACTCAAGCCATTTCAGCAATTTAATTGGGAATTGAAATACCAAGGGTAACTGGATATAACCGATTCTTATATCGCTGTGATTGGTAAGCCAATAAAAGTAGATGGCGTTTAAAAACCTATTACGTTTTCAATGATAAACCTATCATGATCGTGGAAAAGCGCATCGAATATTGGAGGCTTACATGAAATCCTAATGATGTCCTTCTGAGAATCACTGCTTTTCTCGAACTCCATCCAGAAAAAGGAATCGCTTTGATTCGAAGAGGAGGAGAGTGGGAGACAAATGAAGGAGCATCGTAATTTATGGATTCGTGTGTCGTTGACGAAGCAAGATCGGACCACAGTATCCCGCGTTATTTATCGCTCCATCGGCGAGCGGTTTTTGCTCGTGGAAGTGGTTGGCTGGTTCGTCAGCTTCGAATTCCTGATGATACCTAGCCAGAGAACCCCTGGCCGCGCGTAGAATCCTAAGATCTCCTCTGACGTCTGCTTAATTAATTACCATCCGCGGTTTTAATTAGCTGGGGCTTCTACCTTCAAGTTCTTCTCCCTCTCTGCTATTTCTCGTCCTCTCGTCCTCTCGTCCTCTCGTCCTCGTGGAAAACCATGTGGCGGATCGAGTCGATGCTCCATCTCTCGTGTATGCACACCGACGCACTGCCGAGTATATCTACATGCGCGTCGTCACAGATCAACCGTGATCTGTCCACACCTTCTATGCGTGCTCCAGGTGCCGTCGGGCACACTCTCCCAGTACGCACGAGCGCGTAATCTGCGAACTGCGATGTAATTAGAGCATGAAACGTAGATTCGTGACTGCGATAAACGTCGAATAGCTGAAAAACATCAGGTAGATCTGATCATCTTCCGGTTAAGATTTAGTAACCTCGGTACTTACCTTTCGAATGAAAAATATCGATCTGTTTGCAAATGCAGTAATGTATCGAGTAGAGAGTGAATATCCAGAAAAGTTGGAGCTTTGCGTTAAAGTCGATCTCCGATCGAGGTAAAAGCGAACGGTTCGAGCGAGATCGATGAAATCGAAAAGGGGGCGGTAGAAACGCTAACGACCGAGCTCATTTACCGAAAAAGGCAGTCGAAAGATGTAGAAGGGAAGCCCAAAGGGCCTTGGGCGAGGGGGCGAGGGGGCGAGGGGGCGAGGCAAGAAAAGGCAAGAAAAGGCACGGGGGATGAGCATGGAGCGCGGGGCCCGCCCGGTAGAAAGGTACGCAGGCACGCAACAATCCAAAGACAATGTGTTTGCTGCCGATTAGCAGAAGGACGAGGTAAAGTTTTTACGAGAGTTCGGGGTACAGGTTGCGAGGGAAGGGGAGGCACGCAGTCGTTTACAGCCGAAGAGAATCGGGCCCCGTGGCTTAAATGACCCCTCTCTTTCCCCCTCTCTTTCCCCCTCTCTGTTCTTCCGCTGCCGCCACCCGCGGCTTCCCCACCTGTGTCAAGATTTACGGCAATTCGCTTTTTGCCCCCTTTAAGAGCTTTCGTATTATCTTACTGCCTCTGTTGCTGCTTCCTCCGCGAGCAAATGTACTTCGGCTTCTCCCTCCGTGGCCCTGGTCTCGCCTCGACTCTCCTCCTTCGATTCGTTTCCCTTCGTTCGCGTCGCGTCTTCTTCTTTCTCCGCCTCGTCCTGCAGCTCCTCGTCTTCGATACGAACGAGTATATTTGCTCAGGTAAGAAGTGGCGGGTACAGGTGTAGCACAGACACGAACGCAACAAAAGACACCTGAGTCTGTAATTATTTCGAGACAGCCAGGCCTCCGGGGTACTTCCTTATCTCTCCGATATATCCCTCTCATCCACTCGGGCTTTCTTAGAACTGAGACTTTAATTACGTCAAATTCGATTAAGTCACCCGACTGTGTCGTGGAGGATCCCTCTGCGTGTGATCTCGCGCAGCGAGGGTTCCTCCTTTTAATTTCAAACATTTCTTAAGTCGCTAGACCACAACGATTTCTTGCATAAATTACTACAAACTTAATGTAATCTCTTTGCCAGAAGAATAAAGAAGAACAAAGAAGAATAAAGAAGAAGTGGCTCGAAAGTTTTGCCGATTGCACTTCGAAACGGAAAGAATTTCTACGTTCTCTGTGCTTGGCTTTGACTTCCCTTCAAACGTATCGACATGGATGCTTGTTACTCCGAATTCCGGAACGTATCGTTAGCGGAACCGTGTTTAATTACTATCGCGATTCCTTTCAACGTTACGATAATGGCGCCCCTGTACGTATCGCGTTATCGTCTATCAGCATAAATCTTCTTATTCTAATACTGTTATTACGATCCTAATCTACGGGCATCCGAGCGTAAGTTCTGTCTGTGTTCCTCTGTCTCTCGCTCTTTGTTCACTTCGTTTACGGACCCCCATCCTCGCTTTTTACACTTCCCCGTCCCTTTCAGTTCCGTCTCCATCACTTTTAACCTTGAACTCCCTCGTTACCGCACCACGCTTCGGAGCACACGGTTTCAAGAAGTTTTAGAGATCCTCGGAGAATACCATTATGAATCTCGCGTGGAACTACGGCCATTCGTAAAAACACACGACAGTTTGGCGAGAATCAATCTATCGACCCGATAGGGGTCGATTCGATTCTTCGAAATTTCCATCAGGGCTTCACGTCTCAGCCATCTCGAATCGCGATTAATTCTCGGTCAGAGTGAAATCTTATCGAACTTGCAAACAATGCTAGAGGAGCACGTAACCGGGAATAGTGGAGGACGAGCAAAAATGTAATTAGTAAAAGACCGAAAACGAATTGCGCCCGACGTCTTATTGTGCTCTGGCCCTGAGGCTCGCGTCTATGTATATACACGGGGAATGTAATATTCACAACAGCGTCCACCCTTACTTACGACTTCCTCCATTCGCTTGATCGCTAACTATATGTTCACGTTTCTATAGCATGTTGTTCTAGTAAAAGAAGTGAACGATATAAGACAGCTTGTCCTGGATCCCCCATTTATTTTATTTAACATTCCAATAATGTGAGGTTCATTATGAGTTAGCGACACCACTGCAAAGTCTCAGTAACGAGCCTATGATCGGTTGTTGGGAGCTTCGGTGTCGGTAGCTGCGTAGGTTTCCTCTACCGCGATCGTAGTTGTAATAGGTTGGCGGAAGGGTCCAGGAGCGCAATATGACATTATTAATTGCTCCACAATGCCAGCGACGTGCAGGTACGAGGTATGAGGGGGGTCGTCGATCGCTAGTCGCTAGGCCGCACCAGCGTCCAGCCACGGCGGAAATTTCATTAAGTGGATTCTTATAGACGCGGTTTTCAGATTAACCGTGTGATATGTGCTTCATCCGCCACGCTGCCAGATATTAGATCGGGGCTTTCTCTGTACTCTCTATGCCCTCGTCGTTGGATCGCTGGGTTGGTTAGTCGTGCACAAAGCCTACTGGCCCCTGAGACCTCACAATATCTGTAGTCTCCGCTGGTGGTTTCTATATGAGCCATCTTGGTAGAGTCGAGAAATTGCTGTAGGGTGTTTCAGACTGGGCAAACGGTAAGGCGGTAGGAAACTTTGGATTTCAGTATTTCCCGGTTATATTCAATTTTTGATAGAAATGATCGATCGAATGCGACAGGATTTGGAATTATTTTTGGTCGTGGTAAAAAATGCATGTCTCTCTAAAGCCTTATCTAGCATTAATTTAGCGTTGATTATTCAAGTGTGCCGAGTATTCGGTAAATTTGGCAAGTATGTTGAGTACCAAAGAGTTTCTGAATACTCGGTGAATTTCTAACAGGAGTTAAAAGGAGGGAGCAACACGGTCGGTCAAAATTGATTCATTATTGTCGGTTTCTCGCCAGAGGGGGGGGGGGGGGGGGGGAGAGAGAGAGAGAAAATGTTCTGCCTAAGATAATGTACACGAATCCTCTGGTTCTGTCTGACTTCTCACAATCCTATACTATCGCACTGTCTATACACCTCTTTATACAATTTCTTTGCCCATTTATTGCAATGCAAGGAAAGGAAATAAAAGAAATTTTTGTTTGAAATTATAACTGGGCGGTTCATCTAGGGTCATACTATTTGTAAGCAGAAAATGGACAAACACCCCCGATGCATCACCAGTTTAGATTTTTCTTCGTTAGCGTGTTCACTTGCTAAGCTGACGTTCTCGGACTGCAAGCTCGTCGAGGGTGAGTCGGCTAACAGAATAACGGGGCGGTGGAGGGTTGGAAGATCGGTGCAGGGAGAAGGTGCAGAGAAGGGGTTGAGGTGGTCGAGGGGGAGGTTGAAGGTAACCGACACCCTTTCGCAAAAAGTAATTGGTTAATGCCTCGGAAATGAGTTTAGTTCCTTTTTGCTCGGCCACTGTGTTGCTCCTTTTTCGGCACCTTCAGCATCCACTCGCCCCTTTTTCCTCTCTCCTTCGCTCTTTTTCTACACACGTTCATCCATGGTTAGAGGCCACACTACCGGTACGCGCCTCACACAAGCGCACAGTATCCTCTCTTTCTTTGGGCTTTTTCTCTCCAACCCGGTTCTTCTTCGTCTTCCTGTCGCCCTTTCACCTTCGAAACATTTTTCTCTCTTGCTTCCCAGCTCCCCACGACCCCCTTCCTCTCGCGTGCACGCGTGTGTTTTTATGCTCGCTCCAGGGCTCCAGTCACGCTTTGTGCCACATTGTGCGTGCCTTTGGAGCCCCATTATCCGCGTGTAAAAGTGTCATTATGGCCCACGGCGAGAGCCCAAGACGTGGAGGAGGATGCCTCGAGACGGACAGGGAGGAACAGAGACGAAACTTGCTTAAAGGATTTGTCCTCGTGTCTGGGGCGATTCGTTAACTCACCGGGGACTGGATTTTCTGTCCTCCCTGTAGCGTCGCGACTACGGACATGCCGCGATTCATTTTTTCAAATTGGACGAGCGGATCCGACCGCCAGATTGCTTCGACTTCGTCGATATCCGCGGAGAATTCTGACAGTTATGCCGGACAATGTTTGCATTCCAACATTTCTTATTTTTCCTTCACATTCCGCGTGCATATCTTAATTTACAATTTATTTAATTTAGCAAATCGGATCAGCTTTTCTTTGATTTCACTTTTGAAGTCAGTGTCGAAGCATGATTTGTGTTTTTAGTGCGCGATGTTGTCTACGCGTCCATAAATCTGCCGCTCTGTATAGACGCAACGTGGAAAAGGGGGAAAAGGGAGAAAAAGGAACGTTGATTTTCCTGGGTAACCGTAAGTGCGAGTAACGATGTCGAGTCAGCCGACGTGACGCGGGACGGATTCGTTAAGTTCGTATTTCGACGACGGAGTAGTCGTTTCTCCCCGCGCTGCGGCCGCCGCGATACGATCGTCATTAGCAAGGAAGAAGCAGCCCCGTCGCCCTTTGTGGATTCTCTTGCGCCTCGTGTGTCCCTCCGTACTAATGGTCTTAACGAACCCGACACTGCGTCCGCTCTGCCGAGGGTTAATACATCAACCGCTCCTCGTCGTGTGGAGGTTGATATTCCGCCACCGCTGCCACCACCACCGCCACCGCCACCGCGGCGCGCACAGCACGAAGACTTCGATTATCGTCAATTTACCGGCTGGCTCGTGTTTATTCGGTGACCACCGGTGCATCCTGCAGTAATACGACTACCACGCTGCGTCGGGAACACTGCGATCGATCGAAATCAGTTGACGAAATTAGACGGTTAACCGATCGAGTCACAGCTTTTATTCCTTGATTAATTTCTTCCGTCGATTAACGCACGCCGATTAATTGGGCCGTCGCGTCGTTCCAGGCCCTCTCTTCGGTTAATTCCTCGCGTCGAGTCTTCCCTCGTGGCCTTCGCGTGCACAAGTGGATCGATCGGTCGTATTGTAACGAGCAGCCTTTGTCGACGCATTATTCTAGAAGTACGATCTTGCATGTACGTAATTTTGTTTACACCGGAAAGCGATGGTAAATCAGTGACTTAATGGATTCACCCGAGGAACCAGGGTCTCGCAGATCCCACGCGACCCGTGAAGTGGGGGTTATTCGCGGTTATCTTTACGAGTCGAAGAGATACACGCCTTCCTTGTCTCACTTGTCCTAAAGACAGCGGTGGTCAGAATTGCCATAGCGGGGTGGCTAAGTCAGAGCCAGGAAGTCGACGTTAAATCTTCTCTGATGTCGACCTGCCACTGCACCAGAACGCTGCGTCGGTCGTTTATTATTCTCCTTAACATTATCATCGTTGCACTGTGAAACGTGTAATTTGGAATCAACTAGGCTTCAAGAATCAAACGAAACTGGAAGCTATCTTCTTAAAGGCATTGTAGATCAATAGTCGAATTATTTAGTATTTGTATTTTAAGGTCTTTACCGACCTCTGTTCTTTATTTCTGTCTGAATATAAATATTTATCACATCTCCGTAACATACACTCCAATACCGAATTAGCTTTCAAACTAATTTATCAGTTGCAAGTCTTCTGTTATTCAGTTTCACGTTCATTGAAACTTCCTGTCTAATGAATATTAGGGGGATACCTTTCTTGAATATTCCAACGCTTTTATCAGCCAAGTAGCTTCCGTAAAATATTTATTATCGGTCTGGCAGGAACGCGCGTGAACGCCTGAAGCGACTACACATAACGAGCACGCGTTCTCGCCTATTTTTGCATAAACGATTGGACGGCAAGTGTCAATTACGTACGCGGAAAAAATGATGAAACATCTAGTTAGGAGACGTTCTAATTGGGTCGTGTTAAAACTGTACGGAACAAACGTAGATAAACCTCCTAGAAGAACAGGTTATCGCCATGCCTTCTGGGAACGATTTCTTGATTCGAGACGGTTCCACATCGGATAAACTAATAATGTTGCTTACGTAAACCTGTTTAACGTATTTATTACGCGTCCAAATATGCAAATTCCCCGCGGATGATCGGTACACTCGTTGGATGGAACAAGAATGTAAAATATTGATTTAATCAATCCGAGTCATTAAAACATCGAGTCGCTTTTATTTCCTCACTGTGCTACTCATTAGCTACGTTCTACGTCTCGGGGAGCAACGTTCCGTTCTCTCAAATTACTTCAGGCAACGAAAAATGCCACGCTAGAACATGATTCTCTATATACATTCGGTGTTCATAAAATATACGACTACAGTGGATGTCGCTGCGACCGCTGCGACCGCTGCGACCGCTGCACCGTTTACATTCCATGACAATGATCATCAATGTCTCGATGAACCGACTGACTGACTCTGTGCTATCGAGATGCACAGTCTCTCATGGACGTCCAGGGATTAATTTAAGGCTCTCTTGGCTTCGCGTGAAAAATGTCGCCAGAGTATAGTTTCGATCCGACAAGAGGGTGAACCCAGGGCTCTCGGAGGCAGCCGCGTCCAAAGGGCCGTTCAAACAAAGCCGGATTCCCTTGAAAGAGGTGTTGTTAAAGGCTTCCTTCGGTGTGGAAGACAGAGCGCCTACCCACTTTTAATTAAACCCATAAATCAATGTCAATTAATCCGTTTCTGACCTGCCACGTAATTAATTATAATTAACAATTAATAATAGAATAATTAGTGGCGTAAGGAAAGTTTCACGAGCCACTGGATCTCGGCGGGTTCTCACCCTTATTGCCATAACGTTATCAAAGAACGATGTATATTATTTAAAGTGCAATAGTGCGGCCGATTTTGAATAAATTTCTTTTCTAGAATCGCAAAACCTGTTTACGAATACGTGCTGTAACTTATCCATTTGTTTGTACGATTAAGAAAGAAAAGAACGAAACAGGATTGATGAAAATGAAACGCTATCCATGCCAGCAGTATCTACTTTGCGCGTTCCAAGTTAAAATGGCGCGAGTTTTGGACATTGCCGATGAAATTTGAATAAATTTAATGGCAGGGCTTCGTGTCGAGGCGAGGAGGCCCCGTAGGGCCTCGCTAGACGAGCAGGTGGCCGGTGTGGTGGGGAAGGAACGACCAGACTGACCGGTTTACATGGCTGGAGATCCGAGAACGCCTCTTACCCTGGTCCTGAGAGAGCGAAAGAGGAGAGGAGAGGTGCATCCACGGACTCTCGATGGTACCAGTCGGGACTCGGGACTAAACTTGGCCAGGGTAGGGGAACGATTGTGAGCGCAAGCGTGTTGGTTCCGTGCGTGAACCAGGGAAAGATATCAAAGAGCAAGACGCAAGAATTTGAAACAGCGAGGACCTTCGACATTGCTACGTGTCTAACGTCTGCCATTAAATCTCTCTAGACTTGAAATTTTCTCTATCCGAAAAAGTTTCACGCAACGTGGAACTTGGGATTATACGATTTTATTAGACGCGCATCATGAAAAGATTATTTTCTAACCGAAAATACTCTCGTGTGCCCAACTCGAGCTGCTGTGTAAGATACATATGTATATTGTTTATCTAGAGGGATAGAAGGAATATTTTGGAGAAAGCAGACAGACCAACGAGCAGGCAGAAAAGAAACAAATGCAGAGTAACAGCGGAACAAGGGAAACAGAATTGAAAAGAAGAAATGTTCGTCAACTACGTTCAACTTATCTTGAATTCTCTTTTCCGCTTTTCTTTCGATCTTGCATTTTGCTGAGATCCCAATGGACAACCGTAACGATGCAAATATAATCAAAAGCGACACGAAGTATGGAAGAGAAGATAGTAAAACTCGACGTACTCTGGTGAAGTCTAAAGAGATGCTGAAATTTCTCTTGTACAAGTCCAATTTCAGACAACTCTGAATCTCTCTGCTCCCACTCTGTGAAAAGTAAGAGAAACAGGGTGGACAGGCAAGTTGCAAACGATCTCCGTGCAATCATGATCGCGAATCCTGTGTCGGATCGATCACGCCGGAAGTGTTCGTCCAATTTGCAAAGCGCTTCTCTCGGGACGGACAAGGTGGAATGCCGAGCAGGCAGATCATGTTAAGGAGGCTGAGTGGAATAAACAAACAAGACGTTCGAAAGGCACGAAAGGAGGAGAGTAAAGACGTCGATACAGAAGGACGCTCTAGCGGCGGAGGATCGGGCTTAAGAATAGTGGAACGAGCAGGGTTGAGGCGGCGGGACAGGGAAGAGGGAGGCAACGAAATGGACGAGTCTTGTTGGGGGTTGAAAGGGGCGAGCGAGAGGGTAAATCTTAAATAAAGTGATATGGAGTACTTCGGTATAAAAGCTCCATTTCCACTGCTCCGTCGGCGAATACCTTCAACACGGTTCCAGCGTAGAAACTTTGTAAGGATTTTCGTTCCTCGCATTGACCTCATAAGGTATCCAGAGATCTTTTTCCTACGTGGGGTTAATGTTTGCCTCCGATGCCACTTAAGAAATTAAATGACCGATCGGTTCAAGAACGATGGATACACTTTCATTAAGCACTCGCTGCCGATCGATCGACCCTCCTCGCCTCCTGGATACTTCAATCTCGACTGAAGATCGAAAGCTTGGACCATTGTTTCTTAAAACGGAATCCCCGCAGTATTTCATAACTTTCAGATACACTCGAATCGTCTAACATATCAGCCTGAGCATCCTATACAACACTAGCACTTTTTGTTTCCTTCGTTGGTCGGTTGCTCAGCAGACGAAAGGAAAGAGAAATGTAGCAGGCAATTTACAGAGAAAATATCTATAATATGCAAAGACGAGGTTCCTGCAATCTCGGCGCGCGTACGTTCATCGTGGCCTTTATCTCGCACGATCCCCATTATCAGCATCATCAGTCAACGCCTGCACACGCGTCGGGGCTAACTCTCGCTCTAGTGGCCGCTCGTTAAGCCACCTTCTCTCTCATTAGGTCTCGACGCGTTTCTTTCCCTTCCACCTAGCTGCGATGTCCTTTTTTAATCGTTCCTTTTTAATCCTCGTTGCGCGCGGCTGCGTGTCGTGTCACTTTGGCCCCGGTAATTGATATCTGGTACGTGGCAATATGCAAGCTCGGCGTAGCGTGGCGCGGTTTAATTGGGAAGGCGAAGAGGAGGAGAGGAGGAGAGGAGGAGAGGAGGAGAGGCGGCGAAACGACGGGGAGGTCGCCTCTTATATTGGATCCGCCGAGAGGATCGCTACGTTATAAATACAGAGGGCCCGGGCATTATTCGGAACCCCTGTTGCTAATTGGAGTAACTTCGGTTCCTCGAGCGCGATTGTTTACCGTCTTGGGGACGCGAGCACAAGGATTGACGCGTGTCAGGTCTTTCAAACGTCTCTTCTTTGCTCTGATCAAAATATTAATTACCGTCAGACGTACTTCGCCTTGCTCAAAACGAGAGGATACCGCCAGGTGAAAATTTCATTTTCGTTCTCCTACCCACGGAACAATTTTATGTATTCTAATGCTACTCGATAGAACGACCTTTTTTTAAGGGCCAGGACCTTCCGCTTGGTTCTATGGATTAAACAACATTAGAGATTGCGGGTAATTGAGAAGGAACGATTAATTGTTCTTTTCGTGATCTAGCGAGAGCAAATCTCTTTGTCCCCTCGTGGCGCTCTCGAGATCGGAAGTGTGCAGAGGGGAGTTGAAGATCAGAGATATATAAATCCCTAGGATTTCTATAGAAAATGGGCTGTTTGCCGTAGAAACCTGACGAAGGTGTTCAAAGTGCGAGCAGTTAGGCTAACTAGCGATTCCGTGGACTTAGGTTTCGCAGCGACAATATGTGTAGGTGTATGGTATAAACCAGGGCTTCGTTTTAATTAGCAGTAAACAGCCTCCATTAAGCTCGTAGCAGTAAATCACCTACACTTATACCAGCCTCCAGCCTCTTTCCCTCGCTGGAGCAACGAAAGGCGTCTTCGACCGCGCGTCGGGTAAGGGGGGAAGTGAGAAACGAGGCTAGAAAGAGGAAGGGAGGAACATGGCGAGGGGATCGGGCGATCGGGGGACGCTGGAGGGGTGTACATTACATTTCAATTTGGATCTGTCCGTCCTTCTTGCGAGACGAGCACTCTACGGGTATGGACCGATTCACTTCGCCTCGAAATGGGGAAGCTTGCGAATTTTCCTGGTCCTCGAGCAGAGCATCGATACACCAACAACGCGAGAGAGAGAGAGAAAGAGAGGCATGCCTCTTGACGCGGGGAGACAATAGAAGCACGTGAAAGTTGCCGTTGCGCTTCACGGTTGCAGGAGGCAGATAGAAGTAGAGCTTATGTTTTAACTTCGATTATTGATTCTCCACGCTGACCGTTTTTCCTATTCCCCGATGCCTAGCATCGATCTGCTTCTCCAGAGGGGCCTCTGTTTCACCTCTTAAC
Source organism: Calliopsis andreniformis (assembly GCF_051401765.1). NCBI lineage: Eukaryota > Metazoa > Arthropoda > Insecta > Hymenoptera > Andrenidae > Calliopsis > Calliopsis andreniformis. The sequence goes on from NC_135062.1 coordinate 17,966,843, forward strand.
TCCATCGTTCTCCTAATCTTTTCCTATTGTTTCCTGATTCCCCGAGCAGCAATCAGGGATACTCGCATCATCTCATGTTTGCTCTCCCGTAATACAAATGCTGCCGGAAGTGATTGTATCAAGAGAAAATTAAGCGTGTGGTCTCAGATCGAGCCTAAATAGTACATACATACATGCATCATTTATTTTCTTGTCCCTCTTCAAAGTGATCCTCGTTCGTGTTTTTTACATTTCTACTCTCATCGACGGAATATGTAATCAAGACCATGGACTTTGTCCATTCCCCCACAAAAGTCAACCATCTCGTCTGAATATGAAGAAGGAAGTTGCGTCGACAATTGCGACTCCTTCGACGTAAATTGCCTCGCGGAAATCAATACAAAGAGAGAGAGAGAGAGAGAGAGAGAGAGAGAGAGAGAGAGAGAGAGAGAACGAAGCGAGAGAGATGGTAAAAAAGAGAGAAGAGGAAGGAAGGTCGGTCTACTGCGAGTGAACCAACGATATACGATCCTGCAACTTCATCTCGACCTCTTCCATGAGCAGGGAGGTCGGGGGTCGAGGGCTTCGTCAAGTCAGGAACCCGTCGATCCAGTTTGTGCTCGGAATCACGGTCCCGTTTTCACCTCAAAACCCTTGAACTCGACCTGGGATCGAAGACGCGCTCACGCGCGGAGCTACCATAGCATCATTCCACGCACGTAACCCGACAAGGATCGTCGTTCGTTTGAAATCTACCACGGATGTTTATCGGTTGATACACCACTAACCACTACCTTTCGCATGTGACAACACGAAAATGAAATCGACTTCTGTAGTTCAAAGGCATTTTGAGACGCATTGGCTTTGAGTTTGTTACTGCGCGATATTGTTTCGCAAAGAAGCAAAAACTCTGCTAAGTTGACAGATGTTCAAAAGTGAATGAAATACCAATTTTATGCAAATGTAATTCAAGGAGACGCGAAGAAATTCATCTTGTGTAATGGACGCTGTGTAAATCTTCTTAAAAAAATTAAAGGGCGCAAAAGAGCCCTTCATCTCGAATACATTTTTTTCCTCCTGTGAATAAAGGATCAATACTCCATTGGCTAGGAGTTGAGCGCAGTGAAGAGAATTACATACTAAGAAGATTGAGACAATCTTGAGTTGCTGGAACGTGGAATACAAAACCCTTGCTTTTAGCGTAGAAGATTACTTTTCCATACGTGTGATACAATATCTTTGGATTTCACGGTATCATGGGGATATCACGTGGATGCCCTACTCGGAACACATCAATGTAGCAAATTCTTATTACCGATGAAAACGACGTGTTCGAAGAAAGAAGGCAAAGGAGAGGCGAGGAGAGTCGAGGAGAGGCCCTCTCGCGCGTTTTATACGACCTTATGGCCGCAATGGAACCCTTTGTGAGCCCTCGGGGCCCAACAAACGGGCCTTTGTCCTTCGTTGAAAGAAGGGGGAACGCGTAGAATGGAAAACGTCCGCTCGAACAAATCGAATCTATCGTTTGTTTAGCCTCGCGATCTCAAAGGTGCCCTTGTTCGCGACGTCAATTTTGTTAGTTCAGATGCATCGCGTATGTGCAAACATGACCTGGAGCTACAACTTTTTTACTCTCGCATTTTAATTGCTGGAAATTATGGAAAACTTTGCGATTCGGTGAATGGCTTTGATAGAATTGGGGAAGAAGGCTGAATGTAAAAATTAGTGTGCTCAATAGAGTCAATTCTATCTCTACAAACCGTTTGAATTTTTCTGTGCGCTTTGATGGTAAATTCGTTTATAGCGCTTCAGCATTCTTGTTTATTTTATATTGAATCTGTGTCTAAAAATCTATCGAGAGTTCTGTATTTGCTGATATCAACTTCGATTAAAACATAGGAATATTCGATACACCTAAAAAGTGAAATAGTTCCAGCTCTTCAAAATTTGTTTCTAAAACATTATTGTTTATTATGCAATCTCTGACAAAACCTATTGATTACACCTTGTTCGTTATCAGTGTCGTAATAGGTTTGAAATGAGAAAACCAAGGATGAAGCAAAGGCCTCCTAAAGATAAAAAAATCGGGAGGAAGGAAAAAGAAGCTTAATTCATTCAGCGTTTTATTAAACGACGAAAACACAGCCGCTTCTTTGTGCTCAGTAATAATTCACATGGGCTCATTGTTCTGCTTGTTAAGATTTTCCTTTGAAACGACCGAATCTTTTGCATCAGCTCGCCCTCCGATTTAATGGCGCCTTCGTTAAACTTATCGCAACGCTCAGAACTCGTGCAAGAGCAATATTGTATCAAATCCCTTTTGGCGTACCAGCAGCGACAAAAGTTTCTCTTTAAGAATTGTAATCGAGGGGAGAACACCTAACCTTTCATCGCGACTTTCAAGGGAAAAGTCAAAGATTCTCGCCCTCGATACCTACTCTTTTCGGATCAGACTCCAATCATCGTTCTGCTTACATATCGTGTCGAGCAGGCTTTCCAGTGAAAACTCCAGCTCGTCGGAGGCGGCTCGGCGCGGTGGGCAGATCTCGGTCGAGCGTTAGCGCGACGTGACTGCAAGCTAGTGTAGGAGGTGGAGGAAGATTTGTCCTTTCCCCAGGAGACCACAAAATCCTTGCTCGCAAAATACAGGCCACTCGAGCGTCCCGGTCGTGGAAGCACGCCGCCGGAAAGTCCTGACTGAGAATCGTGAGCGGAGGAAAGGGAGGCGACGGTAGCGTCGTCTTCCAGAACGAGTGCACGTGCTGCTGCTCAGCAAAGAGCAAGTTTCTTTCGTTAAAGGGGCGGCGTGGCGAGACGGAGATAGAGAGAGGGTAGGTGGGGAGAGAAGGGTGTATCCACGGCCGATAATCCCTCCGGTGTTTTTCTTTTCCGTTCCCCGACCACGACCCACTTATCCTGGCATCGTAGAAGACCTCCAACCCTCTCTACGGCCCGTTTTATCGGGTGTCGCCGCGGGTTATCGTCGTGGTTGCTGCCACAGAGGGTGAAAAAGGGGTTGAGCTGCCGGGCTGAAGCAGCAGAGCAGCTCGGTAGTATGAGGTTGCTACCACCTGTTGGCAGGACAACGTCTTAGCGCCCTCCCTCTCGCCCCCAAGCTGCGCCTCATCCTCCTTCTCAGACACTCTCGCTTCCTTCTTCTTCCTCCAACTCCATCGTCTTCGTTTTTTTTTCCTCCTTCTCGTCGTTCTGCCGCCACGCCGCCACGCCGCCACGCCGCCCCTAGCGTGCCGCGGGCCTCCGCCACGATTCTCACGAGCACGTTCCTCGTCGGGGGATTCTTCTGACGTAAATTAATAGTCGAGCCCGATTACTGTGGTTGGGGAGCATTCTAGTGAATCGCTTAGGTGGTAGCGTTACAGATGATTTAATATCCCGAATAGCAAAAACTCTGGCTGGTTCTAAAAACGTCGTTAGATGTTCACGCATGCGATTCAGTTACGCTGAGTTTAATTACGACACGAGTATTTAGTATAGTTATGGCAAGGTAGTGGCACTGCTCCATCAAGATCTATCAACCTGTTTGCGTGTCGCTGTTCTGTGTTCCGCAACGGAGAAATACGGCCACCTGGAGTGGATAGAGGGGGCGAGGTGCGGCTGGCTCACTATGAGGTCCGGTAATGACACCACTCGCTTCTCCACCGTTAGTATTTGACATCACGACACGGTAATGCTCCCCTGCATCCTACTCCGCAAATGGATCTTGACGAGACAAGAGCGAACATGTTACCTGACGAATCTTGGATATGACTGCATCTCAGTTTCCTATCACGGAAACCACTGGCTTCTGTTTACATTCTTCTAACTTCTTCGAACGAAAGAATCGTATCATTTTCAATCACTGAAGCCACCGTGGCTCTACCAAAGGAGGTCGAGCACGATCATTCATTGCTACCTGTCCAGAGTTCGCCCGAAGTGGTCCAGCCGCACAACGTTCCCGTCATCGGCCATTGACGTCGTAATAACGATCATTCATTATACCACTGCCAACCGTTTGTCCGAGTGGAAGCTGGGAGCGCGGGTATCTGCTAGTCATTCCTGGCAATGAGGGGTCAACGAGAACGCGCTCGAGGACTGGCCACTTCTCTTTATTTGCCCATTTTTCTACCGTTTACCTCTTCATTCTTCCCCACCTGGTTTTTTCACTTATGGTTACCTGCCGCTGGTCTCAATTAGAGCGAGGGAAATCGTTGAACCGGACGGAGGCCGTGCGTGGGTTTTACGAGAAGACTCGGGCATGTTGAAATCGATTTGAGGAAAAAGTTTCACTCGGTTGCATAACCAGGTCCCTGATGCCACGGAGATGAGCGTGGGTTACGCTTAAATCATCGAGAGGTCTAAATGCTGAATGATCGAATTGAAACCTGTATCTCTAAATCAGCCGGGGTACACTGGAGGATTTAGCGTAGACGGAGAATCGAATTTCTAATGGACACTGAAGAGAGGGCATGACGTCAAGTTCGTTTCAGTTACTCCTGCCACGAGGGCGAATTCCACCGTTTCTGCGTTCCTCATTGTGGACGCAAATAGAAAAGCTGGGCCCCGAGGCTCGCTATTGTGAACAGGAGACGCTTTGTTGTTTTTTCATCGAGCCGCGGAGGACCTTAAGGCCCTCGGCTTTCGAGGTATTCACGAGCAACCGAGTGGAAGTCCCATTCCATCATGAAGCGAACGCTCCGCTCCGCTCCGCTCCGTCTACCGTTTTCCGTTCTTCGTTCTTCTTTCCTCGCTGTAATCCGATTCTTTGGGGTCCACCGCTTTTAAGTACTTCACTCTCCAACACTGAACTCCAGAATACAGAAATACATATTCGATTATGAAAAAATGTGATTTGTGGAGAAAGCTTCCTAACTCTTCGACTTGGAATTCTTTGAAAAAGAACTTACTACTTTGTTGGATACAATAAATCGTGAAAATGGAGATACGGTAATAAAATAATTTCCGTGAGAATATGCAGATGTTCGGTAACGATTGGAAACAGAGGGGATAGTCTCAGCGGGCGTCTGATTCCGGCCATCTGGCTCGTTCGCTCCAACTCGTAAGTACATAATTGTCATGCATAATACCACCTGGGTAAATTAATTTTTTCCCCTACTCGGCCACCGTACAGTTGATCGCGATACGATGATCAACGCGATATCTGTAATTACCTCAGGGAAAACTATTGTCACAAGAGATTAATAACCCTCTGCGATGTCAGAGGAGAGATAGCATCTAACGAATGTTTGCCCTCTTTCGGTAGAATCTAATTTAATCAGAATGACGATCGAAATGAATAAGTGATTCTACTGTTTTAGCTTGCCATACGAGTGTAAAAAACGAGGGGGCACAAGTTTGATTTAAAGCAGAAATATGCTTGAAATGAAAAATTTGATTATTGGCCAAGCTTTCCACTAGCCATTCGCCAGAGAGTCGGTATCGGCTTATCCAGAGTCTTCGACTCGAAATCTCACGCACATTAACGATCCTAGCGGAGGCTTTATTGCCACCGATCGTCGACGATAAAAAGCCAGCCCCAAGGGGAACTCGTTTCCAGAAATCGGTGGCCGACTGCAGGTTCGCGGTTAGTCACTGGCCGCGAGGGAAGAAGGACAAATTGTACAAGAGCAAAGTTTACGAGAAGCGTAAAACGGCCGTAAAGATCTCGCGAGTGCGTATTAATGCTCCCACTGTGTACGGTGTTATCGCGCCATTATGGAAATTCATTAATGCCGGGCATTCCTCGAGGAGATCACCTCCTCTTTCAGCTACTTAGATACGAAATGATTTACAGCCCACTAAAATGTTATCATCGTGGTCGATATATTGAAACCTCTTGTAGAAATCGTGGGATCCTCGTTGCAGCAGGAGCCACGGGAGTTGTATGGATATACTTCCGAACGTTCTACGTTCAGCAGAAATACTGGATCCAATTAAAATTGCTTTTAATTCTTATTCAACTTTTATTCTATACACAATTAAGGCTTAATTTATAACAACGTAGCTGTAGGGTTTTTTAGTATTACATAAACATTCATAACACATCTTGAAGTAAAGATCAGTTGTAGCGATAAAATAGCAGATGCTACAGAGTTTAACGATCTGATTAGTAGACTAAGAAAAAGAGGACAGATTCGAGTACTGATCCACGGAGGGTGGAAAAGCCGCGACTTACAACGCGAAGCGTTTAACGAGCACCGATAAAAGCGTCCTCGACACTGAGACGACACGTGACGGGAGTCTCGTGTAGAGTGGCTAAAGCGACTGGGATCACGCAGGGGGACGATCACCGTGGTCGATAAGAAATCGCTTGGAAAATTGGCTTATTCCGATCGACCGACTCCGTCTCTCTCCCTTCCTCTCTCTAATGCTGACAAACGACTCTGTCGGAAGTGCCGAAATACCTGCGCATACTGGCTCGTAAAGTGGCTGTTGCTCGATATAACTGTGAGAACACTCAACAGCGATCTCCTCGTTCAACGATAATGGACATTGTTAATCGGTCCAACGTTTTTCCCATTCTGAGCTTCAAATCGTTGCGTCGCGTCGTTTAATCGATCAAATTAACATTGCTCAGACACTTCGAAGATCTTACACTAGATACTTGTCTTTGGTTTCTTCTTATAACTTAGACAAACGAGTGGGTAAATAATTTGATATAGCACATTCATTTTTAAACTATTGTAACTTTGTGAAAAAACATCGTACAACAGTGAGCCTAGGTTGATTTTAAAGGGCAAAGGTCTCTCTACTTTTTCAGTCATGGCTTGAATTTTCTCGGAGATGTTTTTCTTCTTGGATGCGCGGCGGGAAACTGAAAGTGTTTCTTTTTTTCCTGAATATTTTCCCAGGAAAATTTCGAAAACGAGACGCCGAAAATGGATTCTATAACCGACAAAGTGTCACTGTGTCTACGGCTCGTAGAAAATCGAATTTCATGCTACAAGTGTCCGCATTTAGGTTTATAAATATTGGATTGGCTAGTGGCCAGTTAGGAGCTAGAATTATCAACGGGACATCATCGACGACCGGACACTTCTAGCAGTCACTAAAATTACATACTCTTCGCGCGAATAGAAATAATTTGGTTCATAAAGGGGATCGACGCAAGCATTGATATCTTTTCTCCATGGTTTTCCAACCTAGCTTATATTCTTTATAATATCAAGCTCGCTAGACAGTGAACAATATTCGTAGGTCGTAGTTTTCATTGAACAGGGATCAGTTTTATCGTCTCGTACTGAGACAGAAGTGCAAATTTCAATCGTGCGTTACACAGATACGTGCTGCCATTAAACCTGTTGCGGTTACTGCGAGGTTTCGGGAGCCCCTGGAATAGCTTTATCGTGTCTCGTCTCGGACCCGCGCAGTTTCCACCGAGATAGCACTATCCGCTCGCTGCCGTAAGATAATCTTATTGTTGCCGCGTATCTAACTATTGTTACGGAAGGTAGTTTACGCGAATCTTTGATATATGTATACTGGGCCATTTCACACAGTGAAGCATCACTCCTCGATAACGCGACCGTAGCCCATTACCTCGTTAAACATCTGTGCAATTACGTTTCCTTCGAAATTCTGACTAGGACAGGCTACCACTAGGTCGTAGTAGTATACAGTTTTGCCCAAAAACGAGCCTGCCCGCAAATTACCTGAAAATAGTGGACTCATAGCTATCCTTTTTTACAAACATTTCTTCCGATTTACTCGTTCCCTGTGATCAGCTGATATTCCGAACATATATCTATCCTCTATTTTTCAGAGGAATTAAATTTCATTTTCGATACGTTTAACGACTTTATTCGGTAAATAAAACGGTTTTGGCCGTTCCGCGTAACGCATTTACGTGGTTCTGTGCTCTCTCCCGTGAAATTTCCTATCTATAAATCGTATGTTTCAAGCTCGCTGCAAGAGAAGAGTGTGTACGTATGTATGTATATCGTAAATATGCGGCTTCCGTAACGCGCGTTCGACAAGAGAGAGTTCACCTGTTCGTGGTGAAGAACGACAGGAGGCGTAATTGAAATATGGTTAAAAAAATGTTGAAGGAGGGAAAGGAAAGCATAGAGATGGAAACGTCAATGTCCTGTAACAAAGTAAATACCTTTGGTGAGCAAACGTTTGCATGAGTTGGAAGAACTCTGTTGGAGGAGGCTGGATGATCAACGTGAAAGTCCTTTTTATTAAAGAATGCTTACAATCACGTTGCATTTTTATAAAACGCGTACATAGTCGTGCCAATTCAGTCAATGAGTGTGAAATAATACATACTTATAAGGTGTGAATAAAGTGTGAAGAAGATGTAATGATCATAATAGCGCAAAATGCTACTATGCGTAGCCTTGATTAATTAAAACAGCAGGGCTTTTTTGTAGCAAAAGAAATTCTTTTTACTACACGTTTACCTTTGAATTCTTCATCTTTAATTAAATGGAAAATGTCAAAATGAGAAAGAAATGTTTTTGAATCTCAAGGAGTTTTATCCATAAAAGCAGCGCCACCACTAGCACTTCGTATGGCATATTGGCGCTTTGATCCTTTGACCGTATTTTTCCATCTCTTCTAGTCGAATCACACTCCGATACAGAAACTCCACGCATCAACCTTTCATCGAGAACTTCTCTTTGATTCATTAACCTCATTTTCCTGTAAAATTTGACCGGCGAGCAATTACTTGACTATCCCACAAGCGTACCATCTTCTGAGAAACCCTCTCTCTAATAGTTTGCAGGAAAAACATGATAAAGGCTACTCAGTTTGAAACTCTAAACTAAGAATCCCCTTGCTCCCAGCATCCGAAAGAAACAATCCGTTCCTTTGAGGTAGAATTAGCGAAGTACATGCATCCCGCGAAAAGCAACGGGGTGAGCATTTTCCACGAGAGTGTTTGGCGCTCCTGGCAGGTGTGTGGACAGTGCAGAGTGGGATTATCGGTCCCACGGTGAAACCCCGTCGGTTTCCATCGGGGAATTCCTCTGGTTCGCGTTAACGGGCATCGTTGTCGCCCGTCGTCGTTAATTCCGCGTTACACGGTGCGCTCGCGCGCACCCTACATGGTCCTGTGGGCGCGTTCGTGTGGGCACGCACACACACGGACGTGGGAGAGCCGGACACGCCAGATGCGGCGCGCCCACGCGGTGAAAGTCGCGGTAATTGATTCCGTGCTCTTAAGACATCTCGGAACGGAGATCCTGCGGTGAGATTAAGCGCGCGAGAGAGGATCGCCTGAGAACACCGTTCTTGCTCGATAGAAATCTAATGGGAGGAGATTCGTGCGACCGTTATGCGTTGGGACCGCTTGGAAAAGCAAGGAAAGGAAATATGTAGGCCGAGTAACGTGGACAATTTTCAACCACCTTTGTCTCGTACCTCTTTGGCTTTGACAAATTTCAGACGTTGAATATTCGAAGATTTCAGATGCGATGTAAGATACGAGTAGAATTTCTAGTAATTACCAAATTATTTTCATAGTAAAATATAGCAAATTCTCCGACTCCTCCAGCATCGTATTTTCCTTCTCGTTAGAAACTTCTATTTGGAAGTTAAGTGGAATGCTGCTTGAAACGATATTTTTCATTATAACGTTGATTGAATCGAAACCACCAATCGAGAGTGCGAGAGGTAGAGCAACGTGAGCGAAGGTGGATAAGAAAACACGATGCTACCACTGTCAGATTGCTTCTTCGTGATCTGACTTTGAGGATATTTGCTTTAGTCTCACGTTTCAAACACTTGACGAAGCAAAATAGACAAGTTGAGCGATTCAAAGGCCTTCGAAGCGAGAGATCGCTTTCCTATTAGACTGTCAGGGAACTGAAATCATTGTCAATAAATTTAGAAATATTTTAAAGGCATCCAGCTGAAAAGATTTCAGAGCAAGACTCTTGCTTCCCCCGTTAGTGTAAAATAATCGTAAAATAAGCGTTTTGACGATAATCGAGTCGGTAATTTCGCACGCACCATCCCGCACCATCCCGCACCATCCCGCACCATCCCGCACACGGTGAATATATTACGTCCAATAAATTTGACAGTAGGTGTGTCAAAAGTGTCAATTGAATGCGGCTCGCGCTCGGCCCGCTCCACAATAGACACCAAATGTCGCGTTCAAAATTGAAAGCTAAAACGCGTTAACAACATTCCAACCATCTGAATTGATTGTCGTAACAGCAACAAGGAAACGCGTATTACAAACACTGCAGGCGAACGTAAATTTGGCGTGTCGCGGCTACGGATGGGATTTAGAGCGTTTCCACTCGAAATCTGATGCAACGCATTCAAGCTCTATACAATCACTCGAAAAAATAGTGGTACAGAATTGCAAATTTAATCGAAACACTAAATTAAATAGTCTCTGAATGGGTAGGTTCCCCTGCGAAATAACCGTAGGGGAACAGGTCAATCATATAAGTGACATCATCCACTTAAGTTATCAGCTGTGCCTGCTATACACCTAAACAAACATGTTTACTTCATATGCAAATAGCTCTAATTGATGATTAGTTTTGTAACACCATCGAAGGGTTCGAATATAATATCATCATCTGTAATCTCGAAAAGTCACTTTCGAGGCATTTTTTCCTCGAGCAATTAGAAACGAAAGCCATTCGTTTTGCACGGTGACCCACAACTTCCCTTCCCCGTTGTTCAGCTCGTTAACCAGGCATAATGATCATTCGATTATGGGCATCGCGGCGTAATTCAATAACGATCCCCTGTGAGCGCGGTTCAGGCGTAACGCTGCGACGCGACGCCATCGTGAAACCTCGCGCGAGCTGCTGCCTATGACGATGACACTCGTCCCGCGTAATCGGTCATTACGGCCGATGACGTGCGTTTTGCGTGAGACTACGGCCGCCGCGTTAACTATGTTAACGTTCGAACGAGATTCCCGTTGCATTAGCGGCTGATGGACTGCCCTGACCAGCCGCGCGCATTAATCTTGCCTCTGGCGGGGTTGACTGAGTCACCAGCCAAGAGAATGACGATAGAAGTCCTTCAACCCTCCAGGGACGAACTCGTCTTCGTTGGTTACCTTCGATTGCCGATAGAGGGTGGAAGGGAATGCTGTTGCGTGTTTTACTTTTCTTTCGCGTATTACCTATATTCCAACTTTTTACCTGGCGATATTTCAATTCGTTCGAATTTTCTATGTTACAGGTAAGGGATTCCATTTCCACCGAGGTATTGTCATTTCAACAGGACGAATTGGAGAAAATTTGAATCTGAAATTAGTAAGTCGATAAATGATACGTTATGAATAGAAATTAGGGAACTCTGCGTGTGCATTGCTTTATTTGTTCTTGGGATATCGCAGATGTAGGTATTGTTACTTGGGTGATCTGTACACATCAGAGACAAGAGGAAATACATGTAACGCTTCCCGATTAATCTTGTATATTTTCGCGATTACTTGGACCAAGAAGGAAATGAGACGTAATGATCAAGCTTGTTACCGAGAACGTCGAGAATCATAAATCTATCGTTACGTAATTATCGATAATAGTGAAATTAAAATGAAAGGAAATTTGAGCGGGAAGCGGAAGCTACGCACGCGCAGCGTTTGAACTTTCTTATGGCACCGATCGTAAATATCATAAATATACGTGGCATTTAACGCCGAAGTTGTAAATTACGTTATCGATAACTATATCCAGCCTTTGATCTTTTGCCTTTAGAAATATAACTATGTTGTCTCTATTATTTATTGATAATACCTCCGCCTGATTTATCGTCTCATCGTTCGGTGCCACTCGTTCGAATAACTTGCAGCATCTTTGTCTCTAAATACTTGACTTTATAATTTGATATATCTAGTTACAGAGTGTGTTCGAAACGAATGTGCCATAAATTTCTGATTATCTTTTTACGACTTTGCCTGGGTTCTGAAATGCTCTACATAGGTTACGATGGAATTTCATAATCCCAAGATCGCAAATGAAATCCAGAACTCGGTGTATCCATATTCAGCGAGTAGGACCGAGTCGTAGACAAAGGGAAAGGCTTGTCTTGAGCAACGAAACCGTAAATCGATAACAGCCGTCCTAGACACCGGTTACATAATATCGAGCTACGCTATAGCTGAGCACGGGGCACAGTATCCATTAATTAATTGGCATTATGTGCAGGATAGCGTGTGCCGTCCTCTCTCCCTTCATCTCGATACCTTCTTTCTAGGGCTTTCCGTTCCTCGTCGCGCGTCTAGCCCCACTCCGTCGGTCGTCGTCTCCCACGCGGGTCCATCTGTGTCACCCCTCTACCTCTTCCAACACAACTCTGCCCCTATCCTGTTTCCTGGCCGTCTGTGCCGGCCTCTCTCTCTCTCTCTCTCTCTCTCTCTCTCCCTCCCCCTGACGTCCATTAGAATATTAATGCGAATTGATGCACACGTGTCATTACCGTAATGAGTTGGTTGGTGCTGTCCATGGGTGTACAAAGTGTCGTCTGAAAAGCAATCACGAAATTGCGGGTGTCTCTCCGTACCATTCCTCTCGAATCCCACCTCCTCCTCGTCCTGCGCGTCCTCTCGTGCTTCAACATTCCTCTTTTCTCTCTCTTTCTCTCTCATTCTCTCTCATACTCTCTTCATCTCTCGGCCCCTGTCTCGTGGTTCTCGGAGAATTTGAGTACCCCGTGGCTGTGTGCGCTACACGGCGTGCGACGCGAGTGCTCTCCTCTACAGCCATCCTGGATATACCTGCGGAAACGATCCTTTTGCCACAGCACACATGTTCTACGCCTCGCAATCGTTTCATATTTAGTCGTCAATTACTCGTTTATGTAGAAAAATAGGTTTAGTTTGTTTGTTGTTCCCCGCATGAGTAAAGTGAAAAGGCCAAGGTAGCATTCAGCCTTGGAAAACTCTGGAGGAGTGTTCTCAGGTCCCGAAGGTGAGCGGAGTGGCGAGCGGGCGAGCGGGCGAGCGGGCGAGTCGACGAGACGATTAACGAGCGTCACATTCGTCAAACCGTGGCCAGAGCCACCGGGTGATACGTGTAACGAGCTAATTAACTTAATTTATCGCCGTTTGACGGAGATCCAATCGCAGATGCGCAGCACGTTAATTGTACGTCCATTAGCCGACGATACGATCGTATATACCGTGGGCCCGTACTCTCTAACGATCGCTTTGCCGCTCGTTTTGCTGATCCTTTCGACTTGGCGGGCCATTCGTTGCTACGATTTTCGATTTTTCGATCGTCGCGTCGCGTCGCGTCGCGTCGCGTCGTTCCGTTTCACGATGCTCCACAGGATCTTTCCACTGATTACCGATACCATCTCCCAACGATATCACACAACGTTCTTGTCATCTTTATTATGCTGTTCCGTTATAAATTTCAAAATACTCGCCAGCGAGCAGGCTAGTGTGGAAAGAATTTCATCACCGACTTGTCCCTTTAATTGCTCGTCAAATATAGAACGTGTTGTGAAATTCAATATGCTGAAATTAAGATAGTAGTGTGCTGGTGTAAAGTTGCAGGAGTAGTAGGTATAGCGTGATAGGGAAGTATTTGCAGGTCTAATCGAATTTCGGTATGTTTCTGTGGAATGAAAAAAATGTAAAGCAACTTTAAATTACTCCGAAATGTCCTTGGGGTTTTCTGTGATTTCATCCCCGCGAAATTTCAACGTTCACGCGAGGAAACAATTTGCAAGGAAGCTACTATACCGAGCACGATCAATAACTGCTGGCAGTATAGAGCTCATTAATATTTCCTTGTGCCGCCTCGCACTGTACAGGTATAATACGTAAAATATGTAAAGTATTCAATGGTATTGTTAACTGTATTAGAACTTTATATAAGACACGCACGAGATCGAAGGCTTCAACATGAAGCCTACTTATTATTCGTATTCTACATTAAAATTTATATTTCTATAGAATTGATGCGGTGCAATTGTTTAAAAAAATGGATCACACGCGTGACGACTGGGCAAACAGCATGCAGACGTCATTATTTCGCGGAAGATCCTTAGAAAAGGTGCTCGAAAGTTCGTAACAGGAAGAGAAATACGGCGAGGCTTATCGGGCACGGTGCGTCTGTTTCGTATCACGCGCTTTTCCTACTCGAGGCCCCTTTTTTTCGTTCCCTCACCCTTCTCTGTCCCCGTCAGCCCCGTACACTCGACCGTACGAGCCGTAGGAGAGATGGAACCCTTTTCATCCCTCCCCCATGCACCTCGCTCAACTTGGGAAATTGTTCTCGGCCCCTGCTCGATTCTGCCACTCCTTGTCGGCACTCGAACTAATAAGCTCCGGTGGATTAATTAAAATTTTGGCCGATGTTACGGGCTGGCCAAGGCCGTTGAATTTTCGACGTATAAACAAGAACGCACCTCACCCTTTATATTCTCTCCCCCTTTTTCCTTATTTTCTCTTCGGTTTCTGCAATTTTATTTTCATTCGGCGATAACAACTAATTACGAAACGCGCAAACCTTCAGCGACCATTAGCCTCTGCAACGCGCAACCTCCACATATTTTTTACTTTTCCTAGTATTTCTGTCTCATCCTCGTTTCCGTCAGCTTCTTTCGTCGTTAATTGCTGCTTGAAACAGTAATTACTCATTAACGAACGGAGAATTGTAAGCATCCGGGGATTTACGGATACGCTGGACAATTTCATGGGCGAGTCGAAACGGGAGAGTACGCGTCCTTAGATAGAGCGTGTACGAGAGGCACCGTTATCGAGGTGAAAGGATCTTTTATTTAGTAATAGAAGTTCGAAGTGGAATAGGTTTAAAGATTAACATCGTTACGTGCTCTCGAGACTAAGGCGAATAATTATTAAGCATTAAGAAGTAGCTTGGCGTAAGATCGTGCTGTCTGCACTTCATTCGACGCTAGTCGTATCGTAATATGTACGGATTTTTGTTCTTTATTTTTTTTTTTTTTTTTTTTTTTCAATTTTATAGGACATAAAATAACGATGAAAACTCAATGAAATTTATCACCTACAGCATTTTGTGCGATGACAAATCGTTATGATTCACTTTATTTCTGGCTAAATGAAAGGATATTATGATCGCCCATATTTCTCACCCCTCAACAACGTCCCCAGCCCTGCCAATTTTCCACGAGCCCTTGAATAACATTTCAATCCGGGATAATATCGCAGCTGCCGTCGCTAATGCGCTATTATTTCCTGTTTCGTAAGCGGTCGCTGCACACCTTGCACGCGCACAGGGTGGTTCCTTTAAGACGATAAATAATCAGTATGAAAATTCCGTCAATTATAGTAAACACTGCAAAGTAAAATACGATACCTTCGCACTTGCGTCGTTCATCGAAGTCGTTTATTCAATTTAGTTTTTCATTAACACACAGTCTTGATACCCCATAGCTTTTCACGCGTAAATCACATCGGTGGAAACTGAGAATCGAATATCGAAACATGGAACAATGTCATGCAGTATCACATCTGTTGAAAAGGGATCACTTCGTTATGCGTACGAAAGGCAGATGTAAACGAGGAGAAGGGGTGAGATATTTCTATGGGACGGGGGATTCGATCGAGAGAACGAAAGGGGAACGCAGAAAAAGAGAAACAGTGGTTAAAAAGGGTGACCGCGAGTTCAGGAAAGGGAGAAAGTCCTTGCTTTTTAAGGGCTTCGGTCCTTTGTCGTCACAGAGTAAATTAATTCGATGAAGACACGTTAAGGATCCTGTTTCCTCCTCACCGCTATCCTTAGATAGCGAGGGTAACGACAAGAAAAGAGAATTTTTTTGCCCTGGGGCGGAGGTGATCGCGTAAATTCGTTTCAGCATTCTTAGAGGGGTTCACAATTAGCCTTCTATTGCATAGAGATGCAATTAACTAGGTGGAAGTTTATATAAAATATGGCTGTTTTGATTTGAATAGTACTTGAAGTTCCCTATATTCTATACACTTCTGAATGTTGTGCTCGAAATATTAGAACCCGCGTGGATTTCGATAGGAAAACAGCACGAACGTAACATCGGCTACAAGGGGTCTCCTTTAGTTTCACGTCGCGATTCACATTGCCAAAACCGAATAATCTGAATTCACTGGGTTCGCTCGGAATCGAAATAGAGGGTGATCTCCAGGCGTGGGCTGTGGTAAGGAAATTAAATTGGGTCTCGTCCACGAAGACCGCGATAAATCTGAAAAAATATGTGTTTGACAGATATTGCTACCCTTGCTCCATCTTCCTCCATTTAGTTAGACCCTCGGCTCAGTCTCACTTCTTCCACCCTGTTTTCCTTTCAGTGTTCTGTTTTGCTTTTTTCACCACTTCTTTCCCGTGTCTTTGTGTTCGTGTTTCTTCCTGTAAAATTGCTGCTGTACCTCTCGGAGGGGTCAACAGCTGTCGCAGTCGCCCTTAGCATCTGATAAGCTGATAGTGGTGACACATGCCAAAATGTAGAGGTGTGGGGGTGGGTGGAAATACAGCCCCTTCCAAGCGTTTCTTCGCAATCCTCGTGTCCCTCGCGCGTTCGTTCTTGGTTCCTGTTCGAAAACTGCGAGGGAAAGTTGCTTTGCTTTGCACGTGGTCGGTCTCGCGCGCGTTTCGAGGGTCGTTCGGTTATAAATCCCGATTTATGGACGGATTTCCCGAGGACGCTCGCGTTTGTAGAACCGTCATTACGTTTGTAAATTACAGGCGTCGAGGCACCGCTCCTGGCGACTAGTCGCGGCAGGTTTTATTGCCATCAGTACCCGCTCTCTTTTGTCAGACAATACGCGGGAATCCATTGCCGAGGATTACTACGACCGACGAAGGCCGGCGAAGGACGGCGAAGGCCGTCGAAGCTACTGGCGTGCAATAAAGATTCATTTTCGGAGGTATGCCTCCGTGAAGGAACTGCGTAGAAGTATTTATGTATCCATGCGTAGTGATCAGTACACGACAAAAGACATGTGCAAATACTCCTTTCTTACATCAGATCGAGTAGTCGAGTAGGGCGAGTAGTCTGTTGAGAGAAAGTTTGCCAGAATCGCCCCTTCCTCGGAGAAACCTAAAAAGCAAAAAGACCTCCCTGTACAAGGGCACGAAATCGGCCTAGTTTCGCACGCTCAGTATCACCGATCACAGAGAACGTAATAGAGCGTCCTTATTTCATCAGTGGGGGGTGGCCGAGCTCGCGGTGGAGTAACAAATTCTCTCGAATTACACAGCGAAACGCGCCTGGAGCCAATAACCGAATCATAATCCCTTAGTTTTACACGAAAACGCGGCGCAGGGTGTTGCAAGGGGTTGGCGCGCTGAGGGGCGAGGGGAGAACTTTACTGCGCAAATTAAGGCGAAGTGGCAGTCAGTAATTTTATGTGCCCATCTCAGCCACTGATATTGAATTTCCTTAGTCGCTTAATCCGAATCCTCGAACGGGCACGGATGGTGGGGGAAGAGGGTGGCTGCGGAGAATAGGGGAGGGACGACGGCTTCGTAGCTGGTGGCAGCAGCGATCTCGCGAAATTGAAATCATTATTTTACGGCGCACCGACGAAATTGGCTACACCCGGTGGATCCCGATAGAATTTCTGAATGGCAGTTACGCGTTAAAGTAATTCGTAATTCGTTAAGCAGGCTTTGAGCTTGTCACTCAAAGACAAATTCTTGGGAGACTCCTTATTTTCTTCATCTGGTGGAAATAGTGGTTAATGGATCCATAAACGAAAGATTGAAACTGAAATTCTGAAGTTAGTAAGCCGATATATACTCTTCAGCTATCGGAAACGAGTGTCGAATTGTCTGAAAAGAAAAAGAGAGCTGTAAAACACGATTCGTTTGATCGGTCCATTGGCACGACGATTGGAGAATCCAACCGCGGCGCGCGGAAACCGCAGCGCGTGAAACGCGATTCCATCGACGGGCCAAGTAACCCGACATTTCGATAATCAGCGGCCACGTGTTGCGCAGCGTTGACTTGCTATAATTACTTCTGCCCAACAGTTGCCGTTCACCAGCCGATACGCGGCATAAACCCTGGAAACATTGCTCTGTACAAGAATTCATCGCGAACCTATCATCGTATAGCCACTCGGAAATTATCTATCGCCAGAAGGGACTGCAAAAATTGGAAATACTATACCGAACGAATCTTGTAAAGCCAGATAGGTAGGTAGCTACGTATTGGTAGAGTCGAACGCTGTCTAATTTTTTTTTTTTTTTTTTCAATTTTATGTAAATTTATGTACAACAAGTTGCATGCCAGAGAAAGAAGAATACATATACGGTAGACAAAGAAGCTATTGGTAGGCACAATAGATGTCGGAGCAAAAGATAAAGTAAAGGAGAGGCAGAAAGGAGATGGTTGGGTGAACGTTGATAGTTGCCAGCAGGAGCACGAAGCAATTACAAAATTGCAAAATTAACCATAAAACCTGGGCAGCATACCGAGCGCGCTACCATAAAGCTAGCTGGATGGCTGGCCAATCGGCGCATATTTTTGGCGTTTACGAGCAATCACGTGACCGCTGAGAACACCATAATGCCACTGCCCTTTCCCTTCGTCCGCCTTGGTGCCCTCCGTCGGGGATTCTCCCGTGGTAAGAAAATTGCACAGCGATTTTGCAACGCCACTCGAAACGCTGTTGTAAAATTTTGCTTCCAACATGACAACCTTCGATCTTGACGTGTTTCGCATCTTCGATGATCTCTCGGCTCAAGACAACGGTGAGTGTTTCTTTACAAATAACGTCAATATGTTTTCTTTTAAACTCCAATTTCCAATTTTTCTCAAAGAGAACTATAAACTTATTCCTGCTGATTCGAGCCCATCGCGATGATTCCGTTTTCAAATAACTGCGATAAGAAATCCGCGATACGGCCTGTCTAAATTGGATCGGTTCAAATAGCCGAGCTCCAATTGGATCAATTCCGACGACGCGTTCGAATTACGCGTCACGTCGCTTTACGACATCCGTAAAACTACCTCCAAAAATGTTTCAACGCGATTCGATCCATTTAATCGTTGAACTAATCTTCCAGCGGCTATCTTAACGTACAGTAAAGAGAACAATGATGCAATCGTGATATAGTACGATTTGTGATCGTAAAAGTGAGCGAAAGCTTCCTCGTCAAACTTACCGATGGGGGACACAAAAATAAAGTTCACTTGCTTCAAATAACCTGAACGAGAAACCAAGAAAGGTTTTCTATCTATCAGAAATAGTTGGAAACCACATGCTCTAGTGGAGCAGTATTTTATACGTACGGACATTGACTATTATGCGCTTCGCTGGGAAATTAAAGGATCACTAATTTTCAGGCGAAAAAAGAGCATCCAAACGAAGTGATCCAGCTTCCCTTGGAACGCTCAATACCGCAACTCTCGCGTACAATCGTAGGAAACAGTTTTCCTCGGTTCTTTTGCAGCACCCCAACAATCTCCCCTTCGGCACAATAAATTTATGGTTTCATTCACTGACTGTACTTACCTCCTCTCTCCATCTCTATCCTACCATCTCTCCGTAGTTCTTCTTTTCCCTGTGCGCACACGCGCACAAACACGCATTACAATAAAAACGTGGCCTATTTAATAGAATAATTACAGGCCCTCGGTACGGCAGCTGATGGCACACAGGTATGTGTGTTCGGCAACGTTAATACAGCCATGTATCGAGGAAGGACCGATGAATGCGCTCAAATAACGCACAGACCACACAAACGAAGAACTCATTGTCGATTCGGGGGGGTCGTAGGAAGGATACAATGGGGTCAGCGGGGAATTAATGCATTGATGAAAAATGGCGGATTATCAAGCTGTAAGGTTTGATGGAAAACTCGTTGGGAAATATGGAAAATATGAGTGGCTGTAACAGTAGTGCAGAAGGAGTGCAGAAACTAGACCAAACAGACTAGTATGCACGTAGAAAGATTTGGAGAAGCAAGGAATATGACAAGAGCAAACGGGAGCATGTTCACTGTCATATCGCTAGTCAAAGTTTCAATGTTAGGCTCGCGGAGAAGGAATCTGCTGATGGTTCAGATAGATGGAGTGTGCTGTTATTGTAAAACGCTCTCATCAGGATGGGCACTGGTCCAAAAGTTGATTAAGAGTTTTCATGGTAAATACGAGGATCGAGGACACGTTCGTTTGCGTCCTGACCCACTAGACCGCAATAACACGATCTACATACGCCGTATTAGCCAATATTGCAACGTTGATCAAACTGAGTTATCGTCGTAAACATTCGTCAAGTTGGGAACAAACTCGTACGACGTACCAAATGCATTCAGCAGGTTAACTGGAAAGACGAGTTAGCTGGTTGTTTGAAAATACCCTGGCTCTCAGAGAGAAGGATTAACTTGTTAGCAGGTTCTAATGATACTCTAATAATACAAGAGAATCACTAGGTAGGTTTGTACCGAAATGTAACAACATATATGCCAGAGCAGAGAGGAGAAGAATCGATGAAGAGGCAGGGTAGAATTAAAAGCAACCGTGTAGTCTTTCATAAACGAGCATCACCGAAAAAAGAGGATAACGCGAGGACTGTTGGCCGAGGACGATGGGGTGGTCGACTCGAAACTGCGGTAATACGGTTTAAATGCACGGGACGCGTTAAGGCGTTGATATCGCGGCGACGGTAAGGTGTAAAACCGCAGGATTCCAATGGAAACAGTTATTTGCGGTCACGAAGTGCTTCGTGACGTATCCTCGGCTCGCGTTCGCTCGCTCGCTGGCTGGCGCGCGTGCAAACTTCCCTGGAGTCAACCATGTACGTGCACGAGTCTCGTAGGTGCATTTATATGCGCGCAAACACATAGAGCGGCTGCACACACAGAGGCGTATCCAGGCACCGCGTAACCGATGGTAGGTGTACACACCTTCCTTCCGTCCTTCCTTTCCCAGGAAGTGGAGTCAAGTGGACCCACCGCCACCGCCGGAAACTCCACTAATGACTAAACTTGCTAATTTCGACCAATTAGGCTCCTACCGCCCCCCTCGCCTCCCATTTCACCACCCTTGCCGCCTCTCTTCCCCTCTCTCCTCCTCTCTCCCCCTCTCACCCCCTCTCTCCCCCTCTCACCCCCTCTCTGTCTCTCCTCAGGCCAGGCCAACTCGCAGCCCGTCTAATGCGCGCCGCATTTACCTTGACCGATAGACGCTCGCTCCTAATTTCGCGGTACATTGCGCACTGCGGACTGGCTGCGGATTAAATATTTTCTTATTAAACATCGCGCGAGCCTTTGTACGTCCCGTCGCGTGCTCGACGCGATTCCGGCATTACGGCTAATTTGACCAGGGGAAACGGGGACAAGAGAGGGTGATCGAACGCCTCTCGCGAGAAGGATGATCGATCGTCTGTTGGATCCCTATGTTTCCAACGACTCGGTGTCTCTGCGCTCCCAGGCTATGCCAGGCTATGCCAGGCTATGCCAGGCCATGCGTTAGGCAGTGAGAAATCTAGTCAGCCTATCGAATTGGGGATGTTGAAGATACATATACATAGTTAGGAAGAAGCACGATTTCTAAACGCGTACATTTATTTCAAGATGTATGTTACACTCTCGAGCGTGTAGCTGTTAAAGATTGTAATCGAAAGAGAATGGTTGGAAAGTAACTCTCTCGCAGATTATTCGGTAATTGAACAGCCGGTGCAGCGGGGCGAGTAAGTAGTCGAGGCGATATTGAGTGTTGTGGTCGGTTTGAAGTTCGCATCGTGTGGAGTAACAAGCTGCCACCGTTGGATATTTATGGGGGCCGTCAGGGGTCGAAGCCTGTATCCTCCAATACAGCCGCGTGAGAGGCAACTTTGCAACGAGTCGTGCACAAATAACAGTTTTACACTTTATCCTTGACGCGCAACCCGCGGTTCTTCTCCGAATCCGCGACCATTTTCTTCCCTCTGTCCCCCTTCTCCAATTTTTCGTCCCTCGACCATTGAAAATCAATTTTCTCCCGCGACTGCGTAAGCAAATTCTGCCGAACCTCTGGCCTCTCTCCCTCCTGGCTGATTTACGGGATGTGGACAAACGACCCTGATCTTCGGTAACGAGGACTCCTCCTCAATGTCGGGCACTTCTTCGTCACTTTTCCCCACTTTTCGCCACTTTTCGCCACTTTTCGCCACTTTTCGCCACTTTCTCAAGTACGATATTAATAGATCGTTCCATCGAATCCCATCAGCTTCTTCGTCAAGGCGTATCAATTCGTAAACTCCATGTCGTTGTAATATCCTTAATCCTAAACAGGAATATAAAAATGATTTGCGAGCATCGACTTACCGTGGCAAGAAAATAAAATTCCGAGGTCTCAGAGATTCTGGACCCAACGCAGAGTAAAAAGTGCAAACGACTTTGCATCGTAACTACCTACATCCAGTATCCTTTTCAGTATAGAGATTATAACCGATATATTATGCAACACGTAAGTAGGATCCCCTCGTAAGTCTTGTACGTGATTAAGGAAACTCTCCGAGGTGAAAAAGGAATCTCGGTAACGATCATGGAGGCAAAAGCCTCCCCTAACCCTTATCACCGGCCACACGCACTCGGCATCACTTTAACTCCCCAAAATCCAACGATTTATCGCTGCTCGCTCGGTCGATTCTCGTTTCCCGAGGGGGGTCAGGGGGTCAGGGGTTAAGTGGAACGAACCGGCGGAATAATGAACAGCCGAGTAAAAATATTTAGCCGAAATCGAGGAAGATTGGTGAAGGGAAGTGGAAACCGCGGGTACGCGACATCGATAAGGGACTCCATGGCGAAGTGACCGTATTAAGGGACCGCCACACCATAAGAGGGGACAAAGGGGGTTCGCAAGGGCGTTAATGCGCTGGAGATTTATGCCGTAACGGCCAGGATGAAATTCCATCGCGGTAGGTACGCGTATATACGTAAGTGGCGCTGGTACCGCTGGATGCTGGAGGCGCAAGAGTTATGGTGGCCCATACTGATATCCACTATAAACCCCGTCGCACGTCGCCTCTGCCCGACCATACTTAATTAAATACGTATTAAGGGCCTGAGTGTGTTCCAATGTACATCCGTATCGTGGTGGTAATATATGTTCACCTATAAGCGCATGGAGGGGACAATACTAAGGTCTCGAATCGCTTCAGAATGATTACGTTTTCGAAACACAGTCTGGAGGGGAAATTTCTCATTCCTTTCAACTCTTTGGGGTTTACCGTTAACGAACTTGGCTTGAGAAAGCCTCGAATACAGTTTCCTTAAAACATAGTCTCACGTTCTCGAACCTTTTCCATGTAATATCTTTCGAATTCTCGTTGAAAGCTCAATCAGTGTCTCACAGCATATTTTACAAGATTTGCTCACACGTTTCCGCTATCGATCCTTTGTTCAAGAGTCTAGAGAACGCAATGAAGTGTCTCGGTACGTAAACGCCTCGGGGGAATGTCCATAATGATAGTAAGGAGTCCGTTCTTCCTCCTTCTCTTCCATCTTCCGCCTCACCGTCCACTTTCTTCGCTAGAAACCCTCGTCGAGGTATCGTTCAGGCATTCCTGAGCAACTGACCAGCGACAATAAAATAAAACGTTACTATCTTGGAGAGTAACGCCTCTGCTGAACGTTCTCACCCTCTCGAGAGATTTCTTCACAGTAATAAACGTTTCTAGGATGTGCGACGCACGCTTAGGGAAGCGGATACTATCATTTTCGAATATAATCTTTATTGCACGGGTAGTGGATGAGTAGTTCATATAACAAAACTAATATTTCAAATAGAAATAAAAAAAATCCAGAAACAAAAGACACCTGTTTCTTTTTCTCTCCAGAAGAGTCTGAAGATAACGGTGATACCGCTTACTGACAAGATGTCAAGGTGTACTCGTATATAACGGCGTATAAAGATCCTCCGCAGACAGTGTCCTTTAAGCGCGTTAAATAAGACAAAAGGGAAAAGGAAAGTAAGGAGATACCGCGCAAGGATCTCTGTGTTCGACGAGCGAGACGCAAAGAAAAGTAGGCGGACTGGGACCAGTCCCAGGCCGAGAAGAATCGGTCGAAGCAGATATAATGATAACTTGAGCCGTGGGTATAATGACCAGCAAAGGGACAGCGCTTGAATACGCTGAAAGTAATCTAATTATTAGCGAGGACGATTATAGTGATTAGATGCAACGTAGGGGAGGCAGAGGAAGGCAGATTTGAGACGAAGTCGGTTTGGCTGGTTGCCGTGCACGGCCCACCTATTACAGGTATACAGTGGTGCCTATGAGAAGAGCGGTGAAATGAAAAGGTGTAGGTACACTCCTACGGGGGCCTCCTTTTCGGGGAACCGTGAGCCCTCGAGACAGCCAGGTTGCCCGCCGACCAGAGAGAGAGAGGGAGAGAGAGGGAGGATGCCGCGTTCCCTGGCATGCAATTATGTAGGAATCCTGACGGCGGAAGAAAGCTTCCCCGATCTTGCTTGGCTATGCATTGAATGCAACAACTTCGAAATGATCGGTTGGTTAGAGGACGTCGTTGTTTGACGATGGCTGGTTCGCTTTGTGCGACCGCTCCCGCGAATGATTTTCTTGCGCGACCAAAGTTCTCTGATGTAGACGCTCGATTCCCGGGAAGAGGGACGTCGAGTCACCATTGGGGTCGCGATTCGCGGTACATTTACCTGGTGCGCCTCCTTTGTCGCAACAGCCGGTTGGATTTCATTGGTCCGCGTTTGAGGATTCCCATCAGTGGGAATGATTTAACATTCGATAATCCTCAGCATCGTCGAAGCTAAATAGTCTATAATTCTAGTTAGAATACAGCTGATTTCGAAGGAATACTTTAGTCGATTTCATAGAGATGTCCTTTTGCACAACCCCACGGGGCAAGAAGATTTTTCAGACGATCCGGTGGAAGCATAATAATCCGAGCGCGGCTCAAGTTGGCCGATCGACTCACCCTCGCGCGCGCCTGCTTGCGAGCGCAGCTCCTCGAGCGGAGATTCTTTTCGTCCACTACAAGCATCGGAACGGCGTCGTTATTGTATGGAGCGGGGCGTCCTCGTTATCGTCGCTTATCGCTAATAAGATCGCTGGACCGCTCGTTATCGTCGTCGTCGCACTCGCCCTGTCCTCATTTTCGTACGATTGCGATCGTTAATTATCCCTATCGCAGCTGATCGTCCTCCTCTCTCTTCCACCTTGCTCTCTTCATCCCACTCGTCCCACCCCTTCCCCTCGCTGCCCCTCGCTGCCCCTCGCTGCCCCTCGCTCCCCCTCGCTCCCCCTCACGCCCCCTCACACCCCCTCAGTTCCCCTTACTTCCCCGTGCGCCAGCAGCTTCTCGTCGCCGCTGTCGCCGTTGTTGTCGTCGTTCTCCTCGTCATTATCATTCCGGTAATTACCGGTGTATTCCCTCGTTATCATCTTGTTATCGCTCGACCGTCGTGCTCGCTTCCGCGGCTGATCGAATTTCGAGAGATCCACCCTGCGTCATGGGATCGTAAACAGATCGAGCTCGCGAGTTCGTGAAAGATTATCGCTCTGTTTCGCCGATTCTCGCGGTTCACGACATCCGATCTCGAAACAACGGACCTTTCAAGCCTCTTCGAATTGGGTCGAGCATTGCTCGATCTCCCTGGATGACAAATTTCGATGATTACCCTTTCGTGAATGATCCTCCAAAAAATGGATCTTTTTTCTTCGATTCCATTCTGGCCATCTACTTTCAGGGGACGATGTAGTAGCCTCGAAACATATTTTACGAAGTCTCGATTATTCTCAGAAGTTTAAAGGTGCAGCATATCAACCTGAATTCGACTTACACCAACTCCAACTTCGTTTTAAATAAGTATAGCGTTCGTCCGATCTCATCGAATCCAAATGAATATCTTGCTGTCGGCATGGGGTGTAATTTCGGTGCACGTGGAGTATGGAATTATTCCGATGAAACGTAGAATCTGAGGGAAAATATCTGCTCTTGTTGATGAAAGAGGAGAATGGAGAGAGGAATCAGGCTACTCCTCCTGATCCATTCTTCATTAGGATGATAAGCATGATAACATATCGAGTAAAAGTCTACGAAATATCTTTATTTACGTAAAACTCATACATATCTATAATTCGTTCCATTTTATTCCTTTTCATTATGCTAAAGCAGTACGTACCTCCTGTTGCCGGCTGGACGATTTTCTTACAAAGTTTCTTTTTATTCGTCGCAACTCGTAAATTCTTCCAGGCATATTGCCTTTATCATTAAATTTGTTTACGTAATAAGACAATATTTTTCAAGTTTCTTGCTTGTTATATAAGTTGTAGAAAGAAAATAAATTTAAAGTGAAACGCATTACGTAAGCCTCGGATATTAATCGCAAAGATACTATTTGCTGAGATTCTATGCCTTATAAATCTTCTAAAAGAAACAGTATGTATGTTCGGTGAGAAAAATCTGGCAACATTAAATTAAGAAACGGATAAGTTAAACGAAAAGCCATAGATCGGTGTGACGAGACGGTGAGACCATCTCAGAGCACGTAACGAGTCTGACTCGTGATGCGTAACTCACGTCTAAATATAAAAGCGACGAGTCAGACTCGTTATGACTATTCGGCCGGGTAGTAAAGATTAACGTGTGAAACTTGGCATTTATGCATCGTAAAGTGATAAATACTTTGAAATAGACACACGATTTTGATCACTTAGTTAGTTCGTCGATTGATAAAAATAGCATCCCTGGCATCGTATCAACACAGTTCCTAGCGTAACCACCATTGACCTTTCGCCAATCGGAACATATCATCGAGGCTAATGAATAAACCTCGCGAACTGATTGGGACAGATTGATCCATGTACGCGTGACGTGTCTTCGCGATTAGCAACCGGTCGCAACAATCTGCATAAACGCGTTTCTCGCTCACTCTGATCCTAATTAATACCTCGCCCCGTTCCCCCTTTTTCCCTCCCCCGACTCAACTCCCCCCTTTCTTCTAGGTCGTCGTCATCGTCGTCGTCGACGGTAATAAAATGGGTGTCCTCTCTTTTGAATTTCCACCGAGCGACCGATGCGTTCCACGTCGACGTTCGCATCGATGAAAACCTGTCGTCCAGATGGCCCGATAAGCCGAACCGGTAATTAATAATTAACGGTTAACAATTAAGAGTGAAATTAGCGCGTAACGCCACGAGGTTTAATTGGACGTAACGTACACGGGAACGCTGGTTCACGGACGCATACAGAGTCGCGAACGGCAGGTGGTGCGCGACGGGACGCGCACGATTCCTTCGATGTCTCGGCGTGAATTTAATTTCACTCCCTTCCCGCGCGCAGCCCTTGGTACACATCGACTGATAAATATTGCGGACAGCCGCGAGATCCTCAAACGTCCGTATAATTAAATCCGGTAAAAATCCTTTAACCGTGTTTGTCCTTCATGTTCATCTCCTTTTCTCTCCTCCCGTTACGCGTATCCGTTCCGATTGCTTTGTAATTCGCTTTAATAGTCGTTCGCTGGCTTCTGTTTCCGCCGTTCTCTATGAACTTAACCGAGGGATTCCCTGCACAGGTAGATTGAAACGTTCGGTATCGAGGAAATGGGCCAATTCTGTGCGAACCTTTCTTACGTCATCCTGATACTAGAAAATCATATACATAAATAGGTGTTTGAATCTGGAAAGCGGATAACAGAGCGAAGTGGTTCCCTGACACGCAGGTTATATCTCCCTCACAGTTTTCTTCTTACCTGAAGATACGGCTAGAGGAGTGCACCGTTATGTACTCTTCTGTTCCTTAATGCCCGACCGGCTGAAATAAGGCGAACAGACGAAGAAAAGGTACTCGTTACCCAGCTGAACAAAAAGACAAGTTTCGAGCGGGTCGTCGGCGATCGCGTCCCAAACGACACCCGCTGAGAGCTACCAGGAAGGACGATTATTGTTAATTAAGGTGGGCGTGTCGGGCAGGTCACACGCCGGTCGGTCTCTCGGCCCTTAACGAAGGGACAGGTCAACATCGTTTTATGAATTCTAATGCCCTCCTCCTCTGGCCAGCATTCGACGAGTTGACGAAATTTCCACTCCGCATTTGCATGTCAGCGGTACCCGCGCGACTCGGGCCCCCCCCTCGCCCCGACATCCGACGACTTTTAACCTCGTTCGCTGCTCTTAATGTAATTAGGCCACCTATTCACCGTCGCTTCACCGACGACTTATCGAGTGTTGACGGCCATGAGGTGTTATTTGATAACCAATCAAACCGGCATTGTTCCGTTAAACGGCTTCTCTCGTTAACGACTCCACGGAAGCTAGCAATTTCGCGCTTTCCGAGGTGTCGAATTTTTATGCCATTACCTCGAATTATTCTCAGTTTTTAGGCTGCTTTTAGAAGTCGAAAGGAGAGGGAAGAGTTGCGTAGAAAGCTATGGGTTCTATAGAATTTATTTCATCTGAGTCAGCTTAAGAACTTTTTACAATTTCGTGAGAAGAACCTTCAGACGGTCGATTTAATTACACGGAACGCGAATAAACAAATAAACTGGTTGCGTTCTCGTAAAATGTTTATTACGGCAATCACTCTGCTCTCTTACCAGTCGCAGTAACAATCGACTACATCTTTATCGCGCTAGTGCGGGGAGCGAAGGGAGTAGCGGAGCAAAGCATCAAGGGAAGCACAGGAGAGAGAAACAGAGGGTAGTCGGTGAACAAGATTGCGTTTACCATCCCCGTGGACCTTTCTCTTGTGAACCGTGGCGCTTTAATGCTTCTGCATCCGGATTGAATTTAAATATTTCTTCGTCCAACGAACTCGTTTGCGAATTGCTCCATCGTAAAAGGTCCCCCACGACCCTTCCCGCTGTGGATCCTTTTCCTACGCAATGCTGCTGTTTTATCGAGATCGAAGCATTATGAAATCGTCCGTCGTCTTAATTCGGTTCCTCGAGTGTTCCCACTTCTCTTGCATCAGCCATATGTAAATAAAGAAGTTCCTTCGGTAGATTTATGTTTCTAGTTGAGTTGAGGTGATCGAGTTAGTGGGTAGCTGTTCGACTCTCGATTCATCCAGAAACCAGCGTCCCATTGCCGACCCTAACGCCCATTTCTCTTGTTACAGATATCAGCAGAGAGCCGGAAGAAGAGAGCCGGTTCGAGAAGAGCCGAGCCCCAATAAGCTTCCAGTTAGGTAGGCCAAGAGCTTTTGTTTTTCGTCGTGGGAAGCTGTTGGTGGGCTCGTCGGGCCCACCCTCTCATCGGTCAAGCTGGCGAGCGCTCTAACCGCTGGGATGAACCCCCACCATCCGGGCCACTCTGCAGCCTACCCGCACCACCCCTCGCTCTCGAGCAGTCCGCACCATTCCGGGCCTCATCACGGCTACAGCACCGCTGGTGGAGGTGGTGGGGGTGGTAGTGGCGGAACCACCACCACCCCTGACCTGCCGAGTCCACATTCGCCACCCCACGGACCGGGCATCGACCCAGCCACCCCGTACGCCTCCTTGCAACCTGGACAGGGAATGAGCAGCAATGGACACCACCACGGTGGTGCTGGAATGATGACTGATCACCCACACCACCCGGGACATCCGCATCCACACCTGCCTGGCCATCCTGCTTATCCACCGGTCAATCACAACAACAATTGTACGCTTAAGGTAAGATCTCACGAGCCAGTAGATTCCCCCTCCATATCTGATACGGTTCAAAGATACAGCTATTTTCGATGGTCCATAACTAGTTACGGAAGTAGTCATCCACCGTTTCAAACCTCTGTACACATGCAAAATTCAACTATAATAGATAGGTAGATACTGATCGTCTCTGAGTCATCTTAGAATCTTAGGCTTAGAATCTAGCTTCAATTAATAGCGTAGAAAGTTTCGTTTCAGGTCCATCATGCATATGTACGTCTAATCTATAATTAGAAGAAAATTAATCATCTCGAGTATCGGTATAATACAGCTCATTCATTTCTTGTGGCCCACATAGCATCGTTTATTTGTAGCCCTCGCTTGTCAGCTGCTTCACGACCGAATTTACGAAACAAATTAAATTAAAGTCCCCCCCTCTCGAGTTAATGACCCCTCGGTCGATTGGTCCGTTATTTTCCATCAGAGGTTCGCCTCTGATTTCGAGGAACGCCTCGCCGCGGAAGGCTACGAGTATCGTGAACGGTGCTCCGCGTACGATTAAAACGCACTTTCTACGCTCGCTCGTCGCGCGAGGATGGCCACGAGAAAAAGTTTTCAACCGGAAGCACCTGGAACGAGTGCGTACCGCATTGTTCGCGTAATAACCGCCGTTGCTCGTTTATTACGTAAGGCCACTTCGCGGTATATAATTTCCCGCGCGCAGCTAATGCGCGCTCTCGTAATCTTCAGAAATGTTAATCATACGTAGCGAATAGCAGAGCAGCGGTAGGGTATTCTGTCTGAATCATCCAGGGGAGACGCGTTTTTCCATAGACAATTCGACCTTGATACAAATCTATCCGACGTTTGAAGGGTGCTCGATGATTCTGTCAACAAATGAATGTCCGAACCAGCGCCAGCGTTTCGCCCGACAAAATCGGCGTAACTTACAGGTGGGTTCTATCGGAGGGATATATAGAGAGAGGGAGGGAGAGAGAAAGAGAGAGAGAGAGAGAGAGAATCCTGATGGAAGAATCGCCGTGAGAGGAGCGCAAGGGTCACAGGCTAAAATTCAGAAGGCATTGCCCATCTACGTGACCCTCACTTAGCTCGCCATTGAGAAACGTAACAATATAGGCATTTACCATGGAGAGAAATATAATTGAGTAGGGGCAGAGGGAACGACGAAGGTACCCAGGCTCCCCCGTTTCCCCTTTCCCTCGGAACCCAGCCCCCTCCTGCGTGTTTCACTCCATAATACGCTGTCTGTCTTGCTCTGTCGCTCTCCCACCACGTTTCACTGTCCTCGTTCAACCTGGCCGCAGCTATGGATGGGTCCCGTCCCCTTTCAATGTTAGTTAGGTCCTTTCTAGGCTCACCTTTTTATTCCCCCCACCAGGGTCGCGTCTCCTGACTGGCCGAGGTACCTGAACCCAGGGCCTCGCGGGGCATTCAGAGGCCCAAAGCAGTCACGGACCAGTCAGTTCACTGCTGACTTCGGTCGGGACCGGTTCGCCTTTTTCCTTCCATCGCGGTGCGTGCTTTCGCATCGGTCCTGTCTCGCTCTCTATCTTCCGAGTTTCCCTCCTTCTCCGAGCAGGCCTGTACTCGCTATCGCCGTGGATTTTCGGAGGGCAATCGCTCGACGATTCGACAATTCGAGTTGAACGCGCGGGATGTTCCGCTTGAAACGTGGTGCGGTTTGTTCGTTGCCGTCGGCAAGGCGATCCTGCCGCGTCGTGTAGCGTTCATTCTGCTTTCGAGAAGGTGTTCTCTCCCGGTTCAGTGAAGTGAAGAACTTATTTAGAGCACAATCCCCTGTATGGTCGTGGCTCGGTGCAAGGTGTTTCCTGCGAGTGGAAAAGAGTGTATAGAATATTTCACTCGAAGACGAATGATATCGTTAGACCGGTGAGTCTGTGAGAAGAGAACAGTGTATAATTGCTTGCCGAGTCTTGAAGGAGTCTCTTCGCTGTTTTGCCATGGAGGTTCACGCACATCACTATAACGCCATCGCAACGCGAATGAACCAGATGAAATGTTTCCCCGGAGACAAAATTGTAAGCATTCAGAAGTTTTCGTTTCGTTGGAGAAACTTCGCTAGAGATCGATCTGCGTGCGATGTTCCTCTAATGATATAACAACTCGTAGTGTCGCGTAATTACGTGAGCCTCGTTTTATTATAGTAACTCCGACGTAATTGCCAAGTAATTGCGAAAGAAGTGTCGTTAAGTGCCGCAAGAAACGAGCAATCGAGCACGCGTACGTTCTAGCAGAACGATTTTCCCGCGGGACGGGAATCAACCCTGTATCTGTTTCCTCGACAAATTACCAGCTACACGTTTTTTTCGCTTGTTTACGGAAGTCCGACCACCTTCAACCCTCGATGATCTCCTGTGAGTCAAGGTCGTTTCACATTTTCCCAGATAACGCAATTAAGCAACAAATATGTCGTCGTTAATCTTGTTCGATCCTTGGTTCTATTAGCTACCCTCAAAATCAGACATTATGTATGCAGGTTTCTTCGAACCAATCACCATTCCGAATGATGTTCCCAAATACCAGAAGAATAAAAATATCTGAATATCAAGGTACAATTTTCTCACGTGAGAAAAAGAGTATACTTACATACATGTATCTTTCAGTACTCTTGATAACTCTATCTCCCGTTAAGCACTCTCCAAACACCTACAACCAAATTTACCAGAGGCTCGAGATAACGTGCTCCAAAAATTCTAACTACTTAAACGAGAACTTGCTGAAATAATAATTTCATTTCTAGTCGCAGCATGGAACTTTTTTTCTTCGTTTTACGGTATTTTCTGTTGATTATTATCGTAGACATGATTGAACTTAATCAACATCTTCTTACCTATTGATCTACGGCAGAATCAGTTGCTCTACGAAGCAACTTCCCATTGCACACACGTCCATGCTGAAGTCGCCGCGCGTGTAATAGTGCTATAGTCGTTGCAAAATGCCTGGTTACAGGCTATAGAAGGACTCTGTTATTTACTGGCATACGGCTAGAAGAAGAGATTGCAAAACAAAGAAACGTGGAAGTGTTGCTGGGACCATTAATAGCATTAATTCAAGCTATAAAGTCAATATTTACTTCACAACCAAGATTGTTCATTAGAGTTCGAGTTTCTTATAGCGAATCTGTTCCCGATTCCGTAAAAAATTGACGCTTTCTTGCGCGACTAACGACGATTCCAGCCACGTTTATCGGCGAACCGTATATTTTAATAATCACCGACGTCGGCCGCGATTATTCACGCTTACCGTCGTTTACATAATCGCGGCTAAGTGTGCCGAGATTGCTCGCTTGACACGATGTGTGATGATTTATCGCCAGTTAATGACTTTCGATTCCGTATTAATTATAGAAACATCCCGCTCTCTGTTAATGTAACTTCCAACCATTCATCGTGTTATTATTTGTAACGTGTGCATTGCACAATGGACGCGATCGCTCTAAAATGAGCGGGTCTAGGATCGTTGTTCTATTTCCGCAGTGGTTCCTTCCGGTCTCGATCGTGACGGAATAATGTACGTTATCTTTCGTTCGAATCGGACAGGAAGGAGAGAATTTTAGTTTGATTGTTAACAGAACACGAAATTAGTATGATTCAGAATTCGTAGCAAGATCTAGCCTTTCTGTTGTGTTGCAGCAAGAAAGTGGTCCAAGCGGAACAACAGGAATCCAGCAGTGCGCCGGTTGCGGCGGTCAAATAGTCGAAAGATGGATGTTACTGGCAATGGATCGGTATTGGCACAACGGTTGCCTCAAGTGCTCCTACTGCGGCGCAACCCTGGCGGAAATCGGCCACTCCTGCTTCACCAGGAGCGGCATGATCCTCTGCAAAAGCGACTACAGAAGGTAAGTGTTCATTATTATTCTGTAGAAAGTTCTCCGGTCGTTGTCAAAAAGTCGAGCCCTCAGAACTTCCGAAAAAATGATGCGCGTGTATAAGAACGAAGGCCAAACCGTTAAACCGTTGCTCGCGAATCGCATGTGCCTCCTAGATTTTGGAAATCCTCCTAGGAAAATTGTCAGGATCACAGGGTCAAATCCTAGTTTCACTATTGTGCGATTCCTTTCTCGCAAAGTTACAGCAGCTGAAATATCGTCAATTTTTTCATCTAATATGCAGCGAAGTATACTATCTAATCCTCATCATGCTTCTGGGCTGTCTGAAAGTAACGAAACCTTGAAAATACCAGGCTTTTACATATTATTCAAGTGTCTCATTTCTTGGATAGTATTCTAGTCTTTGAAGGGTTTTGTATTCGAGTGGCACGTTGATTTTTATGAGGCTCGAAACCTTCGAAATCCTGTGTCGGGATGGGACACACCTAATCGTCGGGGACCGTTCCAAATTTAGGAGATTCGAGGTCAAAGCGCAATTTAATGAGAAACAGACGCAGAACTTAGTTAGCATCTCCTAAAATAGATCGGCAGAATCTGGTTCGGCTATGTGTACGGAATCTAATGGGTTTGTTCATATTTTTTTTTCTTCATTGACTTGTTAGCTCGTCTCGAAACGAGAGACGGTTCTTTTCATCTGTGATTAAAGCTGGGAAATATACGAGCTGTCCTCGAGGACAACAACGTCCGTCGAGACTATCCAAACGAACTTTTCAACATTTATTTTCGTTAATGATTACGAAACAATTGGACTAATTTACGATTAATTGCGACGTGTCCAGGAAAAAATGCAGATAAATCGATTTTCGGCAAGTAGCTTTACCTTTTTTGGAGGTACGCGCGAAGAAGGTAATGGCGGAAAGGGATTAAAAAATCGTGTCATCGTACGGAAATTGGCGATTTTTGCGCGTGAAAGAGTAGCGCGCGAAATCGATCTCATCGAACGGTCGTGTTTCACGTTTCACGGACGAAAGGGAACCGATAAACGGCCGTGGAAGCGAAACATTACCGGCTATGCGAACGAACTCGTCGGATTTCTGGCAACGCGATGGAATGAATTAATTAAACGTCCGACAACGAGGAAAAATATTCGCAAGCAGTTCGAAGTTTGTCAAAATTGGAGGGCATTGTTGCGAAATTTTATATTTCATTTCATTAATTCCGTCGTTACAATCTGCACACTGATTCTTTTCTGTATTGTATGGAAAAAAGGGCTTTGATACTTGAATCTTGTGTGCCTCGGTACTTTGAAATGATTTAATCAATGCGAAATTATTTAATCAAATTTCTCTCGAAACACCCAAATACATACTCCGGTATTTTATGATTCCTATAGAATGAAGAGAAATGTCGAGGCGAATA
This sequence comes from Calliopsis andreniformis, assembly GCF_051401765.1. Taxonomy (NCBI): domain Eukaryota; kingdom Metazoa; phylum Arthropoda; class Insecta; order Hymenoptera; family Andrenidae; genus Calliopsis; species Calliopsis andreniformis. The sequence goes on from NC_135062.1 coordinate 18,001,596, forward strand.
ACGAATCTCGATTTATCAATGAATGTGACGATTATACATAAGATTTTCCTGAACATTTGTATTCTTCGTCGTCATCTCGTCTTTCTCGTCTGTGCGATCAACGGACTGGTCCGGAGCACACGTACATCCTAATCTGTTAGCACAGTCGAACGATTTGGTCTAGCGTAGTATCAATATTTGATTACCAGCCGTCTCCGTCCCGCATGCTACGATTGGAGACAGAATCGCCCGTCCAGATGTCCACTGGCCAAGCTTCTTCGTATTTCTGGAAGTTCGAAGCGTTGAAAATCGATCTGGAAATCCAACGCGAAAAAACGCCTCGTTAATTGCAGCCTAGAAGTAGCGAAAGGAGTCGAAGAGATTTCGAACTGCATCCTAATTTTAACAGCGAGATGCTGGAAACAGTATATTTACTTTGTTGCTGCCGACTTCACGCTACGTTGAAGAGAACCGTTGCGACAACTGCAATTTTAAAGTTGATTGGATTTTTGAAGATCCTTGTAATAATAAAATTATCATAGCGAGGGATCGTTTAAATATCGGAGGATTCTAAAATTGGAGTGGGAAGTTGAACGTAACTCTGCACGATTCGAACCCAAAACATGCTTCCAACGAAGTGGAAGTTATAGTAGCCTATATCCGTAAACGTGGAACGTCGCATCGCCGTTAAAGAGGGAACTCTTTAACAGCGCATCGCCAAAAATACATAGCGCCTTTTGTGCCTCCGTCGGAATCAGCCGCGATCCGCAACCTCCGAAATTTCACTCTTAGCCGCCGTGAAATTTCGATCGGAAAACAAGCCAGCCGCTATCCGAATTGAGAGAAGGTAGCACTCTGAACGGAGTGACGCGACAGAAGCATCGACATCAGGCTTGCGGTAGGGGTTTGTTGCAGGAGAAGGAGACGAAGAAAGAAGGAATGGGGGGGTCGAATCACACATGCTGATAGTGGAGAGAGAGAGAAAGAGAAGAGGAAAAACGTGTATTCGTACAGACGAAGAGAGTGAGCGATCGGCTGAGTGAATGGGGACTAAAAGGGAAGAGAGAAGGCTGATCCAGAGACACACGGGACGATAGAGAAAGTAGGAGAGACGGAGAGAGAGGCGGACAAGGGCAGGAGGTAGTGGTTCGTTTCTTTTGGATTCAAGGAATGTTTCAATCAGTTTGATTGAAGGGCTGAGCCACGGCAAGAGGGTAAACTCGATTTACAGCCGTGCAGGAGGGGTATGGGGACGGAAGATGGGGGAGTTTGAGTATATATAGGTATGGGAAGGGTCGGAGGCGCAGTGGCGGGTGGTAGTTTCGGATGGGGGTGTAGGGGAAGGGTGGAGGGTGCCACAATCACCGAGATGCGTCCAATCACCCCCAGCCTCCAACGCCATCGGGTTTCGGCTGCACGGACGAGAGCTGAAGGGATTGAAGGTGTACGGAGGGTAAAGGGGCAGGGGTTGCGGAGCGAAGAGAGCGGCCAATCATCGCTCGGCTTTCCGCTGGAGCGACGTCGCCGTCGTGGTGCTGGTTTGGCCTAGATGTGCAATCAGACCGCTTCACAGCGTGTGTATGTGTGTGTGTGTGTGTGTGTGTGTCTGTCTGTCTCTCTCTCCATCTCGATCCGTCTCGATCTGTCTGTCTATCTGTCTATCCGGGTTTCTCGTTCTCTCGTTCATTCTTTCGCCTTCTCTGCCTCTCTGCCTCCCACAGTCTCACTCCTTCGCTTCGCTTTCTCTGCCTCTCCTCCGTCTTTCTGGCCGAATACCAAATTCCAGCAATTTGGTAGGTGGGTACTTTGTTGAATCAACATGATTGGACTTGACGGAGCCCGGCGACAGGGTGCTTCGTGTCTGCCCATGGTCCCACGATTCCAGCTCCGGAGACATCGCACGTTTCTAGCGCGGTGAACGGGTCGGTGTGTAGATTATGATTCCATTAGAAGAACGCGTGTGCCCGCGATAGGCGTCATTAGCACGAGTACCATATATTTGTGCCCCGAAAAATTTCTGTCGTCCTCCACCGTTCAAAGGTCGATAATTCTCCCCATCGTCGACGGTCGGTCGCGTTCGTCCCCCGACCGAGGGAAATATTTACAGTGGCGAGCGTAATGGAGGCTGGCACGCGACGATGAAGGAGGACGAGTTTTCCGCATGACAGGAATCGCTATCGACGCGGTAATGGCGTCTTATCGCGATCCGAGTGACACGCGGCTGGCCGACTCGGAGAGCAAAGAACACTGGGCTGGGGGGACGCGAAACGGCACAAGGAACAGCGGGGAAAAAGTTTGACGAAGAGGAGAAGAGGAGAAGGGAAAGGGGTCTTCGCCTGGTCGTCGTGTGTATTAGGTGCATGCAAGCAGGAGGGAGATCGTTTGAATTTCAGGGCTCGATTCAGCCCGCATCGGTTGGGGAACAGGCGGACACGTACACGCGCGGCCTGGAGTCTCCTCGGTAGGTGGTGGTGAGGTGGGTAGGTTGCTGAAGAAGGCGGAGGGTGGTGGCAGCAGCGATAAGGGGTTCATTAGAGGCAGTTTATTACTGCCTTTGAAGTCTCTCGCGTGTTACCGTTAAGTCGCTCGATATCTCGTAATATCTCGTTCTAATCTTGCGAGGAGAAGTTAATTGCTACCTCCACCTCTCTGCCACCTTCTCACCTCCGACCTACCCTATATTCCACTCCCCGCCTCGACCCTTGCGAAGCCAACTCTCCTCCCCGCCTCTTTCGACCTTCCACCCCGTTCCATGCTCGCACGTGTCGCCTTTACAATTAGACGCTTAATTCAGACCACCAGCGAGACGAAATTTTCACCCTTGCCCGATACCAGTGACCCTGCTTGCCCTCATTCTCGCCTTCTGCCACTGTCGAAAATTTTCTGTCCTTGGTCGCCGTCGTCTCCACCCCCTCCACCCCCTCCACCACCCAGGAGTCACGAGTAGTTCGTGATTCCTGACCCCTGTGCTCGCGATCTGCGGCTACTGCCTTATAATTATTCTCATTTTCCGAGAGTGCAAATTTGCCGTATTTCACTTTCTACCGTGGGGAGCTGTTCTTTCGAAGTAAGAATATTTGTCTTCTCAATTATGAACGATCCTAAAATTGTACGTGTAGACGCAGAAAGTGTAGCTCTCCGTAAATTCTATCGAGGTTCGTGTTGAATAACGCAGGTCTGACTAGAATGTATCGTAATTAATTTCACGTTCCTTGAACTGGCAATCCTTGGAAACGACTGTCTTAATGAAGGTAATATTTCAGTGCTTAGTAAATAACGTCCGCCCACCGAGCGTAATTTACGAGGATCCTGTAATAACAGTCAATCGTTGGTGTATAATTGTAATTCGAATTAATGTATGCTATTAACGTTTACTCTAGCTAAATCGATCTTGCTCTTTCATTATTCTAACGTAATATTATTTTAGCCTAAGATAGAAATTACCTGAACGTTGTAACATCCGATGCGTATTATACAACTTTATCGAAATTTCTGTTTGCAGAGGTCGTTAGTTCACGAGGGAGAGTAATTGAGGCGAAATTGATTAACTTGAAATTAATACTTGCGCTACACTTATCCTACATAGTTTTACTATAACTTCCCTAACAAGCTATTCAAACACTCAAACTCACGGTTTGATGATCAATTAGAGGCAATGAACCAGCGAATGCAAGACATCCGTGGTGACGACTTCGATCTTGAAGAAACGTCTTCGAGATTCATTGCTTTTGGATAGCCTTGTAGAAAGCTTGTTTAGTCTGTGACGGCACGATAATGTTCAATTGAACGACGTATACCAGAAAGGTTCTCTGTTAATTTGATTATCTGGCGAAATAACAGATTACGATATTCACTAACGCGCTTTCGAGTGGTCTGGAATTTCGGGCGGCAATTTACTCGAAATTCTCCGGACATCTGGTTAATAACGGCTGATAACAAACACGACATTATTACTCTGCCTTTGATGACATGAGCTTTGTGCCTGTGTTTCAATCATGATTCCATAGAGGATGTTTCAAGTGCGGTGTCACGAATATCAAGGATATTAGTTAAGGTAAAACTGAGCGCGTGTGTAAGCTGAATTATTTGCTACAATTACTTGGAATAAATTCGTACAAGACATAAGAAGACGAGTAAAAATAATAATAATACGACACACCGTCCTCTGGTTTTGAAACAACCTGTATTTATCGCAACGATGCCAATACTTTCTAACGAATTCTTACGTAGGAACCGCGCGATGGTTTCTCCGCGGCGCGGCGCGGCGCGGCGCGGCGCTAATTGAAACGTTCCGCGGAACGGACTAATTGACGCTGTATCTCGCGGCAGTCGCAGCCACGTAATTGCATAAGCAGTTTCGTGCCGAACGTTGAGCAATAACAACGAGTGTGCCGCTGCAATAGAGTATCTCTCGGTACGATCGAAAACATTTGCAAAAGACACGAAGGCACGAAAGGTGAAGCCACCTTTCGCTCAACCAACAATCATTCTCTTTGTTTGCGACAATGCGAACGTACGAAAACCGATATTAAGGACTCGAAACGTCCTACTGTCGATCGTGAACCGTGATAGCAAACAGCTAATTGCCTCTCCTGGTACCTACTTCGTTTTTCTATCGAGTGCATAGTCATTTGCTACTCTCCATGTGTCTGTAGGACGAGGTCGCGAACTGGGAAGGAGGAAATCGTAAAGTGCTGCGGAATTGCACGTAACGAGGGTGTCGAGGATGAGTCAGGCTAGAATCTTGATGGAATGCTTACGATATTGTCAAGAGTTATGTATTCCATTGAAAAATATTTCAGAGTGTTTTTTTTTCTTATAGTAATTTTAGCAATTACTTGTTGACATCGAGTCAATGATTAGAATGCTTATCTTAAAAGCATGAACAGCCCTACTTTTGGCGTTACCCGTACGATTACACTCTATCGCTCCCCTCTAATTAACTCACCCTAATTTTTTCTATTCAGTATTCCCGTATCCCAACGCCGAACGAATTTCGCAGTAACCTAGCAAAAATAACACGGTACTTTGACAAACGTAGGGAAAAGCTAGCAATCCCTCGTGTGCGTATTTTTTGCGTTTCCTTTGCTCGAGTTCGACTGGACATACGTATAGAGGGGTGTATGAGTATCGACGTTATCGAGTGGTCACGTCAAAGGAGCTCGAGCAGCGCCGGGACAAATACGTTACGGGGCAGTACGATCGCGGGGCGGCATTTATTATTCAGCGACTGGAAAGGGTCCGCCCTGGCGCGTGTGTGCAGTTCGATCGTAGGTAAACGTCCCCGGGAACGTAATGTGGTCTTTACTTTAACGATTAGGTTTTTTCACGAGCATGCGAGAGCGCTGGTGTGCCTCGTGTGCACACTCTTCGTTCCTTATCTTCGTCGTCGTCCGCGCGACAGTACAGAGGACGGTTCACTTGGAATTGATTCTGAGAATAATCAATGCGGGACTAACGTCGTTCCCCCGTCTACGCGCCTCGATAAAGCGTCCGGATGAGACCGTGTTTGCTTCTCTTTTAGCACGACGAAAGGGCTGCTCGTTCATTTGGTAACCACGAATTTTTCTTTTCCGGGTCATGATCCGACACTGGTCGATTTTTTCCTTTCAAATTCGTTACCTCAAGGGGACTAAATTATTTAACATTTTTATTGTCTTTTCAGCCGTGTCAAATATTGGATATTTATGAGAGGCTAAATCGATTTGTTCGAAAGGTACAGTTTCATATAAAAAGAAGCGAATTTCTCGGTAATGATCGCGATTGTTTCATGCAAGCACGCCAGGCAGATGCGTGAATTTTCGTAGGCGGGACTATTGAATATTTGATGAACGTCGATGGCATCATTTTGCCTTACATGCGATATCTCGAATACAGTACGTGTAGATCGATGAAAACAACATTTTGTTCAGCCGCGGATATCGACTAGCGGTCGCGTCGTGCTAGAGGCCGGAAGGAGGTTCTGTCCTTTAATCTCCATTGGGAAGGGGGTGGGCAAATGTTCCCGACGGAATAAATTTAAATATTAAGTTTAATCTCAAATTAAATCTCTGAACAACATGAATTTCAAGTCGGCTGTCCCTTGTCGCGGGCCGAGGAAACACGACGAGCAAACTGGCGCGTTTTAAGTATCAGAAATCGTGTAAAAATTTGAAGAATTTCAGAATCGTTAGAAGACTATCTATTTCTTCAGCGATTCGTTTCATTTATTTTCACGTGTAACATTTTTCGCAACATTTTTCGCAACATTTTTCGCAACATTTTTTCAAATCACACGTTCCCTAGATTCTCTGCCTGGAACGAAGAATGTCTCTAACCAGTGCGCGGGTTCACAGAAACGTCGCGTCGCGTCGCGTCGCGTCGCGTCGCATCGCGTCGGTGCGACATGAATTATGGAAACGGCGGTTCGACGAAGGACCTTTTTTTCGATTGTGCCTGCTGAATGCACGTAATAGCAGGGAATAGTGTAATAGACGATTCGTCCATGTCCCTGGAAGCTGAGTGCACACCTTGATGATCGTGGATGCAGGGATTTGCATGGGCACACAGGAACGGTTCGGTCAATCAGTGACCCAGAGGGGATGTCGTCTGTTTTCATAGTTCTGAACACGGTCATTGAGGAATCCGTGACGTATGGTGTCTCTTGTACGCTTTTCTGCGGAATTTCAAATCTTTTCAATTGTGAAATTTCCCTCGGTCACGCATTAGATTTTCGACCGGTTTAATCGATTGAACATGAACGATGAATTACCAGAAAAAGTTTTCACCAATTCCCTACAACATCGGTTACAATTTGTCAAATCAGACGAAAGATTCATTTTCTCAGGAACCATTTGAGTAGCTTCATAAATCCTTCAATCTCCATTTCTAATAACACTATGAAGTAACTAGAGCTAATTTGAGCGTACAAATTGATCAGGGATCACAAAGAACTCTCGCAAAGTTTGGATGTGTTCAGACAGCAAAGGCGACGCTTCATGGTGACTAAAGCGTATTTCACGCGAACGATCAAAAGTCAAGAGTATCGTACACGGTGTTACGGATATTTCCAAGCATCAAAGATGCAGCGACTAGGAGCGTTACGTATGAAGTCGTACTGGCCCAGTCCACGGCGATTACTGAAATATTAAGAACGTGCTTAGCCCCTGTGTCTATTATTAACCTCAAAGGAACCCTGTCAACGAGAGCTGTGCGTAAATACCGGTTTAATATGTCGCCGGTGACAAACGTGGTCTCCTCTTCGAGTCGCGCGAACCATGGAGTCGTGGGATCTCAAAGGGAAATCGTCATCTTTCCAGGGTTCCAAGCTTCTAACAAATCGGCCAAATTACACCCCCTTGGGCCTCTTTGGCACGTTAATCACCGGCATCAACGGTCGGACGTGATTTGGTACGCGATGTTGGGAAGCAGCGCAGCTGCGCAGCTGCGCAGCTACGTTCTCAAGCGATGAATGAAACCGTGGAGACTAAAGTTACAGTATCACATTTGTCGACGATTAACCCATCAAGGGGGTATACTAAATATTGCAAACGATTTCATCGAATTCCTTCTGGATCAAGCTCACCGTCATCGAAAATACCGCGAAGAAGTTGCAAGGTTAGGCAAAGGTAAAAGAATCTCGGTGTATGGCCGAGCTATCGGCAGAGGGATCTGAAACGAAACCGAATTTATGCATCGATGCCTCGGAGGAATATCCACGCCGACGAAAATGTTCCCCAAGTCACGAAATAACAGAGGTGAGCCCGAGAACCGGTTTCAGGAAGGAAAACGATACGTAGCACCGCGTTAAAGGGTTAATACACCGTCTGAAAAGTTAGTACTACGAGCAAAAGTCTCTGTTTGGATCATGATTTCTGTGGCAATTCGAAAATCGTCGAAACTAGATTCCCTAATTAATATCTGTCTTGACGAACTGGAACGTAAAAGTTATTATTTGTATGGATCCTCGTTTCGCGGAACGATTCCCGGAAATGAAATTTATGTTGCATGAATAGCCTGCAATGAAGTTAATGAAACGTTAGAAGATGGGAAAAATGGGAAAAATGGGAAAAATGGGAAAAATGGGAAAAATGGGATTGGTAAATGACGTTTACCGGTTACGAAAACGAAATTTCCTTCGGTCGTAGCAGGTTTTCGATGTGATTGCCTGTTACCTCGCCCCCTTCCCCCCACGGCGAATGATGGATCGACGAAGGTTAATTAGTTACAAGGCGTTGCGTCGAACATCCGCTACGGTTTCCTGCAACCGATTAATTAGATTTTCGCAATTTTGAGGGACGATCGCGTGGAGCAACTGTTAAAGATATTGCGTCAAAACTGTAGCAAAGTCAACATATTTCTCTAATGTCAATTGTAGTTGTTTGTTGTCTTCACAACTATTATAATTCATGCATAGAAACTGTAATAGTACAGCAATAAATTTGTAGAGGAAGTTATGAGCTTCCAGACCGTTTCAATTTTACTTGTAGTTCAGCCAACTTTTCTCTCGTATCGACACTCGTTTGTTTTTCCTCGCGAAACTTTCCCTTTTCCCGCGGGAGCTAGCACGAGAAAAGGTCTTTTTCCCGATAGAGAGATCATTTCCAGTTAGGCCGTCGGCTTAAAGGGTAGAGGCGAGGTGCGCGCGACCTCGTGCGTGCCGCAAATAAGCGTCGATAAATCCGAGACGTAATAGAAGCGGGTTGGCTGCGGGCGGCTGCGGGCGGCTGCGGGGCAACTTAATCCAGGGCCAAATTAAATCGCGGCCCCGACAAATCTGTGTTTTCCGAGTGATTTGTGGCTCCGTTTGATGCCGCCCCGTATCGGAAATAACTCGAACCATTCCTGCCCCGACCATGGTTACTGTTTCACGAACCAGCGCGTTCTCGAATCCTCTCTTCGGTTTCATCAGGGGGATAGAAGAATTTCTGCAAAAAATTTCGCGAGTTTATCTCTGCGCAACGCACGAATCGATCGAGAGGGATAATGGCGGAGAAATTGTGATGGTTGACAGGAGAGATTGAAGCTGGCCGTTTTGTGGCTGAACCGAACTTCGTTAATTGCCAAGGATAATCGAAGTTAACGGTCCCTGTGGGCGATTTTAACGCTCGCACCACCAAAGAGGTTCTTCGTGATGAGATCATCGCGTGCTTGAGCACGCAACACTTCCTTGAGAAACGGTGATGACTCGTCTCGCGTTGTTTTCCACATGCTACGGGTTTCCCAATTGCTTTACCTACGATAACGTCCATTGCCACTAATTAAAGGTCTCGGAAAATTTATGCTCCATCCTTCGAGCGTATCTCAGTAGATATCTACGCATGAATTAATTCTCCTATCGTGACAGTTTCCTTCACACTTTTTTCGATGATGGTTTTTCTTGCTCTGTCTACGTTTCGTTAAACCTTAGTCGCATAAAATTGCTGATTATTGAAAAATTCACTAACGATCGAACCCTTGTAGATACCAGCCACTCTCGTTTCTGACGATGTCAGAGTTTATTCCCTTTATTCCGGTAAGCCGTTTGAAAAAATTTCGACGGTGTTTCTTCTCCCGGCCGTTCCTGTCGTCCCCGACAGGAAGAATTAAAATTCATGGCCGCGCAGCGGCGCGGTCTGTAACAACCGAAGAGGAGAAAAAGAGCAGGAGGAACCAGGGGAAGAGGAATAAAAAATAGTGCGCCCTTGATAAGCTGCCTCTCTTTCTCTCAGCTACTTTGTTGCTTCGCAATTCTTCCACTTGCTGGGCAACGATCAACTACGTGGAGCATGATAAACTATGTCCAGTACTTTGCTATTTGAAGTTAATGCGACGGTGCAAAGCGCGTAGCAAATAAATCCTTGCTCTCCGAAGGCTGGCCTGAAACTAAAATTGCTATTAAGAACGCAAGGGAGGACGGAAAAAGCATGTAGATAAAGGCGCGATTAAAAGGTTTTATCGCGCGCGAGATTTATTAAGTGCAACGCGTCGTTAAACTTCACCGATAAACTCTACATGTTCATAATCGTAGGTACGCATCCTCCAGCGAGGCTACAAGAAACTCAATTAAATATCAACCGCTCGTTTGCCGATGAGCAACTCACTTTTCCTCGATTCGCAGACTCTCACCTCTCACACGCTATACTGGTGTGTTTGCGTACCCTTTGGCTAGTTTTGTCGCGACGATAGCCTTTTTCTGCAGTCGTTTCTCCACGGGTCTTTTGAAACTTTGATGGAAACGCCGGTAAATTATTCGATTAAACCGATTCGAGGGGCTCGCGAAAGGACACATATCCGACGTTTTTCTTTCGAGCGAACAGACGAGCTGCGGCCGGCGAGTACACACGGGCACGGACGTCAAAGCTCGCGCGTGCTGAGTAAACCACCCCTGTCGCTGCATACGTTTACCGTTCGAACGATGAAGGTCTGCGGTATCGTACGCTTTTCAAAATAACGGCAATTTGGAAAAAACTGTCGGCTCGAATTAACCGTTCGCTCACCCTTAATCCGTGCAACGATATGTCATCGCTTTCCCTTCCCCTCTCCATTACCACCTTTTACCCTGTCGTCCCTTTTCCGGCTGTTTCATTAGCACCCGTCCTGACTTTTCTTCGCACCGAACGCATCGAGACTGACGGGCTTGGTATCCGGCAGTTCTATGAATTTATCTTTCTTCCCCTATCTCTTCCACGGTCACGAACATTTGATATTCTTTTTTATTATATAATATACAATACATGTTTGGGAAGAGATCTTTCAAAAAGAGAAATCTGCACGGAAAGATCCCTAAAAAACTATTAACCATAATTCATGGATAACCGATTTCCCAATACCCAAGCGTCTCTCGTAGTTCCGTACCAACGATCCTTAAAATTTTCGAGTGCAGAGGAGAGCACTTGCAGGTGGCCGCTCTGCACGACTATAATAATAATCCTATTTTGCGGCTACGAGCCGCATAGCAAATAGCCCCGCGTTGCGAATTTCTCCGTGGAGGGCGAGAGGTTCGGTTCGAAAGAGAGAGGGTGCACGCGCTCGCGTGAATTTGTCGGCTGTGTGTGCAGTACGCGGGAGCTGGGGGTGGTATCGAGTAAGTGGGAGTAATGAGAGAGAGAGAGAGAGAGAGAGAGAGAGAGAGAGAGAGAGAGACAAAGAGATGGAAGGCTCGGAGAGAGAGAGTGAGAGTGAGAGTGAGAGCAGTAGCTGGGTTGGTGGTGAACAGGTCAGGGGTCGTTCGAGTCGGGTTCGAGGGGGGAGGGGGCGGTTATACCGTGTACCCAACCTAATAACCGCGATCAGCCGTCGCTTATGTGTACCTAATATATCAAATTATGGCGGCGTGCCTTGAATGACAAACCACTGTGCGCGCTAGACGTCGAACGCGAGGGTACGGACCAGACTGCGGTGGTGAATTCCTGAACTTCGTCGTGAACGCCGTTAATTTTCTTTAAAAACAGAGTCTATTCCCTTTAGAAATGAATATTAAACGTATGGAAAATGGACGATATTCGAACTCAGCAATTCTATGCTCACGTATGAGAAAAGAAGTAATGATTGCTTTCGTCGCACCAAGGTCCTCTCATAAAACATCCAATTCTAATTATCTCATGGCATTCCGATACAAGGTCCTCAAGGACTGGCTTTGCACGGTCACCGAATGATAATAGGCCTGGATGTTTCGGTCTCGCGATTAATTAATCGCGACGATCGAGGATCGTCCACCATTCCTGGTCGTTTGCTCGTTCCCAGCTTCCTTACGGGGTCGGGAATCTCGATTAAAAACAAATACGGCCTCGCATGAATTATGTAAGAAATCGAATTGAAGTGGGAGAGCTTGATTAATTGGCAAATCGACGGACCACCTTCGCGCTCCTCGCTAACGAGCTTGGTAGTCTTGAAATTTTCAGCCGCTTTTTGCTCTTACAGTTCTCATCTTTTTACTCGACAACCTTTATCAGATGATGGTGGACAAACTTGAAAGACGCGAAAGTATCATCATTGCTTGATCAAATTTGGGGCTAAATTTTCGAATTTCCGAATCATTTTAGGCGGGATCTAATTAGTGAAAAGTAGCGTGGTTGTGTCGATGACGCACAAAGAGAAAAGCAAGCGAATTTTAATCCTGGATCCAGCGATTTTGTGTGACTAGAGATCCAGGAGATCCCTTGAAAGTGAGCCGCGTGTACGTGTATCATTATCCCTGGTACACAACGCTATCCCTACACAAACGCACATCTCTGACTGGCAGTCAATTAAACAGCAAAACGCGCGCTGTTGGTCCCACTATTTTCAAGGTAGCCGCTGCTTTCCTCTTTATCTACCGCTCGGTTCATTCCAAAGTATCCCATTTTGCCTGCGCGCGTGTACACCCTCTCCTTTTCGAGTTTATTGATGAGCGCGTAATTGGAGGCGGCGGATAATTGTTTCGTTGTCCGCGGAGTCTCTGGCATTAGAGCAACGAGCCCTTTTAGCCGGCAGACCTCATTAGTATTAAGTAGCGTGTCGTATATCGTTGCCCATTTTTCAGAATCACGAATAATTCCTCCGACGGCCAGCATCATTGGGATTACCTTGAATCATAGCTAATTGTGACGAAGTGCTTCTCTAAAAGGGGGAGGAAGCTGAAAGGATTGACAGCTATAAAAGGTAGATCTATATCGCGAACGAATTAGCGAAAGTCTACACATTTTGTGAAATACTTGAAAACGCTTAGAAATTTCCTTCTCAGACGAACATAATGAAATTCACCGGAGCATACTTTTCTCTCCTCAATTGTTTTTGGCTAGGTATTATGTCCAGTTTTTGCTGTCGTAGAAATAGAATAAGAAATAGAATAATGTCTGGCGCGCGACCGTAACCGGATTTCACACGACTGACTCCCCGTGGGGCTCGCCAGCGCGCTCGAGGATCCCTTTTGAACAGGAAATCTGTCTCATTAACAATCTAATTAATAATCCAATTACGCGGCAAGATCCGCCCTCCGGCATATTTTCATGGTAACGGGAAAACAATTCTGTCGGACGTTTCCCTTCTGGCCTCCGGTACATACACCTCTATAGGTGGATAGAGAAATGGCGGCGCGTCGGGGGTTGCGCGGGGCTCCCGGAGGCTTGGTGCCTCATCCCCCAGGAATTTAATAAGCAATTACCAGGGATGAAACGAGACGCATCTGTGTACCTGTATAACGAGAGACGGGATGGAGGGAACATGGAGGAATGAAGAGAGACAGGGTGATAGAGAGGGGGGAAGAGACAGAGTGTTGGTTGTATGAACCCAAACAGAGGGATGAAGTGCGAGAGAAAGAGGGAGCGCGGAAGGGAGGGCTACAGGGGATGGGAATGGCGAAGGAGGGGGAGAGCGTAGTCTGATGGAACCTGAGGGAAACAAGAGGGAGAACACGAGTTGCTATACGATATTTCCAATAAATTGTGTTTAATTCGCCCTATTTGCTTGATATCGCGCGCGCATGCAAACGGAATTTCTCATTGTAAAATGGTATTTCATTATTCTTAGTGCGAGTTTTTTTGGAAATTTCCAGCTTGGACTCGAATGTCTAACTGATGAGGGATCTGATACAAACATGTATGTAGCTAACTGAAAAGAAACTAGAGTTTGTATCCCTAGCATCGCCCTACACGTAGGTACATAGCAACGCAGGTGTAAGAATTGTGGTTAAAACTAAGGCAACTGATCTTACCGACAAATCGACGAGCAACCGTTTGATAGGCTGCGATCGTTCTACCGCGCAACCTTTCACGACCCTTTCGACGAACGACACAACCCGGCCGTGAGCAGTTTCACGCTCAGCTTCCGTTCGACAATCTCGAGAGTCAGTCTTCTCGGGACTTTCGATCCACCGGTGGAAATTCGATAATACGCGTTTACAGGGTGCAGTCGCTGGCCCGCAAGGTTCGAACGCCACTGGAAACGCCACTGGAAACGCCACTGGAAACGCCACTGGAAACGCCACGCCACAGGTGGTTGCGAAGTGTCTCATCCGGCGGACCCTCAAATTTTCCGCACGCCACGCCAATTATATTCGAATTGAGCGTTTTCTTTCAGCTTGGCTGCTCGAATCTGAGGCGTTCACTCATTCTTATTGTTGGCAGTTCGACTGATAAAAAAAGTGGATAGAAACTGGCATCGAAGATTTCAGGAGGTCTTATTTTATACCTTCTCATATTATTATAATTAAATGTATATACTAGAGATAGGTCACTGAAAATACGGCCTATCGAATCAGAAACAGCGGCTTTCGAGATTCGCATTACCTATTAGAAGTTTGGATTGCTCGAAAACTTGATTGAAAGAGGCTCGCATTTCCCTTCGCCAAACTGGCATCGTACACTCTGCACACGTTTCCGATCTGGAATAGGTGTTAATTACTATTTACTGGGTTGATTGACTCGCGCATAAATTGTCGGTCGAACCAGTTCCCGCGTGGTGACCGCTTTCACATGGTCTGCTCGCGTTTGGCTGGGGGATGCGGGGGCGGTGGACGCGGTGGACGCGGTGTCGGTGAAGGGGAGGGAAGATTAAAACGAGAAGGACGGGGGACGAAAGAGAGAACTGGTTGCGCTTAGATTGTCGTTGGCAAGAGAAAAGGAAGATTAGAAGTTGTGTTCGCGCGCGCAACGTGTGTATGAGTCGGTGGGAGTGCGGTCGCGAGCGCGCGCGCGCGCGTGTGAAATCGACGGACTGGTGGGCAGCAGCGCGGAGCTAGGCGAAAAGGCATTAACAGCCTCTTAACATGCAGATTGCCCCCTAAAGACTTTGGGAGTTGCTCGAACGTTGATTGGACGATTATTTAATACCTCGTCGAGAAGCCTCCGTTATTCCACGCACCGCGCGCGCCCAACCGTGCGGATTCACCTGCGTGATTCTGCGTCGGCAATTTCCGCGGCCGCGGCCGCGTCACGGGACAAGCTTTAAATTATGCAGCCTCGTTCGCTGTAGAACAGACGATACGTTTAGGTTACAAGGTTTTTTTCCTCGAACCGCTTGGCTTCCACGATCCTGCACCTTCCGCTTCTCGCGATTCTAATGATCTGACAAGAAGCGTTTAAGTGTTTCTACAGGAAATGAGGAGACTGTGAACGAAAATTACTATGGCAATTTAGGAGATACTTGTTAAACAACTAGTTCCACTCGAATATCTAGTAACCCCGGAAAGTAAGACATTTCGAACGAAATGGGATAAGACTACAAGCTTAAAATGCAGCATCATCCGTTGTTATAGATAAATAAGATATGTTGATTTGGTATCAGCAAGATGTTCAGTGTTATCAGTGGGAGAGGGATAGAGTGGGAACAAGTTCTATAGGCAAAGGGAGGGCGAAGACCTGAGGGGTACAATCGCACTTAATAGCACGAAATTACGCCGAAATTGGATTCTAATTTACCATCCGCGAGCCAAATGTATTCAAATTATCCGGAGGGGAAATAACGAGTCCTTCGGCCGCAGGATTAAATAAATTTCCTTTCTGTTAATGATTATGTAGATTGAACGACATTTCTTCCATGGTCGGTTCCAGAACCAGCGTGTTGCGACTTTTTTACCGTGAGGGGGAAGGACGGGGGTTGGTATCGCGACCGCATCCTCCCTGGCCGACCTGTGGGGAAAGAGAGCAGGGCCGAGGGTCCACGGAACCGAATTAAGGATAATTGCCTCGCGGCGAAAGAACGAAAGAACGAAAGAAAGAAGTCTGTTGGTCCGGGAGATGGAGGGGAAGACGTGGAACCGGCCGGTGGCTGGACGATATCGGACCTGAGACGGTCATAAATGCTGCCAGTCACTCGACCAATTGATTTTCGACCGTACGTTTCCCCTCGCGTTTTGTCATTTTTCACCCTGTTGCGATTACCGATCGCATTGCCGCTCAGAGAGTAACAGAAGATTTGTAGTTTCGCTACCACTGCGTCAGTTGTGTCGCTCCGGAGAGGTGCTGTGTCAATTTTCATCGTAATTCCATTTGAATAATTAATTATAACGCAACCGGCTATCGTGAGCGTTTCTTTTCGCAAGAACCTGGAGAGAGAATCGCGGATAGTGAAACGCACGTGCGCATGCATACCGCGTCTGTGTACGTGTATTTATTACGATGTCTTGATGCTGCACACCGAACGGTTTTATGTAACGCGAATGTGGCAATACCAATTACAAAGCCTGAACCAAGGCAGTTATAGTAAATTCATTAACGAACTTTTCTCTCAGCGCGGTATAACAAAAACGAATACGAGGGGCAATAATAAATGTAATGGGCTCTTGACTAGAGTACCTCGTTACCTCCACCCTTCTCTGGAGTGAGAAGGAGTATGCATCGTGTACGTGCGCGCGTATGAGATCCCTGACAGAATGGAAACAACCGTGGAGCGTATTGTTCCATGGCTGAATTTTATTCTCCTTGCGTAAACCAAACCTCTCCGGCTATATTAATTTCTCGTTTTATCGCGAACCAAGTTTCGTTAGATCGACCGTAGACGATACGATCCACTATTTTACCATTTTACCATTTTACCATTTTACCATTTTACCATTTGCGGTACCACCTGCACCGTGTTCGAATCTTTTTGTTTTTCGAACGTCACGGTTTTCGAGGGTCCACTTTAACTGAATCGATTTTTCATGTACGAGATAACAAGGTTGCAGAACGATGGAGAGGAGAAACCGCAATTGAGACGTTCGATAACAGTTCACGGCGCTATCGATCCAAGGCTGGTTGGTCCAATATACGTGCTCACGAGTTCGCGTGAATCATTCCCTCGTAACGATTTAATATCGCAGCTTATGAGCATAAGGAAGGGCGGAGGAGAGACAGAAATGAATTGCAATTTGAAGGAACGCGCCTTTAATAATATCTCCAGTCCAGATTCGAGGGGAGTCGTGCGCCGCGCCGCGCCGCGCCGCGCTGTGAGTTTTAAAAGTAACGACGATTCAGCCTTCGTTAAGAAACTGCACGGAACTAATTGCTGGATGAATAAGAGCCATCGAACGTTTCTCTACTCTGTTGTACGCGCGACTGCTTTTTATCGCGAGCCATCGTGCTCCTTCTGTCGCGATCAAAACCTGTAATTCGAGCCTGTAATGCTGCTACAGTATATCTACACATTTTCGCAAGGAACCCTGCTTGTCCCAGTTCCAAAAATTCCCTCCGTTTTATCGCCCAGGCGGTTCCTCGTTCGTACCTCCTATACACAACGTACAATTTGCCATAATTCATTGTTTTGCCGGGGACTCGTAACCGACCACAGCCTAAAAAATGTTCCTGAGGATTGCGATTCAACGAATCCAAAATAAACCGGAAGAGTCACGACGACATGAACAAAATTGCGTCGCAATTGCATAACGCGCAGTGCGTCGCGATGTAAACACGAGTGCAATGCCGTCACTACGAGATAATACACCCTTATCAGGAGGGTGGCACGCATTCTCTCATTACCGTGGCCCCGGCGATCATCCTTCTTTTCGTTTCTCTCCCAGCACCACTTCTGCAAGAGAACGAAGATAACGCACGATTGCGGCGTGTCTAACAGATAGGGCTTGAAAAATTTCCACTTTTTTCGATTCTTTGTTGCTAGCCTTGCAGCTAGACCTATACTGAATCCACGACCAGACGGTTTATTAGATTTCTTGAAGAAGATTGCGAAATCGTTCGGCAAAGTACTTGAATACTATTTTTCATTCAACGTGTAAAGTACATTTAACTTCATCAAATGAAATGCTTCCTTTATTACCAGTGTTAATTTGAGAGAATTATATAAATATCTCTTCTTTATGATCTCCGTCGAGGATCATTAAACTCTGCAGAATCACTACTAGATACCATTAAAATAAAATAAAAAACTATGTTAAACTGTATATTACCAACAATTTCTGTCTCATAAATATACCGCTAAAGTTTTTTCCACCTACTCATTCCTCTGTGAAACAATCGATTGTCCCAAGAGTTCTAGAGGTACGGACCAAAGGTCGTCGACGTAACAGAAACGAACGTAACGACCATTATTCTCTGCAATACAGTACTGTCCCGCAAAAGGACTACACATCGGAACTGTTCGTAGCCGTTTCACATGATACAGCTGGTCAGGAGTCAGGGATGACCAGTGGGAGCTGGTCAGAGGGGGGATGAGTCTACTCCTAGACAACGATCAAATCAGAAAAGATCGATCCAACCCGATCGAAGGCTGAGAAGTGACTGACGAACAAGGATGCTGGAGAATTTTTCATCGGCTGCGAGTAGGGGAGTGGAGAATGAATAAGTTGGAGACGTTGGTGGGGAATCGGGCCTAATGATTAACAATCGACCGCGCTCCTCCAGGCTTTAAACGGTCCGTACTCCGAGGGTTAACGGGGTTGCAATTCGTACCTGGAAAACCCAGATACGCCTCGTCAACTAGGAAACGTTAAAGCAATTCGTATATCGGGTCTGGAATTCGTGGGTTCCGTAAGTCTGCACTCGTTTATATACTATGTAACGCGCTCAACGTCGAGTGAGTATTATACTCGGGCGGCTGGCGCAGAGATAAAGCCGAGTCGTTATCTCGGTTAGGGGTTTCAACGGTGACGCTGGTTACTGGGGAGGGGACACAGAGGGTGGAAAAGGGTAGGGAGCCTCGAAGAACGTTGCTTAAGGGTTGTGAATCGTAATGGGTTGCGCCCTCGGGCAGGAGTTGACGATGTCATTGGAATATGTAACGCTTCTCGTTCAGCTTTTTGGTTTCAGCAATAATAAATCCGACATAGGTCGACCACCCCGCGATTTTTCTTTTTCTCGAGATTTATGGATGCGCGTGTCATCATTTATTTTGCTTAGAAATCGTCACGTACTTTAAAATTGAGAAAAATGAAATTACAGTAACCAGTGAAGAGGCATAAAGATAACGTTAAAAGAAGTCTCTTCGAAGCTGCTTGAAATTTCTAGTTGGGATACATTCGCATCCAGATATTTCTACAACGTTGCACTAAAATGTTAATTAGTCGCGCAGCTCCATTAAAAATTTCAATATTTAAGACATACCATCCGATGGGAGCTTCCTGCAGCATAAGGGCGTAACGCTTGGCATAAATTTCCCGTGGAAACAAGACTGCGACGTCGCGAGACCTCTTCTGAAATTTTCGAGGACAGCCGATCGATTTGCCAGCGACTCAACCCAGAATCAATTACCACCGACGATTCCCCATGTGTAATACGCAATTAACGGTTTATTAATTATAGAGCGGCTGGTGTTATTGCGGCGCCCGAGTAATTAACGTCGCCAAACTCTGTTTAGTTTGCAAAACTGTTAAACATGGGATGCAAATGTTCCGGTAATGATGCGTACTGACAACGCACTTTTGTTTCGCAACTTTCATTCAGCCTGCCGTTCGTTCCCCAGTGACGGGGCCGTCCTTCCTCCGCGACCACGAACAGTACGAGAGAACCACCTTGCAAGGCTGCTCTCTACCGGGTGTTCGTTACGAATGTTATCATGCAACCGCAGTCGTTAACTTTGTAACCAAAGGAAGAAATTGTGTCGCTCTTCGACGAGGGAAATTATTCTTATACCCTCGTATCAAAGGGTTGGAAGATAATTGAGGCAACTTATCAAAACCGTAGGTCGTATAGTAATCTCGCTATGTCGAGAATGGTTCCCTAAGCTTCGTAACGCGTGTCCAATCGAAAATCGCGGCATCCCGCGGACCCAAAGATTGCCAAAGGGTGGTGGCGCGATAATCACGCGTTCCTGGAGAGTCCGCGCCATTACGTGCACGCGATAGTTGATCCAAGGAATCCCGCGAGCGCGTAGTTAAACGCGCATATAACGATGCACCGAAAAAAGGGGAGCAGGAGGCCGCAATGTAGCCGACGGGCGGACGAATGAAAGATAGAGAAGAAGAGATGGAGGGAAGAGAAGGCGGGAGGAGACACTGTCGATGAAGGAGAAAGAGGTCGAGAGTGGGAAGGGCGGAGAGGGCTGCGGGGAGAGTAGATGGTGGAAGAAAAGGAGAGGTCTTTTGAATCGTAGGTAAGCGAAGGTTCGCAGGTGTGCGCCGGTGCACCGACCGTGGGATTCGACCAGTAGGAAGGACCGAGACAGTTCCTTGGAAACGGAGAAAGAGGAATAACGAAGTAGTGATGGAAGGACCGAGACAGAGAGATAGAGAAATGGACAGAAATGGGAAGAGGGGAGCGGAGAAAGTGTACATACTCTAAGCTGTGAAAACGGGTGAGCAGGGAGAGGGCTCAGAGGGGGCTTGGAGGGGGCTTGGAGGGGGCTTGGAGGGGGTTTGGAGGGGCTGGGAGGTTGGTGGTGTGCGACATCGCCTGCTGCAAATTGCAATTTTGTTGTGAGATCATTATAAAATACATAATGCCGAGTCGCCTGCTACTCTTCCCCTCTGGTCCGCGGAGTTGTACCCCCTCCATCACCTCGACCGAACTCGCTACTTTCCTTCTCGTTTTCTCTCCCGAGCTCGCGCGACAGTGCTTCCCTCTGGTTGGCTCCGCCAAGCGAGGCCAGCTCGCATCCTTTCCTCGTTGCACGACCTGGAAGAGAGCTTGCACGAGAAGAAAGAGAGAGGAGGCTGCAGCGTCTCGTTAAAAGTTTCTAGCGACGCGTATTCTTAATAGTCTGCGCGCGGACACGCCGTCATTAAAATTATAACCAACCTCCGGTATATCACCGCTTCGGCCCTCCATCGCCCGCTATTCCCAACCACCCCCGTTTCGCATTTGTCGCCCCTTTCTCGCCCCTTGCTCGCCCCTTGCTCGCCCCTTGCTCGCACGAGATTTGCTCGACCCGTCCGCTTCATCGGGCTTCGACGAGCTGTACAAGATAGATATCCTTGCAGACTAGCGAAAGATAATTCGGGTGAAAGCCAACAATATAGCTTAATAGGACAATGACAAAGGATAGAGGGTAAAGAACCTGAAAAAAAGAAATAATGAAGCGACAATTGGAAATCCCAATTGTCTTGTTGGACTCCCACGCAGTTTTCCTCTAAAGTGTCGAAGCATCGTGAGGTTGAGGATCACACAGGTTTCCCAGGACGCCAGGAAACAGGCAGCGAAGCTGCGTCTGCGGGGCTATCAAAGTTCGAAACTATCCTCATTCCCAGCCAAAACTGTGACTGGGTAGTGGTCCAGGGTCTGAACGCGAAACGGTTAGAAGAAGAAAAAAGTGGAGGAAGGAGAGATACTTTCCCGTCCAGATAAAGGCAGGTTTAACTGAAACTTACGCGAACTCGTGGGCTCTGTAAATATGTAAATATGAGGGCAGTGGATGTTATTACGCGTACGGTGGCTGCGCGTGTACAAGCAGCGCGGATAAAGTAGAGGAAGGCTGGGGCTGGGGCTGCGGCTGGGGCTGGGGCTGGGGCTAGGGAAGAAAGTCACGGTCCCTCGTAATCGTTCGATATTTAAGTAGCGAGTTTAGGTACACCGGGTATATTTAAACGCGCTTATTATCATATAAATACAAGTTGGACGTTCAATTTACGCGTCGGTGAGCCCTGCCGCTCCTCGAGCCCTGACCTGTTCGTTCGCGGCTGTGCGAGCCGCGTCGAGAAACGGACAGAGAAAGCGAGAGAGACCAAGCGTCTCTCCTGGTGTGTGCGTCGGCAGAGTTACAAAAGTTATTATTGTTATTACCGTACCGTTTAGAAAGTTTTGTTGCTACCCACGCCTGCTCCACCTACCCATCTTCCTCGATCCCCATCCTTGGCCATCTTTTCACGTGCGCAATCTTCTATGCTGCTATCCAGGGATTTCAGTTGTTACGCGGCTGAATTTATTGGTCAGAGAAGCCAGCTGTCTCAATGTTTCCAGTTGATTCGCTGTCATAATGCAGAGAGAATGGGCAAAAATTTCAGAACGGTCTAGCTGCGCGGACCTTTCTATTTCTGGCTTTTCCCCTTTATCTGCCTACCACTTTAAGCTGCGTAGGCGCGATAAACATTGAACGCGGTGCCTGGACCACCGTCGAATTCCGTTTGCCAGATTTTATCGAATGCAGCCCCTTGTCCCGCGACATCCCGTCAAATCCCGGAGAAAGGTACACGGTTCTTCGATTGCTTTTAAGATGGACTCGAGGAGAGGATTGGGGGGGTAGGGTTCATGGGAAAATTCACTAAATAAAACAGATCGATATCTGTGGCTCCGCATGTTTCTCGCCCCTCTGAATTCGTTTCACTTACAGAAATAAGTGGATCGCCTAACGGGGTGCTTCTTTTACCGATCACTCTGTCTTGTTTTTCGGATAACGTATGAGAGAACACCTATCGTTCGATGTATTTTCGTCATTCGATTCTCCGAATTTCTAAAGCGTCACCTACAATTTTACCAACAGCCGGAAGAGACTGAAGTTTTTCGATGAAATTATACGATCAGATATTCGATGAGACAGGGCTTTCAAATAAGTGCAACCTGAATAATACTAGAATATTTTCGGATTGAAGTATTTTGAAAATGTTCTGAAAGACTAAGCAATTCTTTCCTTCGAGAATGATATTTATCGCGCGTATGAATTCAAATCAGGGAGGACCATCAACACAGGCTTTTATTACACTTCGCAAACCATAAATTTCTATGTACGCGTCACGCGTGCAAGGCAACAAAAGGCAGAAGCATTTTCAAAAGTCGTTATGTACCGTGTATATTTTCCATGGTTAACAGCGATAACAGATTTCTCGCGTACCACCAGATTGAACCCTCAGCAACGCTGGAATACGATGCACGCTATTTTTCAGCAGAAATTGAAGGTGCTGGAGCATCAGGGTCGAGGCGAGCGCTCGATATTACGAACGTACGGTTTCATTGTGTGGGAGATTCCGTGTAGGATTGCTCGTGTTTAAGCCACTTCCAAATACGTCTATCGATATGTCATACTCATCGATATACGCGAAATAAGCTGTTACACACTCTCTGCAGATGAAAATATTGAATTCAACTAAAATATTCGATCGATTTCGTTTGCCTTTTTCAGCGATTTCATTCTGAATTCATTACTTGTGAGTCAATTAAAAGAGAGAACTGTATCAGATTTCTCAACTTTCGGATTTAATGAGAAACAGCGAGGAACAATTATCGCTTCCGCATTTTCTCTCTACTAAAAACGATGTTATCGTTCGTGACAAGCAAAAGTAAAGAAAGGTGTGCAAAAACCGTGAAGAATTAACGTCGCAATGTGTTTCATTGGTGTTGGTTCGTTTACCAGAGTCAAACGATCACCTTGAGCGCCGTTGCGAATCATTTAACGAGTTTGCGCGGTCCACGGTCCACCACGAACTATGGGACATTATTCGTTTCCAAATATTTGTGGCCCAGTTGGGTCGGCCGGATTCATCGGTGGCGATTTTTAACGCGGTCCACCGCGGTTTAATGAACCTGCTGCAAATGGTCATTTCGATAAGGGGAAGAAAAATTGAATGGTACGCGAAGATTTGACTTCAGCGATACGTATCGTTTCTGAAGTACAGATTCTTCAGATCCTTCGGCTGTTTCGCTTGTAAGTCGATTAATTTTACGACTGCACGTGCTGTAGATCGCACGATACATTTTTCACACCGTGTATTTGAAGCGCCGGTTACTCTTTCACTTTTGTTTCTTTCACTTTCTGGCTAGCAGCGTGATATATGGACAGTGCACACGCGATATCGCAAAGAATTCGTGTTCACCTATTTTGGTAGAAAGCTGCAGTCAATATTCATAAGCCGTTTAGCCAAACTTTACCATATAGATCCTGGTAATTTTATTGACGAGTAAGCACGAATTTTTCAAATAAATGCTCAAATGCCCATAAATGTCCACTGCGACATGTGGTAAAAGCACTGCTCAATTTGCAGCTTGGATGCAGTGAGCGCTGATTTGCTACCATTTCAGGTGAGAATTTTGAATGCGACTGTTAAGAGATATTTGGAGTACCACCCAAAGACGAAGTCGATGTTCGAATGTGCACAATGACAAGTACGCGAAAGTGAAATTGTAGGTGAGCGTGCGTGTGCGAAGCTCACGCACATGGACAGAATGCCAGTCAGAACTGATCGATCCTCCTACCGCACGGCACGGCGCGGCGTGGTGCGGCGTGGCGCGGCGTGGCGCGGCGTGGCGCGGCATGGCGCGTCGGTCCCCTTGTTGAATCCACGGGGGTGGATTCGACTGCGGCAGGCAAGAGGGGTGACGGTAGATGAACGACGGAGAGGAAGGTTAGACGAGGAAACAAAGCATGCAATCAAAACGTTAATTACATTAAAATGAGTCGAAGATCAGACCAATCAGAATCGCCTGGCGATGGCCTCGAGCGTAGTTTGAAACTATTCAACTCGTGAACAATTGAATCATCGAAATTGATCGACGACGAACACGGCGATCCGTTTTTTCTCTTTTTTCTCTTCTTTCTCTTTTTTCTCTTGGACATACATTGAATGCGCAACCGAATGTCGACCCCTTGGATTCGAGGGTAGGTAGCCCCATCGAATTGTTTTACGAGCGATATTATGGTCGTTGGGCTTTACGGGCTGGCTGTAAAATCGCGATTTGCTAAATTGAGAAAATATTAATGGTCGGCAGGAAGATTTGTGTGCAGTACGATACGACAAAGTTGCGAGTAGAGGAGGACAGTGTTTAACATTGAAATTGTAGAGATGTCGAAAGAAATTCGGGAAGAATGGATTTCTATTAAGAGGAAATTTATTTTACTTTTAAACTGATCAGCTCTAGGTTATCCTTTTTTCTTCAGATATGCAATAGTTAATTCGATATGTCGAGAAATATTAATATTTCGCTGAAGAGACTGTCGAAAAGGCCAGCTGAGCTTGTAAAGGCACAAAAGTCTAGCTCAAATTCGTGGCCGACTCGTAGCCATTGCTGGCCCCATCCAATATCTCAGCCAACTTCTAATATGAGCGCGATGTTCGGTATATCCGGCCAAATTGCGTTCGGGAGCTAATAGGAATTTTGATTGACTGAATTAAATAGTTATTGGAAATTCGGGCTTTTTGTATCGATTAGCTATATTAGGTCCGAATTGTCGGGGCAGGCAAGGGTGTTCGAAGGGGTGGGGTCG
The DNA here is from genome assembly GCF_051401765.1 of Calliopsis andreniformis. NCBI lineage: Eukaryota > Metazoa > Arthropoda > Insecta > Hymenoptera > Andrenidae > Calliopsis > Calliopsis andreniformis. The sequence goes on from NC_135062.1 coordinate 18,026,571, forward strand.
TCTCGTATCAAGTGGATCGAGGAAACTGGGTTGCCAGAGGAGGGAGAGAGGAGGGAGAGAGGAGTTCACCGAGAAGTAATTCGTTGCTAAATCGGAGCTCATTTTCTGAAAGCCACGCTAACTAATGTTCGTTACCAGACTTAGTCGATTTTAATTTCATTTCTCTCGAGGGGGCGGGAGTTTGAAACGAGCCTAGAAGCGAAACTTGGCAGACGTCATCCTAGGATTAATTAAACCGGATACACCCAGGGCTCAGAATTGGCGATTAATCGTTATCGCGTTAAGAAAAATGAGGAAGCGAGCAGCTGTCTCGAAAACTGCTTCCGGTTACGCAATTAACCTATGTTCGCGTCGCGTCGCGTCGCGTCGCGTCGCGTCGCGTCGCGTCGCCAAGATACACCGTCGCGCACGTTTGTTTAGCGGTATTGGAACGAACGCGATTCGCAGAATCGCTGGCGTAATTTTCTGTAGTTAAATTAGCGCGATTGCAGTCGGTCGGTATTTAATTTTCTCATCGGCCTCTCCCTTTCCACGCCGTTCTTTCTCCACGTAGGCTACGCGACTCCCTTCTTCCTCTACATACCCGTTGTGGGCTTTTTTCCACGTTGCCGCTGCTTTTATTTAATTACCGCCGATTCGATACGCGACCCAGCTTGTGTTTGCTTCATTAGTATGATTCTCGTCTGGAAAAATTCGTGGCCACGATTGGATTAGCCACCACCGTCGCCCGGCTATGCAATTTACAGGGTAAAACAAAGGGTTGTCCTCCTTTTTATACTCATTATTTTTCATTGCTACTCCGCATTATCGATGACTCGATTTTCTTCTTTTTCACCCTTGTTTTTACTGCTCCGACATTGTTAGCGGGGAGAAGAACGCGGAGGGACTTCCGTTTAACGTTTCCATATCCTTGGGCGTTCATTTGCAAGGAGGACGCGATACCATCAAAGTGGCAAGTAGCTCGATTATATTCAAAAGCCCCTCTCGAACGGCTATACATCGCAGCAATTATATGCAGATTAACTAAATTGCGCTGTCGGGCCGGGTGGCGGGCGATCAAAATTTATATAACCCTATCGCGTTACACGCGAAATTCGACGGACGGGCACCACGGAATAGCTTCCATTTTATCTCGAGAATTAACCCATTTAGCGCGGGCCAGTCGTGGGCTTTCGTGAACGAGCCACGCAATCTGAAACACGAGTATCAAGGGCAGGTCGAAGAACCACGTCTTTAATTATCGCGTGAAAGCTCTTCTTCCCAGTCGCAGTCGGGGTCGTCGGGATTGTCGGAAGTGCGCCTCGTTTCGTGGAAAACTTTGATCGGTTGATTCAATTGCGATACTCTTATTCCCTACTATCAATCTAATTACCCTAATGAATTCTAATCGGTCTGCCAAAGCTCTATCTACACATGTATATCGTAAGAAAATTCAGCTCCGTCCTTTGCACTACGGTCGTACGAAGCAACTTCGCCCATGTATCGTCTTTTCCTCTCTTCTCACCCCTCAGTCGCGCTAACAAGAGGGAGCAAGAGGGAAATGCGGGAACGCGGGGGCGTCGAAATGAACGCATCCACACACGCGGCCGTGTGAAGGGTGCACGCGCGTGTGCGCATACACGCCGCTTTGTTAATGAGTTGGACCACCTTACGCTCGCCACTTTAATTGTCCAAAGCGCAAATTGGGCGGCTTTAATTAGCGTAATTATTTGGTTCGTTTGTCCGTTTATCCAAGATCCCTGTATCGAGCGACGGAAGAGAGAGGATCTCTCGCTAGGGTGTCGCCCCTTCAGCCAGGTCTAAATAGATTCGTTAGTACTTTGCGCGATTAAAAATCCCGGTTCACGGACCAGCTGAACCCGCCGCGCCGCGTCGCGCCGCGTCGCGCCGCGTCGCGCCACCTTCCGCGGGCTTGTCCAATTTGCCTCTCGGTACCTCGATTTTCTGTACTCGTTACGGGACACGGTCGCGTTAATGAATACGCGCGATTGTCGTTGCTGTGTTTCCGTTGTTTTACGCGAGGTCCTCGAACCATTCGAGGCGTGTCCTTACGCTTTCATTTTCCTGCTTTTCATTTTCTCTGATTTCTCCGTACTTACCTATCGTTTCATTTCGTGCTCAGGAATGGTCTGGGCTAGTATGGACATCCTATACTAAATATTTCCTACGGATGGATCAACGCTACGTAATTGAAATTACATTCGAACCCTTTTCACTGTGACTATCCCATCGCGCAAACCCTTCTACCGATGATCATCATTGAAAACGCTGCTGCTCATTTTCCCCGCTGTGGAATGTAATAATTCGCTGCTGAACGTTCTCGACCTGCGCGATCTATTCGTCGACGAGGAGAGGCCGGGAAAGAGGAGGAAATGAAATATTCATTCGTTTGCTCGAATTCACGCAGTTTGTCGTCTCGATTCGAGAAGAGCCATTCCTGGGTCACGTGACAGCAGCGAATTAGGAAATTTCTTTTCCACTCTTCTCTTTCTCTGGGCTTTTTTCAATCAATCGTAATCGTTTTGTTCGCAGAAGAAAATAAGGCTCGATGAAACGAGGTTACGCAAGCCTCGATTATGTAATTTCTCGCGATATTAATCAGCAGAGCTCTCGCTTCGAGCAATGGACGTGGCCTGGAGAAAGACAAAAGGATAATCGTGCAAAAGTGTTCCTTAATCGTAAGGCCGTTTAATAACACAATGGAGGAATTTCGTGCGGGGACGGGAGAGGTTCGTTGCAGAGCCACTTAATTAAATACGTCCTCTCCTCCTCCCTCTCCTCCTCCCTCTCCTCCTCCCTCTCCTCCTCCCTCTCCTCCTCCCTCTCTTTCTTCTCTGCCCTCTCCTATTCTATGCCTTTCTCCAGATGCAATCAAATTTCAATTAGAAAAGAGACTTTTTGTACGAAACGCACCGACATGTCTCGGTCGTGCAATTTGATTTAATGCCGTATTATTACATGGCGAACGTGCCAGTAATAATAGGAAGCTGAAATTGCCCGTAATAGTAACACACGGGCGAATACAGTGCGGATAAGGGCACACGGGATAGCGCTTACTGCAAAATATATTTTACCGATTGTTATTTACACGTAATGCTTGTTGTCGGACTCCTTAAAAGCGCGAAAACGCGGTCTCGGTAGGAATTTTTGATCCACCGCTGAGCCTGCCACATTTCAAAAGTATCTTTTTGATTGTCTATTTATTATTTCCGCGAAAACACTAATCGAAGTGGGTTGTTCTCTGTCGAGCCGCCGCGTCGCGCCGCGCCGCGCCGAGGGGTAGTTCTGAAACGAATCGACGTGGCAACTTTTAATTGCTCCGACCTTATCGAACTAGTCGCGAACGTTCGGCCACAAGATCCGAAGCGCGTCCTTTGCGGCGCGGCGTAATGAGCGGAGATGCGAGCCGCTTAACCGAATCGCTCCATTTTCGATTTCTCCTTAATTACTAATTAGAGGCCGACCGGTCGAGCGTCGATCGGCTAGAACCAGTAGAAGAAATTACACAGCCAGCCGGCCAGATCTCGCGCATAAAAATCTCTTCCCCCTCGACGCTCGTCCATCGCGTCTCTTTTTTGCCTCTCGATTCTCCCGTTATTATGCTTTTCCCTATTTCTTTCGACTCCTAATTAACCTCTGGAATGCTCGACCAGCGAACGAAGTTGTCTTTGTAAGCCCTGCTAACAGGACGCGCGTTCTTCTGCACCCTAACTTATGAACAGTAGGAATAACTTGGAATCAGAATAATGCAACAAATAGGATATCGAAGAAGCATTTGTTGGAAAACAAGAATTGGACGATGGTGCATTAAGAAAGTTTATTATTCCCTTTTTAGGCAGAGATGTTTCCTTTTTTCTTCTTCTTCTTCTTTTGTTGCTTTAGAAAAGTAATTAATATACACCTTTTGCTTCTGTTTTCCAAACAGCCCGATTTCCTCGAGAACGATCTCGGTTCTTCCAGGCAGAGCCGAGAGACGTGCACACGCTCAAAGACGCGCGAGCAGGTTCGCTGGCACGGCGCCTTTTCATCTCAGCCGTTCCTCCACCCGGCATTTGTCCGTGTCTAACGTGTTAATCACTCCCGTCTGATTAGATTATTAATTGTCTTGCGTGGCAGATGGGGCCCTGGCATGGGCGTAATTACGGCTATTACGGATCGCACAATCGCTCCAATTCAGAGGAACGCGAGGGGAACGCGAGGGGAACGCGAGGGCAACAGAGAATGGATTACCTCGTCCTGAAAAAACCGATATGCGGCGCAACATTGCATTTTCTGATTTCATCCACCATCACGCTACCCCTTCCTTCGTTTCTCATTATTTTTAGACACCTTTCATTTCGAACTTGTTTTTCTTCCTTTCAATGAGCTGAAGTTGAAAGTTGAAGTTTTAGCTGCGTTATCGTTTTCTGGAATCGCCGACCGACGCGAAGACCTTTCATCCCCAGTTTACAAGCTTCTTTCCGATTTTCAATTTCTACTCGCTCGATCGCGATACATTTTCTTACTTTTACGTCTTTTCTTACTTCCGCGTCTCCCTACGATTCTCTGGAAATCGGGCATATTAATTAGGAAAGCGACCGCAACAAATCGTTCCAACGCGACACGAATTCTCGTTAACCACGGCAAGATTGACATCGTGCGTATAATTAAGACGCGAGAGTTGTGTGCGGCAGTGGGGGCGGTTTGGAGACGCGAAATGAATTGCGTGCGAGAGACGGAAGGTGAAATACACGTGTATTTGGGGATGGCAAGGAGAACGGAGGGGATAGGAAGGGGATAGGAAGGGGATAGGGAGAGGAACGTTTCGCGTTATTATTAGTGGAAATCAACTAATTAGAAATAGCGCGGATTGCTCGTTAAAGATCGAGCCCGCCGGGTCTGGTAATCACCAATTACTTCTTTAAGTAAGCCGCGCGCGCGCTGAACTTTGCTCATTAAAATTATTAAACGCTCACCCCGTATAGAATCCGCCGTGTTTAACCTTGATACACACCCTCCTGCCCCGAACGAATGTCTACCGTCTATTTTCCATTAATCAATTCTCTCTATATATCTCCGCGAATGGACTTCATCGGCATCTTTCGATTTTCCCAAAGTTATTTAGCTTTTGGGTAACCTTTATCGACACCACGTGGAAAGGGAAAGAAAAGCCATGACACTTCGTATCTCCTCGAACGGACGTCAAAAAGTTCGAATCGTTTCGAATAATATTCGAATGTTGGAAGTTTCAAACTTTCGAAGTTTCGAATCATCAAAGTTAGAAGCGTTTCAGTTCAGTTCAAGTTCGAATGTCTTGACGAATTCTTTCGGTTTGACACCATATGCGAGATGTTGTGCGTAGACAATTTCAACAACTTTTCCAATCATCGAAATCGGATTATTTCACTGTACGTATTACTGTGAACACCGACGTAAATAATTCGAAATGGGCTTTTTAAACATTTTACCACGCAATTCAATACGAGCGTCGAAAAAGAAATAACGAGAAAAAGAGTAGGAAGGATCGTGAGAGGGGGGAAAAAATGATAGAAGAAGGAGAGGATACGAGGGGCAAGGAGAAAAAAGAAGGAAGAAAATTGGAGGAAGAATTGAAACGTCATTCCGCGAGCGATCATCGAGCAGGTTGGATGGGCGCGCGTGATCGGCGAGATCCCGGACAGATAAATTAGCAATTTAATTATGGAACTGTCAAGCGGTAATTAAATTAATAACGAGAAACCTCGAATCCAATCCGATCCGTCGTGGCAATCTTTCGAGCTATCCGCGCACTGTACACGATATCATATCAATACACGTAGACGCACGCGTGTGCACGCGTGTGCACGCGTATCGTTTCCAAAGGCTGTCAGAAATTGCAGACAGTTTTCTCCTGCGTTTCGTTAGCTGCCTGCTTCCTCGCGTTATTTACTCTTTTTCCTTTTTCTTTCGCTTTTCCGTCTGTTTTGCCTGCGCTTTTAGTTACCCCTGCCTCGTCGCGCGGCTTCTATCTCCAGTTATTTGCTTTTCCCTTGTCTCCTTCGTTCTTTGCCGCGATGAAAGCTGTCGCGCCACGGCGAGCAGGGAAATTGTACAATTTTTCGCGTGAAAATGCTTATTAGGGCTAGCAAGCGCGATTGTGAGGGAGTTTCGCTAAGCACTGGATAGTTTAGCTCGGTGGAATTAAAAGAGATATTATCGTATTTTATTTTTTCTCTGTAACGTAAGTAGAAATAATAAAGCAAACAAGTTATTACGGTTATGACGAACTGACAGGAGAAACAAATTCATATTTGAATCGAAACTTTTTCCACTTATAACAGAGATAAAGTTATAATGGCATGGTGTAATAGTATTTATCCTCGAAATTTTATGCAGAAGGATCAACAGGTATTGCAATAACTTACGAATCGGCCTGTAGCCCGTCCCATGTACCTGCGCTATCCGATAAAGCATCGCGGTATGCAGGTTACGCGTGCATACAGGTGCAGTATCTGTGTTGAAGTTGTTACGCTCGAACGGCTGCGATCTTGCAGTACAACCGTTTCGAGGAGAGTGTTCCACGTGTTCCATGGAGAAACGATGGAAAATGTTCAATCGTTATTCCCTTGAATCAAGACCGAATTTACTTTGCATTATAGTAGCCGCTCGCAAATGTAGAATATCTTTCGAGCAATATGTTACGATGAATGGAACGTTCTCATCTAAAAATGAATATTTTAAGAAATAAATTGGTACGACTAGTGAGAATACTTTCATGGTTAGGCAATGAATTTCTTTGCTCGTGGACACTATTGCTCCACGTACTGCATGTTCGTGAAGGCGGAACGGTTTGCGCGCGCGCGCCCGCGCGCTCGCGTAGAGGCGCACACGGAACCGCGGAATATATACCTGTGGAAGGCCTTTCACATTCCGGAGAAAATTCAGCCAATAGTCGGGAAAAAGCTCGACAATCCATAGCAACGATTGAAAGATCGTTAAGAAGATAATTGTAGACGGTATGAAGAATAAAAAAAGTGAATAAAAATATGGATGTATTGTTTGTTCAATCGTTGCATTTAGAAACTATTAAATTAGTTTTCGATACAGAAAAGTAGTAGACTTTTCTAGTATCGTTCTATACCCCTGACGTTCCAAACATTTGAATTTCCTTGAAAATTAATGAGGAAGCACGAACAAAATCGAGCGTGACGAGATTTCCTACTCTCGTTTGCGTTCCTCTCCGACGATTTTTGCCCTCGTCTCCTTTTTCTTCGCTCGTTCCTCGATCGGAGGCGATCTCCTCGCGTATGCATACTCAACCGTTTCGCTGTATCTGATGCAATTAAATACACAACTACACTCAAACCGTACACGTGTATACACGCCGTTTTATATGCAAGAACTTTGTTTCATTTTCTCCTCGCGCGCTTTCTCATTTTCACTTCTCTGTTATCTGGTAGAAATAATGCGAGGAATAGAATCGCGCGACTGGAACGAAGAAAAATGAGGGATTGCATACGTTTCTTCATCCATGCCCGTAATTGGCTGACACCTGACGATAGAAATAGACAAGAAGAATAAAGATTATTTCTATTCAACAACCTGTGTGGTCAAATATTTCTACAATCAGTTCGAAGAATTAGTGGAGGAATTGGTAATAGATTAAAGTGTCCAAGATCAGAGGTGGGCTTTTCGAATGTTCGCTGGAGGTACGAGATAGAGTTTGTCGATTCGGCATACCGATGTATCGTTGCACATCTAATTACGGTATAAATAGTGGATTTTACGAGACAAGGCTATACTCGCTGACAACGTTCAGCGGGACATTAGCCGCCATTAACGAAGATATAAGTCCTTAGTATTGATGTGTACGCGTCGCGGGGATCCCCCACACTTCTGGGAGGAAAGCTGAAATGTTAAGATTGGCTGGCCCCAGTAATCGAACACCTGACGCGAACATTCCAGGAAATTCACCCGAAATAGCGTGACCGCGCGTAATGCTAATGGATGGATATTAATTTATCCAGTGGGGAATACGTTTCAACTAATCTCGAGGATATCTTTCCTGTGCAGTGGCCGAGGCGAGACAGGAATTTTCGCAAAGGCAGTAATAGGAACAGTCGTCAGAGGAAGAAATCAAAGCTGATTTTCCAGAGATTCTCGATCTAGCGCACGAATTCGCGCCAACGATAGGGTTTCGCGTGGATGATGCGTAACGAGAATGCTAACGAGGACCTGGTTATCTTCCTGATCGCGAAACGAACGGTGAAAGGCAGATGGAAATTGCGGGGGAATGGTGGACGCCTTGCTGCTCTCTTCCGTTTTCAGTTAAATGCGACCGTTGGACGTTTTTCTTTTGTTATATTTTAGTAATTTCATTCTAGTGAGAATCTTGAGCAGTCTCCGAAGTAGGATAAGAACTTTTCATTGAAATTCTCACTCAGAGATAAATGATTCGCAGCCGATATTTTACATACCGCGACGATCAAGTTAAGTCAAAGCGTCGTCGACTGGTTCGTTCTACTTGTCTCTTCAATTTACCATCGTTTCCCTTTTCACAGTTTTTCTTCCTGCCTGTATACCGGTGTTCCAATCCAAGCCGCGCACTTAACCCAAATATTTACATTGATTATTTTAATTGCTCCGGGTCTCATAACTATTAATAACCATTTCAGAAAAGGCTGCGATGATCGTAAAGCGTGGAATTTTAATGACACACAGTAAGTATCCCTTCTACCGACGCGAGGCAGGCGTCAGTGACGAGGCGTACGTTGCAAGATTGCAGAAAAGTTGCGATGCCGCGACCAGCATTTTATAAACCAACATTTTATAAAGCCGATTAGTCGGAGTCTCGAGATAACTCCGGTTTCCGAATTCGTTCGCTTCGTTTTTGGTGTAGGGTAGAGAGATTCTGGACTTCGAGGTATTAGATGTTCATTCTTCGTTCTTTGCGTTGTCTGAAAATGTTTACAGCGGATTTTGTAACAGTAGAAGGATCGAGGAAGGTGCAAGGATAGAAGGATTGTCTCAGAGGAATGAAATTGCAAAATCTTTCCTACTTCGTTAATCCTTCCTATCGTGGACTTCCTTTGTCACTGGACTTAAGGTTCACGCCCTTCTAACGAACTTGTAGAATTAATGAAAAATAAAGATACGGATGAACTCGGATGAGGAATTGTTTCTCATGGAAATACGATTAATGGTCGAAGCTGGAAAAGCAAAACAGACCTATTATCTTCTTCGAACATCAATCCATTGTACCATTGTCCAGGTATCTGTCCGTTGAAACGATTTCATCCGCTATTAATTAGAAAAAGAGTAGAAAGGGCATAGTTTATTAACTCGTAGACTGTTGTGCGGTATCTGGCGTGTTCCACGGGCTAACAACGTTTATCCTGAAAAGAGGCGCGCTTATTGCAAAGGTATCAAAAGCTTGTCGCGCTCGCGACAACCGCAAGTCTCGCAACTCGTCGCGGTTGAAAGCCACGAAATTCACAGCGTCGCGAGCTCCATCGCGACCCTCGACCCTCGTCCCCTCATCCCCGAGCCCCGCAAACGCCTCTATTCCTCCATTTTTTCCCCCTCGTTGACTAGAGTCTCGGGGTTCGGGAGAACGCGTTTAGGAGTGAGAACGAAAGACAGGTGTGTCAGCGGCGCGTTCGCGCGAGCGAAGACGCTGCACCGCGACAATTATACCGGGCGACGCCTTATTATAATCGGTCTCGTTTAAAGCAGGTGGAACGCCAACGGGACGAGACGCATAATAACGGTAGAAAAGAAAGGAGCGTGGCGCTGCGCCGCTGCGCCGCTGCGCCGCTGCGGCGGCTGAATATATAGAATTCTCTCTGCGCGGCTTGTGTTTCCCTCTGTGTGTTACTGGCCTAACCTCGTTTAGTTAGAAAGTGTTCGCGCTGAGCCGCGCCGAGCCGCGCCGCGCAACATTTAATTGGAAACGCCTCACCTCTATCGCCTCGGCGTCGTTGAAACCGCGCTGACAGAATGTCATCCTCCGAGCCTTTGCGCCGTAATTGGTCACCTTTCTCGCTTCATCCGATCGTCAGGATTTCTCGTTAACCCTACCGAAAGGGAATCTATCCTTCCGCCGCGATAAATTTGCGTATTCGGGTTAACGACGACTTCCAACGCAACGCGATGCGTGCAGTCGTTCTTGCTCCGTGTTTTTCAACGTCGTAACGTGTAGCTTTTCAATTTTTTCGGCTCTTCTGTCTAGGGATACTCTTTTTTATACTTTCTCATCAAGTTATAAAATCAATTTCTTCCTACTGACTATAATTAATATTTCGGTGTCTGATAGTATTGAATTTATCGGAACTAATATTTGCAGGTGGAATTATTGTCTCTGTTAATGGGCAAAGTTGGATGTTATAACAGTTGGGGATATAATTTTCTAGATAATTGTTTTCAGCGGCGCGGGAGTATCAAATTTTGCAAAAACTGTATATTGTCTCTCAATAAATCATAACGAGACTGACATATTATTTCAATATTGGACACAGTTTCGTGTTGCCTCGATAATACGGCTAGTCTATATTTAATATCCGTTTAGCATAAGAGTCTGTTTGTGTTTTTGCGGGACATCAGCTTTCAGTCAACATCATTGAATTTATAATGTGCTGCCGACATAAATCTAGACTCATTAGTATATCCAGTTACCTGTACGGCTGAACGAAACATCAATACACGCGAAAATATGAATTTCCTCCTGAAGAGAATTAATATCATAATTATTAGCGTTTTATTTGATCTTATCGTTTAAAGACACTGTCCTCGCTGTAGATCAGTTTTCACGTTACATACAATTGAGAATGGAATTTACGTAAATCGCCCACGTTTCCGTGAAAAAAAGGGAAGATAAAAGAAAAGAAAACAGAAAAGAAAAAAGAAAGGAAAGAATTGGGTTTTTATAGCACCATCTCTTAATTGTGAATTGTGTTTATGGATTTACAATCACAGAGAGATGATCATTGCAGCTAATTAATCGACGCTATTCATTATTGTTTCAGGATGTTCGGTAGTAGCGGTGCTTGCGCGGGCTGCGGCAACACGATACCTGCCAGCGAGCTAGTGATGAAGACGGGTGGAAACCCGTTTTCTGTGTTTCACCTGAAATGCTTCACCTGCAGTAAATGCGGCAGCCAACTCGTTCCCGGCGATAAGTAAGGCTCTATTAATATCATACTTAACGTTATTCAAAGTCCACTGAATTTGTAAAGGCGCGGAAAATTCCTAGGGTTTTTCGTTACGGAGAAAAAAAGTAGCTATTCTAAACTAAGGCTAATCCTAGAGCAGAGTTTACTAGCAGGGGAGTCGATAAATAGGAGGGAAATTGGTTGAATCGATAAGGGAAGAGCTCAGTTTCGCGAGGCAGAAGGCAGAAAGGTAGAGGAAATGCGGCAATTAAAGGGTTGGAAAGGAGGCGTGTCGCTCGGAGCTGTCGTTTAATTGGTGTGGGGCTTGCAATTGCGGATTTTGTAATAAAGGAAGAGAGAAACAATTATCCCGGACTGTAATGAAGCGAACTTGTTTATGAGCATCGATTTCGTCAACACCACCGCGTCGTGTACTGACGAAAATCCTGTTATTCGTTTAATCAACGGATTATGAAATCTCGTTTCGAAACGTACCACTGAAATTTTAGCAATTTGACAATCCCCAAAGATACATTAAGAACTCTACGAATCTAGGTACAAACTCTTCTTCTCTTCTGAGAATACGACCCTTTAATTCACTTGTCGTTTGAAAGTCGGAGAACCTACTTCGATCTGCAATCGATTCGCTAGGTAGTGAAACTGACTGGAGTTATTTGATTGACAGGTACTACCTGCTGTCGGGATCACTGGTCTGTGAGACGGATTGGCATAAAATCGTAAAATCGCCGAGCGTCGCGCCCGCGGCGGCGGTTGGTAATGGGGGTGCACCAGTAAGAAAAGGTAAGGTCGGTCGGCCTCGAAGAAGTCGCGAATGAGGCGGCAACCCGGTCGGTCGCCCGAAGAAGGTACAAGCCTCTCCACAGCCGACGCCCGCCGTCGTACCTGCCCAGGTCGACGTTGTTGACGTCGCCGTCGGAGGGGATCCCTATTCGCCGCCTCCGCCGGGTCATCAGCAGTACCACCATCATCACCACCATCACCATCACCATCACCATCAGATGGGCCTCGTGCATCCGGGACTGGCGGTACAGCAGACGCACCTGCAGGCGTCCACCTATCAGGACTGGTCTCCGTGGGCTCAGGACACCTGTGACTGAGCTGTCTTCGTCGAACCTCGAGGCCGGAATCGACTGCGCTGCCCCTTCGTTTCCCCCTTCGTTTCCCCCCTCGAAAGCTTTCACCGAGAACTCCGAACTCGTGACTGAACGCATCCTCGATACGAAGCTGGAGCCGCTGGAGGATCGAAGCTGGAAAACGGTGAACGAGTTTCGTGATCTCGTGACGCTAGATGGAGGGAGATGCCTTTGAACTTGTCGCGAGTTGGTACGTGCGTAATCGTCGATCGTTCCGATCTCCTCGCCGGTCGTCGAGAGGAACTCGAGAAACCGTATCTTGTTCAATTGCCACAGAAGCCTGTGAACGATCTACGTGCGCGTCATCAATGCTCTCCCTTAATCAATAATCTTTGCTCAATCACGGACAAATCGAGGATAATCGACAGAATTTCGAGGCACGGGCTGCAGCAACGGCAGTTTTCTTCGACTTCGTCTGGCTCCCTCACACTCTCATATCCACGCTCGATCGATCCGGTATTCCTGTTAGTTAGACACCGAACTACCACTTTCGCTCCTGCTTCCCACCGTTTGCGTTTCCTCTTCTTCCGACGCGTGCATCTTGTTGCGATCGGATAGACGATGAAACGTCTATTAATTGCTATAAACCCAATTAATTGCTCGACGAAATTGATAAGATCTTGAACGTTGCGAGTCTTAGTTTTCTGTTCGCTTGAAAAAACTTGTACGATTTCCGTAATTGCAATTTCAGTTTGAAGGTTTTCGGTAAATTCATCTCAGTGGTTGTTAATTGTACGCAAATAGCAGCAGGTGTAAAAGAATTGACATTGAGTGCATTGAATCTTAGAGTTCGTTCGATTTCCATGACGAAAGGGAAATCTTTTTAATCACGAAAATCCAGCCGAACGAACATTCGCACTGCATACGTGATTTCCATTAAAATCGACGGGCCAACGCTAAATCGTACGATCGCAGAAGTTCGCTTGGGATCTAGCGCAAGTTAAAGGCCGAAAAGCTTGTCACGTATGAAGCGCAGAAGAAGAAGATTGCATCGCCCTGGTTGGGATAATTTGGTGATTGAAAGCGTTGGCTTGTGCCAGCTTCCGGTCCATAGAAAATTATTTTTCTTTCAACACCAGCCATTCCTTCGACTGGTCGAAGAAGGGTCGCTGGTTTCGTAAACTCATTAAGCGTTCCTTGTTCTCACGATCGTTAATCTCGCTACGAAATAGAATTTGTCGCGGTGAAACCTTCAAACGAGCGGAATTATTTGAATCTTCGTTGTTAACCTCTTCTCTTTCTACCCTCTTCCTCTTCTTTCTCTTCATTTTCCTTTTCCTTTCGAAGTTGCATGATCCAGCGAGCACGTTCTAACAAGAACAAGTGGAATAATTAATGATTCATGCGAAACGTTACGCACTTTTAATCGAACGGGAACCGGACGAACGCTGCGCTCATGGTGGCTACTTTTGTCCTGAAACTGTGTTACTCGGTAGTCACCACGATTGCATCAGAGTGGCAAGATTCTAGAAAATCTATGAACGAGGTGCCCATCTTGTGTCAGGTGGGTCGTTGGATTCGATCGTGGACTCTGCTGGCCGAGGGTTTTCCTCTACAAAATCACGGCAAGTGGCGTCGCGCGTTCCTTTTGCGGCCAGCGTGAATCGCTACCCACGAGAATCGCTATTTTTCCAGCAGAAAAACTCGCCGGTCGAAAGGTCCACGATCGTGACGCAATCGAGTCCCTCGTGAACTCGGGGGAAACTGTCGAGCGAGAAAAATGTGCAAGGTGCTGGCTACGTTTCGACAAGCTTACGATCAAGCACGTAACGTACTTTTTCTAAGTGGCAGGATTTCGACATCCGCAATAAACATTTACGTAAATGTATAATCGTGAACACGTTACGATGTGTATTTAGGAATCGCCCGAGCTCAACGTCGTTTCGACGACAAACTCCTCGCTTTTACAACCTGTACAGTTTCCTCTTCTATTTCATCGAATCTCTCACCTTGAATGACGAAGATCGCGAGGGGAACGAAAAACGACGCGAGTTCGGGCACATTTGAAGCTCAATGCGAAACTAAAGACACATGTTTTGGGTGTTAATTCCGCGGAATTCTTCTTATCTCGCTCTATAACAGTGAAGCTTTTGTCTTAGATCACTCTATTCTCGAAGACTCCTTTGAATTTTATTTCATATCGATGTACATGCAGTTTATCCCTTCTTTCGTAGATGTCAATATTCCGAATCCATAGTAAAAAAAAAAAAGAAAAAAAAAAGAAAAAAAGAAAAAAAATGAGTAATAGATTGTACAGAATTGACAAGAGCTTCAGTGTCATGTAGCGAACGAAGACACAGTTTCTGTACCGTACAACTGATTGTTACTTGTTTACCCGTCTTGCAAAGGGAAATTGTGATCCAAAGTAAGCGTGTCCTGCACGAAGTGGGATTTACAATGTATTGGTTATGAAGCGTTTTAGACACAATCACTGTTCTACTCGAAAGTCAGAGAAATTCCAGCAGAATGGTATGACTAAAAAATGTCGAACACTGAGTCATGTTCTTTGAAAATGATTAGTCGATCAACACCGCTTGGCTGTCATGAACGCGTTTACGATTCACGATCTCCCTTCGCTAACTGAATTTTCGTCTCTCAGACCACTACTGCGCGCTTCTGAGGATCCGAGACGAGAACGAGAGAGCAATCCAAGGGGTCTGAGTTCCCTAGTGGATTTCCCGTCGTTCCTTCGACTTCGCGCGGGCCCTTCGATCGTGGCGTTATTCGCGCGAGCTCAGGCGAGAGCAATCGCAGACGCAGACGCAGACGCAGACGCAGACGCAGAATCGAACGTTGTGAAAAGACAGAACCCGATCGGACGGAGAGAGTCGTGCTAATGGATCGTGTAATTTAATCTTGTACATAGGGTACATTTTGTATATTGTTAAAAGTTTGTGTGATATAAATGGTTATGTATTTACTATTAAACCGGCAATGGGACTCGTCGCGCGTCCCACGAGCGATTGCGCGCACGCGATGGTTTTCGAGAGCCAGGACCACTGGATCTGTAGCGGACGGATTTGTTTTTCATCGATTGATTTTTTCTGAAAGGCAAACTTCAATGAATTCAGCACTTTTAGCAGATGGTTTCTTAATATGAATATAAATTGCAATTTGCTGCGTTCGATTTAAGGATCCTGTCAGGTGGGCATCTTCTTTTGTAATACTTGGTTTCGTGAAAAACATATAGACTGCGTAGAAGGCAATGCGTGATTGCATCCAGTGGTGCTGGAACGTGGAACAAACGTCCTCGGTTGAGCGAGAATACACGCGGTCGGATCGACTACGATCTCTTTCGCGTTTAGTTAATTTTGTTATTTGATTTAACTTCGAACTTCTTATCCGAGACCCGACACGTCTGTGAATGGTTTCGCAGCCTCTTGTAAAATACAAAATACACGGACACACACAAACAGACAGACATCCGATACAAAACACGTTTATTAATTAATAAAAATCACAAGTTTTTAGAAAATCGAAACACGAATCCCCTCTTCTCTCATGCGAATCAATATCTAAGGCTGGATCCGAAATTTTCTCGAGAAAACTCAACGTTAGCAGAGGTAAGTCGTTGCCGTTCAATCTAAGAAATTGAATCTCGCGATTGCAACCGGTCCAGCGAGATTAATGAGCCGGCTTTCCAAACTTTTCATACTTTCTCTTCCTAGATTTATCGGTCGCGTTTTCGTAGATAGAAGGAAAGTTTCGAATCGAAATTGCTATGGTATCGAGACGACGCGGTTGCAGTTCTCTCATGTTAGGGGAAAGTGGCAAAAACTGTTGAAGGTTATCGCTATTTTTCTAACAGGACTAGGTTTGAAGCTCTAGCGAAAGCTAATTAATTAAGATTAGAGTGTAAATGAAATGTAAGAAGTTGAAAGGCATCGCAGTTTCAAATGAAAAGCAACTATACCTACAATTTATGACAGTGGAATGTATGGATACCTGTGAAGGGGAATGAATGAGTAGAATTTCGCTGTTAACAGTCACAGCGTGGTACACGCGTCTTTCTACTGGAGCGCAACAGACGTACGTATGCATTAAACAAACGTTTATTGAGAGCGAGCAATGCTCGCAGCAGCAGACAACTGAAAGCGTCTATCGAATATCGAATTTCACGGCAGTGGAACTTGCGGCGTCGCGCCGCGCGGGATGGATAGGAATTTGAGGAAAAAGGAGAGGGGAAAAAAAGGAGTAACCGCGTCCAGCTGTGTCTTTGTCCCTTGGCAGGGGTGTGAATCCAACGCGCGCGTAATCCTCTCGACCAATCCTGTTAATGCGAACTGTCAGTACGAGTAACTGATTACCACCCGATTCCAGCGCTAATGAGAAACGCGCCGTTAAACAGCATAAGAATATATACTTTCGCAGAACGGGGGACTAGCGAGTATTCCTCGAACGACGTTTCGATTTACGAAACAATTACCCGCCACTCTATTCCTTCGCGAACTGCCAATCTTTGCTTCCTAGCTTCGGCTGCTGGGAAGTCCTGATTCTCTGTTAAGACACGTGTAGCTGCGACGATGCAAGATGAAATGCAATTTTATTCAAATTTTCAATCAATTCTGGACTAAATTGGACAGTTGGAACGCATCTCACAAATGACCTCTTCTTCGTTGTGTTTTCATTTAATGCGATACCGTTCTCTGAATTATCCAAATCCTGAAAACGACTCATTTTCAATGATGAAAAGATTTCTATCGATAAACATCAAAAGTGAATATAATGCTTTCTGTCTACTACACCCGGTGCCTAATTGAAATATGCATATCATATTTAGACGATGAAATTATCATGCAGGCAAGCAGAAGTAGATAATTGACGATCTGCGACGACTGAACATTGGATTTCACTTTCATGAAACACATGCTGAGAAAATAAATGAATTCTACCTCGTTGCAACGAAAAGTAAAGTGTGTAAGTGTACATAAGATGACTATCAGAGCTGTCTGAAGAAACATTATGTATAAGAGAAATAGCCAAGATTGATTTCCAAGGTACAGGAATAAAAGCTACGTATGCATACATGTATTTACGTATATTAATTAAGAAAGCCTGGAATCACACAGTGGATCATACTGGAGACGCGTCGGAGGGTGCAACGGCGCGGCGCGGCGCGGCGCGGCGCGGCGCGGAGCGCGTATGTAAAGGAAGAACAATGGTCGAGGTAAAACGGGTCGAAATAAAAGTTGAATAATAGCGTAAAAAGTGCGGCTTAATGGGCGAGCGGACCGTCGCGCGGACCGTCGCGCGGACCGTCGCGCGTCGTAATACATTATTTTCGAGCCGACACTCTTCTTGCGACGGAATCCCTTTGAGGACGCACAACTGCTCCAGCTATCCGCGCTTTGTTCCGAAGAAGCGCAAAAAGAGCAACCGCTCGAAAAGGGACAGGGCGGAGAAGGGTGCGGTGGCTGGCAGGAGGCAGAGAGAAGAAACGAAAACAATCGATACTGTCGGAACAGGAAAGCAAGGCCAATCGGCCCGTGCTCTATTCGCGGAGTGGCCAATCAAAATGCCTACTACGTCGCCGGCAGGCCCGCTAATTAGACGCCACGTAAATCAGTCCTGAAACTCAACGTTAATTAACACGGGTTTCTGTTGGAGTTGCTTACCCGCCTATTTATCGAACGACACAAATGCAATATGGTCGAACACGTGCACGTCCGTTAAATGCCTCCTCGAGTGGAGAGAATGCCAGATACTACTAGCTCCCTGCTCCCCCTTCGACTCGCACGCGCCCGCATTATATCCATAAGTTTATGTCACTTTAAATAAAAGTTTATTAATAGACCACGTCGGAGATGCACGTCGGAGATGCACGTCGGAGATGCACGTCGCCCCTCGCGAAAACCAACTCGAAAACCAACTCGAAACGGAGCAGCCACCGCTCGTTAGGATCGCAGAAGCCGCCCCCTTCTTTTCTCTGGGAGACAGGAGACCACTGAGCGCACCTAACGATCGTGTACTTCTAATAATAGGAGACCAGAAACTTTTTCTTAATCGTACGCCAGCTTGCTGGAATCATGATGGAATCATGATGGAATCATGTTGGAATCATGTTGCAATCATGTTGAAAGTTGTTGGATCAAACGATCTCGTTCCTTGTGATTTATGCAGGTTGCTCGATCGAATCAACGCCTGTGCGTGCTCCAAGATGGATGACAAGGATCGACGTGCGTGGCTACGCTCTGATCAGATGTACCTCAACTCTTTGATATTAAAGTGAGTTTTGCGAAGAGCATTTCTGAGGTCCAATATGTATGACAGTCACTGAAGAAAATATTCATTACCGCTTACGTCTGTACCTGGAAATGGCTTCAATTGTCACAATTACCGTAGTTTCTGCAGTTATCCTATATGCCAAACTAATTCGATTTTGAAAACAATAGCGACGAACGAACTAGCTTAAACGGGTCACGAATACGTTTCGAGTTAATTAGAATTCCTGCCCTTGGAAGAACGGGGCGGCATGACAGCTCGCGGTGCTTTGATTTTTCGCGCGTCAAACGTAATGTCCAAGTATTTATCGGTCCAGTGTATAATTATCGTTGGTACGGGGGTGAGGGTGTCTTTTCAGAGGCGGCAATTCGACGGGAGGGAGGACCGTTTCTCGAACTTTAGTTGGTAATTAACAATCGGTCACGCATAACAAACTGAATTTAATTAATTGCATAACTGCACGGAGGTCTGTGCTTCTAATCGAACCGGGTACATATTGTTGCAGCCACCCTTCTACCCCTCATCGGCCACCGGCAATTAATTATAGCATTCCGGGTTAGCCGGGGAATTAATTACGTCCAGAAGTTGGACGTAGCCAGGGGATCGTTAGAAATCGTCCTTCGTTAGAGTTAAGCGAGCACCGGTCCCGGCTAGTTATTGATGGTTTCTGGTTCCTCATCGCTCTGATACTGACAGGGCCAAGTGTTCGCGTCCAGTAACTCCGCGTCCACCAATCGGACGCATTCTGCATTTTAATAAGTCCTCAACGTTATGAGATTCCACGCTCCAACGCGTTTAATCAACACTATTGCCATTTTAATACGTGTCTCATCAAACGATCAACATTTCCCTCGCCATCCTTTACCCATCTTTTACCTACTTTCTTTAAAGAGAAAATGAAAAATGAAAAATGAGAAATGAAAAACCCTTGCAACCCCTCAACACTGATCCCTTGGAATTGTTGCGAATAACAGGCACGCCTGAAAGGAGCAAGGTCAGTTACCCTGCCCGCTAATTAACGATCCATTAAAAGAGCGAACGAGCAAGAAACACGAGCTCGCCAGATTGCAGCATCTTCGTCGTCCGATCGTGAAGACCGTCTTCGACGAGACGGCATGGCACACCTCTCTTGCCCCCTCTTCTATCCGTCCTTTAAAACGCTCTGCTATTCGTTGCGTGGAATCCCGTGAAACGAGAGGAGGGCAAAAATAAAAGGAATATATTAGGAGCCGCGTCGCGCCGCGCCGCGCCGCGACGAGGTCCGTTCGGTCTAATTTCTAATTATTCCGCCGGAGTGGCTCTAATTAGCGTAGGTAGCTACGTACCGTACAACTGTTTCCCTTGTGTCAGGGGGTGTGGAGCCGGAGAGCCTAGGTAAATAAGCTCTGCGGCTGTGTTCGTGCACGTGTGGCGTCTACCATTTACGGAGGATTTTATCGTACACGTTTGCATGCTCGCTACCTTTGCCACAATAATTATTCTGCCTTCGACGCGATACTGCCTGTCGCGGCCAGTCGATCGAACGCGGCGACGACGAAATATAATGCGACTAGGACTTATTTTGGGGATCGTGCTCCAGAACGATGAATCGACTCGAGGGTTCATTTGATAAAGTACAATTGTCACAATTAGCGTACTTCTCGGGCCCCGAGTCGCGATACATACTTGCTGTGTGTATCAGGAAGGGGCTGCAGTTAACTCTTTGTCTTACTTCGAGTTAGACAACTGGCAGTTCATCTACAGACATAAGTTATTACAGACCTTCCAGACGGCTGATGATTGCATAATTATTGGAAGATAAACAAATGAATCAGATTATTCAATTCTTTCCTCTTCGCTTTGATTGTGAATGAAGCAATATCTTCAATTTCTCGCAATAAAATAAGAGATTAATACTTATCGAGATTTCGGTTTAACGTCGCATTGCGTGTTTAATGTCGCAGCGCTACCTGTTGCCATTATCTTAGTATCGGTTGCAGGATCACAGTGTTTCCCATAATTAAAAGTACAATATTGTTTCACGGCGAATTGATACAATAAAGGGAAATGGTTTTTCCCTTCAAGTGAATTCACAAAGGCTTCCGGCTGTTTAATTGAAACGTTTGCGCGCTGAACGCTTTGCGGAAGAAAAAAACTTGCCGAGTATTACTCGCCTGCGTTAATCACGGATACGATTGCAACAACAAATTCCTATCAACACTGTTATTCAATTTCATTTCGAGTGAAATTAGCAGTTCATATTTCGTGAAAGTTGCATAAAAAGCCCGCGAGATAGAGAAATAAAAATTGAGTTGTTTCTAACTTCTACCACTAATTTTTCTCCAATCTTTCTTTGTCTGTCGGACGAAAAATAAAATAGAAAGATAGACAGCTCGAATGTGGGTTGAGGTGGAAGGAAGAGTGAAAAGAAGTGCGGCAAGGGCGAGGGTTGACACGGAGAAGGCAATTATTATTTTGAGTGGTTGCCGACGGGACCTCGGTGATATTTTATTTAAGACACAATCGCGTAATAGCTCGCTTCAAGTGGATAGATAACGTTCTGCAGTAGGCGAAGGGCGAGCGATTCGGACGAAGGTCGCGATGAAGAAAGAGAGATCAAGAATCTCGGTGAAGTAACGACGGGGAAGGAGATAAAAGATGGAGTTCAAGAGGGGAACTACATTAGTAAATTACCTGAGCCGATGTCTCGAAGCCTCTCTTGGAGACGATATCAGTTTCCTCGAATCCATGATTGGCTATGAATAATTAGGAGCTCGCCACTCTCCTTTGCGTTATAGTTTCGCACCTGCAGACAAAGATTTTCTAATATTAAAGAAAGCTGGTGCTATGCACAGCTTATAGTGCAGTGCGAGTATAATTGAACTACTCAAAGATTGCTTTACGAACGTCTGCCTCTATCAAAACGTTCAATGATTCTTGCTATTCTTACTTATCCGCGCGTGCAAATAATAACTCGAGCGTTATGCCTAGAAAAGAGAAAAGGATAAAAAAGGAGTGGCGATTAATACTAAAGGAACCAGCCGAAGGGTTGGTTATCGCGAGCCATCGCGGCCGTTGCTACTGATTGGATATTGAAAATACAATCGCGTTCTATAACAGGATGCTCGTTGCGCGACGCGACACAAGCGTGGGAGGATATCGTATTTTTTCATTCGGCCTGCGACACGAAACTCTGTCGCGCGGCTAACGAGTTCGCGTCGTTTGTGCATCAGCGACGAGGAAACGCGCGCGCGAAACGAGCGATCGCGTAGAAAGCGTGCAGGACGAGGAGGAAGGAGCACGTCGGCAAAAAGGGAGGTTCGATTTACCATGGTGCAGGACAGCAAGGGATGCGGGGGGATGGCGAAGCAGGCAAATCGATGGGAAAAGTTAGGACACGCGTGTGAACAAGTCGATATGACGATATCCAATTAAAAAGCTACCTTTGTGTAACCCGATCTGTCGCAGGCAACAGCCTCTTCCAATCTAACCCAACAGCCCCTTACTCCTAGTCGGTCGGTTGAAAGGCTGCATCCAATTAGCACATACCTTCCCGCTCTATTGTAGCCCCGCGTGTAAAGGAGCGCGGCCCTGTGCGCTCTTTCCTTCAGCTTAAAAGAAGAAGGAAGTCTTAATGAATGATACTCGTTAAAACGGTCGCGTCGATAATGCCAGGGCACTGACGCGCTACCACAGCATATTGAAAATGCTACTCGCCTGACAAACTTGCACGTCGATTGTGTTTCAATAATGCTACAGTGACAGTTTCTTATTACAGAACTGTCTTCTCCAAAAGGAAGATGTAACCCTTTTTCATCCCTGTCAGAGCATCTCTATACTCCGTTAGGAAAATTACCATTGCGTGGCGTGCTGTAACACACAACGATGCGTTAAAGAAGGAAAACAAGTATTTTTTCTTTTTTTCTTTTTTTCTTTCTTTCTCACTTTAAATCACTTTCTCAAAGTGGAAAGGCTTGTAGTAGAATTCCAGTCACATACTGCAATTTACACAAACTATTGGAGTTAAGTATTGGATATTACAATGTCCAGTGCAATTAAAACTCACTATTTTTCATATTTTGAAAACTCCATATAGGAAGAATTACTTTTTACATGAATATTCGACCAACTAAACCGTTTCACAGACGGTAAAGCTAAGTTGGATTTAGATTCGATGTATTCTGAATGAAATCACAGGGTAGAAAAATACTGGAAACCTCAGAGACAATTACGATTATCGTAATGACAACGCAAGTACCTACAGTACAGTAAACGCATAAGCTGCAGCAAGAAATTGGCTCGAGACAATTACATAGCACGAAAAGAAAAAAATGACAAGATGATAACGACAGGCTAGATTGACGGTGCCTAGCTTCGTAAATAATTCACCGAAGAAAGGGTGAGCCCTCAAAGTGTTTAATTCACATATCGAATTATTCATTCGAGTTTTGAGTAACGGAGACCGACGTGCTTAAGGAGATTAGTCTCTTCAAATCGTACGCTGCAATGGAAGAGAACGAATTAACTAGCCAATACTTCAAGTTAGTTAAAATATGCGGGAGCTTGGTTGGTATATGGCCCTTTCAATACAACTGGTGGAAAACCATCATACGACCGGTAATGTACACGTGTGCTGCTTTCACTTTTTTTACCCAGGTACGTTCTTGAGAATACGCGAACAAGTGGTAAATTAAAACATCCTAGCGTTAATCGATTACAAACAATATATAAGATTAGCAAATTTCTCCACCTCTAATCACGTTTATATTTTGCTAATTAATATATCGGTAAAAGCTGGGTCATAGTCTAATCAAGTGACTAAGTCCTTATAAGCTTGTGTGCCATATTGAATTGAAACGTAGATTAATTGAGTAACTTTAATATTGTCTTTCAATTTTAGGGTTCGAGAATAGTACTGTTCTACAGTTTTGACGTCCTGACAGAACAGATACCCTATTTATGTGTTGCAATAATTACGTTTATAAAGTATTTCAATTACGATCTTCAACAGATACGGGTATGGAATTGTGACGTATCTATAACAATCTTGTGCAACTGTTTAGATCAATGATATTTGTAGTTCACGGAGCTCTTAAGCGACTTATCTGTGGATTGGAAGTCCCTGAAAACAGCGGAAGAGACAGTGATCATGCAGATGTACGCTAAAAGAGCGCTGATGATCTCATTTGTCTACAAATGTAAGGAAGAACGAAATCTAGCTGGAACATACCTAACATAAAGTAGTTCTGCACAATACATAGTCGTAAAAATATTACTTCCTAGTCACGTATAAATGCCGATATTATAATTTTAAGTTTCTTTCTTAATTTTGATTAAACAGTAAGTATATACTTCATGACTGTTGCGTACGGAACTATACCTTTAATGCCACGAATTTTGGATTACGTCAACCCTTTGAACGAAAGCCGAGAATGGTTGTTCGTATTTCCGGGTTACTATTTTATCGACGAGCACAAATACTACTACTTTATATTATGTTACACAATCTTCTGTATGATCGTAGTAGCAATAATAATGCTATTCACTGACTTAACTCATGTGTATCTAGTACAACATGCTTGTTCATTACTATGTATTGCAGGGTGGGTAATTTTCATTTTTAATGTACTTTATTATCTCACAGAGTTGGATTAATTTCATATTTAATGATAATCAATTACAGATACCGTTTTAAAAATGCGGTGGATAGTACTGAATTATCTATAAAAAATCCTGATGAATCGCAGGATATCGTATATAATAATTTATGCGTTACTATTAAAACCCACAACAGAAGCTTCGAGTTAGTATCGTATAGCTTTATTTTAGTACTTATTTTAGGTATTTCATATAAGGTACAACTAATGATGCGTTCTATTCACAATACGCAGTCTCGTAGGCAACGTCGAAGCCACCTATGGTTTAAATCTTTTCTTCCAAGTTGGTATCTCGATGATATCGTTCAGTATCACCTTAGTAATGGTACGTATCGTTTCCAACAGAGTCTTGTTAGAACTAAATTCTACATATTTTAGTCCCGTCTACAAAATTACAACTCCAGTTCGATAGGTTAAATATTCTTCTGAATTTCTTGTACGTTTCATCTTATAGAAGGACGTTATATGATATTCCTTAATCACTCTAGGTTACTTTGAAAGAGTCTTCTCTCGCCATGTATCCAGTTTACCTGTTCTTAGTGGTACAGCTATTGCATCTGTTATACTTGACGATACAAGGCCAATTCTTGATTGATACGTATAATGATATTTATTTCGCAATGTAAGCAAGAATTAGATGAATTCAGAAAATTTCTTGAATAAATATGTTGAAATTAGTTCTACCCAAATTTTTGACAGATACGATGCGCAATGGTACCGCATACATCATAGCATCCAATTATTTTATGCTCTAGCATTACGATCAACTCTAACTCCTCCTCTATTCACTGCAGGAGGATTGATTCGTTTGAACTTGGATAGCTTTGCAGAGGTATGCTACCTGTGCAAATATAATTATTTAAATACTTTAGAGTTAAGAATACAGGGTTTCCTTTTCAGATAATTAAAACGTCTGTATCGTACTATACTGTAATGAAATCCAGCTAATTGTCTACACTTTTGACGAGCTGTCAAATTTAAACACTCTACTAGTCTTATTAAATTCATTTCGAAAATAGTTTAATAGTTTACCCACAACAGTTTCTTTTTGCAATAAATAGTTTTATTTTGTTCAATAAATGGTTCAATTCAAATACTACACTTTTTTCTACACTGTTTCCATAAAGAAACCAAAGTATCTAAATGTATATCGAAAAAGAAATATTTGAAAAATTTGGTGGATCAATGGACAGTGAAACTGTATAGCCATCTAACAGCGAAATCTATGAACCAGTCCTCCTGATACATTCAACGCCATCTAGTGGTGGTACATATGCATTACTGCCCTTAGAATTGGACCTAGAAGCTGTAACGACGAAACCTCCGGTAGATGGCACGGATAGTATTACCGGAAGCTGCTACCTTTTTATTACAACTTTCTCAAATCTTTCAAACAAATAAATTCATGATATGATGTGGCAAAACAATACTATGCATTTCAAATAATTATAAATAATAATTAGTTTATTAGCATTTTAGTGGTTTGAAATTGTTACTTTAGAGGGGCACCAGCCCCTGATAATACGTTCCTTACTTGCCGGTAATAGGACTGTCATCTAACGGGAATCTTATCATTACAGATTTCATCTCCCTCACCCTCCCATCATGTACGTGTTTGCTGAATCGATAGTTCCACGATCGCCGCTAGATGGTTGTAGCATTTCACTGTCCATTTCATTTTATTTCTAACATATATTTTGGTTTCCAGCGAAATTTCATACCTGCTACTGATTCATCTTGCGCCCCAGGCGCGATACGCTATCCTAATACCTTACACTTAACCCTCCACACCTCACACTTCAAAAAACACATCATCGTACATTTATAAGATTTCACATTCCACACTATATGCTGCACGCTACGCATTATGCATTTTACGCATTGTGCGCGACAATGTTGCAAGAAAACTGTGACCCCGAAGACCCCGAAGATCCCGAAATTTGTTTGCGATAATAATAGTGTTTTAGAACATTCTTACAATATCGTTGCGTTTTTCGCGAGGTGGCTTTGTCAATAATATTGATTTTTTAATTTTATATAGTAGATTTTGTTAAGTAACACAGATCACACCTAATATTTGTTCTCCTAAAGTTAGAGCATAGTTAAGTCCATCCTATCGAAAGACCATCCCTCAGTCTACTGATTCGCCTCTTAAAGAAAGTGATCGGAACAATAAATTCACCGTTTTTCTCATTTTGTATGTCAGATCAGCATTCGTCATCTAGTTCATGTATCAATAATTGCAAAATGCACCGTAGAAAATGTGTTACTAAGCTATTAGAAATTCTGGAAAGGGACAGTTCACAGCTGACGATTACCACGAAGGGAGAAATTACTATGAAACAATAGGCAAGACGCGAATCACATATACCTATCGCGCCCCATTCTAGACAGTCGAGTAATTGCATCGATTTCAAGCCTTTTAAAACGTCTAAGAATATCTGCGTAATGATAAAACAACAACCGTCGAACAGAGTGTGGTATGAATTATTTAATCTGTTCTTGTCATACGAGCACCATGCGCGTAGAGTGAGCGTGGAATGATCCTCAGAGTATTACGTCCAATATCTACGTGGCCATGAATGGACAAGCGATAGAAGACCGATGGCTTCGGATAAATAAATTTTTCGGTCAATTGGTAGGAATATGGCCTGGTCAAACGAAATCTACGAAACTTCTGATGCGATGCTTTACATTTATCGTCATGATATCGGCCAACGTAACGCAGGTATAAAATCTACCTACTGTGCTCTCTAATATACACTGTTGTGTTAGTTTCGAGGATCAGAATAGTATGAGTGATAAATACAAGAGTACTTACTTATTTGGTGGATTTGGTGGATTTGGTGGATTTGGTGTTAGTGACACGAAATCGACCATATTTTTAAAAGAGGATGCAATTGCACTGATGGGTGAGAATGCTTTCATACCGTACATATTACGTATCATGTTATACGATATACGATATACGATATCTATAGTGAAACGATGAAACTCTTTTTGCAACATCAAATAGATTCTCTCCTATAAAATGATTGAAGTACTACTACATCCGAATGTTTACATAGAGAAACAGTTCAATTTTCTTTGGAATTATAGATGGCAAAGGTAGCGATATCCTTCAGTTTCGTTAGCCTGACGGATCAAATGCCTTTCTTAATTCTGGGATTCGGTACATTTTTGAAGCAATATAATTACGTGTTGAACGAAAAGAGGGTGAGCAAGTCACTTGAAATTTCGACGGTATTCAATTATTGAAATTGTTCAAATCACAGTTAAGGGAACTTCTAGGAAGTGTAGTGACCGACTGGCTAACGAAGAGACCAAAAGAGGAACTAATGATTTTGGAAGCGTACTCCAACAAGGCAGTGATGTTTTCAACAATCTATAAAGGTAACCAAAATTCTCGAGAACTTACACTTTACATTTCATTCTTTCTCCTCTTTTTCAGTGGCCATAATTGCTAACCTAATTATGTTTATTCTTCTGCCGTTTGTACCGCCCGTCCTGGATGTTTTAGTACCCCTAGAAGAACCACGAAGCCGCATATTCATATACCCAGCTTATTATTTTCTGGACGAAGAAAAATACTATTATTTCATAATTGTGCACATGCTTGTCGCGGCGTGTATAGTTGCATTCGTATTTATCGCAGCTGACCTGAACTTGGTCTATACAGTGCAGCATGCTTGCGCCCTATTCGCTATTACAGGGTAAGGCATTGCCAATAACATTTTTTTTCCAATAAACAAGGTAACTCATGATTTCGAATTCTTGATGGAACGATTGTAGACATCGTTTCGAGCGGGCAATGGATGAGATGCAGATTTTAAATGGAAAAAATGCTGATGAATTGAGAGAGAAAAGTCAGCAGAAAGTGCGCGCATGCATTGATGCCCATCGAGAAACTTTGAAGTTAGTATCATATATGTGATCTATGATTCGGTATAGGTAGTGGGGACAGAAAGCATAATAGAAAACAATACTCATTCAAAGAATAAGAACATTTTATCGCGCAATCAATCAGCTTACTGTATCAAAAACGTAATCGCGATAGGTATGTACAGAAAATTCAGGACTGCCACGTGGTACTTCTCTTCCTTACCGTTGGACTGGCAATAATTACGTTCGCTATTACGTTAATGAAGGTAAAATATCATCAACAAGGATGTGTTCATTTATCCCACTTAATCCTATCGCAAATTGTGTAATTTATTTTTCTTAATGATCAGCTGGCAATGATGAAAATATCTATGATGTACTTTACGTTCTCTATGTTCCTCGTCGGCCAACTAGTTCACGTATTCTTCGTAACTGTTATGGGGCAGCTTCTTATAAATTCGAATAACGAAACTTTTAACAAAATGTAAGACAATAGAGATTAGACTAATGTTACACTACACTGTTTTCTGTTGCCTCTAACAAATTGGATTTGAATACACAGATACGGATCACTCTGGTACCAAAGTTCATTAAAGACGCAGGACATACGAATACTGTATACAATGGTTTTGCACAAGTGTTTGTTTTCCCCAGCATTAAAAGGCGGAGGAGTAATTGATCTAAACTTAGTTACTTTTTTACAGGTAGGCTTTTCACTGTCAACTATTTAATACCTATTTTCGTTCAAAGGCTTCACAGTAAAAAACAAACAAAAAACTACATTTCCATTTTAGATCTTAAAAGCTTCTTTCTCCTACTACGGATTATTAACAACCGTATAAAAGAAGAAGAACTCTTAATAAAGTAGATTTCGTTATTATAATATTATAATTTATAGTTTCTTTTACAGTAGCGAAATAGGTCTATTAGAATAATAGAATTGAAAATAATATTTTTGCGTTATTACGGCAGCAATATAAGATTTCTGTAATACGTTTTGCGATCTGTTCTCTTAGCGAAAGCAAAAATAACAATTAAAAATTGCAGATAATTAGTCGAGTTACTTACACAGCTCGCGTAGCAAAGCATTATTCGCATAGCGGAACGAGAATCGTGTATTATTGGCCGCTTATTAATCTCTTTGTAAATGCTAACGTGAAATCTAGACCGTGAGATCGGGTCAGTTTGAACGTGTACCGAACCTTCCTATACTCTCTCTGTAACGCCAACGCGAGACAAAGATCCTCCGACTGTTCGTTGCTTGATAAAAAGCATAATATCTTAATATATTACCAGTGCGGAATTCACTTATTTTCGTTTTTTACACTCCGCATCATACGAATGAAAAAAAAAGAACGGTAGGAATATTCGTATTGTAGTGTAGAGAGACTTTTAAAAAATAGATAAACACAGTTACATACTCTAGAGAGGAATTTTTTAGTAAGAAGGAAAACTGTTGCAGATTATTGCACTTACATACCTATTTTTTTCAACTGTACGAATCTATGAAAAACTGCGATGAAACAAGATGAACAGGTACGACAATCAAGCATAATACAGTAACCAATCATGGTAAATATGGCTAGTTATCGAGGAACAACCAAAAGAGAGTTATACATGAATAACGATTGAAGACGGCTCGGCTGTGAAGGTAACAGCTGAACGATTTATCGTAGTTACGCGGCAATAGGGAGTTCTCGTTCGCTTGAGAAATTATTCAAAGAAACAGCATGCGAAACGAAAGACAGAACGTGAGGAAATTATTTCAGAAAATCATTGCACTTTCGTCCCATCTCTCGCACGCTAAACATTCTCTGTCGAGTTCGACGGGTTTCGTTTCACTTTCGGCATGGACGCTAACACAATAGAGGAACGATATCTCAAGATTACTAAAAGATTGGCGATACTCGCAGGATTGTGGCCTTATCAGACGGGTTATGGAAAATACTTTTCTCGAGTTCTTATCATATTAATCGGACTGTCGTGCATACTTCCACAGGTATGATAGAAACTCTATCTTAAATTAAACGAATCAAACGGATTATTTATGATTATTTATTCACTCTTCGATATTTCTTCATATTTTCTATATATGTATTCTGTAGAATAGGATAAAAAATATTAGATATAAATGCATTGTCTTTAATTCTAGGTAGCATACGTGGTAACCTTTTTCAGCTTGGACGTTTTAGTGTTGCAATGTCCTCTTTTGGCTGTGGGATTTGGAATTGTTATAAAAGAGTGCGCGTACGTGATACACCAAAGCAAGGTGAATCAACGTTTATCTATTCTAGAGATTTCTTTAGCTGATTAATAAAACTGTAGTTGAGGTCCCTTTTCGATGATATTCTGAAAGACTGGGGGATGAAGAGATCAAAGAAGGAATACGAAATATTAGAATTTTACTCGAAGAGAGCAGTTCTCTTTACTTCACTCTATAACAGTAAATCGATAACCAATCTTCTCTTTTCTATCTTCTCAACCTTTCGGTCACTTTGCTTTCATTATTCTACTTGTAGTGAATGGACTTGTTTGCTTCGCTATGTTCGTCCAAATGCCCATCACGCCGCAGATTTTAGACTTGATCATACCGCTTAACGAGTCACGTGAAATAGTATTCTTGTATCCAGCTTATTATTACATCGACGAGAAGAAGTACTTGATTCTGATAATAGCAAACATGACCAGCTCGCTCGCGGTAGTTTACGTGGTATACATTACCTACGACACTACTTACGTCTTTCTTGTGCATCACGCATGCGCATTGCTGGCCATTTCTGGGTAATCTACTTCGTTTTCTTCCATTTTCATTTCTTCAAAATATTCTTCAAGTTATAATAAAAAAATGTGCGTAGGCACCGTTTCAAGTGTGCAGTCCCAACAATTTTCACTCAGAAAGAAAGGAATGCTAAGTTTGCCGAAGAAACGTATCGTAAAATATGCTATTCCATTCAGGAACATCAGCATGCCGTAAAGTTAGTGTGCATGAAGTTTCCTTTTCATTTCAATATCAACTTCGTTAACTTTCTTTTTATTCTTCTATAGTTTCGTCACCATTATTCAATTGATCCACGAATCTTACCTGCTGATTACAATGGGTTTGACAATGATATGTTTCAGCGTGACGTTAATGAAGGTAGGTCATCTTATTTGCGCAATCTTATTTGCGCAAATGCAAATCATCTCCAGGGATTTCTTTTGATCGACATTTGATGTACTTGGAATTAGGTATCGATGCTAGGGTACGATATAGATTTCATTAAATGCTGTTCGTTTCTGGTACTACAGCTGTTTCATTTGCTGCTGATCACTTTACCCGGCCAAATGGTGATCAATGAGAATGAAAATGTTTATCAGGCAATGTGAGTGGTCCGAATGAAAATGAGGATAGAAAATAATTATATTTACAATGTAGAAATTTCTCCACTAATATTATATCACTTACAGGTGCAAATCATTATGGTATAATGCTACAACAAGAGGACAAGCACTGTACATAATAGCATTGAGAAAAAGCCAGGTTCTCAATATCTGTGCAGCCGGAAATTTCGTGACAATGAATTTACAAAGTTTGTTAATGGTTGTGAAAACAGGTGTCTCCTATTGCATGGTACTACGATCTATGTAAACAATGAAATCTCCGAAGAAATTTTTCACGACTGACAACAAATATTCACATCACTCCTATTATTAAACGCATGATTTTATACGCGATGAAAGTTTGTACATTTTCACAAACGCAATATCTATCATGGAAACAAAATGATCCTTTTCTGTTTCGTTTCTCTCATTAATTTTACCCTCAGCTGATCTCGTGACAATGTTCCAGCATTATAAAATTGTGCCAATAGTGAATGTATCGTATCAGTTGAGTTAATTACGTAATTTTTAGTTGTTGCAATCATTCACGGAAAGAGACATTTCAACATCTTTACTGAATTTCAAAAGGCTAAGTTGGTTCATCTTTGTCTTCGAGTCGATCAAATGCGGTCTTGCATCATCAATTAACATCCTCCTACGATTTCATTTCCACGAACTGCGATATTTAACGGTCGACTAGTCTGGAGAGCATATCAGAGACCAGAACCGCTGTGAAACCGCAAAGTGTTTCCAGGTTGCGAGAGAATAAACGATTTCAATTACTTGACTGGACCACCAAGATCGGCATAGCGTTGATCGTACGCGGAAGCTAGTTTTGCGTTTTGTCTAAAGCTTATTAATCTCGTTACAAGTACCCGCGTAGATTCAGCAGCTCTGACCTTGTTACACGTTCGAGTTTAGCAATTCTGACAGATCAATACCATTATTTCAAATTACAACAACTGTATCCAACGAAATAATCTTAAATAAAAGGTCATACCCAATACTTGCTCTATTGAAGTAGGAATACAGCATCTTAAAGATACTAATCACTATCGGTAATCCATCCTGTAGTTCCATTACTATTCACCTCTTACAGAAACGGATCAGAACAATAAGAAAACATGCGAATTCGTAAACATATTCATTCTAGAAATCTCGAATTGTCCGCTGCCATTTTTCCCACTTTACATGTCATGTCAGCGTTTGCCATCTAGTCAGAATAGTCTTAGTTCGACAATCACAATGTTGTAAAGCAATAGACAAATACACATATTGAACATCTATAGCTTCTTCTTCTGGGTAGGCGCGATAGTTGATCTTAACATCACACCTGGACAACCATCCAGGTGAGTAGAATATGCATTATTTAATCTGTTTTTCTCGAAGGAACACCATATGCATGCAGTGAACCTGTGACAAGTGTCTCGTGTCAAAGTGCTACGCGCAAAGTCCAGAATTTACGTGGCCATGGTGATGGGCAAGCGATAGAAGATTGGTGGCTTAGAATAAATCAATTTTTCGGTCGATTAATAGGACTATGATCCGATGATGATGATGAATTCTAAGCGTCGAATTCTAAACATAAATTCTAAGTAGATGTTTATTTTTTTGTCGTTTTCAATTTTTAGATAAAAGATTCTCGAAACAGAAAGGAGAGATAATGAGTACTATTTCGGTGGAGAAAGAACGAATGAAAAAATAGTAGTACTTTCGAAGGAAGATTGGAAAGCATTGGTTACGACTACGTATTCCGTGTAGCGGGTGAACCGCTTGTACGAAGGGGAACGAAGCAGTAAGCTTCATAAGAAATGGATAATGGATGCCGTAAATCGTGGAACCTATATAATCGTGAAGTGAAAAACACATGGCGTCGCTGTGGCGTGATCAATAATAGATCGTTGCTTGTTTCAATGGAAAGTCATAATTTCGAAAAATAGAGCGACTGATTAAGAAAAATTCAATGCACTTAGCATACATGTTTCATAGACCACAGATGAGATAAAAAATTATACGTAAGTATAAACGAAATTTTCGATCAAAGTTCAGAAATTGTGTCGGCATATAATCAAGCGATGTGAAATGAGTTTCGTTTCGTTTTGCGGTTTTCGGCTCAGTCATTACGTTTGATGAACCGTGGTTACGTCATTGCAACTCTCTCTCTGCACCCCTTTGCCAAATTATCTTCCGACTACTTTACAGAATTTCCAGAATTTACGACTCTATTAACACCAGAAAACTCTTCCGCATCGTTCTCCATTGTAACTGATCGAAATCGAGGCTGGAATACTGAAATCGTGGAGGTCCTTTTCCCCGCGGCGCGGCGCGGCGCGGCGCGGCGCGACGCGCACCCTTTTCGTTCAGGCACCGACCGCCGAAAAAGAAGAGGATCAGGGTGTGGGTGAGCGATGGAAGACAGTTTCACGGAACTGCCGAGGATTTCGGCGTTCTGGAACTTTCTCATATTGATCCTGGGCTAGTCTGTGAACAGCTCGACGTCTGCGTCTAAGATGTCTCTCTGTGTAGAAGGAAGCTGTCCCCGCCCTTCCTTTCGACCACGAAATGATGCATTGCGGCAGCCTATCCGCCTTTCCATCATCCAAGTAAACTAGATCGTTTTCGCTCGATATTGGCTCACGTGAATCAGAATATCATCTATCGGTGTATGAATTCCTGCTATTGAAAACAGCAAACCCGTTCTTCAGTTTTATAGAATATCTCAGAAAATAAAGAAGCCCATATTTCGCGCTGATAAAAGATCCATGGAACCGAAGTAACGTTGACTATCTGTATTTTCTCTCTTTCCATCCTGATAACTTCTTACGCAACGCGTCCATGCAAGATTTACGAGGAACCCGCGAATCCAGCGTGACGATAAAGAACGATAACGAAGCGGTCGTTAAGCAATCTTCGAGATGCACGAGCAAGTGCGTCCAGTCATATTTACGAGGGTCTGTAAAAGTTTCTTCACGAGACTGGGCGTTTTACGATGGCCGACGTGTAGCCCAATGGCCGATACATTCTCCCAAAAACAGTCTTCTGATCTGTTTGGAAGGTCTTTGACTGAATGTTTTCGAGCCTTCTCACGACTCGTCGTGTTGTGTCGTAACAAGTACCATTCATGTTTATAGTCCAGTTGATTCGGAATCTTGCACTCGAAAAATTTTCGAATCTACTGGCTGGAGCGTTCATCGAATCGGTATTCCAGGATGGGTGGGATTGCGTTCCGGGCAGTCAGACAAGTTTTAAAAATACTTTACCAAAGCTGTGCGGTCGTGTCGGGGACTTTTTGCATGATTTGGCGCCAGTTACCGATTCGCCTTACCGAATCTGGACTTGCCCGGCGATCCCAAGGAGGTGCAATGAACCCGTTGCAGAAATTCATCGTGCTGCTAATTTTTAACGCGGCTTCTTTCAGCAATCATTGCTCCTTGGCAAAGTGAAAAAACCCGATATAAAAAAGAGAACTCGCTGAGAAGCACTGCTCGTGAAAGACGAAAATATTGAAAGTCTAGGACGAGAAGCAGCAAGATAGGGGTGTGGCTCGAACACATCCGCGAAAGTTGCTCGCCGAGACGTTCTTTATTTTCGCTGTCGCGATACCATGCGCGAAAACATGGGAACAAGAGAGTGGGGTCCTCGGAATTTCGCAGGAAGTGACAAATTAGCTTGGCGAGCGTGGTTTTGTAGTTTTAGCGAGGTGACTTATTTATAGAGCGCCTTAGTCGCTAATGGTAATCCAGGTGTTTCCACGGTGACTCTATTTTCGTCCTGTCGTTTATCTTTGCGGCCCACGGGAATCGCCGCGCAACTTTTTCCCGAGCCTTCGACCAGCCGAATAAACACAAGCGCGGACATTACCAGATAATGGCGTGATTCTTGACCGCAATTCATTTCACTACCCACGTTACACAGCCTGACCAGACACTTTACAGATTTATCGCTAACTGAATACCGCGCCGAAAGAACCACCGATGTTTCGCTCTAATCTGATCGAATACAGTTGCAATTTAATTATCCTGCATGTTGGATAACCCTAATCAATTATCCTTAATATTTTCTTTCGAGAAGAAAATGATCGAATGCCATTCTTCAAGTTGAAACCTTAATCATACCGCATAAAGGTACAAAGAGTCGAGGGTCTCGATTCCTCGTCGTCCAATTTGAACAGGATTTCCAGACGACCACGTCCGGTGGTCTGGAGGGTACGGTCACACTGCTCGTGATTCGAGTTCGGTGAACCCTCCAGTTGGAAATGGTCCTTGCGAGGTGGTCGAGACGCCGTCGCCGCGCCGCCGCGCCGCCGCGCCGCTCGAAAAAGGTCCTCGCGCGCTGGCTGACTCATCGCGCGCGAGGAGCCGCGTCCATGGGCGTAATTCACCGAGCGAGCGTGTGCCGTGGTCCTTATGAGTGTGCGAACGCGTCGAACCGCGGCGCGTAATATCGTGTAGGTGGCACTAAAATGGGTGAAGGTAGCCCCGGGCACAATGGCTGCTGGCTGGTAGGTATACCAATATCCTGCGACGCAACAAGTGTTAGCCCACGCGTTCCACCGAGCACGCCAGTGGCGCAGGTACGCGAGATGATCGCGACGATCGACCACGAATCACCGATATTCGCGACATTCTACCCCTCGATCATCAAGCTGTTGGCCTTTCTTTGCGTTATGGTAGTCTATTTGATCGGAGAGAGGAAGTATTCGCATTGAACGATGAAAATACAGGCCTCAAGTTGCCCTGCACCGAAAGCAAACTTCGCCACGCATTTGCATAGAACCGCGTGCACGCGTTGGCATCTCACCTTGGAGTCGTTTCTCGAATTTCTAAGCATCGTCAAGGTGACTCCAATCTCCTTGCTTCTATCCTTTACCTACCTTCCGGATGGATTGCGATCGGAGGCTGTAGCGTGAGAAACAGCGGAGACCACGGCTGCTTCTTTAACTTCAACTACTATCCAACCTTTCTAGTTCCTTTTGTCCTGGGATATTCTTTCCACCTCTTTCCTCACTTTTAACCCAATCGTACACCAGTCCTGTTCCACCCGCACTTTTCATCGCAATGGTAAAATCAACTTTCGACCATGCAATTACCATCGTTGAAATCAGGAAGCATGCAGGGGATGCTTGCTGTCTCGAGATCTGTGCAAATACCAATCATCTCTCTCGCAAACTCTCGGAAATACTCGGTGGATTTTCAAAAGAATTACTCTTGCAATGTCTTTGCTCCACCTCGTTCACCATGGGCCGTGGCCCATATCATTTCCACGATGGTGAAACTTTCACCCGAGAACAACCGCGAGACTCTCTTTGTTATGGGATCGCGTGCCTCTCGCACTCGACGATTCTCACGCGTAACAATGTGCGCACATGTTTCTCATAATCGCTTCATCCTGATAAGTGACTAGCCGCGATCGAATTACTCGTGACATTTCGAGAAAAAGTTCGATACGATGAAAAAGGATGAAATGTGATCAGAGTCGCGTGCAGTAAAAGGCAAGCACGATGCACAAGATACAGCCTGATGTTGTGTGTCATCGCTCGTATCCCTGTCGCCGCGACGGCGCATGAAAGCACGGCATTGTTTGATTAAAACAACGTTGCGGTTCTGCTCGAGGTTACGAGGATCGCAGCCTACTTCACTTTCGCAACGATCGATTCTTTTTCGCGACGTCCGCCCACACTCGCAACCCCTCCTCCTCTCGATCATGACCTTACGTATTGCGGGTAGAAGAGATAAAACGAAGCTGTAAAATCTTCCACGAGTAGGTACGTAATATCGGTGAAGCAGCTCTCTTGTAACAGGAGAGAGGAATTTTTTTTTCGCGCCATGGAACGATCCCATGAACCGCTTAATCGTATATGGAAGCGATGAAAGTCAACGCGTATTGTTGCACCGCGCGATAACAGAGCCGCATAGCTAAACGACCGCGCGATATTAATCGTGGCTCAGTCAAAAATGAAATCACCTTTCTACGAGGGACAAGCGCGAGCGCTGCAAACAACTTTCCCGCCCACAGTTTCGCGTTTACCTCGTAATTACCAGACCTAACCCGCACGATAAAAGTGACGAGAACGTATGGTATCGGTGAGCGAAACGAACAGAAACGAGACACATTTCGTACACAATCCTTTCGATCGTTCACTGTCGGTGGATCATCGGTAAAAGATCAACGACTTTCAGAATAGCTTCGATCGAATCGTAAATATTAATTGTCTCAAGCATTTCACGCGAGAAAATTCACCGTGATTCTATAATTAATTTTGATAGATTAAAGATTAAACTATAATACATAAATGGGATACGTGTCAGGATGGTTATCGGGGAAGATAATAGCGATCATTTTATGATAAAGTCACCGGCGCGGCGTTTGCATAAAATTGCACTCTTCGAAACCAAGACGCCGTCCATAAAGCCAGCAATTTCATTTCATTCTCCCGACTGAACGGTAATAAAATTCTTTCGAAACGTAACGACATTATGCAAGAACCGCAAAAGAAGATATCGTCGCAGCTGTTCCCCAATCCAATTTCTTGTACCAACATTATTCTCGTAATAATTGCATCATACTTTGTTAAGTTTTAATTCGCAATGATTACGCGACTGGATTAGTTTAAAACAATTCACTTCATTTCTTCTCCATGGTCCATTTTGTCTGCTCTTTTTAATGAAATTTCGAAAGCCGAAGTCAAATCGAGGGCAAGGAAGTTTGCTAAACAGCTGGTAGAATTTGCAATATTCCAACGTAATGTCACGTTCAATCTGAATTTTCTTGGTTAATTGGTTGTGCAGTTGAGAAGATGGAGCCAAGGCCGGCATAGAAGTCAACGATGAAATTATATTTGAAACGTGTTACGCGTAGCTCGCCGCAGGTGCAACGATATTTAATTTTAGCACGGTAGGCGTTATCCTTGACTAGCCGCGCGCATGCCACTTGAAAGGTGTGTCTACACAGGTTTCGCATACGATCGCTAAACGTATTCCAAACATTCCACGGCGTCTCATTAAAGCGTTTCACAGGAATAATGGGAGAAGCGTCCGTTCGAGAAATTTATGCAATATCTAACTCTTTAACTCGGACTTCGCCACCTGAAATCCTTCATTGATCGACGGGTGAATAATAATTGGGGTTGGGACCACCAACGAAATCCCATTGGTTTTCGGACTTTCCCATTGGAATCGGGTCTTTCCAGTTTAGACTATCGGTATGCGTGAATCTGTAACGCGACACGAGCGTAACTTCTCCGTTCTAAAACGGCGCATTAGTGAAAGTGGTGTGACTGTTTGCCACCGATAACACGATACCTGTTTAAACAATGCTTTATTGCTGCGATCACCCTCTTTAATACTTTCCTCCTCTTTTCCTTCCGACCCTCCACAACTAACAATCAATTCTTTTCTAACAATTGCTCTTACCATTAATCATCAGTGCCCTCGTAAAGAGACACTGTGTCAGATTGCATGCTTACTTCGATGAAAATCTTTAGATCGGCGTGAAATTCGAACAATAACTGTAAGAGTTTAACGAAGATACAGGAAGTTTTCCAGCCATTAATCGCTAGAAACATTTTTCAAATCTAGTGGGAAGCAATCTCACCACTAATGCGCCGTTAATTACCGACAAGCTCTATTTGAAGTAAAAGCAAGGGTAAGAGTAGACAATTAGAAAGTTGTCGAAACATAAAGAGGCAAACGATCGATTTTTGGCGTCGATCGGTTAAGCACATTGCCCGCTTAATATTAATAATCAAATTATTACTCGTATTATTCAATCGGTCTGCTTATCGGTAAAAATTTCTCTAGCTCGCTGATAATCAACTAGGTGGATTAAAACGATTGCGAAGAAGCAAAGATGAAAGAAACGTTAATGACTCAGTAGCTAAAACGAGCAATTGGGGTGGATTGAGGCGCGATCCTGGACGTGCAAAGAAAAGGAAAACTCGCGAGCGGGCGTGTTCGATCTGTTAGAAGAAGCAAAGGCAAACGACGACGACGACGACGACGCTGCCAGTGAAAGTAATTACGTAAACTCGATCGGAGGGAACGACCGGGAGAACGACGGAAGCCGAAAAATATGTGTTAATCAACGTCACCGTACAGTAGACGATCCTTCGTGAACGTCCCATTGTCGGGCTGCCAGTGCGACTTCCACTGGAAAGAGGAGAGCTTTCGATGGAAAATCAGCCTGTGGCGAGTTTCTTATTAGCGAGCACGGACCTTTCACCGTTCGCGTTCGCCCCCTCCCTCCTTTTTGTCTTTCGTATGAAATTGTTACATCGCACGTGTTATCTAGGCTTCCCAGTCGTTCCTGGGTTTCACCGCCTTGAAAAGGTCGCAACGTTGCACGATAAACACCGCTCGTCGCGGTAATTGCGCGCGCGAGAACCAGCGAGAGAACCAGCGAGAGAACCAGCGAAAGGGAGAACGGGAGAGATCGAAGCGCGTATTCTGCGCCATCGAGGGAGGGACGAACAGCTAAGAAGCTTCTGCTTTAGAAGACGAATTTGAACTTTGAGCGAGCTTAGAAAGCGGCTTAGACGTTAATAATTGTTTGACGACTTTCGCGGCAGCTCCGAGTAGAAGCGGGGCTGTATCTGACAGTTGGCAATATCGGCGTTTACCTTCAACGAATTTCACGGTGTTTCGCTTGCGACGAGATTAACGAGTTACGAGGATCCGAGGAGCTGTGGAGCGTTCCCACGTCGCGTCGTGACGGGCACGCGAAATTTTCAGAAGTGGCATTCGAACTCGACCTGATGCCGCTCGTTATTACTTTCTTATAGCTCTATAGTTATATGTTTGAAATGATGGCCCGTGGCCGACGCGACGCGACGCGGGTAAAGATTGAAGCTTCGAACTATCGGGTGAGTAGAGCATGGAAACTCGCCCTAAGCTTTCGGGGTGAAAGAAAGAGATCCATTCGAGAACAGACAAACCGAAATTATAGCGCAATACACTTATATTTCTCGACGTGTGTTCTTCGCGTGTGCAAATAGAGACTCGTTAAGCGTATCCTGACTCCGCTTGAGAATGCCACATTGTTTTAAAGATACCCTCTTAAATTCTGAATTAAGCGTAGAACGGATGACTCAGTCTGGGAAAGAAGAGATATATCTGCGAGACAGAGAATGCATCACCTACTGTGCGACTGCAGCAATCTCTCGCCATCATCCCCCATTCACGATCTCCCTTGATAAAAACATTCACACCGCTCGTCCTCGCCAACTACTGTGCTATTCAAGAAATTGCTGCGCGGATCGTAAAGTTGAGCAGTGGTGTCTAGCGTGCAGAATGTACTTTCGCAACTAAAAGGGGAAGCAATATTCTCAGAGCGAGTACAATTGCGAGTATTTG
This sequence comes from Calliopsis andreniformis, assembly GCF_051401765.1. Classification (NCBI taxonomy): domain Eukaryota; kingdom Metazoa; phylum Arthropoda; class Insecta; order Hymenoptera; family Andrenidae; genus Calliopsis; species Calliopsis andreniformis. Next base: position 18,067,283 of record NC_135062.1, read on the forward strand.
AATCTAAAAACACGACCGATGAGGTTGACGGCGCTGTAAAGTTTTAGGCAACGCATGGTAACATCTCCGTAGAAAGCAGGTAAACGAACCCCGCGGAACCACCTGTAGACCGTAGACCGGATAAGGCAGTAACGAGTCGTGGCATTCGGTTATAATAAGGGAGCCTGTGCACGCTAGGCTGAATACGAAACTTCCGGCGCGTCGATTTCCCACACACCCACACATACCTATCCGCTTTGTTTCGCGCTGACCCCGTGAAACGCTGGAAGAGCTTAAAAATCTCGAAACCCTAGTCGACTAATTACTCGATGTTCGAGCTACTCGCATGAGTCAAGGTCGTTCGAGTTGCCCGGTGCTCGCGGAGAAAGCGGTGACGATGAATTAATTCGACAAGCTGCGCGTAATTGCGAAAATAATGTTGATTTATGGCACGTGCCGCAAAAACGAACAAGAGGCGAGTATCGAACGCGAAACGATCACCTTTCTCTACTCCCAGCTTGTGACTGTATGGTAATGATATCAAGCGTGAAAAAACCGTCGTTAATGACGGGCAAACGCGCTTCTTGATTTATCAAATGGTAATTGGAATCTAAATAGGTTTTGCCGACTATTTCGAATGCATCCTCGTCCCATTAAAGCAGCGCGCGAGGATGTGTTCACTACGGCCACGGCCTCCTCGCCTCGTGTCTTCAGATAAAGGATATGCATGGAAAGCGTTCGGGGAACGCGGACGTCGCGAGCTGAACGCGCAAGTATTAATGTCGGCATGAAGATTTCTGACCTACTGACTGGATGAAAACTGGAGAACGCCGCGCCATCCAACCAAGTTTCGCGATAAATCTATTTTAACACCCTGCTCTTCAACTTCTTGCGACGTTGAATAGGCGTCTTACTTGCCTAGTACCTACCTACTTACGTTCCTTCAATCCCCTACATGCTAATTTCCCCGTTTCTGCATCCTTCATGCTGTACGGAAAATAAATCAGTACTTTTCGTACTTGATAGATTCCTCTTACCTGATAAAGAGAGCAAAGTTCGGAAAGTACGGTTTCAGTTGCGTGTATGTAATTGCTGCAACCTTGGCATTCAAGTGGCCCGTCTCTCTTCCTCTTTCTGTGCGAACGGGTTTCATTCATTTACGTGGCTGAAGTTCTTGGAGCGTTACGAAGGCACAAGCTCGGTGGTAGCGGGCACGTTAAGCCTTCGACTGCTGGAATTCGACGGGACGGAAAAGGTGGACTATAACGACGACGACAGGACGATGGCCTCTGGTACCACAGCCGACAAAATCGCTTTATGGCGCGCGGCTTTTACGACATGCATTCGCGACCTCCGCGCGCGACAACTTTCAGTTCCACCTTGAATTTCCTGCGTGAGGTAACCGCTTCATGCGTATCGCCACGACGATCGTTCCCGCGCCGCGCCGTTTCGTTTATCGCGATGCTATGGGATGATAATGTCTTCGGAGTGAAATGGTTAATCTGGGTGACATGCAGGCCAGAGAGTACCATAGATATGGGGATGGAAGGATTTGAACCGCGGTGGCTAAACAAAAAGTATCCTCGAGGAAGAAGAGAAACTGATACGACCGTAACGTTTCAAATAGGAAACATGTCCATCATCTGGAAAGTTGTCTCAAGTGAGCGAGAATACGATTCGGTATTTCAGCGGGAGGTACGTGACCATTCAGTTATTTGGAAAAATTCTTACCGATTCTATCGATAAAACGTGTCACGATTGCGTGCAAACCTTCAAATCATACGTCCCATCGACCATTCTAGAGAATGATCATAATCGCATAGAGAACGGTCTAGAGATAAATCGCCTTAAGGTCTTACAGAAGGTTACTTCGAGTTCGAAACAGTATCGAAGTGATCATCGTTTCGGTAGAAATCCACAGGAGTGTTGAAAAAACACGGATTGTGTCTACATGGATTTCCGCTAGAAATTGGCAATTTCACTCGGTTCATTCGTTCCGAAATAAAAGACGTTACTTCATTAGTCGACGTTATTTGCGTTTGATGATGTTATGCATGCTGTGAGACGCTCCACTCCTTTTGACCCGAATTGCATGGTTAAATTCAAATTATACATCGACCGCGTTTTCCATTTCTCAGCGTGGCGCGAAGAAACTGACACAAAAACCATGTATACGCAAATAGACACACGAGGGAGAAAGTCCGTGGGTAACAATAAGTGGCACCGTTGCGTTCAGACGAATTAGCCGGATGGATAATGGTCTAATATTCTAGTTCTTTTCACGCTGGGAACGGTAATTATCGTTGGTACGCAGGAAGGTCGTATAGCTACGATCGTTTTGCTTAGTCATTGCTACTCTATTCCAGAGTTGTTCGAGCAGTTTTCCACGCGTGCGAGTCATCGTAAGTGAGAAACTAGTAAAATGCAACTTAACAAGATGATGGGTATTGTGGGAACCCGAGTTATCACACGAATCGAAAATTCAATCAGCACTGTAGAAATTCGGATACTTTAAACTGTAATTCAAATAAAGTAACCTTCGTCGACTTCGTTCGAAATGGAAATCAATTCGTAGAATCATTTCTGAATACCTAATTCATTAATACCTCATTTGAATTCTTCGACGCGCAAACAACAGTAAGAAACATTTGAATATTTCATTATGATACTAAAAATGAGCGACGCGATGCTGTCTAACAAGTGTATTACATAAACGTGTTCCAGCAATAATACAAAGAAACACGAGGCTCGAACCATCGACCAAAAGTCGGTATCTGGTTCTTACATAAACGTAAAACACTCATCGCGAGAAAAGGAAGACGATGCACTCAGAAATAATATCCTAAATAATTACCCGGTCGGAGAAGCTGCCGCCCATAAATTACCGCGGGAAGATGATGCAAAGAAGAAGTACAAGAAATAATTTTAGCATGAACGCGGTTTTTCAATGTCTCCGGACGTCAAGTTCTTGCGCCATGATGCGACGCAAGAAAGTCATCAAGACGTCTCATTCGCGCTGGGCGTGACCCCTGACCGATAAGACAAAAAACCGCGTTGCAAATCGTTTTTCCCCTTTTCGCCTTGATTCATAGAAATTGCTGGTTACGATCGAACAAGATCGATCGATACTAAACAAGGGAAAAGCAGAAACACGTGACACACGACCCCGTGTTTTCATGTTAGCACAATCTTTCATGAAGTGTGTCACGTGTACTCTTGTGGCTACCTGAACATTTCTATCTGTTACTTGTTTTACCTGTTGTTAGTAAAAAGATAATTGGTCTAATCCACTGCCTATGTAACGAGAACTGATTTTCCGATCGAACGAGTCGATCGGTTTAATTATAGCTGCCGTCACGTCGTTGTCTGACGTAACACCTGACAATACTACTACTTCGCATGTGCGGTTAATGTGATGTAAATGAAGGAAGAATCGGAAGAAAGGCATAGAAGCTTTTGTTATTTTTTAATTCTAAATTAAATATGTCTTATGTAGTAAACTAGATTTGATCTTTGGTAACGAATTTCTACATTTACTTTTCAATAATTGAAGATATTCTACGCCTCTTTGAAGTACCTTCATTTATTCTCGGCCCCTCGTTTCTCATTTTACGTAACACTCCTTGAGACCACTCTGGAGTGAAAATATTACAACACGACCACGTCCTCGTTCCTAACCTTCCGAGTATCCTCTGGAGCTCCTAATTTCACTCTCACCGCAGTCGAAATCGCGTGGCAAAAATTTCTTAGCCTGGTCATCAATCAGGAACGACGCAAGTCGCCGACTTTGATTCTACGACCACGTAATCGTGTGGAATGAATCGCAGGCAGACAATTGAGGTAGAGAAGCGAGCTGCAAGATCGACAAATGCCGCTGCGGTGGCATACGAAGGTTTGGTTCGACCGCTAAAGGAGAAACACTCTTCGACTTCCGTCTCGAGCTGAAAAAGCCGGCTTAATTGTACAAAGGAGAAAGCTAATTAGTAAAATCCAATTAGCCGTGGCATCGCTTTCGCGCGTCCTGCGATCTACGATCCTAAATGCGTGATGCGATTTCGGTGGAGCTAGTAATTAGCTTAGTTGTCCTAGTTGACAGCGGAAACGTGGAATTGGCTGGTTTAGGGAAAGGAGCTAACTAAAATTGAGAAAAAAGAATTGAGTCAGAGTCGCGTCTCCGAATTCCCACGGGAGAACCCTGGAACTTTTCAATCGCGGTGCGGCGGTGCGGCGGTGCGGCGGCGCACCGACCGCGTTCCTTGATCCTGTAAGAACGCGTACACGCCCTTCCCATATTTTTTTATTTTCCATAGCGACTAGTGTCGCTGACGTATACGCAGCGGCTGGAACCCGACGTCCTCGGTGGAATGCATTTCAGGTACCGCCGGCGCTGTACCGAGAATTGGGCCCGTCGCCCTCCGTGGAATGCAACCGCCACTCGGTAATGTCATTTCGCGATTATGCTCTAGCACATTTTCTCCAGGACAAGTACGTGCAGACCTCGTGGGCCCACCGTTATCCCACGTGTCGTAGAACTGAATCGCAGATCATGCATCCAGATATCAACAGACATACCTACCCGGGCCTCTTTTCGCATGCCGAATATCCAAGTCGTTACCGACGAACTGTCAAACCGTCAAGAAGCCGATTACAGACTCAACAGAATTTTATATATCGAAGGATTCATATCTTTTTGTAATCGGCCTATGATCACAACCTATCTTTCGAGAAGTAAAAAAGATAATATTAATGAAGAACTCTGGACGCCCGATTACTCTCTCTCTCATCTAAACTACTCAGGGGCCGATTTCTTATGCTGGACACAGGAATCTCGCTTAGCTGATACAAAACGATGCCACCCCGATCGTGTTTAGTCGGATCACGTCTAACAATTGGAATCCCGTTGGCAAATAAATGAGTCCGCTGAAACGAGAAGAATTTGAAATCGTCCTGTCTCGACGCTGCTTTAAGTAACAAAGTTTAAGTAACAAAGGTGGAAAAATTAGGGAAAACGAAGAAAGAATCCCGAAAAATGTGATGCATTTATGCGTTCACCGTTTGGCAACGATGCGCGACGAGTGGTGAAGAAACATCGAATGAATGCAACAGTTTCGTCCACGTTACATCTTTCTCTGACTAGATCAGCTGCCTCTTCGAAATGTAAAGTTAGTTCTTTTTCTAAGTGTAGTAACACTGTACGCCTCGTTAGTTCGACTCGTAGATCCAATCGTTGCCCACAAATGAGGAATTCCTTTGCAAGACACTCTTATAATTACATTTGCGGTGGTCCAGAGAGAAATCAGCTGCAAATTCAAGTGAAACTTTCTGAAAATACTTCCTCTTCTGAGCGACGATTCTAAGACACGATTATCAAACATGCTGCTCTAAAGAAAAGCAGATGCTCCGACCTTTTATCCAGGTGACAACACTAAGCTCCAGGGTACGGCCCGTTTAATCGAGAAAATAATAAACGAGGGGAATACGTTTCGTAGCAGCGAGGATTCGCCTTGACTGTATTATCCCGCGGTCCTTGCAGGCGTGACCCTTGCGTTTTCTATCGGCTACACTGTCACCGTGCCAGCACCGCCCCCCGAGTTTAGACCGAGCTAGGGTCCCTAGGACGGCACTCCAAGTACCAATCGGATTTGTCTATCGGATCTGTAGAAAATAACTTGCGAGATCAAAGGAAGGAAGGAAGGAAGGATGTCCAGTGAAGAAAACTGTCACTCTGATTAACGATGCGAGATCTTCAAAGTAGATAGGAATGCCACCAGATGGTTGCAAAATCGTGGGTAGCTCCTTAGAGACATAATTTTGAAGTAAGGGAACAGAACGGAAGGATGTGTATGACGGCATCCTCTCGTTTCACACGTCATGAAGTCTTGCTCGTCAAGGAGAACCTTGTTAACAATGCAGGGGGAAGAAAGAGAATACGAGCGAGGAAGTCGTACAGGTCATCACCTGCGGGTCACGCAGGATAATCAAGAGAGGACGATGCCCTGCGACGATAAGGTTTACGTACGTCTGCGACTTCTTCCCTGTGAGGATTAACAACGGAACACTCGCATGTAATTAAACCGATAACTCGTGCGTGCTGTCCTCACCCAGGACGTAGGTAATGTCCAGAAATTGTCGGTCTGTCTATGTTTCAGCATTTTATTTTCTTCGTAATAGTTCTGTACACGTAATCGAGAATTTCGAATTATATCACTAACGACCGTGCCATGACTCTCACTACATATTACGAAAACCGTAGCAACCACATTTTGGATATTCAAGTCCTTCCTCGCGTTTCTTGCGGAAGGACATCGAAGAACCTGATCGATATCGCGTCGTAATTTTCGGTTTTATTTAACCATAATAATACCAGTTGGGAATGTAAAATCTGGCTTCCCTTTACGACCACTTAATCATGCAATCAAATGAGAAATTTAATTATTTCTTTGCTCGAATCTGTAAAATAAATGCAACTTTGAGATCTGCGTTATTATTAAAATGAAAGTATAGAACACATAATTTGTAATTATTTAAAATTCTCAAGCAGAAAGCATCTACAGACTTGAATGCAAGAGAACGAAAGAATTCCACAAACTCCTTTGCGTCCATTTACAGCTAGTCCTAATGAAATTCAAATTAGAAAGTCTCGCTCTTCTGGTAGTGGAAAAACTTCCTCTCTTGTACACAAGTCTCCTAGAAGAACATGCAATTTACCTAGGACATTCGAGTGAACTTCCCCGATAGCGTCAGATATTTTTAGGAAGATGAACGTGAAAGAGTTGCAGCGGAGCAGAAAGCAAACGTGCCTGTTCGACATTTCTCCGCGGAACCGGGTGTCTCGCTGTCAATGTAGGTGACCTCGTCTCTTAATTAACATGGGGCTCCGCTTGCACGTAAGAGCGAGTTTAACTAACTTTTACATCGAGCCTCAGCTCGTTCGTACCAAGAGATAGCTTCATTAGCGCCGCTTCATTCGCGCGCCGCGCCGCGCCGCGCCGTTAGAAAGTGGCTGATGAGCGTGCAATATGTAGCAGAACCGCTTGCGCAGAGCTTTCCCGATCGAAACGGGAAAATCTGATCGTGAGGACGTCCCAGCTTCCACGCGAACTGTATACCACCACTGACAAGTGATAGCAGCGAAGGTTTAACGGAAATCTTCTATTGCTAGTTAATTGCTACTACTTACTGCTGCAGATAAAAGGGAAAGTCTTACTAACTGTTCCGTGATAGAGAAAGCCCCCGATTGCGTCAACTGTTCATCTCAGTGTATGATCCCGTTCAATTGTGAAGCGATTTCAAGGATGCTGGCACCTTTGTCAATCGCATCAGTCCAATTTGCATTGCAATTATCGCAACACTTTGCTTTCATGCCGAGAATATTCACGAACCTTGGTTGGACAGAATCTGTCACATGTCAACCTTTCGAATGGGATTAGAAGATCTAAAATGCTTGAGAAAAAATAATTCTTAATCGGATTGGTGGTCCAAGATTGAGTCGCCTACACCAGACTTATAACTTTAACAAATTCCTTAAAAGTACAAGTCTGTCCTTGATCGATACATGATTAGAAAATGACGAGAATTAATTATGTCTGCTAATAACCATATGCGCAATGTTCGATCAGGTCCCCGTTTCTCGTTGCGATTAGTTCACAGTTTCTCTTTCCGGTCGACCCCTTTCCTGTCGATTTCCTGAGCCACCTGCGTCTGTCGACACCAAATAAGCCGAATAAGGTCGTATACCCATCTGCGTAGCTGACTGTGCGCGCTGCACTTCCAAACGAGATAAATCAACGCATGTTCTTCTCCGAAACGCACGTGGAGCAACACAAAGGTTCCATTCGATTTAAACCTTTCAGAGGTTTCTAATCGTCTATTTCTTTTATTTACTCTACTTTTGCAGAGTACTGTGAAAAATTGCAGAGCAGAATACACAGTTATAGAATTGCTAATGTACTGCTTCATGTAAAATATTTATCAAATGCTGATAAGAAACGCGTTTTTGTTAAATGGCACTTTGCAGACTCCATATGAACAGGACGCAGTCTATAAACTGTCGAGCGCTTCGAAAAATATGCACTTCCATAGAAAAAAGTGCAATTCCACATAAAACATAACGGTACACTGTTCCAATTAGATAAATAATTTGATAAAAACTATCGTCGTATATGATGATAAGTGCAATACTGAAAATACAATTGAAGACTCTCTTTTCTATCCATCATACTTCTCTTCAACTATCTAAACATCATAGAATGAAATCGTGGCAAAGCGCACTGAAGAGAAACACAGACTAACCGACAAGCAAAGAAACGCCTAGGTGACGATGTAGCGTGAATCCAGCATCGTAAAATCCGTTCCGTTCACGGGGCAATTATGTCCTCCAGATCGCATCCATAATTTCTCAGAACCTCATGGGTTTACCGTCATCCAATATCCTCTCTAAACGGGGGAGTTGCAAGCATGTGAATAGAACCGTAAATTCGAGTCTCTTCGAGAAGTTCTTTCTAGATGCGTAGAAAAGCCTGTTACACAACTTAGTCTGTCACTGGGGGCAAAGAACCAGGATGTCGAACGACCGTAATCACGCGACAAATAATGGCGACTGGAATAATAATAAATACGCAACGAAAAGTCCTGCTTCTTGCAATCGCTCGGGGAAAATGTTGCGGAGCTGGTAATTACATGGTGAAACGAACACGTTGGACGAGATCGGGTCATTCGCTGTTGCATCTGTAGATGAACATGTTTGTACGCTGATTAACGTAGGTAAAGGAGTAGTTTGTCGAAGGAGGCAACTAATATACTGCAGGTTACTCGTATTGTTCTTAGGATAATCTGAGTTGGCTTGACAGTAAATAGAACCGTGTATGATTCTTCAACTAAGAAAAATAATAGCTAAATCTCTGCAGACATCGCACCTACTAATTCTAACGCTCCTTCCCTTCTCCATTTCCTGCGCCTCGTCCTCATTAAGAACTTTCATCGAGATCGACTGCAACGCGTGGACACTTGACACGAAACCTAGCCATTATCCTTCGAAGCTCGGAAAGACTCCGATCTGGCTATCGGCGCGCCTATCAAACCTGAACTTTCTTTATTCGAGACGTACATCTCCCACAGAAATCGACTCTGTCCGCGGCATAATGCAGTCCGACCTAAATCCTATTGTCGACAGTGTTCGAGCACCGCTCCTCTGCGAGCGGAACCCGCTATGCAAACCCGCGCGGAGAACGAGTTAAAAGTTAAAAGACAGCAACACACAATGTAACACGACCGCCAAGGCCTAGGTAGAGCGAACGCAGAAGGAAACACTTGTTCTCCATTGTTCCATGGATGGCACCTCGCTGAGGTAAGATCACCTACGGCCTATCTTTTGCCTCGCGTGTCTCTATACCCTGATACGTGCTGGTAAGAAGCTTCGAAGGCCGCCTTTGGTCGAGCCACAGAACGTGTATCCTATCTTGTGACGGGTGTCACGCTCGTTTGAATACAAAGAAACGCGATTATGGCGCCTCGACCGTTTTGTCACCTGCAAAAATAGAACCGTGAATGGACCCGACAAGAAAAAGAATCTTCCACGTCGAAAACAACATCGATGCACTGCTAAACCTTTTCTACTCGACTCTGCTTTTGAGCAAGTCGTTTATTTTCCTATTCGCTTCGAGTCAGACGCCAAAAAAATCCAACTATTCAATGCGCTACAATGAACAATTATTAGTCCCTCGTAAACTGAATGCTTTGTGCGATCTTCACATGGATCTTATAAGACCAATTAATTTTGCTCTGTATGTAGAGAAGGCGTTAGTCGTTTATGGTCCGCCGCGCCGTTTTGTCGTCTGTAAAAGGTCAAACTACATAATCTGGATCTACGTATAGTCACGAAGGAACAAATTCTTAAATCGCAGTTCGTGTATACTGTCAGATCACTTCGAATATCACTTATTGCATTCCGAAGTATCGAAGGAACAGCTTGATGAATAAACCTGCTGCCGCCAAAAAGTATCCATTTCAAGTCTACCGAACGATCACGTCGTGCTTCACAATCGAGTGAATACGGTAATTTCACGGCGCAACGTTTTCAAGTTGTTCTTCGTAGGTATGCGAGTGAAAAAGTTGCGAACCCGCGCAGGCTAGCTCTGAAACGCAGAGTAATTCGTTTCAAGTGGATTGACACCTCGTAACGAAGCGTATCGGAGCTACGTTGTTGCAAGCTATCGATACATCAGAAACCTTACAATCGACATTAAAGTATGACAGAAGTAATTGAACGCGACGTTCGAGATTTATAGGCTAGGCCGCCGGTAAGAAATTCTCTAATAATCGTTCGCCAAGAATGGAGTCGTTTGCGTAAATATCGGACTACGTTCTGTGCCAGCCAATTAGCCAGAATGATCGGCGATCGTTGCAACGCGACGCGTCTGTTTCTTTCGCACCGTTTCGTCACACTTCACCGTACACTCTCAATAATGGCCGCTAATTGGCATTAATAGTAATTCGAGCCAAAAATGAACCAGCTCCCACTGGTCAATCCCTACCCTTGGCTAGCTTCCACTGATCAGTCCTTCGTTCGTCCCAAGACCAAAGACAGCGCAACCATCAAGGGATTTCACCGAGAAGATAGAAGGCTTGAGCGTTTAAGACTATATTTCAAAGTTTAGACTTAAGTCTTTTGTAAAGTTTCTGTAAAACTTCCAGTTAATCATTTCTTAGCTTTTTTTGTTCTAGAATGCTCTTCATCTCTGATAAGGTTACTTCTGTTTCTGGTAGCAGAAACAAGTAATCCTCCTTATCTTTGTTGAAGGGGTCACTTCTGTCTCTGATTGCAGAAACAAATGACCGATCGTGGGATCGGTACGTATGGCTCAGTTCATCCTTCGGCGATCGGTAGAAGAAAAGGCGATTTCGGGCACTGGAAGCTTTGTACGAAGATTTGTGATCCGTGGTCGCGGACCTTAGCGGTCACCAGCCTTTTTCGGATACTTCGATACGAACGATACTTTCTTTCTGGGTGTCGACGTTTAGTCGTAAAGCAAGTTTCCGCGTTTCATTGAAGTATCCAAAAACTAGCTTCACCGATGTTCATTCCAAAATCTTAAGCGACAGCGTCAATGAATCCATTAACAATTAAACTATCGCTATTAAATACACTTTCAATTTTCCTGTTCCTATTTTATGACTGTTACGTTTTGTACGTTTAGTACAAAAGAGAAGAGAATCCAGAGATCAGCACGAAATGAAAGGAAATGAATGATGGGTTTGGAAAAAAGTTTGAGAGAAAAGCAATTTCATCTGTTTCATTGATTAACCAGTTCACGGGATAATTGCCGTGTAACGGATCGAAGAAAGGGCGGACGACGCGAATTCGATTTTCTTCTGAGAGCTCTGAAATTGTTGTGACATTCAGAAACGACCGATAATAATTTGAAATGCCAATCCATGCTTCGTCCATAAATGGATCGTCGTGATTCAGCCGGTCTGGTTTCGAACGACGCAGAACTTGACCTGCTCGTCTTCCCGTCACGGCCCCTCTTCTGCTGGACTTTCTCAATTACCGATCATTTATGGTTTTTGTCCATTCACGGTCGTGTCCTCGAAAATTAACGAACCCTTGGAAATCAGTACGAGGAATCCATCTTCAGCTAAAGATATTACTACCTAATGTGTAAAGAACGTAGAAATGTAGAAATCGATACTCTCTACTTTTCCACTGGTAATTAATGGCTTGAACAATTGCATTGCTGTCTCTTTGGAACAAATGTTAATGTTTTCCTATCGATATGCTGATGCTGAGCTTTGCTATCGGCAAAATAGACAAATTTCTCGAAAATATTTCCGCAAGGTCTGAATACTTTGAGACGCGCTATAGTAGTAGTGTTACTCAATTATTCACGAAGAGAACTGTTATCCCAGCCTGAGTCATATATTACGTAAATGTCCAACAGTTTCGCGACCGAACCTGTGCCACCGAGTTCATGGCTAAGCCTGAAAAATTGACGTGAAATCGCGACGACGGAATGCAGCTTTTGATTTATACTCTTTATCGTGTCTAACGGTCGCCGTTTCCACCGTAACTGCTCACATTATTATTAACAATTAATTATCTGTTTATTGCTCGTCGCGATTCCAACGTTCGCTTCTTTTTTTTCCAGCGAGCAGAAACATTCTACCGCGCAAGATTTGCATACGACTCCGTTTCGTTTCTACGATGAAACTAGCTGTGAGATTGCAAAACACGCGAGCGTTTTGTTACTCTTGCGTTCTCTGTGCGCTTCAATGCGTTCCACAGCGCATTCGACAATCTATTAACCTGCTAAACGGGGAAGACCAGTTAGCCTGTTCGGTGAAAATGACTCCTTGACATGCAAGCTACGCATGAAAAATTCTTCAGCCAGATCGAACGAAAAGCAGGGCAATTTTATAAGCGTTTCCCAAAAATTGGATTTTTGTCAGGGAAGCGTTTCGCAGACACTGCAGTTAACTCTCGATAACTTGATTGAGTCGGCCGCAGAAAATTGCTGGAGCATCTTTCGTGAAAGCAAAGGACGGTAGTGGCGCGCTTGTGCTCGATTTATCGACATGCGTGTCAGAAAATTCGTAAGGGAACGATTAAAAAAGGCAAAAGGTAGAAACGAACATGGAAGCCTGCTCGAGCGTGGAGACACGAGCCTCGGGCCAAGTCAACGCACTCTGCGATCAAATAAACGCAACGCAGGCCGGATCTACTTGCATGCGCGGCGCGGCGTGTACCTGAATAATCCGTGGTTGCGTAAGAACGCGCGGAACACCGTCGATTGATTCAAAACTCATGCGTCCGATACGCTCGCTTACGTTGACAAGTTATTGTGAAACAGCTCTGCGAGCAAGGGACTCGTGCTTCTCGATTCGTTTCATTGTTAATCGTTCGCTTAATTGCCCCTTTCTTGTTGCTTCTTCCACGCTCGAACGTCTACGTTTCATGACGAACAAGCCTGGAATGTGATGAATTAACTGGGAAAGTGGGTGATGTCGCGACAAAAGAAATTAATGAATCTCGAGGCCAGTCGCTGTGATCTGCTGCAATATTGAATCAGTGTTTCGCAGATATCTCTCGTGTTTTTTCGATAAAACAATTTTATTTTTCTGTTTAAAGCACTTTTATGCAAATTGCATCGCATCGCGCAAGTGAATCCAGTTGGGTGCTTCGATTACAAGCATGTTAAGTTCTCATTTAGCAAGCAATCTTCTTGCTCTCCCATTTCTATGAAGATCTCGAAAACTCTCGTATCCCTGAAAGTGCGAAGTGATTTCGTTCTCCTCTGTTTAACTGGCTCTCTTGCGATTTCCCGAAGTGCTGCGAGAAATACTGGCTGGATAGATCTCTCATTAAACGCACGACGGATTATTATAATAATTATGTAAATATTCCTGTTAGCCTTGGACAGAGGCTCTAGGGCGCACGGAGAGTGCGTATTACGAGCTGGTTAAGGAAGCCGTTCCCTTCGAGACTTTCGTTGATAATTAAAGTACCGTGGAAGCTCATGATGTTGAAAACGGTAATTTATCTCCTCGTTTCTGAATCATCGGGACGCGCTAGTTCCCCGCTGCTTTTTTCCGCGAACTTGACATTAATCACCGGCTGCTAAAGCTCTTTCTACCCGTGAACTACGTATACTCAGACCTGTTCAAGCAATACGAAACACCCTGCAGTATCGTATCTTCATCCTCCGGTTTATCAATTATTCTCTCCTCTATTTTCCAGAGGTAACGTCGTTTAGCTGTCATGCCGTCAGACGTTCATTTGCCGTTTAATTTGCATGGATTGGGTTAAGTAAGATGCATTGAGCAATAGGAAACTCGGGCACGAACAATTGCTGAAGTAGCAGACAAATTTCAGACAGCTCGGTAATCGGTGATCGGTAGATACGTATTGCTACCATTGCCTTCTTTGTGCCGACTATCTTTTGTTTGCGAAGATGCCAGCTGTTATATGTTGCATAAGTATGCTACAGAGAGGTTTTTCAGAGTATTGTTACAAGTAGTATAGAATCAAGTTCTCTTAAAGAGAATTCCATGACATTTAATCCCTTCTGCAGTGTCGAAAAAATCTCTGAATCCGTGACTGCACCTCCTCCTACCATTGCCACCTCACCATACTCTAGTTAGATGTTTCCCCAGACTCCTCGACACTTCCACCGTTTCCCAATACGTGTCACCTCCTACCCAAGAACGCCATTTCTCAACTAGTATTTGCGTTCCAGTGGTATCGATGGAATCTTCAAACGTTCTCCTAATGCGCAGACACCTAAAGTGGGCAGCGTTGTTACGGGGTCAAACGAAATACCGTTGCCTCTCTTAACTTAACCAGCGACTCTTTGCGCAAACTCAAAGCAGGGCGTTTCTGCGCTTCTGCGCGGCGAGCTTCTGCGCTTTTCTAAAGTCTCTTTTTCTTTTCTATTTCACTACATATGTAGATTTTTTCACGAAAATTCAAGTAAATGGATCGCCATCGATCAAGCATCTACTAAACGTTCGAAAAAGTTCTAGCGAAATAGCATGGCTAATTTGGTCGAATCGCGCGTTTTTACGATCTCCTAAAGAGTCGACCTCCCGCGAGAAACTCGTACGACAAAAACGTCTGCTCGATTCTTCCTGAGGATTGCTGTAAGAGCACAGTGCGTGCAAGGAGCACAATTAAACGAAACGAGCGTTCCGATATGGTAAAACCGGGGAAACTGTGTGAAACTGTGCGAAACTGTGCGAAACTGTGCGAAACTGTGCGAAACTGTGCGAAACTGTGTGAAACTGTGATCGCTGACGTTTCAATCGATACACGTCAGCCGGGAAATCTACGTTTCTCTAACGCGCGACGGTTCTCACCCCTTTCCTGTCTAATTCAGTACAGTTTTACAGAATATATCTGAAGCGAAACACGCTTTCATCTGAGAGATTTGCCAGAACGGTAATGAAATTTAGATATCCGAAACGATAAAGCAGCGTGTAATAAGCTAATAGTTTTCGCGCGCCGCGCCCTATTTCTCACGCGTTTCTGGGCCGTTGTATTTAATTAAGCGCCGAGGGTGTAGAAATGCATCATTCAGCGAGGACGAGTGGCATCGCGCGTCGTCGCAACGGATTCCTCAAATATTTCAAAGTATTTCGCTCGCGTTCCCCATCGCCAGCCTATTCGCCGATTAATAGGACACGCGTGTTTGTTCAGCTGCCTACCGTTCGACTTCCAAATTTTTCGACGGCAAATAAGCGAGGAAAATTGATCGTTACTCTACCACGATATTTATGGGTTCCCAGAGAGGCTGTCTGAAGAAGAATTTATAGAACAAACAGATCGAATGAAAGGCACGCGGCAAATCATGGTTATAATAGTCACTCACGGGTTATTATTTCTCATGACCGAACTACTCAAGTTTCAATGCTGCGTGAATGGATCTATAAATGATCGATAAATGCTAGGTCAAAGATAATGGCTGACACAAATATTATGGACTCTGTTGGTCAAGAGATATCGTCCAGGATGAAGTGATTAATGAAAATTTGATAGATATGAAAGATTTACCTACATGCATCGAAACCGACTGTATCCGCGTTATTTTACCGCTGCAATTATCCCGAGCATCGTTTCCGGTTTACAGCGCATTGCCAGCCATGTACACGAGCAGGATGTCGAGCAGTTCACATACTAATCTCGACGAATTAAAATGCACCAAGCGCACCAAGCTTCTTTTTTAGCAGTACTGTGCGGTGTACTGATTGTGAGTCATACTCGCGCAAGACGAATGATAAAAATAGCAGGCGACTTTGAACGCAATTCGTGGCGGTAAATTCATCGAAAATGACTGGTCTGAAAGTGAGAAAACCGAAAATTCGAAATTCGAACTTTCATCGCGATACCGTTTCCTCGCGTTCGCGTTGAAAAGCTATCTCGTGGAACGCTGGAAACCGTCTGGAAAGAGTGTCCATTGGAAGCACGAGACAGGAACCGATTAAGTCGCCAACGATGCCCAGAAAGAACCTGCTGATAAACAGACACGCTGACGATCCGCGGATTCGTAGCGGGCCAAAGCAAAAACAACATCGAGAGTAACAGGTTCTGTCGGGGTAACAGAAACCGTAGATCCTCGAGATGTCATTGAGGCAAATGGTAATCAGCTTGTTACGGCTGAGCGTTTCACTGTAAATGTCAGGCGACAGCACGTAAAACGTCCTGGCCGATTTGAAGGGAAGTCGTTTGGGAACGAGGAACTGCGTTCTTTCGCGTTCCTCTAACACGCAAATATCCGAGCAGTGCCGACCACTCGTGAAATTGCCGCGACGTTTTCGATCTTTACACCGATAGCTGGGTAAAACAAGTGCAACTGGCCGATAACTCGCTACGCAGAAAGCGCGCGTATCGCTGAGTGCGAAAGTTATAAATTCTTCTGGCCATGCTCAGGGGGATCATTTCGTCCCCCTAAACCCCTCGTCACTCGTTCAACCTCTTTTTCCGTCTGTCCGTCCGTCTATCTGCCCCTCCCTCTCCTTGTTTCTCCTCACCTACCTCTCTCTGTCCACCTCTGTCCACCTCTGTCTCCCTGCGGGCGAATACCTTCGCCCAGACGCTAACGCCTTGAATGAAGTACGGTTACTTCGGCTCTGGTTCGTTGCTATTTTATCAGGCGACATTATTATTCCTACGTTGCTGACACTATGTCGAATTTATAGGCTGGCAGAAATGCCTCCACTCGTTTCGCAATCGGCATATTTTCTCTGCGACGCGACAGGAGGGACTTCGTTCCGTGACGCGCGCGCGTTACTTTCCTCTTCGGACAGATTTTCGGGCCGTTGGATCTTGAACGGTCCAACGGCGGCTTTGATTCAACCCCGATCATCTCCTGCTTAGGAGGGTCTTTCTCGACCCCTCGCAGTGATCCCTTCCTCACGAAACCCCGTGAAAATCCCACCCACACAATCTCAAGGCACACGTATAAAAGAATTGTCGCCTCGCGTCGGCTTGGTAGGTCCAATACAGGCTGCCGAAGAACAGATGTCGATGCACTGTGTTCCTTTTATGTGCCACTTCCTCTATCGTTGATCATTTTTCGAGAAGAACACGTCTTCTCGTTCTCTCTGCTTCTCTGACATAAATCAGGTGAAAAAGAGGCGATGGAAACGATCACTGCCATTTCAGTCCATGATACATTCAGACTATCGTACGCGCGAATCGATAACTCTGCTCCGTATGATGTATTACTCTAGTAAGTAGTCACTGGAAATGGAACTCGACATTGAACCTTTCTATGCACGGCAATCGGCTGTGATCTTCCTTTCATCTCGATCTGATTTTCCCTGCCCATGGGACTTTATAGGAAACATGCTAGTCTTTGAAGAGAAAGACTCGGGAATTTGTATTTGTATGAATTCTTTAATAGCAGATATAGCGAAATATGTTTATCAAGGGAATATATAAGAATGATATAAATCCAGTTTGCAAGCAGCAGATTTGCCAAAAAATCCAAGTTCAGATCGCGTGGCGTGGCGCGGCGTGGCGCGGCGTGGCGTAAGGCATTTTTCCAGGTCTGGGAGGCTGTGTGCCCACAGGCAGGGAGCCCGAAGCGTTCTCCCTCATCTCGAAACGCAATCGTTTTTGCAGTCGGTCCGGTTCTCTGGCGGCACCGACCTACCGGAACGCGTGGAACTCGCCCAGCATCCATCGAGGACCA
Organism: Calliopsis andreniformis; assembly: GCF_051401765.1. NCBI lineage: Eukaryota > Metazoa > Arthropoda > Insecta > Hymenoptera > Andrenidae > Calliopsis > Calliopsis andreniformis. The sequence goes on from NC_135062.1 coordinate 18,084,952, forward strand.
GGTACGAAGTGGTGAGATATCAGCACAGTCCTCCTGTGCCGGGCTCACGGCTCGCAAGCAACAGCGCGGAGAATGAATCAAGGGGAAAGGAGTGGGTGCTGGGCTGGAGAAGGGGTCAGGGAGAGGTAGGAGAGGGGCGGCAGTGGTGCAGGAGCATCCCCACCAACGCGCAACGGTTCGAACAAGAGGGTAACGCTTCGAACAGCGGCGGAGAGCAAGCGTAGAGCGGGCGCAGAGGCTGCGCTGGGTAGGAGTTTTCGGTGCCGTCGCCAGTGGTAGAGCCAGTTTCTCGTGTAGCATCGTTGGGCCGGCGGCGTTGAGGCGCCCCTTCAGTATGAAGCCGACGACCGTGCCAGCTGCAGCTGCTGCACCTGTCGTCCCGTACACCGCGACAACCACGCTTACCGTATGCTCGGATGATCTGCTCGGACACTCCTCTTGATCGTGGATCCTTGTTAGGCGCGACGAGACATCGATACTCCATGGATACCGTGTTCTCAGCTCCGATTTCGTTCGCCGGCGAGAACTGAGCGCGACGGACACGTATACGCGTCGCTGACACCGACCTCCGCTTCTGGATAAAGGAGGATCGTGCCGGTGGGATACAGCCACCAGAATCGAATCGAGCGATTCTGCAGAGAGGGACTATCTCTCTCCTAGTCCTTCTTTCACCCGGTTCTTCCTGGACGTGATCGGTGATCGGTTGGTGTTCCTCCAGTGTTTCTTCTTCCCTTACCCACGCCGGATAAGGTTGCTGCCTCGCGTCGCGTCGCGTCGCCTCGCCTCGCCTCGCCTCTTCGTCTTCTTGCCGTTTACCAGGACTAGTCCGACGCGAAGAAACTGTGATACGCGGCAAAGAAAGAGGAGACACGCATGCGGAACTCCGTATAAAAGTGAAAACTCGTTCCTCCGGTGTCGTGCTTTCGGACCTGCTCATCCTTCTCAGAATCCGGAGCCCTTCCCCTTTACTGGATATTTCGGAGTAGCTGGAATTCAAGGCCCTCTTGGACGGCTCGGCGTTCGAACGAACGACCGCAGCGTGAACGTGCATCGACGACGAGGTGAGTCCTTCGACTGATAAATTCCACCACCCTGCCAGCTAAGGGTCAAGAGCGGTCAAGACGCGACGCGCGTGGACTGGTTTTCGAGTTCCAGGACCGTTTGCATCGGTATTCTGTCGTTCCCGCACTCTGCCATTTATCTGCCGTCTGTCGAACGAGTCGATGATAAATCCACGCGGTCGCACTGGCCGCTGACTAAGCAAATTATCATCACCATCCTTCATCCACCCATTATCGCGCAAACACGACAACGCAAGGGATTATTCTGACGCGTAAGCTTGGGACGATGGGGTTGCGTTGCTGCAGCTTAATCTGAAAAATGAACGGTGTGATAGCGTCACGGGTACACTCGCTGAAACGAGCTCGACGGAAATTGGGATGATAAAATTACCGAGGATCAACAATGGAACCGCTCGGATATCGCACTCTCGAGATACGACGCGGCTGAATACGTAAATAAAAACGGTATTTTCTCTCTATAGGATCCAACAAATATTATCGCATATCGTAATCAGATTCAGTATTTAAGGTGAAGAAAGGGATAAGCGAAATCTGAAGAGATTGTTCTTCTTATATTTCTACAAGATATACCATAACGCATGGACAGAATTTTGGCAGAGAATTGGTCTGAAATTTCGTCCATCCTTCATGGAACATCTTATACTCCATTTATCTCGCATTTACTTTCGTTTTGTGGTTCTTGATGGCTCAAAGTGCTCCTTAATCTTAATTAACTTTCTCGATAATTTGGAGAAACGGCAACACCAGCTTAATTTGAAAGTATTCTTAATCTGAATTTTCGTGGTTTCAATTTGCAATATCATATTTTTGGGTATCTTCCGTAAGAACATCGGTTCAGACAGGCAAAAACGAACTCGTTGTTGGATCGATCGTAACGCATCGTTCTGACGGCATTAAGGAGAAAATTGCTGGCATGATCTTTCATTTTCTCATTACCATTCAAATGACACGGTCATGGACGTCATAATGACCTGCGGAACGTGTAATCATATCTTCAATCATTTACAAGATCGTTCCATCCGGTCAAGTTGCAGTTTTTCGTCGGCTGACCATTGACAAGGAAATGGTGAAATGATCTTGTCGAGACGTTTAAGGAAAATGGAACGATATTTAGGCGTGAACGATGGTTCAGTAGCGCGATGCACAACCAAGTATTTAGAGCAGTTTAGCCCTAAAGAGTAATGCGGGTGCAAGTGAACGTTTCCAATTAGTCAAGTGGGAATCGATCTTTCGAATGCTCGTAAAGCCCGTATCCGTTTCGTCAACAGTTTCGCATTCGTTCAAACTAATGACTTCAGATCTGACCCACATACACGTTCTAGATGTCAGTACATTCCACAGGAATTTTCTGGGTTACCTTCGACGAGAAGAAAGGACATTTCGCTTAATCGAAATCTGTGTATCCACACATAGTGGTTGAACTGTTCACTTGAATATACTTTTTCGTTTAGCAGTTACACGTAAGGTGAGAAGACACGTTGCTATTGGAACAAAACAGGATGTCTAGTCGAGCAGAAGAGTACAGAAGGTTAATCGATCGCGATCGAGAATGGAATGGCCGATCGCTTTGCGTATTCTCGACGCGTTGAAAGAGCCGGTCTGGTGAGCTTCTTTGGAACGCTCTTCAGTGGAGGTGAATGGCCTCTTTTTCTGCACGAGCCACGAATCCCGGTGCTTCCCCGACCTCGACCTCGGTATTATAACGCGAAATTACCCTGCGAGGAGATAGTAAAAGACTGGACGTAACGTTGAGAAAAGTCTCTCGAGGTCAGAGGTGATCGTGTTATGGGGAATAGTCTTCAATGAGTAAGAACACTCGAAGCTCGAACGTTGGAAACAAGAATTACCCTCCTCCTGAAACCTTTCCTACTGAAAAAACTGTCATTTGCCGCGAAAGTGCTCAACATAACGTATTCTTCTTCCATACGCGAGAACAATGTAACAAAGAGTAACTGTCTCTGCTGAAAATTTCTTCCTGACAAGAGATTGAAGTTGCCGCGCCTCTGTGGAGCTCCATTTAAAAGCTATTTACATTGTTCCATGCTGGCGAGCGTCATAACAGTAATTAAACGCAATCTACCTTCGGATTCCATGCCCTGGGAGCGAGGAGACCGAGGATGAGGACTATTAGCTTCTAGCTGACAATAATTAAGCCCGATTGCGTCCCTCCTTTGAAGGAAAGCGGCCTAATCTACTTTTCGCCTCTTCAGTTACTTGTTACCTCACAAGGCTGACGCGTTTCGACGACACTGACAGAAAGCTTTCTTTTGCCTGACGTTTATCCCGCTTATCCCGAGACAAATGAGGAAAGTTACAACGAAAGAGGATAATAGCGGCAACTGAAAATTCGAGGCAGGTGAAACTAATTGGCGCGGTGCACGGGGAAACGGGAATGATCACCATCGTTATCATCTACCAGCCACGAAACGCTGCGCCACGCTGCGCCATGCTGCGCCACGCGCCGCGATCTTACCCTAATCGGCGATTCATTCGCTAGGCGGAAGAGGAATGCAAATGATAGATCCGTCATCGTGGATGGCGTAACGCTCCGCACTTGCGCAACGCGTTTCATGGTCAAAACGTGCGACGCATCGACGGAATGCACGATTAATGTTGCGGGGGCCACCATGGATCCAGGCCCTCATTCTTCAGAAATATCAACAACGTGGACTTGAGTGCGCTAAAAAAACGAAAGAACATGGAAATGGAAGGGAGTAAAAGTAAGTGTTGCAAGGAACGGGTGAGGTTGCCAAGTGGAGCAATAACCGATATCCGTTTCGCCAAAAGTGGACATAACTCTCTGGCTAGAGTACCTAATTTCTGCTTCTCGAGTACAGTTGATTAAGTAACATTCAGTTTGAAGTTTGCAATCTAGCGATAAAATGAATTGTGGGGTTCCATGACTAACAGCGGGAGGAATTGGGTCCTCAATTATCCGAAAATTGTGTAGAAAAGTTGTTGCTCAAAACTCTCGTCTAAAAATCAGAGTCGTTTTAGCGGGAAGGTCTACGTTGGATGGGATATAGAAGACCAGACGTAGGAACTGAAATATAATTCGTGAGGATTCTGAACGGTAATCCACCAAACACCGTTCTATCATGATTTTAGCTATAAAAATTGTGCTGGTTGAAGCTGGCGTACGTAGCTGAAAGAGAGCCGGCGTTCAAGCTCCGGAAAGCAATCGTTAGCGATAGACGAAACGTCGTAAAAGATTAGCACTGGTCGAACGCGATCGCCTCGGCTGGTAGCAAAGAAAATTACCGTTCGCATTGAGTACGTCGTTTATGCCTTTTACGCTCTCGAACGCGAATCGTCGTTTAGCCGCTGTTTACAGCGATCCTTAAGGCCACGAGCGCAGTGGAGCGCAGTGCAGCGCAGTGCAGCGCAGCGCAGCGCAGTGCAGCGCTGGAGTATGCAGTGCAAAACTCTCGCTTGTAATTCAGCCGCTAGCCGCGAGAGATCTACTGAAAGTAAGTTAATCTGAGGGTTACACCGGTTGCCGGTCGTCATTCACGCGGACGCGACGGGGACAAAAACCGCGGCGCGGGAACTCGGGCGGGAACTCGGGCGGGAACTCGGGCGTGAACACGATCTGTCTACGAAGGCTGACCTTCGCGAACTACCGATTTCCATATTCCTTTTTAGTTCTGCTTTCCACTATCTTCATGGACTCTCAGTTTCTACCATCGATGGAATACACCGAAGAGATATGCGCTTTCTGAGTTCTGAAAGAGCGAAACTGGAAGAAACTGCTCCCACTGTACGATGAAAGAAAGTTTCCTGGTGAAGGTCGCTACACTTGTATACTGCTTGTGAGACGAATTTTAAGGGCTGTGAGAGAAAGGTAGAGCAGATTAACAACGCTAGAGTCTAGTAAGCATGAAAAGTAAAACGGCTAAATCGCTCGCAATTAATTCAATTATACACAGTGAAAGGAAGTTCAATGTCTACTAACAAGATTCTTTGCCGACGTTATCATACACACCATCTGTACCTCCTCTTTCTTTGCCAACCTACGGTTTCTATATTCTCCATTTATGAATGGAGCGTGAAATGAATCTGCCACAGGAAGGGGAGTAGGCTAGACAAAACCGTGACTTCCACGTTTGACCTGGTTTCGCTTGTCCATCTCCCATTTCACTTCGTTTCGATATCATCGGAGAAGAAGACAAGAAAGTAAATTCCCGAAACCAGCTAACGTATAGGAGCGAATCGAATTCAATATTCCATCATGAGTCATGAAACATTACATAACGCAATTAAAAGCAACGACAAATTCGACTCAAGGATCATCAGGATTATTTTTGTTGAAATGAGAGATCTCGTAATAGAAATTCGCAGAAGTGACCTTCAACAGGACCTTGCTTTCAATCTCGACCTCCATTTTGGTAAAATTCAAATTCAATTATGTTTCCGCTGGCAAATAACGAATAATTCATTTGGTTTGATTCATTTGGTTGAGAATTTGGCCTGGAAAAGTTACACGCTCGCCATTTTTTCTCGCTACGGATATGCCGATAAACTGCGAGATAATTGTCAGAATTCATAGTCGCGATCAGCAGTCGGATCGATAAGTGATGGCGATAAGTTGTTTTCTCTTGATCGTGGGTCATTAATAAAACGCGATAGTGATATAAAAAGATACTCCGAATGTTGCATTTCCAGGCCTGGGGGCAACTGTCGCCGCAATTACTTCTAATCGGTTTAGAAAATCCGCGTGCCGAAACATCGCATCGACGTCCAATTAAGGATCATCCTCGGACGATCGTAATCGATGGCCACTTCTTTCGTTCTAGGCCGACTGGCTACGATTTGGCCCTTGATTTCACCTCTCACTCGGTAACGAGCGACGTCGAACACCTATTAGAGATTGACCAGGATTATGGCGTTTCATTTCTCGAAGAGAAGGTTAACGTTAATGTATGCCGCGTTTTAACCTTCTAATTACGAGTCGCGCGATAAAAACAGCCGCACGGTAGATCGTTAATGAGACGAGACTTTGAACGAAGCAAAATCCAGTGTCGCGAGCGAATCCTCGAGCCGAGATAATTATTAGACACGATCGATTAATAAAGAAAGACGAGATCGAGCCAGGCTTCCGCTGGCTCGTTGCTTTTTCAAACGGCTCGGCGAGTCCACGAATCGCGAACCTCGCACCAACGCAATTATTTCTAATCGGTTTAGAAAATCCACGATGATAGCGCGCCGGTGGTGCTGGCTGTCGAGGCGAGTGTGACTAAGCCGTCCTTCTGGTTTCTTGGACGCGACGCGACGCGACGCGACGCGACGCGACGCGACGCAGCGCGTCTGTCTTAGCCATATCTGGCCAATAATGTCTCCCGGCGGTTATGTAGAGGAGCAGAGCATGGCGTGCCAAAGGATCGCGATCGTTCCTCTTCCTACAGCCGGTCTTGTTTTTCCCGTGGAATCGAGCGTAGGAGAAATTACCTGGCTCGCCACTTCGAAAAGCCGACCGACCAACGATCGTTCTCCCATTAGCCTCGTTACCGTCGAGAATGGGTCGAGGAACTCTCTCCCTCTTTTCTCCTCGTCCTCTTTCTCCTTCCGACTGGTCGCAACCTCGGGCGCGATGAGACCGATAACGGCGATAGCGGTGTCGACTGAGATTATGCTGGGACTGTGGGTGGAAACGGTGCGGTGTGGCAACCCGAAATTCCTACATGGAAAACTGTGGAATTTCAAGGGCCATCTCTAGTTCAATGAATCTTATAAGACTAAAGATTATTTACAACTGAGGTGTGCAACTTTCAAATTGCAAGTACCTATGAGTCAGTACCGATGAGAAGAAAGTTTAAAAGGTGACGGTTCCCACGAATATACCTACTTCTATCTTATCTGAGAATAAACTAGTTATGCTAATGTAATCATCAAAATCCATCGTTGACCATTTTCCCAAGATTTTCCCAAGATTTTCCCAAGTAGTAGCTATTACTCGGTACATACATGTATATCGCTGCTGTATAATTGAAATCAGATTTCCTGAATATTTTCTCAAGTATCGGATTCCATAGCAGAATTGCAAAGAGAGCGCTACCAAACTCCATTGCTCCAAAATCGATTGCAAAGTGCCCCCCATCCCCAGGTATCGTCGAGAGAGTTAGGATATTCTTCGGCCTCCGAGCGAAGAAAGTTCCTTCGGAGAGGAAACTCCGATAAGAATGGTCTCGTTCTGCGCGAATACTTCGTCAAGAAGTTCGCTGGCCGTATGTTCCTCGCAAACTTCTAAGCCCATGGACAACAGCATCGTCGAACGATCTGTGAAATTCGACGATTTAGCGATACGCGACCTGTTTTCAAAGCGAAAAAAGAATGAAGAGTGCTTATCGAAGTACGCATCGCTCGATGGACTGTTATTTATCACCGGTACTGTATACGGATATACCCTGAAGCACCTCCAATTTTTCTGTCCTCTATCGACGTGCTGTAATGCTAGTAATCGTTTGTTTGTACGAACACCTGCAAGAATCGCCCTGGAAAGCGCCAAAGGATACGTGATTCGACGGACTGAAAGTTTCAGTAAAATGCGCCGTAGCGATACGGATACTTCTGAAGTTTCACTACGGATAGATCACGTATTTCCTCGGCATTTACTTATTTTGGAGCACGATGCTCATTATTCTGTGAAGCTGTGGCACGGGGGAAGAAACACGTGTCTTTACCTCCACCTACAATCTCTCCTGTTAATCGTAAATAATAATATAATCACGATCTACTTTCATTTTCTTACTTTGCTACTACTGTCTCCAGAAGTGTTCGCAATTTCGAAAGATTTTAGTTCGAAAGTTTAAAACAGGTCGAAGTTTCTCTACATTCGTTGCACCGTGGCAGATTCGACATGAATGCGAGATGAATTTCTTGGTATTCGTAATATTAGGAGAATAGTAAATGTTCGATTTACTAACTTTCTCGAGGCATCGTTACTATCGATCACGCGTAGTCCGATGGAACTGTTTGCGTGCCATATTACAAGACCCACGCCACGCTTGCTCTATTCTGAATGTTCGCGAGTCCCCTACATGGAAAGTGCGTGAAACGTGCCCGCACACGTTCGCACCGGGACATGCGCATCGATCGAGAACAGAGAGAAACGTTTTCAACTGTTTCCTTAATTAAATTCCGTGTCCCCTTTAACCTCAAGGTATGCAATCATCGAACATGCTTCTTTTTAATTAAACGAAAAACCAATTGACCCGACTCATTTCCCCCGACACTGATCAATTTTGCCTTGACAGTCTACAAAATGCCTATTAATCGCAACTAACAACGTCACGGTGTTACTACACGTTCGTGTATATAAAACAGGAGAAACGGTTTCACGACAAGAGAATCGCAGGAGAATCGCAGGAAAATCGCAGGCGATCCTCCCAACATAAACTTCAATTTCCGCGGTTCTAAATCCCATTCTGAGGAGAGGCTGAGACAGAGTACGAGGCAGAATTTCGGTCGACAAACATATTAATCGGCCGCGTGACGTTCCCAGCCGGCATGAGAGAAGAAGGAAAAAAATGGGGGACGTAAATCTCGCGAAACAGGCTGCGAAGCGATTGGTCCGGGGATGGAGGCGCGCATGATTTGTGGCACTTCTTAACAGCGGTTCTCGTAGAAAGTCAGGAACCATTTATAACCTCGCCAGATAGAAAATCCTCGAACGGTCCATTCACCGCTTGCTTTTCGCGAAGCATCCAATCACGTCGCGTCGATCAATTAACCGAATTAACGCGGCGTCAAGTGTCGCGTGTCTCGACGGCTGTAAATCCCGTGAGAATTACGTCTAAATAACCCCTGGGGAATGGACAGTAAACGGATGAGAAAATGGCTCGTCGATCTGCAATAGTTGTTCTTTCGAATCTATCCTCATCGAGTCCCGCCGATGAAAAGCGTCTCCGCCGCGAGGAAAGTTAAATACGGTACTCGATGTGACGCGCGACAGCGATAACCTTCTCGAACCCGAGATCCTAAAGGGTACCAGCATGATCGGACGTGATCGCTCGGAAAACTGCGCGCCGCGCCGCGTTGCCCAAGTCGAGGCGGGACATAATTTACTGGTTAAGCACGGCTCTCATAGAAAGTAAGAGAGCATGTATGATAGTCGATTTGCTTCCGAGTCGATGTCCTGAAAGCTCTCTTCGCGATCGCGTGCCACCGATGGATTCCTTTTACATAGAAACGAGTTTCACGGACACATCAGGCAACTGATCCCACTGTGAAAATTACCTTTCACGCGCGATTGGTCGATAGCCCGGCTGTTTTATCGATATCTACCTCCTCTTCCGTCCAGCAAATTCAAATATCCAGTACCTCCGTTTCTACAGCGCTGCATAAAGGAAAAGTTTCGTAAAAGTGGATTTTATTGAAAGCCAGAGCTTCAACTTTTTCGCGTCAGATGATGAAGACGGGTTTATTTAGAAAATTCTGCCCGACAGTGTTGTGCACGTTTGTCAGAACTTTCGCGACTTCCTGTCGCAAAAAACTTTGAAGTTAGTCTGTTCTTCTAAAGCCTTCATCGTCGAAGCAGCAACCTTAAGCGTATTCCCGTGGCCGTTTCCAGTTCGAAAGTCCGGTTTCCCGATGAAAAGCAACAACGGCAAGAAGCGGATTTGCGGCGCGGTTCGTAATTTGTTTCGACGTACGCGTGAACACCCACGTTCCGCGAGAGTTTCGTGAGGGCTCTCGAATTTCATGCTTTCTCCTTGGCAAAACGGAATTCGAGATCCTAGCCGACACAGCGTGAATAGAGACTCGAGGGACTTCCGCTAGTTTTTTCAGCCTCTTTGAGCCTGACTGCCGACAATCTTCGGTAGCTTTACGAGAGACCGACATTTAGCGTCGCTAAGTCACTTGCCTTTCAGTTGGGAATAGAAATGGAGCCGCCGTCGATTCGAATTCTCTAAGATTGCCAGGTTGCGCACTTTTCATTGGAAAATCATTTTACTCGGACAACTTCACCGCTTCGTTACAATGTCCTACAACGAAAAGATGACATACTTGAAGGTCTCGTTAATGAATGAAATATTGCTACTCGTTAAGTTTGCGTATAAAGTGGGTCGCGAGAGACGTGTATATCCAGCTCAGTTTTTCTTCAGGATCGAGTATATAGGTATGAGAGCTGCCCAGGGGCATTGCTAGATAAGCATCGGCTAATCGTCAGTTCGAGGGTCGATAAAAAGCGCGGCAATAGTATCTCGAACGAGAATTACTCTCCGGAACGTAGCTCTTTTCAGTAATGACGTCATAACCGTCGCAATGCGGCTTTTCTACTTGACACGGTTGCGTATTCGAACTGGTTTTTCTATTACAAGTGGAGCTACTCGCGTTGCTCTCGTCGCTACTACCACTGACGAACTGCTGAGTCGCAACGTGCACCTTTCCAAAGGTCAACGTTAATATTAATGACTGTGGTAAAAACGTTCAAGTCGAACTACGAATAATTAGTAATAATAAATCGCAATCTACCACTACGTATTATGCATACGCGTTAACGATCTGAAACGGACGAAAGTTGAGCAATCAAGTTGAAATTTATACCGCTGTGGCATATCCGAAATGATCTTGCAACGACAGGTAGAAAATCAGTCGGAAGTTTGAGTAAAAGAAGAAGAACGAATTTCAAGGATCGTGATTTAATGACCACAGCTTTTTAGATTTATCTAGATGAGATCTATTTCGAATCAAGTCCCTCTTTCAAGCTGGTTGGTCGCTAATCAATCGTTCACACCCGACCATGTCTCTTCTAGGATTAATAAATAACTCAGTTGAAGAGTACTTGTTTAACAGCATGTGAGAAGCATCGAGGAAACATTTGAAGCTTCCTGAATCTCTGAATCATTGAAGGAGATAAGGCTCTGATGAAAGCTGGAAAGGGTATCTTTCTGTGAACCGAAAGTTTGAAACGCCTATGAAGACGCCTGGCGCGAAGCAATTACGAAAGACAGTTTTTTTATAATTCTCGATAACCCTGAAGCCCTTAACATACTATAAACATATCTCGCTACTTCCTCTACAAGTTGTAATCGAGTCTTTCAGAAGAAAGAAAAGTCCAAGAACCTAACGAGTTGTTAAAGTTTTATGTAATACGAGAAATTATATATAAACGCATCTGTTTTACTCTCTCTTAGGTAATATTAAGTAACTTTTACTACAGAAACATATATTACATAAAATAGTTACACGAGACGTAATTACGCGTTACCGTAATTCCATTTGACGAATTCTAATTAGTTGAACGGTAAATTTATCGTGATCATCAACTGTTAAACCAGTCATGAATAGAAAAATGCTAATGTTACGTAACGTCGCGACTTTCAATGATAAACCTGTATAATTAAATCGACAATTAACGGTACAGTGAACACGAGTGTTCTTTCTGTGCGAGCAATAAAGGCCGTGGAAAAAAAGAAAAGCTCCCTGAACAGCGTGAACAGTAACATTTACATGTTTCCTATGCAACTTGCATGCTATTTAACGCGACAATAGACGACTCAGATCCTTTATGGCTTGCTCGATGCTATTGCAACTTCAAATATTTCAAATATATGCAACATTCAATCTTCTTTTCTTTTCCGTAATTCCTACTGGCTGGCAAGTAATCAACATATCCATAGCTTAATAACAGTTAAACTTAATTGCGCTGAAATGAAAGTTAATAACAAAATGAAACAGGCGCGTGAAAGCAGTCGAGAAAGAGCGTCGGCCATTGACTACCGGTAATCCTTGACGATCTTTTCTCGTCGTGGTCATCGGATGGTCTCCGTAAGGTAATTCACGCGGCTCGCTTGCACGCGACACAGGATATCCTTGAAGCCTCCTAACGGTCCTACTGGGACCGCCCTTACGTCCTGCTGCTGCAGTTGCATGGGAACCTCGATAGATTTTTCCCATAACCGAACAAGCTCGCGATTCCCGTGGAACACGGCCCTCGTGAACACGCGAACGGATAATATTCAGCTGCGAGCTTGTCACCGGCACGTTCGTGCACCTATGCACCTGTCTAGACCATCAACCGACTCGACGTAACGGGTCTCGGTTTCGATGACACTCCCTCCCCTTTCTACTCGTCTCCCTTCATTCGACCCAATTCTGCTATCTCGGACTTTTAGAATAATAATTCATTTTATTTTCGGAAAGAATAACTCAGGTGCTTCTAACATTACCAAATGTACGAATGACAAAAAGGGTCGAAACACAAACTTCTGAAGATGAGAAACTTCTCTCCCGCAGGCCGTGCCCTGATCTTTGTCGGTCGTTGCACAATCAGAGTTGAACGATGCAAATTTCTTCGCAAAAAGAAAAATCAGAGTAACGACACGAGCCGTATAGGCTAGAGGCGTGCGTGTACCATTGATTCTCCGCTATGTACCTCTAAGGCTTAAAGGGGCCCTCGCTTTCCTCATCTCATTTTAGATCATCGAGAAGGAATTAACATTTTCTCACAGTTTACTCATTCCGAAAGAAATGAATAAAGTGTTTGGACGTATGCGTGTATTTTACCTAAAAATACGTGGTTCCTTTCCACGTGGACGTACCTCGCATTCGGAAGCAGACTCTTAATATCTCGGTTAGAATTTGCCGACTAATTTCTTCAGTTGCGATCGTTTGTAAGCGCTGCAGGCTCCAGTGATGCGCCGCCATTCAACGATCCCAGATCGTAAGTACGTGATGTAAGAGTGGAATCAAAGTGAAAGAAATAAGTAGTCTAAATTTAAATTTCACTCGAATTTCACTTTGCTGTTTTTATAAATAGAAAAAAGAGCCGGTAATTGAGGTGCGTCGAAAGGGACTACTATTTAAGATTGAAATCGTCACTCTACTCTTCCTCCCATCGTGCAATTAAGTAATTATATCGTGTGTAGCCCCGTGGGAGCGAGTAGTATTCTATCAAAAAGTCATTATGATTTTTAGTAGAGATAGCGAGACAAAATAATTTCTACGTACATTTTATTAACTTCCTGCATAGTCATCGATTTCGCAAAATCTAGTATAATTTCCAAAACAAACCTGCTCATTAAGAGTACTGGAGCGCTGATTTCTAGCAATTTACACGACATTAATCACATTACTAGTTAATTAAATTCATTAACTTTCGTTTTCGAAATTGCACGCTCAAAAGATCATGGAGAATGTAGCGTGACGATGAATGAATGTACCATCCATCGTCTGAACAATTAGTTACATAGGTACGTACTATATAAGTACAAGGAAACGAAGCACGACTTCAACTTAATACTTTTACAGCCGAACAAAGGGAGGAATCTTCTTCGTCCCGTTTACGAGAAATGGAGAATTAAAGTCTCGGGTTACGACCCCTCGCATTTCTTGAACAGAAGTATGTACAATACTTGTTTAGCCCGCGGCAGCGTCTAGAATCGGGGAGTGACGGAAGGAGGAAGGGCGAAAAGAGCGAACGCTTACCTCTAACTTCCGGGAAAATCTTTCACGACAGGGTATTCCCTTTCCGTTATTTCTCCTTCGAGCCTCGTCTACCGTGAAATTAATTGAGTTAGCGCTGTGCCGCTGCGCCGCCGTGCCGCCAGAGCGGCAAACGAGAGTTCAACCTTTTCGCTTACAATGCACCCTCTGCTGTCCTCTTATCCTCTTTAAATACTCGCGGCTATGCGGGACGATTCTTCCTCTCTTTTATTCATTCGCGTCTGAATATTCTATGTTGATGTGGGCTAATTGTGCCCTCGTGAGAGCAGTACGTTCGACTTTTCGAACCACTCACTTCTCGAAAAGGCATATTCACTCGACTTTCGAGTAAACTGCAGTCGACACGTGGGCCAACTACCGAGTCGATGCTTTTAGCCTGACGTGCCAATTTCGATGATCGAAAGCGGATCCGTTTCGGAGGCCAGAGACCGTGGCCCCGAATTCTGGGGAATCCAGTTCAGGATTGTGGCATGAGACACAGCGAGTTCCACGACTGACTGGATCCTCACAGCTTCCCCGCAGATCTCGGTCGCATGCAAATTGCATTTCATAAGTCGTTACCTGTGGCCACGTCCACAGCCGAGTTTATTGGCCCGATCTTCGATCTTCAACCCTTCTCGGTATTATTCCTCGAACATTTCTGAGTTCTAGATAGTGTTGTTATGAACACACTCCCCATTCTCCAAGGTTAGAATTTTTCCTTTAGTTCATGTTTTCTCACCCTCTAGGCTAATTAACTAGTAATTAAAGTCTCTGTTTCACTTTTCACGACGAATGAAAGATATTTGAATGATAATGGCGGCGTGAGGACGTTCAGCGGCATCCGGTTTCCTCAATTATTACCACGGCTGACCCGCATACCATTAATTAGGTCGTTGGATCGTGCAAGATCAAAGATCTTCTCAGAAGGAGTTTCATCGTATGCATTTATGCGCTCCTCCTTCCCGCTTCGTCGCGTTCCTTATCTTGCGAAACTGTACTCTCATGACTGTCCTAGGGCTCACCTTTGACCTCTTGCCTCAGCGCGAATGAAGCCGTTGAAAATCGATTAAACGGCGAATCGATTATCTACGGTACAGCGCGACGACATGGTCAACCAACGATAAAGAACACTCTTTATGGTCAGGAGAGGCTCGAAATCGTGGCAAAGTGAAGAATTCTGTCAGACGGCTCCCAAGAATATTGCTCTGAAAATTACCAAATTGTACTCAAATTTCAACGCAACTTCGATGAAACGGGTACAGCCAGGTGTTCGAGCTCACTGTTCACCAATTCGGATTAAAAGAAAGACGAAGAAGCCAAGGACAGCGGAAAAGGAAACTCCTTGACAACGGGTCAGACGTAAGAAATCTGTTGGCCCCTAAAGGGGCTGCCTCGAATCCTTAAATAGACGCGATTTCGATCGGTATTCTTTGGGGTACCTACCTAACTTCTGGCTGGCCAGAGCTCATGAGAATCGCGATTAGGCTGGTGAGAAGGTTGCTCGACTAACGCCGGTGCCACGTATACGGTCTTACGGAAACAAGTCCACTCGGTGCGGTTTCGAGCGGTGAGAATCTAGCCAAGAAGAGTCGAGATCTTGGCTTGCGTTAGGTTGGGTTAGCATAGGGCGCGACCACCGCAGTCTCGTGCCACCCAAGACTCTCCCGCTCTCTGTCGAGTCGCACCGTGTAGAACCTGAATCTCGAAGGTTCTCAACCGGCTCTCTTCTCTATCTCTTCGTCAACGACCTCTGCGCAGCGCAGCGCAGCGCAGCATCAACAACTTCTCGTTATTAAAGCAACGCGACGGCTGTGTGCCTATGACAACCGGTGAATGGAAAGCAAGTTTCGGCTACCATTTTGATCGGGCAGACGGGTTCGTTACAGCTAAGAAGGACGTTCGTAAGAAGGATGTGGCTCCTTCTCACTTTTTCTCAATTTTCGCAATTTTCGCAATTTTCGCAATTTTCGCAATTTTCGCAATTTTTGGGGAGGAAACAATTCTATAAAGTAGTCGCGAAAGAAGAAAATCAGTTGTTTATCACTTATAACTAGATCCTGCTGAAATGTCCGGAAATTCCTGCCAATAGCTATCGAAGTATACACGAAATTTCCTGAGATTCCTTCGTTAGCTCAGGTTTCTGCACTAAACTGGCCATTTTTATGTGACACGCCGTTTCGTTAAGTAGTACAGATTTTACCGCAACAGGAATTTTGCGTCAACGTTTTCTCAGTGTCCCGTATTACCGCCACACCTCGGCTGGCTCGCACTGCAGGCGAAAAAGAGGCACACCGGTGCAAAAAGAAGGATAATTAACGACGGCTGTGCGATTCTTCGCCAAAAATGGACGCGTGTGTGGTGTAATGCGTACGGGATTACATAAAACGTCGCCTCTCCCTAAAAGGACCGTGTCAATTTGAATGGAAAGGATTCGCAAGACGAGCGCCCTCGTATGAGACATGAAAAAATAGGACAGATTGAAAATTGAGGAAGAAGTAGAGAATATCTAAGCCATTTAGTCGGCAAATGATAAGAAGTTATTTAGATAGTGTTATTTAGATCAAGGACCACTCTTCCAATTGCTCGTGAGAACTACGATACTATTAAAAAGAGTGATTCTTTATAGTTCAAATGATTAATGAAGTCCACTAATTTTTCTTATTCAGTTTCGTGCGTACATACATCAACACCTCACCGTCTCTTCTGGATAAACTCTGCATCGTCTTGTTTTTTAGTGGACCTGATCGGCCGCTTCGACGTTTCGTTACAACTAAGATTTGATGCTTCGTATAACAGATTCACGCCGCATTCATCCTTAACTCACTTTTTCAATCTGCATGTTGTCTACCATCGATTATAACCCGAAGGAAAATGTGTCACGCACATAGTGGATCAGGTCAGTATGGAGTCAGTGAAAGACTTCTAAGAAAGTGTAGCATTGCAGTCACCTTCACTGACTGCCAAGTGACACCTTTAGAAATATAACCAGACGAGACGATCGACGTTCTAAGCTTCGATCTAATTTCCAATCGAACGATTCCTAGAAGGTACGGCGTCTGCTCAACTCCTACTTTCCTTCCTGCATTTAGGCACGCGTCGTCCGGCAGCTGGACATATCTCATTGCTGCACGGTCGCGTGTCCAACGAGACGGATAGAAAGTACGTCTCTGCGCGGAACCAACCTCGAAGACTACCTGCCACGACACTGTCGAGAACAATGCAGCTGACGTCGAACAATGTAAGCTTGATGTTAAAGGAAATCCTTAGTCGTCGGCGTGTCGCTTTTCACTCGGATTTTCTTCGTGATGCTTAAACGTACCTTTCCAATATCAATGGAGAACAACGTGAATGAGCGCCGTTAGGTGAATGCCACTAACTGACTCCTGCCAAGAGTAAGCCAGTATTCTATGCTAATCTAGTATTCTTGATAATCTGGTATTGTGAGAAGTGGATTAGTATTTGTTATCTGCCATTCGCCCGGGAATAGAACCATTCGTCAATCGGCCATTGTAAGTCGATTCCGAGATCGTTGTTACAGCAGTGTTACGAAAACTCGAATGCCTCAGGAATCTACTATTACAACAAGTAGATCCTCAAGATTTCTGTTATAGTGATTTATTATCGCCAACCATTGTTATTATTAATACCATTGTTCAACAGTTTACAGTTTATTCGAATAAAAGTAAGTCTTCCTCGACTTGAGGTATCAGTTTCATTTCCATCCAAATGAGTTCTATCGTTCAAATGTTTGTCTATGCCTAACACTTGCAACTTTGCACTCCAAAGAAGCATCGAAACGTTACCCCTTTCTTCCTTATCCTGGCTTCTTCGTTCCACAAGGAACTTATGTATAGTAGATGCATTCAAGGTACTTGGAAACCTTTAGTCTCATTCTGACGCGCGTAAATACCACGAGACTCGCAGCATCCACGCGATCGAGTAAACGGTGCTGCGAGTTTCTTTGGTTCTACTCGATGACCGTGAGTGGCACGATGATTGACGCTAAGAGGTGACTTTCTGAGCGATGAGCTCGACAAGTACGCAGGTTTTCTCTTACTTGTTTTTAGAGGCAAGCGTCGGTTCAATTTCCGAGACTTTTTCTCTCTGAAGGATACCATTTTCCAAGAACCGTGCCGTGACTTTCCTTTGACCTTTCTCTCGATTTCCGCGTGTCCTCGCTGCGCTGAAACTCTGAGTGTTTCCTGGTTCCGCTGAAACTTGCGAAAATAAGGAGGGAACACTTTCACGAATTTTACTCATAGCCTCTTCCTTCCTGCTTTCTCGGTAACGACCCTACCTAATCTCCAGAAAAGAGATGGTATTGTTCAATTGAATCGTTATTTAATTAGTCGTTGTTGTGCAATTTGTTGTGCACCGTTTGGATCAAGGTTCATGCTATTGAGATCAAAGTGTTCAATCCCTGTGAGATATAGCCTTTGAAGTCTCTTTTTAGAAATCGAAACTTAAGGTGCATCGGCAGCTTCTTCGAAGCGCAAACCTGTGGAATGGTATGAGAAAGTCAGGGCGAACTATTCCCGGAAGAGAGGATCGGAAAGACGCGAACCAAAAGAAAATTCCGAAGGTGGATACGCGTGCGTGGATATTACATTGCCTGGGGTGGTTGGATGTAGCTGATCATCGGATAACAGTCGTGAGAAGTTGAGCAAGAACGACGTACAAGAAAGATAGGTTTCCACCCCGATCCATGCAGCGTCACGCGAGCCTTTGGCAAGATTACGAGCACGGCAGAAAAACAAAGGGATAACGGTAGCGGGTAGAATACAACAGAACTAACTCGGTGTCTTAGCGTGAAATAGCAGCAAGATTCCATGCAGGTGATTTTATGCCAAAACATCTTCTGCTTCGTAGAATATTAATTACTTTCTCCTTCGCGAAAGGAAAGTAATTCCATTCCGAACAGAATTTTTTCTTCTTTCGACTTCGTGGCGTTGATTAGGATTCATCATTGCCCAGGGGAATGTAATCGAAGGAGGAAGTTGAAGTTAACCAACCGTGGGTGACGAACAGGAATCTTTGACATCTGGCCCAGCCACGGTGAACAAGAGAACAACGGAGATATCTGCCACTTCTTGCGAGGCTATCGTTGGAGCATACGAGGCGAACTCGTCTCGCCTTTGGGCATCGATCTCGAGAAGAACCGAGCTTCTCTCCTGTATCTCCCCTTTCGTTTCAGGCGCAGGCATTATCCTACGATCGACCACACCCGAGCCCTCCAGCGAAATCCGTCGTAGAATCGCAAACGCGTACATCTTCCTCCGGAATTCCTCTTTCAGTCTGGCATCGCCACCTTCTCCCTCGCGCCCTCGCGCCCTCGCGATCCACGCGCCCTCCAGCGCGGGGAGAATTCTTCTTTCCATGTGCTTTATTTCCAACCTTTGTTGCGTGAGAAGCTGCCTTTTTCCGCTGCTCGGTCACTTGGCCGGAGTATTTGTCGCTTTGTTATTTCGAGGAGAATTGTATCAAGAATGGCAAGCGAAAAAAGACGCAACGAAGTTGGAAACAGCAATCTCTAATCTAAGCGCGACAGGAAAATAGCATAGTTCCCAGGTAACGAGTCTGTCATCGCCAATCGATCCGATTCAATTGCTTAGATGGGAGCCATAAGCGTTTCTAGGATTCAGGCAAAAAGCCTACATGCGGTGAAAACTCGGCAAAGCAGCGCGGCGCCTCGAAACAGACAAGAAGCAAACAGAGGAAGAGCTCGTTATCTTTTCTTTCAACGGCTGTGCTAAACAGCAACTCCTCTACATAATTGAATGGCCGACTCTATTCAGGATCAAGGATCGGAGATCATCAGCGAAGAACGGCCAGAGTTTTTGTCGCGTTCTGCTCTCGTAACCGCGTACTAGAACCGGAGAAGCGAAACGGAGAGGAAGATCTTTTCCCGGCCGTCAGGTTTAATCCGCCGAAAGAAACGCGCGCATTTTGCTGCTCCCTATTCGCGGCCTGAAGAAGCAATAAGGCCGCATCTGTGTACTCAGCTGCTTTCAGCTGCTTTCAGCGTCTGCCTCGCGTGGGCAGATGTAATGAATGGACGTGTCAGATTTGTAAACATTTGACATGCGCCTGAGCGATCCGTATCGCGTGCTCTCGCATCCATTTAACGAATGAATCGATCTGTTGTGCGGGTAAGGAAACAAAGCGACGTTATGAAACGTGGAACTCCTTTCGCTTCCTCTACTGCTTCTTTTAACATTCGAATCAGACAGGAATGACATCTATGGAAACTATGGCAGGATTCTTTCTTCCGCACAATCATCGCACAATCACCTTTTGCAGCTTGCGTTCTCAGAAATCAGATTATGTAACAATTAATGCAAGATGACACAGAGAGGTGGATAAAGTCAAGCTGATCCCACGCTCGAAGGGGAGCCACTCGAAGAATCAACTTAAGCTGTCTGACTTGATCTGTCATAACAAAAGATTTCATACACCTATTGTACACGTATAAAGCTATAATCGAATATCTATAAAAATCTCCCCTTCTCAGTGATCGATATTAAAAGAACGACGGAAAGCTAGGGTTGCCAGATGTTTTCACCAGATCTTTTCCAGGCAACCTGTCTCGCCGCTAATCTTTGTCGTTCGTCTCCTTCGAACGTTTCACTGTCTCTCTGTCGAACGTGCAGGCACAATGTACACGCTGCTGTCTCGGCTATAGGGTTACAGGAGAGGCGAACCGCATGTCAGACAAGAGTCAACTAGTAGAAATCTCATCGACGAATATTACACGGCGGGTGTTAATCGCGCTCGACGGACGTGAAGCGTCGTGAAGCGTCGTGAAGCGTCGGCGTAAAGCAGGGAAATCACTATCGTTCCTTTCATTCTGTTTTCATTTCTTCGTAGGATTCGTCGGCTTCTTTGACGATCGCACCGAACGAAGAACGAATTGAAACTGGCAGTTTCGCTTGCATGACTTCCTCAAAAAAGGTTGAAGGAGTCACAGTGGTAGGGATGCATTAAACTTTGCATTCAATTTTGCTGGATAGTAAGTAGATTTGAGGAAATATTAAGAGCACCTTTAGTAGGCGGTCAGATCCTCGGAAGTGTCGCGGTACACGATATCTCATTATCGTTTCACGCGTGTAGCGTTTTCACTTTTCTTTCGAAATTCCTGCCGTCGAAAACGATAAAGGAAATGTGAAAAATAATAACGGCGCTTGTTGAGACACCGTTCAGTTCAGCCAGAGAAAGAGGCCGGTCTCCGACCTCCGGAGAAAGGCTTCTCGGGTCTGTCCTTGCGATCTGCGTGGAAAAAGTCAAAAGGAAGAGTGATTTTAACCGAGAAACTCGCGTGTTCCGCGTCTATCAAGGTCTTTAGTCGTTTCGTCTGGGACCGCGAACCTTAATAGAATAATGCCTAAGGAATCTATTACGGCTCGTTCGGAGGAAAGAAATAAAGCCGTTCATAATAAAGATGTGGCTGTAAATGGGATTCATGGCAGCATGCCGGAAGTGCGATTATTCAGGGTCGTTGGGAGACGTTTCAGCTAGTCGTTAGGCAATGAACGCGAGCGAACAACGGACACGCGTCGTGGTCGTTGGATAACGTAATTCAATTACAGCTCGATTTACCTTCTCGCGCCGGTGTTGGCTTTCATAAGTCGACTTCTTCGTCGGTCCAGGTTTCCGATTCGATCCGCCTCCCACGGAACGAAACGCTTATGTATCGTTTTCTCAGGGAATTTCGAACGATAAGCTTGCCTCGGGAGTCGCTCTATTCTCCGTGACGGATCGACCGTCGAACGTTTCAATAATGAATTCATTTCTACGGTCGATCGGAGGCTGTCCGATTCGCACCAAGACAGCGCACAATCTGTGCTGGATTTAATAACAATATTTATAATATTTTCGGCGATGAACGAGACTCGCTCTATAAATTTCAGCAGAAGGACAATCCGTGATAAATGATTTTCTAGCGGCAGCGAAGAACTAACGGTAATTGGTCTAGTCGCTGCGTAACCACTACCTGCTCCGGGAGGCAGTGATATTAATGATCGCCAGTAGACGTATAACAAAGCCTCGTTGCTCGTTTTCTAGCATATCGCTACTTATAGTTGCTATCCAGGCCCGTTTTCCACCTACGAACACTTTCTTCTCTAAAAACCAGCAGCAAGAGGAAAAGGCTTTTACGCGATGTTATTACGCTTCGAAGCTGGAGTGGGGCAACAAGTAGAAACAATGGCAATTTAATCGGACACGATTTTCTCGATGCCAGGATAAATTTAGTAATTACAGCTACTAATTTCAACCGGTTTCGCGCGTACGTGTGTGCGCCAGTGAATTCCACACAGTGCGATTAATTATTTCACCAGGAGTTGTTGGGGTAATTTCAGTGGAACGACTTTGTACCGTGTCTGTTCTGCGTCTGCAATTGCGCCCGCGGGAATGCAATTTCAGCGCAAAGGAAGGGATACTATTCTAGAAGAAAAATCGGAATTTTTCGCCTATGCAGTACTTAATATTGCGGGCCTCACATATAGCAGTCGTAATTGTAAGCTCGTTCAGAAGATAGAGAAAATTAGTTTCCTTACTGGTACACAGTTCGAAATATTATACTGACCGATTCATTTCCAACAATTACTAATTTTTCGTTTTTACCTGTCCTTGGCACTTCGCATAGTTTCTCCATCATTGGAACGATAAGATATCATATTGTACCCTACCAACATATTACCTCTAGTAAATATCATAAGAAAGTTACTCTATCCATCGACACAAGATAAACAGATAGGAAAGTTCGATTATCACGCTACCCCCTCTGGCTCACTACTAATTTATCGCGCGCGCGCGATTTCCGAATCCATTTACGCGATCCTCGTGCACTCGATGGAAAGTGAAAACGACACAACGGTCGACTCCTGTTTCCGTCCGGATGGCTTGTCACAGCCAGAGAACTATGGCGCGTACGACGCATCGATAATGATCCACGCGCCTATAATTAGCCCCCATAGCAGCGCAACGTCGATTACTCGTGACGAAGAAACGAAGAAACGAAGAAACGAAGAAGGAACGATGCACTTCTGCAATTAATAACGTATACATGGCGCGTGTTCACGATTCCCAGATATTTTCTAGATTCATAGTATCGATGAACTACGAGCTGAGGGCACGTGTCGCGAACCGACGAGCTTTCTTCTTTCGCGTCACGTGATACTTATTATAATACTTATTACTCCCATCGATGCATCCCATGATAAACCGTAAACCACGATGCATTTCCGCGTTTGGTACATTAAAATTACATTTCAAATAGTCGATCTAATAGCTTTAATATCCTCCATAATGCTGTTGGAAATGTCTCGGAAATATTAATTCTGGTGTAATTACTGGCTGTACTAAGACTCTCACAATCATGCCAGATAAGGGGTCGTCTCTCATCGTCGACAAAGGTCTCGTCTCTCGCTATTCCCGGCACAATTTATCCTCTTGGCTAGTGTTACTCCCCTGACAACCGGTAGTCACACTCGACTGCAGTTGACATCCTTTGCCGAGATAGGTTTCTGCCTCATATTCCTCGATTTACGTTTGTTTCCTAGCAAGTTGTAGAACTTGATCTCCACGATGACATTTTCCATCCTGGAAACGGCTATGTAAAATCTCGCTGAAACGATATCAACGAGGATGTGTGTATTTCCTTTGCGCACCATTTACCTTCCTAACCATTACGCGATTTTCCTTTTCTCGTACCAGAGATCGATCTCCTATGTCGAACGAAATTCTAAATCGAGCTAGCTGCTTCCTCGGCCTTCGCGTGAGACAACGACGTAAAGATTGCCGCGTATTGCAGAAAACTTCCGAACAGAATGCCGATGGGAGTTAATTTAATGTCAATGCCTAGGCAATTAGCGGCGACTTATAATATGCCACGGCAGTACCGCTATGTTTGCCTATCGCCAATCGAGACCCAGTTCCATAAATCAACGCATTAAAGATCGAATTGTGGCTGGCTCTCATACGATCCTTTCTGCATATGATTCTCTTCATTGTGCATACGATTGATATTGCGATCCTCATCACGGCTGTAGCTCGAGAAAGAGTAGGTGCTTTTCTCCCGCATTTTTTCCAAATTCAGACTATTCTTTAGGACTCGGTATAGTTTTCTTCAGACTCGCTTTGCGGTAGATTTGAAGCTGCAAGCTGGAAGCTTTCTAACACGATTTGGTCATACTATAATCCATCGAACACTTTGTATACTTTATCCATGTCGTCTATTAATATCAATCGCTATCTATGAATATAGTGGCATCCATCAAGCAACCATTGAAAGCCAGATTCTACTCCGCGTACTGAGTTCCCGCTGCCTCGGCAAATAATCGCAAGGGGGAATGCGGATTTGCGACGTTCTTCCGAAGGAAAGCTTCACGTGGATCGCAAACGATTTTCGCTGTGTCGTCGATAGAACGCGCAGGTAATCTGTTCGCTTCACTGGCGAATCTTCCTTCTAGTGAACCATAGACACGCGAATATGAGCATGGAAAAATCGAGAAAGCAAGCGATCGGGGTCAGAAGGGGATACACCTATATCACAGTACCCGAGGCTTCGTATCTCTCTATAATGACAAGCAACGGTAAACCGATGGATGACGAGGATGACGCCGCGGTAGAAGAGAAGCTGATGCATTCTCAACTAAAGGATGTCAATTGCGCTGTAGCCGCTAGCGTACGGGTCACCGTAGGGATAATGTGGCTCAACAGTATAAATTGCATCGTACGTGAACATTATTGAAATAACGAGAGAAAGGCCACGGGAATCTGTGATTCTGTTCCCCTGCCTAGGAGGCGTGTCAGAGGGTCATCTATTTAGGCCTTCGAGATGTCTAGTTCTGAGTTTCCGAGTACAATTTTCATCGTCTAGTTCTTTCTACTTTCAATTCAACTGCTGCAAAACTTTATTATTTAATGACGTATTTTATTTGAATAGAAATAGAGTATCTCAGCATGAGAAAAAGTATTTGTGATAAATGGTTTAACGAGCCGAGAAAGGTAAAAAGAGAAATGGAAGGTCAATGAAGACTAACGATCACGATATATCCACGCCAATTCAAAATAATCTATGATATGTGCCGTAAGATATTGCCGGGATAATAAATATTTTGAAGGAATTCATTCTTCTGCATTCAGAGAAATTTGGAACGATAAGTAGGAATATGCGAGTGACTCCATAGATGACGAGAACTTATGGACCATGAAAGAGAGAGCTTGAAAGAATTCATTTGGCGAGGACGTACAGTTCTGTTTGAAAAAAGGAACTCTGCCATTAATATACTTCAATGTATTTCTTGAGATTTTAACTCTGCGGTTTACTCGTTCCAATCAATCCCACTACGATGCTAATTCCACTGCCTATCTCCATAAACCTCCCACACTTTTTACATAATAGTTGTCCGTGTCGTGAAAAACAGAATCGACAGGTTCCATTAGCACATACTCGCGAACACGTTGAAACGAGTTATTTGCGCTAATCGTTTACGGTACACCGCAAATTGCGTACAATTTTAGCGTTTATTCGCAACTGCCATGTCAATTTTCTCTATTTATTTCACGCGATTGCTGGTCGATTTTCTCCATCTCTCGCGCTTATGGCAATAAAGAAAAAATCAAACTGCCCCATGTCTTAGACAAAATTCAAATGATAATTTATGTAGAACGCTGCGACTATGTCGTTTCATAAGTAGAATATTTACTTGGGAGGTTTAATAGCGGACAGCTTTCCTTCCCGCCTGGACGTATCGGTAACGAGAACGAGGGAGCCTAGCCGTGGCATTCTTGCGCGCAAAAGCGTTAAGGATAAATAAAACAACAAATGAAATGAAAGTAAATGCATAATGCATGCAGTAAGAGTAACGATAACTCTGTGCTCTATTTCACTGACGAGGACGATCGTTTTAACAGACAATCCGAAGCAATTTCGCGGGAAGGAAATTATGCCGCGCTTTATAAACGCGTCCATGTCTTGAATCTACCTAACAGGGATACTGTTCAGTATTTATAAACAATTTAGAAGATCACCGGCAGGTGAAGAAAATTACGAGAAATATGAAACACGCTATAAATTACGAAAGCTTCGCTAGAGAATGGAACGAGCGCGTCCTTCGAGAGAAGTAAATAGGAAAACGTAAATCCACATTAATTGAAAATACTAGCGCTTGACTAGCGCGGATAGCACCGACAAGTGCAAATTAGTTCGCAAGGAGGTGCGTGATAAATAGGAATTCCACCTGTGTCTCTCGCAGCGGTGCTAAACGATACCCCGATAGGTGTGAAATTATTTTCATAAGCGACTGCGAAACACGCAGTTTCTCGGCGCTTGTTAAGGAAGTGACGTGGACACGCATCGAACCCCATTTGATAAAAAATCATTCATTTCGAAATAAAAGTTGAAATGAAAGATAAAGTGTTCCCAAAGCTCGAAAGCAGAGAGCCCTCACGGAAAATGTTTATCCCCCATACACCTGTCAATGGCGACGTGCAGGATAGAACGAACAAGAGATCGAAGCACGGAGAGGGGTGTCCATAAGGAAGCATAGAAGGAGACGGCAGCTCCGTGTTCAACTCCTCCCCTTGCCTCGTCGACAAGGTATACGAGCGTAATGGACGAATGGGCAGCTGCTGGCAAGGATTTAACGCGCGGATCTGGGTGGTCCCGGATAGATACATATTCGCGAGAGTTATATGTGCTTGCGGCGCTACGTATTCATAACCCTATCCATAACCCTATCCATAACCCTATCCATAACCCTATCCATAACCCTATCCATAACCCTATCCATGCTCCGCAGAAAATAATGCTGCTGCGCTATTCATTATTTATACGTATACCTGTGCGACTCCGCGTCGCGCCGCCGCGCGACTTTTCCTCCCGTGCCTACCGTCGAAAGGGAGCGCACGCTTCGTGTCTTCGACTTCATTGACGGGCTTCAGTATGCTTACAATGAGGCCCCGGTGAATCGATGAATGCTAGATAAACCTAGGCGATTTAATAAATCACGAGCGGATTTTTACAGACGTCGACTCTTTTCCTGAGCTAATGGGATGCATTCTCACGGATGCATCGATTCAATTTTCTTCTTCTTCTTTAGCATAGTACGTGACATAGGATAATTTCAAATAATTTCTTCTTTCTTTCGCTTTCCGCTAACCACGCTAGTGAAACAGTTTTCTTTGACATATCACGCAAGTTATCCCGATCAAGCGAATAGTCTTATCGTTTCACTGGTAAAAAGAAACGTATTATAGAAAGACTGGTCTTCTACTTCCGATATCTGATATGTATATTTGTCAGACATTGGTCGAAGATAAATTCATAATCATACACCATGCCATTCACAGTTACATAATTACAGCGTTCTAGATACGAATTGAATCCTCAGATGCATAGACAGCAGTTGATCATTAAGTAGGTATTTAATTACAGAAGGCACGCATAAGCCTAGCAAATTTGTGCATGGACACAATGCCACGTATTACTTTCGACTTCATTGCTGGCCACCTTAGTGATTACAATGAAGTCACGTTGAATCAATGAATGCAATATAAAGCGACGTTGCTTTCTTATCTTGCAGCTCGATTTAATAAATCACGAAAGCGTCGTACTTAAATACGTGCATCTATTCCAGCAATAACATAGATACGCGAGCCTAGTAAACCTCTGGGATCATTGCTCCGGAACGAAATATCCTAGCGGATTGAATCGTATCGCGATGGTCGATAGAGCCGTAAATTCTTCAAGTATATGCCTCGTTTACTCTTGTAATATACTCGAATGATCGCAATGAGGAACGCCCAATACAATAAAAATAATTTTCAATTGCTTTAGCTCGACCACTACAGTAGAAATCTTTGGAAATTACATCACTTAGTGTTCTCGTTGTTCACTTTGAATTATCTTAATTTCTCTTTGCGTACGTCTACCTTTATTTGGCGTTCCATTAGCCCCGACGTTGCTCGATCGTGCCCCGTTATACGCGGTTTACGAGGAATGGTCCACGTCCACGTCCACGTCCACAGAGTGCTTTCTAGACGCTCAAGGAACCTTGCTCCGTTCCGAGAGAGCCGGTGCTGCATCAAAGATCCGTTGGCAACAGTTAATATATGCGAGACTCACGTCGCGTAGTTGGTGGGAACGCGATTCGACATCGTTTGAACAGATGGATGAGCAAACGACAGAGTGGCAAATTGTCGGTGCACGTGATTCAAAGCGTCTGCCGTGATTTATTCGATCGTAAAAATATCTCTGTATAAACTGTGAAATAGCTTCCTTATTACAGAACTCTTACTTCTAAATACTGTCAACTATATATTAGATACTATCAACTATATATTAGATACTATAAACTGGAGTAGGAATAAAACTGTTAGATATTTTCGTACTTACAGACTGTTGTATTCTGATCTGAAATCTCAGTGGTGTATGTATCACCAAAGCACTATCACAGGTTACGATGCACTCTCGAAGACGCGCGACGGCACACAGTCAACTAACCTTCCGTTGGACGAAACGACTAATAGTGCTACGAAATATGACACTTGAAGGTTGTTTCCCCAGACCCATTTATATTAATGCCATGATGGATATAAAAACGGCACAGACATTTCCTACTTCGCGATTATCTTCCTGACGAATAGTAAACATATATAGGTAAGGGTCGACCGTAATAGTATTTTATTATGCTCACATCTTATCGAGCATGTCTTTGGGGAAGAATTACGAGAAACGTGTACTGAAGATCGCGTATTAAAGAACACGCAGCTTGCTTTCGTATACAGCCAGTAATTAAAGGCGTAATTATAATGTTGAATTTTTACGCGGTACAAGCAAAAAAGAAATTACCCGACTTATCGGACCACAGATCCATCCTCGCCTTTCCCAAGCCATAGCAATCGGTGGAAGATGAACCGTACGGCCTACTTTTTCATCGTAGCATGAAACACCAGAAGCGATCCACCCACCCACGATACATGTATGTGCGTATGTATACGAACCTGGAGCTCGTGAAATTTCTCGATCGTCTCGTTGTTAAGCAGCAATTAATCGCGTATTTTGCACCAAGTAGGCATCGTAATTTCGAATTATTCGACGTTGTCTATTTTTCGAAGAAAGAGAAACGAAGAAATATCTGGGAGATTCCATAAAAACCGTATCGCGGAATGAAGCAATCACTTTCGTCGATAAGCCGCGGTATCCTTTTGAGTGAGGCACGCAATTGACCTACGGAATGCATTTAAATCGGCCTATTGTGAGGAAAGCCCTGTGTGCGCGTGCGTCAGTTTTAGAACTTGGGAAACAGTTTCATAACTTTCGACTCTAACGCCCAACAGACTTTTTGTGTGAGGATATCCTCAGCGAATGCATCTCAGTCGTAGGGGCAATGAAACTGTATAGATTTGACTAGAAAATAAGATATTTATTTTCTACCGAACGCTTTCTCTGAACACGTGTGGCAGTAAGCGAGCGAGGGATAAAAGAACGGGACGAAATTAGGTAGGAGCCTGGGGAGATCGTTGAACGGTTCTAGAATCAATCTATTGGCAGATCTAGATGGTCAGTTTCAGAGACGTGCGGTTATAGCGGAGTCGGCATGACTGACGGCAAGTTAATGAGATCCGTCATGATGTAAAGACACGCCGTGACTCACACTGCAGGAAGTCTCCCCTGCACCGAGCCAAGGGACCGGATGTCTTCCGTTCTTTAAATTGGCACGAGGTGAAACGGAGTCAGTGACATTGCCAGCGTTCACCTTTTTCTAACCGATTCCCAATTCTAAAGTAGAAACTATATTCTACTTTTCGACCAAGCTACATATATCGAATCACAATTTTCATCCGATGCATTTCAATTAAAATAATTGTTTCATGGTGAAATGGTTGTTACACTGTGTGAGAAATTCGATTCGCTACAGATGCCCAGTTTCGTCGATGAATCACTCCAAGACGAATCCATTGACTCGAAAGGATCGCAACGTCCTTCAAATTACTCGGCTAGTATAAATTCGCGCAGTCGCGGATCGGTCGCGGATCGGTCGCGGATCGGTCGCGGATCGGTCGCTATCGGAAGATTACGTCAAGCGTTTTATTTTCTGTCTTACGCGAATCACACGATGGATGTTTGTATTTCCTGCCTTGTCGATCTTGGATAGATCGTTTCCTCTTACATGGCAAACAACACCGGTCGACATGTTACACGTACCAAGAAAGTGCATACGTGTCGATGAGTCACGCCGAAGGAAGTCCTTTTTTCTTTCCGCGACTTTTAACCGAACGATTTCCAACCGGGCAAACTGGTACAAGGTGAAACGGAGGAAATTAAACGACCGTACGAACAAAAAACATAACGGAACAATTTTGCCTAGCACGGATCGCGTGTCTACCCGCTATTTACATCTACATTTCTAGCATTCAGCGCCACGGAGCGCCTCGAGGAGAAAAGTTTTGCTCGTTCTCAAGATCGGTACGATAATAAAATATGATACACAGTCCGCTAATTGAATACTGAGAAAGTTACATGATTGTTCTATGAACGAAGCCTGTGACTCTACCCTGCGAGAAACCTACCCGTTCTTGAGCACCCAAACAGGCATTATGCTTTCCAATTTTAAAGTCAGAATACAATGAGCAGAGGAAAGGTCGCTCGAAGGTCATATTATTTAACAATATTAGTTTCGATGCTGTCTACGATGTTTGCTCAAGAAATAGGCAAAAGAATCGTTGGTGAGTAGAAGAAAAATAAAATGACAGATCATGCCTTTTGCTTCTTCGATACTCAACAATTGAAGATTGAGAGAAGTGTCCTATGAGAAGGATTGAAAGGATAGCGAAGAGTGAGCGAAAATACTGAAACGAGCGAAATGTTTGCGAACGAATATGGCGCTCGAATTTCTTCAGCTCGCGCAAACTACAACACTATATTAGAGGAATTGTCTAGATCGGCTGTGCCTTGGCAGGCCGCCAAAAGCGTGAGATTACTTCGTTGATTCCTTCCAGGTCTCACAATTCTACGCGACCGTAATTGCCGGGCTTTCGTGCCAAATTTACGGTCGGTACGTTTTCCTCGAAAATGCACTAGGCATTCTGGGGCATGCACCTTGGCACGTTATAACGCGATGCAATATTCAGTGACCGAGATCACGCTATCACTGTGCTGTATACAATATCATACCTCCAAGAATCGATATGTCGTCCCAAAATATCTGAAATATCACCTATCGACCTAAATTAGTACGATAAGACCCTTAGTATGGTCTCTCTGGACATTACCAGCACTATCAAAAGAAACAATAATACATAGAGAAAGGGAGTATAAAGAAGTTCCGCTAGCAATTTTGTCTCTCCCTTCACACATAATTCTACTCACTAACGCTCTCTTCCTCGAAGAAGATACGTGTCTCAGTAGCCACGTGGATTTTCACAGGCGAGATTCCTTCTTCTTGCCGATGATTGAAGAGAGGGGCGTAAATCAATTAGGTGGGCAGCATAGAAGTTGTTGATACAATAAAGAGAAACGTGACGTGGCCTTATGGTCTGCAGGAAATGAGAAACGAAGTGAGAAGCAGAGGGTGAATCGAACGTGTCTTGATGGCAACGAGCATTTCCGCATCACTCGGTAAACTTTATTCTGGATCGTACATAGATGCCACTGATTAGGTACATTCTGTATCGCTCAGTTTCCTTTAAACAACTGACTTTGTTCAAGAGAAATTAAATCCAAGGTGTAATTATCGAAGCTAATCAGCGTGAAGGTTAACTGATGTACAAACTGAAGAAGATACAGTAACATTTAACGTATCGAAGTATAGTATTTCTCCGATCGAAAACTTTCTATTGGATCGATTAACCCATTAGGCATTTTATGACGAAGCTAATTAATTTCAAAGCGCATCGATTGCCTGCCCGTTAACGACGGCGATCTTACGAAAGCCTCCTACCACTCGGCATAATGTAACTACATAATGCAAAGTGGTGCTTCAGCGTTGCCTCTGCCCATCTCGCTTAACCAGACGACGTAACTTGCGTATGAAACTTTTGCGAACACGGATAACGGTACGCTGAACTCATCGCGTTATCTTTCCGCTACGTAATCGTAGATAAGTGTCGTTTCGAGAAAATTGAAATGCAAAGAACCTGTATCGAATCGGCAAACTTTCAACCATCTGAAGGGGGGAAAGATAATCCTGTTAGATATCATCTCTGTATAGCGAGTCGTAATAACCATCGAGTCTTTTAACTTGCTAAAACCTTCGAGATGTTGAAACTAATTCGATTGATTCGGCATTTTCTAGGACCCGTGATGCCACCGCCGCCGTGTCGTCAGGATCGTTAGCAACGGGCCTGAAAAAATGGGCTCGATCTTGGGAGACGGAACGGGCCCAGGGGGCTCGGGACCCTCCCGATGCCTCTTGCTTCTTCAAAGGTCCTTGGCGATACAGTTGACCAGGGGTCCGCCTCCTCAGGTTCTGAACGCTGGTCAACGGGAGAGTCCGAAGGAGCATCCAGCCGACGAGATGTGGATGTACGATAAAGGTTACAATTTGTTTCAGGTGAGTCGACGTGCGGTGCATTATCGTGAATTATCTAGCTAGCTTGTACCTATGCAACGTGTAACGTGTTCCCCTCTCCCACTAACCTTCACCATTTTTCGATGTAACGATCTATTAGAACGTGACTACCGATCCGGTCCGCCCATTATGCGCCAGAATTTTTCCGTACGAGAGCAAACACGAAAGGTTGCACGCCAATTGCCAGTCGTCCAAGCTAACCAATCCAAGTTGCTGTTTCGTTGCAGAGACTAGTTTGCTTTATTTGCGTCACGATAAGCGAGACAAGAGCAATTTTCGAAATAATTCAATGAAACGGCTCGCGACGAGGCAAGAACGTGTCCCTTGTCCGAGCAGTCACCCGTTTTTACAACTCAGCGTTTCCGAAATGAGATTGGCGTTGATTGGATGCACCGTTACGCCAGAACGAGACAATACGAATTACGAGCAATTCCGCGAAGCAACCTTGTCGGAGGGATAGGACCAAGTAACGAGTTAAGTGGCGAACTTTCCATAGTCTTGCTAACTCTTCAATGTGTCGCAATCCTTCTTCCTTCTTTTCTTTTCGTTTTCTCAACTTTTCTGAATACCACAGTAAATTATTTCTCAGAGCAATTCTCCACGTGCTCTCAATTGATTCTCATTTCTTTCCCCTAATAGTATGTCGTCAGTTAGGCATCGGTGCTCGCATACCCAGCCAAGAGAAACAAGGAATTCAGACACGCCTTTCGACAGAGCAGAAGGGCAGAGTGCCCTTCAATTTCAACGAGCAGTCGTTCTAGGGTAACACACCCTCTAGGATAGAGGTACCTAGGGCTGCTGCTCGTATACAGAGTCAGGAAAAAAAACAACATGAAATTTGACTATCGCAAAGGATCCACGTAAATGCTTGAAAATAGCGCGAAACTCATCGAGTTCCGTTCAGTAACGAAGCGTAACCTCTGCAGAGACGGTGAATTGGATCAACGCGCCATAAACGTCAGACTAATTAGAGTTACCGTAGAAACTGGTGTACTTACAGCCGGCGTTATCGTTTCACAATGCGGTGACCAGCTTGTTTATTACCATGGTTAATTATCGTTCGCCACAATTGACTTCACGATATTATCGGCATCGAACGATCGAGCCGAGCCGCTTGGAAAGGTTCCATCTCGTTCGAGTTCCCTTCGACTTAGCCCGCGCGCGTTTTCCTTCCAACATTATCCGTAATTCCAAACACGTTTAGATAGGTATCGAGCAAATCTAATTACACTTTTGCTCGTAAGTTGAACTAATTGCACGGATCGAAGTTTTTGGCCGATTAGCGGACAATTGGTTGATTAGGAAAAGCAGCGCGTGTTCGTTCCGAACGGCTGCGAACGAAACGAATTCGTTAACTGCGGGGACGGTGAACCGACGTCGCTTGGATATAGAAAAAACGAGGCCGTATTATAATTAGTAATATCTGTGTAATGATCAGATATAAAATTAAACCTGTCTCGTGGAGTGAAAGCGTGATACGCGAGCGAGACGCTGGCACAGTGCGCGATCAGTTTTACTGAAACGCAATGAAGCTGAGAAAGAAAAGTGGACTCAAGCTTCGATCGAATATAAGTTAAATAAGCTGATTGATAAAACTTCCTGAAAAGATGTATTTGCGATGACACTAGCAATATCGTATTACGAAGAGGAAAAACGACTCGCACGAGAGACAAGAAAGATCGCAATCTACGGTTTATACGGTGTATAAGGGGTGAACAGTTTGCCCAGGGTCACCGTAATCAAGATAACTTTCGACGATCAATACCGAGGCAAACATTATATAGTATCTCGAAAGGATCATCTGTATTCGCGCGTGCAGCTCGTCTCCCCTCGAAACGATTCGACTCTATCCGTTTCATTAAAAGAGAAAATATTTTAACCATCGCGACTAGTTTCTAGAGGCAATATTTTCTCGTTTCATTATAAACACGTTGAATTTCAATGCATAAAGAAGCCGCGTACGCGCGTATCCACTTCATACCCTCTTAGGAGTGAAACCTTGCTTTGTTTTATTGCGGATATTATGCCAGGAGCATACATATTTGCAATACATTTTCCGCTTGAACGTGAAACACGATCTCACAGAGTGGACACCACTACAGAGGAACACCGCGGAATCGTGTTACTCCGCAGACTCGTATGCGGAAATGGATGTTGATTAGAAGTAAACTAATCGATTAATATAAATATGTCGATACGAAAAAGTAGCGAAAGTGTCCTCTCTTCGAAGCAACTTGGAATCGATTAAAAGGATCTCTAACTCGAAGTCGTAACTTCTTTCGCAACTTAATTATGGAACTCTCGATCTATGCAAATCCATCGATATCTCTGATCCCGCACTTCCGCTACGAAAATGCCGGCAAACGAACTCGAGGATAAACGGTGAAGGCAGTCGCAGGCGATGTCGGCACGCTATTGTTTATGCATTCGGGTAACATCCGGTAACGGTAGTTGGGTTAAATTAAACCGCGCCAGAGCCAGAATAATACTCAAATCTTGCCGCGTAATAAATGTTCTCCGCTACCGCTGATACTAGTCGCGTTAAGAACAAACCTGTGTGCACAGGGGTATTATGCAACAGTACCGCATGCCGCATTATACATGCAAGACGCGCGTAGATCACATTCCACGTGTGCTTCGAATCTGAAATAAGCTATCGAACTATTGCGGCGGAACGACAACATCCACAATTCCAGCAACTTCTAACCATCTAAACGGTCGACGTACACGGTTAGATAAGCGTCCTAAAACAGCTCGCATTTCGTCAAATTTCGCGTATCGCGATGGAAAATCCTTGACCGACTGCGTAGCGCGTGGAGAAATTAGGTCCTTCGCCGCGCCGCGCCGCGCCGCGCAACGCCATTGCGACAGCCTGACCTTCACTCTTCAATTATATCTATTACAGCTTTCGGCAATTACTCGCTTCTCTGAAAATAACCATTGTGTACAGAATTTTTGTACAAACTTCCGATATCAGGACAGGATGCACAGACTATTCTAGATCATGTCCCAAAAACGTTGCAACTGTTGAACAGAGGAACATTGCAGACTGGAAAAGCCCACATCGCGATAAGACTCTAATTTCCTTGTGAATGGACCTCGTTAGGCTATAACAGCGTCTCTTAGGTCCCAGTCGATCTTGGAATAGTATACTTAGCTACCGATAGGGTAGGTATTGCTCGCTGAAACGCGCGTACAACTAGCCATGTTCGAGCACGGACGCTTGCGCACGTGCGCATTGCATCCCCGGAAAGGTTTCCAAGGATCAAGTCGTAAAGATGCAATATACACGCGGTCAAGTTCCACGTTTCCGCGCGAGCATTCGTCCAACGCAAAACGCCGCGCCGCGCCGCGCCGCGCCGCGCCGCGCCGTGAAATATGCATAAAGATAAGGGACGTTCTTCTGAGGCAAGGAACTCCTTTAGTCGCTTACGCTGGATTACCAAGAGGACTCGCTAGCTCCAGCGGATTTAGGATCCGTTCAGGCTGATACGCCATGAACCCTATAACCTCTCCACGGCTGTACTGTCAGTTTGAGCAACAATGCCTCTTGCTCGCGAAGAACACAATGGAGCATACTGTATCTCTAACCTCGTGCGCGTTCGTTGGTCTATGCTATTGGTAGCCAAGCCTTGTCGTAACAGAAGCCATATTTCGCCAGGTTTCGAGAAATAATCGAAAGCCACAGAAAGAGAAGTGCTCTACGGACCTGAATACATTTTTTCGAGACTCGATTTGCGATATAGTCCAAATTTCAACACTTCTCTTTCCACTGAGATCTCACAAATTGACGAATGAAAAATGTTACCGCATAAAACGTCTACATAATTATCGCTTTGATGTAACCCTACAGCAGACGGTACGAACCATGAAAAGAACGTCTAAGCATTAGTGGAGCGTCAACCCCTAATTAGTACTTAGGAATTAATCTTCGTCGTATCTCGTCCTATCTTCGCTACTACATGATACTCACCAGACGCTTCCTAGCTAGTTCGCGACTTCATATCGCCGCGAACTGTCCTTAAATGACCGTTATTACGATACGTCGATCACGTTACCTTGAAGATGTGGCCAATGCAGCAATTGAGCGGACACTTTCCATCCGCGTGGTGATTTCTGCCACGAGAGCAGCGCCGCAAAAACATCGTGCTTTGTGCCGGCCTTCTCCGCCCATAACCGCAGCGTGACCAAGGATATACCACTTTGTTACATTCACTTCTTTATAAACCATCTATCCAGTCGATATTTCATTACAAATATTGTCTGTCGGTCGGAAAATGATGGAATTTAAAGCTTCCCGAAAATAAGTTCCATTGGGGGAATAAAGTACTTTAGCTTATCTTCCGATATCCACCATTTCAGAATGATGATGAGACACTTAAATAGGAACACAAAAAACTACGCATACCAGAGTTTATCATCTTAAAACTAGCTGATCGTGATTGACAGGAAACTTCTTCATCAAATACACAATTTGTTCGTGCGTTAATCTTGCATCTTAATATTCCGTTCACGCTGGTAATTTCTGCTCCAGAACTAGCAACGAGGCTGATGTGTAGTAACCCAAGCTCGCTGTATCAGTTGCATCTAATCTAACCGTTACATGCAACAAGAAAACCGAGGAGAAAAAACCGACCGACTCGCAGTTATTTCTGTTTAATCAGATATTAATTAGGAAAAAAGAAGTCGTCGCGATGGGACTCCGACAACCACAGTACATAGGTATTACATTAAAGTGGTGTTTCCTCTGATTCGATACCATATTACGTAGAATATCAACTTCATAAATCGTCAAAGTGCATCACGAATCTGATCCCGGATGACTATTTAGGTTACAGGCGCACCTTCATTTGTTTGCCAATGTAATTGTGAAAAAATGAAGCAGTCTTTATTCTTATCCCCTGCTCTCCCTGGACCTGTACATTGCTCCTCTTCTGTCCCTTGAGTTCACCAGTAACCCCATTTCAACCATTGACGGCCATTCCTTGATGAATCTTTAAAAAATTCATTTTTTTAGAGAGTCTACTGGTATGGTACGGTTAATGGGTAAGTTCTAAAGCTTTCGAGGTTCTGCTTTGATTGAAGTGAAGGAAACGCCGATACAGAAAAGCCGCCGCCTATGCTTGGGTACGCAGTTACACCCGGTTAGGTCCCTCGGCCTGCACTCGCTGTATTAGCATATAAATTATGTTATCGTGATTTATGTTCGCGAGCCGTGTGCCCACACAGCCACTCAGGGGGGCTACCGATTAAAATTCGAGACGACCAGATCCGATCAGGCTTATCGACCGATAATGCCAATAGGATCGATTCTTCTGCGACTTTCCTTTCTCGAAGAAAAAGCGGTCGTCCTTGGTCAGACTAGAAGCAAATCGTCAGCACGTTAATTAGAAGAATTTTCTAGGTTTACTTCCAGCGAACTAACTTCGTCAAACTCGGAACACACTCGGAACGAACGAGTCAATTTTCTATGATAATCGCGTCCTTCGAGGCTTAATTGATTATGCACGATTTCTTATTGCTATCCAGCTTAAATGGAAACGTTGGCATCGTCCCAAAAGTCCCCGAAGGGCGTAGACGGCTCGCATAGTCTAACTAAAAGACGACGTCGTCCTTTTGTTCGACAAACGTTCTTACGGTCTCTCGTATTCGAGACTCTAAAAGGATAAGCATACTCGCAAGAGCACGGCTAGCATATTGCATAATAATTAGTGGGCAGCCAACGACCGTATACCCCGTGCGGAGTGAATTGCCGCAAGTTCATTGCCGGCAAGGATATAGCAATATGAACGTAACGTGCTCCAAGAACAGCGAGCCGATTAGCAACGCTATTGCGTTATACCTCTCTTCCTTTCTCCTTCTTCAGCCTGACTCTGTACCGTTTCTATGTCTCTCCCTTCTGTTGCTCCTGTTCTTTCCGCCGGTGTTATCGTAAGTAATGGCCGCCCGCAAGGAACGACCATCGAGTTTACGTACTGTTTACACGGTCCCCGACCGCTTTCTTTATGCCCCTCCTCAGACAGGTTTTTGCCTCCAGACGAATTTATGCGACGGCAATGCTTCTTTCCCAACCTTCTTTCAATAATCGCGCTGACCACGCTTCGATCTTTAGACAGAGATTGAAATGAATATCAAATATTTAACGAATCACCTGAATTTCTTGCGCTTTTACTCATTCCCCTTCCTCGTTTAGTCTATCGCAATGCCTCCTGATTTCGATTTCATTGCGTTTCACGGTTTTTGCGTTCCATCCATTTAAAAATACCATCGCTACAGAAAGTGGCCTCGTAATCAACTCCCGTTAACCAAAGCAGGGCATAGAGTTTAAGTTTGTGAGAAGGTCCAAAGAATCGCTTTGATCTGGGCAGTGCACGCAATGGATCACGAAAAAATTACCTTTTGCCAGATCGGAGGATGTTTTTTCTCCTTGAAAAAAGGAAATACGTTCGTTCAGCAGATGAGCACGTAAGTTCTCCTGTAAAGGAAACTTTACGCAACTTCGTTTTAGCGATCCTCGAAGTTGCCACGAAATCTTTGTTCATCCTTGATGCCTTGACACGGATAAATCCGTGAAATCATTGTGTTAGGTAACGAAAGGTGAAATGCTCGCTCCATTCTTCTTCACGCTTTCCTGTGCAATGTGTACAATATCAAAAATCTGACTGTAACTATACCTTTTTCTTTCGCCACACATCGTAACTTCGAAGTTGGATTATACTTACCTTTATTTTCCCCGATTGGATCGAAACGGTATCGAGCCACGGAATCTGTTACGGAAGTCGAGTAAATCATAGATAAGAGTTCTTCTAGTAAACGTAAGGATAGAACGGTGACGCATCTTTTAAGTTTCACCGGTTGAAAATAACCGCTATCGGCTGGGCTTTACTTCCGAACGAT
Organism: Calliopsis andreniformis; assembly: GCF_051401765.1. NCBI lineage: Eukaryota > Metazoa > Arthropoda > Insecta > Hymenoptera > Andrenidae > Calliopsis > Calliopsis andreniformis. Next base: position 18,123,935 of record NC_135062.1, read on the forward strand.
GGAACCTTCATGGCAAATTATATCTCCGATCGAACTGGAGCAACGACTCTCGTTTTGTGCCTGTGCACTCGACCAGCGCAAAATTCCCTTCGCTTGAGATCGTTCGGTGCATTTCGAATCTAGACGATTGCCCAACATATTTTAAAATCCTTCCTTGGACGATAAAGAAGATACCTAACTGTCTACTACGATTACATGTATTGCACAGACAGTTTCGCGGAATTCTCAGGCCCCTTTACCACAAATACTTTCCGTTTTTGCGATGAATGCAGGAAACTGGTCGATCGACTTGGAACCTGCCCAACCAGAACATTGGAAAATAGAATGTGGATGATGACAGTTATCGATTTCATTGAATATAGAAGAACAGTGAACTTTCTTTTCGAATTCGAAAAAACAGTTGTGAGAAAATCATGTTTGTAGAATATTTGTGAGACCTCTGGGAGAAGACCGTCGAGCGTTATCAATTGTAAGCCGAATTGAAAAATGTCCTGTCAGGTGCAGCGAGCCAAACCCTGTTGGGGGTCCTTCAGCGTGGACTGCGTTTAATGCGAAAACAGAGAAAGGGAGGTGGAAAAAACGCTTCGTATTGCCCTGTAGCCAATTGATCGCAGGACCACTAGCGTCAAATGCGATAAAAAGGTTCCTGTATAGCAGGAAAGAAAGATAACTAATGCATACATGTGTTACAACATCTCGACTTGAACTGAAGCTTAAGCATTTTATAATCTAGTTATCGGTGACAAAACATCGAGGCTATACTGCACATTAATTACTACACAGAGGGGACAAGGGGAAAGAATGGAAGAAAAGTTACAACAAAAACGTTTGAATTTGCGCTTATCTCGACAGACATATCGCTGCCGATACATTAAAGAGCAAGTATCATAATCATTTTCGTAAAGTAGAAATAACGCTATCTTGATCGTATTTGGCAAAATTTACGTTGCATAAGAAAATACCAACTTTCTACCATATTATGCAAACATTATGCACAATGATTGTCTACACTGAAAGATGATTAATTCCCAATTCTAGCAAACCGTTCAGTTCGTCACGGAAATTGTATGATTTACGTTCGTGCATGACCCCGCCTCTTATCTCTTCAACAGAAGCGAACATCATGAAAGAGACAAAAGCATAATGCACTGTTCTGGCTGCACAAAGGGCGCAATGAATCATGGTACGTAATTCGTATCGACCAATCGAATTTGGACACTTCTCTCTAATTTCATGGTTTACCGTGAAGAGCAGGGGATCGTGGAAGCTGCGAGAGAATCGAGGCTCACAGAGCCGAAAGAAAGGGGGAAAATGGCAATGGTCGGTGAAAATCCTGCGGGGCCATTCGTTTATGAGCACTGTCTGGCTTATTCAACTCCCCGCTCCCCCATCCTAGCTTACGCCTATACCTATATATATGGGCCGTAACTACGCGAGGATCAGGGAAAACTAGGAGGGTGGCACAGTTTCTGTTGGAGTTAGGGTGAGCGCCAAGCAGCCCTCATGGCAGTAAACACTTAGCAGCTCGGCCATATTTTACAGGATGACTTCCAAGATTCTATCTTGCGACCGTCATCTCAATAATGGAAGATGTATCGTAGGTTATGACCTTATATCCGACGATTTGTGGAATTTTATACCACTTGTGCCCATATGTTACATGTAGAGCACAGATACCGATAACAACGAGATTCCAATAAACTCCTAAAACTTCAATATAGATTGTTACGAAAGTTTGAAACAATGTATCTCTATTGGATAACTGTAGTTGAGCTAATGCACTTCTAGATACAAACTGCGAATTCAGGAAGTACAGTGAACGAACGAAGTTTAGGGATTTCGCCACTTCTTGTCGGCTCATAGAAACTCTGCGGATTTTCGGATACATATAGTCGAGAATCGCAATAACCAAAGATGATAGAGAATTCCAACACATTTGCTATCTTATATGAGGAATTAAAAGAATAATTGTGTACCGACATTTCGTTTGTTTCAGAGCTTTTTGGAGGCGAACTCCAAATGCTGGTGGAACGCAGCCTTGGTGGATGCGACTCGACAACTAAGGTACAAGGGGCACGTGTCACCAGGCGTGTTGATGGTTGGCGGACCACCCTGTGCCCTCGAGGTCTTGAGGGCAGCCTGGGCTCGAAATGTCCTACGACCACCAGCTGATCATGCGATCACTTGCCTTGGTAAGTTCTTAATTCTATTTCAACCTATCCGACTCAGGAAGACCTACTTCCTCTCTATCATCGAAAACCGCCGATCATCCTGAAACACTAGAAAATTGAAGAATGGAAAGATTAAAGCGCTAACGAATTCTGAAAAGGATCGTGTCACAATTCACAATCATATGCGTGTCTGACACTCAAGTAGGGAAAGACAGGGCAATAAACGGAATTGTTATGCCAGACAGTTGTATCTAGAATCGTTAAAGGAAGCCAATGATAATGGAAATTGGACATGGCGTTAAGTTCTCGCGCGGACAAATGCTCGCGTCGCGTCGCATCGCGTCGCATCGCGTCGCATCGCGTCGTGCAGGCCACTGCGCTTAAATGGAGAAGCCAGCGTATCGGTCGCTTTATCTTTACGCAACTACGGTTCGCGTTTTATCGGTGCTGCTTTACCGTGTTCCTTATACAAGTATTCCGAGTTCCAACTGGAGTTACCTCACGTTCCTCTGCTCTTATGCACGTGCTTCTAGGCGCTACTAACTATTGTTAGTTGTCGCTGTCGCCACCGCTTGCTGTGAAACCTGAATAAAACTAGCTTCCTGTCACAGAATGGAAACACGAAATGATACAGCGCTAATCGAGCAGAATCACAAGTTTTTTTTTTACACCACGCATTCGTCACTCTTTTCCCATTTTTCTATTTACACCCACGCGCCACCACCTCGCATACCAAACGTGCGCTAATTCGTATAACTTCCAAGCGCAATTAATAATGCGGCGCGACACGAAATCACTTGGCCGTGTTTTTCTCTCCTGCAACGAATCGCGATTTCACGATGCTTTTCCAGATATTTAAACGTTTATTCTTTTACTAGAGTAACAAAATTCATAAATGTTTATGCGGCTTTATCTACGATCAGTTGTTTTCCATGGGCGTTTGCCACAGATGGTAGTTAGCCTACCACCTACCATCGCTTACACTCGAAATAATCCCATGGTAATCGCGTTGTCGCTGCCTGGCTGAAGCAACACCTGTAAAACGAGTCGCAATTTTATAGTGCAGTCCTGGCGTGAACTCGTCAAAACGCCTATTAAATACGACTCTGATTTTTCCTCCGTAATGAAATCCAAGCCTACCGTAACAGTAACGCTGATGTTGCGAAGTCATTCGACTCTCCGTCCCCTATCCTCCGCTATAGCTGGCTAAGATTTCCGCTTTGTCAGCGAAATCTTGGTTGGTATGCTGATAAACGCGCTGAAACACGTAAAGGGACGCAACAGTCTTGCTGCACACACCTATGCATCGCTGTAAAACATAACGATAACTTCGTTTATCTGTGGTATCTGCTTTCCTTATATGCTCACTTTTCCTCCATCACCTTCTCCTTCCTCATTTCCCCGGTTCTCGATTTTTTCATCTTTCGCCCTGCCCTGTACAGTCCGCAGCCAGCTTTATGCCCTAGACGCTTGTACACACCTACAAACGACTACATATCTCGCGTATCGGGCTTTATGCTAATGTATATGCATTCCAACATGCCCGGGACACGGGCATATAATTAATGATACCTTGTTCTCTCGCGGGTTACTTCTTTTTAAAGGCCGGCACAGAAAATTATTCGTACATTGTTCGGGGCCCCGTTCGTTACCACATCCCCGCTTCGAATATTACCAACGATCCTCGAGGCCTCTCCTAATAGGACCGTCATTCCATTCGCTGGCCAACCTGAAGGCTGGTAAGCCTGAAATTGATCGCGTGTCGCGCGCCAACCTACTCGAGCATGTAATGAGGTTCTGGCTACGACGACCATCGATTGTCCCGCTTGATCTTCCGTATAAATTTTCTATGCTTCGTGGAGATCCCTGGGACCTTTGAAACACTGGAATCCACTGGGCATATCTACAGTCTGTGTGCGTTCATTGATCCACCGAAGAAGTGGCAAACGAGCGAAGTAGAAGCGTTTCACTATAATTATAATGTCAAAGAAATAGTCTTTATTAGTCGCTATTTACATATTATTCATTAATCCAGAAAACATATTTTAGCCAGCCTCAATTTTCTATTAGACAGTTCCTTGAACACGAACGATCTTGATATCTCAAAAGTGATCACGGAATCGAGGGAGACATTGAGCATCCCGATTTTATTGGGGACCATTATAAAGAGGCACCGATCGAAATGTAAATGAGCTGTGGCGTCAAGTTCCCATCTCCATGAAAAGATCCGTGCCAACGGCAGCAGGAGTGTTTAAATCGCGGAGTTCACCTTATCTCGTGCGCCTTATCTTTACGCGACTACAGTTTACCCGCTTGGCGGAGAGAAGAGCTTGCTTCTTGCGTTTGCGCGTATATACAAGTGATGATAGTTGTTTCTTATGGATTCTCACGCGACAGTAACAACCCTGAAGCTGTACTTCTTCCATCGTCAGAAGATACACTGACATGCGCAATAGATTTTGATGTACCGCAACTTGAGAAAAGAATACAACAATGGAAAGTTAAGAACTACATCGAAATTTATGACGAAGAAGTTCTGTGAACTGGTTCCGAGTCTGGCAGTAAAAACGTTTGACAAAGAGAAACGGAAGCATGGCAGTAACTCGATTTTCCAACTGTTTTTCGGAGAGACCTTTTCTTGTCCCCTTCGAGTCTTCGGTTACTTCATTTGCATACTCCTCGTTCTAAATTCAACATTCCAGCAGCGTCTCTGTCTTCATGAGCGCAGGTAGGTATATCACTGAACGCGCTGACACTCGCTTTCGATCTTCGAGCGCAATTTTTCTTTCTCTTCTCCAACGCGTCGCATTCCTTCCCTCCTGGACCCCATTTGTAGCCATTCTTTTTACTCTCTTTCCACTTTTTTACATTCGGCTCGCTCATATCTACACTCGCCTACGCGCGACTATCTCGCATACCGGGCTTATGCTAATGCATGCGCATATCCACACTCACTGGCGTAGGAGCTGAGCTTAATATTATCCCTAGCTCGTGTGACCTTATTTTTACGAGGCTGTTTTACAAAATTACGATCTCTGACGATTCCATCTCGTTCTTACTTATTCCTTACTCGAGACTTTCGTTCTCCCTTTTGTCGTCGTTTCCAAGCAAAAAGGAAAAAAGACACCTCGCTTGGACGACCGCCAGCCGAGCAGCCAAATAAATCTCACCAGCCACGATCAAATGCTTATCTAAAAAGACCTGATTGTCTATGCAGGAAATCCAAACCGCGCGTGTTACAAAACGTCGGGGGAAAGGAAACGAGAGATTTTACGAGGATGCTTCATTCTTTTCGTTATCGCGTTGCACTCGTACTAACAACATACCTAACCTAAGTCTTTCAGCTGGATTTATTCTCACCTTTAGGGAAATTACGAGATTTTGACTATTTATCTAAAAGAAGTTTTTCGTAAAATTGCAGCGTTAACGATCATCAAATATACAAAGCAGATTCTATAATTGGTTTGTCATCCAACTTATGGACAGCTAGCCTTATCGGATCTGTCAATTTCTCTTCTATCGTTTCGTTCGTCAGGAGTGGCCATAAACGTAGTGGTAAGTCGCATTGCTCCGGCTCGATATGTAGTTATCGAGTCCGCTCGAAGCTTCCTGAAAGATACGCATTAAGGACACGCATTACGCGGCAATAGTAACTACGATCTTCTTCGCCGATGATAAAACGAGAGATTCGCGTGTCCTAGAGTCGGATCGCAGTTGCTCGTTACAGAAACTGTGCTTTATAGAACCGCGCGCGCCACTTGTTCCGCGTCGCGCGATTTATCTCGAAAAGGTATCTTCAACACAGGTACGAGCTGATATTACCTGGCAATGATTCATCGGATTACTAAACGCAAATCCAAGCAAACGCGAGAATTTTTTTCTGCTGACAGGGCAGTAATTTTCTGTTAGGTTCAATTCAGAAATTCTCCCAAAGAATACTGCTATAGAAACTCTATTTAGAATATCGATCTAAAAGGAATAGGTATCACGCTGAAGTGCAGGAGACCAAAGTATCACCATCACTCTAATAACATTCCGATTTAACAAACGTCAAATAAATAGGCTCGAGCATTCAAGCAGCCGGTAGAAATTCCAGTTGATTATTTCAGAACAGAAGCACTGAACCGAGCCGAGTGCAACACATTTTTCCTTTGTACCTATTAGAACAGCTCTATCAACTCGCAGCTGGGAATAAAATATTGGTTTCCCATAGGGAGATTAACTTCTTTCCTACCTCAATGCTTCATAAGTTCCTGCCAGTCTCTGTAAAGGCCGTTTAATCATAGAAATGTTAACATTGTCAGCGTTCGACCAGTCCGAGTCGTAACATGCGTTCCGATGGCCAGCCGATAAGAATCTGCGTTACTCGGCCAAGACAAAGTCGTATGAACCTGCCCCGACTGTAGAAATGTACGAGGCAATAGGAACCCTCCCCATGTTCTATGAGCTGCAGCGAAAGGGACGTTAACGTTGGCCCTTACTTCTAACACAAATTTATACACTACACAATGAAGCGGGAGCGTGCGACGTTGCGAAATAATTTTCACTTGTACAATATGTGCCTGCCGTTTAGGTGGCCCACTGATAATCTGACTTTGAGACGGCGGTATTAAGGAACGGCTACTGAAAGGTCGCCGCGGTTAAGCTATTCCTAACTAAAGCTAACTAGTTAGGACATTCGTATCGATCGAGTTCGCGATCCACCTTGGACCCATTCGTGTAAATCGTTCGCTGATCGAGCAGCCTACTACTCATGCGAAAGTAACAATTTCAACGATCTACTGTCTTCCAGGAACTGAAAGAAACTACACGGTAATTTTCGTTCTTCGAAAGCTACGGACAGCTAATCCAACCGAGTCGATCGAAATTAACCAATTACCGGTGCGTGTCTCTTGTGTCTGTTATTTCGGTATCGGAACGATCAATTATCGGTGTTATCGGGTGAAAAGTTGCCACGGGGCTTGTAATAGCCGTTTCACGTTGAATGCGCGCGTGTCTCGGCGCGACAATGAGATACAGCGACAAACGCACTTGTACTTTCACGCCCGACGATTTAGCCTCGCTTCCGGAAACAAGCGACTAAGCCAAGGGAACGAGGGACAGCCTGGAAACGTCTGATTCGCCATAAATTGATCCCGGTATATGGCATTAGCATACGGACACCTGGAAAGAGGCCTCGCAGTGTTATCGCAGGCGGGCAGGCAACAATGAGCGGCAACCGGTGCACGACTTGGAAAGTGGTTTATGAGCAGCCGCAATATCCCGCTTCGCTTCACCACTCCCGCCAGAATTCGCGCATTCCGCTCGAGATGTATCGATAGCCGCGCGCGTACGACGACCGTGCATGCATTACGCTGATAAATACTTGCTTCGAGGATACTAGGCACGTGGATCTGTTCTCAATGGGAATTCCAGATGCTAATGCGGACAAGTTAATACCTCAGATAGATAAGAAGGGGCCTCGTTAAACCCGCGGTGCAGATCATTCATACGCAGTGCCGGAAAGAGCAACGATCGATCGGTTCTTGCACACTCTCTACGGCTAATTCCTCATTAAACTTAACAGATAGACCGCGTATCTTTCGCTAACAGAAGAGTATTCTAGTCTTTGCAGAGAGAAGATTCTTTGACTTTCGCTCGCGTAAAAATAGAGTTGGAAATCTAATCTACCCATTTCTCTTAGTCTGGTTTGTCGGTGTCCTTTGTTGTTGTTAGCTGAGAAAAGTATTACAGCAAGATGATTACAGTAATCGGGCGAGGAAGCACAGTCGCGTGAAAGAAGTGTCGCCGGGAGGGAAAATTAAGCCAGCGAGGGTGATCAAGACTCAACGTCGTTGTGTCAAGGCCCTTGGGCCATCGCTCAGTCCACGCACAACCATCATAAGGTCAGCCTCTCACGCTAGGTCCTTCGTCCCACAATTTCGCTGTCTACCCGATCGAAATAGACTTCGACGTGTGATTATCCACACACGATGAAAAAAGCTTTCAACTTCTCTGCTGTTTACTTAAACACTCATCACGAAAATCCCTCTGCGAATTCTGATCTGTCGAACCCGCATCACGCAACTTGCCTCGTCGCATCACCCCGTTCACCCTTGCTCCAAAAGCTCCAGTCACATTCGTACACACACACACACACCTAGAGCCAAGTATTCACTCCTTCCCTCACTCCATCAGTTATATCCCTGATCTTTGCCTAGCCACGAATAAAACTCAACTCTCCCGTAGCTGTCCTTCGAGCTTACACTTTCGAGGCTGGTATTAAAGAATCAAAGCGAGACGTAATTCTTCGTCAACGAATATTCAAAGTACATGCAATGCATGCGCTTAGATGTGCTGGTTAGGTCTGGGTTAGGTAGAAACACGCAACCGGCACGCTGGCAAAATTTAGAGACGAGCTGGAAAGTGCAAAGCGTTCCAGCCAGTGTCGGCTCGATCTGGAAAACAGTAGGAAAGAAAAGGATAGATATGAAAAGATTTCACTTGACTGCGTCAAGGGGTGCGCGGAGCAAGCGAGGAACGCGCAAGGAACGCGCGAGGAACGCGCGAGTTCACAATACGCCAAGTTATGCAGATACGAAGCCGTGGATCACTCGCGATCAGCGTGTATCAAATCGTTTCTAGCCGCGTATTTATTTGTTCTGCCACTCTCGCGAGGGGCCCCGTGGGACGTTCATGTAAATTGCCATTAGTACGCCGCGCGGCACTGTTTACCCATAAGATTCTGGCGTTGCTGGTGTGCGTGGCATACACATGAACTGAAACGAGTCCCACGGTTCCCCTGTTTGATTCTTCCGCCGCGCAGCAGTGTACACGAATAAAATAACAGAGCCAGAGGTCCGCAAGTAGCTATCTATTTGCCGCGGTGTAAATGTTTATGGGTCCATCCAGCCTGGCCCACTGGCGTTTTCGAGTGACAACTTCCTGCCGAGTGGCAGCTGCTTTCTCACCAGCTAACTCGAGCGACAATTGAACCGATGACGTTGGCTGGGATCAAAATACTTCTCATCCTTCTGTTGGTCCTCGACCTGGACTTTCTTTCAAATAACAACCATAACGATCAATCCTACATCTCCATTATTATTACGAAACATTGCTCTACGTCAGTACTTGAATTATTTAGAAATCTGTTCATCTAGTTCTTTCTCACGCGTGTACTAATTTCGCCAGTTCCGTAATTGGAATAATTGTAAAATCTAAAATAACCGTGTTTGACACCGTAATGCGTATAATTCCGAGTCTGTTACTTGTATCATTCGGCACGCGGAGAAACGGTGCCTCGCCGTAGTTCCCGTGCAATCTTCATTGCATCGACAGCAGTTACCGTTCACGTGGCTAGCAAAGATCAACGTAAACGCGAGTCAGTCGAAGCACCATTCGATAGTATCGTAATTAAACGATTATTTAAGACCGGTAGCGGGCGCCTTTCGTCGAGATAGTATGGACTCACCGCCTTAAATCAACATCACATTACCAGACGCGCCGCGCCGCGCCGCGCCGCGCCGCGACGTTGAAAGAGGCCGAGTGCGCGCGATTTGTACATGGAGGCAGCATTGAGTAACGGATAATTGCATCGGCTAATAAATTAATCCGAGATCTCCTTAGAACACGCCTACGGGGGACGTATACTATCGTCTAATCCTCTAATAGGTACCTTGCACCACTGGCAATTGATCGTTCGGGTCAAGGCGTCGCGTTGGAAGAAAAACATTTAACCGAAACGAGTGGAAATGAAGGCAGTCGATGTGAGAAAAGAGACCCCTTAATTGAATGTTTCTACTACGAGCCAGTTGCAAATAAACCTACGCACTCTCTATTCCACCGTTCGATGATATCCAGGGAATTAAGCTCATCTAATTGCTCGTCGAACCGTCCATCCGCGCAGTAATTCATTAAAGCATAATTGCTCTCGTCATCATAATCTCTCGGTTAACAGAGAAAGCGGTCGAGACGTAATGTGAAAAGGAGGCGCGCTTCATCCCCTGCGATTTTATTATTTTCTTTCGCGACGATTTATATGCACGATGCGCTCACCTCGCGAAACGAGCGTCCGCTACGTGCTCGGCCTATGTTCGCGAGCCGAAGGGCAACCTTTATTGCCACAATCTAATTTAAGGGGGCCGCCCTGAGTTTCTCACCCTACAATTCAGATTAATAATAAATGTAAATCAACCCCCATGACGCGTGCTTACCCGTCTGAACGCGGTTCGCAACGGATGAAACGCTTTCTCACACGTTGTTTGCACGCTGTTGTTACGCCGCGCCGCGCCGCGCCGCGCCGCCGCGTCAATGACACAGGCCTCGTCTCTGTGGCTTTATTCGATTATTCTCCAACGAGCGTAATACCGTTACTGTTGATAGGCGGGCTCGAGGGTAAATGTAATTTCACGAAGATAATTGGTTGCCACTGTCTACGTATATCAACTATGAAATGAGACGAATAATTGGAGCTGACAGTATTTGTCAGAAGATATGAATTCAAGAAATAGTATCTTAATAATGAAACTACGATAAAAATAGAAGAAAAGAAGATTGTACAAAAAACGCTGAAAGTTTATCGAAGAATCGTATCTTAACCACTCGCCAACTCTGAATCCCTTAGTCAGGAAATATTGGGATGTCGATTACAATTAGCTCTTCTTCGTACCTTTAGTACAATGACCCACCTAAGAATGAGTTAGTTACAGTCTAATCAACTGGATTTAGCATCTTCTATTTCACCCACTACAAAACTGACTGTGTGTCGTGCGGCATAAATCGCAATCAGTCGAAAGACATGAATCCCGTGGTGTAACGGCGACTTAAAGTTGCCTCGGATCTCAAGCCAGACATCGATGAGTAAAATAGTATACCTACCAGCCAGGAAATTAAGATTCACGAGAATCTCGAGAATCTAAGTCGATCGAGACAGATAATGACGTTCGATGTGCAGAGAAAACGAGCGGGAAATTACGGTGAAGAGGACCCCTTAGTTCGATGAAGGAGAAAAATGGGGAACACGAGATTGTGTCTGCGAAAGGGAAACTCTCAGTTATCGAGGAACATCGCATGCATCTTGGCGAGCTCTGTTTGAATAAGCTTTCGCGCGCTTTCGCCCACTTTCGCGAAAGAACAATTTTTTCGATATCGAAAAGTGAAACTGTATTCTTGTTCCTTGAGTCCACGTTTCCGGACTAATAAAGAGAAAGAAAGCTTGAAGTGGGGAAGAAAACTGAGGAAATGTGTATAAGTAACTAAAAAATATCATTAGAGCAATTTTATCTCGAAATCGAGACAGCATGGGATCAATTATTTTCTCGGTAAATGTTTTCACCTGATTGTTTATCCTCGACTCGAAACAGATTTGTAGTAAATGAGCCTTTTACTTTGACCGTCTTAGACACATAAATACCGCGGCACTGGACAGAAATCTGGGCACGTCGCGTCGCGTCGCGTCGCGTCGCCGTATGTGGTTAATAAGAAGAGAAGGATAAGGTCTCGTTTGTCGAGGAACATGATGCAAAGAGTGCTGGTTTATCTTATGCGAGTATAACAACGTTCGTTTACTTTCGAGACCACGGTGACTGTTATCGTTGCATCTTAACGAGAATCGGCAATCTTCGCAAGAGTGTCGTGCATAGACGGCCTTGTATGTTGGAGCACCGGTCTACAGGGTGTCTTGCCAATTTACGGCGTTCCTTGAAACCTCCCAATAACTTTCGAAACGTCCAATCCTCGGCTGATTGAGCTTTAGGAAACTTGAATAAGAATGATGGGACGAATATCTATTCTTTCTTCCTGATAGACGAAGGAAGGTTAATAACTAAACACGCCTACTGTTTCAATCGAAAGTTAAGACCAATCATTTTCACCACTCAATTTACCGATAACTATGCTAATATAGAGTAATCTGCTATCTAACGATACAACTAAACTAATTACGTGTCTACACAACTAATTTTCTGCCATAAATGACACCCAGTAGATATAGCTTGACTTTCCGTATTTAAGCGAAGCATATTCGATGAAAACCATACAAGAAGATCTATGCACCGATTCAGGTTTCCAGCCAATTCGTAATTGGAGAGAGTGAAAGTGCACTTTCAAAAGGTTCGATCCGATATTCGTACAAATTTTCCAAAACAGTATCCTCGTTAACGGTGGTCTGATTGTCGGCAATCATGTCTACGTATCGAGCGTGCTCTGATACAACGAAACAAAGAAAGAAAATCTGTACTCCCAGGAGACGCGAAACTGAATGCTTTCCTTCGTGCCGACTCGAACCAATTACTCATGACGCAATAGAAACGAAAACTATTTTAACAAATTTCTCATGTCTTAGCCACTCTTACTCGCTATAAAGTATATGTTGATTGTGTGACACTCTTATCGAGGAAAAAGCACATTTCTCTCTAGAGCTATATATGTATATGTGTAAGAGGAGAAAGATGCATAGAGCAATCTAGTTTCCATGAAAACGCGAACAGACTACGACGTATAGAAATCTGTATGGCTTTACGGCGCAATAGATATTTGTTATTCATAAGCCTGCCATTATAACTTCTGGTCGGCTTCTCGTTTGCCGATACTGAGCTGCACCACCCGAGGCGATCCGGGCACTCCATTTAGATCGTGAATGTGCGATTGATATCTTCTACGAGCGATGAGTCTCTAAATTTGATAGGTACGTGTATCGTGCCCAAGACGTTTGCTCGACATGAATAGGGAATTTCAATATCTCGTTCTAATAACCTTTTTTCCTTGGTGAAATTTGTTCGAGAGATTGTAGTTGGAGAATTTGTCCAACGAGTGAACACCGTAGAGAACGCGTTTCATTTTCATCATTGTCGTCCGTCTGATGTTAGGTATGGCGTTTTCGTGTGACTGGACGGAATAATTGCATCCCCCTTGGAACGCTTTTGTAGCTGCTCTGTAATTCAGATTGCAGCGGAATGCAACAAATAGGATCAAGTGTCACGATTCAACGCTCGACTCGAGTGAAAATTCGATTAAACCGTCGTTTCACCAGATGCGAATAATCGAATCGTTCACGACTACTATTATACAAGATAGTTCTCAGGTGACATCGACGGAAATAGGATTAAGCGGGAAGGTATTAAATATTCAACTATTCGCACGAGCCCTTAGGAATTTCCAGAAGATAAGGAGGCAAACTGATAAACTCTGTTATCATGAACATTCACCCCGTTGAAAACTATCGAAAACGTTTTAATCTTTATCACGAATCGCTTCTCGCAAAACGATACTCATTGTTTCTCAGAGAATCTCCGACGTGACATCAGATGCTTGTCATCGGACGAGAAACAATGTCCGATCGGGTATAGAAGATCTAATCGGGGATTCACAATTGCCTTCGTCTCGTCTCCGTGTCATCGATTCACGGCTACCCATAGATCACACGAGGATCTACTTCGTGGATCTTCGCTATCTTCACTCGTCCATTCAGATTTTATTAGTTTAAACGCCTGTACGTTACTGTCGATAAACAATCTGTATTTCACTGCGCGCGCGATATGCAGTACTTTATGATTTTCTCTTCCTAACGTCCATTGCGTTGCTTTTACCATTCCGCAGGAGAGAGAAATAAGAAGAAAAAAATGTTGTTAATATAAATACCGCATCCATTTCCTAAGAATATATTCGCGTTCCTTGACTAGAGTAGCAGAGAGACTTCGAAAGTTCCTGCTCACCGGAAACTCACTTTCCTTCGTAAACTTGGAGTTCGACGGAAACTCGAACGATACGCAAGGTCGCAAATAAACTTTCCTTATTCTGCCGGTGAACACCTGTTTGCATAGTTGCGTCCTTGAATGTCTGAAGATCAAGCAGAAGTATTCTTGTCGGCACTCGTGGCGTATATAAGGCGCCACCAAGTGGATTTCCATGTCTTTGCTTTCACCCGCGTGATGTCCTTTAAATCGAGTGGCTTGTCGCGAAGTAAGAGGAATGAACCGACAAAAAAAATCGTTGCCCAAGACAAAGCACATATTTTTAACCGTTTTCTCGCGTTACGTACAGCATACACGATTTCATAATTGCAAAACTGGCTCGAAATTCGCTCGAAATTCGCATCACCACAAATCGGATCGGAAATTTGGATTTCACATGAGAAATCCAAATGTTTCTTTCGTAATAATGCCAGTCATAAAAATGTCGAAGGAGACGTCAGCTGCTGCACCTTAAATTAGCATCAAGCTCAAGTTTGCTTTTTACAAGAGATTTCTTTAGTGCCTTCAAGATACTCAGATTCGCAGAATCTGAAAATCGTGTCTCGTAAATGTCATGATGCCTACTAAATATTCTCCATATGTAATGGCTGATGCTAACTTCGAGGTTTCGAAGAGGATAACATTTAATGGAATTCTTCGAAACGATATAAAACTCACCTATTTATTTCGGTTTCGACAAATTTCTTTTCAACTGCAAAACACGGAATTTCTCCACTGCAGTAGATTATCTAGAGATCTGCTATCTGTACATATACCTACTAACAAAGAAACGCACAATATCTTTTTCCCCATCTCGGAAAACATCGCCTAACCATGCGTTAACATCTCCTATTCCAAAGCTATTTAACTACATAGTACCCGTACGATTGACGATGCACGTTTACCATTCGATCGATAGAATTTCGAAGAATTTCGAACACTTACACCAATCAAATTCAGCAGCTATTGTTCGTAAATGAAACGCTCTCGATGAGACGATAGCTCCTTAGGTGTGACCGCAACAAGGGACATAATTATGTCGGGCCTGTGCTAACCTGTTCATAGAGGCGAGAGGCGTGGCGAAAAGGTTGAAAACGGGACGCAATCGGTCTCGTAGTCGTAACACAGATTAACGCCATATGTAGGCTAATGTCAGGAAAGCATGACAGCGACGCGACGCGACGCGACGCTACGTTATGACTGATGACGCGCATCATCGTCCACTCTGTAATGCCAAATTTAGTCCGTGAGACTGATTCGCGGTATGGTTGACCTTGTTAAACGAGTAATCTGTCGCATAGAATTTGCGGAATCCATTTCCTTTTATCCTTTTATCTTGAAATCTTCCCAACGTCTGACGCACGGGAGGATTTCTTGCTAGCGCTTTCTATTACTTTTAATGTAATAAGACGGTGACACAGCCAATGATACGCGAGTTGTCGCACAAGTGAGTAGCGTATGAGCGCTCTATCGGACGTCAAACAGAAACTTGAACCTGCCCCAACAAAGTCGATTTCACTTTTCCATGATCGACGGATTCAATTGTACGGTAAAAAAAAGGAAGTTTAGTTTTCCGGGTATTGGTTTCTAATAAATGGGCTGGCTGGTTCGAATCGTGCCCGAGCAATCTTCGTAATTCAGCCGCGAATCGCAGCCGTTTAAATATCATTAAAAGCATGCGCGAAATGTTCTCTGGTTCCAGGCTGGACGATTGCGTAAACTCGTTGCAACATTGAATCCTCGTGCGAGAACGCCGTTAAATTCGTAATTTAACCTAGCCTGTCGTCGCAACGCGGAACGACTTTTCCGATTAAATGCCGTGTCACCGAGAATCGAATCGCTCATACTAACGCCTAAACGCGATCGTAACAAAATCGAAAGCTCGCATTGCACGCGAAAAGATATATCGTGGTTGCGCATTTACAACGAGAGAATACGAGTCCGGTTATTAATATCGCCCACAATTCTGTCGTTACTCGCGTTATCCTTGATACGTTAACGGCAATAACCGGAGCATAAATTGAACAACTATCGGGCGAGAACGTGTTCCGTGCGAAGGAAAACTCCGACCGCGATTGCAAATGAGGAATTCAGTCTCGCTAAGCGCTTGGGCTCCGTATAACGTCCTCTTTAGATCGCGGTTGCGCATAATTTACCTTATATAAGGCGCTCAGCTTTTGACCTTTACCGTCGTAATTTACGAAATTGCCATGGAAAAGTGGAAATCATTCATTCGTCCTAAGCGTTGATAAATTCTTAAAACCGAGTAAGAAAACATAACGTCGTACTCTGCACCTAGTTCACCTTTTCTAAAGAAAACTCCGAGACGTTTAGTAAGACATTTTTTCATTGAGTAAAGGTGAGTGCGCTACTTTTTCTCGCAGGTACATTATTGTACGTGAACCGGTTCTCACAAACCATCTGAATAGCGCGATAAAGATAATGATTTCCATTTAGCTAGGTATTATTTACCAGTGGAAACGTCCTCCATAATGGTCTACGGAAATCGATCTCAATGCTCCCATCCTGTCTTGGACCACCTCGTACGAGTTCCTTCCATAAATCATACAATAGACCCGACGCGACGCGATACGACGTGCAGTAAATATAAACGTAGAAAAAAGAAGTCTTCGAACGATAATGATCGCGAAAATCCCGATGCGAAATGAATCCCAACACCGAATTGAATAGCTAGACCCCGGCGAACTGAACGAACTGAACGAACTGAACGAACGGCTAAACTGTGGTACGAAAAGTAGCAATAATCCTCTCAGAGATTACACAACCTGTTAGCTATGAAACAATGGCGAACGAAGCAATAAAACCTTCTTTAATGACGGAGAGCTGACTCGAAGATCGTGCTGCAGCGCGATCAACAATGCTTCATAGCCATCGAAAAAGCTCGGTAATTATCGCTAAATCCCGACCTGATATCCATACGAATCCATTAAGATTTATTGTCAGTGGCTATCTCACAGCCGCGAAAGTCGATCCCTTTCGCATCGGTGTGGCTCCAGCATTATCGAAAACGATCGATCGTGATCGGCTGACCGCTGGTGAGCCAACAAACAGGCCAGACCTGTTAAACAGCCATGTTTTTGCATCGGTAACGGGGAGAAGTAACGCGCACCTAATGATACAACTATACAAGTAAAAGGTTTCGTTTGCTCACCACCGTAGAATCAATAAAAGTGCCTTCGAGAAGAAAATGAAATTATTAATGAATCGCGGAGCTCGGTAATCGCTCACGTGCACCGCAAATAGATTAGATCGTGTTGAAAGAGAAATGACCCTTTAATTGACCCAACTTGTCTGGCGAATCTATCACGAAGAGCACTCGGAACTTGTACTTGGAATACTCGGGCGGTCATTAAGCACGGTCAGAGAACGCGCTTAATATTGACGAGGGAACGAAGAAGGCATCTCGTCGCCGCTAATAAACGCATTTGGCGAACGCGAAGACGCGGTTTCCAGCTACGAACGGCATCAGATATACATACATACTCGTAGGAACCAGCGGCTACGCCCTTATCGGAAAGAGCTAATGGTACCGGTACGCGCGGCGCGGCGCGGCGCGGCGCGGCGCGGAGCGGCGCGGAGCGGCGCAACCGAGAGACGGCGCGGCGGAATCCAGGCTAGCAGTCGATTCTCATGGCCTCTCGTATCCTCGTTCCGGACGACGAAAAATTCTGCCGATCGGCTCGCTCCTTTTAATTCAATTTTCCCGTATACGGTCGCGAACCTGACCTACCCTTTTCTTCGACCTCATACTTCTTTCTTTCATTCCAATTAGGATGGACCCATTTTCGAACGAGTGGACGAGTTAATCTCGAACAATTTCAGATATATTAACCCTTTTGGTATTCCACTTTTAATGGGACAACAAATAGTCGTCTTTTATTTCACTTTTACCGATCTAACAGTCCTAGTCGACCGAATATTCGAAAGGAACTACTGACCGACATCGTCGCCAAATGCAAATAGGTTGCAACCTGGTCTCTCGTAGGCAGGCGACCTTTGAGTAACGACAGTCACGAGGAGTGATGGGAGTCGTGATCTTCCTCGAGAATTCTGCGATTGGATCCGGGTCGCGACAATGTGGTTGCCATACGAAGACGATCTCCGCGTTCTTAATGATCCTCGGTTAAGGTCCCGCGATGAACCAGAGTTCACCCGTGTTTAGACTATTTTTGCACCTCGGCCCTCCAGCAACATGAGATCGTTAATCCTTGTATTTTCTTTTCCATTCGTCACGGAAAAATTACAATTTCAGTATAAATCAGCTGCACGAGGGACTGAAGTGTTTGAAAAAAACTTCCGAAAGAGAGGCCAACTAATGTAAGGTTAACGAGTTCGTGTTTGCTGAAAGTCCTATTAGATCGGTCTTGGAATTTTTTCTTGCCCTAGTATGCTTTTTCACTCGATTCCATTCGTAAGGAAGAATAGCGAAACCGGTCTAACAAAAAGCATTTTAATTTTATGGATCATCATATAGGTCACGTCGCCTGCTGGCCATATATCAGTGAAACAAATTAATAGATTTAAATTTCCTTTTTAGAAGGAAACTCGCTAGAAAGAAATCATTTTGGATACTATATAATTGAGAACTCTTGTGTGCGCACAAATCTTAGTCGATAAAGAAAAATAACGCAACGACACGGTTGAAATCGTAGAAGGCAGCCGCGATTTTGTTCCGGATGTCGCGGCATCGTTACTGCCACCGAGCGAGTGTTTTCAAGCGAACGTGCGAGGGTAATACGGGGGTATCGCGGCCAGAGCTAGGTTGGACGAAAATTTATGGCAATCTAAGGCGTAGCGTAGGTCGTTTCAACTTTAAGCTATCTCGTACAGATCCAAACTGTTCACCTCTTGGTACCTGCCACTTTATGCACTCCCACATAGGGTTGAGCATGTGTCGGTTGCACAATTCGTACCCCATTCGCAGGAATGAAAATGTCCCTGGCGATTCGATGATACAGGTCAGGTGTCTTGCTTTAACAAATTTATGTCTAACTTGTTGCCTTTTTCACCGTGTAATCAAGCTGGTCAGAGGTATAGGTATATACCTATACGTAATCGATTTGCACACACCAATGAGAATATAATGCAGCGCATGTTCGTGCAATGGTTTCTCATGCCCATTAACGTGTCGATCTGGAATAAAAACTTAGCAAAGTTGAGTCAAGTACGTGAGTGGTTAAAGTTCTTTGATTCCTCGAACGGCATTGATTTAAGTTATTTAAGTAAATTTTATTGTACTTGAATAATTTATTCGTTTCTGACAAACTTGTTCAGAAACATGATTCTTTAATTAATCTAATTAACGAGTACCTCGACGAGACCGATTTTCTACATCTCAGAAGATTCATTAACGATAGCCGACTGGTTTTTTACATCCTTATTGTACCGTTAACGAGAAATTTCTGCATAAACAGAGGCCAGGAAAGAGCGTAGAAAAATGATTGAGTAACGGTATTGACGCGGAAGACACGGCTACTCTTCTCTCACACCGCCATCCGACCAACTGTTTACCTATTCTAAAGCTCCTGAATAACAAAAGGAAATACATACATAAGAAGCGTGCGGCAGATCGTACGATTTCATAAAATCCCGCGGGAGAAGCTGCGTGTATCCCTCCATTGTGTCTCGCGATCGCGAATACGGTGAAAGCTGACGAATTCGCGGAAAGTCTAGATTTGCATGAAATTTACAACCGCAGACCTTTTTGTGTCTTGCTCTTCCGTAGGCGATTTTGTTCTTTAAAGGTCGTGGGTGCCTCGATATGTTTCACCGAGATACCATCTTTCATGACTGTTCGCGCAGGAGCGCCGCCGCGCGCCGCCGCGCGCCGCCGCGCGCCGCCGCACGAAGATGCATGGACAGACAATCGCATGGCTCTGCGAAAACTGCCAATCATCTTTATAAAGCGGCACGGCTCAACGAGCCATTGTTCTCAAATCAATATCTATTTGCACTAGCCACTTCTGTACGTGCCTCTGATGATGGAACTAACGCCAATTCGGACAGTTTCGAGTGTCCAGTTGAGGAGTAGACTCGAATAAGTGAATCGATTTGCAATCACACCTACCAAGGATTAAACGAACACTATAAAATGTTTCTCGAAAATGTTGAATTTACTTTTTCTGTTGTTTTCTATGAAATTTCCCCAATATATCCCCAATATTTCCGCAATAAACTGATTGTCAGCTGCTTCCTAGTCGAAACGATTTAAACGATCTAACCGGGGAACGGTTGCAAACGGAGCACGATTATTACACTACCGGGCAAACACGTGCTTCTACCTACGACTGACTAGTACCTCTTACGCAATCTATTTGCATTCCGTGCTTGGATAACAAAACGGTCGGCAGTTAACTCGCCGGCGTATTGATTGTCGACAGGAATATATAAATCCGATAGCAATGAGCAAGAAACCTAGCCCGCATCTGACCAAGGTGCCACCAACCACACCTTGCTTCAGAGAATCATAGATAATGCCACCTCAAGAAAGGGATAGAGATCTGAATTGGAAACGGACTCTATAATTTTTGTCTCCTTCCACTTTCAATTAAATCCCAGACTCGTAAAAAGCATCAGAAGAACTTTTCTGTTTCAGCACTACCGCCTCGATTCACAGCAGGAACTAACAGTGATCACTTCTGATTACCGACATCTTTTTTTACCTACAGATCTCTCAGCTGAAATTAGATATAATGAGCCTCATTTATCGCGTTAACTCTGCCACTAATGTCATATTCTCGTCAATAACTGCAACTGCACCCTCTAATAAACTAATATCCATAATCGTGGAAATACTCGTATTTCCCGGCTCTCCATAGAGACACTGGCAGATAGAGACTCCGTGGCAGATAGAAGTGAAAGGTAAATCGTTTCACTAATGAACACGGTAGACAGCTCATAGTGCAATTACGCGTCGAATACGATCCATCAATCTCTGAAATGATCTTCGTTGAAATTAGCGTATCCAGAAAATGTCAAACGCGTATTTGAAACGAAAAACTTTGAATCCGTATCTTACTTAGGGTGTCGAAAAAAACTGTTCGTCTTGAATATATCGAAAGACTATTTGTGCTTGTTGGCACAAACTCAATGGGCACAAAGTGATTCCTATCGATAGACGAAATTGGAAAGCAGAATCGCGAAGAAGGGAACGAACCAGTGAAAGAAAGAGGGAGAGGGAGAAAGGAGGGCGGTTACCTGGGGGGGGGCTGGGGGTGAGGGATAGGGAATAGCATCCTTTAGATTTGCATAGAACAGCGTCGCCGGCTGGTAGAGGATAGGCCCAGGACTCAAAGGTCGTCTTGTTACGAGGTGATTCCTTGCAAGTGGTCTTTGCCATTTCCCATGGGCAGACCCATAAAGCGGCGGAGGTCGGCCAGCCGACACGATGGATCACGGCGATAAGGATATATGCATCGTGTTCTGCACCGTGTACCGGTACACCGGAAGTGATCCCCGACCGTGTGTCTCGAAGTTCGAAGTGCGCTCGTTCTCGATACCCCAACGTCCTTCTCGCTTCGGGCTGTCTCTCTTTTCTCTCGATACTCGCCGTGATATTCGCGTAGGCGATTCGACCGAATACATACCGAAGCTCTGCCTCTTACCTCGCGGCCCATGCTCTATCTACGTGGGCCGCTTGGATATTATAATAAAGGCTCCGCGAAATGATAGAAAGGTACCCGGCAAGCTGGTAATAATAGTCATCCGCGAGACCCACCAGATTGAGCAGGTGTGCATCCGCGTCTACTGACCAGACCCTGGCCTGGCTATCTTTATTCTTACGACGGAACAGTAAACCGTCTTTTACAACAATACGGATACCACCAGATTCCTTAGTTGTCACGCGGGAGATTGAACTTGTACAACGAAACTGTAATACCTCGAGATGACGCTATATCGAAAGAAAAACATTCAGTAGATGGCGGAAAAAGGTGTGAAATAAAAGCGAACTTTTCGAAAGAAAGTGATTCCCCTGAAGCATGATGATAGCTGAAAGTAAGGCGCGCGCTACATTACATAGAATAACATAGAGTAGAAAGCATTCAAAACGCGTGTCCGGGACGCGATTCTCACGAGGAACACGATGTTCCACGCCCTAGAAACCGACGTATCGAGTTCCATGATCAAGCCGAGCCCCTCCCTGCCCTCCAACGGGTTCCGTCGCGTCGAGTCGTCGCCCCGACAGCCTCGTCGAAAATTGTGCAACCCGAACATTTCTCGGTTTCCTCGTGATCCCCTCCCTCGTGTGTTGGCAGCTCACGGTGTAACGACACGGGTATTATCCCGGCTCTTTTTCCAACCAGTGCCAGCGCCGGATAAGATCTCGTAAACGAGATCGAAACTGGCCTCTCCCACGCAGGCATTATGCGGTCTTAGTTGGGCCATTTACTGGCCCGTACACTTGTATACACGCTTCCACGCACCAAACTGTCCGCGCGAATGCGAATAAATTTCAAACAACATACGAACCCCCCCTCCCCCCTAGGCCGTCCATCGCGAGAAACTGAAATAAATTCGACGCAGATACTCTATCCTCGAGACTTTATTCTTTATAACTTACTTCGGCTTTGTTCGACCCAAGAAAATCGTTTCACATGCGCTGCTGCGATTCGACCAAGGTTGCATCGTACTGCGTCTGCATGAGAAAACATTTCGACCATTTTTACTTGTCAGAAACAGGTTGCTTCGAATCAAGAAATTCCAGAGGAGTTTGTGAAATTATGCACGTTGGACGAGATGAGACCAAAGTGCTTGCACGATCAATTTACTTCCATCGTATAGAGGAATATCGGAGAAAAAATGTAGTTGGTAAAATGTAGAAATGGTCTTAAGAATACACCTATTCTTGTACGCCTGTGCTTAAAAATCAGTTACACTAATTATTTTATTCGACAAGTATCATTTCCATCCAAAGGCGGGGAGAATTATCCTCCGCTGGATAAGTTCGCCGATTGCATTCGACTAATTTCATTCAGCCGGTAATTCGAGAAACGCGATAAACAACCGTCGGCGTAACCGGAGCACCGCTTGCCACCTATTCTATGTTCCGTCCTAATACCTTTCAACGAAGGCGGAGCGATTGGCCGTACGTCAGGTCGGGCATTGCAAACAGGCCGACGAAGAAGCGCACCAATTTTCGAGACGAACCGTAAAACCGTTTCGCGCACCTGTCGGTCGCCCTCGGCCCCAGCCCTCGGTCCCAGCCCTCGTGTGCCGCTTGTCTCGGTTGGTTCCTTAAATGGCGCGCGTGGGTGGCTACCTCCTTGCGTAATTACGCATGCAGCGGCAATCGTGGGCCGCGAAGAGAAATTCCAGGGAAGTGGGCAACTGGACCTCGCGTATAATGACCGATTCCAGGTTTTCCATTCAAATGACCAGGCGATGAATATTCCATGAGAAAGTCGCGATCATCGAGAATCGAATTCTCGGAAGCTTCATTAACGCGGGGAGGGATGCTGGTAGAAATTGAAAAGCTAATATTCTTCGATACGTTACAATCGCCGTGAAGAAGCGAAACAAGTTTTGCATGGTCGTCTCGAAGAGATATGCAGAGGTGAACGGACAGCCAAGGGATGGTCGTTAATGAACAGACGAGGAAACTGCGGTAGCACGAGAATCGCGTCGAGGTCTCGCTGTGAATTTCATAGATAGGTTGCCTGGCCTATTTACGACAACAACAATTGGACGGCTCAACAAGAGCAGTCGGCTAAGCGTCTCCTAACCTAGCTCGACACGTATGTAACTGGGGGACTAGAACAACAACCGAGCGTCATCGGAAGTGACAGTGAACCGTGCTATTAACCTGTTCCACGAGGTGGATTCATTGTTGCACTGATTAATGAAATTATTAAGTAAAACCTGCGAAACAAGTGAAGGAACGCTGCTTACTTCCATTACCTAATTCACGATAGGTATTGAGTAACGATATTCTATCGTCATGGGACTGGCTTATGCAACATTTACGGAGTATTTTTTTAATCCCTGGCAAACGATCAATATCCATCAAGGGTAAATGCAATATCGCGCCCGGCGCGGTGGATCGAGCTGCCCTTCGAAATTCGCATATGGCACAAGGGGTGGGGGTGAAATATATTAAAATGCATTTCATGGCCCGACGTGGCACAAAGCGAGGGTGAACGAATAAAACTATTCGAGGTAGTTTTATTGTGTCAGTGGGGCCAATATGTGCGGCACATAGGAGCAGCAGTTAACTTTCATAAAACACGCTATCTCAGCGAGTCGAACTTCTGTGCCATCTGTGCTTTTTGCCAATTTACTGACGTAACATGATTCATGCCAAGACGTTTCGTATATTAGATATTAAAATTATCGCAAGAATGTTAACAGAAGTGGTCCATTCGATGCAAACTTCAAGTCTTTATCCTTCTAGTCACGTTTTAAGTTGACTTTCCAACCCCTGAGATCTCGCATTCTCATATATCTGGTCCACGACCACGAAAAGACGATGGATTATTCTAAGCTCGCAACTCCGAAGGACTCCGAAGGACTCCGAAATTCTCTTGGTGTCCGGGCATTCGTGCCAGGAATATTTGATGACATCAGGAACGTAATGTGTAGGGAACCGCTTGTCATAAAAAGCTTTCATATTATCATTCATTATAACCTTTTCGTATATGTATACCTTTTCTTCTTCATTTCGTCCCGAAATTTCTGTGACTTGAAGTCGACTTTATTCTTTCTATTGCAGGCGATATCGAGGATTGCTTGGTTGCCCCAGTGGCACAGGGACAATTCACGCCCCTGTCGGAAGCCCTTTGCTGGGCCATTTTGGAGTTAACTTCACAGAGGCAGGCTGCAACCCTCGACACTCTTCGGAACGCTCTGAGGAATGCCTTTCCAGCAATGCAGAGACCGAGTCGCGAGCTTGTTTACGACGCATTGGCGAAGTTGATGCAGGAACGAAAAATTTATCACACGTCCCAAGGCTACTTTGTCGTAACGCCTGAGACGAGGAGACTGAGGCGAGATTCCAGCAGCTCTAGGAGATGCTCCCGGGAGGTGAGCAGTTCCAGAGGTCAGGGTAGCATGCTGATGAGCAACGACGAAGCGATGGCACTCGTGCACGGTGAAATGCTCACCTTGAGGGACGGAGATGTGACGCATCAAGCTGTACAGACGAATCTAGCAGATGTCATCTGTGGAGGTAAGGCGTTCTAATTTTCAACTGTTCTTCTTTTCAAGATGAATGCTAGTAGCCCTGTACTCCGTCTGACGAATAGGGGTGGTAATCGAAAGAATGGGCAGGAAACGCAGCCCTTGTAAAAGTCGAAGAGAAGTTGCTCGTATAGACTGGTCGATCCGGGCAAACCCGTTCGGCACGTGTTCGAGGATCGTTCCCAGTGTCTACGAGGAGTTGGCTAGCTACGCTCACGAGCCTTTTTCTCTGAACTCGATGGACGAGTCCAGGCGCGTTTATGTTGTTGTCGTCCTTGGCAGCCACGCAGCCCGCGCCGGAAGACGGTGCATTCCTGCCGGCGCGCCCAATTGGAAAAATCCTCGCGATTCGATTTAAATTGCGCTACCTTATCTCGGTATTTAGAGTGGCCGTGTCGTCCACTTGGCGAATTTATGCCTCCTCCAAGCCGTCGTCGCACTTTGGAATTAGAAATTCAAATGGCGGACACATATCACCCGCTATAGATATAAAGAAAACTCGATATTTTCGTTATCGAGCGTCCGTGTACCGTCCAATTATGGTCATCGCAATTTCAGCATTGTACGATAATACGTTTCTATATAGCGCGTATCAGCGTGCCTTACATCGCGTGCGCGATACTTCACTATTATCTGCGACATTGTGCACGGAACGAGAGAACGAAATTCCTCCCTGCGATTTACTTACAGATCACACGAGTATATTATAAATCCCGACACAGCCGTTATTTCAGTATATTGCAGCAATTGCGACGAGTAAACGCGCGTCACGAATGCGCATCGCTAGAGCATCTCAGGCGGCAGTGAAATTCAGTGTGCGTCGCAGAAACCAGCCTGTTTGGCTGGACAAACTTTTCGAGTGGTGCAAACTGGAATTTTCTGGCGCATTGACACGGAAACACGTTCCCGACACCTTGCATGCTTCGTCTCCCATACCTACATATACAAGGCATATCAAGAACTGGTATGGAGGACGTACACGCGAGCAGAAGGCGAACAGACCGTGCCAACTCGGCGATCCCTGGAAAGCGTTTAGCACAGCCGATATATTAGCTATTGGTCACGACATTGTCTACCGTTACACACGCTGTCGGGATCACGTGGGGGGCCACGTACATAATCTTCCTACTTTTCTCTTACTCGTTTCCCGGGTGATTCTCACGCTGGGTTAACCCACACTCGGTCGTCGCCGTTGCCTGTGGCTGTTGTGCCGCGATGAAAATCAGGGACGAGGGTGTTCCACTTTTTGAGAACGCGATGGGAGCTCTCGCGAGCCGCGCTGGGAATTCACACGATCGTTCGATCATTCAACAATCGAAAGGATCCTTATCTCTATCGGCCTTTTTCTAGTTCGAACTACTACTCCTGGGATTCTTTAGGATACTGAAAATAATTGTAATTTTCAGGTAACCCGAATGACAAAGTTCTGTTCGCAAGATGTCGATCGATGCCGGGCCGCCTGGAAAGGCGACACTCTCTTCGGCTTTGGGGTTCGGCCAGACGATTGCACAGAAGTGGAAGTTCGCGATCTTTGCCACGACGACCAGAGAGAAGCGACACTTCATCGAGCGCAGAATACGCGAGCACAGACAGCGCACCTCATAGTCCAACCAGTGAGTCGAGTCGGGGAAGGGATTGTTTTGGTCCTGGGTGATCGCTTACCAACTTTAGTCTAAATCAGATCCTTAGAAATCCCGTTTAAAGCTTCGTTTATACGAAGTTCAAAGCTCATGCCAATTCACTTCAGGCATCATGTACATATTATAGACGCTTGCAAACACGAATTCTCCCCCTCCATGCATTCGCAAAGAGAAACTATCGTGTCGGAATAGAGAATTTGATAAACATAGAAGACAAGAATGCTTATCAACTAACAAGCGCGTAGGAACAGAGTAACGTTGCAGCTTTCAATTAACGAAACTTTCATTTCCCGATGCACGATGTCTTCATCCGCAACAAGTAAATTATTCAACCGAGCTTTCTCTGTACTCCCCTCCATCTAGTTCCGAAAGAAAAGCCCCGAAGCAAACGCGATGCACAGTTTTCCTGGGCAAGAAGCTTCTTAGTTCACCCTTAGCTGGCAAGCCCTTCCTCGATCCCCGATCTCTCAAAACGAAATGCAACATGGGTTCCTTTTCCCTCAAGGTTTCTCCGGGATTTTTTCAGAGAAAATAGGTCTACTCTCCAGGCTGTTTCGACGCAGCACGCGAAGAAAGGGTGCACCGCTAATGGGAACGTTTAGCGCCCAATATCCTCCTACCGAATGGTTTAATCCACGCGTCGTTCATTTACATAGCGTGGCCACGCAAACGAGAGCCGCTAGTCCATCGGTGAGTCCATATTAATCTATTAGTGAATGTGGCGAGAATAGAAAGAATGAAGGAAAATCGCGAAATGGAATTCATAAGCGGAATAGTCGCCTCGGAATAGTATCCCTGATGCAGAAGGATAACAGAGGAATTGTTTCAGATGATGGAGGGTCTAGACCAATCGCAGGCCAGTTTTCAAGTTTGGGATGACTCGAGCTCCGTGCGATCCGCCACTCTGCCGAGGCGACACAGACGCCAGGCGAGTGGCGATTCCTCAAGTCTGCTGGCGAACTCGACGCCAAGGAGTTCTAGACGACATCGATCGCCATGCTCGACGCTACCTAGATCGAAGTGCTCCAGTTTAAGCAGATGTACGTCCAGAGCCTCCGTCCTACCAGCCAGTACCAATCAAGAATCGTATCAAACCCGTAATCAAACGCAAAACGGAAAAAACTCGACGAACTCGTCGCCCAGCAGAAGCGGCGGAAGTTCCGGATCGGTCAGGACCACCAATGCCAGTCCTGCGAAAACCGCTACGCTAGGTAGATCGAGCACGAGACAATCGAACTCGAGGCGACCCAGTCACGATTCGACTGGCAGTGGTACGAAGTTGAACGGCTCGCCTCAGCATAAGGTAAGGAAGCAGATTAATCTAACTTATTAATCTAACGAAGCGTCGTAAAAGTGGAATGACAATTCTGTCCCTCGGTAGATTTTGCAGAAGACATCTTCCGGTCACTCGTCCCATTCCAGTGGAAAATCGATTTCCAGCGGTAAACTGTCGTCGTCACCATTGAAAACATCTACGCTGCCAGCCAAACCATCGCCGTTAAAAGTAGTTCAGCAAGGATCTCTGACTCCGCTGCAAGAGGCACAGAACTCGATAACTCTACAGGTATCTACGAATCTAACTCCAGTTAGTCCAACGCAAGAACAACGCGGGATTCAAAATAGCGTAACTCTGGCCTCGAACGCGACAAGCACAACGACGATTTCAGGATCCCCCGGCACAAAGATCTACGTGCAACAGAACAACTCTCCAATGCGGTCAGTGATCACTTTCGAAAACGGCTCAGTGAAGACCAAAGTAGCCGACAAAGAATCTATGGATTGCAAGGAAAAGCAGGAACGAGAATTAATCGGTGAGAAGGTCTACAAGAGTAGAATAGACGACGAGAAACTGAACAAATCGAGCAAACTCGAACGGCCTTCTTCGCTGTACGCTTCCAAAGAATCGAAACCGAGCCTCCTGCTGTCGGAGTCTGACAAAGAGAACAAGCCGAAAGTTGAAGAGGAAGTTCCCAATAAATTGAAGCTCACAAATCGCTTGAACAACAGCCAGGTGCACCTGATTGACGGATCGACAAACAACATAGACAAGAACTCGTTAGTAAACGAACATCCAGCTACCAATTTGACCAGTATGAAGAACACTAACGATGCCATGAACAATTCACGAAAGCTGAGTCTGTCGTTGTCGAAAGATGCTTTAAGTTACAGAAACCTGCTTCGTCCGGGGTCAAAAAATAACATTGCCTCGAATCCACCTTCGCCCACTAAGTCGTTCGATGGCTTCGGGGGATCTTTTAATAACGTTTACATAGAAAACCTCGAGGCGACGAAGCAGCAGAGAGCTCCTCAGGGCTCAGAGCCGAATCTAGAGAAGACGGTCAGTCGAGGCGACCTTTATTCGTACCCCAGTCTAAGCGACATGCAGGTTCAGTTCACCAGCCTTGCGGCACAGAAAATTCTCAAAGGTTGTCCAATCAACAGCGTGGATACTTTGGTCGAGGTCAACATGGCAGCAGCTGAAAAGCCAAACAACTGCGACGTTACTGTTCATACCGACTTTGGACTCGTTTAAACTTTCTTCGTCGATCAGCGAGTTTCCTACGGCGAAAGGTCGAACTTTAGCACGATCAGCCCAAAATATCGATATTTCGTAGGCGCGACGTCGCGACGTCGCGACGAAAATATCACCTACCAACAAACAGATGAACGCTGTACTGCTTAAGCATATAGAGAGCACTGTAACAGTTACCAATAAATAAAAATTCGTTATGTTCTCACGAATGCTGTGCTATCGCAAGTTATCTCTTTACCCAAACAAGTCTTATAGTCTGAATATGATTTTCGTCGAAAAACATTGACGGTCATCCAACGATTATTCGAGCAGTTTCATTCCATTTGGTCATCTATATGCTTACGCGGCTGAACACGTTCAGCTGGTGTTGTATAAATCAAGACAGCCATTCCACAGAAAGTATTCGTTAGCTTATTTATAGTTTAGAGCACATTCGAGAATCCATTTAGTGAACTCCATTCTGTTCGAGCAGATTTTTTTACCGTAAAAGACATCTGAACGCTCGTTGCATTGTCGTCTGTTTCCATAATAATTATCCTAAATCTAGTTTATCCTAAATTTCTTCATTCTTCAAAGCTATTAGGCAATAATTCGACTTGGAAAATATCCAAAAGTCTCGTTAAATAACTTCAAACTTATTCGGAACAGATCATTTTTGAAGTATTTCAAACGATGCATCTTGCACTTCAGATTTCATCGTGCCACTGCTAACCCTTTTTTCTCTATCATAATTTATAAAAATCAACTTATAAACGGGTACCACAGCATCGTAACGTTGACAGTTTTGCATCGCTTTACAGAGTTAAAGCGATTTGCTAAAGCAACACTTCGCGTACGATAGCCTGACAATTGCCTTATTGGAACAAGGGAGAAAGAGAGAATGAGAGCGTGAACGAACGAGTGAGTGAAAAAAAGAGAGATGAAAATATTTTGCGCGAACTCGACTACTGCCAGTTGTCGTCAAATACCAGAGAAAGTTCAATTCTCGACGACGATGTGTAAAGAGAGCAATAATTTAATATACACCATACTTTCTTTTTTCGTTTCTCGTCGCTCTGGACAAGTTACTATCAATATTAGACGACATTTTCTTTCGGTTGATATGCCAAAGTAGAAAGGAAGCGTAGTATAGTCAACTTTTTGTAGAATCTTAGCCATATTCATCGACTACACGTGTGCAATGGCTACGCCACAATTATAATTCAAAGATCGTGACTATTCGTGTTGGACTCCGGTTAGCGACGAAATTCCGAGGAAATTTGCAACACGTGTCAATTTTCATAAAAAAAAATTCAATAAATCATCGGTCGGAATCGTCGTTCATAGAGACCGCCTTATTTTGAACGATTTTCGCGCATACACGAAGAGCTTATCAAAAAATATATGTGTATGTATTTTGATGAGCTCATCGTGTATGCGCGAAATAACGAGATCAGCGACTTGTTTCATTTATCACGCTATATTGTGGAATTCTTCCTACCAATACGCAAATACTGGCGCATCCTTCCCACTTTCTGAGAAGAACAGTTTTCTAATTAGTGCAATCGTAAATCTAAGTGCCAAAATCATTCTTAGTACTTAAATCGCCTTAAACCCACTCGCAGCGCGATCTGGTGGCGTCACAAGTCAACGTCGTACTGCAAACGGGTTCACCGTCTCCACGTTCGAATTAAAAATATTAACCTTAACCGTAAAACATAGTCATAAGGCAGCAGGTAACTGAGCACCACCATCGTGCCTGCTTTGTACATTTCATACTTTGTATTGTCGATTAATCGATACCAATTTCAATACATCTTTACGTCTTCCAATTTTTACGAAAAATGGAAGAACACTCGAGCCTTTTACGCCCTTATTTCTTATCAAAACTAACTTGTAGAATACTACTGTGTAATCTTGCTCCATTATAATTACCACAACGAAAGCGTACGATAATAAAGCAAGAAAAAATATGTGTTTCTTCTTTTTAGTTGATCATACATACATACATGGTTACACGAAGCTACTCTTGCACATATATTACCGCGAGTTCGATAACCTATGCGTATATTTCCTCTTAGATTCTACATCTGATAAACTTTTCAATAAAACAATAAAATAGCAGCTAGTAGAAAAGATTCAAAGAAAAAAATAAAATGACTCACCGACTCTTGCACATGACAGCCATTACCGTTTACCGAACCAGGGAGCGAAGAAACAATTGCCAACAGGAATATTGTATCACCAGCGCGATGTCATGTCACAAAAATCAATGAATGACTTCTTGGTTACTGTAGAACTGTAATCGTGATCACATTAAACGCACAAATTAATAAGTATTCGATGACAACGCGATAAAATGATAAATACACATTCCCGCGTTTTCACATGACACGACCGGCAAACGCACAAGCGTAAATGCAAGCTGCGACAAGAGCGCCACAACGCAACCGCCACAGCGAGTGTACATGATAGACCCGACATTTCATGGACTTCCATGTCTCACCTTTTCAAATATCGACGAAAAACCACTAGTTTTCGAGCGCCCTCTGTGATTTTCGAGCAGTGAATGTAGGAATCGCATTGTTTTCATCACTGACGCTGGTAATGTAAAACCAAAAAATAGATTCCTACTATATCAACCAATGTACTAGGTAACCCACTAAACCACCGACTAGATAATAATCCTGTATACTCGTCTGTGACTAGACTACCCTCTTTATTTATCCCTATCATTTCAAGTAATAACCGAAACTGCTTTTTACAAAAGATATATTGTTGCCAGAAACATGTAAACCAATTACTGAATTGGGAGAGTAATCGAACAAAGAATAATGTACAAAAAGTTAATAATTTCTACATTACTTAATTAATAATTTACACGAGTAGACACTATATGTGATTGTTATTAACAAAATGTGTACCAAAAATTGTTGCTGAAATAATTATTTTATGGAAAAATTATCAGTAGGGAATAGGGTAGAGTAGGGTATACAAAAAAAAAATAGGGGTAAGCAAAAAAGAGGAGCAGGATACATGTAAAATAGGGAATGCCGAAGAGAGAGGGCAAAGCCCATGCAAAATCGGACCAACAAAAGAAATAAATGAAAAACTTGAGCAAAATTTTTCTTCTCTGATTGGATCTTCTTCTTCCCCGAGACAGTATAAATACCCCTGCAAGAGCATGACTGTCTCACTTGCCGCGGGTCCTCCGGCGGGAGCGGACCTCCCTGGGCATCCTGGAGGGACTCCTGGGACCTGACCCTCCTTGGACTGACCAGTGGGCAGCTGACCAATGACCAGTGGTCATGATTGATGACCGATAAGTTTTTGCTCAAATTTTCAATTTATTTTTTCTGTTGGTCCGATTTTACATGGACTTTGCCCCTTCTCTTCTGCTATACCTATTTTGCATGTATCCTGCTCCTCTCTTCTGTTTACTCCTATTTCCTTCCTTTTTTCTTTCTTTTTTTATATACCCTGTTCTACCCTATCCCCAACTGATAATTTTGCCCTCTTTATTAACGCTTATGGTTTAATATTTAATTATTATTTTATGACCTCATACAGTTTAAGTAATTATCGAATAAAGATATCAGATTTAGATGAATCTGATTAATACTTCGAATTCCTATACTTGTTTTACTCGACTCATGTCTTTGGCTTACTAGTTTTAAATTTACACTGTAAGATTTTTGTAAAGGGAGATCGATGGAAGTTTTTTCCATCTATCTCTCGTAGGTTTTTTCCTCGCAGCAACGACCACGTGGTGAAACCCAGATCATATCCATATGCTTTATATGTTTGTTACTAACTGATCAGGGCACCCTGTATTTAATTTCGCGTCGGCGTTATAATTTGAATTCTTACCACTCACAGCGCTGCACTCTTATTTCATGTGCAGTCGCTAACATTGAGCGTGGCACAAAAATGGTAATGGATCTTTAGAGCCCCAAAAACGTGGGACAAAAAAAGCATTGCTTATCCAGTCTATCCTGTATAAAAATAAGCTTAGAACAGAATCTCGTATCCTCTTTAACTATCTTGCTAATCAAGAAGTTGTAATTAATTGTAGCATTATTCAATATACTCTAGTTAAACTACAAAAAGTTCGAATTCGCTGGTCTTTCGACTTCATTACTTTCGAAAATGTTTCAAGAAGCTACAGACCAGAAATTTCTTCAGCGGACCGGAGTACTTTACTTTTGAAGCGAAAGTAACGATGATCGAATTGGAATTGAAGACATTAGGTAATCCCGGTTTCCGCTTTCCTTCCTAATTGCTTAAATCTGAATCGTTGGAAAAGTTTATAGAGACTAGGTCCACGCAAGCGCGTTCCAAAGCGCATGCTGCGCCACTAACATGCAGGTAGGTAAGGTTAGATTAGGTTCACATCGTTTTCCAACCCTCTGTTCATGTTCAGTACACCCCAAGCTATCATTGCGTGGGGAGGGTTTCACATCGTGCGGTTCTCACCCATGATTGCACGCGCGTACTTAACAACCTCACGCGTGTATCCGTACATTTCCATGTCATATTCGTTTCTTTCAGTATCGATCTGTACATCTCTGCAATGATTCGTCAACAGGATCGGTGACTTGAATTATATTTATCGGAATTTAAACGACTAAGTGTTGCATGGAATTTGCGAAGTATATTCTGAACTTTCTCTAGTAAGATCGTTTTCGTTGAATCATGAAGCACGCTGAGGGGGAAATGCGTAAAGAACTCCGGTATTACTGAAAAAGAGTTTAAGTGTTGTCGCGACGGTGGTCGTGCAGTACAGTGGCCGTGAAGATTGCTAATCTGCGAAGCAACATCGGCGGAACCATATAGAGCCATATAAAGTAAGTGTAATAATTTGCACTCTACAAAATTAATGTTTACTCTTACACCTGTCTGACACGTTTCCATTAGAGGATTGCAACCCTCTCGATATATAAAACTTTATTTACAATTCACATAAAATGCTTTGAAATGACCAATTGAAGAATTTAGTGAAATAGCGCAACATGCGAAATCTGAAAACAGATTCCAAAAGACTTGCGTATAACCTACCAAGCACGCACGCACACGTGAAAGAACGATCACAATGCTGGATTGGTTCATCGTGGTGTTGTCAACCACGTGTCGACTAGGCTAACAATAAAAATAAGAATCTAATATATAAATGAACTCTACCCTACAACCTGATTCAGCTGCTTAACATGCGTCTCGTACAAGATTCAACTACTTGTCTGTATTTGTTCAGCATATTAACCAAACGCTCAGGGGCATACACAGTACAGATTACATGCATGTATGACCCCACAAACTCAAAGGGTTAAGAACGAAAATTCCGACCAAACCAGGCAAAACCTTCGTGTATTTAAAGGTGAACTTCTGTCAAAATGTTTAATATCCCTAAAAAATAATCGAACCCGACGCACAATTGCAGTCAGTTTTATTCGCGGTAGCAAAAGATGCATAAAGGTGGCCGTGAGCGTAAAGAATGCACTGGAAGTTTGGAAATGACCAGTATGCAATGGAAGGGAAAAGAGTTCGTATATACAGAAGTGAATTGATGTAGAAGAATTTCTCGGTCCTGGCTGCAAGTGTAGCACGCGTGGCATAAACATGGTACAGGTAGCTACATATCCTGACCCTCGCAGGTGTGGGTGACATCTACGTACGAGTGGAGGCGATGCGCAGGCGCCTCCACCTGTAGATACGCTGCCGTACACAGAAACTAAATGCTAGATTTATCCGTCGGTGGAACAGAGCACCACTGGAGTATGCGGATCGATAGAATTACTTTCTTTTTCTCCCCTCGGAGAAGAACGCATCTTTATACGGGGAGCTTTTTACCAAACGGTAGTGAGCATTCAGAGCTACGGAACTGCATAGCGACGCGTATCTAGAAAAAGGGATCGATGAAATTACATATCCCGCCGAAGAGCTTAGTCTCGCAGTTTCACTCGCGTATTAGAACTTCCTTCCCCGTTCTTTTATCGTACCGGTTCCGTAAGGAAATGTTATTTCACAATCATAGTCACGACGATATTGCCCCATCGCGATCTTCTCCTCTCCACTGATCTTCCTCTTGCGTTTCGATATCAACGAACAAGTTTTTCGCGTGGGAACGCTTTCCTCGTTGGGAAAACGTTATTAATCGTGCGTTGGAAATATACGTGGCTTTCGGGAAGCACCAACTTTATGGCGGTAAGGGGGAGCGACGTTCACGGAAACGATCCACTTCCGCTGCTGGATGGGATTTAGTCTCGTGGAGAAATGGAATGATATTTGGGATAAAGGATTTTCTAGACGATGCTCGCGATTCAAAAGACGATACGAATATCGTTCCGAAGACGATCTGAAGATCGTCCTGAGTTTCGAATCTTCTTTACCACTTCTCTCCCAATAGCATTGTTAAAAGTGAAACAAAAGCTTAACATTTTGATAGCTCACTATCGCTAAATTCGTCGTAGAATATCGACTTCGTCGTATGTTTCACTTTCGAATCGCGAACACGAACGCGAAATGATCTCGTTAAACAATTTTACAGAGCCGCGATCACGAGGCAATTACAATTGCAATACTGTTCATCTCGCCGCGTTTCCTTCCTATTATCGTTCTCATTAGTGTCGTCGTTGTTTTCATTATCCTTATTATTGCTTCCCATGCTGGACGTCCGTTCCCCATTTATATATCGACCACACCACCACAGCCACCGCCACCCCCAGCCGCCCCCATCCGCCCCCATCCGCCCCCACCCGCCCCCATCCGACAGCGTCATTAACATTAGCATTTTTATGATTATTAACGGTCGTAAGCATTGTTATTTTCGCCGAGAGCGAGAAAACACGAGGGAAACGCATCGCGTCGCCTCGTTATGAATTGCATTACCTTTTCAAAACAGCAATGCATTATACGATACGCGGGTGCATGGAAAACGGTAATGCCACCCCTTCCAGTCCTCTCGAACTGCCTCTTCGTACGCGTAAAATGCGCACATGAAATAGAACGCATGAGATAGGGTGATACCGGAATAGAACGTGTGTTGCCGTACAATGGTTGTCGCCGGGTCAAAAGTTCAAAACTTTTGTCATGTAGCTACATGTGTAGCTGGACTCTAGGAAAACTGTATTGATCTCAAGCGAGCGAGCGAACAAAGTTCTTGGAGATTTAACGAGAGGCTCTTGGCGATGAGCTGCTTCCCAAACAATACTATACCCAGCTCCGACATCCGGCATTCGCCACTAGAGCCCGAGCCCGAGCCCGAGCCCAAGCCCGAGCCCAAGCGCGAGCAACGACACACACATATACCCATTTCCATCGACTTTTTCGACCACCTGTGCTCGATCTGTAATGTGTTTTTCAAAAGTGAGGCCAGAATTTTTCTCTACCGAGCATTCTAGTGTAGATTAATGAAGAATTCTAGGTTTTTTGCAAGAATTACTCTTTCCACATCGAAAGGATTAATGAATTATAGACTTTTTTATGGATCAGTCTTGCTTGTCTTCAGCAATGGAAGCCGTACTGTAGTAACTCACAGTCTTGAAACAGTGTGTATAATGCCTTCACTTTTACCTCTGTTCACGAGTCTCGAAAAAACCGGAAATGTCGCTGCCTTCTCAGGTTTATTCTTACCCTCCTAAGCGCATTTTAGCCCAGGGTTAATGTTCTCTTTGATCGTTTCTCGATGAATCTAGCGTCTGCAATATAGATACCAGTTTTTGCTTCCTAGGAATGAATTTTTCTTTCACGCTAAAACATTTCTTTCTCTATAATTATAACTTTTGCACCGCGTCTTACGCAATGGACTATTGCATATTTTAATTAACAATCCCGCTTCAATTGAAATTCAGAAGTGAAGAATCATAGTGTGAAATGCAATTTGAACTTGTATTTCACAAAGTTCATGTACGATAAAAAAAATGAACCTTTGTTTCATAGCGTTTGCGTAAGAACAGTCAACTTATACGGAAGATACATTGTAACAGTAACGAATGCATTAAATTAGCAAGTACAATGAAAGGCAGCGGGGTTAATGGCGAATTTATTGATACATAGATTGCAGAGATTTGTGGGCGAAATTTATTCCAAGCAATAGATAGTCGTGATTCCAGTCTAACTTTTTTGCTAGTTTCAAGTGGTATTAGTAATGTATGTATTTATGTGTACCTTGTACTCATAGTTGCACCTGATATCTAAAGGGTTGCATGAAACTGTGCAAAACTCTAATCATGTTTATGGGTATCATAGTTTTGTAGCTTGGCAAAGCTATAGATCTGTTCTAATTGAACTGCTAATTCTAGCTGGAGTGTTGTTTCGATTTTTCTATCTATGTATTCCTCTAATAGCCTCGATGTTTAAAGAGTCACTGAAAGCTTGAGTCTTCTAAAAAGTATGGTGGCTAAAGTAAGTTTGCGTACATTATCATGCTAGATGATCATAAGGGATGAAAAGAAAGAAAGAAAAGAAAGAAAGAAAAGGTGATTTTTCGAGTCATATCAGATTAGTGAACGACCCTTTTGCATGTGCGCGCTTGAAATGTATTCCGCCACCTCGCCTCGGGGCGACGGTAAAAGACACATCAGAACCCCGCACAGACGGGACGTGTCTTATCGATCCGTTCTATTGCGATGGTCATAACAAATTCATGGAAGAAAATACTTGGTGGTGTCGAGAAAGAGGCAAGAATACACATCACTCTGGATGAGAACGCGAACACTGATTTCCTCCACTACTGTTAATCGATACGGTCGCAAAAGTTTGCTTTTTTAAAAAGCAAATATTGATTCGTGGAATCAATATTCACGAATAGATCAGATCGTAGATTTCTTTTTTCCATTTCACTGCCAATTTATCTAAACATTCACTAAAACTGATAACATAGGATTACATCGCTAGCACTTGTACCTATACCCTAGAATTGTCTTTTATAGCTTGTCTTCCCTCTGACACGATTAGAAATCTCTATACCGGTATTATCGTGCAGCTATCATCTGGAAATATCTATCGTGGATAAGAATACACGGGCCAGTGACCTGGAACCATGGTAACCCGTGTAGAAAGCGATTTAAACAAAGTTCCAGCTAGTGTTATAAATACCGAAACATACTCACAGAGACAGGCGATACATATTTTTTCCCCGACTTTACGGTATAGCTTCGGCCGTGCAATGATTCCTTTTTTCCTTGCCGCTGAAAAAATAAACGAGGATAGACTGGCGGGTTGGGGTGCACGTTATATAGGGCGTAGCGTAAGTATACGATATTGCAAAGTCGTCGCAGGGGGTGCTTATAAAGCGTACAATGCATACATGCTATCTGACGTGCCTGTCGCTTGGTTAATACAGAATCTGCGAAATATTAAACAATACCTATTTTCTACGTGCAGAGATCAGCCACCGTGTAATTATTAGTACATCGTTGAATCTTCGGTTAACGTTGTTGCATGGGTAATTCATTTTCGCGATACTCACAACCGCGTGGGGAATCAGTGAAAGTGCTGACGCTGACACGTACGCTAAATACGTGCGCAGTGATAATACTGACAATTATGAACGGTAAAGCCAGTGGATCGGGAAGGACAGGAGCGTGTGACGATAACAATTTCGCGATGAATGTTCATCTGTTCAAGATCGCTTAACGCATCTAAATTATTTAGAGGCGCTTCGTTTTTCCATCGAATTCGTCTGGTAATCGATGCCGGATTAAACGTTGGTTCCGATTCCAAAATTGTGCTGTTAACCTCATCAGTAGAACTCGTTAATTCACTGTTTGATTATGCTGATACGATACATCGCTCCTACTAGTGTAGAGGTACACGCTCGTACCTCCGCGCATTCAACAGCTTTTGAAACAGCTGCTTTCGTTCTTCGTATTAAGCGCGTAAATATGACCAGGTTTTCCAATTTTATAGCAACCGGCATGGGTCAATATGAAATAAAATACTTCATTTCTTCAATTAAACTCTGAATCATGTAGCAATTATTCGAAATGTTTCTATTGCTTTACTTTAAATAAGCCTTATATTTAATGTATGTATGTATGTATGTATGTATGTATGTATGTA
The DNA here is from genome assembly GCF_051401765.1 of Calliopsis andreniformis. NCBI lineage: Eukaryota > Metazoa > Arthropoda > Insecta > Hymenoptera > Andrenidae > Calliopsis > Calliopsis andreniformis. The sequence goes on from NC_135062.1 coordinate 18,163,221, forward strand.
TGTATGTACATCTAATTATTCATTTCTGTAGAATTGCGTCCCTGAGGTGCCTCTGTTCGTCTGGAAAAATGTAAGACGTATGAGTTTCAAAATGAAATGGGCTGACTGTAAAAGGAAAGTGATATCCAATCACGAGCAATCCATCCCCTTTTCGTGAACAATGTTTGCATGTATTAACAAAGAGAGATTTGTCAAACTTCGATGTCGATATTTCAATGTCTTCGATACCCCCAAAGACTATCGGTACCATCCCCCTTTTTTATCGTAATTCGATCGACCAATTCTTTCTTCGGCGTTTTCAGATCGTATGCCAAACCTAAAAACGCCATTAATTCTATGAAACCGGTGGTAGCATTTAAGCCATACGTCCCCAGTTCTGCGGCTTTGTAATCCCAGGGGAAGGAGTGATGGTAATTGTGCCAACCTTCGCCGAGTGCAAAGAACGACACCGTTGCGTTTTCCGTGGGCTTAACTTTTCTGCGGAAGAAAACGTATAGAATCATATTCGATGCACGAACTTATGTCGAAGATTCTAGGAACTTCCGCAACTGAAATTCATTTTCACTTAGATGCAAACTTGCCTATTGTACGGCCGATTTCCCCACATATGAGCGAAGCTATTTACGGAAAAGGTGGCGTGCAACGACCAGACATAGCGAATGAGTGCAGCGTGAATGCTTATGTACCACGTCTCGTTCCAGACGAAAACTGGTACCATTATTGGTAGGAAGAAACAGAGGGTCATCATGATGACCTCGTAATACCTACAATGGGACATCAAAACGCTGAAAGACAACTCACTATGGTAGATGTGTGTCATTAGTCTGATGCTTTAAATGTCTATTTTGATATCTTACTTGTCGAAGAACTCTATTACCGGATCTGCAGAAATATCGTTCATATCGACCTTACTGCCATATTTCTTAACAGCTGGATGTCGTTTGACCATCAACCATCCCATATGAGAAAAGAAAAATCCGCGATTGGCATCATGGGGGTCTGCCAATGTTTCCGTATATTTATGATGAGTTCTATGGTCTCGTATCCATTTGTAGAAGTGCGTCTAGGTGAAGAAAAGGTGTAGCGATGGGATCGGTACTTCACTTTTCTTCCTCCAACTAAAGAGAATTCTATGCGTCTACTTACTTGACCAGCCATGCAATACAAAGTAGCTAGAAAGATTCGCAGGGGAGTCTTTGCTGAGTAGGTTCTATGTGCCCAAAGTCGATGAGCACCTGCTGTTATTCCCAAACCAGCAGTAATTCCGTATGCAACGTCTTGGCGAATCAAAATATTAAACAATTCGTTTAATTAGAGATCAAATATTACACTGTATGTAGATATATGAAAGTAGATAATTGAAGTAGAAGCGGTACACAATACGGATATACTGACTCCAAATCCACGTCCAAAACTTGGCATCCTGATAACGGGTCACCAAACCGTAAATGGCCAGGAAATGAAGCACTGTGATACCAATCACATTTCGCCATATTATCGGTTGCCTTGCCAATGTCTGTTCTTTCGGTATTGGAGTTGGTTCCACATCCTGCTCCGTACTCTGCGGCGGCTTTTTCTCTTCGTACTGTGTTATCGTAGAACTATACATTTCTGAAATGAGCTTTTGCACCGATCAGTTTATGCTCCTAAAAGAAAAATTTCACGGTGTCAGTAAGCTGCAAAAATGTCTACGAGATAGCGAAAAAATCCATAATCTAAGATTCACCGCGTGAAGTTTAATTTTCGAATTAAATCGAGTGGAATTCGTAGACCAGTCAAAGAGTGCGACGTGTTCAGTATTCTTGTTTGAGCCTTACGACGAGTTTCCAGCTCAATCAAAAGTTTTGACGCATTCGAGAACGACTTCCTGTGGCGTATGATTTCAGTCCCTGGAGATTAGACACAGAGAGTTGTTGAGAAGCTGTTCCTCCCATCCCGTCTAATCGATTTTCGACGAAACCGGCCTATACGAGCTTAACAAAATATTATTAACTGTTCTTCCCAACAAAACACGAGCAAAATATGTTCGAGCAGATGTCCAACTTTACATTAATAATTCAATAAAACCGATGATATAGATGCAAGCACGTATGCCCGCCGCATCTGATCGGAGCATAAAGCTCGACCGCATATCCGACGTCTGCAACTTCCGAATACATTCTCTGCCACGATATTCTTTGATATATGAAAAACTTCCTCTTCCCTAACCGATGTGTTTGCGGTAGTTTGATATCGAACGAATTTATTCTTACTCCAACTGTTTGCGCTTACTTGTTTTAGATTTTCTAAAAAAAAAGTTCCTATTTGCTGGAAAATTCTCGTTTCAGCTGTTTTACATTCACAAAGTGAATATTTAAAATCAATAAACTTTCATTTCGTTTAACAGGACTGACACTTGATAGTAATTTAGATAATTTCCTCCATTTCTTGTCGCATTAGAACATTTAAGGACACAAGTTTGTTCCTTTCCCATGTGAAACGTAAACTGTACGCAGTCACCAGTTAATTTACGTGACAGACTCCACCACTGCAACAAAACCACGTTCGCTCGCTAATCTCTTTTCCCATTAATCGGTTGCACGCGTTCCTTTACAACCTCGTACACGCGTACGTCTTTCAAAATCTGCGAGCTGTGATTTACAGCGAAGCGCACATACCGAACGTTAAACTGAACCTATCGAGCTTTCTCTCGTAAGACACCATCTTTCGACACGCCAGCAATTTCCTTTTCGTTTTCCATGCGAAATCGTAAAAACTTGTACAGCTGTACAAGCATCGAATGTCAAACCGAAGAAGACCCAAACACGTGCACTTTGCGTGATAGAATGGACAAGTCGTTAGATTAAAGAGGCAAACTTCTTCGAACCGGACTTTCGAAATCTTCTAATGGGACTTTTTGCTCCCTTTCTAAACAAGTATTAGCACTTCCGATCAAATTCCGCAATTGCATGAACATTGTACAAATCTTGGTGCCCCGTCGTGAAAATTATATCCAAGCACGATTACACGAAGCCATAGGTAACGCTACGGATGACGCTTTGTAATTACCTTCATCTGTTAATGACACTTTCGCAACTTGTGCTATTATAGAGTCTTGAAGAGAAGCTACAGGGGGAATTGTAATTCATGATATACAACTGAAAACTGCACATAAAGGACATATTCTTGACTCCTGACTTCTGACTGAAAGTTTGTGGTACAGCATTGGCTAAAGAAAGCTAGATAGACCTACATAAAAGTGACTAATCATGTAAGACGAGAATCTGTATCGCGAACAAATAGGAAAGTTCTCTATCAGGGTAGAGTTTCGTTGAGGTTTAAGTAAATGATACTCGAGTCGCTCTCACTATAGGAACATCTTTATGAGAGCTCTTCAAGCTCTTTTTACCAATGATACGCATCATTTAGGTGGGCAGTTTATTAGCCTTTGACAAGAAGAAAGCACTTTCATTTTTATTTTACGCGCGTATTTCATGTCTTGACGATATCAGATCTGTGGTTATAGACATCTAGTTAGCTCATAAATGAATTGGTAGCAAAAGTAGTACAACTTCGATAATTATAATTTCGTAAATGCAGAAAAATCGAAAATAGAAAATCGAAAGATAATGATAAAATGGAAGTATTATATGTTTACGGAAAGCTGATACATTCTGCTTGGTATGTTTGTCTCGAAACAGGGAAATGGGATCTGTGAGTAAAACTAACATAGGTAGAGACTGCACATAATAACGGAGAGACCACCGTATCGAAGATTTCATTTCCTAATGCCGTATTCGTGCAATTTCGCCAAAAAGGATTTCAATCGCGAGCTAACGGACCATTAACAAAACTTTATTGGATTTTATCAACTCCGTTCTGACTCCTGAGAATGGCGGTGTTCGTATTCACACTTTTATCTCATTCAGAATGTTTTTAAGATAATTAGAATGAATTGTGAACGCGCAGGTCAGTACCACTTAAGCTACCAGCAGCATCTGGCAACTGTAAAATAGGATCGTTACTCGTACTGTCGCTTTCAATTATCCAAGTTACAATACTTTTAAGTGCAATGAATTGTACTCAGTTCCCTGCCGCAACATTTGTACTTCGTTAACACGGGTTTCAGCATAATGGTTCTTGTTTCGAACTATTTCACATACAATTTCTTCTTTCCTCTGTCCCCTTTCCCTTCAATTAGAAGATTGGTCGCGTTCTGCAAAGCGAATCGTTCGGTGAATTTTTCTAAATTAGAAGAAGCAAAGAATGAATGAAGTCATAAGCGCTCGATACGAGTCGATTCCATTAATTAAGCGATATTTATTCAGAATCAAAGATCGATGATTAATCAGACGATAGGTAACCCTATAATATCGGTTCATTTATTTGACGTTAATAGCTGTATGTTATCGTATCAAATACTCGCGCCAAGGCAGTGTATCAGTTGTCTCGAATTAACAACCTGTACATACGTGTAATTCGGTAGACACGCCGTAATGGAGCACATCATTTATCGATTACCGATAATTGCAAGAGACGTTACTGTATTTTCATGGCGCGGTGTATAGTACAGATTACAGGTCCAGTTTAGAACAATTACGTAAAGACAATATATAATCGAACGCACTAAAGTGTCTTATCAGGACTATCAACTTCCGAGCAAAGCATACGCTAACCGGTTCCTGTTTTTGGTATCCCTGTTGTCTTTGTTAGACACAGAAGTCATTGCAATTGAATTGAATCGCATTGAACCACTACCACGTTTGCTTCCATTTCCATTTGTTCAATTTAATGCGAAAGGGCAGAAAGCTTTTATGCTAATGAATGCTAGAAATAAGAAGAACGTCTCTTTTTCTAAAATTCATTTGAAAAACAACCGCTGTTGGCAAATTTTGAAGATTGCAGTAACATCAGTGACAGCGCGGCACTAAGAACGTGTGATGTCTGGCAGCAAAACGTTGGCTGTCCAGGCTCATCGCACACCGGTGCTTAAGTATCAGCAATCGATACATCTTGTCTGCGCCGATGTCACCAGGAGCACCGAGACAGGGTAATACCGAGTAGCGTCAAGCTGGATTCGTGTGTTTTCTACTCACCCGTTCTCACTCGACCTCTCACTGGCCGCTTGGAAAATCAGTTGAACACACAGGATGGTTCTGTCGAAAACGTTTCGCCGCGATTTCTGAGTCAGTCACGCACTTTATACAGTACCCCCTAATCCGCTGGTGGTTCGCTCATTATTAGAGTCGACCCATCACTGAGTTTCAAGGTTCACTTTGGAGGGGGAAGATGGTGACTATCTAGTAATCCTTGGCTTAGCCGACGAGCCACATGGTGGTGGGCCTGTCTGGAAATAGGGAGGAAAAAGTCGCTTCGTTGTTTCAACTCCTACTCCTTTTACTTCCTCCCCAATCTCCTATAATCTCCTTCCCTCGAGTCTCTCGCGTCCTTTCGACCGGGAGCTATACGTATGTCCTCGTATATGCTGTGCTACAAAATTCTAGAAGCTTAACTAACTACTAGAACTCGGGTTACGAGTAGAACATGTACAATTAATATACGAATTCTCTAGAGCTTCATTTATAGGATTCGTTCATAAAAGTGACCTCGTTTCGTTCAGAAAAGTGTAGCGAAGCTACGTTGGATTCAACAATTTGCATATTTCTGTAGAAAATAAAATTATAGAGCTAACATTTTCTGCCTTCGTCATTTTAATTCTCGAGAACTGAAATACCTACTTGTTCAAATTGGGTTCCATCAAAAGCATTAGGATAAACGATACGTATAACGCGATTCCCCACTACTGTGCCTTCAATTTTGAAGCAAGCTGTACCCATCTAGACATATTGTTATTGCAACATGTACATCTATACGTGTACGCGTGTCTATTCACTGCCCGTACTCGCACTTTTCCTTTTTACGTTCAAGCCATTTCGCATCTCGCTTATCCCCGCCAAACTATTGCTCTTGGCCGCTTCTCCCTCTTTCCGGATTCCCGTTATTTATCTAAACGTCGACGAAGCTGCGGGGAGAACGAGCTGTCTGCACTTCCGACGATGATTGAACGCGATTTTCTCGAGATTGTCGGAGTTAAATTTAAGAGACACGCACCAGGAGAGTCTATCAATCTCGTGTATAGATTTCGCATCGTGAAAACATTATTTCTCTCCACTTCAAAATGTCTCTTTCTTAGAATTCGGAAAACCATTACATATACAACAAATATGTAAACTCGTCAAACTGGCACATCATTTCAAGGTGGTTCCAAATTTTTTCTTTCAATCCTGATTACCTGAAGAACGAAAATACTCATTTTATAATGATTTGTATCGTCTAGGCATGCTCCAACTAATGCACTTCTCTATCTTTCGCGGTATATATTATATTTCTAGACAAGAAATCGCACGAAACTTCCACCAGCATGCTCGTGCATCTTGCTTATTCTGCGATAACTAGAAAGTGATGATATAAATGATAATATTAGGGAAATTCAAATCTGTTTTAGGAAGAGATGCAGAGAATGCAGTAAATATGTTGAGCGTAGCGAGTTAACGAGTGCACGCTAATTCTGATAAAAAAAGTTCCACCAAACCAACCAAACACTTGATGGTTCAATTTATTCAGAAACTTACTACTTTCACTACTTTCACGAAGTCATTTGCTTTCGAACGGACTACCCTTCATTTCTTACTCATTTATCTTCCCTTCAACTCTTTTGACAGCACTAATTACCTATTTTGCCCCCTTAGTCGTGTTTCTTTTTCTGTAAAAAACGTCACTTTTCAGTAATGAAATTCATTAACTGTGAAATATTACCTACTATTATTCGAAACACTGTTTCACCCTTTCGAGAATCATTCTGTTCTCTTTCTTGTGACAGTATCTAACGACAGAACAAATTGATTCAATGAAATGGTACAAGAATTATTCTTAGTACCTACTTATAATTTCGAATACATACTATAGAAATTGCAATAATTTCAAATTAAGAGTAGTTCGAAGAAGAGGATTAATGAAATCTCTCCGAAGGTGATTTCACGGTATTCTTAACCTTGAATTAGAAATTGCATTATAATGGCTGTAAATTAAAAGCCCTGTCAGATGCGAGAAACATTGCCCTAGATTTTGCGCGACGCGTCGTCGTACGTATGTACGAATTCATTAGCACGATGCAATTCAATGGCATAACGCTGCACGGTTTTACAACTATGATTTATTACACTTGCATTATCAAACTCATGCGAAACTTTCACTGAGCAAATGTTTTTCCATTCGTTCCCATTCATTTTCACAACCTTCCCTGATTAATTCTCTACATGTGTTGAATTTCTTGAAGGATAATTAGTACCAGATGTAATATAAATTCGGGCTTTTATGTACCGATTATTAAATATATAAAGAGTAAGGTGACTTCTAAAGCTCTTCTGTTATTTCCTATAAAAATTCATGAAAAATTAGCATTTTTATCTATAAAATTCATTTGAAAACACTTGTACGTGGTTGAAACTGAGACGAAACATTGATCGTTCCGGTTAGTTACCCACGAGTGCTTCGAGCAAAACTGTTGGAGTTTTTGCCAGGAGTCTCTAGGAATTTTACATTAACGTTACATATGGAAGAAGTCACGCTGCAGAAAACTCGAAAAGTAGAAAATAACCAGTGAATAAGATTGTACGTCCACTTTATTTATTCATTAGACTTATTTCACGTTACTCGATTTAGCACTTGATTAATACGATGGTGAAATATCGATGTGAAAATGCCATTTCGAACGTTATATATATGTATATAAGTATACGTAGGCACATAAGAGCGTACGAAGAAGAGTATTTCTCGCGGATTTAGCTTCCATAAATTTGGCGAACGAAAGGAGATGTCCCAGGAAAAATCCATTGACCGGGTAGGAGAAGCGTTTCCCCGATTTCCACGTGCTCCGTCATATCCAAGATCCTCGGCTGAATCTTTGCATAATGCCTGGTGATGATAAAATAGTTGGCTGGTTGCGAATCGAAATCCGAGCTAGACCTTCTGTAGGTGTACCCTGTACGAAGCGATTCCTACGGGGGTTAGGGAGCTATAATCAAAATGCAAAACTCCAGAGCTTTCAATTGCATGGAATATCGGAATATCTGGGCGAAGTGAATATCGAGTTTCCCTGGACAAGGTGAAAAACTGCGCGCGCGTCCCGTCGAGGGAGGCTCGAAATTCCTCCGAAGGCTGCTCGCACGTTCACTTTGCAATTTGCAACCTCGCGCCTTCGCGATATGTCTGCACAGGGAAAGAGGCGAAGAGAGAAACTCGCGGTATACAACGGTACATGAAAAGAAGGCTCGACTGATCCCGCGAGCTCTCCCTTCCATCTTCATCCCCTGCGAGCAGAATAAGCAATTCGAACGAAGTTCATCTGTATCCCGCTCGAAATCGTTGCATCAAATTTCGCGTAATTTGGAAAATTGGAAAATTGGAAAATTGTGCAATCACCAGGGACAAATGGGTCGTAAGAGACGATGGGACACGATTGTGTCGTGATTACCTCGAAAAGATTCGGGTAGGTTCATCCAACAGGGGTACACGTCTGGATCGTTTGCCACGTCTTTGCCATTTCCCTTTGTATGCAAATTCGGCTGTCACACGGAGCAGTTGCTCGACAGACAGTAAAAGACAGGTTGGCAGGAATTGGGGGAAGCGTTGCAGGGCATAGTGTAAATGCAGGGAGATGGACAAACGGGTGGGCAGACGCAGGGTGGTGACGACGGTGGGCAAACTTTCCTCCCTTTGCCGACAGACATGATGTCGGGCCTGTTCTTCCTGAGCTCTTTCATCAAAGCCAACAGCTGCTGCACGTGCGCTATTCTGGCCCAGAAATCCAGAGAGCTACGTCTGCGTTTGCGTTTTCTGGTCTGCGTGGCCTCTTCTAGTTGCTCGAGCTGGCGGCACATACACATCAGCTTGTCCGGATGAAGCGGCGGAATGATCGTCAAGCTGCCCCAGCAGAAGGATTCGAGGTCCATGGTGGTTAACTCGCGGAACTGATACGGATAATTCTCGTCTGTTTCCTCGCGCGCATAAAACGCTTTTCGTATGCTCATGGGAGCGTGAACCTCCGTGATGATGCACTTCCCCAGGTAGCTGATGCGCAGGTACATCTCGATCGTAGCCTCCGTTTTTTCTAGATCCTCGTCGAGCAGGGTGAACGTACCGCGCGTTGATCTGAACGATTAACGCCACTGCTTTAATTCGTCCGCGTGGAAAAGCGGATTTACGACCGCCTACCACCGACCCATATCAACAATCACACTCGTTGGCTGGCAAAGATCCCTTTATTTTATTTTATCCCTTAATTTATATTCTTTTCGCTTGCCTATCAAACTTGTTCGGCAAAGTTACAGAAATGGGAGAGGAAGGCGATAGGCGATAGGCGAGAGCACTCCTTTCGTTTTCGGTTCCAATCGGAAGGGGATTTGCATACGAAGGGGGAGGCTGCATAAGCTCGTCGAAACGAACCGGCTCAATGGAAGTTACAATAAAATTGAAGGGAATTTTTTGAAGAGGAAACAAGTGTTCGTGGATACGGGTCGGCCGTGTACCGGATTTTCGACACAAATGAACGGAGCACGTTCAAGCTGATACAGAGGGAGGGGTGGGTACATGGTAGAGCGGTTTTTTAAATTACATTAACCTGACCGGGTAACATTCGCCGTCAGGTAATCCGTTTCGCCAACGCGCATTTGCATAACGCCAGACTCGCGTATTTAAATGCATTTACCTTGATATAGGTTCCCGCTCCAGTTCGCTGGAGAAGTAACCTTCCAGTTCTTTCCGTTCGCGGAGGTCCTTGATAATGCCGTTAAGCAGATCGTCCACCCTGACGAGGGTGAAACCGAAATTCCTTCGTTTTTCCATCTCGAAATACTTGGCCACCTCTTTGTAAACGTACAGCTGCACGTCCACTCCGGACACTTTGTCCTCGAGAACCGCTTCCGGTACGGCGAACAACACTGATCTGCCGCCATAGAACTTCTCGTTCTCGTAATTAGATCCCCTATAAGAGTGATAATCTTGTCGATTCGGCATCAGTGACGTCCACTCGTCGTCCAGCATACGAAACATTACCATCGTTTTTTTCATCAGAGCTTCGTCGAATATGTCGACCCGTGGCATGTACAACTGTGATCAGGAAAATATACAGCTATCTTTTAATTAACTGTTCGTTAAAGCAGCTTCTCATCCATTTTGAATTATCGCTCGCGAGGAGAAAATAAGAAAGAAGCTTAGATACCTGCAGCCATGATGAAGAAAATTACAATGTATCTACGATGCAACGGTACTCACATTCTGCACTGCAATTTCCAGAAGTATCAGTCGGGAATCGTGCACGACTATCAACGAAGACATCGTGTTACCTTCTAGGTAATATATCACGCGTCCAATCTGTTTTACGCTTCCTACGACGGTCTCGCGTAATTCTTCAGGCGGTTTGATGTATCGCCGCTAAACTGTCAAAAGGAAAGATTCAGAAATTTTTAGTCGTTACCGAGTATTTTCCTGTAAATCACAGGGTTGGAGGTTGGAGCGTGTCGCGCTTTCCAATTCTGCGACATCGCTACCCCTCGCCCCTCGCCCCTCGCCCCTCGCCCCTCACCCCTCGCCTCTCACCCCGCGCCCCGCGCCACGGTACGCGGTGTCGAGTACGCCACTTGAGAAATAAATTTCATTTCGCTCCTAACTATCCGCTAACTTCATTCCTCTGCTCTGCTGGAATAATAGAACCAAACAGAACGGACCGCTAACAGTCAGCCAGTCTTTCAATATCGTTGCGAGAATTGTTTAGAAAAGCTCGCGTTATGCGTCGTGGAGGCTAGGAAAAACTTTTATTGCGAAATAAATTGACCGTCGAATAAATGGGATTCCCGTCAAGGGACAAAGACATCGAAGTCGACCTCATCAATCTTTCAATGCTCACCCCATCCCCTCATCTCCCCTTCACTTCTTTTTTCTGTTATAAACGAAGCAAAAAGGCACTGATAACGCCGTAGAAATAAAACACCGATACGATGTGTCGGTCTCGTCGGTGTTCCACTCTTTGTGCTCTTGTTTCCGAGTTGTTTGCAGTACATTGGAGGCACTCAAGAACCAGTTTCCGTCTCGTCCTGTTGGTGGAAACACCATTAAAAATACTTCGAAGGGGATAGAGAGCATCAGGGCGTGGCGTGGCGTGGCGTGGCGTGGCGTGGCATGGCGTGGCGCGGCAGGAAATAAAAAAGAAAAAGACACAGGGAAAGGTTTGGGGGTTGGAAAAATCGTATTAACGACTGAGATAAATAGCATGGACTAAAAATCGGTGAAAAAGGAAGAATTCATAGACACTGAACGAGCGAAATTGCAGACAATTTATTGTTAACGTTCGGGAACAATCTTATCCCACGGTGTCTCTATATTTTCCCATAGCTACATTCTTGCGATACATAATGGAAAAAAACATTTCACTGCCATTTAGCAACTCTGAACGTCGCGTCGGTTCTTTTTCTTTCGATCGTTGCGAACATTGTACAATATCGAGCGTGTGTCTCGCCAAACTCAACAGTTGAAACGCGCATATTTTAAAATATGAAATTATGTAACTCCAGACAGGCATTGTTTGCATTTGCAACCAAACCACCGTTGATGGGATTCTAATTACGGCGATGAATCATTTTTTAGTGTTTTTATGCACTTCTACTGCCTGAAATAAACAATAGTCCAGCTATAGCAGTTATTAGAGTGGCCTATTCGCGAAATGATATTCAGGATATGGTGTAACGTAACAGGCAACGAGCGTTGTTCGGTAACCATGGATTATTTCGCGATGAAGAAAAAACGTCGTAACGAAAAACATCGTTCATAATCGGAAATTAAAGGACACGCATCTCGGGTATCTCGCAGAAGAAAGGAACAGGTATGCTGCACGAGAGGTCGTCCAGTCCACCTTCCCTTAAGAACCCTCCACAATTTTGCACTCCACCCCCGTTATCTGGTTGTCCGCCCCACTTGTCACTCCACTCGGCGTAACCTGTCTTGGCGAGCGACTCATCGAGAACGGTGACCCAATCACCCTCGGCATAGAGATCGTGTATGCCCACAAAGGCTTCATCCAGAACCTGACTACCCTTTATCGGGCCCGATCGATTAAACAGATCCATTAATACCTGAAAAATGTGACGGGGCAGACTGAGTGACGTTATCTGGTGCTTTTAATCGAGCGGTCATAAATCGCTCTTTCAACGGGAGCCGTTTCGCGAGCGCTAATGGCGCCCTGCATGGCTCAAAGAGGGAAATATAAATCGCTGACACAGTTAATCCAGTTCTGCTCGCGCAATGAAACGCCGTGAATGAAATCAAAGCCTGGCTCGGAGCCGTCTCGATTAAATCACAGTTAACGCTTTGATGTTATTTATTATTTAATCCGGTGAACATTGTCTACTTACGCCGCATTGTAGCGAGATGTTTTACGTACGACGTTACATCGATACTTAAGCGTCGAATGTCCAAATATTTTTGACAACAGATGTATTTCTTTCTTAGCTCGTCGGGATTAAACTGGCCAGATGTCAGAGAAGACAAGAGATTAGAACTTACGTGGGCTTCAGCGAAGGAATTGATGATAGCCAAGTGGCCACCCTCCTCGTTGCAAATCTTTCGCGCCTCATTCCAACGCTCCGCTCTGGTGTGTAATTTGTGCGAGCCAATGCCTGGAGTATGGCGATAATCATCGCGTACCAGTATTCCACGCATGCCAAGATTACACGAACAAACCGTGCCGTGCATAATCACGTTGCGGGTGTAGGTCTGACCACACGGCGCTTCTTTGCCACACGGAGACTTGCTGGAGGAATCTATTCTAGCGGTAGTTAAATCGGTGACGTCGGCCGTGGGCAGAGGAAAAACCCCTTGATGACCGACGAGCAAGATGATACAATTAATGAAGATATTCAACAGCGACATCCCTCTACGGCTCGTTTCGGCTGTGTCAATACGGAATTCCTTGCCGAGGGATGAACGCTTTTGTCTCACTGTTTCACTCAACTGACCCTTTGTTCTACGCTGGAAGCCTTACTTAACAGCGTCGCGTACTTAACTGCGATCGGGAGGGAACTGAGATTCCCTTGCTTCCTGCTGACTAGTGCTGACGAACAGCGAGCCGAGACCGGTCGAGGCTAACCAAGCGACAAAGCCCGAAAGACCCGCCCAAAACGGTTCCTCTTTCAATCAGTTGGCCGTTCGAAGGTCGAGGGTCTTGGTTCAACCAACAGCCGCCAGCGCATTGTCGTAAAATCAGAAAAAGGCCTCGAAACGAATTATAGGAAAGTTCAACTCCTTTCCTTTCGAAATTGCCCCGCAGAGAAACTAAGTACTCCTAAACACGATAAAGAAGAAAACGCCGTAATCTCTATTTCCGCACTAAAAAGTGAAATGCGTTCGCAAGGGAAGGATGAGAGGAAAGAACGTCGAGACAAGCTCGTCGTATCCCCATCGATCGGCGCAATTAGTGTAATTGCAAGTTCGAACAGCGCTCGACCTATCTTTGGCAATTAATGCAGTCCAAATATGGTGCATATGGAGGCACACGGGCCGTGAATAATGGTAATCGCGGCTGGTAATGCGACAGCAGAGGAATTTCGCTAGTCGTCCCTTAAACGCGGCCAAATTCCGGAACGGTGAATTCGTGTATAATGAGGGACGGCCGAGCAACAGCTGCCGCCTCAAAATATTTGCATTCGCGAGTCAGCCGGGCTAGACTATATCGATATATCCCCGTGGACTGTACCGTGCTTCAATTACGATAATTGCAAGTTCGACCATCGCCCAATAGCTCGTTAGAAAGTAACACAATTTAAACGGCGCCCCTAATGGTCCGACGTACGTCGCTCGCGTAGAGAATAATTATACAGAATGTAATACGCAAGTATCTAACTCGTAAATAACGACGAAACAAATTCATCCGCAAGATGTTAAAGGGAAAGTGATGATTCAAAAGTGCACTGACTTCTACCATTTGCCGAATAGAAAACAGCGCGTTCACGGAAGTTTACGGATCAATTATTTTTGAAATTTAAGCCAGATAAATAGTTTGAAATGAAAGCATTCGCGATATCGTGAAGAAGAATCAAACGTTACAAATGCATCAGACAAGATTTCACAGAAGATATAATTAGCCGTAGAAAGTTGAATTCGATTAGCAACATATTTTGGTGGATTTAGTATCCCGTGAAGTAATTACAAGCTGTGGAAAAAGTTAAATCTGTTCTTCTTATAATTTGAGGAAAATTTTAAACGCATTAGCAATGGTTTTCTAACAACTATTTCAAGAAGCGACGAGAAATGATTTGAATAATTAATTAGAGATGACAGCAGTTCGTCATCATTCGAACCAATTATTCCACTAAAACGATTCTGCACGAACAATTATCAGAATGAAATATTTACTTCGCGTTACTCAAATAACGACCAGCTTTACAGTACGAGCGGAATAATAGATGCAGTGGTCATTCATTTTTACGTTAGACGAGTAATATGCAGTCAGCGAAACATTGCACGTTGCATCGAAAAATAAAATCTTTTATAACAGGTAAGCCTTTTTCAACTAAAACCTCTATTATTGCCCCTAAATGTCTAGACAACTAACTACTAAAAATTACTATTTATAGGAAATTATCTACAAGAAAAGTTGCTAATAATAATGAGTTCAAAACTCGTTTCATAGAAAAGCTAACTGGACGAGCAACGATCCGAAAGCACAGAAATGAAAATCATTGTATCGCGAATACACGTGGAGAAAAATGACCAGCGAGCCGCGAGATTGTGTAGGCACGTATATGTTTAAATAACACGTAACTGCTTGTTAAGTCTCGGAGAGAGGCAAGTAAAAAGAACAGCTGAGTACAACGAGAGTTGTCATGTTACTCCACTATTTTCTAAACCGAGAATAAGAAAGGTGAAACCCTCACTTTCTTAACCCTTATCCGATATGGGGACGTTCAGATAAGGGAAGAGATGTATAAATAAGTGAAAAAAATATCTATACGTAGAGAGACCGGTGAAGATACTAAGACGAAAGAAAGAAACATATACCTACACGATTCTGGTTGGCGATAGCCACAGCGAAACTCGCATCGTTCCATTATCTCTACACGCAATAAACCATTCTCCTTCATCTCCGACCTTTCACCTCTTCTACATCCGTCTGTTGAAAAAATATCAGTCGTCCTCGCGCTTGGCCCATCCGACGCCTCTCTTCGAATAATTACGGAGGTCGTTTCCCTAGGTGGGAAACGATGCAACCAGTCTTTTTAAGCTTCAAACGAAAAAGACAGGAAGCACAAAATTAGAGATACCAGCGGGAGTTTGTGATTAAACCGGCTGATGAAAAAGGTCCTTCGATCTGGAACGAACGAGTTAATGAAAATGCGAAAACGAAAACGTGCACGGTACTAAAGCGTTCGCGGAGGGAAACGTTCTGTCGAGAGCTGAATAAATGATCGACGAACAGCACAGTGCGCACAGAACGTTGGATAACAATTGAGAAGAATTGTTTATATAAAACTGCGGTGTATCGGTACACTTCTAACTCACACTGGCAAATTTTCTAAAGGATTGAAGGTGCTTCTTTAATCAGATTTAAGCTCTTGAGATTTTTATTTAAGGAGACATTAAAAGGGCTGTGGTGTACAGTAACTGGTCCTTTTGTTATATGTCAGACAAAATGAAATAGCAAATTGGAAGGTACGGTCCCTAAAGCCCGCCTCGATTTTTATGAACGAATCAAACTCAATCCGTCTCCCGTTCCGACCCTTAATTCTCTCGTTACCCTTCATTTGGTTAAGGGGTGGAACACACCAGAGAGACGACAGTAAAAACTACCGCTCAGTTGCTCCCTCTCAACGATTTCCCTAACCTAGGGAAGAAGAAATCATTTAATAGGATTACTGGGTCTGAAATTGAAACTCGCTTACTAGACGATTCCTTTGGCCATTTCAGCTTCAAGTCGTTGATCAATTTTCATTTTTTCTGGATCTAACATTCGAAAATAGTTGTCGCCTGTGTCCACGACAGCCTACACTCGCAATCCATTTAATTAGAAACCGTGGATGCAAGCAGAGAAATTGGTCGCGTCAGCAACCGTCCAACTTTTTCAATCGCGTTTCAATTTCCCTCTGATAGGGTCGTGGAGAGCTCATAAAACTCGCCGGAAATCAGAATGCTAAATGGACCGCGAAGGGCTCTTACTTAAGAGTCCGAAAGCAGGGATCTGGGGTTTCTTCCAAGGCAAGATCTCGAACATAGAAAAGGCTGAGCTCACGTCGAAGACGCGAAAAGAACAGCTCGTACAATTGGAAGCAAAGAAGCATGGATGGAATACTTCTTATTCCGCGAAAACTCTAAAACTAACAGAAAAAGCAACTAGTCTCCGTTGCGATAAACATTTTCAATGAAAGTACATATCGCTAAGTTGCGAACAGAGCATCGATTCAGCACATCAACTGTATAGGCCTTCGCTGTTTTCCATTAATCCTAATGGTAGCATTATCACCGATATTGCGGCGAGTTGCTGAACAAAGTATAACTCGAATGTACGCAGTTAGTAGTGTAGTATCGGCTGATGGCCGAATAGCGAAATAGACGAAAGTTAACTCGCTAAAATGGGTTTCACTGTTCCCGTAGCGGACTAGGTAATAAGAGTCCCCAAGATTTAAGACGAGCGAATCGTTCGCATATAAATGCTTTTGCAGATTTACCGCTGTGCAGCATTTACCAATAACGATATACTTCTCTTTCGATGAAAAGGCGAAAATGAATTGAGAAAAACCGAGAAGGGGTGAACGCACGATTTACGGCACCAAACAGAGACATCGTCAGATTTATCTTCCGGTCCCCGCAATCGGATTAAACAGGCTAAATAAAGCATCGTCGAGAATACGGTTAGAGGAAATTCATTTTTCACTGAAACGTTACGCGGATACGGTACGTGAGAAAAATTCGGTAGCCACCGCCTTCTACCTCAACCGGAAACGCAATCCGTCTTGGAGACACTTTTAACTCGCGAAACACCATAATAAATGGTTCGATCAATTCGCCCGCGTTTTCTCGGGTCAGAGTTTATTTCAACGTTTACACAGAGCGAAACGTCTGATGGATCCAACGACTTCAGTCGATTTTGGTAGAAAGACAGCCGAAGCGAGGCTCTCGCGAATGAAGCAGTCTCGTTAAAAGGAAAAAACAGGCACAGTCGCACTTTTAATTAATGCATCCCGTGCCTATGTGTGTCGCTGGCGTCTTCATTTCCAGTGCGTGATATTCGCGGGCTAAGTAAACGGGTCATGTGGGGGGTTGGAACACTCGGTGAATCGCCTTTGCGATAAGGCGATTAGAAGCGGACAGCGCATAAGTTTTCCCTTTCATAACCGTATCACGGCTATTGAGCATGCTACCCGCCCGTTTTACCCGATATTTCGTCGGAGAATGGAACTCGAGCGAAACGCTTCTCGTCGACGCGACGGGTCGATGTTCTTAAGCAATTTAGAAAAGTAACGTTAAACTTGTCGGTGCCGCTATCAATAGCGCAGATTCTCGATATCTACTTATCGACATGTACACTATAACTTAGAATGCTAGCGCAAAAGAAACGAATCGTACTTAGAGAGTTATATTTAGAATGTAGGGCGAAGGCTAAATCGAACAAATGTATATTGAGGTCTGAGTCTTGAAGAAATTTAAAGACATCTACTGTTTTAAGACTAAGCTTATTTGAATTCGGCGCTGTTATACCGATTATATTTCATTTCGGAAAGATTAATAATTTCATTGAGTAATAGAAAATTACAATTACGCGAGCAATTCAAGTCGAAAAGAAAAATGAAACGTTGTAAGAGTAGAAAAGGTCGACTGCCTGCCCCACCAAGGAAACGTTTAATCCTAGGATGCACTCCGCCTTGAGAATTCTAGAAGATTCTAATCGGAGATCTTGTTCGTAGGCTAATTGAAAAGCTGGGCTGTACCTCCGGTAGATAAGCATTCATTTGCCAACCCCTGGCCCAACCCCTGGTTCAATGAATTAACCGAAAGCACGCTTGCCTGCTGCATTTTATTAGCATAGGTGGAGCGACCAGTGATATACCGCACAAAGAGAGAAAATGAAATCGACGAATTTAGTCGCAAACAGACTTTCGCGTTTCCTACTTTTACCAGCTGCTCTCGCGCTTCTTTCCTCCCTTATCTTTTATTGAAACAACCCGAAAACACGAGAACAGTGACACGATCAAGTATTAAGCCGCCTTTGCGCGAAACGAAACGCTCTCTGCCTGTCGGTTCTTTCGCTATTCTCGTGCAGCAAATATCGCGACTCTTTCCTCTCTAGCTGTAAATCACTCGCGGATCACTTAAACACGCTTTTATCCCAGTGTGGTGGAAAAAAATCCATCCCGTTCGCGACTGTAACTGAAATCGACCAACGTCGCGTCGCGCCGCGCCGCGCCGCGCCGCGCCATTTCCATTAATCCGCTCCGACGTTTGTTTCAGATGAGACGAAAATCCCAGGTCGCGGCTCTCCGCTTTCTGCTGCTGTCGATCGCCTCGACCTACATTCTCGTCCCTGTTGTCGGTCATAAGGTGAGTATTTAGAAGCCTTGCCTTTTAACGCAATTACTACGGCCCCGGCGCGGCGTATGACATAGCGTTTAGCGGTTTACCGCTGACAACCGAAAACTACCGAAAACTACCGAAATCTGCCTCGAGGAATAAGCCCCTCTTATCCAACTGCCTACCTGCTCCTTCTACCTGACCCTTTTGCGCCCAAAATGCGCAATATTCCCACGAACAGATTTATGAATATTCCTTTTCCCGCATCACCGTTTCTGTTGCTCTTCGGGGGCCACGAAGTTAGGGACGTCAAAGTGGAAAAAGAACATGGTCAGATAGGGAGAAGGAGAAGCTAAGAAATTGAGATGGAAAAATTGTTGGGAAGGAAATGGACAACATTTTTCACTAGTTCTTTCCCACTTCAAATTCTTCCTATTAAGGAGTTTCTTATACGGTTTCGTAGCCGTGGAGGTTGGTGAATGCAGTGGGCAATGCTCTATCTGTCCATGAGACTACAAGGTAGCCAGTCCATCAGAAATGTGCATTATACGCGCGTTGCTTCGATTACGTGGGCCATACAATGGGAATTTCACAAAGGACATGGAGGAAATGGTTGTAGAAGTTGCCTAGACTATCCTCGTGTTCCAATACGCCAGTGTACTAGAATGATATTCGCTTGACAACCCCTATTCGAGCAAGAAATAGCATAACCGATTTCTTTCAATGGGTTCCAGTGCAGGCTGACCCACTTGTCGCGATGGTAATAATCGATCAAACCCAAATACGATTTGCTAAAATAGCATGCATTTTCTGTTAACTCAAGTTATTCGGGACGCAACCTACAAATTCGAATAAATGCGACCTGTCGGATACGTATGGAAATGAATCGTTACCACTGATCGGATTCTATGTTAAAGAGACAGAGGCCAATCTTGAATGCAATGCACCTTTATCTAGATTAGAATACGTATGCTAAACTGTTACCAATGTTTACTATTTGTAATTTTCAAAGAAAATTTTCAAAGAAAATTATAAATACCTTTTCCTACGATATCAAATGAATTCGACAGCAATTGAAACAAATGAAACCCTAGTAAAACATAAATACAAATGTACTTGACTGTTTGCCGAGTGCATTTTGCATCTGGCAGAGATTACTCGGATTATTCAAGTTCCCACAGTTTCCAAACGTATTCAACAAACATTTACATTCTCTCTATGGCAAACATGTAGGCAGTTGAACAGTATTCGGACTACGAGATTGTCCAAAATTAGAGGACGCGTTTTATCGGTAAAGATAAATAAAAATCATGATTATTTTAGTGATAATTAGAGAAAAGGATAACTCGATTAAATTGATAGAATTGAAGTTCCTTAGAGGACATTCTATCGGATAGTTAACGCTTATTCGATTTTTTGTTTCCACTGCAAAGTGTAAAATTAGATACCAAGAAGTATCGGATCGAGTACGAGCGCGTATGTTGGCCATCCCTGTAACGTTGACCGGAAGTGTTTGCTCTGATGCAGGCTGGCAACAGCACGTTAGGCATCGCTTGTCCCATGGATCGTGTAACGCTGTAGTCCAACATAATTGTCGGCGTGCCAAAATTTGCCTGGCGCGTAGGTGGTTGGATCGGTGCCTGCATTTCTCCCTGTACATCCTCCTACATTCGAGGATAATTCGCCGCGGCTTGAAGCAGATTTGATTGTGCGACGTCCATGATAAATGTAAATGCAAACAATGGCGCGGCTGACAACTGAATCTGACCGCGAACCGACTAAATACTTCATTTTCGTACGCTTCAATCCTAACGATCCACCTTCTCGAAAGTTTGCGACTTTCGCGCGGAACGAGCACCATCTTCTGTCTAAACCCCCTCGAAGACGGCCGACAACGTAAATTATTATCAATTAATTACCGCCATTACTCACCAACTCTCACGGTCTTTAGCGGACGCAGAGCGGTTCCATAGCAAGCGTTCTATTCTATCTCGCGGTAGATAACGGAGGCCGCTGGTGATTTCGTGCATTAAGAAGCGAACTCGTAAACGCCATGCGCCGCGGCAAAGAACTGGTCCGTTGTTATTTCGCAAATTAGTCCGCGACCTCATTCCCTAATGAGTGTCTCAGCCGTCCACCTTCCAGGGCTTTTCACCCTACAGTTCCTTCACGTTTACTCTCTCCTCTTCGACAAAACATGCTCGATTCACCCTTTTCCATTTTCAACCGACAAAATGACGCGGTGAACGTCGCTAGAAAGGTTCGCGCGTACCCAGATAAAGAGCAAAGAAGAGGCAACGCGTCAATCGATAACCGAAAATAACGTGCGTTAATATATAACGTGCAAGTCGCGACGCTGCTTCGAATACGCTGCGCGTAAACCTATCCTTGCCCCAATCGAGATTGGGATTTTTCAAAACCTACCTTCGCTTGTGTCGCGCTGATCGGCTCAACAAAGCCCCAGCTTACGACGAGGGAACACAAATCATGATTTAGAGAACGCTAATTCGAGTGCGAAACGTGAAATAGTGCGAGCGTCAGCTAAAGTTTGACGAGTTATAAGGATATATTGAAATTGTCGACCCTTTGTCTTATCAAATTTCCCATATCCTGCTTGCGCCATGTCCGTTCAATATTATCTATGCATTCCAACAAAATTTAACATACGTAAGGTGGATACATTTGTACGCTGACGTAAATATGATAATCGGAGAGTGTAAAATAAGAGTAGGAAATACTTGTTTCATCATTTTCTCTTCAAAGTACTGTTTCGCGCAATAAGGGATAGACCAGTAACGATTACTAGCGAGCTCGTAATTTCTGAAAGTAATTGAAAACACCCGTTCCGTGAGTGAACAATTTCAGCCGACGCTAATGGAGATACGGAACGCCCGCGCCGCGCCGCCGTGTCACCATAAATTTGCCGGTGAAATAACGCTAGCCCTGAGAACGGATGGCTCCTAAAACTACTCATATTTTCCGATGTCCTTTTGATATTTCAGCTTCGTATATTAACCCTCGAGAACATCTCGCGCGCGATCACTTTCAGATCCCGACCAATTTCTGTTTTCTTTTACCCTGTTCCCCTTTTTCCCTCTTTTCCCGTTCTTCCCTCGGCAATCCGAAGGCTATATCCTATCACATTCCACAGCGTGAAAAATCGAACGAATAGGAACTCGACGATCGAACCGGTCCCTCCTCTAACCTGTTTGTCCCATAACATCGACGCTACATCATCTCCTTGCCGACGGGGAGAAGATTTAACGTCTCACGAACGTCAGACACTGCCAGACAGTTCTTTATTTTCTATAGAAACAATCGCGGACGGCATTATTGCGATATATTGTCACGAATGATAAGTTCCGCGAGAGTCTTGAGAACAGTTTTCTTTTTCAGTTTACTACTTCAGCGGAAAAAGTTGAAAACCTTTGACGTCGGATATGAAGAAACTCGCTGCCTCGAAGTTTCTTTTCAGCTTCTTTCGCGGGGAGAAATTAATTTTCATAGTAAACGACAGTTGCATTAAAAATACTTGAACGTGAAGGAAACGTCTAGCATGGCGCTTCTTGGAAAACTTAGATAATAAGACTCCGTTTTTCCCTTTCCATGACGGTCGATTTCAATAAGAACGCCCAACTCGTTTTTCACTCTTCTTTTTTGCGCGCTTAGTCATCGGCAAGAAAGTCTGTACCGACTTTCGTTAACGATGCATTTCTTCCAACCTCGATCGTGCCTAATCTGTACAGTTGATCGTGCTTTTCATCGATTCTCTCTGCACCTGTTCGTGAAACCCTTTCTTGACCCCTTCGCTTTAACCCAGTTTCCACTGCAGTTCTTACGTATGCATTTTTCATTCCTTTCAGCACTCAAGACGGCATCGAGACTTTACTGTGGCCGAAAGCTACGATGCGTCGTCGGCTAACAATTACGACAGCCTTTCAATGACAATACCATCGTCGACCGATCAATCTTTCTTGCCTGAACAGTCGTACTTTCCTGAAAGTAAGTCAACAGTTATTCTAATGATAGAATAGAGCAGTAGAAATATGTAAAAAAAAAGAAGATGAAAAATATAGGACAGAAGCTACATTTTTCAAAATCCAATATCTATGTGGATAGAAAAGAGTTTAGAAAATAACAGTTTTTCATACGAAACTTTCTGTTTGAGAAATCCACTACAAATCTACGTAAAGAATGCAACAGAGGCGAAAATTGAATGGGACCAATAAACATGTCGGTACATTGAATTGAATGCAACTGGTTCAAAATTAAAAGCAGAGCATTCTCGTCATCTGTACTGTAAACCCTTTCTCTAAGACCGCGGATTCCTTGAAGCGAATTTCATGTTACCCTCTACGCGCGATATTTTTCTTGAATGCTTCGCAATCGAATCATTATTCGCTGAATGTGTAGTTTGTGATACACAATGGATCACCATTCAACGCTTCCAATTCGCATTCTCACCTCGAACAGCGGTTTTTGGGGGGATGAAAAATAGCACGACAAGTTTAATAAACGTTGCGTAGAAAGAGGGAAATTTTCTTCACAGGCTTTCGTTCTTCAAACTAAGTGATACGCTGCCAAAATTGCATACAAAATGAGTGTAAAGATTAATATCAACGCAACTACATAAAATATCGCGCACATTATATTGTAAGTCGACACGCATCGATGAAAATCTAATTTGGTTACTGACAAAATTACTTGCGAGTAACTTCTCTTTGGTGTCCCAAAAATCGATGACATTTTAAAATAGGTATATTCAATGTATAAAATTCCTCTTAATATTAAGTTCTCAAAGACAGTCATAATTGTATAACGCAATTATTTATTTTTTATTTGTTTCTCAATACCTGTTTCAAGGATCTTATAAAGTTAGAAAAAAATTACGAAAAAACTGAGTGATAGGAAGAAAGTAAAAGAAATGATAATTCTGATTTGTCCTGCAGGTCCTACGATTAGTCCTTGCGCAAAAAAATATTGCGGTCCAGGAAGGGAATGCGAACTTTCGCGAAATGGAACCGTGGCCTTTTGTGTCTGTATGCGAAAGTGTCCTCGAAGACATCGACCCGTTTGCGCAAGCAATGGCAAGATCTACGCTAATCACTGTGAGCTGCATAAAGCAGCTTGTAATTCGAAATCATCGTTGACTAGAAGCAGACTTATGAGATGTTTACATCATGGTAAAAACCTATCCAAATTTAGCTTCTTTAAATAAATTCATTTCACGTGAACTGCGAAAACCTACTTTTACAGACATAGAAAATGCGCATCTCCGAAGATCTTTGCACGTTAATCGAACGTCATCGAGGACCGGGACAATTATTTCTTACTCTAAATCGAAAAATAGAAAGAAAGGTAGCATGAAAGACAATTCGATTTCTGAGAAAGACGAAGACTCGGACCGAGAATGTTCGAATCAAGAATATGAAATAATGAAGGTAGAGAAAAATAGTAGAGAAAATTACCTATTTATTTATCTGCTACGATATGTCAAATTTTAATTAAATACGCGTCCAATAATTTATCCTCTCCGCAGGATAATTTGTTACTCTATAACCATGCAAGATTAATGGCTCAAGATAACCATAGCAAGGAATATCTAGTCAGTATAATGTTTTCACATTATGATCGAAATAACAATGGAAACTTGGAACGCGAGGAATTAGAACAGGTATCTTAATCAAGTCTGCAGATTAGTCATCTTAAGCATTCAACTTTAACTCTTCTGTTGTGTGTAGCTATGTTATTTAATATATACTGGCTTGTAGATTGCAGAGAATGAAAACCTGGAAGAGCTATGCAGAGGCTGCAGTCTAGGACATATGATTAGCTATGATGACACTGACGGAGATGGGAAATTGAATGTCAATGAGTTTTACATGGCATTCAGCAAACTTTACAGTGAGTACTTATACTTTGAAACACTTGATCTAATTCAATTGCCCTTTCAAGTAGGTACTGCTTTCGCCTTTTTAATTACTCATAAAGCACTTGAACGTACCAACTTGAGCAACTTTCGATAGCATTAATTATCACAGTGACTATGAAAAAAAAACTAGAATCTAAAAAAGGCAGAAATATAGTCAGGAACTTTGTCAATGTATAGTCTCAGACCTGATGACTCTCATCACCTGATCATTGTGGAATACTCAACGTAAAATTGGAAAAAAGTACACTATGATTATTAGTGAAAGTTATGAATTATTACACTGCACTAATTCGCGCGATTCGAGTGCACAGACCGATCGATAGTTCGAGTGATCTTTTTCAAAGCAGCTCAACTATTTATAGGTGTATCCGTAGTGTCTCTCGACAAGTCTCTCGAAGTGAATCACATTTCTGCGAGAGTGGGCGATAACGTTGAAATCAAGTGCGATGTCACTGGCACACCACCCCCGCCATTGGTTTGGCGACGGAACGATGCTGATCTGGAAATTCTCAACGAGCCTGAGGTGCAATCAAGTGGTCTTAATTGATTGAAAAATAAAAATAAAAATTACATTTAAATCGAAGAAAACTGGAAAAGTGTTCACACTTTCGCTCTCCTTTTGCAGATCCGTGTCTTCAACGACGGCAGCCTCTACTTAACGAAGGTGCAGCTAATGCACGCTGGTAATTACACGTGTAACGCAGTTAGAAATCAAGACGTCGTGCAAACACACATACTAACGATCCATAGTAAGTATTCTAACAGATCTAATCTTCACGAATCCGAATATAGTTGTTTACGATAATATCTATTCAAGCTGTGCCCGAAGTAAAAGTAACACCGCGATTACAATCAAAGCGCTTGAGAGAAGAGTCGATAATAAGATGTCACGTAGCTGGCGAGCCTCTTCCACAAGTGCAATGGCTCAAGAACGATGAACCTTTGAACCATGATCAACCGAATAAATACGATCTTATTGGGAATGGTACTAAACTTATTATTAAGAATGTCGATTACGCCGATACTGGGGCCTACATGTGCCAAGCTAGTAGCATTGGTGGCATTACCAGAGACATTAGTAGTTTGGTGGTTCAAGAACAACCAGCGCCGAGTAAGTTATTGACAGTAAAGGAAATAGGATCGAGTAATTGATTTAATAAGAATTATTGCGGTTCATAGCGGCTGCAAGCGAGGAGCGCAGATTCTTCTCCTTCCACGAGTGGGGCATCTTGATCTATGAACCATCAGCATGTCGACCACGGCACGAGATTCAGTCGACGGATGTTATTCCTGGCACCCAGGTGAAAACAATAACATCGCCAAGTAGCTTAAACCCCTTTTCTATCTTTGCTTCTCACGATTTTCTTTCATTTCATCACTCAGGAATACGTCTGTGGAGTGAAGGGTGTTCCTTGTTCGTGGGGACGCGCGATCAATGTCGAAAATCGATATGTGTATGTCAGCCAACCAGAGAAAGATCGTGTACTCGTTATTAGCGAGATACAAATGGTGATAGTCGACGTGAGTAAATAGTACCTTTTTTCAATCTGCTCGTTTACATTTATTTACGTACGAGTTCTTTTCCTCGCGTAGGTGGTACCCACTGACAAAAATCCTGTTCAATTATGGTACGTACCTTCTCTCGATCAAGTGTGGATACTGAATTGGCGAAACAAAAAAGACATCGGAGTGAAGACGGTGCAAGTGATCGAGGATGCCTCGCAAAAGAAAAAACATCGAGCTATTCCACCAGAACCCTACGCTACACAATTCGATATCATAAAGAGTATATTTATCCCTCAACCACAGGTAGATCCTCCAGTTATCAATTATGCACTGTTTAATGTTAGGTTCGTGGGAATGACCACTTTTATCTGACTAGGATATCGAACACACGTTCAAATACGGTTACGTGACTCATACGAATCAACGCAGCATGTTCAAAGTTGACTTGAAGAACATGAGATACACGCGCACGGCAGACTTAAGTTCTTATAACTGTGTTCCAGTCAATGTTCAATTTTCTGTTCTCTGTAAGTGACCTCTACATAAACATTTCACATCTATTTTAAATCTAAAAATAATCTTCTATTGCTTTCCAGACGGTTTCGTAATAATTGAGTGTCAAGAACCAGTTACCAATCGTCCAACTGGGCAATTATTGCTGGATTATCTAACAGACACTGTTCTGGGTTATAAACCAACGCTTCTGGGACGACCAACAATTTCACCTGATTCTAGGCACCTCGTTACTTTGGATAAACAGGATACAGGTGTGACCCTAGTCGTACAAGAAATATCAGGTACTTTAAGTTCATTCTGTTATGCTTGCCATATACGTGGCATTCAAAGTTGTTAACAACAGCTATTCATTTTCAGCTAACGGTTTAAAATTTGCATTTGATGTGAAAACGACGTTGAATATCAGTGATATCGCGCTTTATCCATCGCAAACAACGCACGGTTATGATATTTATGCATCATCTATCGACAAAGAAGACATTCTTTTCCTAGATCTCTCTACTGGTAAGATTTTTTTCTTTTCAATCGAATCTGTGAGCATAGACATCTATGTGAAAAGCGACAGTGAAGCTTTTATTTCCTATTTCACAGGTAAAGTGGAAATGATAACCGGAGTAGGGAAAGCAACGTCAGCCAATTTAACAAGATGGGGAAATCCTAACAGACCAATCGTGCAGAGCGGCATATTTGGCAAGTACATGGTTAGCCCTTCAAACGACGCACTGTTCGTCCTAAATGGAGAAACCAGAACGATAAATTGCGAGATCGGTGGTCTAGTGCATCCTGGAGCAGTGGTATGGTTTACCGTGTCTTTGCATTAAGCAACTGAAATGTAAACAACGATACAAGGATGTATGAATAGATTAACATTAGCCAAAGGTACGAAAAAGTGGTGAAAACGAACAGGTACCATGTATCGCCGCATTATTCGATCGAGAAGATAGTAGTTCTTTTTCCCTAGATTAGAAAGAAAAACGGTTGAAGACATTTTCAGAAATATATTCTAACACCAATACCATTATTCGTGGTTATCGTTAAATTATTCAGACTTTTCCGAGTATCCTGCTCTTAAATAACCGTGGCATATTTTTGACATCGAATGAATAAACACATTTTGATCGTTACAAAACGCGAACGTTTATCGCGAAATATATCGATAAGAATTTTTAATGTACATACCAAAGATCATCTTTACATACATTAATATCTCTAAACGTTACCTTACTTGGTGGCCTTAGTTTCCCTCGATTTTGCATATCTCTGTCTTTATATCTTTATATTCCTACTTTTTCGAATAAACTTTCGATGGCTATAAAGATAGAATTACTCTTCCAGATCTAGCGATCCAGAATGTCAGTTACTACTTATTACCCAATTACCTATACGATTTGTAAATTGAATGATCTTGATCTTATTGATACCTGAATAATTTAGGAACCCGACGCGACCTGTTTCGTTCGTAACGACGACATATTTCAAATTTATCTTAAACGTCAGATATCAATAGTATGATCGATCTAAAAATTACATAATGTAAGCTCTCGAACTAATTAGAGAACAAAAAGTAGTCACACAAATGTACATGTGATTCAATTGAACACAATTATAATACACACATTCACTTTTAGCTACCGAATTCTTTCGAGCGAGAAAAATTTCAACGATTCATTTTATGATGACAATTTTTACAATAAAATGTTTCAATTTGTACGACGATAACGACGCATGTAATAATATAGAATTATCAGGCCACAAAACAGCACACTGACGACGGGTATGATGATCATGTATTATATGACGTATGAGTGTGTGGTGCACGGGAGTGTTTATGTGTATGCATGTTGTGATATTTGAACGTATGTCGATAATAAGAATAGTTGTAGTAGTAATAATAATAACAATAATAATAAAAATAATAATAATAATAGTAATAATAGTAGTAGTAGTAATAATAATAATAATAATAATAATAATAATAATAATAATAATAATAATAATAACTATAATATATAGAGTAAAATGAATAACTTGTAATAAAATTACAACAAAACTAATTTAATAAATAATCTGCAGATACAACGTTTTCCTTTGCTACAATGTACATGCAGATTACAAATACGTTTAGCAGTCTTGTATCCGTTCCGGGTAAAACGAAACATGATCAATACACAGCTTGAATGGTTACACTTCTCGTCATTTTAACGGGCACATTTTAAGTGTCTTCTAATCATCGTAACGTTCACCTTTATTCACTAATAAATTACGTCTGTTCGAAATCTTGGTGTCTACGTTTAATCACCTATTAAACTGTACAAATTCGATATACGTTTACGCGCTAATCCATATAAATACGCTCACTTCTTCCCAAATAACAATTAATGACGTACTCACTCTCAAACTGTTTTCACATCGGACGTTATTGACGCGATTATTCTTCTCGAAATCGAGCAAACGTACCACGAACCTACATCTAACGATAGCATTTGACAGTCAAGTTTACATGTTTTACATCATACACGGTGAGTTGTTCGTAGAACATCCACAAGTAACCTAATAACAGAGAGAAGTCGAAAAACGTAAGGAAGGAAAACGTACACAAAGAAAATAGACCATGAGCGACGATTCATTAAGAAAAATAGACAACGAGATCTGTGAACAGTTTTCCATTCGATCAACACGTAAACGCAATACTTAGCAAACTTTTGCATCCACCACCCATAATCTTTTCTTTTCCCCACTCTTTCTATTTCACTGACACACCTTATTCGGCAGATTCGTCGATTCAGCACCGGTTATATATTGCACGGTTTCAAATTGGTCCCTTGCCGACTATAAAAAAGTATGTATGCGTTGCTAAAATCTTCCTCCTGAGGCTTCTGTCTGCTTGTAATCTCGTCATTGTAGTAGTACCACACATCAGTACGAGGATTCTTCGCGTATGCTGTATAATGGCCAGCTGATACTCCTACAAAGTGATTAACAGTATGAGAATCTACGCGACAATACACTATAATGTACGGAATGATAATACTTACCTCCGAAGTGACAAACACAGGCATACAAGTCATATAAATGTCGACCTACACTCAGACCAACCAAAGGGAATGTGACTTTGTCATCCAGCTTCATACTGGCACATTCGTAAAACACAAATCTATAACATATTTGAAAAGGATAATTCTCTCCTTCGCAGAGATATGATCAAAATGAATAACGCACATACCGCTTCAGATATACTATGAGGAACTTAGGATATCTATGAACTGTGAGGGTTTTTGTAGCACACTGATTCCGTTCGCACTTAGGACAAAACCAAGGATTATGTTCATCTAACGTCTCGCTGAAAGTATAAGTTGAAACACTGATTATATTTAACGGCTTTTTTAAAAACTGTTGTGCTAACAAAGAATGGCTATTATAAAGAGCGACATCCACCTCTGACTAAATGCTTGAAGACAATCGTATAATGATAAGGGATGAGGCGGCCTTTGCTTACTAACACTGACATGTTCAATTGGGGGTGCTATCTTAGGAACCTGCTCCGTGTAACGTACAGCCAAAGTATCGCCGTTTTGTAACACTACCATACCAGTTTCCGGTACACTGCAACCGGTGCAGTGTGCAGTATATATACACCGAGAACAATGGTGACCCTAGAAAAATGTACAATGTACTTATTATCACCTTATTCTAGTTTTATATGGCTAACTGTCTATAAAACAAAACTGATTAATAACAATGTACTAACCTGGCCTGTAACAAAATGAAGCGTATAACTTCCTTCTTGAGGTACATTTCTCCTTACAATGTCATACAAGTCTCTAGCGTTCACTCTTGAAGGTAATCTCACTAAATGCGGATAATCGAAAAGTTTTGTACCTTTACGGTTGTTCGTTGTTTCATTCGTCGTGTCGTGTCGCAAAACTAACGGCACGTTTAAAATCCTAACTGCGGGCCTCGGCCGGCCCGTTTGATCTATTTTAATGAAAGACGATTCGGTCATGTACGTTGAACACATTGGACACGCTTGAGGTTCAGTTTGACTTTTGAAGTAAGTCTGTTGAATTGAAATAAACGTATTTTTAATGTTTATTCTAACATATAACATCGACAATGATACTGTCAAATGTTTCACTTCATTCAAATGATTAGGAATGTCGAAAAAGGATTGACATTTAAGTATAGGATGAAATAGAACCCTCAGTATACAGCAGCCTCAGATTAGTCTGAATTGAGTTCCAGAATATGAGTGTTCTGGCTTGCGGATTGTACTCAAATAGCGAATCATACGGGTTTCCATCTTTTCATTACCAAACGCCTCAACTTCAAGAGAAGTTTCCCGAGCTAAATGGTAACGCAAAGCTATTTCTGGTTCCCGTACATACTCTTACGATACCGTCCGGCTAGAACGTTCATAGATTTAATCTCAGACCTTCCCGGGGTGAAACAGTGGTAACTATGTACCTTGCTTGTACACCCCTACCGCTAGATTGAAGCTGCCTAAACTTCTCATCATCGGGTTTTTATAACTACGAGTATAATAAAATGATGGAACGGGCGATTATAGATTATCGTAAAAAAACTCAACTCACCTCGATGCACGTATCGCACACAACAAAGTTGCAGCTATTTCCACTATGCCTTTTTAAGTCCCCATCCAATTCCTCAAGGCAAATTATACATGGAATTTCTTCTCCCGTAATTGTACACTTCTGACAGGCATCAGCATCCATTACACGATCCCCCCCACCGTCTGGTACTGAAGTGTACGCATCAGGAGGTTCCGTGAGTTCAAAGGCGTATATAGATCGATTCGTATCATTGATGTGTCTCAACAGAGTATTGTCATCCTTAAATTTAAAACCTTGATGTACAATCCAATAGTGACATTTCCGTCTAGTGCGATAAGCTACAGCAAGCAAGGTACGTAATTCTCGATACCTACGGTGCAAGGGTAAAATAATATAGTCGAGGAGTCATGGCCACGATGGGCCAATAACACGGGAAAATGAATAATAAACAAGTGAAAAGAAAAAGTAGAAGAGAAAATGAATGGGGGGGGGGGGGGGGGGGGGGGGGGGGGGGGAGATGTAATTGAATTTGTACGATGGAATGTAGCCCCGCAACTAAAACTTTACGCTACGAGAATGTTCTTCCATAACACATTTGCTTTCGGAGGGCAGTATCGACGATTATCGAAGCTACTCGATAAGCCGCCTTCTTCACCCTCCATAATTGTCCTTTGGATGAAAATTAACCCACGCACCGTTTTTAATCAAGTTAAACGAAACCAATTTTTTCTTTCTGTACTAATTGACATAATGCTACTGGATTATACAAAGTTGACAAATTAAATCAATTTCGTTAAATATGTAGAAAGTGCAATATAGCAAGAACGATTTGAAAAACATGTGCACTCTTAAAGTGCAAAGTTAAAAGGCTATTTCAGGTGTAACAAACAAAATTTTACACACTTACCAAAATCTTTGATACATGATTTTCTAAGACTTCTGCAAGCGCAATGTTTTCCACTACAATGTTTTCTTTGCCAAGCGTTTTTAATAATTCTTCCTTCAATTTTCCAATGCGTGCCTGTTTGTTCAATGAAACAACACATTTTATGGGTTGCTCACCATTTGCAGGAACATATGTAACATTTAATTGTCTTTCCATCGCGTGAGGTAGCGGTACTGATAAATACATAAAAGGTTCATACGTAACAGAAACGTGCTTACACACTGCACAAACAACCTGTAGATAAAGAAAGAATATTTCAACTGATATTTTGCTTTCAACTATAAATTTGAGATAAAAAATATAAAAATAAATGTGTATCAGCAGAATGAGACTTGTTCCTCGTACTTCTCGAAACAAGAAGGTATCGCTACTGAATTTTCGTATAGGAGACCTTTTACGGTAAAAGCCAATTATCTTAAGCATCACCCCAACGTACTGTCTCCATGAAACATGAAATATCGTGTAAGATAAATTACCTTGCTCTTAAATTGCCCTTGGAAAGTATCAACGATAATACTCCTGTTAGATTTTAAGTGCTTTGCCCAATGTTTATCGGCCTCGATCTCATCGTGCGCCGCTATAGCACCATTTCCATAATTTTGTGAAATCCGCGTGCACTGAGTACTGAGCGTTCCAAGACCATCACGTTTATGATTTTTCTCTTGGTCATCCAGTCTCATACGTTTTACATTACATTTCTCTAAACCATTGTCGTATTCTATATCAGACCCACTTGACGTATAATCCGCGCCGCAATTCACTTTTTGAACATTGACTTCTTTTATTCTTTTAATGCTAACGCTTTTGTTATCGAAATCATGATTTTCCATTAAATTCGAGTTATCCAAAGGCATTCTTCGAATATTTTCCTTTGGAAACTTCTGAGAATCATAATGAATTTCGTTATTACATTCCTGCTGGGTCACTAAGAAATTTGCGTTACTGGTTTTCGCTTCTTTATGAATATCATAAAGACCGTGATACTTTGGGCCATTTTTCGAAAGTTCAATTAACGTGTCCAACCTTAACGAAGAGGGAGCTTCATTTTCTTTATCATCTACCTTATTACGAATGAAAGTATTTGATTTCGCTTCGACAGTTTCATCAGAATCAAGTGTTTCTTCATCATCATCGCCGTCATTCAAAGGTGATCCTCGTGGCGAGTTGGCAAAAATATCCAAGTCCCCCATTGGCGAATCTAAATCTGAAAGATAATGCTTCAGGTAAACAATCATTCAGAATGATCTTGTTAACAACTTTTTTAACTGCTTCATTTTTACCTCTGGGCGAACCAGCCATTGTAACATTAGGACTATTTGGACATTCTGGGGATGGTAAACAATCATACATTTCCAACATATCTGCATTACAGTTGGAATTGCTAGTGGCAGTGACTGATGATATGGCTTTCCCATTTGCATTCTCAATTGAATTAATCACATTGGCAGTGGTTGTAGATGATGGAGTTTGACCATTTTTTGTAGATTTTGCTGTATTCATTTGTTCATGTAACGAATCCAGTAGAAGCGCGAGAAATTCTTGACAATCGTGCTATCAATTGTTATTCGTCTTAATAATTATTTGACTCCTCATTGAGAATAAATTAGTTTAAAAAAAAAAAAAAAGGTAATATGAATTTACCTGTCTATAATCTTTAAATTGCGAGTGATATG
The DNA here is from genome assembly GCF_051401765.1 of Calliopsis andreniformis. Taxonomy (NCBI): domain Eukaryota; kingdom Metazoa; phylum Arthropoda; class Insecta; order Hymenoptera; family Andrenidae; genus Calliopsis; species Calliopsis andreniformis. Next base: position 18,196,956 of record NC_135062.1, read on the forward strand.
CACCTAAGGTCTGTTTAAATTCGGTTGGCCTAAGAACACTGTATCTGCCAGACCACATTTTGCCAAGGAGTACACTAAAATGTGCCATCAGCGATCCAGGAGGAGGTAACTTCTCCCCCCTTTGCTGCAAATCCAAGAAGTGTCGTAGAACAGGTGGAGTTGCGGTTAAACATTGCAAACCAGCAGCCATAAAGCATGTATTACCAAGGTTACGAAGGCCGCATACACCCGCACGTAAAACTACATCCTCTGTAAAAACAAATATAAAAAAATGACGAATTTATTAGATGAACGAAAAAAAAAAGTGAATGAAAAACATAGGTGCCTCAATTTCATATACAGGGTGTAACAAAAATGTCGCAGTTCCTTAAAAGGGGTGATTCAGGGGGTGATTTGAAACAACTTTTTCCTTAGCGAAAATGTAAGATGAGGCTTCGTTAACGAGTTATTTACGAAAAACACCGGCCAATGAGAGCGCGAGTTTGCCGCCCGAGCGACTGCGGTAGCGTTGGGTACGCGCGCTAGATGCTACGGTTGTACTCCGAACAAGAAAGTCGTCATACATCGAAGAAAATAGCATTAGTACGAAAACTGAAAGCGACATAATAAATAATACCGAGTCCTTTTTTTGTGTATCACTTGAAGCGAATAATTACTTAAAATCGAGGAAAACTACGTGCAACGTAAAAACACGAATATGTAAATTTCTTATTCGCATAACGTATAAACGAAAAAGCAATACAACGAAAAATAAAGGAAGAAGAGGACAAACTTCACCTGTAGTTTGTAAACCTGTGTCACTGGGTCACTGTACCGATCCTGGTCATCGACCGTCGAAATGGTTTATGCTAGGGCACGCGTTTAGGTAATTTATGGCTTTATTGCTTTGGTTTCGAAGGAGACATGATCTCGGAGTGTCCGAACAAGGAAGGTCTGAGGTGCTTAAACTACGTGGGGGATACAAGGAGCTTCCTTGGAAAAATTCTACCCTACCATAAACCATTTCGACGGTCGATGACCAGTATCGGTACAGTGACCCAGTGACACAGATTTACAAACTACAGATGAATTGCATTTAATTCATTAATGATTATTATTTTTTAAATCTAACGCAGACTACTTTCAACGTTTCTATCTTCAACGTTAATTCTCCAAGTCTCCGTTCATTTCTTTTGTTGCATTGCTTTTTCGTTTATACGTTATGCAAATATTTTCATACTAATGCTATTTCCTTCGACGCATGCCGACTTTCTTGTTCAGAGTACAACCGTAGCGCCCAGCGCGTACCCAACGCTACCGCAGTCGCTCGGACGGCAAACTCGTGCTCTCATTGGCCGGTGTTTTTCATTAATAACTCGTTAACGAAGCCTCATCTTACATTTTCGCTAAGGAAAAAGTTGTTTCAAATAACCCCCTGAATCACCCCTTTTAAGGAACTGCGACATTTTTGTTACACCCTGTATAAAAGGCACGTAAACATTCTATATTTACCCATAGGGGAATCATCCTGGGAATCTCCACCTTCTGAAAATAAGTTATTTAAAGCTGGAGTACCAGGGGGCAAAAATGGGCCATGTTCTATGCCTGTTCCATTATCATTAATAGGATCTGCACCAACATCTGTAAAATCATTTAAACCAGGTGGTGGTGGAAGAGGAATAGCATAGTCTGATGTTGAACTATTTGCATCAGTCCTGTAATAAAAACATTATATTATTATCGTTCCAATTTATTTAATACCTTTACAAAGATGTTAATTTCTACCATGTGTCTTCTATGCCCATATTCACTTCGGATGAAAGTAATTTATCCTCTTGAAAAGTAAGCGTATGATCCAAGGAAGACGTTAATGGGCTAAGACCAGTAGATTCTAACACCTCTGATATCTCTGGGACCTCAGGTAGGTGAAAAATTTCAGACGATCCAATCATTGAAATATTTTCTACTTCTGAGACATTCACCTTATTGTCCATTCAGATAATAAAATACCAAATATAACCTAGAAATATAATTATAACGATACGTTACTAATTGTATACATTAAACATATATTATAATTCACTGTAACCTTTCTTTACAATATCTCCCTAAACGCATATGTACCCAAAAAAAGTTACATTTCGTATGAAATCCCTCTTTATGTGTAAAAATTGTAGTACAAAAAATCTAATTCATATAAATGGATTATAGTTTGAAAAGCAATCTTTCACCTGTTGTTAATTTTACATTTTTGCCGATATAGGCGCAAAGAATACGTGTACGACATAACATATACGTATATATATCGAAATATTAGAACTTCAGATTTTACAAATTGTAGTTAGTTATATAGAATTATCACACAATACTTAAATCATCCTAACCTAAGACGTCAGGAACAATTACCGCGATTTCTTTGGCGTCCTACTCTTGCGAAGGGCTAAAGTCTTCACGAAACGATTATTATCAACAAGCGCATTTTTTTTACTTTTCAAAAGTTAGATTATGTTACATTAACTAACACACTGATCAATATGGAAGAAACCGAATTCTGTAGTCTATAAAAGCACAATTAGACCTTGCCCACTCGAATCGTGTTCATCCTGTAACCGTCGCAACAGCACAAATTTAGCGTAAATGTTCACATGAAAACACACTTCTTCGTGATAATAATATACATAGGTAAAAGAAAAATAACAGAGAAACAAAAACAATATTCACTTACTTTGCAGAAAATCCACTTTTTTCTTTATGAAATAACTATACCGCCATTGCAGTAAACGGCATGGTCAATGGATGCGCAAGAAAAGGAAGATTCGCTTACAGCGCTTCAGGAAGTCGGTACATTTTTCAGTCCATAAACATGGTTCACTTCCTGTGCACTAGGGATATTCCATTTGCACGCCGAAAACTATATATAGAGAAAAAATATGTATCTATAAAGTTCATATCAATTTTATGTAGCTCATAAGAATCAAAAGTAAAGTGTACCGTTAAAGAAAATACCGGCACGAAAAACAACATTCCTATCTACGATACTAGATTCCGTGGCGCAGTCTTAGCGCGAACTCGGTCTCGGCGCTACGAGCACATTCCCATCTGAATAACTCGCAGCGCCTTACGCGCGCATTCATACCGACGAAATACGTATGTATCGGGGCGCATCATGGTAAAACCTCAGCAGCGTGACAAGTAAATTCCTTGCCGAGTGGGAGATGCGGGAGGTATGGAGGAGTTCGCCTTCCCCTCTCGGCAACGAATTTATCCTGTAGAAAAAGAAAGGGCGTGGGCGTCACTTACGGAAACAACATCCAAGGGGGGATGTCCGTCACCCTGTACAGGAACCGAATGCGCGCATGGCACTGTAGGTTATACAAATGAGAACATGTCCGTAGCGCCAATCATTGAAAGTTCTCTAGTGTCGCCAGTTCTAATGATATCGGTTAAATGGCATTGGCAACACTAAAAGTGGAAAGGGTGATGATAGATCTATCTAAACTTCATCTATGATTTAACGTCCCATTGTGTATGAATACGAGGAGACACGCATGTATTATACGCGCGAGTGCAGTAAAGTTACACTAGTAGAGATCTTCTATCAGTGACTTTCGTAGCACACACATCGACGACAAATTTAATCATGGGTAACGTCAGTTACGATAATCTGTCATTTGATCAATAGTTTGAATGATATTTGATCAATGATAAATTGAACCGTTCGATGTCAAGTTTTTCTTCGTAGTATTGGAATATATCTGGAGAAAACGAAATAATTCATTTGAAAAATGCAACGATAGTTAATGTGTATATAGTATAAATAGAGTAAGGTAATGTATTGTATGTAAGTGAATATTACAATTGTTTTGCGTTATTATAATCGTAAATTGAAGTTCCAACTTTTTATAAATAATTCAATATAATGTACCTGATAATATTTTCCGAATAACGTATACTTGTTGTTGTGACTCTTCATCTAATACATCTAATACTCAAGTATTTTAAAATTTACATCAGTAGATATCACATGCCACATAGGAGCCTTGTAATAAATAGTTTGAGAAATATTAAATGTTTCATTGGTAAACATGTCGTCTCCAGAACAATCAATGATTGTCCAATCGAAATTTGTTTCGGAAGAGGCTGTAATAATTGTATCCTTTTATTAATAGCTACAATAATATCATTTTTTAATTATATTTAATTGCTTAAAATTTTCTTAACTGTAAGTATAGACAATGGAAGCATCTTTAATACAGGGTTGGGTTAAAGCTGCAAGAATTATAGCACTTCTTAATAAAGGTGTAACACATGCATTAGTTGTTTTAATCCCATCTAAAATACCTCCACAAGTTTATAGTGATCTCACTATAGATAGAATATTGCCCATTGATCAGGATTTCAAATGCAATATAAGTATGTAATCATGTGAAATTCTATGTCATTATCATTTATTTTATCTCATTTGCTGTTACATGAATTTTATTTGTTAAAGATACTGATGTGAAACAACAAGATGCTTTAGATGTTTATCTTAATGTCACATCAAGAAAATTACAATTAGTGTTTGAAATGAGACCTGGAGTAGGAACTAGTTCTTTGGTGTCTGAAATATTTAGAGCTATAGAAGGTAAACACGTGTACCCTGTTGTAATTAAATTTTACAGAAAATTTTAAAAAAATGATTTTTCAATCATTTCAGAGTATCAGAAGAGAAAAAGTCCAGCATCAGAATTTTTATGGATTCAAAAATTAACAGGAAGCACTCGTAACTTGAATGCCTCCAATGAGGATACTGCTGATTCCGTTAGTATATAGTTTTATATTCAAATAATTACCTTTGTCTCGTATCAAACACATATCTAATTTAAAAGTACTATATCTCTATAGCTAATAGATTTGGAAAGTCCAGTCCTAGTTGCAACAAGACGTAGTATTGCAGTAGTTGCTAGGGAATCAGCAGTACGGTACCAAATGGCATGCAAAGAAGATGATTACACATACAGTAAAACATTTCGGTTTGTTTCTATTATTTTATATGTTCAATTTGTCTTGATATATTCTATATTTTAAAAACAACCTTTTGTAGCATATTCATTGGTACATGGAACGTAAATGGTCAACCACCAAATGGTATTAAATTACATCAGTGGTTAAGTTCTGACAAAACACCACCAGACGTGTATGCAATTGGATTCCAAGAATTAGATTTAACTAAAGAAGCATTCCTATTTAATGATACTCCAAGAGAAGAAGAGTGGAGGTACAAAAATTACAGTAAAATATTTATTATTAAATAGTATTTATTTTAATTTATAGCATTATTTGTTATTGTTGTTATTTCTATAGGCAAGTTGTAGCAAAGTGTCTTCACCCAGATGGTGTGTATGAACAAGTAGCCATTGTGAGATTAGTGGGTATGATGTTGCTCATATATGCTCTAAATAGTCATATGCCATATATAAAAGATGTATCAGTTGATACAGTAGGCACTGGTATTATGGGCAAAATGGTAATCTTCCTTTACCTTTCTAATCGACCATTTGGTAGCTATATATAAAACTGATTATAACGTACTATTTAACTCGATCAGGGTAACAAAGGAGGAGTAGCAGTAAGTTGTTGTATTCACAATACATCTATTTGCTTTGTTAATGCTCATTTGGCAGCGCATTGTGAAGAATATGAACGACGAAATCAAGATTACACAGACATTTGTGCACGTTTATCTTTTTTAAAATATGTTCCACCTAAAAGTTTTAAGGATCATGAGTGAGTATTCGATGCAAATACCTGTTCCATAATATATATAGAAAAGTCCTAGTTAAAAAAGCGAAATTATAAATATAGCCAAATATACTGGTTGGGAGATCTAAATTACCGTATAACAGATATGGATGTCGTAGTTGCTAAACAGCATATAGAAGCAGAAAACTATGCTCCTGTATTGGCTTTAGATCAACTTGGTCAGCAGCGACGATTAGGTCGAGTTTTCCAAGGGTTTCAGGAAGCAGAAATTACATTTAAACCAACATATAAATATGATCCGAGAACCGATAATTGGGATTCCAGGTTCATTTAAACTAAATCTGTTTGTTCTAATTATTCAAGTTACATTATTCAAATTTTTATTACATATAATTCTATCTATTATATAGTGAAAAAGGTAGAGCACCAGCTTGGTGTGATCGTATCTTATGGAAAGGTGAAGCAATTACGTCAATCGCTTACCGAAGTCATCCTGAATTAAAGATATCTGACCATAAACCAGTCAGTGCTATTTTTGATTCTCAGGTAAATACAAATATAGAAGTGTTTTAATAGTTAGATGTCGTCGATCTTTGTAACTACTTACAGATAAGAATAATAGATATGGCGAAGTACCGTAAAATCCACGAAGAAGTCATGAAAAAACTTGATAAGTTAGAGAACGAATACTTGCCACAAGTAATGGTCGATACTACAGAAATTATATTTGATACTTTAAAATTTCTCGAACCAAGCAGTAAAGAACTTATAATTGCCAATACTGGCCAGGTAAAACAATCTTTAATTAAAATTAACTTGTATAATATATCTTGTATAAATAACAATTATACTGGTTATAGGTACCAGTTCAATTTGAATTCATTAAAAAATTAGGAGATAATAATTATTGTAAAGATTGGTTGGATATTAAACCCTTCAAAGGTTTTATAAAACCAGGTACAACTCGGTTTTTTCTTTTATTAGTAGAGTCTTTTCTAACTCCGTACATATATTTTAGGAGAGAAATGTGATGCTAGATTTGAAATACATGTGGATAAAAAGTCAGCTTGTAAATTAAATTCTGGAGAGGATAAATTATATGACATTTTGATTTTACATCTTGAAGGAGGGAAGGATATATTTATAACAGTTACAGGTAAAATTTTTGTTTTATTGTATATTTGAAGTTTAAAAAGATGCTTGAAAAAAAAATAACAAAGAATAATTTTTTTTAGGTACTTACGAAAGAAGTTGTTTTGGATCTTCAATGGAAGCTCTAGTTCATATTCGAGTACCAATCAGAGAAATTCCTATTGGCAGATTAGTGGAACTTGTAAGTGTGTTATACATACATGTGTGAATCATGAAAAAATTATATCAACTCTATCATAATATTAATAACATTTTCTTTTTTTATATCATAGGAAAATAATAAAAATCTTTCCCAAGAACCATATGCGGTACCAAAAGAAGTATGGTTATTAGTTGATAGATTATATAGACATGGTAAAAAAACTGTAGGACTTTTTGAAAAGCCAGGTTTTCCTAGTGAAATAATAGCTATAAGAGACTGGTTGGATAATGGAAGTCAAGATCCAATGCGTATCCTTTCGTAGAATTTAATTTGGGATTATGAAACTTAATAACATTACGTACATATACTAAATTTAATTCCTTAACTTTTACAAAGCTGGTAGCGTGCATTCTGTAGCAGAAGCGCTGCTTCTACTTTTAGAATCAACAGCGGAACCATTAATTCCCTACAATCTACATAGCGTATGCTTATCTGCGGCAACAAACTATTTACAGTGTAAACAGGTATACAAACTAATGTTTATTCATTCAGACAAGAATGGTAGAAATTACGATTACATTATTTTCATCATTCGCCAGATTGTGATGCAACTTCCAGAGATCAGGAGAACAGTTTTTCTTTACATATGTTACTTTTTACAAGAATTACTGAATCATACTCAAGAAAATAAATTGGATGCCAAAACTCTTGGTAAACTTTATTTACTATAATTATTTGCTATTATAAACATAAAATTCTTACTTCATTCTTCACTTTTCAGCAACGCTGTTTGGATCAATTTTCTTGAGAGATCCACCAAAAAGTAGAGACGATCGAAATCAGCGAAGTCGTACTGTTCAGGCAACAATTGATAGGAAAAAAGCTGCATTTGTTTACCATTTTTTAGTGAATGATCAAAGTGATTTTATTCTCAGTCGATAGTAAAATTTAGAATTTTTTTAGAAAGCATTTACTAAACATGTAATACAATAATTATTTATTAGCTTTGAAAGAAACAATGCTTTAACTATTTTCTTTAGTTAGGGATACTAATTTAATTACTGACAGCGCATTAAGAAATCATTTTGCAACATTTAATGCTTCTACAATGGTACTTAAGAATACGAACAAAATTTTTATGACAAGCTAATATAGGAAAAGTACTTGCCATTTGGAAAAAAAAAAAAATGTTTCGAATAAATGTATGTTCTCTATGAAATACTCATAATTAGATAATAAGTGAAAAAAAATGATACAATCACATCTAGTCCTTTATAGCCTGAAATGACTAAACACATAATATGTAATTTATTTTTAATCTTCATAGTCTAAATCATTTAATTTATTTTAATTTACTTTACATTAATGAAAGTTATGTTTGATTAAAATTAAGTGCTAAATTACAAAAATTCAAAGTCTGCATAAGAGTAGTTTTAAGTTCGAACTTTCAATACTTTTAATGTAGTATAGTTGTAACATAATGTACAATCATTCAGAAATAATTTAAGTATTATAAACACGTATCAGCTTTTTGTATCAAAATTTTATTAAAAAATACATGTAAAATGTAATGAGTAATGCAGCTTATTATACTTTATTTTCAATCACACAATATAACAAGTTGACATTTACTTATAAAATAAAAAGAAAAATAGGAAAATGTTTGTAAATAAAGTTTCGACTGTGAATAAATTTGAAAAACAACTGTTTCCGTAAATATCGATTTGAAGGAAATGCAGAATGGTAAATAAACTTTAGAAAAAAATTTATATAGAAATTACAAAGCACATCATTTTTATAGAAAAAATATTTGAATACCCCAAGAATGGAAATATGAGAGATGAACAATGAATAAATGACATGTTTAAAGCTATCTATGCAAAGGAACATTAAATGAAACTCTCTACTATCATAAAGTACACAAAATGTTTTTAAGTTATGAAAAAGACAAGAAATTTGTCTCTAATGTGATGTTATCTATAGTGATTGAAGAGTGTAAATCTATTTACAAAATGAATTGAGAAACACACACTAGTATGTAATATTTTAACAAATCAGCAAGAAATTTTAGAAATTGAAACCTTTTTGTGCAGTTTCAGTCGGTTTAAATTCCAATTGACCATCGGTTGCCACAGGCGTCAACGTGGACTCCTCCGCATCCTGTAAACAATTGTATGCCTTAGTATATACATTATATCTAGAACATTAACTTCTCGTCAATTTACTTACCCCTTCTGAAAAGAAAGTATCAATCATAGCAATAGCTTTTTGATACACTTGTTCCGTTTCATGGTGTTGAAGAGCTTCTAATTTATCTAAACCTCCAACTTCTTCTATCATAATAGCTACTCGTTCAGCTTCTCCCATTTTCTCTGCTGCATTCAAAATATTAGTCAAACCATCAAGAACAACAACTACAGTTTTCCAATCCTTGGCTTCTAACAAATTACAAAATGGTGCCAGAACACCCAACTGTACTAATTGAGCTAACTGCTGTACAGATCCACCTGAAGTTAAATTAGTCACGGCCCATGCTGCTTCTTTTTGAGATTTAAAGTCTCCCTACATGATGCAAGATCAAAACAGTTCTTATTATTGAATATATCTAAATTTAATAACACTATTTCTACTTACATTCTGGAGAACATGTATCAAAGGTGGCAATAATCCAGCATTTATAACATGCTGAATCTGTTCCACATTACCAGCAGTAATATTACTAATAGTCCATGCTGCCTCTTTAACGATATTAATACGATGATGTTTTAATAATAATCCTAAATGCTGCAAACCACCTGCTGATATTATTGCATCTGTTTGCATATCATTGCCTGTGACTATATTTCCAACTGCACGAAGTGCGGGTGTTAAAACTGTTACTTCAGTTGAAGCAAGTAAATCAACAAGCTTTGGAATAACTCCACAATCCACAACTGCTTGTATCTTGTCATTAGAACCATCGGTAAGATATGAAAGAGCCCAACAAGCATCGGCTGAAATATTAAAAAAGTTTTTCAAATTTTGATGCATTTTCAAAAACATTTTATAGTAATACCTTTATTACATTTATTCTTTAAATATATAATAACAAGTACAATTGACTCACCTAATATATCTTTATCAGTGTTACTGAGTAAACGATTTAAGACTGGAAGAGCAGTTCGTACAACTTCAAATGGAGGAGGAGGATTTTTATTACGACATAGATTTGATAACGTCCATACAATATTGCGTGCAAACGAGACCTATAATAGTAATAATGTTAAGTAATAGTTATGTAACTACTCTAAAACATTTCAATGTTACACGTACAGAAGTATCAGGTTTGATTAATTCCAATAAAAGAGGCATGGCATCATGACCAAGAACAAGGTCACGAGCCATTGGACCATCTCCAGCAATATTTCCAAGTGCCCACACTGCTTGTTCAGCAACATTAGGTGCCGCAGACTTTAATAATGCAACTAATTTTGGTATAGCACCATGTTTAACAACAACATGAGTTTGCTCTGATGTTCCAGAAGCCACATTAGTTAGTGCCCATGCAGCTTCAAATTGCAATGCATGACTGCAAATATTTCAGAGGACGGATAAATAAGTAATGAATTTAAGTAAAAAGAAGGTAACATTCATTCTAATATGTACGTACTTGTGATGATAATCCAAAAATTCAACGCAACGTGGAACAATCCCACGTTGTATCATAGTATCAATAGGTGGATTTTTTTCTCTGCTTAACATTTTTCTACAAGCCTGTGTTGCTTGAAGTTGAATAGTTTCATCTGAAGATTTCATGCCATTCACAATTTCTTCCACAGATGTTGAAATAGGTGAAAGATTACTTTCACCTGTAGGGCTTTGTGGCTCTTTGCCTACATTGAGATTACGACGTTTTAATAATTGTTCATCTTTCCTAGCCTTACGCAACTCAATTGAGACTTCATTTCGCCTTCTACGTGCCTCCTACGATAATAAATAAAGCACAATGTACAAAAGGCAGAAAAAGGCATTGTATCAATAAATACTTTCCCTAAGAAATTGGAGTTCTTACATTATCTTTATATCTTCCCTTCAAATATCAATGTAGTTACTTACTTCATGTTTATAATTGAATTTAAAATTGGCCTTTCGGCCCTGGCAGTCAATTTCTGATGCAGGCATTTTTTAACAAATTACACAAATCGGATGTGTGTCCTTCTCTGAAAAAATAGAATCAGCAAAATGGTAATGAAAAGAAAGATATTATGGTTTAAGTATTATTTAATGATATATGTATAAAGTTACGAGACAACACATCGTGATTATCAATAAATTAGCTTAAAGACAGCAGAAGCATCGAAAAGAATACATACAATTACATTACAGTTTTTGTGAACTCAGACAATCGTATTTATAACTGTTTCACATTAATACGTGAACGTATGTAAATCGTATTTAAATAATACTTTATTTCAAATTTGTCTTTGCTAACGGTTATTGCCAATTTTTTCGCACCATTCTTTGTGTCGTACAAACTATCATCTAAGGTAAGCTTCAAACTGATTGTCGATATTGGAAAGTTTCACTTGGTTTCACTTACCGTAAATGTGTTAATAAATATGAGGACAGAAAATAAATTACCGAACAACTTCTGAACTGATCGCGACCCGCGCGTCAAATGTACAATGGCTGGCTAAGAAGTTTCTTTGTACTTAGAACCTGTTGCTGTGATCGGAGGACGAAAAAGAAATCATTGTTTATCTTCGTCCAATTAGAACTTCCATCTTTAAATGGCGAAATAGCGGACTGAATTATGATTGGTAGTTGAAATCATAGCTACATCCGATAGGTTGCTTAATATTCAACGTTCATTTTTTAAATCAAAGTATACCGATCAAAACGCTACTACGTAATCTCTGCTTAAAATTTAACAATCTTTACCTTTACATACATCTACTATTTTCAGAAACTTATAAATATTTATTTTATATGCGTATATAAATGTCATAAAATTGCCTTGGATGAAACAATAACTTTAAATGAAATTCTAAATGAAAGTATCATGCAATGAATTGAAAATTTATGGTGCACAATATGAATACTTAATTCAATTTTATTTGAATGTACAAAAGTATCTATACTGTACAGCAATTATATGTATAACAAGTATTACAAAAGAAATAGGATGATTAGGATATTAGAAATCTTATATTCTATTATTATAAAATATTATTCTATTAAAGAACTATATTTAAAAATATTGTTATCATATTGTCAATGAGGTACACATGTATCTTAAATAATTAATATTTTGTTAATGTAAATGCATACTATAACTCATACACATCTTATATTGTTAGCATAACAGTTTACATCATTAAGTTAGTTTCATAACTCAGTTCATAATTTGTGCAATAGAAAACTATCAATCCTGAAGTTATTTATTAAATGAAATATTGTGCTTCACATTCTGTAGGTCTTTTCATGTAATACAAGATTCCACAGTTTTTTTAACAGCATCTCGTGCATAAGGTATATAGGATAAAGAATACCATGTCATTGCCAATGATTGGATAATAATAAATATAAGAGCTAATCCAGGATTTTTCAGCTAAAAATATATACATTAATTAAAAAAAACGTATACACATGTGCAATACTTATATGATAATTATGACAATTTATAGTAATTTATATTCAGAGTTTTATATTTATCTACTCACATGCAAAGCTGAAAATAATGTCATTGCAATTGCAACAAATACTAAAACAGTTGCAATCACTCTTGTTGCTGCAAACATCTTCTTTAATTGATTACATGGGCCCATTAAAAAGCATGTGCTATAAGTAAATATTCTCCCTTAAAGTAACTATAAATTTTATGTAAAATTTGCTTATATAAAACTATTTTATATTATGAATTTTTAAATGAAACTGAAAGGATTGTTAGGAAAATAATTACACAGAAATCTACTCAAGCTCTTTTTATGGAACAAACCTTTTTACAATTTTTTCATAAATTTAATAGTATATTTAAATCTAATATAAAAAATTCAGTTTTCATTGAATAAAGTAAGATAATAACTCGAGTAATTTGATATAACTTGAATAAAATAAATTAATTTACCTTGCTAAAGAGATGATGTTCCCTAATGTATAAAATACTGCGAACACTGTAAGTCCTCTATGTAAAAATAATGCAAAAGATCCAAGAAAGGAGCACAAAATACCAACAATAAAGCAGATAGCAAAACCTTTTATCCGTGTGGACCAACTCAATGTAGTTTGGTCCATAACCTAAAAATAAAATCTTCTGTAATTTATTTTTAATAAAACAGAATAATAAACAATGATTATTGTTAATAAAATTCGGGTACTTTTAAATTTTCATTCTCACCGTAAAATCGACATCAGCCTTCCATTATCAGTAGTAAGCAATCAACATAATTTTGTATAAGATGAAATTATGTATATGAATTTGATAAATTTAACATTATTAGGAATAGAATTATGCAAGTTTAATATAGATTAATTACCTGAGCAATAATACCACTTTCTTCATCGCATTGATCATTGCCACTAAGGGCTCTTCTTAATTTATCCATTTTCCTCTTCAAATTAAATGTAACTCTCAGAAAATAATACTTTATCTGTAATACTTGTACGTCAACACAGTATCTTCGTGCGTGAAATCGTAAACGATCTATCTCGCGTAAATATGTAGCTCATTTCAATACTTAATTTAGATATACTAAATACTAATTATACGAAGACATATCAATTAATGTTTGTGCTAAAAATGAACAAACATGAATTTGCACATTATAGCTAATACATAATGGTTAAGAACTCTTTCACATATAACTGAAACGTGGTAACGGTGCAGTGTGCAGTATTGTAGCACGCTGTCGTGTAGCGAAACAGCTGTTTCTTTAGGAGCATTCTACGATCTACGATTTGGTTCTAACTCTTTCTATTTGTATTTATATCAAAAACCAAATCCTGAACATTGTTATAGATACGTGAAAAGACCCTATATGTTTTTAAAGAATATTTTATGAAGCTACATTAGCTGTATAAACATAATGAATATTGTATCACGTTAGAATAAAGCAACTTGAACACTACTCAAAGTTTGTATGGTAAATTACTTTAATAAGGAAAAAAATAAATTTAAATTTCTCTTTTCTATAATCTTTTATTACAAATTGTTTTAACCTTGTTTCTATGCTTATTTATACACATAGGCTTCTTAATTGCATATTTATATGCTTAAAAATTTAACGCAAAATAAACGCAAAATTAAAAATATATTTTACATGTACTTTATACAATAATATTAATCCATATATCAGGTACATTATACAATACAAGTGTATTTAAAAATAAGCAGATGTATTTTGTGTATATGTAGATGCAATTTCGTTGATGTAATCTGCTGCTTCCTCTTCTCTAATATCTCTTAATACAGTTTCCATGTCCGTGAGAGACAAGGATACTTGCACCTAAAAAGTTTTATTTTTTAATATATTTACTACTGTATCATAAACGGTACTTTGCTAGAGAAACATCGCATACGTCAATATAATTCAGAAGAAGTAAAGATGGACTTGATGAACTTTGTTGAAGTGTTTTTAAGAAGTACTCTAAGTTTAGATGCTCCGCAAGTTTTTTCCATCCTTGTGTTTTATCTAAAAGGGTTGATAACTTCTCTTTTCTTTCATTGTTTAACCAATTGAGTTCTGAGTCGTCATCTTCTATTTCTAGTTTAGTGGAAACTAAACCTGCATCGTTTGTAGCTTCTTCAGCCTGACCACACAGCAGCTGTAAAATCTTCGAAGAACAGAAATATGTTTTTAGTTTTCTTTTCCCCTAACACCATTAGAAAAAGCTTATTGATTTATGTAGTACAATAAATTTACATCAGGTTTATTCATGGCCAAATCAAACGACGACTGTCCAGTGACTTCTTCTGTATTTTCATGATCTGATTCAACTTCGACTTTTACATCCACGTGAGATTCTTTTCTTGTGTCCACCTGGGTAAACAAATGAATTAAATACGTGAAATTTCTTGATAAAATATGCTTAAGACAAAACACATACATTGTTCGATTCTCGATCATGATTCTGAATGTGTGGATCTGCACCATATCGAATTAATAATGAACATAGTTCTTTTGCTCTTACTCCAGTATATACAACAGCTGTATGCAAAGCAGTGTTCCCACTAAAATTTCTTTTATTTACATCTATACTCGTCTGTAATGATTCAAAAAATATCAATTAATAAAATACATTTTATTAGTGTAAAAAAATGGACTGTACCTTTTTCAGTAAATACTCTACAATATTCTTATGTCCACCTTCTACAGCTATGTGTAATGCTGTTCGACCATACGACATATCAGTATTATTTACATTTGCACCTGCTCGAACAAGTGAGCATACTGCGTCATATGATCCTGCTTCTGCCGCAAGGTGCAATGCTGTCCATCCAGCGTCATTATGAGCTTCAATATCAGTTATTTGTTCTGCCAATAAAGCGTCAACGCAAGCACCAGCTTCAGGAACTGAAACATATACATACAGATATGCGTGTATATGAATGACTGAATGAACATGCGTAGTTTCTTACTGATTATTTAACTTACTTCTTACAGCCGCATGTAATGGCGAGAATCCGTGTTCATCTGATCGATTTGGATCACCTCCAAGCATAAGAAGTGCTTTTGTAATTTCTGGTTGATTTTGCAAAACTGCATAGTGTAATGGTGTCTAGTAAATAAAATATTACAGTGACAAATACTTTCACTTAATAAAACATTTGTAAAAATAATTATCTAAACTAAAAATAAAGACATATACAAAATATTTACCTTTCCAGAACTGTTTTGTCCATTAACAAGCATCTTACAATTCTTATCGTTACTTATCAACATTAAAATATATTTAACTATATCACGTTGTCCATAACGAAGTGCTGCATGTAATGCTGTATCTCCATAAGTAGAACGATCCCTCAGTAACTTTTGCATAAGCTGTTGTGTATTTTTTGAATCCATTTTCATGCATTTCAAAGCTTCGATAAGTACATTTTTCGGAAACATTGTGTCATCTTCATGCTGGTAAAAGAAATATTGCATTGAATAAATCAAGTATTATAAAAAATATGTATATACATACCTGTTTAGCCGATGGTCCATCAAACTCTAAATTTTCATCACCATTGACAATTAATTTTATATAGCCTATAAAGAATGCGATTAAAAATATATGTATTAAGACTGTTTAATTCACAAAGGCAACAATGCTTACCCTCGACATCTAAATTATCGATAAACGCTTTACATTCTGATGATAAGCATACATCGCGAAGTATCTGTTCCAATTCTTTAGAAGCTTCTCGGCTGTCACTGCCTAAATTTGTTGATATAGTCTCGTTTTCAATGTTGTAAGTTGGTAATACATGTGATAATTCTGAACTGCCGGAATATGACATTCTTTGACGCTTTTTACCTGTTAATGTATTAAATTTATAATTTTATGCTTAGTGTATCATAATTAATTCAGGTCACTTACCGAAATAATTTACTTACCTATCACTCTATCGCTAGGTTTATAAATAAATCTTATTGGTTCAGAACAGTCTGCATCAGATGGTCGTTCCAATTGTAAAAAGACTTCCTTTGGTGAAGTAATATTACGATCCTTGTATGGTGGTGTACTGTAAAAAAAATATATACATATATGAGGATTAATTATACAATATCATTATTTAAAAGTAATTTGTGTTAAATATTGAATTACCGAAATACAATCGCATATTGGTGATGTACATCTAATTCAGAAAAACGCCCATATGCGGTCCAAATTTCACGATCATCTTCGTTAAGCTCGAAAAATTTTATTCGAATATTTTCTGAAATAAACAAAAAATATATACACTCTCATTTAAAGTATAATAAAAAGGATTTAAAACTTTGCTTTCATCAGTATAATAAATGTTGTCAGAAGTACAAACTTACTTTTTCCTACTTTTTCTACAAGTATAAATACCTCCTCTCCACCTTCTACACTACTAGCATTCTTGTCGATCCTGCATATCTTGAGTTCTCCAGTTAATGCACTTTCTAGCAAGTTACACATATTTTTTTAATAATTTTTCGAATATCAAATATTTTTATATTACTTAACATGATTTTATACATACTAAGATTATTGATAGGATGCGAATAAACAGGTTCTGTTATTGGTATCATAATATTATCTTTATCCAAAATAAATGCTTCAAAACATAATGCAACACTGTTCAAATTTACACATTTTTGGTAGTATTCAGCATCAGCTTTGATCTAAAAAACAAATCTTTATTAACCCTGAAGTCTGAAAGGGTTAAAATAAAAGCTTATACTTCGTTAAATTTCTATTAAAAGATATTTGAATCCCTGATAAAATGTAAAATCTTTAAAAGTAATACAATAAAATACTATACCTGTGCTTCTTCTCGAGTACTAAGGGTTGCATTTATATTTTTTCTTTTACTTCTTTCCAAAGCTTCCATCCTCATCTTTCTTATAAGTTCATCTCTTATATGCTTCTTTGCAGTATGAATAATTCCCATTCCATGGAATCTATGCATTATATTTTAACATTAATAACAAATAAAGAAACTTAACGAGCAAACAACGACCAGTAATTTTAATTTAACTAAATGAATCAATAGAAAATAGCATACGTTGCAATAAATCCTGTTTCAGGAGAAACTTTAACATGATGTGGATCTTCACGGTCAATACCGCCTTCTCTACGTACCAATCTGTGGGCATGAGGTATTCTAGGACCTTCATCAGATGTGACCAATTTGCATCGAATTATTGCATTCTCCATAAAATTATGTAACTATAGAATTGTATTATGAATGTTTTAATATTTTACTCCAATTTATTATTTATTAAGGCTTACATGTTATTACAAAAGAATACATATACATACTCGAACTGTTGGTGCTTGTTTTTTGCGACCATTAGCATAACTTGAGCTGACCAAACTTCCATGTGTTCCTATCATTTCAGATTTATACCGAAACCTAAATTTTTCTATTGGTTGTTCTACAATTGTTAGATGTGGTTCTCCGATCGCTTAAAAAGAAGAAAACATTTAGATGTACAGAACTAAATTATTTCTTGATAGAAATTTTGTTTTTATAATGATAAAAGTACTAACCTGTGGCATTTTTTAATGATATATAATCGTTAGCATGTAGCGGTGATAAGGAAGTTGAGCTTGGCGAAGCAACGCTTGCTGTCCCTTGAGATCCACTAAGTGGACTGTACATACCTTGGCTGTTTGTCTGGAATTCTTAAGAACAAAACACATACATACATACATATTAAAACAAATAAAAATAATATTTAATAATTTATCTATGCCACAATATGTTTACTGAGCAATAAAATTTCTTCTAAATATATTTAATGACAACAAAATATATTTCTATGTACATATTCGTGATAAATATACATTGAAACAGATGTGTTAAAAACTTTTCAGGAAACGTAGATAGTTAACAATTACCATATTCGAAGGGAAAGTAATCCTGATTTTCAGAAACATTTTGTAAAACTGTGTAATTCTCGTAAACTTCTGGCATTGTGCAGTTTTTTTACAAGAAATTATCGCACAACTTAAAGAACATTTACTATCTCCGTTACAAACAAACTGATAAATAACGAATACCAAATCAGCAGAGAGATTGTTTAAAATCAGAAAACCGAAGACGTCTCCACTTAGCTTCAAAGATATTACTTCGGTACTCACCGAACATGAATAACAACTTATCTGACGGTGCGTCAGAATATAACCTTGACGGTAGTCGTAGGTTTTTCCCCGTAGAAACCCAGTATGTTAACCAATCATTCTCTATGGACAAATTTCTCGTCAAGAAGGATCGTAACAAGTACTTCAAAAACCCTGATCATGATATCATGATTATAATTATATCATTTTTTCTTAGATCTTATCTTGTCTGATATATATTGACATATATCCGTATGATGTAATTTTATATAAAATTGTAGAATTATTATTATAAATTCAACCAAGTATATGTATTTAGCTTTCATTCGATTCCATTTATGTGTGGCAATATGGCAACATGCAATACCCGTGAATGGATGTCATCGTAGATAAAGTGATACCGAAAGCTATCGTTAGATGTGTCTGAACGCAGTTAACAAGTATACTTGTAAAATGACACGATTAAATTGAAGTGGTGGGGAATTATCAGAAACCTACGCGTGTATATATATATGCATTAGAAAGCCGAGTTTCACTGCGGTGAATGTTGGGTCGTTTAAGACTTCAATCGTGTGCATATTTTCTCCCTATAGTGAATTAAAGTTCAACAATGTCGACCAAAAACGAGAAGATCAGTATAATTGGCAGGTAATGAGATTTGATTAAATATCTTAAAATTGAAAACACTTGAAAATAATAAGATCATTTCTTATGTTTAGTTATTTCTATGCATCAAATAATTGTATAATGTCGGTGTTTAAAAAGTAACGATAACCGAACTGTAAAACTTAATACGTATTAGTTTCTGACCAATCGCTGTAGTGCGGTTACTTGAAGACATTACGAATTAACATTCGCTGATACATATTTCTATCGAAAGGTTTTCTTCATTTCTCATAATCTTTTTCATAGATAATGCAGTATGACATTATATCACTACTATTATGTTTATGTATATATTCTGCTCTTCATGGAATTATGACAGAGTACACAACAATACCAACATGTATCCCCGCGTAGAATGGCATTTAATGTTTCGTTTACGTTTAAATCTGAGAAAATAACATTTGAAAGACCATGTTTCCTGTTATCTAACTTCAAGTAGTAGTTCACTTCAGAAATTAAAATACTGATACCCTGAGAAGCGATACTTCATTGATAAGATAACAAAAAAAAGTTAAATGATAAATAATGGAAACTTACGTTTATCATATTTACTGTAATTTTTCAAAACTAAACTTATGAAAACTGCGTAAAATATGTTCTTTCCAATAAAAAATTCAACCGAAATAGCATCGACGATTATAGATGAATAAGCAAATAAGAAGTTGATTAATTTAAGGTTTATGTTATAACAATTTTATTGTAATTTTAGCGGCTTAATCGGTCGTAGCTGGGCAATGCTTTTTGCCAGTGTAGGATACGAAGTAATTATTTACGATATCGTACAGGAACAAATTAAAACAGCTCTTGAAGATATTCATCGGCAATTGAACCGTCTTGAAAGCAGTGGTCTTTTAAGAGGAACTCTTACAGCGGATCAACAATTTAAACTGATAAAAGGTTTGACTGTGTATTCACGAATTAGTATATCACATAAAAAATACTGTATATAGGGAATTATTTTCGAAACTTCGTGTATCGAATATTAATTATTACATGTTGCGAATAGGATCATCCAATTTGACTGAAACTGTAAAAAACGCTAAGTTGGTACAAGAATGTATTCCTGAGAATTTGCCATTGAAATTGAAACTGTATAATGAACTGGACAATATTGTCGATGATAAAGTAATTTTATCGTCTTCAACATCTACATTCCGTCCATCTTTATTCAGCGAAAAGCTAAAACATCGCGCTCAAGTAATTGTGTCTCACCCCGTATGTATTATTTCAAATTTTTTAATTATACCAATTCGATTAGGAAACTTTGAAACATATTTATAATTACATAACCGATTATTTATACTATTACGAATGTAGGTAAATCCTCCGTATTACGTACCTCTCGTAGAAATTGTACCTGCACCATGGACACGACCTGAATTACCAGCGCAAACAAAAGCTATTATGACTGAAATAGGCCAGAAGCCTGTAGTATTTACGAAGGAAATTGATGGTTTTGGACTTAATCGTATACAGTACGTAAATATTTACTTATACCATTTCATAACGTAACAAATAAATTATGAATAAAATTAATATACGTACATATAGATATGCGATCTTAAACGAAGCATGGAGATTGGTAGCTGATGGTGTTTTAAGCGCGAAAGACGTAGACGCTATTATGAGTGAAGGTCTGGGAATGCGATATGCATTCTTAGGTGCTTTCGAAGCTGCGCATTTGAATGCAGAAGGTAAAATTATTTTCTACAAATTAAACATATATAAAGTCTAACTCAATAATTTCACAATTTTTATTTTGTTCAGGAATGAAGAAATACTGCGAGACGTACAAAAATTCAATTTATGATACCAGCATGACGTTTGGTCCAGTTCCTAAATTCGAAGGTGAAATGGCAGAAAAAATAAGCAATGAACTAAACGAGATGTGTCCATTAGAAAAACTTCAAGAACGACGTGCGTGGAGAGATGAAGCTTTAACGAAATTATCGATATTGAAAAAAGAATTAGAAAAGAAAAAGTGAATGATTATTGCGTTAAAATTTCTCCCTGTTAAAATTGAAATTGTTATTTGTTAAATAAAAGCGTTATAATAAAAATTACACTTTTATCACTCACCAACTCAATAACTTATTTACCAAAATTTAGTTGTAAAATAATTCAGGAATACATTCAATAGCTTTAATATGCTTGCACTGAGTATAACTTAATATTCAATCTATGTTTCCTATTAGAATGTTGATTTTCAATAAAGGTAGAATTAAAAAACTGATTCTTCTTAAGTATAAAGTTTATTTTATTTATGTGATATCAGAATTTAACGTTTTCCTCCAACACGTGGTGCCGCTTTTTGCGTTACTTTTGCGGCTTTATGTTTTGGTAGAGTCTTGGCCTTAGGAGGAACAACAGCTTTCTTAGTTGCTTTTGCTGCTTTCTTCTGTTCCTTTGCAGCTCTGAAACCATTGTTGATGACAAATTTTAAATTACAATATTTAAATAGCATGCAAATTATAAAATAAGCAGTATTATTAAATCTGTATGAACCCGCAAAAGCCAGACAGTGTTAATATAAAATACAATTCTGGGTGAAGCAGTCCTGTTGATCTAAGACAATCTCAAAATCCAACATGATATAAAATCTTGTCAGAGGAACAGATGTCTACGATATCAGTTTTTGCTTATCATGCAATTTCTAGCAACTTAAATTTTTCAAACTGTGAACTGAGAATAAAAAGATTAAAATAAATATGTCTTACTTAATTGCTTGATCCCTTTGTGCTTTACGAATTTCTGGCTTCATATTACGTTTTGCCAAGATATCTGTAAGGGATGCACCTACAATAGCACGTTGAAATTTCTGGGTACGTCTTGTTCTCTTCTTGGCTTGTTCCTCCTCCTGACCCTTCTTATGTTTCCGTCTGTAATATTCAATTACTTCCTAATGATCTGTTTCTAATTTTCAATAACTTAAAGGTCAATAAACATAATAAAGGTACCTGTATAAGACAGTCCATGTGACTTTTCTAGGATTGCGCCTCATTAAATGAGCACGCTCACATTTTGAGTTCAAGAAAGTGAATGTCTGTAACATAGCATAGGTTAAAACTGGCACATAAATATAAACTACACAAACCATTAACGCTACTTGGTTGGGAAATATTTAGCATAAATAAAAATTAAATACTATAATAACAAACGCATGTAAATCATACTGTACATACTTTTCCATCGACTTTAACCATGGTTTTGCCATGGCCAGGATATATTTTATATCCACTGTATGCACAAAGACCGATCCTGAAAAGATTGACAATGTATTCGTTAAGAATATTTCGATGTTTCGATTCATTTTTTATTTTGAGAAAATTTTCAATGATGCTGCTACACTCAATAGATATTTCTTTTACTGAAATCTTCACTTACTTCATGTTGAATTATCACGAAAAGACGGATTCGACAAAAATGGCCGACTCCCTTTCCTTTCGGCACGTTCAAGTGCGTATTGAGTATTGCCAACCTTTAAGAAATCAAACTTCAGCAATTCGTTCAAGTACATGTGTACGCTTAAGTATAAATTCAGGATGACACTTGACGAAAATAAATAAAAATAAATAAAATAATGCATCAAATATAAAATATATAATTTATTCAATCAAACTTAAAGCATATTTGTATAATTTCTCTATGCTTATACAAATAGTTTTACACAGTTAAAAGCACTGACACTGTCTGCCAATTTATCACTGTATGAAATTGCATTGTGACATCGTGAGGGAAAAATGTGACTTAACCTAAACGATTACATGTTATCAAAATAGTCAAATTACAAACATTAAAAATGAAAGACACGGATATTGTGGGGTTTGCCAACCCCGAAGAAATAAGCGATAATGATGAGGATAACGAAATTACCAATATCAAGAAGAAAGCATCTAAAAAATCAGGAGGATTTCAGTCCATGGCTCTCAGTTATCCTGTACTGAAGGGTATATTGAAACGTGGTTATAAAATACCAACACCTATACAAAGAAAGGTACATCATACTGTTTTAATTGAAATTGGAAAATGTACTTTATCTATTACTTATCAATGACATGTTTGCAGACAATCCCTTTAGCGTTAGAAGGTCGTGATGTGGTTGCTATGGCAAGAACTGGTAGTGGAAAAACTGCTTGTTTCTTAATTCCCTTATTTGAAAAACTTAAAGTGAGACAAGCAAAAATTGGTGCAAGAGCTTTAATTCTATCACCAACTCGCGAATTAGCGTTACAAACATTGAAGTTCGTAAGAGAGCTAGGAAAATTCACAGACTTGAAAGCAGCTATAATTTTGGGTGGCGACAGTATGGAAAATCAGTTTAATTTAATTCATGGAAATCCTGATATATTAGTTGCAACACCAGGAAGATTTTTGCATATATGTATTGAGATGGATTTACAATTGTCTAACATTGAATATGTTGTATTTGATGAAGCTGATAGGTAACATTTTCTTTAATATAGCACTTGAATTTCATTTTATTATATAAACTATATTTCTTTATAAATTGTATTTAAGATTGTTTGAGATGGGTTTTGGTGAGCAAATCAATGAAATCACAAATAGACTACCAGAATCAAAGCAAACATTGTTATTTTCTGCAACATTACCAAAAATTTTGGTAGATTTTGCAAAAGCTGGTTTAAATGACCCTGTTTTATTGCGATTAGATGTAGAGAATAAAATACCTGAACAACTAGCATTGTCATTTATAATATGTAGGGCAGAGGAGAAATTGGCAGTACTATTATGTTTATTAAAACATATCATTAAGACTGATTCACAAACTGTAATATTTGCTGCAACCCAACATCATGTAGAATATATTCATCAGGTATGCGAATGGAATCTGTAGCTTTCGTTTTTGAAAGCTATATTTGTTTCTATGAAATTTATATTTTATTTATAGGTGCTAGATAAAGCAGGAATTTCTAATACATTTATTTATTCCAACTTGGACCCATCAGCACGAAAAATAAATGCAGCTAAATTCCAAACTGCTAAAGTTAGAGCTCTAATAGTAACAGATGTTGCTGCTAGAGGTCTAGATATACCATGCTTAGACAATGTAATAAATTTCAATTTTCCTGCAAAATCAAAACTGTTTGTACACAGAGTAGGTAAGTAGCCAAATTATACTTTACACTGTATACAATTTTCATAACATTTCATTTTATTAACAGGACGTTGTGCACGAGCTGGTCGCGCTGGGACAGCTTATAATATTGTATGCCCAGATGAATATGCTTATCTTTTAGATTTACACCTTTTTCTTGGTCGTTCCTTACATATTATTCCCCCCTCTGGATCTGTAGAAAACGCAGAGGGTTTCATAGGTAAAATGCCACAAGCAATGATAGAGGAAGAACTTTCAGAAATAATAAATTGGCAAAATAATTCTACAGATCTAGTACGTATTCTTAAAAGGTTCATTAAGAAGACAATGATATTTAAATCCTACTGATTTCTTGATTTTACGTGCAGAAAAATATGGAAAAAGTTTGTGACAATGCATATAAGCAATATATTAGATCGCGTCCAGCTGCTTCATCTGAAAGTATTAAAAGAGTGAAAGAGATGCACATCAGTGAAGCAGGGATTATACCAGAATATTGTGATATTTCTCCTAATACTACTAATTTATTGTCAAAAATATTAAATTATAGACCACAGGGAGTAAGTATAATATAAAAATATCTATACATTGTGTTGTGGTTATGAAAATTATATTGTACTATTTAAAATAAATGCTTGTTCAAAATAGACGATATTTGAAATCGGAACTAAAACATCTTCTGTTAATTACAAAGTTATGAAAAGAAAGCGATCACTTCACAAAGAAAGTATTATGAATTTTCACAAGAAAGTTGAAGTAAAAGAATTGGAGGCTCAACAAAAATTAGAAGGTAATTGAAAATTATGATATATAATCATACTATATTCGATAGTTTTTAGTCTAATAATTAATAAATTTATATAGATCAGTCGAAAAAGGTAAATCTTCCGTTAAGTACAACTGATGAAATTAATGCAGCATTTAATACAGTTGTTGTTCCGAAAAAAAGAAACTTGGACAATTTATACAAACCTTCCAAAAAACAAAAAAAATCAGTAAAACGAGACGAGGAGTTTTTTATTCCATATTCTGCTCCAGATAAGCACACAGAAGAAGGGTAATTTTTTTATTTTAATATCTTATTTTAAGGCAAAAATCAAATTTGTTCATGATTTCACAGTTTGGCAGTTAACTCCTTCACTACAGAAGCAGATAAAGTACAAATGGATTTAACTGGGGATAATGAAGAGTCTCAACGTCTTCAAGCACAGATTAAAAAATGGGATCGCAAAAAGAAAAAGATGGTGACTATTGATAATGTATGTATCTTATCGTTAGTACTTGTACTAACAAATCCATGTTGCAAAAAATATTTTAAATTCATGTTTTGTGTAGAATCGAAAGGTTGGAAAAATACGAACAGAATCTGGCGTTTGGATACCAGCTAGTTACAAAACAAATCGATATTCAGCCTGGAAAGAAAAAAGTAAAATTGACGTTGTGAGAGATGATGATAGCGAAGATGAAGAGCCTTCTCATGTACAAAAACGTACGTGAACATAATTAAATTGTTAAACTTAGTATTAGTTACTTAAGCGTTTATTACGATTATCTACATTTACATTCTGTACATTCTAGTGCAAACAACACCTAATACGCATTGGGCACGACATAATCAAAAATTGAAGGAGAAGTTTAAAGTAAATAAGGAACTGAAAAGACCAGAACAGATTCTAAAAGCACGAAAATTACTTGAACGAAGACGTGAAAGAAATGGCAGAAAAAGTCGGAAGGGCCAAAACAATAATGGAAGAAAACGCTAACATTTCTTGTACAGAATTTTTTTATAGATATATGTACTTTGCACTATAAATAATAATTATTTTGCATCTTGTGTCTCTTATCTTCCATTTTCAACCCTATAGGGTATAGATCATATGTTTTAGCAAATAACGTCTATCTATTTCCTGAAAATGAGTGGAAATGTGATTTTATTCAGCCTTGATGTTTCTTAACTTGTAAACATTATATATAAAAAATAAGAATTTCTGTTATGAAAAAATTACGAGGTATTATACAATTTGTAAAGATTTGCGTTGCAATATTACAATTTCCTTGCGTAATTACTAAGGTTCGACGTCAGAAATTTGTTACGAGGAGTTGATAAAATAACAGAAACCTCAGGAAGTTGAATAAACTAAGAAGAATGCAAAGCATTTAAGCGAATATTTTTACATTATTTACATTTTCTTTATATTTTTGCTAGAAATAGATGATTAAAAATAAAACCTAAGTGAAAACATTATGCGAAAAATTCTTATAAATCTACTATTTGCAATTTTTTGGAAGGAATTAAAAGGAGAGAAAGAAAATACCATGAATTCGTCCGTGAGTCATAGATGACAACAGGTTTCGAGTTTGTTTTGATAATATGCAAAATGCCGATAATGGAATGACGTGAATCATGCGTGAACGTTTGATCATTCTTTTTAACACTACTACATTATGAACATAAATATTATAGATGAAATCAAACCACATTGTTCAAATTTTTCTAACATTATATATGTGAAGAAATAATGCGATTGGAAATTTTATGTACGTATGTATACTTTACGCGAGGAGAATAGCATGAAATCGACGCGGCTCAATTTGACTCGTAAAACGCCAGGGTGCGGCACATTTTTCAATATGTATTCGAGGAATCAAATATCTATTCAAGTTCGATCTGTTTCTAACGTGAAACTTGATAATACATGCCCGATCGAGTAAGTTTACTCTTAGAAAGTTCTAATTCGTAATATGTAAGTAGATATTTTCATCAAGTACCTGTCAGTATTGAACAGAATCGAAGAAGATATGAATATAAACACTCAACAAGCCGAAAGTTAAAATTCCTTTACAGTTATTCACTGCAATATTGATCGATGAAAATATAATGCAGATGGTTGCACCGTTGAAAGTCTGAGACAAGGTCGTGACAGTCATTCCCACCTATGGTCCAAAAATCTACATTATACCGAAATCATCGATCTCCTAATCTCATAATTCCTTATGAACCAGATTCATTATGTTGCCTTAGAATGCAGAGCAATTATAAGGAAATTTCAAGTTAATTTAGAAAATGTACCTGTTAGTATTCCTGTTCTAATCATCGATTGGATCTTTCAGAATTCAATTGTTCGGAAAGTTCATGGATGGGTCGAGGTCGAGGCTAATGATAAGGATGCCTCGTCTAGATCGGATGAGTAGACTAAATAGTAGGAAATTCTCGTAAAAAGGAAGAGAACACATAGGGGGAACAATGAATTTTCGCCCAGTCGGTTCTCGATCAGGGGATTTGTGCCAAGGCAGCCAGAGCCACAATTTAGTCAGCCACGATCCGAATAACATCGACCGTGGAAATACGTCTATTCGTAACTAGACGGTCACATCTATCGTTCTACCGTTCACTATCCACTCCATTACTGACTGTCTCTAGCCTCTACGTCATACGATTAAAAATACGTGGTGCTACTCAATCCGGACGCCCGCATGTGCAAAGACAATGTCAGAACTTTCTGTGAAAGCAGCGTCACGCATATCTCTCGCGTTACGCGAATCTATCTACAAAAAAAGAAGATTCCGCGTACACTTTGTATTTATTGACCGATGACGACGCACACAAGGAAATTAGACATCGATTGCATCGATTTCTTATCTCATTCAAAAGTTTTTCTATGAAAATCACAGAAATATATTATCTAAGCGGTCCGTTTAGTTTAATCATAGTCTTCAATATAGTTCATGATAACTACACACATATATATGCGTATAGTTCTCACTCCTGAGAGTTGGAATTCTGAAAGTTGAATTTTTGGTCAAGTTGAGCTTCCAACGACCTGCCCGCATTAGGAATCTAGGTTTTGATGTTCAGCTATACAATGCAGAACATCTTAACATTGATAAGCAGTGAAAGTAGTTGGTAGTAGAAAGCGACGAGTAATTAAACTGAAATATTCCAATGTGGGAACGGGAAAGGTATGCATTTGCGATCCCTTGCACGAGTTTGTAATTGTAACAAATAGAAACTAGTTGTGAACGGTTCGCTTACGATATGGCACACCCATTGCGTAATCTTCATTTCGACAGTTCGAAATTTGTATAAAATAAAAAACTACCATGTGAACGTTCGAAAAGTCAATTGGGCAATCGGTTTCGAGTTACCATTTCTTAGTTAACTATTTGCGTTACAATTATATTCTGTTCATTTGAGCATTTTTCTCCAAGTACTGACGGCCATGCAAGTTGCTCCCTCTGTGTCCCGTTTATTTCTAACACCGGAAAATTAATACATAACTGAACAACTATTTTTATAATGAAGAAAGTTGAAAACAAAAATCACGATATCGACGAGAAATTAACGGCTCGTTGTACTTCGCTTACACTGAGTATCTGAGTTGCTTATCTCTAACATCTTCAACTAATAGTTGCTGTTAAAATGGTCTTAGGCTTCGAACATAATATATAGGTATGTATTATGCGTGAAACGTTTGTAAAACCTTCCAGTCTAGATTGCATTTCTCGAGCTGCAAGTTTTTTTCATTTGCAACAACGATAAGCCATTGAGAAGAGAAAATGGGCAACGTACATCGTTGGTGAAATGTGGGTAGAGTCTGAAATCGATCGTCTCACAGTTATCAGTTGCCTGCACAGCATGCAAGAATGAATGGGATGTCACTCAGCCGGTTGGCAATGCGGCCGTATGCAATGCACATCCGACTTTGCATACGTGTCATCTCGACTGCAAGGTTGCCACTCATGGTGTCCGCATCTTGCTGGATTACAGTTGAACCGTACACGGTGTACTTCGAACGAAACCACGCTAGCGTTCTATGAATGAACGCACGTGCATCGTATTGTCGGCCGAAGCACGTACGTAAAACGTCAAAAAGAGAAAACAACAGGAAGAAAAAAAGAGGAAATACGGAACTGGAAAATGTGTTACAGGACGATTAGTTGTACATACAAAATTTTCTGTGACGCGCTTCTGCTTACCGAGTATGTATTTCCAGACTTATTCGCTCTTTTTTTTATGAGAAAGGAAGATCGCAAACTGTATATGCATACAAGATTTCACAGCGAAAAAACCAGTTGCACCACGTGTAAGATTCATAAATCACTTCCTTGAATAGTTAAATGACTACTCTCGAGATACTGCAATGTTAACAGTCTACTACTACGAAATAAATCTGAATGTAGAAAGAAAGAATTCTTAGATTGGAAAATTACATAATCGGAATGATAGCTGAATGACATAATAGAAAACTAAAATAAAATACTAGCTTGAAAATATTTAGATACGCGATACTCAAGCATCCTCACTATTTTTTCTTTTCAAGATAATGTTCAAGTATATGGCACAGTTTTCGACACTGCCTCTTTATCAGATTACATTATTGAATCATATTGAATCATACTGCCACATTGTTACCAATCATTAAGAACAGACGCACCTGATATATTTGCTATGATAAATAGGCGTAGTTATTGTAAATGATTGCACCCAATGCGTGCAGTCATTTCCTCAACTTCTCTATGATACATATACGGAGACGTACCGAGTTTAAAACGACGTAGGTATGTACGAACTAGACACAATTAATTGAATAAACGCCACGCCTGCTCTTGATTCTCGCGTTCTTCGCATGAAATTGTCTGTTGCGCGAATCGGCCATTCAAGAGAATCAACGACCTGACTTGACGAAGTCCAAACCTCTTCTGGAACTCTTTCTGTCGAGTAAACTTCTTATACTCTATCTTTTTCATAAAATGTTATTGAAAATGATATCCAATTGTTTTCATGACAGTATTTTATCTGAACATAAGTAAATTCATTTATCTACCATATCTGAATGAAAGGTAACATACAATAAGTTGTTTAATCTGCTCATATATGTATATATGTAAAGGTTGACAGGTTGTGGTCGTATCTCCAGTTACGTTATCAAACAGATTGGCTCGAGTATGCTTCAAGTCACCGACTAACAGACACTGGTAGGTTTCATTCATTCTTTTTTTCACCGCTTACTATTTCGTTCACTCCCATAGTCTCACTACACCGTCCTTAGTTTGTCTTTGTACTTTAATCGGGTCTTCAATTGCCTCTTCAGTCTTCTACGAGACAAACAGTATTCAATTTCTACAGTACTCTTACTATATGAAAGAAAAATTCGATCCTCGCGATCTGCACAAAGCGACGAAGGATTTCTTGTCTCTTCTCCCTTCAACTTCAATTTCTTCTTCTTTCACTTTACTCATAAACACTCTGTGCGACCCAAATAATGCTATTCTGACACGCGTTTCCCCGAAGCTATGTATTTCGTGTTTCGTCTGTTTGTCTGTTAGCTACACGAAAATGCGTAGCACCAGGCACGACCTTCTCCCCCAAACGCTTTTAACTCGCCAGTGAACATCTGCACCTATGCATGAACGTGTAGTCAGCCCTCCGACCGAAAATAGAAACTACTATGATGGAGCATCTGCATCGAAAGTAGAACGAGGAGGAGAAATCTTAGCAAAATATGGGACCGAGCATGTCGATTACTGCTAACTCTGAAATTTTATTACCATTACATGATTATAGAATTCTTATGTTGGCGATATGTGCACAGATTGTGAAACATTTTTATTAGGTAGATTGTCTGTAAGGTAGAGAAGAATTGTTGTGATAAAAGCTAAAGAAAAAAGAGATTACCACGGATTGGAAAGAATACTACATAGTATCATAATCGACACGTATTCAACGCCAATATAAGTACATATGAATAGCGGAAATAATGAATGATTGATAACATGCGAGTTACGTAAAGACAGAAATTGTTGGGTTTCTCGAAGCTGTGCCTCATGTTCTTTGATTACGAAGGGAATTAACAGAAGCGTATTTCCAACTCGCTAAGTGTCGTTACGCAATTATATCGCCACTTGTGTATCAGGAATTCGAATGGTTCATACATGTAGACCTCCGAGTCTGTGCAACGGCGATTCTTTTCGATATTCAGATTTGACCGATTCAACCGAGTCGTAGGAAAGAAAGAAACTTCCGAAACTATATAATTGGCGTGGGTATGCAGAAGGTCAAGGCTGTGGTGACGCGACGCGACGCGACACGCAAGGTTCAGGGAGCCGTCACGACACAACTTAACCGCTTCTTGCAATCGCACTCCTGAAATCCGACGTCTGCAGATAACCGAGTGTTCGTGAAATATACTCCTGAAAGTCGAAAATAATGAAATTAATCATCAGGAATATATTTGAAGTTTGACTCTCGTGTTAAGCCGGTTCATCTAGGTCCTACTGCATCGAGAAATGCAACGATAGCACGCGAAATGATCGTTATGAACAGCACTGCAGCTAAGGTGACTACGCCGTATGGTTACTGTGCGACGTATACGGCATAAAGAGATGCTAGAAGGGGGCAGAGGCGAGAGAAGTCGATGTGGGTCCCTGGTCGACAGGGTAGGCAGTCACAGTTGCCGTTTCAATATCCCTTTTTCAACAGTTTTCAATACGCATCCAGTGGTGCTTCACCCGCATCCCATTCGATGCGATCGAAATTCAGATATCTGTCCTTTAAGGTTATAAGTGAACGCATTAAATTATAATTGCAACGAAAGGCGAGTGGTATTCCAACCACTGGCGCCTGCACACTTTTCCATCGTTCGTTAATACGTTGAATAGGTCAAGGATTATTGACACGCAAAGTTCAAAAACATGGTGAACGCAAAATGTAGCATAACCATCACGATGACTGTATTTACATTGGCAAATCGCACGCGTCCTGTCCTTTCGCGCTACTTAACGATTAGCCCGCTTCCAGTGACTAATTCTTTAAGGAAGACCCACAGATGCAAACTGACTGACAGAGCTTCGTCAGGCATTCTACGCTTTTTTCCCATTTACTAGATTAATCACTGTGACTTTCCAATTTCGCGTATATATGCAGGAAAATTAGTATAGAAATTGCGAACGGCAATTGCTGATCCATAAAAATCGAATCGTAACTGGTATTAATTAACGTCGCGATATAGCACGGTTGTAGAATTTTTTCGCAGCGATTTATCGCTCTTTGCGCCAAGATCTCGCCTAGGGTGCTGTCAACACCAACAATAACCGAATGAATTTCGTTTTTCTTGGAAATAAACGTGTTCCAATCTCTATTTGTTATTATTGTTGCTCAAATGGATCTTTGGTAAATACGGAAAAACCATTACAGCACTATCAAAAATATACAAAATTCTTCCACTTACTTTTTCCAGTAACTGCTAATGTTTATTTCACGTTTAAAATACTAAAATATTGTACATACAATTTATGAGAGGAAACAGACTCATCGTTCCTTCGAACGTTGCATATGAGTAACTAAAACTATTTACTACGATTCATCAGTTTAGCGCGTCACGCGGAGTTTTTACCGATAATCAAAAATGAGCACCTCTTCTTCTTCGATCGCAGGTTACAATCGGCAATAGCGTTCAGTGGGAATATAGATAAACGCTACGCGGTCAAAATTGACATCATCCCAGATTCACGAGATAACGCAGTCGATAATTGTCAGACAATGACAGTTAGACTTATGTACATATACTTGCATCTTTCGGCGTGGTTAGAAAGCGTATAAAATTACAGGAAGCGTCGATCGTTCGCTTTTACCCCAAGATTCACAGAAATTCGGTCTATTGCAAGGAAAAAGAATAATTTCACGAAAAGGCGAATATTAATTTTGTATCTGTAACAAGTCTAAGCTATCCATAACCTGTAACGTTCTATAATCGTACGAATAATAGCTCGTTTATTATAAAGGTGTAATTATCACATTGGAAGATACAAAAGTCGAAAATGGAATATGTATTCGTTTCGTTCAGATGACGTCATACTCCTCTGATTGCGCACGCGGTCAAAGATAAGACTCACTTGCCCGTTCGTTCTACAAACTATGTACAAAAATGAACGATGTCAAATGATTTCATTTCAGCGATGTTTCCTCCGTAAAACACGCAAGATTCTCTCTCGTTAATATTACACATGTAACGAGACAGCGCCTTGTAAGAAAGTTTGAAAGAAGAAAAGGGATATCTGTTTACGTACTATGGCATGCAGATACATCTGCTGCGAATTCCTAATGGTTCTAACATCAGCCGCAGCCGCTTCTAGTTTGGTACGCACAAGTACAGCTGCACTCGCAGTTGTACGACCTTTCCCACTTAAGCGCCGAAGTCCGCCGAACTAATCACTGCCAACTTAAGACCAATCCGTTCACTAAACTCCTGCACAAAGCAAACGAACAAATTCACATATTAACTACATATCCAATTGAGTAATTTTTTACCTTCTACCGTTTCGAGAATATGCATGTAGGTATGAATGCTTTTTCATGGATGGAGATTAAGCAGAACAGTTCCGATTGCTTTACATTCCGCTGTTATCTCAGTTTAATTTTCTTTATACTGACAGCTCATACGGATATTATCATTATAGCCACAATGCCACAAGTGTGATGTAAATAGTAACATATATAAGTATAGTCTGGCTAGCAACGCATAGGACTACAAAAAATGTACATAAATATGTTGTTTAAATTATGCTGCTGTGTTCATACGCTATACAATCGAATTCAGTCGGATAATGAAAATCGTGTTACATTTCCGTTATAATACGTACTGTTAGATTTTCGTAAATAGAGATTGAAATTTCAGAAAATATCCCAGGGCAGCAAAATATTGCGTTACGTTACTGTTTGATGGTTGCTTGGACTTTGCATTCGTTTCGTTGGCAGCAGTGCGCAGAGTAGTATTCAGTGCGTCGTGCGAGGAGCAGTCGAGCTTGGCGAGGTCGCCTTTTGCGTTGGCTCGGAGATTCATTCGTGCGTTTTTAGCCGCGATCTCGAACTCGAAAAGAAAAATAATCTCGCGTACATCTACGTATCTACGTGTCTTTATGTTACACGTCTGGTGCGAATGAAACGAAAGTGATGAAGTGTTACTCTGTGCGCGAACGTACAGGGCGTAGCCAGGCGTTGTGGAAAATCGCCTAAAAACGAACGACGACAAGGCGGTGCTTGACAGTCCGAGTCTACCATTGAAAAGGATACACCTTCTTGTCTTTCTCACACCAGCTGCATTTTCGGTACTCTTGCGGAGTTCGCCGCTGCATCATCGTCGTCATCCTTTCTGTCTCTCTTTCCCCTCTGTCTCCCTTCTCTCTCTTTCCCTCTGTCTCTCCCCTCCTGTCGTCCTATCTCTTTCTCTCTTTACCTCGTCCTTTTTCTCTGACCGCTCTCTTTCTCTCTCTCTCTCTCTCTCTCTCTCTCTCTCTCTCTCTCTCTCTCTCTCTCCTTCTAGCCCCTTAATACTCTGTACACTATTTATCGTACCACTTTGTACGCGTTACACGAGTAAAGCCGAAGACGACCAAGCACGGTGTAATCTCCTAATTGCAACAAACTTCCGAATTCAAGTATCAGGTAAGAATTATCGACAATCTTCTTATGTCCTACCTTTCCGTGCGATGGCGTTCGATGATAAACACGGATTTTCTCTTTTATTGCATTGATTTTGCCGAACTAGAATATGAAATAAGGGAGAGGTGTGTATCTAATATCTATGGATGTACGGATTTCATTGGCTGTCAGCGTGTAAAGTCAATGCTTGTGCTTGGGTTTCTGTGCTTCTGGCACACCCATCGCTGCGCGACCGCGGGTCAGAGCGTCGCGAGTGGAAACCGAACGGAAATACGAGTCTCTTCTTTCTCTCGAGGATAAAAGCGGGAGAGCAAAAAGCCGGCATAACTCTGCACTTCACTCTGTTTTCACCCTTTATCGAATCCTTTTCCACTGGAGGATTTGCCTTGATGATTAATCTCGCGGTAGAGGGAAATCTTCCATACATATAATTTTGGTTACGATAATGTGTCTCGTCTAGAAAGCGATCTTCTGCGTTTCCGTTTTCGGAGGTCAGAGTGGGAGAAACTTTCGTTTTCTGAGAAATGAGAGAAGGAAAAAATGTGTGAATTAATGAAGAATTGTAGGAGCGTAGTGTTTTGCGCGGAGTAGGGAGCAAAATTCTGACGTACACGCTCTTTGTTCCGTCTTGGTATTCGACTTTCTCGTACCTAGCACGAGTTTCACGCTCCTGTCACGATGCCGCGCTGCCGCGCTGCGTGCTTGGACATCGTTCCGCATTTCTGAAACTCGATTTTTCATTTCATCAAACATATGGGACGAACTCCCATCGAAAATATATCATTCGATCGTTAAGTAATATTTAGTGCAAAGCTTCTTTTCATTAGAATGCCCACTTCTGTTCTCAATTGCTGTTTGCTATAAGTATATCTCTGGTTGTAAAATGATACTACATAAATAACATCATTTTGACTTGCAACCACAGATATAATCAAGATGATAAGCTACAAGAACTTCCAGTTGCGTAAGTGTTTGCAAACACAGTCAATTAAACATTTTCAACTAATCTTATGCATATGGAAATCTTTCAGTCTCATCCTATGTTTATTGAACATCTATGTAGAAGCGTAGCCCGTATGTACGTGTGGGTGTACATACATATATATATATATATATATATATATGTACCTGCTTTAATACAAGGAAAATTTTGATCTAAGATATGTAACACGTGTAACGAACTCGATCTAATCGTAACACGTCCACAAAGTAGCACGATTATTTTTCCTATGGTATTACTTAACATTTAATTGGTACATTGACAACATTGATTCATTATTTGTCGATTAGCGTATGGTCGCGCGTTAAACTTTACCCACAGATACGAATTTCTTCATCGTGTTTGAAATTAGTATCGATAACCTTTTCCATAGTCCTCTTTCAGCTTGTTCGTACAGTCGCATATCTATACTTCGAACTCTACGATTATATACATATTAATTAGTAAGTGTTAAATAATACATATTGTTTTGAATTTCTATCTATTGTTATCTGAATAATCATTTTAAAGCGATTTTATGAGATATTACCCGCCGATAACGATTCGTCACGTAAGCCTTTCCCCTTCCCTTTTTTAAAAAAGAAATTATATTTACTGGAACATTCTATTATGATTTGATTAGCAGGTGAAGGATCAACATGAACAGCAGATGACTGTTGGCTGAGCTCTGATGCTCGTTCCTAGTTGAATATGAGCGAAGTAGTGGCCGTTACACCTAGTGGTGGATCGACACGCCAGGAAAGCGTGGCACACATCAAAAGGCATAAATTAGCCAACTGTAATGTTCCTCTCGTGCATGGACGGACAAATCCGCCGATCAACAACAACCGTAGCAGACTGACCACTCACCAACGGAATCACAGCTTGGACTTTAGGTACGTTTAATCGAGTAACGATCATCTTATTGCATACATCCGGAAGAGAAGATTATTTATAGATGTAGATAACACTGTTTCTCATTTGGTTATCTGCTGCCACTTGCGTACTCCATGCTACTTATCTGTACAGGCTGATCCTAGGAACCGGGTTGTACAGCTAATTGCTGAATAAGAACAAAGATGCATGCGTAACCTATAAGATGAAATAGCACGTATTGCACGCCGCGGCGTACCTTTAGCTGTCTCTTTTCCGAAACACACGTTGTCATCGATACCCCCCTGTACATGCATACGTAAAAGCAAGCATTATCTAAGAAGCTGTGGTCTGAACTGAAGGTTACCAAAAAATTACTCGATCGCGAAAAATAGAAAGCGCAACTTCTCGCACTTATTATCGAATGTAAAAAGAATTTAGCACGTTGCAGTACCGATAGAGCTTCGAAAAACTAACAGTTGCAGATGATAATAAAAGAAAGAGAGACGTAGTCTCTCGGTAATAATTGTATAATAATAGGAGAAAAAGTGTGATGATGCCTGTCGACTTTCAGATCAATGGGTATCCTATTGCCACCAGTCCCGCAGGCGAGCGCGACCACACTGACGCACCACCACAGAAACC
This sequence comes from Calliopsis andreniformis, assembly GCF_051401765.1. Lineage (NCBI taxonomy): Eukaryota > Metazoa > Arthropoda > Insecta > Hymenoptera > Andrenidae > Calliopsis > Calliopsis andreniformis. Next base: position 18,234,469 of record NC_135062.1, read on the forward strand.
GAAGTCTCGATTCCGCGCTGCAACGGATCCCGGAAGTGGACGTGACGCCGAGTCCGGAATGCGAGACGACGCCGGCCCCAGTAGCTAAAGCCGCGGTGCCGGCGTCTAAGGTGCGCAACCGTGAACGCGAGGACCTCGCTAGCCTCGGATCCGATGACTCGGGTATCCTTTGCGGTTCCGATAGCGGTTCGAGCGACGCGACCAACGCGGCCACCAGAGAATCGAGCGTGGACCACCTGCACAGTCGCGAGAGCCTCGACTCCTCGTTGTCGCAGCCGGGCGACATGGATGGCGTGGACGTGGTGGACGGCGAACTAAATAGTGTCCCGGTGTCGCCCGTGGAGCTGGTGCATTCGGGCAGTAGTAGTAGTAGTAGTAATAGTAGTGAACCTACGTCGAGAAAGGGTGACGATAGTGATCATCGGGCCGAGTCGCGTAAACATGAGAATGCGAACGGTGATTCGCAGGAACTGCGACCTAGTGCTAGCGTGTGCGGGGTCAAAGAACTCGAGACGCACGAATATACGTGCGACGAACTGCGTGCCGAAATCGCGATGCCGATCGACTCGCGGGATTTCCAAAAACCAGTGGACGATAAACAGAGTGAGCTCGCTGGAGCAGCGATGACTTTGTGTTGCGGAACGACCGTGCAATCCGAGACCAGTGAGGCCGTTGTAAAAAAACAGACTGGTGTCGTTTGTCGGAGACAGGAGACGGTTCAGCCGAAACCGTCCGAGGGATGTTTGCTCCGATTATTCGAGAGTCAGATCTTCGACATGTCGATGGCAATTTCTTATTTGTTCAATTCAAAGGAGCCTGGGGTTCAGAGTTATCTTGGTGAGTATTTTACGTGCGATACTTTAACGATACTTAGCAGTAAGTAATTATTATTCTTTCATCTATATGTATATTACTGTAATTGGATGTGGACAGATTATATAGCCCACAATATTTGCCAACATTTATTCACAGTATGCGTTAACGATGCAAGATTCCTTATTTTCTTAATGATTAAATGTAAAGAACATCATTTTTTAGGGAACAAGATGTTTAGTTTCCCGGATAGTGATGTGGACTTCTATTTACCACAGCTGGTTGTAATGTATATACAACTTCATGACGTTACAGAAGTTCTTTATCCGTATCTTGTCCATAGGTTAGCAAGTGTGTTCTAACAAATATTGCAGTTTTACGTTGGACCATAGTATATCATATTTCTTTTTGTTAGGTGTAGACAGTCGGCAGATTTCTCATTGAAATGTGCCTGGCTATTAGATGCATATAGTTCCGATGCTCATTTGCCATCCAAAAAGAAGTCTCATGGGACCAAACTAAAAAATCTTATTCTGTCTGATGAACTCAGGTAAGAAGTAAATTGTGGTCAAATATGGATCAATTATATTAATCTTTTTGCATTGTATGTTAGGCCGAAAGGAAATGAGAATAAGAAGCAACGTGTTGCTGGATTGCAGAACCCTACTCCATTGCCATTAATTTCAATGCAAAATATCACATCTCCTAATAAAAAGACACACCAAAGATCTCAGTCTGATGCCACTGGATTGTTTCAAACATTACGTCGTAGCCATTCCGGTACTTCGATTGTGCACATTTTTATATTATTCTACTGAATTTTACCATTTAAACTAGTGCAAACATAAATTTCACATATATACTGTTTATTTCAAGGTACAATAAATAAAGTAAGTCTTGGGGACCTGAGCTCTGGTCGAGCATTTGACAATGGTTGTACCTGTTTTTATTCCTGCCAAGGTGTCGTAAATGATTTACGAGGACAAAAAACCGACTGTTTTTGCAATGTAATTGAAACATTTTTATTACTTAATCGACAACTTGTGTACGCTTGAATTGAAATAAACCAATAGCATATTTATAGGCGCCACGTCTTGCTCCAGAACTCGAATTTATACAAGCATTAATATCAATTGGTAAATTGCTTGGAACAATTCCAACAAAGGAAAGTAAAACTGTTCAATTAATAGCGGAACTTAATACTCTCAATCTGAATCTCCCTGCAAGGGTGTGGCTTCCTTTGCACAGTTCAATACCACATCATATCGTACGAGTACCACCACAGTATGCTGCTGTCCTTAATAGTAAAGATAAGGTAAATATCAAAATAAATTTCTCGCTTACTGTATTAATCAATGATTCATTTCCATTTTATAATATTTAGGCACCATACATAATTTACGTTGAAGTATTAGAAGTAGAAGATATTTATACATCTCCAGTACCGACAAAGATAGTGGGATGTTCGTTAAGGCACACCAAGTCCGAAGAAAATTTAACTGGCGGCGAACAGTCTACCGTGATTGGTTCATCAAACATATCCACTTCCGAAACACAACAGAATCTACCACCAATTAAGCAAACTCCGGTTAAAAATATTTCTCCGTATTCCGTAAGAAGTACGGAGGTTGCATTTAATTTTCCTGATGATGATCCTAACGATTGTTGGAGTCAAGAAGATGATGAAATTACGCAACAAGTACGTTCTTTTACTTGTAATACCAATTATGTTTCATAAACGAGGAATTAACTTGTTCGTGTAATTCCAGTATTTACAACTTCGTAAGCCAAAAGATAGAGATACGATATCTCAATTAAGTCAAGAGTCATCGGATAGTAAAGAACCAATATTTGTACCTGGTGATATAAAGCGACGGCTAAGTGAAATGGCTGCTGCGCCTAGTGCGACATTTAATCATGATCCAGAAGATCCATCAGCTGCCGTCTTAAAGGAGCCATGGGAATTGAAACAGCGTCGTATAAGGTCTTCCAGTCCGTACGGTCACTTGGCATCTTGGAAACTTCTTGCTGCTATTGTGAAGTGTGGCGATGACCTACGGCAAGAATTACTTGCTTCGCAATTGCTATCAATGCTGCAAAAAATCTGGCAAGATGAACATGTACCTCTTTGGGTGCGGCCATACAAGTATGAACTATTTTATTTAATCGTACATCTAACAAGGTCGTACTATCGAAACAATTTATTAAATATCATATTTTACTTTACAGAATTTTATGTCTGTCTAACGATAGCGGTCTGATCGAACCAATTTTGAATACTGTCTCACTCCATCAAGTGAAAAAACAGTGCCAATTAACCCTTTTCCAGTACTTCGAAAGAGAATTTGGTCCATCTACGTCGGAAACGTTTACTGTCGCGCAAAGGAATTTCATTCAAAGTTGTGCGGCATACTGTCTTGTCTGTTATCTCATTCAGGTTAAAGATCGTCACAATGGAAATATATTACTTCATAGTGACGGTCATCTGATACACATAGACTTCGGATTTATTCTTTCTACTTCGCCGAGGAACTTAGGATTTGAGACCAGTCCGTTCAAGTTGACGCCCGAGTTTGTGGAAGTCATGGGTGGAAGTCAATCTAAACAATTTCAAGAATTCAAAACCCTGATTCTTCAAGGATTAATTGCAGCACGGAAGCACATGGAGAAAATAGTTAATCTTGTAGAAATTATGTTATCGGGTAAGAATACATTATTTTAGAAGATTTTTATGAAATAGTCTTACAACTTCCATAAATCCAATCGATCTGATTGATCGTTATAGGTTCGCAACTCCCATGTTTCCGTAGTGGCGGAGCGGCAACTGTTCAAGGATTGAAAAATAGATTTCATCTCACATTAACAGAGGATCAGTTACGTCGACACGTGGAAGATTTAGTCGAAGCCAGTATTCATTCGTGGTCTACTAAATTGTACGATCGGTATCAATATTTTGCAAATGGCACCCTTTAATAATGGTATCATTTTGTCTCCATGGCAAAAGATACATACAATTGACATTTATAAGAAAGCGAGAAAACTTATTTGATAAAGCGGTACTTCTTCCAAGGAACATTTCAACTTTATAGCATTCCGTAAGCACAAATTATCTCCGAATATACTTATTTGATTGCGTGCGGATAATGATCGTTACATACAAGATATTATCTACAAAAGTAGATTTATTCTGAATAGGATAGGCTCAATTTAGTAGATTAATTTTATTCACTCTTAAATTATTCCTTAGTTTTTTGAAACAATGCGACAGTCGTCTTTGATAAAACTTGTACAAATAGAAAGTTCATTGAATAATTACGAATGATTCACGAAAAGTGGGTGTTTACAAAAATTTTACGCCTTGTATTAGCTGTAAAAAAAATAATGAGCGAAACAGGGAATAATTTATAAAATTTTTATTGTTACGTTAAGCAATATTAAATATGTATAATTGAGTTTGTTATATACGTTAAAATGACTATGTATGCCTTATTGGCAAACTACGAGTTAACTAATATCGTCGGTGCAGACTCTTTGTGACATTGACTGAATGTTGGACTGCTAGATCGTTGTAGCCTATAACAGCGTAATTTGTTAAAGGTGCCTTATTTGTAGAGAAATGGCGGAACGATCAAATCTGGACACAGTGAAGTGACTACGTGCGTTGATCTACTGAAAAAAGAAAACTGATCTATTACAAAAAAGGACAATCTATAGTTTGTACATAAATACATTGCGTGAACTTTTGTCGAATTCTTTTCGTAGTTAATTTTCGGCAATAAATAATCCCACCACGATGATATGAAGGAATTTACACGGTGTTTCAAGATTTCGTATTGGAATCTTTAAGCGCAGAGACGCGTGTAAACAGGCTCAGATATTAACAGGAGACGAATACTCAAAATATTTCCTACTTTATAGATTAATACTATTATATAAATACATTTAATTGTAAACGATACGTTAAGGATAACTATACATATAGTAAAATTTAAGGATCACATTTGAAAGTTTTTACATGTTCTTATTACATACATACATACATTAAAATAGTCATAATTGCGAGATATCTTAGTTGTGTGAAGATAGTTATTTAATAGTATTTCTGCGTTACATATGTTCGTTTAAATAATTAAATTATAAAAAGTAAAGATGTATTGTATATAAAGTGACAAATTTTATCACATTGTCGGTTAAGATTTCATTGAGAATGAATGTTTGAAAGAAAATCAAAGTCACGGCGTGCCAGCCCATCTATGAAACCTGGACCCTCTGACTTCCAAGTGTCTTAACTCTCTTTCTTCTGTCGTAACCGTCTCACGATAGAAGGGCGGATCAGAGATTAAGAATAATTGATATTGCATAACGCTCAATAAACTTTGCATTTTAATATTGTACATTTGCGTAATATCGTTACACTAATTTTCTTTGCTTATTTCATGCATTCTTCTTAACATCACTGTAAACAATTGTAAATGTTACAAAAAAATTTTTTTCATTGATTTCATGTAAAATAAATTCCACATTTTCTCTACAAATTAAAATATTAATATCTCTGATTTGCCTCGTTCTTTTGCTTCCAATTTATGAGCTGCTGATAATATCAATTATTAAATAAATATGAAATTCAATCAAATCTATTTTTGATTGATGTACCTAAATGTCCTAGCTTAAATATCGTTGTTAAATACAGAATATGAACACAAAAAGAATAGAAAATAGCTCAAAGATATTCAAATTTTTATTAAATGTACATTGATTGCTACACGACGCTTTTAACTAACAACATTAAGTAAATAATTTATTCTATAAATACATATTAGAATCAGTCATGAGAAATCGGGAAGTACGGATGTACATATATATGTATATACATACACATATACATATATACATACACATATACATATATATGTATGTATATGACAATGAAAGCATAAGTATCATAAATATCACAATATGTCATGATTACAGAGATCATATAAATGTCATTATATTCTAGAGAGCTGTTGTAATAAATTAGAAGGCAAAATTGCTTCCAATTTGTCTAAAATGTAATAAAATGGATGAGAAAACCAGGCAAGCATTGATCGTGCAACTACACCCATCGTATCAGGATACTGATGCGTTAAAAGCGCTAACAATGCAGTAAAGGAACATAGACCTGCTGTGAATAAAATAAAAAATGGCAACTCCTTTTTGGGATAAACACTCACATCATGAAACGAAGGTAAAAGTTCACGATCCGCACATTCCGTACAAGTCGGATATGGGTAAAATAAATGTCCTCTTTCCAAAGGATACGGCAACATTCTAAATGTACCTTCCCATGTACAATGGAGTAAATTGAGGGCACCTTCCATATGTTTCCAATGAGCAAGATGAAAGAATGCATAAGCTATCGCCTCTGAATCCCCTCTTTTTAATACATGTTCTGGCGGTAAAATTAAAGGTTTCATTTCTAATAAGTATTTTGGTACATGAGGATTAAATTCAACAGCTCTATGAATAGCTTCAACTGCTATCATTTCTGGAGTTGTTAAACCTCGCTTACTAGCAATATCTGTTGAAAATTTATCAGCTACTACTCGCGCTTTCAATAATGCGGCGGTATAACAAATAGTAGCTGATTTCGGTAGACTTATATCGTCGTATTTTGCTAATACTGCTTGGACGTCTGCATATGCTTGCATTTCCAACAAAGCTTCGATTAAATTCTCATGAATATTTAATACATTCATAATTGGTGGAACTTCTTTCGTTAGATCTCTAAACATCTTTACTGCTTCTTTTAGTTTTCCTAATTTTCTAGCACACATAGCTAATCGCCGTTTAATGTATATTAATACATTTGTATCTCTTCTGTGTATGGCTTCTGCAATCGATCCTTGGTGTTGAGTACTTTGAGACTTTCTATAATTATTTTCTGCTACTTTTAACGCCTGCTTCAAAATTTTTTCTGCTTCTACTATAGTAGTAGCTTCTTCTTCTGCTAGCAATATATAAGCAGGTGCACAATCAGGATTACGTTCAAGAGCACTATGCGCTGCTTTTATTCGTACTACTGGATTGCGTTCCCTCCAAGCTGTTTGCATGATTTCATATTCAGCCTTACCTGTTAAAATATTTTCAACATTTACTATCAATATTTAACAGCCAATGGTTATCTGTTACCGTTTAAAAGTCATTTATTACCTGTATCACCCTCACAGGTGAAAAATGTTTGATGATCCTGGGCAGATAAATTCATATCATAATATGTTAACGGTTCTTTATTTGTAGCCCAATAAAATCTTTGATATTCCGCGCCTCGAAACAAATTTATTGGATTACGCCAAACTTTACATTCTGGTACATTTTGTTGATTTGATGTCGATCCATTTAAACCTGAATTACTCCCATCCGATCCACTGTCACCTCCACCAATCCATGGAGAAATATGATTCAAAGATACTTGTTCGATAAAAGATGTTCCATATTTTCTGAAGTACCACCATTCGAAAACAAGAATCAATCCAGAAATTAGAGATGACGTTCCAGTCAAGGCGACGTAAAATTTTGGGGTTAAGGTGCTCAAAAACATTGTAGAGTCCCACATGCTTGTGAATAATAGGGCCATTTATAATACTTCAATACCGAGTATATTCGTTTCTTTTTCTTTATCGCCCCAGGATATACTAATACTGTTGCATGTATCAAAGATATTAATTAACAAACATCAAAACATACTGTGAACGTTGTGTCACTCAGTCCTTAACATATGAAAACGTTACGTCGATTCTAGTCTTTCACTACTGAGAATAAAATAACCTAAAAGGAAGATCTTAACGCTTATGCATTTTTATTCAAATTTTGAAATAATACATAACCGCTTCCATTTCAATCATAAACGTGGTTAGTAGCGGTCATGTAGCGGTAACATCTAACAAATCTAACGTGTACTTCGCCTGAAGTGGCCTGAAGTTGTCGAAACTGTAATTTTACATACAGCGATGCAGCAGCGAGACTTTTCGAGAGTTTTGGCACATTTTCAACATTTCTAGATTTCCACATGCAGTGATTGCACTGAATACAAGAATTTTGACAATAATTCATTTATCTGATTACATCATTAACCTTTGTCATTTCTCTAGACTCTTTTGAAAGATTCTCTGTAAAAAGATTATTTTTTTATTACGTTTGTAATCAGACAATTCTAATCCTTCGTATTCCACGGTTAACCCGATAGTGTATGTTACAATGTTCAGCTATCCTGTAAACTTGCAGGTCACGATGGCTTTGAAAATCACATACGATACAAGCCAACTACTAAAATCGTACAATTAAAAAGTTCGTAATCAAGTTTGAAACAGTTCGTTGCAAAATGAAAAGTTTATTTTTTTTTTTCAGAAAATTACAGCAGCTCTAATTTGAATTCCTACCACACGTACCTAGCGCTGTAATCTTATTTCAGTTTGAATCGATAACGTTGGGTGCGAGAGAAAAATGGTACGAGGGGCCGTGTACCCATCGAACGTGCAATAGAAAAATACATTAGGTGATAGGTCTATTTTATACTTCGTCGATGATTTAAAGGTCTTAATCGATTGATATAATAAACGTGGTAATGGTAAATGCTCGTGATTATTCAATAGAGTTAGTAGAAGATAGCAAACGATTCATTAAATTAAACGCAATTTAGTATAATTAATATAATCTCTATATATTTTATAAAGCATAGTAAATGGTAGCTCGTTTAGCGGAAGTTGCTGTTCTGGAAACTCTAATTTCCGTTGCTACAAAGCAAAAGTTTGTGCCATCTTGTGGTCATATCTCATATGAAAGGACGTTTCCTTTCGTGTCGTAGCTATTGAATTAATCGATACTAATGATCCTTTCTTTGTCATTTTATATCGAGTTCAACGTACTTTTTTCTAGAGAAAATAGAAAAATGATGGAAAAGGACAATAGGTAAGAGAGGAATTGGGGTAAAGAAAGAGGGAAGGAAATACGTTAGAGGTCGAGGGAAAAGGGCAACAGATGTCCTTCCGTATGACGCATGACTCGTTTGGCCCTTAGGTAGGCGTTAAAGTGATAGTGATAGTATCGTTCGCGTCAGTTCGCGTCTCCGTACCTTGCGGAAGTGTTGTTTCTTGCGAAACAAGGTTAAAGTTGTCGTCAGAAAACACGCTCCTTCGAAACCGGTTAGTATCAGCTATGTGAACGAAGTCAATAACATTTCAGGGTGTGAAGTTGAAACGGTTTTACGAAAAATTTTTTATTGCTGCTTTCTTTGTCGTGCTTTCGTTTTGCTTCGCCGATAATATAATCTGATTAAGTAGCTATAGCGCGTTCATCATTGGTCCAATTTGAATTGTCGAGTACTTAACTTTCCGTTAAAACGCATAAAGAACAAATGATCAAGAGGATAATATAGAATAAGCAACGGTAGTGATACATCATTTGAAAGGTGTTTCAGTCAAATCTGGATGTGAAATGTCAAAAAGAGTATGAGAGATTCGATCGATTGAGGTTAAAACAGCAAGAGGAAGGAAATGTGCGAAGTGGCAAAGGATCAGCGTAGAAGATTTCGAGATCAAGACCCGCCACGAATATACAAAAGGGACACCGATAGTTTGATGAACGGGTTTGAATTTTCAAAGTCGACACCGACCTCGCCAACTATTCTTCAACGAGCGTCCAATCTCGAAAAGTATTTTAGTGAACCCGAGTTCTTCGAAAAGGACCGAGAGAAACGGAAAAAAGAGAAAGATCCGACCGGTTGGGAAAGTGTCCCGTTCAATTCCATTCAAAATGATAGCGTCAAAGAAGTTGGTACAGGCGACTCGACCAATCTTCAGAATCACGCAACCACGGAGAATTTATTAAAGGAGCTCGCAGATAAAGTGCCTTCATCGAAGCGTCACGACGATCAGGTATGCGATACAAACTGTCCCTCCCATCTTAGAATTCGCTACATGTGAATTGCGTCGTATTTCGGTATTCATTCACCTGATCAGTTAGAGTGAAACTAGATTTCTTACATTTGATCATAGCAGAATTTTACGAATTAAAATAGGGTATATTAAAGTGAATGATGATCACTTTTACTTTTGATGCTGAAGTAGTTTTGCTAACAATTCAATTACGCAGTCGATTGTACATTTTGCCCGTTGCTAAATAGATCATGCTAAATAGATAGGTAATTGATAGTCTTTAACGAGTAGGCTTTTCGAATTTCTTGAACGTTACGTATGCCGTATGCATTATACACATACCCATTTGAAATGAAAACTTTTTACTATCGTGATCACAGTACTAAACGATACTAAACGATATTTCCTTTACTAGTACATTATACGTTTTGTGTGTGTCTGATGCACATGTGAGTAATTGTATGTACATGTATAATAAAGCTCTATAGAAATTGATAGAATGTTTACTATGCGTACGGTGCAGCTCTCTAAGTACCTATGTATTTCGAGAAAAAGGAAGTGAGTTTCAAAGACCCAACCCAAAAAGTGAAAAAAAGATAGACACTTTCGTTTGAGAAATTGTCAGAAGAAACGTGTTTTCGTGAAATCCAATTCGGTACGATTGGTATCGTACGGTATGACCGCAGGGCCTAAGATGAATTAGGTTCGGGCCTGGAAGATGCGGGCCTCTTCAGTCCGTTGCAGGTTCTTTTCCATCGAATGCCTTCCTTTGTGCGGAATTCGATTTAAGTCGTGCTCACACGAAACTTTCAGTGAAAAAAATGCGACTGCAATTTTTCCATTTTCAACTGACACCTCAAATTCAATTACGATAGAAGTACGCAAAGACCTGCCGAGAGATGAAGTCTGAATATACCTACTGAAAGCTCACAGACGGGGCCATTGGCCGACCGTGTTGAAGTATTGACGAGGAACCTGCTATTTCGGGGTTGTGTAATTATGGACTCTGTGAACACAACTGTGAACTACGACCACAATAAATATTTAATCGGCATTTCAACAATCGTGTTGGTCTGGAACTGTCTGTCCACCCGCGCACCGGCTTTTTCGACAAACACTACTGAAAAAGAAAGTCAACAATGTGGTTCGTCAGATTTGCTGTTCATGCGCTACATATTAGTAATCTTTGAAATTTTTACCACAGTTTGAGAGTAGTTAAAAAGAAGTTAAAAGAGTTTTCCTTATATTCTTCTTGCCTCTCTTGAATGATCCGTTACTCGTAAATGATCGCTCAGAATGCTCATAGAATTTCTGAATAGAAGAAGTTGAAATTTCACGAATCTGCTATACATAGACATAGACCGTAAACGGAACTCGACATTGCTGGAATTTTCGTGGTCGTTTGTGGCAATTGCGGATTAGCGTAGCCGACGCGAAGATTCGGTGTGAAAGCAGCCTATTAAGGTCCGACCTAGCGTGGTGTGTTGCGGTGCAGCTTGCCTGGCAGCTTCAGTTCGATGTTTACGCTCGCGCTTGGAGCATTTTTGCTCGACAAGCGTGCTTCGCGATTCCACCAAGTGTCTTCTTTCCACCTCAAACGTTAACCTTTCCTTCAAATTCTACTTTCTTTCTTTACTTATTCTTAGTGTAACTGGACGTACACCTACATATTTCCTAATTTCAAAACGTTTTGTTTCAAGAAATTGTGTCTGAAGAAACAAAAGTGTGTAACTTTACGAAGGGATTCGCGTGGCTAGATTCTTTATCGGGCATCTGTGTCAAAGGTAACGTCTATGCAATTTATAATTTAAGAGAGTAATAATTTGGAAGGTGAAGTGTTAACAGGTGGCCTTCACTTGTCACGAATTTTGATGAATGAATGAAAGAAAGAGTAGCTGTTCGATGGCAACCCCTATATGTTAAAGTAACCGGTATTTATTTGAATAAAAGAACGCATCGCCTCTTGCGCGATAACGTGTTCTACAATGAAAGCATGCGCGTTGCAGACACGATCTTGAAATTTCGCGCAATAGCGGTGCAGTCGTACTCGTAAACAATAAGTCTGTTGTAAAAATCGTCGATCGAAACATGTCAGCTGAATTCGCACGAAACGATGCACAGTTGCATAATAACGCGTCAGATTATTGCGTTCCTGCGCCACACCCACGGTCACCCTTTTGATCGTGGAAAGAAAATTCTTCAGCAGTTTCATAACATGAAAATCGTTACGCGTGAGCAACTTGAGCCGATTGCGAATGTCTTACACACCTGTTTACGTACGCAGAAAGTACGCGATTTTCGTCAACGAACTTTCTTTACCCACTTGCCTTATTCGATCTATCATTTTCACTTTCGTATCGCTATCGAACGTACCGATATCAAAGTATACGTTAGAAGCTTGACCGAAGAATATCTTCTGTGTTCGTTTCCCGGTTCTTTTGTCGTTTCGTTCGAAATTCACAACACATCTATAAGTTGTGCATGATAAAGAAAAAGGAGGACAGAAGATTAATGCGGTTAAATAAAAATTAGCTTTTTCTGCTTGACTACGATTAGGTCTGAACGCATTTAGAAGATTTTTTACTTTGTACTATGTACACATATTGGAATTGAAATAAGTAGGCGGCACGAAGGAACGCTACGCGATAACTTCACCTACCGGAATCTAGTTTCGAACGCCGCGCAACCAGTTTGTCAGTTAATTAATGCCGCGAAACTGGTAACCTGCGCTCACAAATTCTATCGAATCTTTATCCTGTTCGTTGTACGTACCATGCTCAGCTGAAGATCATTCAATTATTATTCATTTATAAATTTCGTATTATCTCGGGTTAGGCTATGGCTGGCATAGCCACGATCGCCGCAGTGCCTTGGAAAATCGTCCTCTTGATTTCCAATTGCTATAGTAGGCAAGTTACAGCTTATATCTATTGTTCTATCGATTCGTTCATATAATAAGAAATAGTGGAAAGTTTGAGAATTGCCAAATTGCTATTACGTTTTTCTCGTTACGCTTAGAGTGGAAATTAAGAGATTCCGATTGCATCGTAAGTTCATCGAGAAATTCGCACCTAGTGTAATTTCTGGCACACGTAGCAAGTGCACATTTCTAAATGAAACGCGAAGCAAGAACGTCCGCTGACTTCTACTCTTTCAACCTCGTAGGAAGTAATTATTGTCAAATTAATCTCAGCAACAGTCTACTGCGGTGTGCAGTGAAGCGAGAGTCAGGCAAAAGCGCACTCGCCATTGTTTCAGTTGCATCGTAGACACTGTAGTCAACTGGATTTTAAACTTAAGTACATATACACATGTATGTGTATATAATATGTATTTTTTTTCACCCTTTTTCGAAATTTCTCTTTTTTGCTAGTTAGTATGCGACAAATGAATTTATTAATCACTCGAGTCGAGGTTATTGGCATCGAGGCTTATCGAACAGAGCTATAGAACGATAAATCAGTCGCGTGAATCGTAGTTTATTACGTGGTGTATTGTATATTGTCTATGAGCTAAGACTGAATCGTTGAATCGTATGTATATTTCGTAACATTAATTTACTCTCTGATTAGGCGGCATGATACCACGAGTTTTATGAACGCCCAACAAATTGAGCTAATTTACTATAGGCGGCAAATGTTTGCAGTCGGTCTCATTTTTTCCAAAGCAATCATGATTTTGTATTTTACTTCTGACATAGATAAGACCCAGGATGGTGTCCGAACTATGTTTAAAAACAATGATCGGCGTTTTTCGTTGAAATGAAATTATTCAGTTTCATGTGTAAATTACGTAGTGTACATACCAGATTCGAGATACACATTTCTTTGAATCACTGGATGGGAGATAAACACATATATGTATATTCTTAAGCGTTGCGATCAGTGAATCGAAAAGAGCCTCTAGTTTCCAGCTTCGACAATTTTTCGTTACAACGAGTCAATTATTTTTTTTATCGGGATGAGACTGGAACTACCGAACGAGAATAACTTTTCGAACAATGATTGCTTCAGTTTATTTAACGGACAAAAACAGTTATTTCTTTGACCCGGCGCTGCGTTATCGATCTAACTATTAACGATGGGTAGAATGAACAGGGAACGAGATAATTTTGATAAAGAGTCAGTGAAATAAGCAACTAGCATGATTGTGTAACGAAGCGAGAGCGGGTGAGTTATTGTTTGGCCACGTTATCGTAGCGACATAGAAGCTGAATGTTCAAGTCGGGTACCATCTAGCGTATAACCGCTTAGCTTTCTAAAAATAAAGCACATTGTAATATGTATTTTGTTCGCCGAGAGAAAGACTTCATGGTGCATTTAAGACGCAAGAAGCGTTTAACGTGGACCCAACTCGCGTGGAAAATGTCACGCGGTAGACTAGACGATTTCGCAAGGGTGCTTCGACGAACTAATTTGCTGGCACACTCGCTCGCGATTTCCCTTTGAATTTCTTACTGCCTCAAGTTAACTCATTCGAGATTGATTCAGTTCGACTCGGCATAATTCGAGAAAGAATTTCTATACAATTTCTATACAATTTCTATACTTCCGTTTATATTTTCACATGGGAAAACAACTGGCAGCAAGTATCGAACAAAGAATACTAGTCCACTGTTCAAACCTGTATTTCTCGATAACGATGCTCCAAGGTTCTATTGTCCGAGTCATTCTCTCATCGTCAGTAAGAAGATAATCATAGCGAACGATAGGGATTTCCAATGAAAAACGTGAATGAAGAACGGTGGCTATTGTGAGTTACGAAGCCCACGAGGACATCCACATGCGCGTTCCATCGACCCCGTCGCGCGGTGTCCATTGCACTGGCCCCGTCAACTTCGGGGAAAGTAATTATTGGCGGATTAACAGAGAAACGAGCAGTTACTGAGTCCAGGAAGGACTCTATACCTATAGAATAGAAGAAACGCTTCATAGGCTTGATTGTTTGCGTTGCTGTATTATGATCTTATTGCCGTAAGGACCGTGGCGCCGAGTTTTATTTTCCTGAACAAGAAAGAAAGTGCTTTCGTTCTTTGCGGATCATCCGTCGAAACGTTGATTATAAAAGCAGTAGGTGTATGCGTAGGTATACATATGTACGTATTCATCTGTAAGAAGAAGCATTGCCGAGTGATAGGCAGATTAAAAGGTAGTAAGATAGTGTACGACGGCTACTGAAGGAAGAGAGAAGCACTATCGAATAATTTGTCCCGCTCGGAATTTCTCCAAGGCGCAGTGCGTTTCGGTCGATCGAGCCACTCGACTGGATGTTCCCAAGGTGCGCGTATCGTACGGTTCGTTCAACCGTTTAGAAAGCGAGCGTGTCGGTGCAGCTTTGTCTTTTCGCCTCCTTGGGAATCGAGCAACGACACCGAATCTCTCTTCTCTCTCGCTACCGGCAGTCGGATTTCGTATTTCCGCGCATCGATAGGCCCCCTAATATCTGACCTGCGGGATTTTTCAGATCCATACGTATGTTTAGTACTGCACGAACACAGGAGTCCAGCTTCTTTTTTTCGAATATTCAACGAGCATCTATTTTAGACGCTATTCAGTTTCAGTTCTAATTACCCGCATTAAAATTTCTCCTGTTGACACGGTGACACGGCGAGCACCGTGAAAGCGTTTCAATTCTTCTCGCCATAGGTAGGATCATTTCTCGTATCGTACCGCCTGTATCGCAAATCTATCCCACTTATACTTAAACTTTGTTCGTTCTTGCGTTAGAATAGAAAATAATGATAATCGTAATTGAGCATATTTTCGATTTATTTCCGTAATCGTTGCTCTCGTATAACAGATAATAGATAGTTCGCGATAGAGCGCGGGCGTTTCGTGGTTCGTGACGGAGTGGGCTTTGAACTTGATCGGTGTGGCCGGTTCTCGAATCACGAAGAGAGTGAAAGTTCGTTGATCTGTGCTGCAGGTGTTTTCAACGCAAATCTCTTTTTCTCGAGGAGACGCGGCGGAGGCTGGCTTACAGAGCTGACTCGATTTCGATCTCGAACCGGTCGACCCCTCCACTTCCAAAACAGATGCACATCGACATCTTCGAATCAACGGTTCTCTTGCACGATGCACGATAGATAACACGAACGAGCTCGGCATTCGCTCGTCAAACTGTGAAACGCAATTCTTTTCCTTTTTCCTACAATTTCCTACAATTTCCTACAATTTCCTACAATTTCCTACAATTTCCTACAATTTCCTACAATTTCTTACAATTTCCTACAGTTTCTACGCTCGCGAATTTACTTCCGATTTATTTCCTTCCCTCCACTCTCCAATTCAATCGAGCAAGTGCGTATGTATACTGTTGCGTCTTTCAGCTTCGCCATTAAGTTGAAGAAGCTCGAATGCGCGAGTGGCGACGTAAGACTGGCAAGTAGGAAGACTGTTGGCTGGTGAAATACCGAAATGTTCGTAATCGTGAAATTGAGCGTGTAGGATCGGAAGCGTGACCGATAGTGTAGAAGAGCGAGCAAGGAGTCGGTACCCGTTACAACAACGCACATGGGACATACCAACGCGAGCAGTAAAACGTGCTTCGCGCTTCGTGCTTCTCTCTTTTTCTCGATCCTCCCCTTCTCTGATTCCACTCGTCTCACTCGTCTCACTCGTCTCACTCGTCCGTCGTTGCCCTGTCTCTCAGTTGCCGTGCTGCGCTCAGCTGCGCTCAGCTGCGCTCAGCTGCGCTCAGCTGCGCTTGAACGAGCGGCAAGTGTCTCGACAGTCTCGTCATCGTCTCTGTCTCGCGCAAAATATTATCTTTTCTTTCGCTTTCGTCGAAGCCGAGCATCCTACTATGTACATTCGTGCACGTATGTATAGTCGAACGCTTAGTCGCCTAATCAACTCCAGGGAGAAACGATAATGACAGGGACGAGAGTTTTCGTCCTGTAACGCAAGTTAGCTGACTTATTGCACGCAGAAACTTCGACACCTTCAAAACTTGCAACGTTTCGAAGATATTCCACCGAGGAGTTTACTCGTTGAACTGTTTCGAAATACCAGCACGCATCAGTGACATCGTCGTCATTAACCGTTGCGTCACTTTCCAATCCAATCCACCGAAGACGATTGTTGGAAGAATCAACAGCTGTTTCTTCGGCTCGTTTCACGAAACGGTTTTAAGCGGCTTCGTCTACTACTAGAACGAAGAATAGTATGCGAAGCAGGTTTTTGCAAGAATTAACAGTGGCGATGGATTCCGCGCATTTCGATCATTCTTGCGTCTTCCGCACCGCGATGCGCCTTTTGCTCGACGTTCTTTCACCTTCGCGAATCATGCTGGAACACTCGTTGATGTGTTTCTTCAACGCAAACGTGCTTGCGTTTCATTCAATTTCAATCAATTGATTTTTCAAAGAATTCATTTTTTCATCGGGACTACTTACCACCTCTTCAATTATGAGTAACTCCATCGCGATAGATCGAGTAACAAGTTGCATTTGAAGTTCAGGAAAGTGAGAAAATCTCGAAACGGAAGAGCTTATTGTAAATACGGGATTCAGGGCAGTAGAACATGTTTTCTCGCTTGTGCCTGTCAGGTCCGTTGCGAGTACAATGAAGTAACCATCGAACGATTTGATCTTTCGGTGAAAGCGCTCGGAGAATTAACTTTTATTCCGTAACCTGTCGAAGCTGAACGAAATTGTTGCTCGTTAGAGCAATAGCTGGCTATCGCTGCTGCTTTCGATTCGCTATCGCTGTTCAGTTTCTTCCGTTACTACGTACGTTTCTGCGAGAATCTCATCGAAACTAGTGGCAAACTGACATAGAAACGAACTCTATGTCGCGATTGATCAGCAGTGGTAACTTTCGACAAGATTTCTAGTTCGGACAAAGGAAGTCGTCAAAAGTGATTTTTCGCACAGTTGAAGTATTGAAATGCAATGTTCATCGAGACCAATTAAAGGTGAAAAGCTTGCAGAATGACGCGAGAACCTTCGCTTTCTAAATAGTTTTCCATGAAGCTAAGGAATCTGTCGAGAAAATCTCTCGTCACGTGTTATAAACCAACTGTTACACGTATAATACAGGGTGTTCGGCAACAGGTAGAAACGAATTTAAGGGGTGGTTCTACGTGATCAAATAAGACGAAGATCAAGAATGAGAAAATTGCGCTTCTGACTTTTTGTATTTGAGTGGAAAGGTTTGAGTAACAGAGTCTCACATTCGCTTATTCATCTCTATCATGGGTTTTATGATCGGTGGATCGATCAGGTAAGCGTCATCGTCAACACTTTCCTTTACGATACATATTCGAAAGACGCTACTCAAAAGACAAGATGCTGATCGTAGAGTTCGAAAGTTCGAGAGAAAATTGTCAAGTTGTCGGTTTTCGTGCACCTGTATGCCTGTACCCACGGACCCGGCCGGCCTCTGTCAAGTTCTAGCTAGCATCAAAGAGATCTGTGACAAAAGACGACCTACAAAAACGTCCTTACATAACAGCGACCCTAGCGAGCGAGTTCTCGTGGCTGCCTCATCTGCGACGCGACGCGACGCGACGCGTTGTCTTTGGGACTCCTGTAAAAGAACAGAAGTGACAATGCACAAGTAGGCTAAAAGCAACTTCTCGTTATTTCTTCTCGAGTGTTCTCTTATAGTCGACAAGTTTCCCAGAGAACTTTAAAACTGAATCAGATAGACACGTTCAAAGTTATTCAGATTTCTAATCGTGTAAGATAATATACCGATGACTGATCGAATAGTTACGTTACGATATTTAATTGCGATCAAACCATCGATTGCGCCGCATTTCTGTTTACTTTCGCTCGCTTTCACTCTCTTCTGCCTCGTTCTACTCATCCAACGACAGAGTTCCAATTGTTTGAAGTGAGGCGCGTAGCTTCCGGTAGATAAAACATAGCGGTTAGTTAGCATCAAACGTTAAACATCTAACGTCTAACGCTTATGTAAAAGACTCATTGCGATGTAAGAAAAATGCAGCAGGGAAAACCCGTTGAAAACGTGTATTGTATATGTAAACTTGGTTTCATGATTTCCTCTCGACCGCGATCCCTATCGAGTGTCGATATCGAGGACGGAAGTTTGTGCGATAACTGAAACTTGTGAATTCATGAACAAAAAACGTTCAGGCTGCTCGAAAATACTTCTCGATTTGTGATTCGCGTTGTACTTTTTGATACTTCATTTAAACAATTTGTCGACATGGCTGGCAATTTTAGTACGTACGTAGTTGGCGAAAAAAAGCGAATGGTTGATTTTGCTGGAAAGTATAATGATCGTTCGCGGTAGTTGACAGTTCTAATGAGCTCTGACGGCCATGTCTGCGCCGCGAACGAACCAAGTATCGCGGTGAAATCATCGATGACGAGTCATCGAGAGAAACGGTTTAACGTAACGTGTCGAGGATCGGAGTTTTCGATTTATTGTTTGGGTCAGCAGACGGTTCACGATGGAAATCTTATCGCCTTAAGAAAAAAGATGTCACCGACCGCGTCGCGTCGGTTACGTCTAATGTTGTTTTTTTTAATCGTAATTTTTCAACGAATTACGTGTTTCAGGTGATCTCTAACGGCGGTTCGAAGGGCAACACGGGCAGTTGCGACGAGTTAACAAACGGTGAGTCACTCGTCATCGATGCTACTTGTTTTCTTTCGTTACTGTTGCAACGATTCTACCATGATAAAGAGCTCTAACTGGTTCTAAAGGGGGCGGCGTGTTAGATCTGTGTTGGAGACTGACGTCGGTGTCGGTACGACGCCTTTGGTTTCATTGACCGAATCCGCTCTCGCTACGGTGTTCGTCGCACCGCTAAAAAAGAATGTTCGACCGGACCGCAGATCCCTTCGCCGCTGAATCAACTCGACGCGATAAGCGTTTTTAATGTGACATTAACACGTATCGTAACTTTATTCGTTTATACTTATTTCAATTTTATCCTATTCATTCGAAAGGCATTAAGCCCTGTCTTTTGCGTGCGAGATAGATCTCTTGCAAGTAGCAGAAGAAAACGCATGAATAGAAACGAGGTAACTTTTACACTTGAGCAGAATTTCAAAGAGCAGAATTTCAGTAGAGTTATACGGATCGGCCCTGTCTGCCCTTTAGTCATTATCATCTGTCGGAGCGGTCACCGCATTTTCTCACGCTACTTCAGCTGCTTCTTACTCGCGGTGCAACGATCTCCCTCCCTACCCGCGCACATCTGCCTCAAAATTACATCCTGACCAGGCCAGCTCCGTATTTTTATTTTTTTCCCCTGCTTCATTCGCCATATTTGCTCGTCACCCCTCGCTTTGTCTTTTTTTTCGGACATCTCGTATCTGAATCGAGCGAATATTCAGTCTGAAGAATAGAAAGATTGCAACCATTTATTATAATCGCATGGGGAAACGATTAAAAGAAATAGGTCGATGTCGATATATTAAACGAGTGACCCCATCTTACTTTCGCCACTAACCGCTTTCAAAACTTCTTCAACGTTCATTTAATTACCTATTAACTAGATGATGCAGTCACGACGATGAAATAGGACCAATTGACTTTTAATAAAAACCTGCTCTATTGTTGACGAGTACAGAGACGAGTCTTGCTTTTAACTTTAGCTTCTTTGGTCGCGTTAAACTGTCCACGTTCGCATTCGTCCGCGGTGTATGGCGCTTTCGTACGTTGTGGACGACACGACACGCGACGTCGCTCGACGAGGAACCTAATTTCACGAATCCGCAAAAGATCTGCTCGTTAGAGGCAACGTAACGACGCGCTTTGCTAGATTTTTCGCTTTGCAAACATCCGATTCATTTCCTTTTCAGTGGCTCGCGAGGGCTTTGCGAAAGTTCTTGCGAAAGTTCGATTCTCTCGATTGACATTATCGTGAACGCGCACGAGTCGTTAAACACGGATTTGCAAGTTTACACCCCTTGATAATTCTGCTTATTCAATTCTAGATGCTTTTGCTAGTCGCTATTAGAAAAATATCGCTATTCGATTTTATTCGATTTTATTCGATTTTATTCGATTTGAGTAGATTGTTTACGCTGTGCCAGTTTGAGAGTAGCAAATCAGTAGGAGGTACAGTCCGGTGGTGCAAGGTGCAAGTACTCATCCAAATCCAATTAGTAGTGATGCGAAGCCCCACGCAAAGGTATATAGAAAGGTTGGCGGTTTGATACGGAAACAGGCCAGCCGGAAACGCCTCCAGTACGATTCGTCGTGATGTGCGAGGAAGAGGGTTCCGTGAGGGCGAGAATAACCCTGCTCGAGGGTGAATAAAACCTTAGAGACTCTACTCGTGGCGTTGTCAAATTGAAAATTAGTCGAATACACCCGTTCTCGGAAGCCGCGTGTCATGATAGTGCTTCGCTCATTCATTCTAATAGACTATTCGATATCTATGGATCGTCGCGAGTTGTTTATCATTTTCATTCTTCGCGCTCTCGCTTCATCGAGAGTAGTTGAGATAGTTTTTTATGGGATATTTAAAGAGCGATTTACTTTTTCAGGGAGAAGCATGGCACCGGTGCTGGGTGTACCGCCTCCGCCACCGCCTGCTCCTCACATGGGACCAGACGGCTTGATCTTGCCAAGGAAACCGTACAATCCCTACCTCACTTCCACTAATCATAAGGACCTTCGGAGAGAGTTACTCTTCAATCAGAAAGTGTATGCCCATACAAAGTAACGTTTTTATCTCTTAGATTTGTACGTGTAGAACGTGAAATGCGAAGAAAAGCAAAAGAGTTTTGGTGGTGGGAAAAGTAGAAAAATGATTATAACTATGTTAGTGTGTACGGTTATAACGTGTCAAGCTATCCTTTATGACTCATTACCACCAGTTTTTACAGTTTAACTGCGCGGTCATTAGCCGATAGAAATTCAAATCCGTTTTGCTCATTGTAATTTTCACGCGAGCAATGATTTGCGCGTGTAATTAGCTAATTGATGTTGGCCTTCGTTCTCTTCCAGAGGCAGAAACGTATTGAATCAGAAGAGCGAACTTCAACGAGCACTCGAGAAACAGAGAGAGGCTGCCTCCAGGAGGGAAGCTGAAAGAAATCGGGAAGAAAATTATAAGGACGATCCTAGAACTGCGTTGCAAAGGGCAATCGAGCAGAGGGCGAAACATATAGAGATGTCGGTAAGCTGCTTCTCTAGAAGAATTTATCAAGAGGACATTGATGGTTAAAAAGGACAAAAAAAAGAACGAGATTAAGACTCACACTTTCTGAAAATGTTTGTTTCAGTTAGAACAATCGCAGCTAGTAACGGAGCCACTGAGTAACCCTTTGGTAACGGCGAGGGCAAAACTGAGATCGCGTACAGATTCTCAATAAATTAAAAACGAAAGCAGAGAGATGAAACGCGCAGGGAACAAAAAAAATCTGACGTGTCTGTGATGCAATCAGTGCGTCGCGAGTCGGAGTCCAACTGCGTTTTATCATTTTTTACCACCGTGTACATACATACATACATACATACATATGTTATACATAATTTGATAAGAGTTCACTAATAAGTAACAAAGAGTCGAGCAGCTCGTCGTCGAGGGAATAACCGTTGCGTCTGAAGCTGACGAATTTTTCCCTTTTAAGTATCCTTAACTGTGCTGGTACATTTCGTAAAAGTAAATCAGTTGCCTTACTCTTCCAAAGCTGTCAAATGATACGTACATACGAGGACAAGTAATTGTGTCCTCTGAGCGACGTCGAGCCTGATTAGATAATGTGTTTAGCTTAGTTAAGTACATCGGTACATCGTTCTTCGTGATTCGTGTTGAAACACGTACACCGAAGGGGAGGGGGGATGGTTTTGTATTCACGCGTACATACTCCACAAGGGCATTTGTTATTGCATCAGGAAACTCGCAAATTTAGTTTTCAACAGACGATGATACTTTGCCTCGAGATCAGCGTTCATCGTTTCTGTACAACTGGCGATGCAATAGACAAATTGAAATCATTATCGTACTCAACGAGTACCTAAAATTCCAAATGACAAAATAACAAATAATTTTGAGCAGCTAAGTGAATCTCTAAGCCCATGATGTGTAGACGCGGCGGTCTCTTAGAATACAAAATAGAATTGTCGATGACAAAATAAGCCTTACGGAGCACTTTAATAAGTAAAACAACTACCTCGATCATTGATCAGGTTCACTCCATATTTTGTTACGTGCTCGAACTTTCAAGGGTGTTCTCGTGCAAACGCGACTACGATCGGTATTATAAAAGAAAAAAGGAACACTCCTCGTAGATTCTAATAGAGTTGAAATAAGAATGCGTAAATTAAGAAACTGAAGAAAGAATTGTGAAGTGTATTAGATATTGTATAGCTTATTATCGTGCCTGAATTTGTATCGAACTAAACGTGAATATCAAAGTAAATACAAATCTCTTCATCTCGCTATAAGGCGAAACGGTAGAATCATCACACTGGGACCATCGTTCATTCACGGCGTCGCTCATTAAGAGCGGAAAAATTGACTCAGTGTTCCCCTACAATTCTTTTCAATCACCTTCATTGCTCTATCTTTCGTCTTTGTTGCGTCTCGAAGAGGCAAAATAGAGGAGATGAAAATGTCATCACTAGGTAAACATAGAAAGAAAAGTGCACTTAGATTGATAAAGAAACAAGATAGACTAATCTAAAAATCGTTTCCAAGAAGGAAAAGAGCAATCTTGTATTCGTAGTGGGGGAATAATGTAGCCTTCTTACGGCGAATGAAAACAACTGAAAATAGTTACATAAATCCGTAGACCTGACATTTATTACACTCCAGTGTTCATAGTTCAGGGAAAAAATAAGACATATACATAGATTCTTATACGTTTTAATCAACAGCGACCAGTATTGTAGAAACGTGATTCAAATTTAGTAGTTTTCCTGCTCGTTACAGTGCATTAAGTGTACTCTATCCTATGATATCATTAATATTGTAATACGAAAATACGAAACAATTAAAATAATGAATGAAGGAGTCTGCATGTATTACTTCAATTTAACGATAAATGCGCCAAATATGTGAAATCCTGAATCTGAATTAATTTTGTTTACAGTTAACCACTGATGCAATTCAACTATCAAATATATGTATTTTATTTAACATTGATAACATTCTCTTAATCCAACCAACAATTATTAAAAGAAAAGTGTTAAAAAATATGCTAAAATAATCTTGATTATGTGTGTAAATATGGTTGGTCTGCTCCCCTTGTTCAACCATGAAAATATGTTAACGAAACAATGGGATTTTACATTACGAAAAATCCTATTTTAGTTGATGTCAGTGAAGGGGGGAAACTGTGAACTAGGTGATATATACAATTAAATACCACCTTATTAATGATAAACATTTATCGTTAATGATTTTACATATAGGTCAACTTGTACATTTCTAGACAAAGGGGGCGGGCGTTTTGAGTGTACACAACGCGATTCAAGAATAACTGATATACTTTTAATAATCGTCTCCGCGGGATATAACTTCTTTACACGTTGGGCGTAAGACAAGGGTATGCTCAAACTGAGCAGTATAACATCCCTTAATGTCGGCCAAAGGTGGGTAAGCATCTACTACGCCTTTGTCACAGAGATCCTTCAAAGCCATATTATACTTCGTGCAACCGATTCCATCTAGCCATCGTTTGCAAAATGCCAGAGTACCTGAAATAGAAGCATACTGATTATTATCTTCCGCTAGATTAATAAATCAGATGTTGTCCGAATTCAATCAATCGTTATGAGCTAATAATCACCATAATGTTTGTTGATAGTATTCAGTAAAGATTTGCTACTCTGCAATCTCAAAGGAACAAAACCAGCATCAAAACTCTTCATGTAGTGAGAACAGTACAAATCATCATGAACGATACCCTTTCCAGTCGATCCGAAAGTTTCAATGGCATAAAACTCATTTTCCTCCATTCTAGTAGCTTCACCGCCTCTAACTATGGGCACAGTTTTTCCTGCATGGATGCGATATGGCGCAATAGAATGACCATTCAGATTTCTAATTGATTTTATCTGAAAATTAACTAAAAATCAATGACTGACTTTGATTCGTATGAAGAGAGAAAAATGGTAGCGTACTGGAAAAGTTTTGCCATTCAATTCAATCTCGTATGATTCCATGACCTCCTGAATCGCACAACCAACGGAACACAGTCGAACATCGATACCAGCAGCCTTAATCCCAGTATTGGTAGCATCACGGACCGCTTCGATCAACTTATCATACTTTGGATTAAAGTATAATGTAAATGCGCAATCGATAATTCGACCATTAATGTGTGTACCAAAATCTATTTTGGTCACGTCGTCGTATTCCACAATGCTGTCATCATCAGAGTTTGGAGTATAATGAGCTGCAATATAATTCTTGGAACAGCCAGTTGGGAAAGCTAGTCCAGCTTTTAAACCATTTTCTCCTATCAATTTTCTTGCTGTACTTTCCAATTCGCCACAAATCTCTTTCATAGTCATTCCTGATTTCACCTAAGAAAAGAAAACAGACAAATTTCAATTTCACTCCAATCTTTGCTTTACTTTTAATCATGAAACATCACAAATATTTTTCTTGTCAGTAGAATATACCCAATCCATAATGTGTTTCCTTGTTTGCCTGTGAGCTTCAGCTGCTTGTCTGGCTTCATTGTAAATATCGTTATGCATTCTATCGAGAGCTCGTGCCTCCTCACTTGTGAAGCGATTTCTAGCCGTTCTTTCGTCTATACCTTCAACTGGAGGATGATCCATTATCTCTCCAATTGGAAAGTTTCCATCAGGAAATAACTCTGACACAGGAATGGATGGTGGATCTGTTTGCTGTTTGGGACCCCCAGTTTTTCCACGAGACTTGTGTTTCTTTTTCTTTTTTTTGTCATCTTCAGTTTCTGCATCATTTTCTGCCACCTCTGTATTACTTTCTATAAGATAATGTTAATTGAATACTTTAGTTTGAAATATCCATTTTGAGGGAGACACAGAGGGATGAGTTTACCTTTTCCTGGTGCATTATTCTCTACTGTTTTAACCTCTTCCCCCTCTGGAACATCTGCGCTAACTTCTCCAGCTCCTGTAGAGGACAAAATTATTTGATATTCTGTAGGCAAATACTTGAGAAACCATCTGTATAGTAGTGAAAATATTCAATATACAAATACGATAAAAAAATGAAGAACTAATACTGTTAAAAAGTAAATTACAACGAGATATGAATACAAGTGTAAAGTGATTTCCACACTGCGTCGTATGGAAACATATTAACGAATAATTAATTTCTCTATGACTTGAATCTTTTATGCAAAAGATAGTACAACCATAAATAATACTGCAAAGTAGGTAATGTTGATTCTCAATCGGAACAGCTATCTACATTATTAAATAATAATGAACAATGTAAGACGACACGCGATAAGCTTAAAACTCAAATAAACAAGGATGCATCCAACAATATTCAATTAAACAACGTACCGGCCTTCTTCTTTTTATGTTTCTTCTTTTTTCCCTTTTTGGTTTTTTCTAACGCACCAGCTGTATCTTCCTCGTTGACAATTTCCTTCTTTTCCTCATGCTCCAACTTTTGCTCGTCCAACATGGCAGCCATTTTTGAAGGGAAGCCAAAAAATCTTAGCCATCAACAGTGATCTCAGACTACAGACCTTGAAGGTAGTCACAAGTGGTCACGTGACATCAAGTACACGTTCAAACGAACCAGTCGGTAAAGTAGAAGAGTACTTACTGTACATTCGTTTGTGCTGATCTGCATACCCAAATCCGGTGTTTCAACGATAGGGCAAATGGGAATAAAGCTTGTAGAGGTTCTTATTTAAAGAATTATTTTATAATTATATGTACAAAGTATTACATAAAAACGAGGGCTTTATAGAAGCCGTGTTTTATGATCATTTTTTAAGCAATATTGTTCTTATACTAAAAATAAGAAATTCATGGAAATCCATTCATATATACATACATACATACATACATACAGACACATACACTCACACGAGCGTACACAACATATAAATGTATCTGCGTGTGTATATACGTATATACACATATATAAGACTTGTGGCTAATCTAACAACGGTAATTTATCCTACAGAAGATATTATCAATTCAGCGACGTCTGGATCTTGACATAGAACGGACAATTGCATTGTTACTTGAGTGCCAGATAATGCTAACGTTGCGCGTGCAAGAACTTCTTTTCCTCCTCTAAAAACCCCGCTTAGCAATAAATTGTGCACAGCAGCGTTTGCTTGGACTCTATTAGTCTGTTCTACAGCATCCAAGCCCAAAAATCCTGTCAGGCTCCGGATCGCTCCTTCTAAGCTAGTTACAGATGGACCTAGAGCGAAAGTCTCTTCTAATTTATCGAATCCTTTTGCGACGGCTGCTTCCCA
Organism: Calliopsis andreniformis; assembly: GCF_051401765.1. Lineage (NCBI taxonomy): Eukaryota > Metazoa > Arthropoda > Insecta > Hymenoptera > Andrenidae > Calliopsis > Calliopsis andreniformis. The sequence continues at coordinate 18,261,571 of NC_135062.1, forward strand.
CGCATTGCTGAAATCTAATCCTTTATTTCCTATTCCATGAACCTGATCTGCTAGAGTAACTTCCAAATCTTCCAGCTACAAAAAAAAAAAATTAACCCAAAACGTTTTACCTAGTTTCAAAAAGTGTGCATTCAAAATAACTAATTAAAGGGAATTAGTTTTTATCTGATCGCAAAGCAAATATTACTATGAAAAGTTTTGGAAAATAGAATCTACCATATATTCATCGTTATATCCTTGTTCGGCATCCGGGACACCTGTTATAGGATCACAATCGCGAGCGATGAACCGTAAAGTTGTAGGAATGGTAGCTACGCTGGCGTGAACATCTTCTGGATATTTTAATACTGTATACGTTGTTCCTGGTTCATTGTACGGCAAACGAGGACAAGGGACCTCACACATAATCGTATAGCTAGACATAGAAAGATTGAAATATTTTAATAAAATGCAAGGCGATAGAAATAAGAAATTTTTTCCACCCTTACCCAGGTGGTGGATCGATCGCCACTCTAACGTCTTCGAGCAACTGATCGGAAAGCGTGTTAACGCAATCGAATTGCAGAACAAGGAGTTCCGTGAACGTGTGTTTGATACATTTCACGTTGTATTCCGTTTCCGATTCCGTTAACTCAAACACCGATGATGACTTGTGAATCGAAGACTCGCGAATAACCATTGCCAAGTGTGGTATCTGCGACAATTTTTCCATAAAACTTTCCTCCCGCGTCAAGCGCGGTTGTTGCTGTTTAACAGGTGCATGTACTTCTATTGGCACTGGTTCTTCCACCGTTTGTGCGGTTGGTATCTGAAAAGAAACGCATCAGGTTGTATACAAGTTACACGAAGATCAAATCAGATCGTTCTGGATATGCAAAGTTACCTGTGAGATGTCAAACGGTTCATCCATAGGCGTTCGCATGTAATTTCGAAGAGCTCTTTCTAAACTGGGTACAGAGAGAAGAGGAGGCTGCACTAATGGTAGGATAGTTGGATCGTTTTGTTGCTGAAGAATAGCGCAGTAATACGCAGCACGATCACGAACTTCATCATCGGAGTCCAACTGACATCGAGACAACAAGACCAATACGTTTGGTAGCAACGGTGGACATGCTGCAGCAAATCGCGCCAATGCAGTGACTGCAGCAGCGCGTACGCTAGCGCTTTCTAATATCACACGATTGTAAATGAAACGAATGTATCTAGATGGTTGCTTAGACGTCGGCCCTTCCTGGCCCAACAAATGCAATATGCGAACCGCGAGGGAAATGTGTTCGCAATCCTCTATGAATTCGCAAAGATGAGCCAGGCCCGCTTCCTTTGCTTCAGCGTTCCCTTCCATAACTGCAATGATCGTGTCAGCAATTGCTGCTTTGTATTCGAGTCCTCCTTCGTCTCTTAGCATTGCAGACAGGAAGTTCATTAGAACCGCGTGTTTGCGAGGGAACTTCTGACATAGAGCTCTAAACAATCAAAAGACTCGAGTGAAATTATCTACTTGTTTTGAAGAAGAAATAAAACCACTATGCTCTCACCTTATAGCTTGTACAACTACCACTTTAAATTCGTCTGATATTTCAGATACAAAACTTGCAATTTGTTTCATCAATCGATCTACCGAACTCTCCGCTCCGGTTTTTAGGAGAGTAGTGATTGCTAATGTAGCAATCGATCTATTTGAATCTGTAATTAGATTTTCTAAATCTAAATTGCAGGCAGTAACTGCCATTGGATGGGTCATGGCAACTTTGTTTAGGGTTCTCACCGCAGCAAATCTTAAGGCTGGCTTAGGTGAGCCGCAAAATAGTTGCAGAACACTGATAGCAGGTGCTATTCCGCTTTTACCGAGATGATTAACCAATGCATGTGCTGCTTCGTATACGACCATTTCGGACTTTTGACGAAGACAGAATTCAATAAATTCTAACATCTCTTGCCCTATGTCGTGCTCATCTACCAACTTCGACGCCATTCTGATTAACATACAGGTCGCGTAAGGACTCTTTGGACAAGTTCTTGTAAGTTTCGTAACTAACTTCATTACAGCATGTTTGTCCGATTTGCGTGCTTGATATAAAACCCCTAAAGCATGGTATTGAACCATTACATTGGTAGAATATAGGGCTTCTTGGGCTTCATTGGCCCATCTGCGTGCTACATCGCCAGAAACGTTGGTCAGATGCAGAGAAGAGACTAAGGCTGCGCTAGAAACAGCAGGGGATCGATCGACAATGGCTTGTTTCATATAGCGTTCGATGGCTGCCAACATTCCACCATCTGTGATGTTACATAGTGCTCTTATTGCAGCAGCTCTGTATAAATCTTCTTTCCCTGTCATATCTTTTGTTAAACTGGATGTTACTATAATCACATCTTCCGCTAACGAACTGAGTTCCTTAATGCCTAAATAGACCAGCCTCCTTAGAATTACATCTCTGGATTGAAACAATTTGGTCATGGCAAAAAATGCTTCGGTAGCCTCCATTGTGCCTAACTGTTCACCTTGATTCAATAGGTACAATATTTTTGTGAGAATGTGAGCACATTTTCTTGGATTGACAGGAGTGTCATTGAAAGTACGAGCTTCTTGAAGAACAGTTGTCTTCTCCAAATTTTGAAACGGGTTTCCTCCACCTAATGACAAAAGAATCACTTGAGGAATGTGCATAATATGGTCGATTGAGCGTATACTACTCTTTCAAGCTATCTATAATTTCGCAATCCAGATTTTACAGATGTTAATTGAGCAAAGGCAAAAGATTTTAGTGAGAAAAGTAACATTTAGAAAAATTAATCACCGAAACCTGTTTATAAGGAGCTGTCACAGCAATACGATTGACGCTCAGTTTTATTTGTTACCTTAAATTTCTGCTATTGGGAGAATGAAACCGTATGTAAATATAATTACCATCTTCTTCCTCCTTTTTGTCGCGTTTAAAAGCATTCATTTCGTTCAACTGCCTTCGGAAAACTGAAAAATAGGATACACGTCACCTTAGCTTCCTTGCATGGGAACCATTGCAAATAAACGTGTAACCACAAACTAGATATGAAAGAGTAGTCCAATCCGATGGATTTTTATGGCTCGGTCCTCTAGCGTTCGAACGAACTATTAAGTATCGCTTTCGTATCATATTTGCCACAGTGTTAATTTAGTTTGGGATAAGATAATAATGCTATTAATCGTAGAACTTAAAGTGAAATATGTTCGGATACGTAGGTAAGGAATCTGGGTCAATTAGAATTGTATTAATAATTAATGCATTTTACAATTACACTTATCTTGTTTCAACCGACATTTATAATAAAGCATTTAGCCAATTTGGTAAAAAATACTCGCATTTAAAATGTACGTACATACAGGAGCAGTAAAATGCACATTTATTTCATTTATTGTTCATCCATGAAAATTGTTTATTTATTATAAAAACAGCATTTGAAAAACTCGATTGAAAAGTATAGTTAACGACATCTAGCGATGGCGCCCAAACATTAATTTTTGAAATTCAGAAGCAGACTTAATTCATCACTAGATGGTACCACTATACAGTTTCAATTTTACTTAAATAGCTTCGCGATAGACCGTTCATTGGCAGTGATCTTCAGTCTTCAACATATGGATGTCAATTATTCTTTTTACTCGATTCGTTCATCTTGCTACTTTGTAGTTTATACAATTTTGTTAGATCATCTATCTTTACGTTATCAATCTTTATATTATTTAATAATGGAGGTCGGCCTATCCTCTGGACAGTCTTATCGTTTCCTGTAGAACTTTTTGAATCTTTTTCACCGATGAAGCTATCTAATGAGGCTTGATCTTCAGACGGCGATACCATCTCTTTGCTCCACTTTGTTAACCACTCGCTAGCTGTTGTCTGTACACATAGGATAAATATCAGAAACATTATCGTAAAAAGGATACCTAGAGGAATTAGAAGCAGTTCAGCTCACCTCCTTATTGTCGCTTTCTATAGACTCTACCTTCTCCTTCGTCTTATTGAATTTCTCCAGTTCTTTCTGCAATTTACGTTCTAATTGATACTTGGCAATTGCTTGAGCTAGCGATCCAAGTTCTCCTCTCATTGCAGCATCGAACATAGCCTATTAACAGGGAAGATCAACATCAAAAAAATAAGCAAACTATGTAGCTGCTGAGTTGTATCGAAGAAGTACTTACGTCTCGACGCCTTTTAGAGTTCGAAGCCGCGTTACCAATCGGATCGGTTTTAGTTTGCGGTCCGAGTTCTACGAGTACTTGAAAATCAGCATGCTCGCCGAGTCGAAATCCTACGCCAATTCTCGAGTCGGTACCTACCATGATTGAAAAAGGAAAGGACAAAAATGTAATGTTTCCGCGTGGAAGGGAGGAAGCACGCGAGCAGTGAAAGTGGCTTGGCGTGGTGCGTGAAATAGTAATCGCGATGATATATGTATAAATCGTAGAAGAGGAACTTGTCGAGTTAAACTAAAGTGTGCGACACTTGATACACACGTAACGCAATTACAGTACCTTTCTTTATAGGTGGGATATTGGAGTAGATCAGCGAAAGTATCGTGGGCAACTCCTCAGGGATAATCAGACACGTTGCAACTGAAACGATTAGTTTTATTCTTCTTACTTCTTACAAAATTACGTATATATCTATAGGAATTACTTTTTATGCGATACATGGTTAATTATTGTAGTAACATGCACTGTTTAAGTTAAAGTTCTTTTTGCCAGAGGATAGTTTTTCTTTTCTTCTTTTATCTCATTAAAATCATCCTCGTTTCGACCTTACATAACTGCGATTGACACGAAATTTGCACAAAGGCTGAATGTATCAGTACAGAAGTATTTTTCTATCGTTAAACTGGACTATGATCAAGGATCTTTACACGTGCATGTAGAAAGAGATTTTGCCATAAGTAGGCGAAGGACACAATACGAACAGTATAAGTAGGTAAAGTGGGACTTACGATTATGAAAAAGTAGGAGAATGCAGAATTTCGTCAATATGTTCTTCGTGCTCGACATTTTCTCACCGGAGGAATCTTCAATGAAATCTTCTTTTTCAGATGATCAGTCGTCTCATAATTTCTCTTGCCGAATATTGTCTCGCTGTTTTTTCTTTCTTCTGCTTTCAAAAATGCATTGGTATGGCAATAGAGTCAATTGTTGCTAACATAATCGATCATATCTATGCCGAAGAATAAATGAAATACGAACGATAGTCGGAGAAAATCACAGTTAAGAAAAATCACTGACATAGAAAGAAAATGAAATTGAAAAAGAGTAAAAATGGTAACGTCGATAACGGAAGTCCTCTTTTCCCTCGGTGAATTTGTTTCCGTGAGGAGGTGCACTGATGTCATCCGTGAACCACAATCGTCTGTTCGGCTGCGCGATGTCGACTATACGCGTATCGTTACTTCCATGAAAGTGAAATCTCAGAAGCGAAGGTAGGCTTTCGTCGAGACTGGCTACTTCAGTCGAACTGAGTCTAGTCGTAAGTACGCACGGTAGAATGCAAGAATCGCGTTCCTTGGCACCGGCACACAGCACTTACGGCGGCGCGAGAAAGACCTACGGAAAAGAAGTCGTCGAGTGAAAGGAGACGCAAATCGAGGATCGAGGTCACCGAGAGTCCAAACAACCGCGTCGATGGATCAGAGATGGACTCTCTCTCCTTTTTCCTCCTCGACTTTCCTAGACGTAACCGCACATTTTTTCAAGGTTTTTCTCATGAATCTGTTACGAGCAGCGCGATCCAGAGAAGATTTCACGGATTCAGAATGGAAGAAAACGAAATATAATGAGAATCGGAACCTTCGTCTTTAAATGTAGGGACATATTTAATCAGTTTTTCGAGAAGTTTGTGGCCGTAAGGATTCACCCCGGAACAAACAGAAATTACATGTTTGCTCAATCAAGCAATGAAAATGGAACTACAATAATTATCGATTGATGTTACATATTTTCAGTGGCCTATGGATATTTTCGCTTCCTCCTTCGTTCATAATAACGCGTTATTGAATTACCATTGCGTAACTGAAATCTTATTCTTTTAGCGGATTTCTAGGCTATCGAATGTCTATTCTAATAAATTGTTGAATAATGATGTGTACCTGTACATAAAGCTACTATCTACTCATTATTGTGCAGCCATGTTAGCGGGTCTTTGGTCGACGTGAATTTTCACTGTAAAAATTCGGTATGCGGGTCACTCTTACAAAACGCGCACCTGTATTCGAAATAATTATACAACACGATGATAACAGGTCCACCAGCAGTCTATGAACGGTGCCGTTGATAGAACGTGGACGAACACGTTCGAGTGTACGCATATCGGCGTTAACTGGTTGCGTCCTCGTTGTCGAACACATGCGAGTCTTCGAAGGTTTTGGCTTTGAGTATTCTTCGAATTAACATCTTAATAGAAGTAAACACATCTACGGCTTAATAGAAGCAGACATCTTTTAGACATAGTTATACGTGCACAAAGATGTATGTTGAATTAAGCGTGATATGTAGTCGTGATAACTCGACGGAAGCCGAAAGCAGACAGTAGGTATGTATATGTAACGATATGAAAAATGTCCTCTTAGCGATAGACTCGGTATGGTGCGAGGCACGAGGGTAGGACAAAAGCAAGGTGTTGTTGACGGATACCAGAGTGGTTGACTGGCGGTGGATTGGAGTAGGGGGCACGCAGATAGCACGTTCCTCCTTTCCTCCTTGTTCCATGCAGTCTGTTGCGTTGTGCGTTTGTCGTTTGCCGGCCAGTTCATGCCAGTTGACGATCGTGCATCGAATCGCGGACCGCGAATCACGCGCGTCAATTAATCATTCTCCTTTATTTAGCTACCTAGAACGTAGAATTTCGTGAACGGTACCTAATAAACCTCGACACTCATCGTCGTGGTATATTCATTTGGTCAAGTGAGTATCGTTCTTCAGACGAAAATCGATCGAATATAGCCAGAGATGCTCAAAGAAAATGAATTCATACGTGCGCGCAAGAAAGAAAACAGAAATGCAAATACACGAGAATTTGATAAGAGATTGGATACAGGAATCGATAGTTAATACGTAATAATATATCTAATAATTGGACACGATAGAAGTGAAACATATGCCGTGGTCTATTCTCGTGTTTGCCGCGTTTTCCGTAACAGGTGCTTTATATCTCGACGTGAAAAATAAGCGCAACAGATACTCCACTGTTCACCGGTTCAACTACACCAAATATGTTCTTTTCGTCTTTTTGTTTAACAAATAGAATAGAATAGAATAGAAATCGTTCTTAGGCTCGTTAACGTTCCTCATTTTTTCGTGGTACCCCTATGTTGGGCGACCACTTGCTGTCTGACAGATGCATGACACGTAATTTTCTTCTCGTTCCGCGTGTCGACGTGTCTGCTTAGAATAGGCAATTCTACAAATAGGCTAGAAATAGGCAATAATTGCTTGCACCGTAGAATTCGTTTGTTCGCGATCAAAAATACTGGACAATATTACACACGAACAATCTATTACTTTGAAGTAGCAATCGTGAAATATTGAATCGAAATTTTCATTCCATAGCGCCTATACTTATACTTAACTTTACTAATGCCTGTAAGTACACAACAGATGTAATCGTAACAAACACACGCAAATGGATGCGTAAAAATTGAGAAGGGAGTTAGGTAGTCCCTCATTGATTATTGTGACAGGAATCGATGTTGTTTCATGCATATCTACTACATCTGTATGTGCGTTTTCAGTGAATGGTGTACGATGACATTTTTGGCCCATGGGGGCCAAGTTCTCGTCATTGTGATACCGGTGCTGATCATCACTATTCTCTTGCTCGTGATTGCGTGCTTTCTGATACCAGGATGCCTCTGGTACAAGTACCTCAGAAAACGAAGTAAGCTCTTCTCTTTTTCAATCAACTTTTGTCATATTTTCAATCGAAGATTTTCAAGGTCTAACAACTGATCCCTGCCAAAAAATTCTTTACATCAAAAGCATCGCGCGTTTTCCATTGTGCCAAAACTGCTATTTACGCAACAAACAAGTTTATGTTTAGGATATGTCGTTTTGTCGGTGAGGAAGCTTGAATTCTTGCATTGTGAATCGCGCGTATACGTGGCCGATACATTACGCCGCGCCATTGTTCTTGCATTTACATACGTGTGGTTACACATGTATGCGAGCATGCGACGTTTTTCTTCGTTTCTCCTTCGCAATATTACGTAACTAGCTAGCATATGTAGATATATCATTCTGCAAACGGACATTCGTCATTCTACGGAAACAGCCATCCTGAGCGCAGAAGAAATTCGTCAGAGCGCAAGACTAACGAATACCTTACATTTTACACAACTGAAAAACACTGTCTGCGAAATAGTACTATAATACGTTAGGCATCGTTAGAAACGTTTCATGATACCTAGTGTCTACTGATAATTGTCATCTTCGTCATTGGCAAATTGCATAATCGACGGTACGAACAATTCCTTTCAGAAAGAGAAGCTAAAACTGTGCCATTGCGTGTCAAGAGCAAAGAGAATGAAAATCCAAAGCTGAATGATGTCAGTTACAGGTCATGGAGATTGGGTAGTCTCTACGAAAATAGCAGCAATGGTACCTACATACTTACTATGTACTGTGCACCATTCTGTAATGCTCATGAATTTTTCAAACAAAGTGTTGTCATTTCAATTTCTGCATCCTTAATAAGGATTTATCGGTTACGTATGATAACGATAACAAATGCCCTATAGATATTTAATATATTCGTTTTAAAAAGAGGATCAAAATGATGCAGGTACTATCAATGAGAATGTCTCGACGACCCAAGGAGGAGCTTCCTGCAATTCTAGCAACGCCAAATTCGAAGCTGCCAGTATTCCTTCCACCCTGGTAACTTCTCAATTTAAGAATCGTTTCATTTCAACGGTCATAACGGAGCTGCGTTCTAATTCGTTTCTTCTATATGGGATATGATGTAGAATCTAGTGCAGAAGGAAAAACAAAAAGCCGGCAAAAAGCAAAAGGAATTCCCAACAGAACTAACAATGAGTTTGCAATATCTGCCGCCCTACGACGAGACCATTACTGGAAAACTCGTCATTGGTATCGAGGTATTAATAGAAATCCAGTTAGAAAATTTTAACTATTCGGTGTTTGCCAAGTTTGTCTTCTCACCAAGATCATCCGCTCCTTTTATGCGTTTCCAACAAACACAAATTATAATTGAAATATTTTATGGTGTACAGGCTCTGTCCAGTTTACCTCCAAAACAATATAATTGTACGTTAGAACCTTACGTGGCTTTAAACGTTATGAAACAATCATGGAGTCACAGGAAACGACAGAAATTACACAGTTTTCGAACAAGAGGTGTCAGGCATACCGCGAGTCCTATTTTCAAAGAGACATTCGTCGTGGCGAACGTGACACCTCGCGAAATTAAGGTAGACAAACATATATATATTCTTTACTGTTTATCTCGACACCGTACGCGTTTCAATGTTGTACTTACTTAATTCAAGGTTGCGGAACACGTCATGCGACCGTTTGTAGGAAACATCTACGATAAAAACTGCGCATACGTTTCGCTACTACGATTTCAGTGCTAGCATCTTGTATAACTCCAATAGAAAATATAGTAGAAAGATTATACGTTCGGATGAACATTAGCTGCTTCCCTTTACAACTTGCAAATATCTTTTTCTTCTTAAACAAGGATGTCGCATTTCCTCATTATTCTCACGAACAATCAATGGTTTCTATTGAAACGACATTTATTCTTCTACGAACTTTCGATTTTTAGGAATGGATTCTCGACTTTGCAGCGTACGATCATGACAGATATGCGAACGATACGGAACTATGCACCTTAAAAGTATCGATGAAAGAGGTGAAACAGATTCTGCTAAGTCCTGAAATTCACATGTTTAATTTCAAAATGAAGCCATCTAATTTGGTAAATTTTCATTTCTAATAGCTGTGAAATATTATGATTTCAGGCAAATAAAAGAACAAATTGATTTTACAGGAATTTGGAAATATTTTGTTAGGTATAAGTTATTTGCCCACAGCTCAGAGGCTGACCATAAATATTATGAGAGTGCGCGATGTCAAGTTAACATCCACAGCATCGAGTAGAAATAATTTTAGTAAGTTACGAATTAACTCATATTATACATTAGGCACTATTCAATATTTCTACTGGAAGGTATACTCGTAACCATAAGATTAGAAGAACGGCTGCCGTCGTTATAGTTGTTGTTAACTTGTTCTAACTCGACTACTACAGATCCTTATGTAAGAGTGCTGATGCTAAATGCGAGAACAGGTCAAAAAATGAAGAAGAAGAAGACCAAAGTGGTTTGCTGTGAAAATCTTCAAGCAGACTTCAACGAAACTCTAACGTTCGACGTATCCTATAGTCAATTAGACATAGCACAGTTTCTCGTGGTGCTATGCAGCAAAGTATGTGTAAATGTACATAGTACGTCTAAATAAAATCGAATAAACATTCATGTTCGATATTTTAGACCTCTACTACGGAGATGGTTCCTTCGAACAGTTTAGACCATCCTAGCGACAACGAGGATTCGGTCACTTCAGTTTCCAAAACCAAAGACGTCTACATCGGGAAAGTTGCCCTTGGGAAAGGAGTCAGAGGTTCAACGGAGCGATTGCACTGGTTTTCTGTATTTCAGAATCCTAGAAAACTTGTCACTGTATGGCATACATTGAGGTAACGATTTTAGGACACAAGGGGGGGGGGGGGGGGGGGGGTGTGTATGTACATATGTAAGCGTTCTGTTTGCAGCAGATAGTAACGCATCCTGTAGCGAACGAAACGAAGATGTTTTCGTTAGAGAATTACTTTTCTTCGATGTTTCTCTTCATTATAGAAGCATTCGCTTCAAGTGCTTCGTCTTACCGATTTCTGCATTTATCGACTTCATAGTTTAACAACACTGTCATGTACAATCGTAACCAAAGATCGAGTAAACTAAATATTATTAAATATTTATTTTTAACATGTAGAAAAATATTATAAACATAAACAACGTATTTCGCTAATAAAATTATTATCTAGGTATTACTTGTTTAATTATTAGGATACAAAGCGATAAAATGACTTTTCGTAAGGAAACATTCCAATTTGAATTTTCCTGTGACTCTGAGGTTAATCGGAAAGGAAAAGAAAGTGAAATTGCGATTGAAATTAGTTTGAAGTTTGAAATATGGCGGGCTAGTATATCGTTGTTCTGAGTCGTTGTCTCGCCAATAGAGGGCGACATGGTCGCGTTGATCGGTCTCGTAGCAACGCGAATGGCCCGGCCAGGGAGTGAGCGAGTGAACGAGCGAGCGAGCTTCAGTCTGTTTTGTGACTCGTGAGTGTGCTGTGTTCGTCGTGATCGTGTTTAGTTTATTCCTTCGGTTACCCCTTTTGTTGCGTCTGTGACTTTGTTACAGCTACCATCGTTCTCTGTAGGAAAAGTGTTTTGTGAAACCGACGACGTAAACGCATATCGGAACACGGTGAGTAACTAATTTATCCTATTCGAATGCATCCTGTGCCCGTGAGCCACCGAGCCACCTAGCTTTCCGCGTCGTCGCAACTTGGAAACTGTAACCTCCAAACGCGTTCGAGGTCCTTCCATTTAGAAACGATACACTTGCGCACCGTTACATACATATCTTTTACGGTGCACAACGATCGATTCCTGCGTTATCTCTGATTTCACGATACAAGGTTCAGAGAAATCGACAATCATCTTTCGTTCGAAGACACGAGCCATCACCGCGGCAGTGTCAACCGTTTTTGAACGTCGCCCAATAGCAACGCACGATCTCTGGGAGTCTTCCTGCGAGGGTCATGGATTATGTATCTGGAATCGAAACATTTATTTTACGATTCAACGGACGACATTGTCCTGTTACAGTCGATCTTTCTACTATTTTCCTCTCTCTTATTCGAAATTCAATCCTTGCGTATGTTTCTCCACGTGTCGTATGCTGTACTCTCAACGTGTCTGTCAAGTTACATACATGCATATAAGAAGAGAAGGAAAATGTCGACTACCTGCCGCCTGTCGGTCGATTCCCCCGCCAGGGAATCGAGTTTGACCTGCTCGTTTGTCCATTGCCACGCACGCCGCCACCCTTTTTCTTTTCTCTATTTCTTTTCACCTCCAACAAATTCCCTAAAATGACCTGTGGGAGGAACAGGATTATCTTTTAGTTTTAGCATCGTAGATGTAGACAAAACTTGAATACGTGCAGAACGTGAAACCTTAACGAACGAAGGTACCATCGACAGTGTGCACATTTTTGTCTACCTACGCGTATACATATGCGGCAGCAACAACCAGTTAAAATACCTCAATAACAAGGAAGGTTAAGCATTAATCGGACGCTGTTATTGAATAGTGTAGAAATGGGAAATGAATGTGCCTGTGAATTGTTGATCGAAACGAGGTACATACATATATGTACCGAGTGTCGACTGTTGTGCTTACGTGTAACGGTTAGTGTGTTCAGTCACGTTGCTTCGAGGATCACGGGTAATAGGGTACGATTGCAATTACGGAGATACATACTATGCAGGTTGATGATTCGTATAAACGAGTGCGAGACTATAATGTTTGAAATAGTGAGTTATATTGTACATGCATCTAGTCAACGGGTAACTCGACGCGTTTCACAGAAAAAACAAAATTTAATCCTAGATCCGTGTATTTATGAAGTAATCGGTATTATAACATTGTAGCTGACGCGTCGGAACAGGTAAATGTATTATATGTAATGCGATTGCGTCGCCACACAACACAACACAGCACAGCACAGCACAGCATAAATTATTCTCGATAATCGAACACGCCGCAGCGCGGCGCGGCGCGCGGCTATGGAATCAGTAACGGTTGTTCCTTCAATTGGCAAATATGTGTCTTTCGAATATGTTGAAGGTGTTATGTTGCGAATATTCATTGCTTTCTGAAACTTCGTTGACTTTTTCAAGTGTTGAATGCATTTTTTCAGCTTTTAGTTAACCCCAATAAGGAATATGCTGCACACATTCATCCGTTTTCTGTTCGATCGTTGAACGTCATCGAATTCCTTACAATTTTTCGATCTGTTTCGTTCATCTCCGTTCAGAGTATTCAGACTCGTATAGACTTGCTGAGCAGAGCATGGAATAATATTATGGTATGACGATGCGCAGATTTGATAAGCTGATCGATGCCTTAACGAATTTTTCATCCGAAGCCAACGGCTTGAGCTTTACGAACAACCGCAATAGTCGGTTGAAACGAAACAAGAGGTCTGAAAATAGGCGATCTCCTAAATACCATCGAACAATGATTGGCGCGATCGTCGTTCGCCGATCGAGACCGTCACTGTTACTATTTCGGTGGTGGCATGAGAAAATAATGTCTATTTGGGTTACTTGAAGGAAAACGAAATGTAAGAAGCTTCGGTGGTTTGACTGTTACTCTACATAGAGCGTATATATTAGGTGGCTCTGAATTATTATTCAACAATTGTTGATAAATTCTTGAAAAAAGTAATTTTTATCGAAGAAATGAAGTTTGTATAGAAATAATTGAACAATGTAAAAGTTTGTTTCCACTTGAAAGGACTTTTTAGTTACTCTTTTCTTTTCTGAAGGTACTAGGTTTTGAAGAAATACTCTTAATAATTTATAGTGATGTATACCACTATATTTCTGCGTGTTTCGTCTTTTCACTGAAATTGTTAACCCTTCAACGAGCAAATACTTTGTAGTTGGGTTTCCTCATGATGAACAGAACCAGTCGAAGATCGTGAATGGTTAAAATGCTCAATAGGACAGCTAAAGAAGATATTTCATACAGAGTTTGTACTAGATTGTAATTCCGTAATGAAGTTTTGGTAGGTAACAGCGTATCGAGTCATGGGATACGAAGGAAACGATGAAGTCTGCGTCTCGGCGGAATCGAGTCTTGACGGGCGATCGTCTTTTCTGCAATTAGAAATCCCGTTGGTCCTTATAAAGCGAGCTATGCATTTCAGTATGTACAGTACACACGTGCACGCGTACAATGCGTCAGAGTGAGCATCGATGCGCATTTAATGGAAAATCGCGAGAGAAAAGTATCTTATATCTCACGACCGACATCGACCGATTCGGATCGAATCGAATCTTAACCACTTTACCAGTTCTCTCTCTTTATTCCCATAGAAGGCCTTTTACCCTTGAGGTTTAACTTTTCCGATTATCGCTGTTCTTTCTTTTCTTTGTTTCGGTGCAATCTTTAACTTCCCGTGCCATTAGTCTCATGAGTTACTCAACGCGCAGAGGAATTGTATTGGGAAGAATATACTACATGATTAGGCGAAGGATTAAAGAATCTGGCTTTAATTTATATTGAAGAAATCTTTGCAGTCGATTAACGACAACTTATGGCTTGTTTTTATCGCATAGCGAGTTCGGTTGAAGAAAGCAATTACGTAGAGGTACAAAGAGGAAAATAGCGGTGCTTGCGAACTCGCGGTATAGAAATTTTTGCATGTTCTCCTTCACGCATCGACGAGTCATCGCGCAATAAAAGAATTCTCGTGCTTTCTCGTTTCTTCCGGTCGACGAGTCCCGTCTCTCATTGTTTCAGCCGCCGCCAGCAAAACACAGTTTGCTAGTTGTACGTATCGTACTCGCCTCTTTTTATTTCTCAATTCTCATCTCGTTCCTTTCGTGTGCCCAGCAGCTAACTTACTCTTGAAATTGCTCTTTCTCTATGCAGCCAGTTTTACCCGTCACCCGCATCGTTCCATTTCTAATCTTATCGGTACCTATATGTTCCGCATTTCACTTCTGAAAAATCTATCGACTGAAAGAAAATTATATTTTCCGATGTCTCGTGAAAATGAATAGGTATAGAAGATGAAATATAGCGTGGTCTGTAACGCAGTCTAGTATCCTCCTACTCGAGGTGAATAACCGTGTGGACAACTGTGCTCCTCGTAAAGATCTCGCGGTTAGCTGACGGCGTCGTTCCTCGGTACAGCCTAAACGACACGAAGCGAAAAGGCCACGAACCGCGGAATCAGCGTCGCCTAGATGCGTTACACGTTACACGTTACACGTTACACGCGCCTCGTCTAAACAGAGGCCCGCGTATTTTTAGCGAGCCGCGTGTCAGATTTCCCGTACACTCGATACACTGTAAACTCAATATGTACATACTGCTTACCACTCTCCAGGGGGATGATGTATAGATGGACAAACGGACAGACGATGGTTGCCATGCCTACGTCTCTCCCTTATCCTCGTCTCCTCGTCTCTCTGTTCGTTCGTTCCGTCTACGGACGGTTCGATACCCGACTTGATTCTCTTCCTGCTCTTGCGTCCTTCTTTTTATACAATATCGTTTATATTCAATGGTCTAAAGTTACGTGGTTTCAAGCATGGGACAAGTTAGAGGTGGCGAGCATCCCTATAACCTGATGTTGATGTAGAGCTGTCCACCCTACTGGTCACGTGCCGAAGAGCTTTCTCTGCATCTCGATTTCGGTGTTACGGATACAATCACGCCAGTACTGTAACTGCGTACGGCAGACGCAACGAGCTGCGGCGGATGGATACCCGTTTAGATCTTGTCAGATTTTCACGATATTTCGCTATAGTTAATCTCCTTTCACCTATGTAGTTCGCCGAAACGACTGATTTTTACCGCCACTCCTTTCATCATCGTTTTCAACCTACGTACAGCGCGATCGTGCACGGATTTTCAGCTTAATCCCAACCGAACGCATCTAGAGCGAAACCGTACCGCGACAAATTTTAATGATAGAATCGGAACGAACCAGACAAATAGTTCTGCAGAAATATTTCCCTTCTATTGTTAGGGTAGTTAGGTGGTCAGTTAGAATCTCTCGCGATCCTGGGTTTCAGATTTCTCTAGTCTTGAGTTAGAATCATTAGTAATTACCCTTGAGTCGGTTTTCCTGATACGTTGAAACTGTTGCTTGTGCAACAAAAGATAAAAGAGTCGAAACGAGATAATGGCTGTTGCAATATTGAGTGTGGGTTCAGTGGACATCTGAAGATGAAGGGAGAATGTTAGAACTAAAGCGGTGCAATAGACGTAACGAAGAATCAGTCTTCGCTTTCTAGGAGTGAATTGCGTAACCAGCGGAAATGCAACTAACTATTATACGATGTTCGTTAATAGCACGAAACTCGGTTAGTACCTTGCGATTAGAAACGACCTTAAATCGATATCCATTACTTATCTCAAACCACGCGTTACGAATGTATACGTCGATAAGACTGCTGACTCGTACGAAGACGGTACTTGAAGGTGTTGTTAAATTTGCTGCATCGAAGCAGCAAGTTGCACGAGTTTGACCATTTTTGAAAATTCACCGACTCGCTTCGGGCATTTCTAGCGAGGTGAACGAGAAATCTGAGCCCACGACACGGTTACACACATGCACTTTCGTTCTTGATAACTTCCTCCCGTCAGCGTATAAAGATCGTTGTCAGTCTGTCGAGATTTTCAGCAAAAGCGTATTGCCTTTGAATTGACCAAGTCATTTCTTTTCTTCGTTGTTTCGCTGTATTAAACGGTTAAAAGGTTTCCGAAGAACTTGAGAAGGTACTCGTCGATGTGATTTTGCGCATTAAAAGTTAATATTATTTCTGTCTATTGCAGGTTACGCAGTGCGCGCGGTATTCGACCGGAAAGCTTGCGGTAAGTAGTAGTTTCACAATTATTTATTAGTCTTCGTACGTTTCCGTTATAGCGTTCTCTCGGACCACCACGTATCGTTTATCAGTCTCTGATATTTATTCTTCGTAGAGTTGAATTTGTAAAAGCGAAATTACGACGCAGGTTGGAAGCAAAGTTATAAAAGAAAAGGGGAGAGGATCTCTAGTCGTGTCTGTCCGTAAGAAAATTGATTTGTCTAGCTTCAGCTTGTGACGCTTTTACCGCCAGACAGGATACACCAAATAATTCGTGTCGTGTTTCAATAATACATAACATCGCCACCGGTTCCTGCAGCGTTCTTCCGTGGCCCTCTACGGACGCTCGTTTCAAACTTCTACTCGACTCCAGCTCGTTTTACGGCTTTTCCTCGCCGACCATGCAGTCACCATACTAATCACTTTTATGGAAAATATTTTACAATGTGGCTCGCGAGGCAAGCCATCCTCTAGACTGGTCATTTGTTTTTCAAGGCACAGTGGTTTCGTTGTAATTACGATTAAACAGTCCCAACTTGCCAGGGTTTGAAAGCCAAAGTGGCTCTTAATTTATTTGCCGCGAGGTACATAGAATGCATCGTCGCGTTTAACTCGTTATTCGAAGACGGTAAACTTCCAACCGGTGCAACGTCAACCTTACGGGCCGTTTTCATTCTTACAGACTTCGTCCTAATCTTTACTCCGCAAACACCTTCGAAGAGATAGGAAGATCGTGTTTTTGCTCGATGAAAAGGAAGGCTGAGCTTTGCTGAGCGAATCGAGTTTTCTTCACCCTCGCTTTTAAAAAGCTTAGGCTCGCCTTCTTTCAGGGCAATCTCTTTTGTTTTTGGCCTGGTATCGCGTGTCGCAATAAACTTACTGTGTCTTTTAAAGCTTTTTTAAAGACATATTCGAAAGAAAAATCATTGGTTGTGTAGAAAATACCTATTTGAAATTTCATTCATCACTTATGCGTATCGTTGGTGGGACGGACGTGTAAGGCAAGTTAAAATGCCGCATCGGCCAGTCTATCGAACTTCTTTAGGAGTCTCCGTGGAATAGAATCGATAGTGCAACCTTACTCGGGATCGTAAAGTACGGGGCGAGCAGAGGTAGCATTCAAAAGCACCTTCGCGTCAACTTTTTTGTCACATTCTGTTCCAACAAATTCGATATCTTTAATCAATCGAGGATAGAACGAAAAGAATTTGACATTTCATTAAGCATTAATGGCAAATCGGTTAATCTCTGCGATTGCGTTAGTTAGATATCTTGGATTAAATAGTGACTCAAACCCCCCTTTATAGCCTCGATATCTGGTGGTGAGTGTTGTATTAACACGAAAGAAGAAAGAAGCTAACGTCGCTGGATGCGTATAGAGAGCAAGATCCAATTAATGGACTGGTAGCCAAGATTCTTTTCACCTCTTTGATGGTTATTTTAACTGCGGGAAGTGATCGACGAAGAGGTGCTAGTGTACGGTTCCTTGGCTCGCGAGTCACGTTCTTCGTCTCGTCTCGACTCCACTCGTCCCCGCCTCCAATTGTACTGCTGCACCGACAGAAGGCAGAGAAAAAGACAGACCGGTCATCGCGATCAGTCGACGTCCCGTTTCGTCTCGTCTCGTCTCGTCTCGTCTCGCCTCGCCTCGCCTCGTCTCGTCGCATCCAATCCCGTCTTGTTCCTGTCGTAGTTCACCGACGCGACTCGGCGAATGCCCGTGAATGGTGCGTGTCGTATGGGACCTTGACAGTGATAAACTGTGCGACTACCATATTCTTTCGTCTTTCCTTTTTCCAAATTGTTTCGTTCGATTGAATTGCCCAATCGTTTGATGAGTCTTCGCAAGTCTCCTGGAACCAATTCGGGTTGCACGTTTAGCGAGTAGGCTCGCGTTGTGTGGGTTAATTGTTCATTTTTTGACAGTCCGAAAGGTACACGGATTTGCGATAAAGGAGAGAAAAGATTAGGTGAGAAAAATTGAGCGCAATTTGTCGCATGCGAACCGCTTGGCGAACCGCTTGGCGAACCGCTTGGCGAACCGCTTGGCGAACCGCTTGGCGAACCGCTTGGCGAACCGCTTGGCGAACTTGAAGAAGACGGAAAAGGGTCAGGGTAGAAATTGCACGTGTGCAATCGCGTGCACGCGGCTATATGCGCGCGGATATATCTACCGCGCGTGACAAAGCGTGAGAGAAAGATATAACGAGCTGCAACGGTGAACGCGCGAGCAGCTGCTCGAGAAATTCCTCGGGAGTCCCGACTTTTCCGCGAATCTCGCGCTCTCCTTTTTTCCCTCCTGCGCGATCTCTCGTCGCGGTGCACCCGACTACACCGAGCACCGACTAGAAAAAAAGCTCGCCAAGTACGTGTCGCCCGAAATAAAGCGCCCCAAAAGCTTTAGTCATCGAAAATTTGTTGTCTCACTCGTGCCTCTATCTGCATTTCAACTTCTCGTTTGCGTGCGAAGCCATCGATACCAAAAATTCTGCTATTCAAACTTGTGCAAAGATTTAAGGGGTAAAAGTGCAAAAAAGGTTGCACATTGTGTGACGCGTCGTCACGGATCGTTATCCAATTAATTATACAATGGTTTAATAGAGAACAAATGAATTGAATGCGCGGCGATAATTTATTTTACATTGTCTCGCAATTGGTGGGCTGAATGAAAGAGAAAGGTTTCCCATGAATCGCAGTCTAGCGAAAAAGGGACGCAAATTGTTCGCATACCCTTTGCCTCGTTTGTCGCGAAACCTCGCAAACCAACACATTTACCGTCCCGTCGAATCCAAATCTTTTTCAACGCAGTGCTGTGATTCCCCACCAATTCTACATACTTATCTATACGATAACACCGTACACAGTGATCATGCTTTGTCTCTTGTACAATGAAAGAAAGGTAAGCGACGCGGTGTTATCAGCCATTTCGGTAGCAGCGATAAGATGCGAAAAGTAGGCGACCGATAAAAGGAGAACATGCCTGAGTCGTTACGTAAAAGAGGAATCTTCTTCCATGAAAACGACAACGCCGATTGTCGCGTTTGACCACGACCTACGAGGTTCGACCTCGACTTTTCAATTTCCCTGGCAAATCGAGCTAAAACGCGAGTTCTGTGCCAAAGGAATCGCATTCCAGTTTCGACACGGTAATCTTCTATCGGTTTGCTGTTTCTATCGGCTTTTTCGCCCCCTTTTGCCTGTTAGACGAGCGAAATGCTAGGTACTTATTGCGATTGGACTTATCGTTGGCAAACAGCGACTCTCATTCTTTTCTAGGAAGTGCAGGTTTTTCTTTTTTTTTTTTTCGAAAAAGACTAAATGACAATCGAGAAACGTGCACGTACATGTAAACGAAGCGATTATATGTATAACGTTGAAGCATTTCGTCGTAGGTTTCCTGACTTGTAGGTCGTTTCGATTCTCACGCTCCCTTTACGACATTTAACTGTACCTACACGCGTTGCAGCCAGCGCACTACGACGCCCGATTCTGTTTCTAAAGGCACGCGGACGTGCGGTAGTAGCCCCGTTCTACGAAATCCTTCCCGATCAGGTTTACCACTGGTGAACAAACTCTGGCGTGACAAAAGCCCTATTTGGCTATCAGAAATACTCATAAGCCACATCCTCTGTTACTTTAGAAAAATGGAAAAGAAATGTAAAAAGGGAAAGGAAAAAGTACTCTGAAATCGTCGTAAAAATTTTCTCAATTACTGCAAGTTTCTTGTTTTTTACCGCGTTTTACCGCATTTGCGTGGCATTTGATTCCATGGAGAACCGATAACTAAATGCATTGCGTGTTGTCGAATTGGATTAGCTGGTTCCGGTTCCGGAGAAGGGTGAAAGCCTACACGAGTGATCTCCAGCGACGTGTTCTGTTGTCTCGTTGTGGGATAATTCCATCATCACATATACCTATTTAACGTATCTCTTTTTTCCTCGGACGTGCGATGTATACTCGAATTTTTACCTCAACCATTAACACCCAATTTCCAAATCCATTATTTCTCCCTGCAGGGAAAGGTTTTTCCCCCCGTTCCAACGACGAATTGGTCTACATCCCTACACCATATTCGCTCATTAACCTTTCGGCCAGAGTAAACACACGATGCATTAGTACTGGTTGTTCTTCTGCGTTTCACGATTTCGCTCGAGCATCACCGTGTTACTCGCGTTATATAAACGCGACTACTATGTTTACTGGGTTATTTCTATATTTAGATAAGTTATATCACATTATACGACAGGAGTTGTATAATTTTTTCATAAAATTTCCTCAGAATTCTGTCGATGGTTGAAATTATATTTCCGCAGAAAAATGAGTGAAGCGACTTAAAGTGATCTCACCGATGCTGTTAAAAGCGATGAATGGAATTAGCAGCGCGGAAAAATACATATATTCCATGGCTCCCGGCTACACTCCTTTCCATCTACGTGCGCATATATTATCGTACGCAACGTTTCACGCGAAATTGATGTAGTTACACCGTTTAACTAACATTTCATGTGACTTTATATGTCGCGCGTGCGCTCTTGTTACGAACTTACTCATGATCTTCGGTAAATTTAGGATCAGTAGGAATAACGAGGAATCCCTGTGATTCGATTCGAATATTTTTCGCCGAATTGTTGCTACGAGTTTTAATCAGGAACTTTTCGTGGACCCAAGACTTTAGTTCTGGAGGGCCGATTAGCTGTGCCTAACTCGAATGGAAATGTGCCAAAATTCATGCCGATGTGGGATTGCTTCGTGAACTAGGACGTCGAGGCATTATCTTTAGTAATTAGACCTGGTGCACATCTCCTTTGAATAGAAACGGAGATTCTACAGACTTGTATGGTCTTCTATCATCGAATGATTTTCATGAATAATTGATTGTTTTCATTTGATAGAGCGTAACTGAAATACATAGCGAGTAGCAGGATTTGAATTGTGATCATGGTCGGCGTAGGAATTGCTAAAAAAAATGTTTGCACAGTTTCTCGAGATGCACAACTAGATTTCTTGTTCAGAGAATGTAAATGCGTTCTGATGTAGACGAAATGTAACTACTCTTTTAGGACGTGCAGGGATTCTGGTCCATGAAGTAAGCGTTACCGTTAGCCATCCACGTTAGCCATCCACGTTAGCCATCCACGTTAGCCATCCACGTTAGCCATCCACGTTAGCCATCCACGTTAGCCATCCACGTTAGCCATCCACGTTAGCCATCCACGTTAGCCATCCACGTTAGCCATCCACGTTAGCCATCCACGTTAGCCAACCTTTGAGATTTTCCGATAGAAGTAGATTCTGATGACGAAACAAATTTCACCGTTTTCCCTATTTTAATCTCGTACACAAGACTTAAGATTCGACTCATAGTGAGGTTTGCAGCTGTTGGGTCGTGTCGTTGGAGACGATTAGACGAGGCTAGGTATTTCGGAGAGACCGAGATCAATAGAATCGTTCGCAATAGAGAATCAGTTTCAACGAATATCAATGCACGATCTCAGTCCGGAAATCGACTCTAGTAACAGAAAATAATCCAGTAAATATCTGTGGTGTGTCCGCACCGAAATTAATAGACCAGGCATATTATTTGGCCTAGTGAATCGAATAAATGGTCGGCTGCTTAATATCTGGCACGACGAACGAAAAGAATAGACGTTTCAGTGATGCACCATTTGCTATGCAGGACAGAATCGTAATGTGATCATCGAACCGACGATTGGCATCGATGACAGTCAAAATCGATGGTCGTTGCTAATGATCTATCCACCTCTAGACTCCGCCTTAATCGACGTGTCAACGTCGAGAACATGTCCGAAGACGAACCTTTATTTCTCCTTTCTCAAGATGTCTTCTCTATACCTATAGGGTGTAGACGGGTTGCATCGATATTTGAATCCGTGAAAATCCCGTGGAAATCCCGTGGAAATCCCGTGGAAATCCCGTGAGTCGCTGTATCTCGTTCTTCCCTTGAATTTTCAAATACCTATTTGGCTGCAGGCCAACTTCCTCCCTCTTCTATCGCAGCACGGGAAGCCAAACGAGTTCCCGCGACATCGGATACTTATTAATGGACAAACCTCATCAACGGGTCAGTTAAATACACGTTTAACGATGGCCGAGCTCGATGCGACAGCGACTGGCACGCTGTTTTTCCATGGCCTGGCTTTGCAGCTCGTAAATCCTGCCGACAACGAAGCCGACTCGTGTGCAACGAAATGCGCTTACTGCAGTTAATTGGCATGGCACGGCCCGCTGCCGTGCTTGCAACTAACGCAACTAACGCAACTAACGCAGCCCGCGTCGCATCCCAAAATTTTCACGTTGCCTAGTCTGTCTCGCTTTTATCACGAATTCTCGATCTCTGTGTTCCTATACTTTTTGGAAGATACGCTGTAACGTTATTTTGTCTGACCCTAACGACTCTTTCGGCGACTTCTGGAACAAGCAGCGTCGATTAACATTATTTGCTGACATGGCTGTAAGAACCGAGAGGTGAATTTCGTACTTTATCGATTTCGTGTCATGCTTAAGCATTTCTCTCCCTCTCTGCTTCTATGTCGTCGCCGTTAGAAGCCATATATTTCCGTTCTGGCAATGGCCATTGCGCGAATCTTGCGATTCATGATCGATAATCTCCCGTGACTAGTTCATTTAGTGAAAATTGTATAACAGATTTGTCGTTAAGTAGAAGCAATGAATGGGGGGGGGGCTTCGAGTTTGGTGATTGTGTCGCTGTGAGGAGTGTAACGACAAGCGATGATCGGAGACATCGCTAAGGACGGTATGGAAAATCGAAAGGAGGCGAGGCCGACATTCGAGGAATCCTTCGGCGAGTTAACCGCTTCTACCTGTTTGTGCATTATCTTCCGTTAACTCTCGTTGCATACCGTTATCCATTCCTCGTGTTTGCAACCACCAGCTGTGCTGGTTGCCAGTCCGGCTGGAATTCGCGTAGGTCTTGATCTCCCACGATCGCCACCGCTCATGTGCACCTCTACTCTTACTTTCGCTGAGCGACCTGCTGCTGCTACGCTCGATGCCATGCCGGTCGAATCGCGCACGCGTTGACACAATTTTCCAACCTTCCAACTCGAGATGCGCTCTCGTATTTTCAACGATATCATCGCACTTCCGTTTATTGCTTACTTTCGAGCTGGTACCTGCAAACCTATCTGCCTACCTAGCGATACGTGTCTATATATATATATGTCTATTTCAACAATTTCAGTGTCTATTTTCATTCTAGTTAAAACGCATTTTCTTGCAAGATTCCTTTTAAACGTTCCTTGTTTTTTCTTTTCTTTCAGACCATGGAGTGAACGAGTAGAATCGTCTCCATCAGGAATGAAATCCTGACGAGACAGCAAAGGTTACCAGCATGATGGAACCACCAGTCACAAGCAAGGTCCTGCGGGCTCCTAACCTGAAGAGGGGTCAGGAGAATGTCAGGATACAGGACAGGGTAAGATGAAATTTTTCTTTTTTTCTTTCTATTTTCTATTTTCTATTTTATTATCGTTCCACGCTCACTGCTTACATATACCAAATCTTGCTACTTCAATTTAATCGATAACCCTTCTACTTTTCGGCTGAGTAATTTTTTTCATATGTATATATATTGGGACAAATGAAATGCACGTGCGTGTGT
Source organism: Calliopsis andreniformis (assembly GCF_051401765.1). Lineage (NCBI taxonomy): Eukaryota > Metazoa > Arthropoda > Insecta > Hymenoptera > Andrenidae > Calliopsis > Calliopsis andreniformis. Next base: position 18,285,937 of record NC_135062.1, read on the forward strand.
CAGTAATGGGTCGTGTGGTCGTAAACAATAGGTTGATCCTCGTAACTTTCGACCACGTCGATTCCTTGACGTGTGCCGGATGCGCATTATGCATCCCTGTCGATGCAGCAACCCCAGTTTGACGTCACGACGATCCTCCTTTTTCGAGGACTCGCTCACTTTCGCGGTTCCTCGTCGTCACTGCTATTATACATATATGTAGAATATAAAAGGAAGGGCGGAAGATACATGACATATGCTCGCGACGAACGTGTACGTGAGTGTGGGCATTGTCGGTGTTGCATGCGTGTACAACTTAACACATAAATGGAGTAGTTGAAAAAACGTTGTTAGTGATTAATGATAGAAACGAAGGACATAAACCAATTTAAAGACATAAAGTAGCAGTGTAACTTTTCCAGGAACTATGGCACTTTCATTCAAAGAGCTTGATAGCTGAAACAAGTGGTCGTCGATAAACGCATCGTCTTCTTTACCAGTTAGATAAGTACATCAGACTTTGGATGCAGGTGCTCTCTGTCGGCCCGTTCAACTACTACTTACGATTTAAAAGAACGTCCGGATGTAAGCACTGGCGCCAGGTATAGAATAGATTTCTATTGTATCATTTTATACGATATTTGATACACCATAAGGAAAAAATCAGCAGTTTTTCTACCCGTTCATGTTGAAGAAGAATGAGGGATTTTTAAAATCATAAAAATCATTGAGATAAGCATGAAGATTGAAAATGTTGGAAGCACCATATTAAGAAGAAGATATGTCTGGAAAAGAATCGGGTTCTGTTCGAGGAACAGGTGTGTAAATACTGGTTACAGTGTACGGTGCACGGGTCGTTGACCGTATTCGACTGTCGACATACTTTGGCCAGTCGACCCTCCACTTTTACTTTTCCACAAAAGGGCCAATGTCATTCACCGCGCATCGACACCTCGTACAATTCTAGTCGATCCGTAATTATTCAATTGAATAATTGACGAAACATTAGGACTCGTTGGAGAGTTTCAGCCTGTCGAAATGTCGAAATCTTTTTCTTTCGCATGTTAATACTGAAACGATGCTTGTGACGAATCGAGTTTCCGTTTGGACGTTGCTCGAAAGTTTGCAACGGAGAATCCGGATGCCCATCACTAGCTTTACCGCGAACTTCCTGCTCAGTCTAACGGTACGATACACCAGTGATTCTTCTCTGGCGCTCCCAACCAACTCGTCTATTTTTTATTTTCCATCTTTTCGAATACAAACATCAATTCGATTCTAACGAACGGGGTCGAATTGACGAAATTGTTCTTTCTTTCGTAATTAGTTTTCTCATAAAGCGACGAAACAATTAATGAAGTACTATGAATGAGATTTATGTATGAGCTAGAGTGAAGTTCTGTAGTTATTAATACCGCGGGCACAGCGGTTCGATAAACCTTTCAGACATTATTACGTTCGAGATTAATGGCTAATAAGAGGCATGCATTTGCTCGCCTTCTCTCTTCGTACGATTTACTCTTTGGCTATGCGTCGGTATAGGATTTTAACGAAATTGTTCTTTCTCACGCAATCTCCAGCAGCTTATTTCCTTTTCGTTTTCGATCCCTTCGATCATAGTTTATGCGTTTAGTACGATTTGGCAATCAGTTTCACGCTTTCCAAATGAAATTCTATTCGTTTGACAATGTTAAGATATACACGAGATAGGGCGTAACGCGTGTTGCCGATATCGGCAACTCCCACCAGTTATTGTGTACGGTCGTCGTTCGTGGTGTATAGTCGAAAATGTACATGTACCTATATAGAGAAACTTAGTGGTATCGAGTAAGTTGAAATCCATTTGGCGGACACGCGTGGGTGAAAATTTCGTATTCGTCGACCTTTACCGATCGAGGGCAAATCGGGGATGCCCACGTAACTTTCCGGTCAAAGCGAATGTTGCCGAGATCGTCCCATCCTATCTATTCAATTTTATCGTTGATCCTCTTCCGAGAATTAACAAGATGCATGTACGCCGAAAGAAATGGCACATGCAAGAAGATATCTATGAAAGACGGTGAAAAAGAAGAAACCGCAAGGAAATCGTAAAAACTGTGTTCCGATTTGTTTCTTACTTCGTCACTCAGGGAGAATGCACGAATTCAGTTTGAAAACACTTCTTTCATGTTATTCTGCAGGTGTGAGCGAGAAAATGATACGGTTACAAACAAAGGTGAAAATCACTATTGCCGGATATACGGATTCTAAAGACGGACTCTAAAGACGGATTCTAAAGACGGATTCTAAAGACGGATTCTAAAGACGGATTCTAAAGACGAAGGAATAAGAGGCTAGAAATCGCTTTATGCCAGGGAATAATAAAGGCTGCTGCTACTTAGTCACGGAATGTGTCGATCCAGATAGAAATTCGTATCGAAAGTTATCGTTGGTACAAAGAAATGAACGAAGAAACGCTTATATGTGTATAACAGAGTGAAATAGACATTGAAAGGCTTGGACGAGCGATAGGTAGGACGTGTGTTCACGAGCATTTAGAGTGGGGGTGGATCACTGAAGGGAGAAGGAACCGAGAACCGAGCGGAGAAGACCTCAGTTGAGAGTCAGACGTCCTCCGCGGCTGGTTAGTTGAATCGTTGTCTGCTCTTTTTACCGTGCTTCCTTTCGCGAATCCATTCTTTTCTCTTACCCCCCCTCTTCCTTTATTTTAATCGAGAGTACCGGTGTGCGAGCAATTACTGCGATATACAGATCAAGCCGAGCCGTTACACAATGAAAAAAGTAGAAAACCGATTTTCTTCGTGCTTCGAGTGCCGCTTCTGACTTTTTTCGATTCCTTGTCGGAGCTTCTCTGAAGGAGGAACGTGAGATTCTTTTATCGAGACGACGCATGAGAACAAGTATCACGATTATTCGACGGAAAAATATAAAAATGAGTTACTGCAGTAGCTATAGTAAAATAGCAAAAGGTTCTTTCATGATATTGCGATGCTGATAGTTATTTCGGATTCAAAGTGATATATAAACAGTTAAAAATGATAAATGCGCGTGACTTTTGAATGCAGGCGTTAGCTAGAATCAGTTTAGAAGATTTGAATTTGAAAATGCTACTTTGGTTAGCACGATCGGTGCAGAAAAAGCTGCAAGAGTTTGATCTAGAAACATGCAGCTGATATCACAGGCCATAGGGAAAGATTTGTGACACCGGTGCAGCAATCTACCTACCTAATACTGCAGAATACAGATGTTAAAGCCTACTTATGAAAACTCGACGACTCTTTTCAACCACTGCGTCGTCGTTTTCGTCGAAAAGCAATTTTCATTGATACGAGAGGCGTGTACACTCCGAAGAGGATACTCGTTGAAACATTACGACGAAGCGAAATGAGAAAAAGAAGATATCGTCGGTGACGAAAGAAGCCGACGCGTACCGGTTAGGACAACAGCTGATCGCACGTGGAAAGCGGACAACATCGAAGCTAAAAAATGGCTCTGACAACGTCCAGGAACAGCTCGCCTATTATAAGGGACAAAGAAAATATTCCAGCCTACGACGTACGTATCCACTTGCAGTACACGTATGTTGTGCGATTTTCCTCCGAGATTATCGCGCAGCGCCTACCAACTGCCAACTCACGCTGCAGGTGCAACCGTCACTTATTCGACAATGTTCTATCTATTTCCGTCGTACAACAGTTGGAATAGTACGCATTTCGTTTGTTAGGAAAATTGGTGAAAAATTGTAACATTGATTGTTGGTCTTTCTGACACGTTCATGTTCCACCTCTAGCAATAAAGTTGGAATGAAACAGCGTGTTGTACCAGAATAGAGGCACGGATGCATCGATCGAGATTAAACAACCCGCTTAATAGGCTTCCAATTAATTGCGATCGCGTAATAATATCTGAGAAAATACGCGCGGTGCCACGGGCCTAATTATATTCCTGTGAAGGTGATAAGGAAATACCGGTTCCAAGGTGTACGCGGTGCACCGTCGAGTGTCTACCCTTGCATTCCCTTATTCGTTGACACAAGAATTGTTCCTGCCTACGATCGCGTTATTTGCATTCCGTTGCAACGGTTATTGTGTCAGAGTAACAGTTCAACGTGAACATTTCTGTTACTTCCGATGTTACTCTTGCTACTCTCTTGCTACTCTCTTGCTACTCTCTTGCTACTCTCCCTGCGTATTGCGTTCGATTCTAGCGGAATAGTAGACCAGATTAATCAATAATGGAAGATAAGTCGAGAAACCGGTGTGTTTACCGCATTCGGCGACTGTGTTCAATTATGATTTCGTAGGTCGCGTCCACTCCTGTCCGCTTATTCTTATTCTTCGACGTCGCGGTATAACTGTAGTACCAGGGTGTGGCTTGCACGCCACGAAAACGATCCTGCACGAAACTCATAATAGCTAAGTAGTTTGATCGATCGGCGATCTGCTATGGTAACGCGTGGCGTATTTGCGTTCAACTGTCTTGTCAATTCTCGATTCTCATTTCTCATTTTTCATTTCTCATTTTTCATTTCTCATTTTTCATTTCTCAATTCTCAATTCTCTCTGAAAACTTCTACACGAGCCGTGTCCTATCGTTCGACACACCGCTGGTGCGGTTGCACACCGCTGGTCGTTCGACAAATTTTCAGCCAAACAAATGAAGAATTGGATATATGTTTGCACCACTGCAGACACATCCGAGTCCAGTGTCCGGTAGTCGAGACTTCCGTCTAGTTCCGCGCGTCAGAAGAGAAACGCAAAAACGCCTACGAGGCGAAGAGTAATCGGTCTCGTCGGTAAATACTAGCTGCATCGTGATAGAGTGTACGATGACGTAATGGGCAACCGATGGAAGACAAGGTCTCGTTCGTATAATGCGAAGGCACTTATGTAACACCGCGAGGCGCGCAGAGTTCGTCGCGTCTGAATGGAAAGAAGAGTCCCGACTATGTAACTCGCACCGTCTACGTACACGCGCAGTAGATCTTTTCAAGGGTAATACCGATTCTAAATAGCGATGCATCGTAGACGATGACGTTAGTGATCGATCGATGAAAGTCTCGAAAGTATCGATTTGCGCTCACGAGATCTGGGAGAGTAGAGGAAATTAGATCTATATAGTATTTTTTAATCGGAAATAAATGAGATGGCAGTGTAGTGTTCAGCGTTGACTTGAGGGTATCGAAACTAGCGAAATAGTACGAAGGCTAAATGAGCCCAGGACACGCGATTTGTAGACATCGCGTTTTACACGTGCCCATGGAAACTAAGCGGCGATGCATTCCTTTTATTGTATCGATCAACGAAACGTTCTTCGAGCCTCTTATTATCTCGGTCAATGGGTGCATGGCGGCGCGGTATACCGCGTGATAAGTAGTTCGGTTGCCAAGAATCGACGCGCACGACGCGACGCGACTCTAACATTTTTCATCTCTGTGCATCTTCCTCGACAGTTTCGATACGTGCGATCAGCAAACTATCAATTGGTTTTTGCGAGTTTCTCGAATAGAAGTTTGGTCGTAGAAACGCTTTTACAATCGCTCTTTAACGACTTTACTTACGGAGTTACGCTTGTGGTGCAAGCAGAACGTAGAAAAACGCGCGTTTACATGTTCAGCTGTACTTTTCGAACGACTGATTTTCTCCTCGTCCTTGCCACGAACCGTGCGCAAGCGCGTGCATGTGATGCCGCATTTTGCAACCGAGCGTAACGCAACCTACGTTCGCAAAGGCTATTTACCAGCGACTGGAAAGGAAATTTCAGTCTCGATACTTGCGCGAAAATGCAAAAACTTTTACGAGACTTGGTCCTAGCCTCGATTCGCAATTCGTTATGTCTCTCGAGACCAGAAATTACACATGACACTCTCGATAATTGAAAGATAAAAGCGACGAATGGGCTCGCATCGCTGAAAGGAAGAGGAAACGCGCGCGTGAAATGTCGGTTAATCTTCTTCGATGCGCGATCGGTGAGCGCAAGGACGTTGTTAACGCTGGATCATCGCTAAAAGCGTCTGAAGTGAACCGGTTTCAGCCGCGACGCGACGCGACGCGACGCGACGCGACGCGACGCGACGCGACGCTGTGATCGTTAATCGACAGGCTACGAGTGATTGCGCTTTGCACGCGAACGACTTGCTGGAACAACCTGACACTTCATTTAATAATATTTCTGAATCATTTGGCGATTACTGTCTCTACTGTCTCTACTGTCTCGAAAATCTAGGAAACGTGTTTATGCGTATTCTTTCTATACGAAGTGGACGCGCGTTGCGAACGTTGCTGGACGACTTACGGTTCGCGTGTCGCGATGTACGGCAAGAGAGAATCATTGCAAAATCCTCCTCGGACAACGTCCATAGATGTCCATACCGCGCAGTAATCCACGGCACGCGTGCCCACATCCCGTGCCAGTTACGATTTCCATGGATCAACCTGTTTCGTGCTCAGTGTAGGTACGCGTAAACATTTTTGCTTGAGTGTAGGTCGATCTCATTAACTTGCGGCTGTTCTCAGACCTATCGTCATTCTTCGTCCACTCTCCTTTCCTCTTTCAATGCTGACTCGTACATACCTATACCTATTTATTGCGTTGGCAAAGAGTCGACGATTTTCTCTATGCCTTCTTCGCGACGCGCGCGCTTCTTTTCATGGTCCAGTGCTCCCCAAATCTACTCAACGCCAGTGGCGGGTTATATATCTTCACTGGATTATGGATTAAAGCGTGTACACTCGTACAGGAAATATTATTGTCTCGCGTAAGTAATAACCAGAGTAAATACAGAGCACGGTTGACTGGTGCTACCATCAAGGGTAGAGGACTCTTGGTGCCATACCTAAACGTCCACCATCGTAGAACCTACAATACGTGAATATCGAAGAAATTTGGTGTTTCCGTGGGGGTTAGTGGGACGCGCGCAATTACCTACGAACGATTGATCGATGAAAGTTTCAGGGAGAGCGCAAATGTCTTGGCTGTTGGTTCGAGAGGAAAGTCGGGAATCTAAGGATCGCTACGAACGGTCTTCTTAGCTCCGAAAGCTGTACCGCTTTCTAGTAGCCGACATACGTGTAGTATTTAACTGATTCACTGCAGACAATGAAACTTTTTGCTCGTACAGCTGCAACTTATCTACAAATTTGTCGAATCAACCTTTTCTCTTGCACCCTGCACTCCTGTCGTTGCACTCGTTTACAGATAGCTAATCTATGAATCGGCTGATTGTGAACAGTCAAAAAGAAAACTTTTATTCACTTTCCGTTCAATTCATTGAATCTCAATTCATTTGAGATTGAAAATATACAAGTATAGGATGGTGGGGTATGCATCATTCTTTTATTAACAATCCAACGTGCTGATAATGTCGATCGTGGGAATTTTCATGGTAGGTTCTGCGAACTAACGATTCATGCATCCGTACACCATACGGCGCGTTAGCTACGCTAAACGCTTTCGTTGCCCTCCTTACCGCTCGATTACCAATTCTCGCGTCGCATTTTCTCGACATAAACAGGATCGAGACTCGATTCCGAGTCTCATTCGTATCAGATCGCACTATTCGGTGAAACCCTAAGAAATCTTCCGATTTCTTTTTTTCATTCGACTTCTATTTACTGACTGCATTCCGAATATTAAATCCAATGACGAACGATCGTTGAAGTGTATTCCATCGACTCAGAGTTTTCTACACTGTCCATAGTATAACGAGTCAATCGTACCGATGCTTCATTGTCTGCTTTCCATTTGTTTCAGATCAAGCTGGAGCGTGTGCTTGGCGTGACCGTGTCGAGCAATGCAGCCCTGGACTGTGATGCGACTAGCGAGTTGGTCGCCTATCCTGCTGGGTGAGTCCAACACCACACTTTTCCTTTTCTTTCATCGATTTCTTCTTTATTTGCATTACGATATCGATTCATCGTGCTACTCGTTAACATCCCCGGTATAGAATTTTAGTTGCTTTGGATCCGACTGTGCATAGCCTGATGGAACAGTATTATTTCGATCGGAGAAATGCGGATTGATTGGACCATGTAGCTATGTATAATTGGAAATCTAAAAAAAGAAAGAATAGTTGTAGGAAACATTTCAACCAACAAATGGTGACGACCGTGAAAGAAAGTTTCGAATTCGTCTGCGCGCACGAACAGTAGCGGGAAAAATGGTTGTGTTCGCGCGATAACTCCCTCGGTCATGGATAAATGCGGACGACACAAAGGGGGCTTCGTTTCTTTCTCCGCTACATGAATGGAAGAATGGCGAAAGTGCGATGAGGAGATTACGCACAGATTTATCAGAGATTCCGTAGTATGGCGTGTTTCGGTCGCGTCATTCTTCATTCTTTGCCTTTAGTTATTATTTTTTTCTTTTTCTTTTTCTTTTTCTTTTTCTTTTTCTTTTTCTTTTTCTTTTTCTTTTTCTTTTTCTTTTTCTTTTTCTTTTTCTTTTTCTTTTTCTTTTTCATTACTCCTATTCGCGTTTCTCCTCCTTGAGAGCACCCGCTATCATCTAAAAGACTAATCTAAAGACAAATCTGTGGAAACGTCGCGTCGCCGTGGTTCATATCACAGTGTTTATTGCTACTTCGTAAACTCGATCGAGAAGGGAACTGTGCTGCCTGACTCTTGGACGGGAATCGGGTCAGAAGAGAGGTGAATGGACCCAAAGATTCTGTGTCGGAGATCCGCCTTGTCCCGATGTCTACAATTGAATCGTTCGATCAACCCCACAGTGTAGCTCTTACCTATTCGTTAACGAACAATTAGTGCGAATGAGATTATCGAATTGACGATAATTTCATTTAGGTACGTGAAGTTTCGTAAAGAAAATTACGCAACACGATTGTCTATAAAAATACACTCTAGTTGACGCTGAAGCACAAGCTACCGGTGCATCAGTATTTGACTAATTATCACTCGACTAATTATCGCTTACATTTCACGCCTAAGATTCAACGGATTTCGACTCGGTTCAACGATTCTTCTCCTTCATTTCGATCGGGAGAGTTTATATTCTCACGAATCTTGTACAGTGTATATGTATACTGTATGTACATAATCCTTCCGATAGCCATTGAATTGCTTACGTTGTTCGTAATCGTGACGTTGAAACAAAATGAAATAGTAATATAGCGTGGCTGTGTTGTACCAACGTACCGTTACTACAAATATTACCGTCGCAACGAAACTCTTCTGAGAAGAACTACATGTCGTTGTAGTACACTAGGAAGTCCAGTGTAGTTGCGATATCTAATCGTCGCGTCGCATCCTATCAACTGTGTGCAAGGCGAACGCGTAAGGTCAGCTAAAGGTATAGAAAGGTCAGTGGGTCGAACATCAAGCTTGGAAACCGGTCGACACGGTGCAGCGAGTCTAAATAAGTCGGTCAACTATATTCTGTGGCATCGAGTTAGAATACTTAGAACAAATTGAACCGTGTCCCTGACACCAGACACACTTCCGTTTTTCCCCCTTTTTTTTTCTTTTTTTTTCCTTTTTTCCCTTTTTTTCCCCTTTCTTTCCTTTTTTTTCCTTTCTTTTCTTTCTTTTCTTTCTTTTTTTTTTTTTTTTTTTTGTATTTCAGCGTAAGCGACGAATTTCGTCATGTTATATTTACCGCATTTGCCAGAAATAGATGGACTATTGGTAAAACAACGTAGGGTTCACCACAAGAACAGGTGAGCAGGACTATTTAGTCTCGTCGTTGTTTTGCGACGCGCTTTACTCGGAAGCGTACTCCTTTATCAAATTTGGGTTTCTTCTCTACCGATCGTGCACTCGCTTCGTATTCTGTATCTCATAGTCGTCAGTAGGTCGTAGATACATAACGAGTGTGCCTCCTTCGCACGGCCTCGTCGCGTCGATACGAGTCTCCTCTTGTCACAAAAGAGGCCGGATTTGCGAAGAAAGGCTTAAGCTGTGTTCATAGCTGCGTTCGTAACTGCTACCGTGCACCTACTTCGACTCGAATAGTCTTTCTTTATGAATCAATTGTCACATCTACATGTGTACCTATAAGTCTACCCAAAACAACATGTAAAGAATATGGGAAGAAAGGAGTAGCACTGGCACTTCCAACAACCTAGTAGGCATTAGCAAATTTCAGTATTATCCCCGCTGTGTCGTCTGCAGCTTGTCTAGGTTTATTCCATTTGACCGTGTTTATACGGGCGAATAAGCAGTGTCAATAAACTCTATCCACGTTCGCTCGATATCGTTCCGTTCTCTTCAGCATTCGGCGTACCTCCTTCGAGCTGTCTGAATTGAGCTGACTCGATCGAGCGAGATGTTGAGAGGGTTCTTTGAGTTCTAGCTGGCGCAGCCCACTCGTCTACCGTCTCCAAGACCGTGGTTATTCCGACTCACGATGTAGAATTTGCCACGGCCAGCCTTTTCGCAACCTCCTCGGCGCTACGTTATTCTCATTCCGTGCAATTTACCTTATTTATAGAGCCATTGAAGGTATCCAAACGTGGCTGGATTTAATACACGTATTAGGAAGATTTTTCAAATAACAAATGAAGAAGCAATCTCGTCACAGCTAGATTACATTACGAATGCGAATGGTATCGCAAGAAAAAACTTGCGATCGTCTAAGTCGGAGTTTATTGACACGTTGCGGTTGAAGGTAGACAGACACTGGATAAACAAGATGCAACGAGCCGCACGAGTTGCGTTTCGCATTGCACACCGCAAACACCGCGTGCCTCGTATCTCGATAGTGAACTACGTCTAAAGCAGTACTCAATTCGAATCGAAGAAACTATAATTTTCCGCTAAATCGCTGGAAGAATAGTGGATAACTACAGTCGGTATAAGACGATAACGGGTGGATTCTATTGTTGCAGTTGCACGGTGGTGTTGTTCAATCCGCGAAAAAACACCCAAGCCCACGTTCTGAACGCCTGTCGCAAAACTGTAACATCTCTAGCATTAGCTGGAGATGGTAGACTGTTGGCGACCGGTGAATGCGGCCACATGCCAAACGTTCGAGTTTGGGACATCTCCGATCCGTACAACGCTGTGCAGATCGCTGAATTTTCTGGCCACAAATATGGCATCAACTGCGTGGTGAGTATCGACGCATATTTTTTATCGACAGGCTATTACAGTGGACTAGAGTAGACTCGATACAAAGTATCGAGATCCAGAGATCAGAGAGATCAAAGATGTTGGCCCTCGATAATCTTTTTTTCAAATGAAATTAAATCGAACACTTGTAGAACACTTTTTCAAAAGCATCATTTACCATGTCTCTTTCGTGAACGTGCAGATGTAGGTAGACATTTTGCTCGACTGATCGAATCAAATTCGTCGAGACAGTGTCCCTCGGAAAAAAGTCGATGTTGCATTCGTGTCACGCACATCCACATACGTGCGTTAACGTTTACAAGTCGGGAACTACAGGGCGAAGCACATGAATACAGAATCGTCTTCTTGCTGGACGATCAACGGTACTCTTTTCATTGTTCTACAGGTTCTCTATGCTTACTTTAAATCCGATGATCATTCTTCACGATATTTTCTATGTTATCTTCTCAATTACAATTGAACGTAACTTTAGATTCAGAATAGGAGAAAACGGAACATATTGTTCTGCGTGTTCCTCTGAGCGAAAACTTTGATTAAATGTTTGAGATGAAATGATTTTTTTCCCTAAGGCATTTTCACCAAGCAACAAGTACGTGGTGTCAGTGGGCTCTCAGCACGATATGATCGTGAACGTCTGGGACTGGCGGAACAACGTTAAAGTGGCATCGAACAAAGTCTCGAGCAAAGTGAAGGCCGTCTGTTTCGCAGAAAATGGCAATTACTTTGTCACTGTGGGCAACAGGCATGTGAAGTTTTGGTATCTCGAATATTCGCGCAACGCCAAGGTAATAATTCGACGCTAATTTGTCCTATTTCTTTCAATTTCGATTCGTTTTAGATTCATTTTAGATTCATTTTAGATTCATTTTAGATTCATTTTAGATTCATTTTATAACCTTTTTCCGTTGTGCAAATTGACTTTGCATATTTCGCTTCGATGGGAAAACAAATTTTCTTGTTCCCTAGCAGATAATTGATAGAGACAGACAGATGATAGCGTGTGGGAGGGAGGCTGTGTGAGTAGCGAACTCTCGAAGGTGGTAATAGAAATAATTTTGTTGCACAGTACAAGGAACCTGTGCCTTTGATGGGTCGGTCTGCCATACTAGGAGAACAGAGGAACAATGATTTCGTCGATGTATCCTGTGGCCGTGGAGACATGGCAGACTCTACTTACGCAATCACCAAAACGGGCCTCTTGTGTGAATTTAACAACAGAAGGCTATTAGACAAATGGGTAGAACTTCGTGTATGTATTTTAATTCGCAATAGATGCCTATTTCGGTCGGAAAAAGGATGTATAAATAAAGGGAAGCAACATTACGGATTGCGTTTTTTCAGACGAGCAGTGCCAACTGTATGGCCGTCGGGGACAAGTATATTTTCATCGGCTGTGCCGAAGGAATTGTTAGATGTTTCAGCCCTAATACGCTTCAGTTCATCACCACATTACCGAGAACCCATTACTTAGGGGTGGATGTTGCTCAGGGATTGTCCATTAGGTACATATATAATATTGTTCTTTCGATACATTACATACGTTGTAACGGTACGATAAATTTAAGACGTACATTTTCAGTCACATGTCTCAGCATCCAGCAAATGCAAGGTATCCAGATGCGATCGCGTTGGCGTTTGACGAGCGAAACAACAAATTAACCTGCGTGTACAACGATCATAGCATTTATGTATGGGACATCAGAGATATCAGGCGAGTTGGTAAATCCCACTCGTTCCTCTATCACTCAGCGTGTATTTGGGGTGTCGAAATGTACCCCACTGGATTCGACTCTGTGAACGCCATGCCACCTGGAAGTTTTATTACTTGCTCCAGCGACGACACTATTCGAGTATGGAACTTAGAGAAGGACGTTTCGACAAATGACACCTTGTATAAGCGAAACATTTATAGTAACGAGCTATTGAAGGTGCTTTACATAGATCCAGAACTAACTTACCTAAAAGACTTGGACCTGGCAGCTGCTGGATCTACGGAGAAAAGCGATGCCTCGTACGATGGCCGAAACGGAGTCAGATCTATCAGAATCAGCCCTGATGGCAAGCATCTCGCATCTGGAGATCGATCTGGCAACATTAGAATTCACGATTTGTCTTCGTTGGAGGAATTGTGTTTGATAGAGGCGCATGATGCGGAAGTACTGTGCCTGGAGTACTCAAAATTCTCCAGGTACTCCATGGAGCTCCCTCGATTGCTGGCGAGCGCTTCTAGAGATCGGCTAATTCACGTGTTTAGTGTAGATCAAGGATACAATTTCTTGCAAACCCTAGACGACCACAGTTCTTCCATTACTGCTGTCAGATTCTTCAATCAAAGCAACCAGAGTAACCAAATACAAATGGTGTCTTGCGGCGCCGACAAAAGTATTATTTTTAGACAGCTGCAATCGGTAAGTGTGTCGATTGTTTAATAAAAGTATAATAGCATATAACTATGATTCCATTTGATCTATTTAGTATCGCGACTTTTGTTTTAGACGCCAGGAGGTATGCCACAATTTGCTAGGGGTCATAACGCTCAAGGAAAAACTACGTTGTACGATATGGAAGTTGATTCTGGGCAGAAACATGTCTTAACCGCTTGCCAGGATAGAAATATTAGGGTATACAACGTAACCACTGGCAAACATAGTAAAACTTTTAAGGGATCGGTCGGCGAAGATGGTTCTCTTATCAAAGTTGTTTTAGGTAAAAACAAAGTAGTTTACGCAGAAGCTATGCATATATTCGAACCTCTGAAGATGAAAGTGCTAACAGTTATGCAACTAAAAATCATCAGTCTCAAGATATAAAAGCTTTTAATCTCTTTCAGATGCATCGGGAATTTACGTAGCTACCTCCTGTACCGATAAAACTTTGTGCGTGTACGATTATTATAGTGGGGAATGCATGGCCACCATGTTAGGTCATTCAGAATTAGTGACAGGACTACGTTTTAGTCCCGATTGCCGCAATCTTGTTTCCGCCAGTGGAGATGGTTGTATTTTTGTTTGGCGTGTTCCGCGTGACATGGTTGTGACCATGCAGGCTCGTCTCGCTCAGCAAGCGATGAGAGCTGGAAAGTAAGTCCCCTTTTAATTACAGTAACATACTACTCAGTACATAATGCACATACATTATCATGGAATCGTTGAATACCATACTTATAATAATACTTGAACTCTAGGAGGCCACCTCAAGCGAATGGTGCAGGGATTGACATACAATTGGATAACGATGCTTTTGGATCACCGCCACCAGACTTCTTAGATCCTAATGCCAATCCAACGCCTCAGAATGTAGGAGTAGATTACAGATTTAGCGTAGGCCAGCTACCGCTCTGGGCTAAGAAACAAATAAACACAGCGAACGCAGATGACAGCACGACACTTGGATCGAACATGAGATCCCTAGGCGTTGATTTACCTAAAGGAAGATGGGCTCAGAGGGTGCAGCAAGGAGATGGTATAACCGTCAAGTCGGTTTACGATAGCGATGAAGTGATACCGTTCCCTCCCCCACGTGGTGCGATCGATTCCGATGGTGGTGGCGGCGGAGGCGGTTCGAAGGATAGTTCGATTGATAGTGGAACTGAAACGAAATGTAGCAGTGATTATCGGAGAGAAACTATAATCATTAAGAGGGTAAGCTGTGTTTAACAGATCGTATAGAATAACAAAGCCATCTACCTACTAATAATTCCATCATTAATTTCGGGATAATTTAGATTTCGATCAGCCTATAAAATGTCTCATAAAAATTGAAATTATCTCTCCCGAGTATGGAAATTTTAGTGTTCAAATCAGAGCTGTACAAGTAGATAATCGTGCGGGAATATCTCGACATGTGCTTTCCTGTCCACAACTTTCGGCGAGCACGAAGGCACACCTCCCTCAACAGCGGTACATTGACGGAGATTTGTTGCTCTGACGGAGGTACTTTCTACTCCGCCTAGAGTCTGTGCTCGTCCATGGCCACCCGTGTCCGCGTACCCTTCGCGACAGTCAGTTGTGCAGACCTGATTCAAACACTACAACCGATCCGTTCTTCAGTATCCGTCTGACTTATCTCTGAACGGACTCAATCCTAATAGATTAATAACCTTCATAAATGAAATTTAATCACATTCATACGGTACACTAACATACCACGGCGTGGTTCTAGGAAGAGGACGAAACTGTATTTCACCCTTGCCCAGATAGTTACAGGGAATTGGCAGATGAATCGAAGCAGGTACTAACTGAATCCTAAAAAAGTAACAAATAATCTATTCTTTTCGTTATTGTGTGTATTATTACGCTAGAAATCGAAAACGACGCGAATAAAAAAAATGAGAAAGAGAGGGAGGGAGAGAGAGAGAAGAGAGAGAGAGAGAGAGAGAGAGAGAGAGAGAGAGAGAGAGAGAGAGAGAGAGAGAGAGAGAGAGAGAGAGAGAGAGAGAGAGAGCGAGAGAGAGAGAGAGAGAGATAAAGAAAAGCAACCACTTTCGTTGTTGTGTCATTTAATTTCGTTCTGTTAGTTTTTTACACACGCAATTATGCATAGACGTATATCCTATTGCCCACACAATTTCATTATCGCGCTGAATTATTCACTTGCGTTTGTTTTTTTCTTTGGTTGACTCTCTATTTTATTTCAAACGACAACATAGGTGATCAGTGGTAACGTGACTCTAACTAGAGGTAGCAATATCACGGAATCGACACGTCAGTCGAGGAGTCGTCATCATACCGACGATAGCAGTCTTGGCAGCTTTAAATTTGAGGTACATCTGTTTGAGACACCTCAGACATCGGCAGCAAGTTATCGCAACAAACAATAACATTCAATGAAGCATAGCAAACACGTAAAATACATTCTATTCCGCGGACAATCGATGCGCCATATCCATATCTCACGTATTACCGATTCTTCTCTAATTAATTATATTTTGCTGCTTGATATACCTCTCCACCAACAATTTTGTATAATTAATCCTTCATATTAGAACTATTAAACTCTTACGCTTAATTAAATAACAATAGTTAGTAAGGGAGACGATGAAAGGATGTAATTATGCAATTTTTAAAGTAACTATATGTTGTATGTAGGATCATGAAAGTACAGAACATGACGGTGATGTAGAGGATTATTCGGAAGGAGAAAACGGAACCACTGGTTCCGAAAAGTCTCATCGACTGATGTATTATCCTGCCCCGGAGGATTCAGTGTCGAATCAGTTTACTGTAAACGCGATGGACGTAGAGGAGCTTCGAAGGTTCGTTATTAACATATATTTCACGTTTGGAGATCGATTAGTTAAGTAGAAAAATTGGTCGTAATGTTAATTGTTGCTAATGTAGCAGCTGCTAATTGTTTCAGAACGTTATGTCTTACAGATCTCAGAGGCGACAAAAGAAGCCTAGAAATGGAGAAAGCGGTCGAACGAGTGAACTGACTGCATCTGGAAGTCAAGACGACTCAGATTCGGAAGGAGGAGCTTCAACACCTAGTGCAGAACGGAATCCTCTATCCATGCTGTCGGAAGCTAGTTCGGAAGGGTTTGACCAATTAGCCAAACAGAGTCACCGTGAAAAGTATCTTAAGAATGCCTTTGAGTCGCTCAGTGGTGCCGAAGAACCTGCCAACAGGAGTCCAAAAACGACCAGTATCAGTTCTCAGTTTCATGGAAGGTTAGTCCTTACAAAACAAATTAGAATTCCCTTAGAATGTATCATTTTATTATTTAATCTACCATTACATCTTTTTACACAGACTCAGCGGTGGCGAGAGTGCAGGATGCAACAAGATTCGTAATGCTGCAGTGGTGAACGCAACGAGACAGGCTAGAGGTGACGCTGACGTCGTGAGAAAACGCGAGGAATTGCAAAGAAGAATAGAAGAAACTAGGAGAAAACTACAAAGTGTATGTACCATCATGATTCGTTCGTAAATCCTCATACCTGTTGACCTCGTAATAAGCAAAACACGAACCGTTTGTTTCTGACTACAGGTTGGTTACAAGTCATCCTTGAAAACGAGTCAAAGCATATCAGACTTGAGCAGTCATTTACCAGAGAAGCATCATCGTTCGAACAGACTGAGTACAGGTAACTGCAAAACCAGTCAACAGACTCATTATACGAAACCGATTAACCCTTGCAAACCCATACCGAACCCAAAACCCCCGTTAAAACCCCAGCAACTCGTTAACAAAGTACCGGGTGTGGGAAATGCGCTATCTAAGCTAGATAATACTGCTCCGACCGGTGAAAACTGCTTGTCGAAAAGTCCGACTGCGTCATGCGTAATCGATAAAGCGAGATCGTCGCTTAGTCGTCCGTTAACGTTGACTTTAAAGAAAACTGAAAAGTATAAGCTGTCGCTGAATAAGCCGAATCAATCGTTGCCCGAATCGCCCGTTTGCGAGGAGTTCAAGCTTCTTAAGGAACAGTGTAAAAAGAATGTCAGTCGTTTTGCGAGGTTTGCACAGAAGAGACGGTCCTGCAGCTACTTCATTGGCTTAGATGACAACGACGAAGACATAGAGAATATCGCGAAGTCGTTCGAGAGTCTACCAGCTATGAACGAGCGAAATATCGAGACTCTGAACGACGCTATCGACGATGCTGACGATGGAAACGGAAATTTCAGTGATGATTCCTTGGAAGGCGACTTCAAGAATCCGCCCCGACGATGCGTCAGCGACTACCAGATAAATATGCATGCAGATAGTCAGCAAGATAGTCACCGGAATTACTTGACCTACCAAACGTTTCCAAAACGAATTTTAACTGGATCTCAGGAGAGTATATTATCCGATGCCTCGGTAGAATCTTTCTCGAAAGGAAGTGCAGAAATTTTGGATTATAGCCATTACGATAACGATCGTCACTCGAGCGCAAGCTTTTTCTTATCCAGGCGAAAAATGCAGGCTGGTAGAAGCCAGGAGAGTATCTTAACCGATGAATCGGATTATCAAATGTTCCCTTTGCACGAAAATACGGATCACAGGAGCACAGAGAGCGTTTTGACTGACGACTCTGATTCGTTGGTAAAATCCGCTCCTCTCGAGATGTTATTCGACTCTCATTACAAACGAAAAAGACAAAACTCTGAGACTTACAGTGGAAATCCTAACAATTCGATAGAGCAATCGAACAGCGCCCGAAATTCCATCAACGATTCGACGACAACTTGTCGTACAGTGTTCAGATCAAAATCTTTGCAAGACACTAGAATAAGCAAAGCAACTAGCGAGAATAGTTATCCGGACGAAAATCCCAGGCCAGCCACCTGCATCTACTACGAGTTCAACTTTAATGACCGAAACGACACGGACATTGATGCGAGGTTTGGATCTAAATCCGACGCGATATCGCGAAGCAATAGTCTGAAAGTACCCAAGGAACCACAATCAATGTTGATACTGAACGATTTTGTGGCCCATAAGCCACCAAAACCAAAACGAAATTCTGCACGGACACAAAGCATGCGTAACAGAGCTCGTCCCGCATGGAACAAGTACAACGTGGATTCCTCGTCGCCTCAATCATCTCGATTGAAATCTACGGAAGCTGAAGACTGCGCAGACAAGTCTCGTGCAGGAGAAGGTCGTGTAATAAGGAATGATTCTGAAATGAAGTTAGATTCGATTGAAGGTCTGCACAAGTCAAGAAGGATTGAACAGCTTCTGCAGTCGCCGCCCAGTTACGCCCTGCCACAGGAAGACGACTCAGATTCGAAGACAAAGTTCTACAGCCTTCAGAATAGACGTGCTGACAATAGTATCACGTATGACGCTGCCGGTGGACCAATGGACAACTATGGTTTCGATCCGAACGAGCCGCCCCATCGAAACTGCGATATAGAGGAGAATCAAAAGGGAGCTTCCCATGTTTGTTGCTTCGAAAATCAGATTCCCACGAAAGACACGCAAGAGACATACGATTCTTTGGAACCCACTGGCATTCCTTGTGACTCGCAGGCGTCGTCGGCTATTCAGAGCATTTCGAATCTCCAGTCCACGAATCAGAGGATCGATAACTTGGATGCCAGCGTTGATTTAAGAATAACCAGAGCAATCGAGGGAACCGTAAAGTTGCTTTCAAAGGAGTTCGAGAATCTAGTCAGAAGGGAACAGTACTTTATGAAAGAGAAGTGTATGAGATTGACGCAATGTCAGGAAGTCAATGAGAATTTCGCAAAGTTGGAAGCTGAGAGAGACAGTAGATTGACCGTAAGAAGAGATATAAGATTTCATTCAGGGGGAGAGGATAGCGATTGCGCGGACACGTCCGCGATGGACAAGTCGATTATGGAGAGCGAATCGTCAACATCTGCGTCTAGCTGCACGAATTCGCCAAAGAGGATGTGGCCACCCGCTTCGCGATGTCAAAGTCACATGAAATGGACTAAAACTTTGCCCACCATTAATCAAGTTATACTCCCATCAAAGCATCTTTACGCAGGTACTCGAGGCCAGAAAGATAATTGTTCCTTGTTCGTCTTGTTGCATATTTGGGCGAATTTTCTTTCAAATTAAGAGTTTTCTACTAGTATTTTGAACTTACTATGTGCATATCATTCAAAATAGAATTAATTTTGATTATTTTATTGGATGTGCGATTCGAAGGTAAAATAATGTGCATTAGTTGAAATAATAGCGTTGCTTCTCAATAGTGTTCAGATATCGTTTGTACACGTGTACAACACTTTTAGTAGCACGATTCATAAATTTTGAATATTCATTTATGTTCTCCTTGTATCTCGAATATGAATGTTTACCATCTGTGTATAGTTATCGTCAAAGTATTATTATACACGCATACACTATCATCGTTCGCCCCGGTATCTTTATTAGTTGATTCAGTTGAGAATTTTATTCATTTCCAAACGGCAGCAGTCATGTACTTTTCAGTTACAATGCTTTTCTATTTTTTGTAAAAATACGTAATTGCTTTACGAACATGATTTTTCATTCATTGTCAGCATGACTCGCGTTCGACAGCATGTTTTGTCCTTCTAACGTAGTTCAATCCCTTTTCTTCCCTCCACTATATCGAATGCTTTTTTCATATCCTCATTTTTGTTAATAAAGTTCTCCGGTGAAACCAATCATATTTTATTCTCTCGGCTCTTTATATTACGCGTACCTACATACATGTTCAAAATATGATTGGAATCATCTTTTCTACTTATCTGATGTATATGTTACATGCATTTAACACACATATATGTACTTAATTATAATTATTAATCACTTTGCATATTATACAGAATATTCGAAAAAAATAGAACTAGTATACGTATGGCAGAACTGGTTTAACAATTTGAGGATACATATTGTACATATATGTCTTTTCAATATGAAAAATGAAAATTACAATTTATTCTAATATAAAGAATGTTGATAATGATAATATAATAAATATTGTGGTTGAACTGAAAGAAAATTTGGAGGTAAGTTTAAGAAAGGGAAAAGAAATGATTATCCTAAAAGGCGAAGAAAAATCGTGGCTTAGTGCATGTGTGTGCGTGTTGTTGTCGACAGTTGGCAGTAGTGGGGGGCGAATCTCGTCAAAAGTTTTTGACAGCGAAGAAGAGGGGGGTGGCATGCGACGTGCCTGCTCACTCAGTGATCTTTCCGTCAGCCCGCCAAATAGGTTACTGCATGGCCCGATACAAGGTATCCTTTCACTGTGCCTCACATCTTTCAGGGTCTTTCCAATACACACGTCTCATAAACAGTTCGAAAGTTCGACAAATAGATGTACTAATTACTGACATTCTGGCAAATATAAGATTCAGTTTTGGAACGACTCCCGACTATTTAGTAGCATAGAGTAGTAGTGTAATGTATCGTTATCGATAATCGTTGAACAGTTCGATATTTTGATCACATCACTTTTTCTACATTTCAGTTAAACGTGCAATTTTGATGTCAAATTTCTTATATCGTACTTGTGAAAATTTAGTCTTGATTAGAAGCGGTAACACTTTACAGTAATATAGTATTCAAAATGTCGAACAAATATTTTACTCGTTTTTTTTTCCTATTTCCATATTATTATTCGTTGACATAAATACATACATATACATTGCATACACAATTTTGTGGAATATGATTTTTCTCTGTTATTAAATTGATTTAGAAACTTCAATTCGAATTTTCACTAACGAGTGGTAACAGTTTCAGGAAAAGTAGGTAATAAAAACTTAAACGCCTCAACGAGAAGCGGACTAGGAAATGCGAATAGCGGAAATCAGTCACGGCACACTTCCGCGAAGAGAGATCATTCTTCTCATATAACCAGAAGTAGCAGCGTCGGTGTTTTAAATCAGGTAAGATTCGTGTATTTTTCTGTCGTTTACGTGTACGCATACTGTTTTACCGAATAAATAAATTAACGAAAAATTGGTTGTTGATCGATTGCTAAACAACCTTGGTTGCAGAGTGATTCGGAATCGGACGTCGGAGGTGGAAGTGGAAGGGGGTGGAGCAATCAGACAGGAAATAATCGAATAAGCGGATTGATGAGACCTACGATCAGTTCGCAGAATAAAATTAATCATCAAATTAAGTCAGGCTCCTCTTCTAGCAGCAACTTACCCTCTGTTCTCAGAAGGAGAGGCATGCAAGGAGCATATTCGAGTGGTGATTATTGACTGACAAATATTCCAACGTGACATTTCGAAGTAACTGACAAATTTTTCTTTTCAAATACGATTCGTCGTTTTCCAGTGAATCTAAGTCAAGTAGGTAACCAAGAGGATTCAAGCTCAGAGGACACTTCCTCGAACGGGAACGGTGGAAAGCCAGCGCTACCTCCGAGGCCTCGGAGCATCAGTATCGATCACTCTGTCACGAAGTACGTTTCAATATTTCAATAATAATCCGTTCTATTTTATTATTTTTTCTTTGAATCAATTGAACGCGTATTGTTTGGTATTTGCAGCTTGAGTGTAGCTAGTGCAACAGTGAGAAGATCAGGGTCTACGACTGTGATTCCGAACGGTCGCAACGGAAGTAGTGCAATAGCACAGAACACGAGTAGAATGTCGATGACCAGTCGAAATCAGTTAGACCCGAGCCCTCAAGAGTTACCTGTCAAAGATACTGATCGTGCCATCGATGTTGCCAGTGCCGCATGTAAGCAATCCTTCCTAATCTTTTTATTTTCCTCTCGTTTATCACGATTTCTTAACATTCGCTAATATTTCTTTTCATTTCATCCAGTGTAAGCATGCAAGATTGCGGGTTGAGAACAATTTCAAAAAGTATAATATATTTTTATCTATTAGCGTCAATTATATTTTTTTAAATCATTCAATAATTTTTCATGCGTAATACAATTGACAAATCTAATGAAAAATTTTGCTCTTGCAGTAGGCACGGATAAGACATTAGGTAAACTAAAGACACCTATTGAGAATGCTGTCCTGTGAAAAATAATAACTCTTTGAGTGTGTTAAAAATTTGTAAGTGATCATGCTATGATCAAAAGCGAAAAATCATGTTCAAGCAAAATCTCGTTTATCGAAATTTAGTCTATGAACTAGCGTACAGTGTGTGTAGATCGCCGTACATAACATACGCTACGCTTTCAGAATATTTGAGGGAAATGTAATAGTGCATTTAATGTCGAACATTTAAGTATTCGATTCCATTTGATTTAAAGTTAACTCTCGCTTTCTTCGTTCTTAATAATTTTGAAAAACTTATTCACCCTGAAATATAGTTCAGACTGCTTTTTAAACTCAATTCATCTATAACGTTGTAAATAATGTATCGCGTAAAAAGCAATTGCGAAACCATACCTACTTAGATCATCATATTTGAGAATCTAGTTCCCTCATCGTTAGGATATATATTACCCGAATCTACCAGAATAGCATGGTCTCATTACGGATTTTAGAATCGATGTATGTAACCTGCACGCTGCACGAATTCGCCCATACCTTCTTATTCGTATCATCGTTAAAATGGATGCTACATTCTACACCGGTGTACCATTCATTTTACATACATTCATCTGTCATTGATCATGTAAACGTTCTTACATTTTTCTATCAGTATATACAAAAGCATTCCTTTAAAGCATAAAAAGCGAAAAAAATGTTTGAAATGAAGATAAGGTTCTTGATGATTTCTTCAGTTTTCTATGCAAAAGAACATTTGCATTTTTCGTCGTAACATATCCCTAATTTACCATTACGTTATTTTCGCAATTCAGCTTATATTTCCTGTCTACAGTGTCTACACAGTTGTGCAACACGATTGCTGACGACCTAACGCGTACAGCAGACAACGTAGTACAACTTTATAAACGTCTAACAATAGATAAAGAGGACGAAGGAGTTAGCATCGATAGGGATACGATGTTACGCGGTCTTCAATCGTCCGTGAACGAGACAATGCGCACTTTACGATTAGTTGTTGCTGGTGGCGACAGTCACAACGATGGATCAACACCAGCGAGTGACAGCGTAGCTGTGAACGAAGCTACCGCGACGTTTCAAGAGCTGTTGGCTGGTCAGGATCAGGGTAAGATGGTCAATATGATGCAACAGTATTCGGAATTATTACTGTCCATGATGCAGCAGAGAATGGGGGGAACGCAATCAAGCCACACGTAAAATCCGTCCAATCTCAGCAAATTTTACAATTAAAAATGGATCAGGATATTCAGAAGGAACCTTCGTCTCTCCCAATCTTTCTGTATCGTTGCTAAGAAAAAAGTATAATGAGGTCGTAAAGAACGTGAATGTAACAGTTCGTTTGTTACCACCTATTATTAACTCCCACGCTGACTCGTAATATATTCTATTTTTTCTTTCACCGTTGACTAATAATTAATTAAAAACTGCAATCCACTATATAAATGGAAGGAAATATGTTTACCGATACATAGTGGTCAAGGAATATACTTTTATATGTGACTCCAGTGTGCTTTCAGTACCTCATTATACAGGTAGATTCGCATTTATCATGAACACTGTTCCAATCCCTTTTTCTTTTTCTTGAGTATACGAAAAATTTCTTAGAGAAAATGTTGCGCCATTCAGGAGGAGGACTACTGTTATGTATGTAGTATTAAAAAAAATTCTCGGTGGTCTTTGTCAGTTACCTCAGGGTCATCAACATTTTTCTTTTTTTATTCGAACAGTATATCCTACTTTATAGAACTTAAAATATAATGGCCAAATAACCTTAAACATTACTGTTCGAAAAATGTTGAAAATAATGACGGCCCATGTCTTATATATTGCGCAAGCAACTTTCCTCAGACGACATATTTTCTCATGATTGAGAACGGAAATGGAACAGATATGGAGTTATCCATATCTTGAACTTTTCATTGCGATTGTTGAAGTCCAAACTTAACGAACTATTAAGGTATAAAGATTTGGTTTGTTACATTTATTCGAAGTTTTGCAATCAAAAGTGCCAGTATGATTTCTATTTCTTCGAAAGGGAATAATTAATGTTGGCAATGAGTGAGTCATGTGCCGATCCGAGACTGGTGATTGTACGTAGAGTATTTTACGTGTACTAAAGGAGTCCGTAGCCAAAGCTAAATAGGAGGATTCTCCATATAGAAAATATCCAGAAAAATTCAGTTGAAAGAGGAATAATTGAACTATGCCAATTTCAAAACCACACTCTCTCCTACTAAACGGAAGAAATCAACTACATACATGAAACGTGCATGTTTCTTGAGGCCATACGCCGTAAAATGCCAATTAACTAAAGACTCTTAGACTAGTTTTCAAACGAACATATATTGTATACATATGTATATTTACCGACTACTACGCGACAATGTATTGTAATATTAGTCTTTTCTCGTCGCATAACCAAAGGTTGTCAGTACCTGCGGTCCAAAAAGAGCTTCTCTTTTTTCCCAAATAATGGGAGAAACTCAAGGAAACAGGAAATTTGAGCAAAATAAGAAAAAGATGGAAAGAAACTTCGTAGAGTGAACGATAGAAACTTGCCAATACTTAAAAAAAAAAGGGAAAAAATGGAAAAAAAAGAAATGGTCCTTTCTCTTAATTCGCGACGTACTTAACTCTGATGAGAAAGAAGAGAAGGAAAAGAAATTTTGTTTACGGATGAGATTTCGAGTGTGTATGTGATTTTAGATTCCAAGTCAACGTAATGGTTTCGAATTAATTTTACTTGATGAAGAACTGTTCGAAGAACGAATCGAATCCAATACGTGAATCGTATAAAGGAAGGATAACAAGTGTAAGGAGAATTGATTGAGTTCATTTGAACCAATAACTGTACTAACCGCATATTTTATCGTAGAGATTGGGAAATATTTTTACACGTATAACAGAGAGATGAAATCCTAAAAATTCAATTTCGAAAGCATTCTACTGGAATTTTAATTGAAACTCTGCACTCGAAGGTGTACGAAACTTACGATTAGCAAACTAATTGAACAAGAAGGAATTGTATCGAGGAAATCAAAGTATTAGAAAAATATCAACAAGTATGCATATTGTGTATTATTATCATTTTAACAGCCCCGTAACTCTTTTTCTGCGTTCATAAATTGTTAATAAGTTACTTTCCTCTTCGCGTGTAAAGTTCGTTCAAGATTGTATATGTATTACTGTATAAAGACAATGTGCCATTTAGATTTAATGATCGCGATGTAACATCGTTTACCAGCTACTTGTATGTACGTGTGTTATACGCTCATCAATAAGATTCGTATTTTAGGCGTTTCTCTTCATTGCGTATAATTGTAATTTTTATCGATAAACGGTGTACCATATGTTCAGTCTATACTAAAAACGCTACTTCGTGTATTGATTACATAATAATTTGTAGGTTTACGTTAGGCAAGATGCCCTTGTGTACGAGACTAATCGTGTAATTCAGTATTGTTTCACGGGAATTGATTTCTTTCTATTTCCTGATCGCGTGAATGTTATTCTCCAGCTCGGCGGGACGATTTTTTAACGAAAGTCACAGTGTTCATATCATTCCTGAGCGATAAGAATGAACACATTCACCGTTAGTTTATTTTCTTCTCAATAAAAACCATCATTAGGGTAACGAATAATGTATAATAATGGATTATACACTGTTCAATAGAACGATCGATTCGCGTGAACTCGGTTATCGCTAGTGCGTTCTTAGAGGCTTACAAAACTCAATGTCACAGCTGATATATCGTTAACCCTTATCATTTCGATAGAAAATCGTCTCGCAAAACTGAAGCTCTAACCGTTAGCTTGCGCGGTGAAGGTGTTGATCACATGCAAACTACATTATCTCAATTGTTGGCATAACCAAGGGAATTTATGACTACACATGAAAAAATCAATTGAACATTTGTTGCCGAAGACTCACTTTTTCGAGAGCATGTCTTAAAAACAAGTATAGCTTGAAATTCATTTGCTTAAAATTATAAGTACACCTAGGCTAGGTCGAAGTTTACTAATCACAAGTACTCATACAAACAAAGATGTTCTTTTCCATGTTTCGAACACGTAGTTTTTCATGCAAAATCATGACATTCTCAGGTAATTTTGCCAACAATATCAATTATTCTATTCATCGTCACCTATTCTAGAGACTAGAATAATATTTTGTATTCGATGTTCAGCATTTTTGTAATACATCATAATCATTGTAAACGTATGCGTAAACCGTGAATGGGGACGCGAGAAATGAGAGCATCGAATCTCAATTTCATATACATATGTCCCTTATATTTTACTTAGTTATTCGCGTTGATAATGAACCATTCCAAATTTTCACTCCTCTCTCTTTAATCTCAGCCTCTCCTCCGCCCTCACCTTCATACTTATACATTTTCTTCCCCTTCTTCCTCTCTTTCTTTAGAATACGTAATAATCAACAAAGCACATACATATAAGGTATTTTTAACCGAACGCAAAGATCAGCGGTAACTTGGTTTTGTATATTGTTATACTTGTTGCGTTAAGACGTACGTTGTTGTGTAATATTATGTTATACTCATTTCTTAATTAATTGTGTATATATTTATTTCAAATCGAATCGCGAAACAACAAATAGTTTTGGTAATCATTTAAAATGCCAAATGTATAAGAATTTCGTCGTAAAAAGAGTATTTTTAAATCCTATGTATTTCGTTTTTCTTTTTTTTCTTTTTTTTTTCTTTTTTTTTTTCTTTTTTTTTCTTTTTTTTTTTTTTTTGTACATTATGTTATACGGTTAATGATATAATAATTCTCACAGATTATATTAAAAGATGGAGAAAACAAAGAAAAAGAAAGAAAGAAAGAAAGAAGAAACTCAATTGTTTTAATGTAAAATCGAATATTTAAACACATTTGTTCAGGAAAGAAAAAATGAATTAAAATATACTTTGACAAGTTTTATTTTCAGAAAACAACATATCAACAAGATCGAATTATACACATGGCCACAGAGATATAAAACTGATTGCCCCCATGATAGTGACTCTACAAAAGTTGGATTATTCGCGTACTAATTCTCACAAAAATACAACTATCTTTTATACAAATAGGAACACATTCCACCTATTACATATATTGCATACGCATAACATGAAATATAGTTTTCAAAATATAACAATATCATACTTCATACATGGAACATTACGCTGCAGGTTTTGATGTGTGGAAGACTATATCAGCTCTTTAAGAATTTCGTGTGTATGTATGTATATGTATATGAATATGTATGCAATGTAAATACTGTTCTTATATACAGGGTGTTACAGAAATGTAGGTATCAAATTAAATAAATAATAGAGTTCATAAAAAGGACCCTATCTGTTAGTATAAGTAGATTTGTAAACACTCATCTTTAAAATACATTAATTCTCAATAGACGTAAATCTTTGTAAAGTTTATAATACTAGCGAAGCGGCATCTTAATCGTAATATTTACACGCTCATGCATAAAATGAATTTGCTGCAGCAATGACATAACTTAAAAATCATAATTCTTTTACATACATGTACCAGAGCTTGTAATATTATTTGGTTTACATGCGGTAGAACATTTTTATTCCTTTTTATGACTGCTATTAAATAATTGAATGTATACCTATAATTCTAGAACATCTTGTATATCCTTTTCTCTGTTACGTTTGAGCTTCTCGCGAACAAACACAGTGCGGAAATATAACAAACATCAATGTGACTTGAGTACTTTAAGAGATAATGAATAGCTGTGATGATTTAACGTTTATCTTCCATGGAGGACTATGTACCATGCTGGTCGATTATTTTGGCACTACTGTCGCAACGTCTCCATGTATTCATCTAATGTATGTATAAATTGTTCGTCGTACTTTAGTTCGCCAATACTTCATTCAGCTTATCTGCCATTTGTCTGACGCAACTCCTCCAACTATAACAAAGAACAACGTACGGTAAAACTAATACTTATAATTATTTCTGAATCAAGAGAAATGATAGAAATATTGAGAAACCTCTTTCTCATCGTCGACTTCGTCTTCGTCGTCAGAACCATGAACCGAAGCAGCAGGTGTGGTGTGTCTCGAAGATGAAGGCGATGGTGGTTCACTGATAGGTCTTGGATAACTAAAGCGACCTACACCACCTTCAGCGTATTCTGATGCTAATTCTGGATAGACCGTGACTAAAGCCTTCATTCTGGCTTGCCGATAATACTGTACAATTTTCATTGTGCTTAGAATTGTGTGGGTTAGTTAAAAACAGTAATGAGAGAAAAGAAAGAAAAAGAGATTGATTTACTCACGATGCCCAGATTTCTCCAATCAAGGAGATCACTTAGTCGCTCTGTACGATTTCTTTGAATGATACGTTGCCTGCGACTGAGTCGAGCGAAATCGAACATGTAGTGGGCAAGCTGTTGTACGCTGTTTTCCAAACCAATGAATCGTCTATCCACAATATAAATGCCGTAGCTCATTGGATCAGCTATGTGTTCCTGCATAAAGCAACCGAATCCAGAAAGATTCGTGGTAATGCTGGGGATACCCATGACAGTACATTCTGCAGGTGTGTAGCCCCATGGTTCGTAATAAGATGGGAAAACTCCTAAGTGGCATCCTCTGACGAACTCTTCATAATCGAGGCCAAATAACGGATTTGTCGACGAGAGGAATTCTGGATGGAATACTATCTGCAATTCAGAACAGAAATATTAAAAATATATTTAATCGAATATTAATTACCGATAAGACCGAAAAGTAAAACTCAATTGTCTATTAACCTTAACTCGATCGTTAACGGTATTGAACAGATTGCATCTTCTAATAGCATTCAGTGCTGGATCGTTCCAATCATCTACAACATTGTGCGTGGTAACAGGTGGCAATCCATTTCTCTGAAGGGCGTATAAACACCTAAATCAACAAATCAAAATAGTTTATATTTTTCTAACTATAACTAATATTTCTCTCTTGTACTTTCTGATCAAATTTTACCGTTTAATCTTAATCGTGTCATCTTTTTGTAAAAGATCTTGCGCATCGGGCATACGACCCGACAAACACAATTCGTACATACGTTTCCCTATTTTCTGTTGTATGTCACTGATCGTGTCTCTCAACGATTTAGTAACCTTCAAAATAAAATAGCAATTTGTAATGGAACATTTCATTTTCTCCTTGATGCAAGAAGAGATTAAGAGAATAGACTTACAGCATGGCCTCGCAATGATTCTACGTTAAAGTTATTAGTACGGGCTGGAAAGATAAGAAAGGCAACTACAGTCATGTCCGGTCTAGAAGTTTTCAAGTAATGGTTTAATCTCGCCAATGCTTCGATAAATATGTCGGCACCCTTGTTCCCAAACTCGTAACGTCCAGCAATGAAGAAATACAAAGTTTTATCCAGATCAAAATCATAGTGACTGGCAGAAGGAAAAGGGGAAAAAAGAAACATACACTTAATTTATAGATTGAAAGAAGTAAAGGAAAGTTAGACGAATATCTATTATTCGTTGATACATACCCATAAAAATGACCTCTAACGAACTCGTGTATCTTTTCTTTACTAACAGCGTGCAAATTTTGAAATTCGTGTAAGGCAGCAAATTTTTTAACGTTTAATCCGTTTGGTGTAATTATATCTGGCTTCCTTTTTAACAAATGTTCAGCTTCGAAACCAGTTATATCAGAAACAGTAGTGAATACGTGCGCCAAGTGCGTGGCTGCACGCTCCATACAGTATCTATGGTAAATTTGCCGTTTTCCTGCTTCTTCGTCGACGTTAAACTATAATAAACGCATTGAATTCATTCAAGTCAAATCCCATAACGATATGTTTGAGTAACATTTCAAGTGGAAAAATCTGAACTTTGATAAAAGTCCTTGACCTCTATGACACGATACCTTATCTAAATTATTGTAAAAGTCAGTCTTCCCTGCGCAAAGATATCTTCCAAGGAGGGTGGCATGCGTAGTGAAAATCGTGGCAACGTCCACGTGTCTAGTTCTTAATGCGATCAATCCAACGCCAGCTTGCCATTCATGGCAATGCACGACCACGCGAGGTGGAACGTCAGAATATCCTTCTGCAGCTTTTCTAAAATGAACAAATTCTTCTTCAAAGAGTCTCGTAATAGAGGAATATATTGTATTTCGGGTATGGTGAGAAGTACCTAAACTCGGCGATAAATTGACAAACAAGATAACCAAGTATAACAGCATCATTTGCTTCTATATCGAGATGAGGAATACCGAGATTGCAAGTGTTCCATAATTCCTGCTTATATTCATCTAACTTCCATGCTGCACTCCCAATATCGAACAATATTATCTGGGGATTTCCATCCACTAGCCATGTACCTGTTACAACCTCAAGAAAAGTTCTTACTTTATGATCAAATCAAATTTACATATTCCTATGTTAGCTGCAATAAACTAGACAAAGCAAAGGACAGTCTTGCATCTTGCGTACAGATATAATTGCCCTTGAATTAATTTTAGCCTTGCAACTTGAACACCAGCCAATCATTATTCTTAGGCAGTAATATATAATTTTAAGTAGTATAAGCCTGCATCTAATAGAAATGTTTTTTTTTTTCTGGCAAATATTAAATTATAATAATAAAATAATATTTTATGTAACGTTGTCTAGGCTTACTTTGAACCCTTGATCCCGTAGAACTTGAACAGCTAAATGCAATGGACTGTTGCGTGGAAAGTCTGCTTCCTCAACTTCTGTACGAGCAGAAGTTTCTTTATAGGGACCAATAAGACAATACTGATCTCCCATTTCTTCCGTAGAAACAAAGGCTTTGGATCGTATTACAGTATATATACCACCAACTGAAAAGACAAGTATAAAAGAATTATTAAGAATCAGAATATCAGAATGATATTTGGTATACCTTTATTGGCAGCCTCCCATGCAACTTCGAAATTCCATCGATTCTCGTGTTGTGCTGTATATCCACGATCCATGAATTCAAGTAAATCATTACTGCTGTCTACACGGTAAAATCTTCTAGATGCACGTTCTCTTGACATTTTGCTCACTCTCAATCGATAGCTGAATAATACATATTTATTAAAAGCAGCTTGAATTTTTCCAGCAAATCGTTTTCAGTGTAATTACATTTTCTTTTTAACATTTTCAGTGCGATAATGTGTAATGTGTTCAAATTCACTGTTAAAGATAGAAAATGTTCTTATCTTGGCTAATAATGTTAATTTCGACTCACCTTTCAGTCAGTTAAAAACCGAAAAAATGTAAAAATAAGTTATTCGAATAATCAAAACAACGAACAATAATCGGCACACGTAGAATTTCTACTGCAAGTACGAATTTTTTCTTTCACCTTTGTATCGTTTTCGATAACCGTGTTCACTAATGCCTTTCAAGATCAAGATCAAGATTGATCAGGATCCCGGCGCGGTACTTTTTCAGGCACGAGCTCGGAATCGAGTTCGCTCGGGAACTATCATAGTCGACCCGACGAAAAGAAGCACGGTGCGTGTCTGCTAGGATGAGTTTATCGAGAGGTCAATGACAGGCACGAAGTACTGCCACTTTTATTAGAAATTTACCGGGTCCGTTGAACCGTGTGTGATGTCGAAAGAAAAAAAAAGTTTGCTCGAAATATTTCAACGAGATGTGGCGCGCGCAACGTGTAGAGATCAATGTGAAAGATTGGCTTACTTTGAATTGAAAAAAAAAAAAAAAACGTAGCGACGATGGAACAAGTGGGTGGATGGACAGAAGCGAGAAGCGAGTCGAGTCGTTCCACGGCCAAGCTCGCGTGAAGGTCACCACAAACTATGGAAAGGTCACAAGGGCTTGACGGAGTTGGCTTCTCGGCCTACTTTGAACCCGACAACCGAATCTTCGTCGGTTCGTTGATAAACGCATTACATACTCGGATTTCTTTCGCAACAACACAGATGGCACGAGATATGTGTCTTCCCGCCACGCCGCAACGAAATCACTTCTTGGCTCATCTTCATTCTTTCGTCCCTTTCCTTTCCACTTGCTTGCATCTTTTAGACAATTTTCTCTTTCACAAATATTCCTATTTCTCTGTCTTTCTTTCTTCCTTTCTTTCTTGATTTCTTTCATTTTTCAAGATTAATTACAAGTACGATAACAAATGTTTCTGAAGTACCTAGTACAATTTTCAATGTACAGTAAAAGGAACGGAGTCAATTTGACTTAAAGAACATTCATTTTACATTATGACAAGCTTTCTGAATAGAAATTCTTTTTTTCCAATAGGTGCCTAGGTAGTGTTTTATTAAAATTCGAAACAGCTTTCTCAAATATGGTACTGGTCCTACAATCTCTTATCTTTGAAGGCAAATAAAGGTACACATATATTTTATTCTACTGTAGCTTTAAATAGTTCAATTTATTTTCAAGAAAGCTGTGTATTATGTAGTCCTATACTATGACAGAATTGTTTCATTGTCATTCTCAAATGTGTTTATGTATGTATTTATCTCAGGGTTTGCAGTTTACAGAGACTGTAAAATTCATTTTGCGATACACTTCGTATCGTATCGCCATTACTTTGCAATAGTTATGACCAGGTGGCGTCAGAAGTGCTTTCTCAGAAGGGTATAGTTCATCAATTCAACCGCTAGACGGTGTTCGAAACTACGATAATGCGCTTTTTTTATTACTTGCATAATTAATCGTTCATCCATTTGTTAGGTACACACATACATTTGGAATCTTAATTTAACAGATTCTTAACTCACTTGATGTAGTTGTGTACGACTTTGCGTTAAATAATGTTCGGTATACCTATTGTTTTCTTTATATATTTTAAAAATCCATTCTTGTCCAAAACTTTAGTGAAGTTCAATGGATTTCCAGATACTATAGAGTATAGAGAGTAGAGTAGTGAGGGGCAGAGTAGAGATGAAAAACGCCAAGCATCGCATACAAAATAAATCGTAGCTACATGTAATAGAAATAAAACTGCTGTAAGCAGTTCGTTAGATTGAATGAACAATGTGTAAATTAAAATGTTGACATGTGAATGAATAAGGTTGATCAAGCAAGTGGTATGTGTGGCCCGTAAGCTGTAACTGTGTTTCATTTCTATATGCTACATGATCATAGGAATTGAAACGTGCTTCTCAAATGATCACGATCACACGATCACGCTTGATATTGTTCTAGTTGTTACGGATGCGGAATAGTTCATGTTGTTTATTACATGTACATAATAGCCTAATATTGTGAAAGAAGTGAAGTGAAAGTCTTGAATCATGGCGGTAAATATTGTTTCTCTAAATTAAAACTATTTCTTATTCCTAACATTATGTTTGATGATGATTTTAATATCATTGTTTTAATTACCTTATCCCGGTTAACCTATACATATGTCTCACAAATTTTTAAAAGGAAGGGCACTGAGTATTATTTTTTATTAACTTATGGTTTACTTTGTAATTTTTTTTTTCTGTACTTTATTTAGTTCTTTATTTCTTCTTTCTAATCTCTTCAATATGAGTTACTATGACAACTGTTTGATCAATTTTTGGTTATCTATTAAACAAAATCTAGTAGGATACAATGTAAATATATATTACCATATTATGTAATTCTTATTTTGTATTTATTGCAGGCTGTTGCAGCTGCAAAAGTTCAAGAAGTTCGTGAAATTACTAGGATAGAAAGAATTGGAGCGCATTCTCATATCAGAGGGTTGGGCTTGGATGATAGTTTAGAACCACGTCATGTAATTATGTTATTTTTCACTTTGAATATTATTTATGGCACTTAAGCTGTAATTACATAGCTTGTTTACTAAATGAAATCAGGTATCGCAAGGTATGGTTGGTCAGCTTATGGCACGTCGTGCTGCTGGTGTAGTTCTGGAGATGATTAAAGATGGTAAAATAGCAGGACGTGCTATATTATTAGCAGGTCAGCCTGGTACTGGAAAGACTGCTATTGCCATGGGAATGGCCCAAGCCTTAGGAATAGATACTCCATTTACCTCCATGGCAGGTTCAGAAATCTATTCGTTGGAGATGAGTAAAACAGAAGCATTGACTCAAGCCATTAGAAAATCCATTGGTGTAAGAATCAAAGAAGAAACAGAAATTATAGAGGGGGAGGTAGTTGAAATTCAGGTGGACAGACCTGCTACAGGTGTTGGCGCTAAAGTTGGCAAATTGACTTTGAAAACAACAGAAATGGAAACAATTTATGATTTAGGAAATAAAATGATCGACAGTTTAATGAAAGAAAAGGTTAAAAGAACAAACTTTGATCATAATTTTTGTTGCTTGTAATATTTTTTTAATCTGTAAATTATTTATTTATATTAGGTTCAAGCTGGTGACGTAATAACGATCGACAAAGCTACAGGAAAAATCAACAGATTAGGAAGATCGTTTACCAGGGCGCGTGATTACGACGCGACCGGTTCGCAAACTCGTTTCGTTCAGTGTCCTGAGGGTGAATTGCAAAAACGCAAAGAGGTAGTGCACACTGTAACTTTACATGAAATTGACGTAATAAATAGCAGGACCCATGGGTTCTTGGCATTGTTCTCCGGTGACACGGGAGAAATAAAATCGGAAGTTCGAGATCAAATAAACGCAAAAGTTGCTGAATGGCGTGAAGAAGGAAAAGCAGAAATTGTTCCAGGTGTATTATTCATCGATGAGGTTCATATGCTGGATATTGAGTGCTTTTCCTTTCTCAATAGAGCACTTGAAAATGAGATGGCACCTGTAGTAATTATGGCAACAAACAGAGGTGTGTGTGTATGTGTAGCTAAGGGATATATGAATGAATTATGGGGACATTTCAATAAATACTTAAATTTTTCATTTCGATCAGTGAACCATTAACGGTTTCAACTTTGTTAGGTATTACAAGAATCAGAGGGACAAATTATAAAAGTCCACACGGTATTCCTATTGACTTGTTGGATCGCATGATTATCGTTCCGACAAGTCCTTATCAGGAGAAGGAACTGAAGGAAATTTTAAAGATAAGATGCGAGGAAGAAGACTGCGAAATGGCGGACGATGCTTTAACGGTGCTTACAAGAATCGCATTGGAGACGTCGCTGAGATACGCCATTCAACTTATCACAACTGCTTCTCTTGTCAGTAGACGGAGGAAGAGTACCGAAGTATGTATAATAAGATTACTCTCTTCATGCTTTGAACTTTTAATTTCACTGGGGATTCATTGAAATATATCTTCAGGTCAACATCGACGATGTAAAACGTGTGTATTCTCTTTTTCTCGACGAGAATAGGTCGACTCAATTTCTTAAAGAATATCAGGACGACTTCATGTTTAATGAAATGCGTAAGTAGATTTATAAAACAAATGTTTGTACTATTATAATATCATTTATTACAAATTAATTACAAATTAATTACATATGATTTTCACTATTATATTTATATGTGTCTTTTAGCAGAGGAGCCTATGGAAATATCGTAGCAGTAGGAAAGTAAACAACAACAACAACAACAACAGATTCGTATTAACTTTTCATCTTGTTTGGTAAAATACATATTTTTCTGTTTCGTCATTTCATTATATTTTCTTACAACATCGAGTGAGCCTATTTAATTAGCAGATAAACGCATGTAAACGATGCTTTATGTTTCGGAATTAAATACAAAAGCTTAACAGACATCGTTTGTTTTCTCTGACTAAAATTTGGCTCCGTGTAACGTTTGATTTTATTCAAGAAGAAAAACAGTTGGCTAGTATACATCACGAAGTAAAGAGGTAAGTTACTTTTTGGTGCGATCGTTTTATCACTGTATAGCATGCAGCTTTTAAGTTGTTTAAATCTTTAGATTTGAAAAGTCAAAAGACCTAAAATCCAGAGAAAAACCTCTTAATTCTCGCAACACAACATCGAGCAAATTAGGATTGTTTTGTCGATGATGAACATCTATGTACAGATGTCCCACAGTAAAAAGAAATTTATCGTCTTGCGAACATAGAATCTGAATCGAGGTACAAGCGATTTGAGGTAGATTAATTCTTCGACAATCTTACGTCTTCTTCTCCTGGCTTCTTTTTACTGCAACATACAGTAATTATACTTCGATCACATTCCATTTTATAAATGGATTTTATTGGTGAAATAAGTAATCGGGGCTTCGCTTACTTGTTATTAATTTTATTCCAGTTTCTGGCTTGAACGTTGGTTGGGTGTTTTTGTTTTTGGCCACGAATCCTAATTCGTATTCCATTTTGTACATGGGGAGAGGGATTACTGTAGAGGATACTGGCACCATTACTGAAAGATAAGAATTGCAATTAACTTTACTTCATTGACTCGAACAAGAGCGAGATTGAAACCGTCGCTGATTCTTCAATTATTATTCGTTAGGTTACTACATATGTACTTGGAAATGAACACCACAATATCTGTAGAAAGATAACAAGTAACCAAGAATCAGTGGCAAAATGGAAATGCCAGGTAGCGCAGTGAAGGGCATCGAAATATTCTCATGCATCTATTCCCGTCACGTCGATTGGAATGTCACTCTCGATCCTATATCGTTATACTATATAGTACTTACACAGATTAACTACTATACCAACTGACTACATTTACTAGCCTGTACGAACTAAGTTTGTTCATTGAAAAATGAAATTCTCAAGAAATAATGGTACTCTCCTTATCCTTGAAACACGAATTTCTTATAAAGCTTTTAATGTCTTTTGGCTGCCTCTCATACCTATTAAGAAGCCGCGATAACTCGATACTACTAGTGACCTAATAACTGCCGTGACGTTACTAATTACACGATAACTCAATTTTCTCAGCGACCTAATAATTCAATGGTATTAACGTTAACAGACAAGAGTTTTTCGCTACTCTTCTATATCTGTTTCCTCAGTATCCCAGCATTCGTAGCTGCATTTCTTCACTCTATCGTTTTATCAAAGTTTCAAGAACTTGCTCTAGAGCTTGCCAGTTTTCAATGTGTAGACAAATTATATGTACACGGGCAGATGTGTAAATACTTTATTGCGTTGAGAGCACGATCTGTTTAGGACCACGATCTCGCTATAGTCGAAACCCACGCGGTAGACAAACTGACGTCATCGTCCCGTTAGTCCCACCTGCCAAACGTCATCTCAAGGAAATTCGGATCTTTGAAGATCGTCCTTTATTTGGTCAACTATACTTCCTCCCCCTTTGCACACCTCAACTTATCATTTTGCCTATAAGATTCATTTCGTAACGCTTTGCATGTCTAAGGAAATTTATGTATCGTATACATTTCTTCTCGTTTCTCATTGATACCAACACAAATGATGATAACGTTCATTTCTGAGTTATCGAAATATCATTTTTTATCGTAAAACGCGAAACAAAATTGTTATTAAGTAAAAGTTTTTCTGCGTAGATGCATGGCCGCGCGACCAAGACCTCGATTCTAATGGGATTAAAAAAAGAGAAATATGTAGGTATCTTTAATCATTTTAATTCGATCCTTCGACCTCTTCCTTACTGGGTTGGAGCAGATTTGCACAAATTTTCGTTGCAGGTTGTGATCTTACCGAGAAACAATAAACGAAACATGTACACTCGACATACGTTTAGCAATTTGTATGAAATTCGGCGAGCAAAGAGCAAGACGAAATAAACTGAAACAAGAGCAAATGACAATTTGCTGACAAATGACAACTAAGAGAAATTTCATATAAGGATTAACGAGTTCTCTGGCTTCCCAATTAATGTACAACGATGTTAAAACCTAGTATACTAAAGTAGCTACATCAAAAAGTAGAGGAAAACGTAAAAGCGTTTAAACGGTATAAATGAAAGAAACAAGAAACTCACCTCGTTCGAACACATTATCTTGATTCCTCTTATATATTGTCGGTTTTGCGTGGGTAATTGAGATTGTAGCGACGGTGAAGAGAATAAGGATTTTGAAAATTCGTGACATAATTTGTGCAGAGGCAATTTATTTCCTTAAGTTTCCTTAGGTGCGTAAGTGGACCGATCGAAGAGAAGAAAGTCGCGAGACTGCTCGACTCGATGTTTGGACCGATCGGCACTACGCGGAGCAAAGACTAAAGAGGTGAAAACACTTGCCACGAGTGGGGAAAGTTGTGAATAAATACAATTACCGCTCTCCGATATCACGGACCTTTGGATTTTCAACGGATTCAATAGAGAATTCAACATTCAATAAAATAGAACGATCTGTCTTTAAACAGATTTTTCTCTAACATGAATTGTAAGATCAACGACAAAGTTTCTTTCAGTTCGATTCGTACCAAAATTCTCGTCTAGTGGAACGCGCATAGTAGGTTGAAAGAGACTTCTTAATTCACGAGAATTAATAGAGAAGAAATATAAACTGGAAGAATAAACAATCTTGTCAATTTGTGAAATTACTGTTACAGTGCAACATATGTGTGTAAATACCTATATGATATAAATGTATTCGCTGCGAGGAAAACCGCGACATAAGGAGGAAAAGAAAGAGGAAAGAGGAGGAAGAGCAGGAACTCGACGATATAGCGTTAATTACGGTGCGACGGTTAGTTCGGTAGGTAGCGAGCGTGACAGCTCGCTAGCTGTCGACTTAACAATAGAAACTGGGTTAAAAAGTGAAAGGATCCAGAGATTGGAGGAGGAACGACCGTGGCTTCCATTCGGCTCTCTATTCATTATTCACACGACGTAGACGACAACAGCATCAGGAAAACCTGGAGCCATGCGCGCCTTTTCCCGTTTCTACCTTCCTCTTGCCTGTTTTTATTTTTTCACTTTATCCTTACTCGACTTTTCTATTTCCCCTTGCTACTTGAATGAAGCGTATTTTTACTCGAACCCATCTTTTCTATCCTCGATCTGTGTCTGCATATATATTTGCAATTGCAATTATACAACCATTTATTTCTTTTCAATACCATGACCTATTACCTCGCTTCTCGACTTCCTCTCCTCTGCTTCATTACTTGCAAAAAATTCGAAGGACTCTACTTTCTCTCTGTTCCAATCCCTTCGTTCTTCGTCTGTTAATTGTCTACGGGCGTTGGTTTCCTCGTCTTCGAGTGCAGCACGCACACATCGTGATACGACGCCGCGTGACGCGACGCCACGCCGTACGGCGCTTATTCTGGCGCGCTACTTCAGACGCGTCTACATGTAGTGTGTGTGTGTATAAATGAATGTATGTATGCACGCACGCTTCTCGCGCTTGAGACCTCTTTTCTACTCGAGCGATTAACTTTGTTCATGATCGCACGCCCTCGGTACATCTCTGCGGTCGCGAAACGCGGTTCGCGCGTCACCACGATAGAGGGTTGTTGCTTCATTTTCTCTTCAAAAAGAGCATCGATTAGACGTTGCTGCATCAACAAGTATTTCTATGATCTACCATTTTTTACCAATTTATTTACAGATTTCGTGGCAAACTATAAAATGTAAAAATGTATCGATAGGACGTAGTCATTGTCTTGAAACTGGGCAGGAACAGACGTAAGCAATGTCGTGATACGATTGAAACGTTAGTGTAAGAGATACAAGTTTTTTCGTGATGGAATGTGGAGAACGTGCTGAAATCGTTAGCAACGTTCTTCTTATTCGCATAATCACTGATTTTGCTTCATTTAAACCGGTTCCTAAGTGAATTTCAACAAAATTGAAGAGTGAAGATCGCGAAACGAGAGTTTGTACGTACATAGGTATATCGTATCGCATCGATTGTAGTAGCGTTGGATCTATTTAGAATGCACTGCAACGCGCGACGACGTGAACGCACGAGACCTCGGGGAAATCCTAATATTTTAACCAGCGAAGAAGAATGAAAGGAACCGGGTGAGCATGAAAAGGGAAAAGGGGTGCACGAATCATCCCTGGGTACCCTTAAACCTTCCTGCTGCATGGGGTTGGAGCTGCAAGGTGGGTGGAACTATATACGTACTCGTTGCGGTACCCCGAGGGAAGTACTTGCAATTAACGCAGTAAGACTCCACTCTCGCAAGGGTTGCTGTACCCTACCACTTGGCTCCTTCTCTCTTCGTTACTTCCCGTATCTGCCCGTATCCACTGCCATCGTCTAACTTGTTTCTGCTGTGCGCTTTCCCTCCCTTCTACTTCCTACTTCCTCGCTTCTTCCCCCATCATATTCCCGTTCTTATCTTTCTCGCACCACTCGCAACGACCGCTCCAAGAGTTCATAGGGGATACCAGAACGCCTGTGTTCGGTTATTTGTCAGAGATATTCGCGTAATTGCGCGCACGCGTGCTTATGACGCTTGTAAAATCTACGAACAACAGTTTACGTACATGCATTTTATTTTACCTATTTGCCTAATATTCTGTCGATTAGATGTATTTGAATAGATAGGCGCAACAATAAATCGAATGTACTGAACGTTTATATTGCTTATATTGTTATATCGCGTATACATATTGCTTATTGATTCATCAGTTATATACTATGTACAATCTCGTACATAGATGTAAGAAAATTTCCTATTTAGTTTATGCTTTACTTTCGTCATTGTATAAATTTCATTCTCCTTGAAATATTGTTATTTGTATTTCAGTTTCTCATATGCAAGGCGAAAACGAGAAAAAGAGAGGAGACCAGAGCGACAAAGAGAAAGAGTGGTAGGAGAAGGAAAGGGGTGACAAGTGCGAAATACCGGAACGCATTAAATCACTTTCATCTCGACCGCTCGAGTTTTTTTTTGCATTCGCAACTTGTTACGCTCACACGCCTTCAATTATCGAGTTATTAGAAAAAACAGCTTCGCTATCGCTAAGGCGAACATTGTGAACAGAAGAAAACATTTCTTTTTCCAACGGGTTTCAACGTAACAAGATAATTCTCGTTAATCCATCACTTCTCTTTCACTGTCTCTTCTCTGACATCCTAAAATTCTCTTTCTCATAATCCATTGGATTACGTCGTGTCGCGGTGAAAGAATTATAGGTTTAACAAACACGAACGAACTAAACTTTTCATTGTTGTACACAAAAAACATAACATATATGTACACATACATATCTACATGTTTCCTTCTATTCCTCCTAGTACTTACACGTTTCTTCTACTCTAATAATTTATAATAACTCTATGTAACTTGGAAAACATGCGATACAAAAGACGACCTCGACGAAAACGAGGTGTCAAAAAGTTAAAAAGAGGTTGGAAGAAATAGAAAAAAAACAGTGGTGGATGAGTAAGAAACTGCGAGAAGATTGAAAGAGGGGTGCGTCAAGTGTCTACTGTGTTAACACTTCACACTTCCCTTTTACATATTATCACTGTCCTCCTCTTCTCCGTTCCCTCTTCTCCATCCCTGCCACTCTTTCTTCTCCCTTTCTCACTGTCTATATTCATGATCGTACCGGTCATATTTAAACAATAAGTACGAACTTTTTGTAATTATTCCAGAATCTTTCATAAGTAGTTCATCGTTAACTATTAGATTGATCGTTTTATTGATTGTGAGCTGGAACATTTTGCACAACGAACAATACGGGTCCTGCAGTTGACGGTACATCCATATAGGATGCTTCAAACCATATGTATATTTGATTTCTGTTCTTTTATTTTTCCGCGACCGATATCAAGTTTATTTATTCATTCTGTCGCGTGATTTGCACTTATCACTATTTTATGAAATTCTGCACAATATGAAAGATATAGAAAAAAAAAGTTAGCTTAAAGGAGAAAATGATGAATCGAAAAATGCTTAGTGAAATAAAATTGCAATGAACGTGATAATTTCTGTGAATAATGTAAACACCTATGCGTGTCGAATGATTATGCACGTAAGTACAAGTGACTAACTAAGTTAACTACGATTTGTGACTTTGATTTCAAAGTTTCTACAAAGAATAAACTATGTAACTTGTTTTAAATGGACACCGCTTATCATATCGATGTTTTATGAATCAAGACTAAGAGTAGTTATCCAACACTGTCGTAAATACCTGTAGTTTGATAATAAACGTATTCAAAATATCGTGAAAAGGATTTGAAAGTATATATACGTATATAGTATGAGTATTAGTAGGGGGAGAAGAGAGCGAGAGATGCGTTACTCGGTCAAAACAATCTTATAAGGAACCTTCCCCCAGGAACTTCCCGATGTCAGATGCTTCCGGTGTTCCTATCTGGCTCTATATGTATACCTATCGATCCTTGGTCTGCACCCTTCTCTTTGTGCCATCCAACTGTCGTCCTTCTCTTTTGCTTTCTCTAATCCCTTCTCTTCCTCTTCCTCTTCCCCTAGGCGCCGATCTATATTGCATTCGTACCCCTATAGCTGTCCTCGTCGTTGGCTCGCGCCATAACGCTTAGGGTAATTTTCCTTGCATATTTATACACACGTTTCATCGAGAAAAGTGCCCTACGTTAAATACTTCCGTTCTTCTCATCTTCTCATCTTCTCATCTTCTCATCTTCCCTCCTCTCTTTTGTTCGCTCTTCTTTTACACTATTTTACAGAGATAACTGGATTCAATGTATACCCACTTTCCTGAATTTTTTAATGGGAAAATAATTCTATGTCGAACAAACTACATAAAACTTCCGAAGACAGAAAGGATTCCAGTTTATACAATACCTGTAGCTCCCGCCATTCAATAATAGAAATAAATTCAAGGGTTAATATTAACAGGGTCTTTTTAAAGAGACCATTTTTAATGTAAAATATTTTTACCGAAAGCAAATGACTCTCTACTTAACTCGAGTAAGTTAAGTGTATGTGGAAGCTGGAGTGATCGACGAAGAACCGAAGGCCACGAGAAATTGGTGAAAAGACGTATGTAGAAATCGGGAAATATCATTGTTCTAATATTGCATCGACCGAAACAGATGTTCATAGATGCACCTACAAGACAAGCGACTCGAAAATGATCACAGCAAAATTGGTAACAGCAGAGAATCGGCAATCCGACAATCGATCCTAAAATCACTATATGTACAATCTCCCTTTTCTATCCTAGACACGAACCACATATAATCATCGTGATACCGACAAGTTCGCGACGAGACAACCCCTACCGCGCAGGGTAAACTGAGGGAATTGTCATCCCTTCTGTTTCTCCGATTATTCATTCTCAGCGATGGGTTCGATCGTTAGATCGTTAAGTCTTTAATGTTTTATACGATGCGATCTATATACGGGACTAATAGAACTTCAAGAATGAACAAGTCATATGTCCTTTCTTTTATACTGGTACAAGTAATTAGAAACCAATGATATCGATATCATTTTTTCATCTTGAATCGTATTTTTCTATATTTTCAGTTATTTTTTTAATACACGTATATTTAGTTTGAAATAAGAAAGATCGAAAAATGAGTTAAGGGCGAAATTTGAGCAAAGACTGGAAAATCTGTCATGGATATCCAAATATCCATTACGAAAACAAAAGGCTTTGCTTTACTGCTGTGGCACCTTGTTTGTTCGAATACACGTCGAAACTAGAAGCTATTGCTACTCACCACTACTTCATCCTCGGCAAACGAATAGAGGGGGTGGTATAAAACGAAAGGGTGGTGGCGGATATGAAGTTGCGCGCGCAAGCTACCCCCTCTGTGGATTGGCATGTAACACGTAATCGAACTGGGAGCGCCGTGGTTTGTCGTCAGCTCCGTCATCCGCGAACGACAAGGATCGAATTCTTGATAAAACGAACGAACAAAGGAACGAACGAATAAACGAACGAACGAACGAACGAACGAACGAACGAACGAACGAACGAACGAACGAATGAACGAACGAACGAACGAACGAATTAACAAACAGACAAACGGATGGACGGGCAGACGGACAAATGGACGGACAGACGGGCGAACGGACGAACGAACGAACGAACGAACGAACGATAAAGATAAATTGTCGAGATTGTGAAAATTAAGGCAACCCTCGATTTGCAAGATAACTGTGGAAACACGTAGCTGAAACAAGTTTGAAGAACCGCGAAACATTCGGTGACTTGATCGTAAATTTAGTGATACGTAAGTAGTGGTGCATGAGTGCGC
Organism: Calliopsis andreniformis; assembly: GCF_051401765.1. Classification (NCBI taxonomy): domain Eukaryota; kingdom Metazoa; phylum Arthropoda; class Insecta; order Hymenoptera; family Andrenidae; genus Calliopsis; species Calliopsis andreniformis. The sequence goes on from NC_135062.1 coordinate 18,330,461, forward strand.
GTAGGGTGGAGATACTGACGGAACGATGGAGCGACTGAAGAAGTTTCGTGTTTTTTCTTTCCTGGGATCTGAACGACGCGCCATCAGCACAAGAACGCAAGAACGTAAAGGAAAATACGATCCACGAAGAAAGTAAAAAATCATCGAATCGTCGTGTGGTTCGAGTGTTACTGTACTCTGGTACACGTCCCAAACTTTGAACTAACGACGACAAAGTGTTGTAGTTAGAGGATAAACCGTCGTGTTCTACGGAAAGTCGTTCCTATTAAAAAGGTGAAATTGCAATGGCGTCGCAAGAGGTCCCGTCGAAGAGCAATTCGGTTTTCAAGGGATATACCGGCGGTACATCGACTGGCAATCGAGCGACGTTCACGTGAGAGAGACCACTTCATGCTACACGAACACCTTCTACATCGAACTCCAACCGTCCGTATCGCCTTGTAATTGAACCGATACTGGAACTCACCATTCTTAACACTTTCTTTGCAAACTTCTCCCCTCGTTTGGTTTCTCTAAACGATAAATGAAAGCCGTCGCGCGAAAAACCACCATGAAAAGGATTCGCAAGAGGCAGCCACGAAAAATGAAAAAAGGCCGCTCGTGTGAGTGACATAGTGCGTGCCTGTACGAGGGAATTTTTTTTCCTCATCGTCGTTATCGTCGAAGGGAACCTTGAAACACCCTTCGACGATCATCGCCATGCCGCGAAGGCACGCGAGTTGCGTCGCGAATACGGGACGGTATTCGACAGCAAAGTGATAATATTAGATAGATCATAGACGCTTTTCAAGAAGAAGCAGGAGAACAAGGTGAATATACACGCGAGTAGAAAGATATAACGATATTTGGATATAAAGGGGAGCTGAAAGTGGAAGCTGCTGAGATAAAGCAACGAAAAAAGCTGGGGGGGGTGGGGGGTTGTGGGAGGTAAAGTTAGAAGGCGAAAGAGGTTCGTTTGCCAGCTAGTCTGTTTTCGTTGGATAACCAGCACCCTGGCGGACCAGGAGGAAAGTGGCGTGGCGGCGATGCAGGGCAAGGAGAGTCCCGTCGGGTCCAACACCCAGGAGACCCATCAGTACGTCGGCCCTTATAGGCTGGAGAAGACCTTAGGGAAAGGGCAAACCGGTGCGTTCACCAACATTCTTCTCTGATAGGACAATCATGTGACACATTCACTTCGTACCATTCACAGGAACCAGATAGTAACATTTCCCATGCTAATAAACACAAACATGAGCAGAAACAAAAGTCTGACAACTTGAACAAACTCAAACTTGATTTTCTTAAAAACGAAGCTTCATACGAAACAATATTATTTTTTATATTCGACTTATTTTTTCATGAAGAATCACCACCCCCTGCCTAGTTGTGCCACTAATAACAGGATACCCTGTATAGGTATATTTATCTTTTAAACAAAATGCGTCTCATTTCCATTGAAAATTCGAAAGTTACGTTTGATCGTCACATAAAAGAATACAATGCGAAAAATTTCCGTTTCCAACACATCGCAAGAAATATAGTATAGTTGAGAGACGATTATAGGTGAGGATACAGGTGAAACAAGTGCTTCAGTTGTCGTCTTTCATGTATTACGGCCAAGAACAGTCGGAACGACTGAGAACCATGTTCCCAACAGTTGAAGAATGGCCCTTTCATTCGCGTGTCCATGGTCTTCCAGCGGCTAGGGCTCTACCTACGGTTGCCAGACTGCGTTCTCGTGGATTCGGCTAAAGGGGCACAAAGCGTCTCGTGACAGTTGTCGACCATCCAACGTCTTCATACCGCGGAGTGTATGATATCGTAAGCAAGATGCGAGGATTAAACGAGCATCCTAACAAAAAACCTATCGAACAACGATTCTTTTTTTTCCAAGCTACGTACATAATATGTATGTATATGCCGACGATAGCCAGACGTATTGAAAACCGACGAGAGACTGCATATACCTACATAAGTACACAAACACATGTACTTAACAACTGAATTCGTTAACCTACGTTAACACATTTTCACCGAATACACATGACTGTCGCATTTTTCGTAAACTTTACATAAGTAGGTAGTTTGAAAAACAGAGATTTATTAAATGGGGCGTGTGCGTGAAGAGCGTTCAATAACGAAGGTTGGGACACGCGCTCGAAGATGCATGAATTGGTTCGCAGAGCGTGACGCGGCGCGATATGTACATATTCAGTATTAGTTCGAAGACAACTGGACCTACTAGCTCTAACTCAAGCATTATCTTAACATACTCTTTAAATGCCGAAAATATTTCAAACAGCTATTCAATTTCGAAAACCGGAGGTTTACTCGGTCAACGACTTTGCTCGACAGTCTGCAAATCAATTCACAGCAATTATTTTTTCATATTTGACAAAGCCCGCGAACCGACGACAACGATCGAAATATGTATCGATATTTACAATATTTAGTCGATTGCTTCTGAGATCTTCATCGATTCCCTTGAATTTCACGAACCACGGAACGTCTTTTGATTTATCAACATTTTATTAGGCAATTATTTTCAATGTCAATGAAAATAGTTAGAGCTGATAATTTTCAATACACCATAGAGTCGTTTATTAGATGTTAATTTCTTGCTAATCTTGTCGGGTTTAGTTGAACTGGTATTACACACTACAATTTTATCAACGATGAGTATCTTTACCTGCAACAAACGCGGTAAGGAACAAAGGAAAATCGTCTGGAGCGTTATGGAATGTTCAATAAATTGGAAGGGGAATAGTAATCACTGGAAAACTTGCGGAAAGGGCATTCGATTAATTAATCGACTAAAGGCGCTCTTGATGATTCTTCTGCGCCATCGCGAGTTCAACCAGCTCTTATTCTTTTATTATATTTTCCCCTTCCTTTCACTCTCTCTCTCTCTCTCTCTCTCTCTCTCTCTCTCTCTCTCTCTCTCTCTCTCTCTCTCTCTCTCACTCACTCACTCACTCACTCACTCACTCACTCACTCACTCATTCACTGACTTCCTTCTCGCCCTTCAACCACCCTCCTACTGTTCCCTGTCTCGGTCTGTCTGTACACTCGTTTACCTACTTGAATAACTAAAGAAAGAAAAGGAGGAAGAGTCTGCGACGACTACTTTTAAATGGATAAAGACAACGCGTCGCGGTAATCTTCGAAGACGATTTAAGCCAATTTGACTATAGCTCTTATAAATTCTACTTTCCTCAGTGTAGGGTCCTCTATTTGTAGCATCATATTTTCTCCTTTTCTTTGTTCCTTACGAGTAGCCTCGCTGTGGCAATCAATTTTGAATCAATTTATTTATTTTTTACTCGTAATAACTTGGAAGATATATACTGTCAACTACTTTATACTGATACTATCTTGTTTTAGGATTGGTGAAGCTTGGGGTCCACTGTGTGTTGGGCAAAAAGGTGGCGATCAAGATCATCAACAGGGAGAAACTATCGGAATCAGTGCTGATGAAGGTGGAGAGAGAAATCGCGATCATGAAGTTAATAGACCATCCTCATGTGCTCGGTCTCTCGGACGTGTACGAAAACAAGAAATATTTGTAAGTATACCAAACGGAGAAACATTACTATTATTGATTAAACACTGTTTTCCTTTATTAGATACCTCGTATTGGAACACGTATCGGGAGGAGAGCTTTTCGATTATTTAGTAAAAAAGGGTAGACTTACACCGAAGGAAGCAAGGAGATTTTTTCGACAAATCATTTCCGCATTAGATTTTTGTCACAGTCATAGTATATGGTGAGTAGTGACATGTCAGTTTTTTAAACTTTCAATACATCTCTCCGAAATTGTGAGAGTGAAAATCAGGATCCACTTAATTTCATGAAGGTTTAAATGACTGAAGAATAACAAAATGAGAGGTTGCATCGAATTGTTTCATAACTTACTCAATTTCTCCATTTCAGTCATAGAGACTTGAAGCCTGAAAATTTATTACTGGATGAGAAAAACAACATTAAGATCGCGGATTTCGGGATGGCATCGTTACAACCTGCCGGTTCTATGTTAGAAACTAGCTGCGGCTCCCCTCATTACGCCTGCCCCGAAGTGATTCGGGTAAGATTGATCTTTAATCCGTACAAACAATCTGGTTCTAGCTTAATTCTTCATAATAAAAAAGTTGAATCTTATAAATAATGAAAAAATAATAATTCATGAAGTGAAATTGACGAATTTCCCTCTGTATCTTCCATTGCCTTTCAATACTTCTGACTGCACTTTATACTCTCTCTGCAGCCATTTTGTTTTTACCTTTTTTCTACTAACCAAGATTTGACAAGTTTAAGAGTAAACGGAAAGAGAAAGATAGAATAACCGTGAACGTTTATAGGGAGAGAAATACGATGGCAGAAAGGCAGATGTGTGGTCCTGCGGTGTAATACTTTACGCGCTTCTGGTGGGTGCGTTACCCTTTGACGACGACAATTTAAGAAAGTTATTGGAAAAAGTGAAGCGCGGTGTGTTTTACATACCTCACTTCGTTCCACCCGAATGCCAGAATCTACTTAGAGGAATGATCGAAGTTGATCCTGAGAAAAGATTAACGGTAAGATGCGTTTAATTATCGCTTAACTGTGAGAAAAAAGCAGATGACAGCGAATTTTTCAATTATCGATTTCTTCAGCTGGCGGAAATAAATAGGCATGTGTGGGTGACAGCAGCGGGAAAAGGCGAATTGGAACTAGAACTGTCAATGATGGACGTAGTACAGACACATGTTATTCCGTCCGTGGACGCTATCGATCCAGATGTGTTACAGGCGATCGCGAGTCTAGGCTGCTTTAAAGAGCGTGACAAACTCATCCAGGAACTTCTCAGCCCGAAGTAAGACGATTTTTACTGTTAGAAGTAAGACATGAAATGGCTGAAATGGCTGAAATGGCTGAAATGGCTGAAATGGCTGAAATGGCAAATGTTACGACTCTGTTTCGACCACTTTATCCGATTTCGAGTTTAGATTATTATCAATTTCCCTATTCCAATAAATTTCATTTTGTTTCTAACAAGTACGTATTATTCCCAACACAGCCACAACACTGAAAAAGTTATCTACTTCTTGTTGCTCGAGAGAAAACGAAGAAGACCCGCGTGCGAAGACGAGCTTGAAGTGATGAGAGGAGGCATAAGAGGATCCGCGAGCCAACTGGAGGTAGATCCGCCGAGAAAGCGAGTAGACACTTGTCGGGTGAACGGTAGCACAGCCTTAAATCTCGGAGAAATCAGTCACGGATCTCCTTTGACACCTAGGAGACAATCGAGGTAAACTGGATCAGTTCTATCAATCCATAATCCACTATGTGTGTATGGAAAGAGTATGGAATGAGAAAATGTATTTTTTTGAACCAACAGCACGCGTCATCCCGCGCGTCGTTCGCCAAGCACAGGATGTCACTCACACGCGTCGCATTCACACGCATCGACGCCAAGTAGTTCACCATTGCATGGCGCAAACGCCGTCGCCGGGCTGTTGAGTTCTCACAGAGCACCGCCGGCGGCTACCTCGCATCTGGGCCAGACGGGAAGTCCTCATAGGCTTTCCACGGTGACCAACACCACGGGGAATGGCAACACTTCTACCCCAGCCGTACCAGCGCCAATCCCAACCGTGCCCAATGTCGGCATAGAGATAAACAACGTTCATCAAGGTAGACCATCATTCTAATTCTCTAGTAATACCAGTGTACTTACTTACTTACTACTCGCTACTGTAATAGATAAAAGAGGATTTAGTATCTTCCATTGCGTACCCTTAGAAAACGATAACTGTAGATGGATACAGAACCGATCGAAAGGTAAGGTAAGGTCTGTTCCTACGACCAGAACAAGAAGAAACGGCAAAACGACCAGTCTGAGAACGTGTTTTATCTCGAGAAGGGCCACTGGTTGAAGAGGTTCTAAAAAATGCAAACGGATCCAGAGTCGCGTAACGAGCATACACTGTTCACGAATCGTCGTAAAAGGAAGACGATGCGACGCGATGTAGCTGAATGCGTTTCTTTATTGTTCTTCATTGACAGTTTAACCGTTTGAGTGCCAAGGAGCGATTTTGCGCTTCTTCTCTGTCGCTCGAACAGTGCCAGCGCTCTGGGCTGCGAATCCAACGATTACAACACGCCCGATTTTTGTCGATATGTGACTTACTGTTACCATTCAGTTTTAGATAATTTAAAACAAAATTGGAGTAATATTACAGTTTGTAGACGTACTTGTTTTTTTCTTATAAACAATCATGACTATAGTAATATAATAAACTTAATAATGTAAAATAGAGTATAACAGAATATGACACGCGCTATCGCGTCGCGTGACAATTATCGATTGGGAAATAATAATGACTAGTGGCACTCAAACGGTTAAACAAAGCGATTACGAAACGAGTCCTTTTACTAAAGACGAACGATTATTTACTTGGTTAAATATGTGTAGCTGCGTATTATAATAATAGTAGTTATTATATTACCTATAGAATTGATAATTTTTCAGCAGTCGCTATCGGTGTTACACCGCCGGGATCACCACACACCGGTGCTGGTTCTGGGGCTCACCCCTGGAGATCAAGACTAACCACCATCAAAAATTCGTTTTTGGGCAGCCCACGATTTCATAGGCGCAAATTACTCACGAGCGCCGAAGAGGCACGTATTGATATTGACTAGCTATTATCCAATTAATATGCCTACTAGTAAAGTACCCACCGCAAAGTAACTTCTCTTTGGATGGTGGAATGAACAACATGTTCATAAGATATTTCATTGAATAATTTATACTAACTATATATATCTGCCTTTTTATAATCGACAGATGCATCTTACACCAGATTCCTCTCCGGAACTGACGAAGAAATCCTGGTTCGGTAGCTTGATGACCACAGAGAAAGATGAAACGTTCACAGTTCTCGTTAAAGGGAAAACGTTGGCCAACGTGAAGGCTGATTTGATACATGCTTTTCTATCGGTAAGCTACTGAATATATATTACCCATTTGTTTGTTTGTTCGAATCTAAAGGGATTCGCAAATGAAGAGAAGAAAAACTTGGGTCGACAGATAGCAGAATTATCTCACAGTGTGAGTTCGGCCATGTCCTTCAGAGTGGAATACAAAAGCGGAAACACTGCACGAGCAATGTTTCAACGGCAGGTCTGTTTTCAAGTCGATATCAACGCCATTTCAAAGCAGCCCAACGAACCTTTGTACGCCATTACTTTTACTTTATTAAGTGGTAAGTAAAACTTGTTCGAATGAATCCTTAGAAGTATTCTCGGTAATTAAATTCTTTTAAAACTCTACTCTGGAAGCCACTGTTCGCTACGAGTCTTTCAAGGTTTCCGTATAATAGTAACATCATAGTAATAACAACTCTGATATACTGAATGGTAGTATAGTACTACAGTAGAACCTGTTTTCTTTCGTTTACGGATGAAAGGAAACCATGAACAACAGTGGATTATAAGATGATACACGTTTGTTATTTGGCAGCTATCCAACCGCAACTAGATCGATGTTACTATATCTACATATAGGAGTACCTATCCTTATTACCGAAGTCTGAACAAGCAATATTCTGCGTCAGCCTGCGATATTCATGACACCAAATTGATTAGCGAAAATCATACAAATAAAGAAACACTTTTATCTAACTTCTATTCAAATCCCAGTATTTTATGAATAGATATTGATCTGAATATTGATCTGAACGTTTTTAGGGAACATTCGAAGATTTCGAAAAGTTTGCGAGCACATACAGTCGCAAGTGTGCGTGGGATACGAGGGTATGATGAGAGGTCAACGCAGACCAGCGCCACCGAGTCCTCAGGCCTCTCGGAAATTCACGACGGAAATGAGCGAGAGTTCCAGCTGCGGCAGCGACACTAGCGAACGACTGCTCTTCCCTCACCCAGCTACCAGACAGGTAGTCTGTTTCAACAAGGTACTTATCCTTAGCTAATAGTTGCCGCATGAGTAATGTAACAGACATGGAGTTACTTAGAACGACAGTTATGGTCGATACCAATGTCTACGTGATTCCTAGTGCCTACCGATACTATTTAATTACCGAATTTCTAAACATCCACCTATGACACACAGTTGCACGTACTATATCTCGGTCATAAACTGTAAAACCGTTCAGTCTCCATCTACGACGAATATTTCTTCACATTGATTCCAGATTGATTCGGACATTGAATCGGACACGTCGGTGTTTGATGCGAAGTCGCCGAGTCGTGAAAACGGTCGCAGAAGCTCGACATCGACGAACAATAATAACCCGGTTGCCGGCGACGCGACACCGACGCCCGGAAGCCCGACCAAAGCAGTTCGCAGCAACTCTGAAAGCCAGAACACACCGGAGAAGAAGTGCGTTACCACCATGAGCGGTAACAACATAGCGTGATACTACCAGAATTTTCGTTTCGAGTTTCGATCCAGTCTGAAGAATCTCTGGGATAGCGCACATAGATTTTGGTAAGCCCCGTGTACGAGCCAGGGCGCACACGACTGACTACTGTCTCGGAAAAACGAGAAAACGCGAGGAAATACGATGTTTCATGGGAATTGCAACTGGAAAAGCTGCTCACAGTAGCTCCACTCGGCTAAAAGAGGAAAATCTGTAAGCAACAGAAGAGAAGTAATTGCAGTTGAAGGGATCCAATTAATCAACAATTCAAGAGGGAGACTAAAAGACAGCTTCTAGTCAAGCATAGAGTCAAAAGCCGTTCATGATTCGACAGAAAAATGCTTACGTGGCTGGATTAGGAAATACCTACGTAAGTGCATAACAATGCATATGAGCGGTATCGATAGACGACAAAACGACAAAAGGAAAAGACGGATTTCACTAATTTCCGGTGAATCTTTTCAATTTAACCGTGAGCAAAAAAATTAGTTGCCGGTTCGTGATCAACGTGTAAAGTGAAGTGCAATAGTGACACATTTTTTATCGGTGTACATCAGACCGCGATGTTATAAGAACGTTTTGCTTGGTACGTACATAATAGCCTTGCTACGTGTTGCCTTGCAAGTAGGATTTTCTTTTTCTAGACCGTACATGATGAAACAGATATCAGAAATATAAAAGAGAAATTGGAATTTTCGCTGGCAGAGCGTTTCAAGTTTTTCGAAATCATCTAGAAATCGTACATCTCTTAAGCCCTTTCATTCACTTCTCGGCCTTCAATTTCAACGCTTTAAAAGTTGATGCATCGTATATTTTGGTAGAACAAGTACACAGCTCTGTTAGCCAAAATTCACCAATTGCTTTTACTCGAACATTTAGAGTTAATGCAAAATTGAAGCCTTTTAGCGTCGTTTCAAATTCAACAGCTTCAACCCAGTTCGAAATGTTAAAGAAGACCGCGGAAAAATGTATTCGATGGACAAGAAACCGATGGAAAAAACATAATGGCGAACAATTATTTCATTGTCTCGTGCTTCTCTCGATTTTCTCATCCTTCTGAGAGATCGAAATGATGAAAAACGTCGATTATCCGAACCTTATCGCTAATGTATCTGTTCGACGCAAATAATTCAAATATGCCAATCTGCTAAATTACAAATTTTGCTTAATAAACCATGCATAATTCATCATAGTTTCAGTTCTTCTTCTTCTTCTTTATTATATAAGCAACTGATTACCAGAATCCTTCCCCTTTAAATTTCGGACAATCGATGTTTTATCGCGAAGAGCAAAGAAATTGATCGATATATCATCTATTACACGACATGTAAGTACAGGAAGAACTTAAGATTTCAGATTTCAAGACTTAATCAAGATCATGGATTAACGCGAATAACGTCCTACAACTAAAAAATACGAAAATGCAATTTTCTAGTAAGCGCAATCTTCAACGAGTGAAAATGGAAAAACTCCGAAATACACACAAATTTTACGCGATTTAATGTTTGCCAGCTATTTTTACATCACATCCCTTATCAGCCAATAAAGATAGACCGTGAGACTCTATACGTGTGTATTTACCATTCATGGTAAATTGATTTTAGAGAAACCTAGAGAAGAACCTAGAGTTTTTGATACACACCTAATCGGATATTCTCATTTTCACTCCGCGAGCGGAATTACACCTTTTAATGAATCAATGATCGATTAGATAATTACTATTTTTTTTCTCGAGAGCTACAATTTCTGTGCACTCAGTGCTCAAGTTTATCAATTTTTCACTTTCTCCTCTCCCGCACATAGATACATAACCGTTAGAGAGACGCGTAAATGAACAAATACTTACGAACGAACGGTTATAGAACAAATTTTCTGCAACTATCGTGTAAGGAGTAGAGGAACGAAGACATTTTAAAGAAAAAGAGATACAAGTTATAAACAAAAGAAAAGAAATAAAATAAGAAAATTCACTTGTGACGTAATGTTTTGCGTCGAGAGGTTTATTTTTTGCACGCATCAACAGAACATTTCGAAAGACTAAATAATAATATATGTATAAGTATAAATATGAATATAAATGCGCGCGGGCAAGCATAAATAAATGACTAAATGAATATATTATACATACAAGTAATATTTATAAGTAGGTATCTTTTAGTAACATGCGATGCGTTGAAAAGCGCACAATTTCTTGTCTGCTTCTTGTGCAAATAGTGAGAGAGTGACAGAGTGGGTGTGTGTGCGTGTGCGTGTGCGTGTGCGTGTGCGTGTGCGTGCGTGTGAGAGAGAGAGAGAGAGAGAATACACGATTTTCTCGAATAGAGAGAAATTTGAACATATCTCAAGTATTGTCCCAGCTTCTTAGTGGAACAACGCAGTTAGTAAAACATTTTGTAATTTAACACCTGCCTGTAGACACTGTAACCTAAATAACGAGTTCTGCCGATTGTAAGAGAACCTTAATAACTCGAAAGGTATGGGTAATACATAGATACACGAAATTGATCGATAATAAAAAATTCAACGTTCGAACGTTGAATTTGATGATGAATGAAGACATGAGAGTAAGGGTAGCAAACGGGAGGGGGGATGGGGGGGGGGGGGGGGGGGGGGTGTAAATAAAGGAGTGCATTAGAAAATTAATAGTCCGATGATGAATATAAATATCGTATGTACGATTGATTCGGAGAATATTAGATTCTACAATGTGAATCTGAGATAATCCAGCACGATATCTTTGCATTGTACATGCTATACTATACAAAAAATACAAACCATTACAGCGACATGAAATAAACTTTCATGAAACTGTATAGACGAGACATTGATATTCACACACTTCTATACAACTTGAAATCTTTATTTGACTTATTGAAAACACTTATAAAGTATCGTTACATTTCCGATTAATTTTTTTGTATAAAGAAACACCACCTTCCTCCTGACCGTATTGTAAACTGACAGACAACATATTCTTTTCTCAACAGTTTCTTAGCAAAATGTAAAATATTTCAAATATTCTTCAGCTATAGAAAAAAATTAGAATAATAATTCATGAAATTAGCAGAAGAATAAAAAGCCTAATCAATATTAACGGAAGAACCTTTAAAGTTTGAAAAATAAAATCATTATAATCGTCGTTCGATACCTCAGATTCTCAAAACTTATCAAAATAAAGAATCTTACCGGCAAAAGAGGTAAGGCGTTAAGAATTTACAGTTGTTAAGTTGTTACGGTTAGATAAATATAAAAAAGAAAAACTCCGATCCTTTAGCGTTCACTAAAATCAAAGTTGCAACGTCAGGGTTTCGATGTACTTGACAATTAAATACATACATACATATGTATATCCCCCTTGCAATGTTGAAATATAATATTCGTACGCAGTCGTTTCTCAGCGAACGACTCGTTCCTACATCATGATAAAACTATACGCGAATAAACTCCAACTAATAAAATGTTTTACCAGGGAGGTAGTAGTTGTAAACCTCGATGGATGAGGGTTCATTGATATCGTTTTGTTACATCTCATCGTTCAGAAACTATCCGAAATCGTCATTAAACATGAATGTAGTCATGTATATCAAGATAGCTAATTTGCGTGAAAATCATTATTATTACTATGTTTTTCGTGACAATGAAATAATTCCTCGATGAAGATATTAACAACATAAATAGTCCAAAAGAAATACATGGATGGAAAGTTTGACTCTGTAATCCATATGCGATTAGAATAGCTCGTCTTTACAGATTCGACGGTTCGCATCTTCGCATTTGTACTAAAGCATTCCATTAAGAAGCTTGTAGGTAAAAAGTAAAACGGTACTGCAATCGTTCGACAAACTGACAGCATCTTCTAAAATGCGTATAAGTGTAAAACGGATAAGAATGAAAAATACAACGCTGTTAGAATCGTAAGATTCTCAAGCTATTTAATAAACGATACGTATACGTGAGCAGAGCAACAGTAGGTGAGTACATGTATCAAGAGAAAAAACTGTTGTCACTAAATACTTAGTCAAGATGAATAGTACCGTACGTGATATACACATTAATACACTAGCGCGCATGTGCGTACACATTATTTATATTTATAGTATGAAAGAGAAGAGGCGAGAGTGAAAGTGCGCATGGGGGGGGGGGGCTAACTTATGAATTGCGGCTTAGATATAAGTTTGCGGTTATTTATTTAGTAATTGCAGTTAAGCATAACACTCCACTTGTACGATATAAGTAACATAATATACATAATGAAAAAGAGAGAAAGAGAGAAGGTGAGGATGGTGAGGGGAGAGATGTATGGAGGGAATGAGTAAAAAAAATAGGAAAGAAAAGAAACGAGAACGCAAGAACAAACAAATCACCGGCCATATTAAGCTAGAATTTTATATTGTGCGAATTTCAGGGTGAAGGAAGATGTAGAAGTACATATTTCGATAATGTATTTATGTGAATGAATCATGAGCCCCGAGCATGAAATATCTCGGAGGACCATGTTCTACCTCCTGTTTTTCCGTTGTACGCATCACGCGTATTAATTCTATCGATAATGAATAATACTCGCTAATCCCTCAACGTGTCGCCAACTTATTTTTCGACTCGCTTTTACATGACTCTGCAGCGACGCACGACACTCACGATGTCACGACACCATCACGTTCACTATCATCTTTACGAGAGTCTAAGCTATTTTGGTTTCCTGTTTAATTTAATCTAACGATTGTCCTGCCAAGTTATTATCTACTGTATATTTTCCAGATAGTGTACAGTAACCTTGTTGAGTAATTTTGACGTTAAGTATCATTAAAATACTTCAAATATGTCAGTCATTCTATTCTAAATTTCAATAATAACTTTTCAACTTGACCATGTACATATATTCAAGAGAAAATATAAAAATACATTTTTATTGGCGATTGTCTATTACGTACTTATCTTTTAAAAAATTTATTTTGACTTTGAAAAGGTACAAGTTAAATTTCATCAATTTTTCACAAATTCTAGCCAAAAATGTATAAATAATTTAAAGGAGGTACATACGTACATGCTATAGAAATATAGATCATTCATTTAATCTCGTTTCGGAAATTTTCTAATTTTAGAATTTTCTAGTTGAATAATAAAAAACGAAGCGATAAAAGCGCGTTATCGTCAACCATTCGTCCTTCCGGTTGATTTCATTAAAACTTTTCAAAATCTCTAATCGACTATACTTATTTGTAGGACTTCTTTTTTTAATTTTCTGTCCATCTATATTAAGCAGAAAAGTAAATAAAAATAAGAAAGGAGTAGAGGTTGAACTTGCAAATTCAAGTGAGAATCTTAAGGTATCGCATCAATGCAGAATTACCTATGGAACTTAACTCTTTGTTTCGCATTTCTCATAAGGAGAAATGAAGTATCTTTTATTAGATTCCTCCGTATTTGTCGAAGCTCATGCATGAGCACACAGGCTTTCCTAATAAATAAAAACAAGTTTTACGAGCAAAAGCTGCAAAAGCGCCCTCTCAATTGAACATAGAACCATAGGAATCTATACAAATTCCCGACACCGTATCCTTAAGACATATTAAGGTAGGCAAATTATAGAAGAGATTTTTATACAATTTATAAAGGCGATTTGCAATCGATTCATTTGTCGCATATTCTCTTGTTAAAATGTTTTGTTATAGGTACACAAACACGTGCGGTGCACTGTTGTGAGAGTCTTTTACTCAAGAAATCAAAAAGAGTAAACAAGAATGAAAAATAATATTCGAATAGCTAACGATAAAGAGAATGAAAAGGACGATGACGATAGAGAAATTAGATACCTATGAATGTGTTAAAAAGATTTGGCAAGCTCTAACTTGACCTTCCGTCGCTGAATTTATTGAGCGAGTATCGATTAACAGACTACCTATGCCCTACGCCAATATTTCTTACCTTATCGTCGCGTACAATTATCTACCTACCTACCTACCTACCTACCTACTGTAAAATATGTAACTGCTCTTTCGTCGCTCACATTTCAGGTCATTATGTATTATACTTTTGGCGTTGATTCGTTATCACGATCTTCTGTACGTATCTGTGAGATTACTGTAAAATCGATATCGTATACAGTAAATAACAAGAACTAAGCAAGTTCGAAGATCAACAATTGCTCGCTTATGTTCACCATCATCAATTACCTACTTCTAAATGACGACTTTATTTGCGGAACAATGTTCGCTCTAACGCGCAGTCGTTGTCACCTTGCTTGGCACAAAAATGACTGCATGCTCGATAGTACCCGAGTACACCGGTAACATCGTTTCAGTCATTCTTTCGTACAATCTGACAAACGAATTCTGTGTTAAGGCGTTTCCAATTCGCCACATTCGTCCAGAATAACTCACAAAAATACACAAAAGTTGCTCTGTAATGATCGACACGATTACGGATCGTGGATAATACAAAAGGAACGATATTTGTAAAAGACTCGTGCAACAAGCTATTGTAATAATTAAACGCTAAATATATACATATACAATTTGATATTGCATACTCAGAGTAGACCATTCTAAATCGAAATTATATGATAAATTTTGATTAATATTAGATACTGTCCATGTTTCGAGTCAAATACGTGACACATTTCGACACAATGAACGGCGAAAAATGAATGAAGAAGCAAGAAAGGAACATTATCCCGAAGCAACAACGTTGTTTTCCATGAATAAGGATCAACATATTTTCTAGCAAATTCGACCTAACAACATTTAATTACAGTTAGTAAAAGGTCAATATTAATCGGTATGGAATGTTATTTATTTTATCTACCATACTTGTGATTGCAACAGAAATCAACTGTTATGTTATATAACCAAAGTACCTAAACATCTTTCAAGTTATACTCTTGTTTCTATTGTTTAAGATTCTAAACAATAGAATCTAACATTCATTGCTTTTAATCTGTTGAGTACATTTCACTACATATGTATATACATAAATATGTATGTATGTAGAACAATTCTTTTGTATCTTGCGTTCGAAAGTCTTGTGTCTTGTGTATCACTCTAGAGCAAATTTTCAACTCTCAGTAATAAAATAATCAAATGTTAAAAGCGCTTACGAAAATACATATTCATCTACAAATAGTAAAAAATAGTGCCGAAAATTCGATTTTCACTGAAATGACACAGAGTAGATTAGGTTTGGTAAGAGTGCAAAGGGGTAAACAATAACTTTGTCATATGGCCCTGCAAACTTACTTACTTAACTTACTTAACGCATACATATATTAGTTTTTAAGCTTTCGTTACGGTAATCACGAGCAATATAGCAAAAATGAAAATTGAAAAAATTCCATGTTGTATTAAACAGTGAAGTTATGACCGGTGAAATAATAAAGCAATAAAAAATCGTTACGAATAGAAAGTAATGTATAAAATACAGGTGTGGTCCGTAGGAAAATGACCAGCTAAACTTTCGAGTTAGGATTTTAAACTTCAATCGCTTCTCGGGAAAAAAATTGACGCTGAATTATATTATTAACTATTTGTAAAGATAGCTAACCGATGTCATGTTCATTGTTTTAATAACCATACGATACACCTTTGAATACAGGCATATCTTCACGATGGGATATAGTGTTTTAAAATCGAAATGTATGTACACGAGGGATCCACAAATGAATCATGTGGATGAATCAATGAATCATCTCGTATGTGCTGACTTCGATTCTGAGTATCAACCAAGAACTAACTACCAACACATAGTTAAGTACATGTACAACACGTGTATGTATTTCAAGTTAGAAATAGAAAGTATGTATCTCGAAGTTGTAGCAGAAACGAAAGTATACATGTATATAGATTTCAAGTTTTCACATCGAAAGAAATCGAAATATCGATCTTCGTTTAACGGTCAAAAATTCGAATTTTTACTAGTATAGTTAAAGTTTCAAAAATCTTGTACATAATGCAGATAAAATATATAATGAATTAACAAAAATTATGAATTATCATGGGCAGAATGTTTGGCAAATAATAAAAGAAAAAACGATCCAATAATACTCAAATGAAACCATTCATATCACAAATACATAATCAATATTCTGATTCAAAGGATCCCAGTCGTACAACTGATCGATTTGTGCGTTGTACGTAAAGTCACTTAAGAAATATCCTACGCTAATGTGACAAATATATCACCGGTTCAGCTAATAGATTTGCTCGACGAAAGCCTGCGATTGATCCTACGTATTTCCGATAATTGGTACAATTGGACAAATTCGCAATGTGTCTGCGATAACAGTGCAGGATATTTTTTGATCAGACATACCAAGTATTTACTAACAATTAGTAACGTCCATGGCAATTGACAATAACGGCTGTGAATTTGACATATTTCCTCCGAAAAAGTATTCCTCGTTGTAACCAATCCTATTCGTAACTTTACTCCCTTCTACGCGCTACATACACGTATGAGTTGCATTGTCACTGTAAAAAACGATTCCTCCTAAGTATATGCTACGCTGTCATTGAAAACAACTACACGTACTCCTCGAAATTGTGTAATCAAGAAAAACAGACAGAAAAGATCGTTTCAAAATCTCCTTGAAAATATGATGTTTGTATTTTTAATGGGATTATTCGATGCGCAATTAAATTGCATATTCGTTACATTAGTACGATAACTGTATGACGTTAAAATTTTTAAATGCCACTGTTTCATAAGATTTTCAGTCGACATTACCGGTGCAGTAAATATGTATATGTATGTATATATCAAACACCAATAAGTTAAAACTTATCGTATGCAGCCAATTAAGACACAGTTATACTCTTAAAAGATTGAATAAATTCGAACGACTACTACGTCACTTAACTTTGCTATCGTTAATCTCCAGTATGATCATGAAACACAAAGATTAGTTAAACATTTCACGAACGAAAAGCAATATTGCAACTGAATCCTATTAAAAAGATGCAGTTGTTGTTATTACAGTTGTTAAAAAAAAAAGATAAAATTTGAATGACGTTTTCCAGTTTGAAAGAATATTTCACTTTATCTACTGATAAATATTTTTCTCGTCTGTTCGTCCCATTTCGGTAATATTCACTTTTTATTTAGTGCGTGCGCGCAAAGAAAGAGAGAGAGAGAGAGAGAGAGAGAGAGAGAGAGAGAGAGAGAGAGAGAGAGAGAGAGAGAGAGAGAGAGAGACTAGAAAATCATCACTACAATCTAGTATAATCATTACCAACTGCTTCGATAATTCGACTATCGCTTGGTATAAATTACTCGCGAAGCGAACAACAAACGATGTAGAGTTATCGTACGATTACGATCACTACTGAAAGCAAAAAAGTTTCAGCTTAGAAAGAATGTAAGTTACATTGAACAACATGCGAAGTTGAAGAAACAAGGTCATCCATTGGTCGATGGATTATTTTGTTTCATATATGGAAACAATAACGGTACGGTGGCGAAAACATATACATATTACGAATGGAATTTAAGAATGTCCCCTTTACCTCGTTACATCTTTGACGTTCAAATTTATTCCTGCTTCCAATAGTACCTTAATCACGCAACTGCTATAAATTATTTCTGTACTATCATGAAATATGTATATCGTTAATCTTTTGAACAAACATACCATAAAAAGGTGATGAGACGAAAGTTGTAATATATTTGTTGATGGCCCATATTAAATATGTATAAAAATAATGATAATGCAACATCATTAATAAACAGATATTACTAACTTGTCATCAACTCAATATCTCTTCTGAACAATTTATGCAAAATTGCATTAAAAATCTCAGAGAAAGTAAAATAAGTATATAATATGTACTTACGTTATTCTTCACATTTTTCGACGTGCTACCCGAATTCGCCAACTCCCATCGAGCTTCCCTCTTAATTCCACAATACCAGCATATCTTCGCTTTTCAACGCTTGAAAGACAACAAAAATAAATAATTCCTGGGAAATTCGTTCGAACTGATCGTTAACTGTTATAGCGTCCATTTCACTTTGGCGCCAGTTCCTGTCATTTCGATTCTAAAAAAACAAGACTGATTCAATAAAAATACAGTCAAATATAAATACAAGAATATTGCAATACAATAACGAACAAACACAGAATATAATGTTCAAAATAATAACTCGATATGTAAATTATTAATTTTAGTACGATATGAATAGAGAGCACAGAAAAGAACCAAATGACGGTAAAATTTTTTTGAAATATTCAATGAATTTTTAATCAAAAGTTTAATACTTTTAGACCAGAGTATGTAGTAATAGAACTCGGACGAGAGTACTGATAATAGTTAGAAGATGTTATACATAAATAAGAAAATGGCACATACATAATAAGTACGCATTCACAAAGTTCCAAACAGTTCCGAAAGCGTCTGAACTGTTCAACTGCCATCGAATGAATGAAGTATCAACACATATATAGGTATAGGTACATATGTATAGAAGTACTTATTCTATATTTTCGTCTCACTTCACTAGGTGGCGGGAGGGGGCAGACTAGCGACCATAATAATTTATGGCTCTAAACTCTAATCGTAATTTATTACATCTAGAATAGAATGAAGATTAAATTTAAATATTTATTTCCAAGACAGACCAGATAGAAATGGAAATCATATAGACACAGGAACATTTCAAAGGCTAATGAATTTGTTTATCTACGAATAATAGGTATGATATATATATATATATATATATATATATATATGTCATTGAATAATACGTTAAATATATTTGAAAATATAATATCCCGTTATTAGAGGCGCCAATCGAGTGCACTTAAGTTTAATTCCTACCACTAGTAGCGTGGCGATCTTATTTCGGATTGAATCGGTAACGTTGAACGCGACACAAAAATTATACAATATACAGAGAAATAGGAATAGACTGAATAGAGTAATCAAGAGTAATAGAGGATCGTGAAGTGAATCCTCCGCTGCGCCTTCTAATCGTAACATACATGTATACAGATGTATAATAGAAGTTATGAAAATTGTAAAGTTTGTATGTGAGTTAGATTGTTACCGATTAAATTGAGATTAAAATGCCGAAACGTTCATGTCCTTTCGAGGATGATTTACCGCCTCAACTCAAGATACATGTAGGTCCAAAACAACTCGACAATGGAGTCTGCCGAGAAGAACGAATGAAAACTGTTTATGGTACGAAAGTTATAAGTACAAACGAGTTAAATATTCGTATCTTAACTTGTTTCTTCAATATTCCACGCAGGCAGAACAATGAACTTGTTAAAAGAAGGTGTTAAATCGCTGTCCCGTAAGTTGAACACGTCTTTAGAAATGAATCCTGACGATATACATCCAACGAATTTACCATCTCCTTGTAAAAACAAGCACGAATGTAATTTAAAACAAATGATGCTAAATGATAAATTAGAATTATCAGGAATTCATAAAGCTATAAAGGTAAGTTGTTCATTTTCAATTTTAATAGTGTATAGTCCACTTGAAGTTGCTTAGTTTACTTTCATTTCAAATCTTATATCGTGAGCATAACGTTTTTCATTCCCGAGACTATTTATTCCTCTTTTTTTTCCTTTTTTGATTTTCAAGGATACCCAACCAAAATATGATCTCTGCGAATGCAATCGAGTGATAGACCAATCTTTATTTAGCAAATGTTGTTATTGCGATCAAATTCTATGTGGTTCTTGCCTCTTTGAATGCTCTAGTTGTTCAGAATATTTTTGTCAAAACTGTTCTTTGCCTATGTAAGTTAACCAAAATATTTAATATTAGTTAAATAAGATCAAAGCTTATTATTTTTTTCCTTTCAGGTATGATTATGAAGAGCGAATCAAATGTCTTAATTGTTATAGATAAATTGTTATAGTTAAATTATTATGTTATACGATATTTATATTCAACTTTTTATACAGCTAATTGTGTTAAATTAACAAAATAAATTCAGCTATGTGTGATTGTACATTAAACTATAGTAATTGTTTTCCACCCATCCTATATAACATTTATAGGAACTGAATCTTTTACTCTTTGCCAGTAGTTTTTGCTTGTAACTATTGTATGTTTTATATTTTTTGCCTCTTTATTAACATTTCAGATAGCTTAAATTAATACTGCGTTTACGAATATGGTATTCGGACAAGAGAGCGGTAGATCTACCGTGACGAAACCGATAGGATAAACAAAAGAATGTCAATCTCAACGGTTTCATGAAAACAGAAAAAATCGTATGAAGTAAACGTATGTAGTGAAATACTGTAGTTTCGGCGAATTCACAAAGACCTGAGCTTTAAAAAGGAAAATAATTCTTTATTTTTCTAGTTAGAAAATAGTTATATTTCGGTCAATAGATAAAAGAAAATTGTAACATGTTTTGAATATTGATCCGTATCTCGGATACTGTTGTCATAATACATGATCGAACGGAAGAGTGTTAAGAGTGTTTCAACGCAACAAGTACATCGATGTGAAAATCATCTTTACATTCTATTAGGTGCAACGTGTAGTCATCTCAAAATTGGAAATAAGAAAAATTCAGTTGCTCTTTTAAAAATACTCCAGGTAAATAACTCGTACGAAAAATTCATTAATATAAAATTAGTCAAATATATTAATTAATTCTGTCATTAATCATTTTATATTAGTAAATTTCTTTTCAATTCACATACCAATATGACTAAGGAAAAAGGAGATTCAAAATTACTACTACTAAAGAACGTAGACAAAAATATTAACGTCAAATCGAAGAATAAACATTTGGTAAGATATTAGCATTATTTTAATACATTAGATTAATAAAAAATAATCCGGCAAATTAAGGGCAAGACTGTGTGTTTGCAGAATGTTCGGAAAAAAGGGAAATATAACTCGTTACAACATTGTCAAGAGACGTGCGTGAAACAGAGGATAAAAAAAGAGTGTATAAAGAAGACTGACAAAATTCTTACCAAATCGGACGTATCAAACATAACTTCGAAATGTAATGAAGAAATATATGAACATCAGATTCAACAATTAAATCTAATTTTAAAGCAATCCTTAAATAGTCCAACGCTTACACAGGATGAGTTGAAAATATTATTCATAAAATACAAATTGGATGGACATTATAGAATTAATAAGAATTTACCACCATTTACCAGTCTCATTAGTAGCATGAATGGTGCAATAAATGAGGAACGTCACATTTATAATGAAATAAAACATTCAGCACTATCGAATGCACAAAAAGTTAATAGTAAGAACAATAAAGATATAGTTGAAAACTTATATTGTGACACTAATAATGAGAATCAATGTACCGAAACAAATTTACATATGTTTAAAAATATACAGCTAAGCTTAAAACATAACCCATGGAAACCAAAAAAGATACTTAAAGAAAATATACATAATACAATTGGTGACTATAATCATACAATTACAAATTGTGATATCCAAACCTACGGTAATGCAAACGTGTTTAATTGCACACAAAATTTTGGTCAATCTAAATCTAGTTCAGCTGTTAACGAAATTTTTAATGCAGAAGACGAACAACTGTTATGCAATGTAACGAACGTGCAAACTATTCATTCCGAAGAACGTCAAAATTACGGATGTATAAATAAAAATATACTTTATAATTTACCTGACTTAACTGTAGAGAATGAAGATTTAAGCGACTATAGTGAAATGTCACAACAAAATGGTGTACAATATACAGTAATTAATCGCAATGATTTATCCTTGAATTCAAACTTTTGCAATGACATTCATTCAAATAAGTGGAATAATAATGTTTCTTGGATAAACAACAATAATCATTTTCAATCATGGAGAAATGTAGAATCACTTTGTACACCTTGTACAAATACCTTGGAATCACACTATAATGTAAAGAATTCTAGTAGTCCTTCACAGTTGACATTAATTAAAGGTCATTCTGAAGAACAAAATAATTTCAATTCACATGTTCATACAAATGTACGTTTAATGGATAGTGAATACATGCCATACGTTACTAACAGTAGTAGCACTGTTGTTCAACAGGATTTTAACAATTACTACACCTCAGTTTCAACTGTTACATCAGACAATTTACTTTCTCCAGAAACAGATATGTTTATTCCAGCTCTCATAAATACTACTAATCAGCATGTATAATATACTGCAATATTTAATGTTTTTTTTTTTTTTTACAAATTTTTGCTTACCATTGATGCAAAAGTCATTATACTCTTATTCTGAACATATATCTTTTTAAGTTTTTGTAAGAATGTAAAAAGTGAATCTCGTTTATTGAAATTAAATTAAAACTATTTATTATACACTGATATACATTTTGAACACTTCTATATCGACGTGACCCACCGATGGGTGAAAAACGATTGAAAAGTTTAGCAAGAGCATAAAGGTATTAGGACAAAGGTGGATCACATAAATATAAGTATATACATGAAAATTTAATATTTCTCAAACAAATGTCTGAAATGTTTGAAGCATTTGGAACTTATGTTTCCAAATGGATTTATATTTTAAGAATATTTATAGTAGATAGTAAACATGAATGAATACAAATATAAATATGTGTCACGGTTTATCCTATTTACTTCTAACCAATATGTATTTAAGGATGTTAGAATTTAGATAATTTGTCAATTCTTGATTGTTAGACACCATGAAGAATAAAATACAGTTGTGTCATTTTGATAAACATTAAATGTACTTCATGTAAATAAGATTTATGCTCAAACCAAAACATGGTCCCCATATATTTGTTGTCGATGTATCATTTTACGTAATACTTTCTTTAATATATTCAAGTATGTTACAACATTGTCGCTTTCAAATCAGTAAACGTATGTTTAATCAAATATGTTAAGTACAAAATGTAACTATTAATATAATTTATGTAAGAAAGGTAACGATAAGGTATGAATATGTAAAAACACCATTCCATTGATCTTTTAAAATGGTATGGTATCTTTCCTTACTTAGTTCTTTTATAAAAATCATAACGATCACAAAATGAAAAATACTTTTTAATACTACAACTTGATCAAGAACTAGAATTGAAAAAATAAAATCATTATGTCGATAATAAAATACACGCATAGTACAAGATAGTGTAAAAAATTTCAAGGACCTTCTTACATGTCATAAATGAGTGATGTTTGTACGATCCTTTACATTCTTCCTGTAACCAGAGAAATCCGTAACCAAATCAATTTCGTCTACATCTTCACTGAGAAGCCGGCCCTCTACGTCGTCTTTGGATCTTCTAAATAACCTGTAATTAAATTTTATGGTATGTATAAAAATGTGTTAAAGTAATGAAAAAATGTTCAATCATCAACATGCATAAACTATAATATACCATACCTTTTTTTACATTTAAAGGAGGTCTCTTTTGGTAATTCATATAATACCTTCATACAAAACATGTATTTATTCTGTACATTATAAAAAGCGAAGAAATCCTTAGACACCACAGAAGGTACAAGTCCAGTAGCAAAGTTAGTCACAGAATATTTTACATATCAATACTACTTGATAAAAGCAGATTAAAGCAGTGACACTGACAAATTAGAAGTAGAAAAAAAGATTGCTACAATTTGCAAAATATTCTTCATGTGGATAACAGGAGGATTTGAAAGAATTATGCTTCTCAAATATTGCTGCAAAATTGTGATTCTTCAGGAGTGTTTTAAATCAATAAACAATTCTCTTTATGTACGTATTATAGGAAGTAAATGCTGCAAAACCATGCAAGAAACTGTACAAACCAAAAGTTAACGATAGATCAGCAAATTTTCAGGATGAAGTAATGCATCTAGTAGATATATCTATTCAAAAAGTATCAATATTTATTTACAAAAGTTCATTACATAGCAGTTGTAATCGCTATACAATTGTAATTCACAATTACCAATATCTTCTGTTTAACATTAAATTATGTATTTACATTTAATACAATATTTACAAATTTTGTTTATAGCAAGATTAAAAATATATTGGTATTGATTGTTCATGCATTATTCATGTTAGGTTGTATTTGAACATTATTATTTGATGTAGTTAAATTTTCTTTCATTCAGTCTTACGATAAGTTTCAACCTACTATGGTCATTTGTCCGTTAAGATTGTTAAGAAAAGCGATAACATTATGAAACATTAAATTCAAAATAATTATTGTATCGAATATAAAATCATTTATATGATCGTAGTTTACTATTTCGTTCCTGAGTAGAACACAGATGAATACAGAAATGAGCAGCAATAAAAGAATATATTATTTGAACTATTAAACATATTTAGAAACTAGTAATTTGATGTGTTTGCTAGTTAAGTTACTGAGTTGAAACGTTCCTGTTTGGTGCTAGACGATATCAATGAAATAAATCATAAATAATAAGCGCGAATAGTTAAACGAAGCCGACACCTCGATGTTAGTGTGTTATAATTAAAACGATAAAGAACAATTTTTAATATTACAATCATATTATTGTTAGCCCATCAAGCTGTGGGATTATTACAATTTCGTATAAAGGTTGAAAGCATAGAAGTCGTTTGGGCATACCTGGATAACGTAGATGCAGATCTGTGCATGATCGGCATTACCGAGTCATCCAAACCACGATGAAGAGATATCGCGTCTAAATCGATCATTCCTGCAGTGGGATGGGTTTGCGTCGCAGCTAAATATTCAGGAGTTTCTAGAGTAGCTTTCGTTGGTTTACGATATCTACAAAGAAAAAATATCTATAGATTCCATGTGATGTAACGGTTCACTGCAAAAACACCACATCATTTCCCTCTTTCGGTACTTACAATTTTAGTAACAAAGAATTTCCAACCACGGAGACAGAACTTGAAGCCATCGCTGCTGAGGACATCCAAGGTTGTAAGAAAAATCCAAAGGAACTGAATATTCCAGCGGCAATAGGAATACCCACTAGATTATAAATACTGGCGAATAGAAAATTCAACCTTATTCGACAAACTGTTTTTCTCGATAGATCCAGACATGCGACAACATCCAAAAGATCATTCTAGAGGAAGCGTTATTAATTTCTATAGTTATAGGGAATTGAATGTCCGTTAACGAGAAATTGTTTTTCAAGTTATTCGTTTTGTTTTGAAAGTTACCCGCATAAGAACGACATCTGCAGCTTCCACGGCTACATCTGTGCCAGAAGATATCGCGATACCAACGTCCGATTGAGCAAGAGCAGGACTATCGTTGATCCCATCTCCTACCATTGCAACTCTCAAACCTTGGTCTTGTAGACGCTGAATTTTTGCAACTTTGTGCGATGGTAACACTTCTGCGAATACTTTTGTAATGCCAACCTATATTTCATTCATAAATATGTACAAGTTAACCATGTACTTTGTTTCAAAGTTTTCATCGATATGTATTAGAGATGTATTTATTGGTTCACCTGTCTAGCAATGGAGACGGCCGTCTTTCTGTTATCCCCTGTCAAAAGAATAACTTCCAAACCCATTTTCTTTAAAGTATAAATTGCCAGATGAGCTTCTGGCTTAACAGTGTCGGCTACACTGATCGTAGCTACCAATACGTTATTTATTGCCGCTAAAACAGTAGTATGACCCAAATCTTCTTCGCTAACCATTCTCGCTTCTACTTCCTGCGGTATATTGACAGCGTTTCTTCGCAACCATTCTCTGTTACCGATACATATTTCGTATACATCATGTGAATCAGTTCGATTGTCCTGAATATCAGGACTTAATAATAACTGCAAATCTATGCTCTGTCTTTCTTGATTCGCGCTTACAATCGACATCAGGTCGATAGGTACATTATTCAAAATGTATGTTCCGGAAGACATCCTTTTCATTTCATTCAAATAATTGATCATTTTCTCTGATTTTAAGGCGTCAGTTAAAATATGCGAAATATGCGACACTTTGCATTTGATTCCACAACCTGCGACTGCTTGGAAGTTGGAGCATTTTCCAGTTGCCTCGGTGTTGAGCGTTTCTCTCACGTAACGAACAATTGCTTAACGAGAAAGAAAAAAAAGAAACAGAAAAAGACGTTTCAATGAAAAATTCTACATAATATAATAATACGTGTATTATTAGTAGATTATAACATTATTGTTTGGAAATTCTCACCTGATGCTATCGGATGCTCGCTATTTGTCTCGGCAGAACAGACGATGACTAAGAATTTCGCTAATGAGCATATTTTTTCATCTACGAATAGAACTACTTTTGTCACCAATGGCATGCCATGCGTTATCGTTCCCGTCTTATCAAACACGATACACTTGACTTTATGCGCGTTTTCCAAAGGTTCAGCACCTTTTATTAGAATGCCATTTAGAGCACCAACCCCAGTACCCACCATAACTGCGGTAGGTGTTGCCAGTCCTAACGCGCAAGGACAGGCGATGGCCAATACTGAAAGAGCGCTTCTAAAAGCGTATTGAAATATAATGCCTTCTCTGTTCATTCTATGCTTATTAATCTGATCGTTGTGTGAAATTGGCAATTTGTCTATATTTACATATCCCACTATTATCCAAACGATTAATGTTATTATAGACACAGCTATAACAAGTGGAATGAAATAGCCTGCTATTTTATCAGCTAAATGCTGAATAGGAGCTTTATTCGTTTGTGCTTCTTCTACCAGTCGAACAATTTGTGCCAATGTAGTATGTTCTCCTGTATGCGTAGCGGTGATTAGTAAGGGACCATTTTGATTTATCGAACCGCCAATCACAACTGATCCCTTCTTCTTTGGCACAGGCATACTTTCTCCAGTTATTAAACTCTCGTCACAAGTGGAATGTCCTGAGAGAACTCTACCGTCAACGGGAACCTTAGCACCCGGTACTACTTTCAAGAGGTCTCCTCGTTGCACTAGATCTATACTAATTAAACGTTCTGACAAGATCTCGTTATTGGGACCTAATGTGACTAATACCGCATCCGTTGCCTTTAAAGACAATAATTTCGACAATGCTTCGGAGGTTTTGCCCTGAAGAGATTAATTACTTTGTACTATGTTATTAATTCCTATTATTATTATTATTATTCTTATTCTTCTTATTATTATTATTATTATTATTATTATGACTATTACAACAAGTGATAAATGAGTTTCAAACCTTAGCAACGTGTTCCAACCATCTACCTAAACTAATGAACACCAGTAACATCGGAGGAGTATCGAAGAATGTTTGAGGGCTAACATGCTCTTGCATTATCATGGCTGTTGCAAGCACAGCAACCGAATACAAATAAGATATGGTGGTTGTCATAGAAATTAAAACGTCCATATTTGTTGTACCGTGTTTTAAAGCTTTGTAGGCTTGAACATAAAAATGCCAACCACCAAAAAACTGTGAATATTATTTAAATGAATGATTTGTTTCTGATTGTTTGTGCTTAAAATAATTATTTTCAGATACCTGCACTGGAGTAGAAAATATTAAGAGAATCAGATTTTCCCAGGAAAGACCAGGTACTATACAGCACATGTCTTCGTGTGATTTTTCACCAACAGACATAACTACCATGAAGTAGGTCATCGCTAACATACACGGCACGCCAAAAATTAAGGACACTAGAAACGCTGTTCTCCACTTGTTTATCTCTTCTCTGTAAAAACAACAAGTATAACACGCGTAGGTGAGGTGTGCCTTGCACACAACGTTTCTTTTCGTTGCTCTAAATTTGCTCTTAGTTTCAATAAAATATATACTGTGCTCACTTCTGATCCAAATAGTCTCTATTCTCCTTATCCCTGTTGCTAAACAACGTAGCGGTAAAACCTAACTTGTTAATGCACTCAACAATATCTCTCACCCCAATCTTCTCTACGTCATACTTGAATTTACCTCGTTGAGTTGCCAATGCGACTACAGCTGAATGAACACCTGGCAGTTTCTTTACAGTCGATTCAATTTTATTTACACAGGACGCACATGTCATACCCGTAATCTGAAACGATAAATTTATATTTATATTTACATTTATATTTATAAACGACATAACAATTATTCAATTATAGGTAAGTAATTAACTTCCTACGTTATAGACTACAGGCATTGTCATAGAAAATGATATGTAACTGGTTAGAAACTAGAAGACGTACTTTCAGTTCGATCTGTTCTTCTCCAGTCCCCGGTTCCTCGATCAAAATTGTAGGGAAACCTAACTCGGATACGCTAGAAGCTATATCCATTGATCTTATTTTATCTGGATCGAACGTAACTTCTGCTTTAGCAGCCATTAATGCTATTAAAATGCTCTGCACACCATACAACTTTTTACAATGTTTTTCTATGGCAGCAACACAGGATGCGCAGGTCATTCCCTTTGTACAACGAGAATCAAAGTATTAGAAACGATCTATTACCGTTTTTATTTTATATTCGATCTTCATTTAATATTTACCGTAATATGAAGAAAACATTTCGCTAGATGATTTTCAGACTTTACATCACCACCGCCGTTCATTACTGACAAAATCTCTTCGTTTTTAGTATTGTTATTTTTCATCGTCGTAACCGCTGTTGTCCCGAGAACTTTGTCATTTATTACTTTAACAAACGCATTAAAACCCATATCCTCGATATACTCTACTATTTGTTCAGCTGTTACATCGTTAACGTTATAAAAAACTTTCGCCTCTTTGTCCTCCAAACTAACATTCACTTCTTTTATCCCCAATTTTTCCGACAAAACATCTGTAAGAAGAAATGCGTTCACTTGCGTTACTCGTTTCAGTTCCTATCTTACAGTTCGTAACATTTCAGGTCATTTCTATTTTACCTGTGATGCTTTTCACGCAAGACATACAAGTCATTCCATCGATGTGTATGCTGCTGCAAGTGCTCGTGCTAGGTTCCAAAACGATATCCTTCGATTTACTCTCGTGACAGTTCGTTTCATCATTTTGGCATAAGGAAGCCACGAACCCCATATCTTTTATACCATCAACTAATTCCTTTGCCGTTATTTCCTTAACATTAAACTCGATGTAACCGGTCTTCTCCTCCAACATCACTCTGATATTTACAACCTCTGGTCGACTACCAATGGTCCTCTCGATTTTTTTCACGCATTTTTCGCATTTCATACCTTCGATGTTAATCTTGATCGCAGAAATACTGGAAGAACTTTCTATTTCCTGTGGATGTAAAACATGGACCAAACGCGTTGCACTTTCATAACTGGCGGCATTGTCGCTGCCATCCCTGGAAAAGTGGCAAATCAAAGTTTTTAGACCAACAAAGAAATGATCTTCAATGAATAAATATAGAATAAAATAGAGGAAATACAAAATAAAACATATTTTAAACAAAGAATCAATTGTACATGTTCTTTATCTGTATCAATTACCATTCTCTTCGAAACTGAATAGAGTAACGATAATCACACCGTGGCTAGTGAGCTGCATATAGCTTTTCTACATACCTGATCTAGCTTTTAAACAAATTTTTAAAGGAAAAGAAAACACCCACTCTTTCTCGGTCTATAGCCGATACAACAGATAAGCGTTTTCGAAAAAATTCAATTCAGGAGCGAGAAAGTAGCGACTTTGTCCTTTGATAAAATAAACCCAGCCGCACTCCTGTACGATTATTTTTCGCACAGTTACAGCAGCTCAAAGATCGACAATTTTTCAGCCGAAACTTAGTGATCCTTTAATTTTGTGAAACATATAATAATTAATACTGTCTCAGTTTCTTTTATCGGTTCAGTTCGAAATACCTATACGGCAACAGCTTAAGAGTAAGTAACATCCTGTTTCTGCTTATCTTTCTTACCGACTTACGCAACTTTTATAAACATTCATACGATCGTTGCTGAAATAGCTGTTCTAGCTTTTACATCGACAGTCACAAATACGCATAACCATAGTGACTTTCAAGGGAACAATGTTGAGAATGAAGGAAAAAAAAAAAAAAAAAAGAAACTGCCGATCGGCATCGCTTATTATTGCAAACGAATAAGAACGGAATAAAAGCAAAATACGCGTGTATATAAAACATCGATCCGTTTGAAGACGGATTCCCAAACGATTCTACTGATCGAAACTAGTGGTACATGTATCGTAAAAACGATCCGAAGAGTTTGAAAAGCTTACCAGTGAACATCCACCATCTCGTGATGCTTTTCAATCAGAGGTTGTTTATCTTCTTCCATTGTTCTACCGACAATTGACAACTCGCAACTAGACAAAAGCTTGTAACTGACTTATCGTTACTAATGACCAACAGATTTAATATCGAATGTTTAATTCTCACTCGAAGATTTCAAACAAACTTCTAACAGTCTTATTCTTGTCTAGAAATAATTACGCCTCTCTATATACAAGCACAACTCACGAATCTTCACTGTGAACAAATGGTGAATATGTTAACAAACAAGAATGGCATCGATCACAAATTGTTCGATCGCAATAAATACATAGATATAAACAGAAAATCACGTCGTCGATGTTATTACAACTTGTTGAAATTCGTTGACTAACTCTGACTCACAGTGATGAAATACGTTATAAAGTTTATCAATGGAGCAGGCAACGATAGGAAAATTATACTCTGAGTACGTAGGAGAAAAGTGAAAAGGTCGAAAAAATATTTGGCGAAGACACGCGATGCAACGGACGTTGAAGAATACGTGTACTCAGAAAAGAACTTAGAATTCGTTAGATACATAATCGAGGATGATTAGAGCAACGAGGAATTTGTTCCCAACTTTACATACAAATTTCTGAAAGCTGAACAGTAGTTCCTATAGCGAGCGAAAGTGGGGCGAACACCGAACACTGGAACATTCAGTAGAATTTGCCTACACTCAAACTCGACTTCAGTTGATACGAACGAGCAACTGATCTGATTTCTGTAACCGCGTATCGACTCTACAACTTGGTCACTTTCCTGCCTTTTTGCTTACGGCACTTTATTCGGTACAACAGTTTGCTGAGACTTCTACGGAGTCTGTTCTATTGACAATCAGTTCTCATCAAAATAGACAGTTTTAGTGTTGAAACTGTCCAATATTTTGCATCGGTCACTTCTATAATATTCTTACCAATTTATTTTTCATTTCATTCTTTTGATTTTAATGAAAAAATTTTAGTTGAACGTATTGAAAATAGTTTCGATTTTTCACGGTCAGAAGAACAACGGAAAATATTAGGTATATCATTATCATTACTGCCACTTTCTACGTATACCTATTCAGAATTTATACTACCATAATACTGACTTTCACTTAATACATAAAACTACTGACTCAATATCAATTTCACGTTCTTATTGTTTCAAATAATCCTGAAAAAATCGAGCAACAGGTGGAACACTGCTATTACGGATTTTACACTTACACGCTGCACAGAGGGTACTTACGATATACGTGTGTATCTTGTCATTCTAGCTCGATGCAGTAGCTCTTACTCGATTCGCAAATTCTAATCTCAAAACTAAAAACTTCTTCAAAACCAATAATTTAGATTATAAAATAAAGAAAAGAAAATGCCTTGAAACAGGTTATACTACGAAAATCAACTAATATCTCTATTGCATAGCCAGCATTACCATGTTTCTCTTATAACACAGAGCTGAAACATATCAGTAACGATGTTTGTTTAACTGTTTACTTGCATTTGCCTAGGTAAGTGCTTCCAATTTTTCTCGTGACAAGTGAATTATGATATTTAAAATATTTGAACATTACTGTGGATAGTTTGCATCGATAAGAACTATTGAAATCGAATTTATTGATCTAATGATACCTATTTCCACAAACTATAAAATAATTCTTGAGAAATCCCCTACAGATGGTAATTCGTATTGGGTATTCTTTAATCACGTTTAATATCAAAGGTTTACACCAGAAAACTCTGTTCCAAAGATCACTATTCAAAATTTTTAATCGAAATAGCAGCGTCGTACCACATACATGCATACGTAGTAGGTATCATGTATATTAGATATTATTCCGAATTAAGATGACAAAATTCACGCACTACCAACATCACTCTCAATTGTTTTTCCACTTTTCACGATACTTCTATATCATGAGAACGATTCATTCTACTGAATCCCGTCTAGATGTCTATCAATATCTCAATGATACAAATGTATGAGTACTAAATAATATCAATTTCATCTATTTCGCGAGATTTGTCGTGTCGTTGCAGAGAACATCTTGAAACCGTCAGTTATAAATCTTATTATGTACACTTCTGTTCGAGTCAAATGAGCACTTTTCCTTCGTAGAACGGAAACTTAAATCGATAGGAGAAAACACAGCAAACGCAATATTGTAGTATAAGGATTTAAGCATTTTAAGATAACATGCTAACTGTAGAGAACGTCGCGCGAGAATGGAACACGTTGGACGAGCGACAAGCGACTAGATTGACTACTTAGAAGCTGCAATGGAAATACGTATTTTTTTTCTTTCTTTTTTTTTACTTGCTTCTCTGATTGACTTTCTTTTCACTGGCACTTCGCACTCTCTCACCAATGACCGTAAATCTTCAGTGTTGTTACCTCCGTGAACCAATAAACACGTATTAGTTGACCTAAATTTATAGATTGGGAAAATTTGCAAGAAAGCCAAGACCTAATGAGAGTGTCATGGAAATACGCATTTCGGTAGGATTTCATATTTATACCTGAATATATATCGCGTGGACTAAAGAGAACAGTATGCTCCCTCCTACTTGAACTACTTGAAAGCAAAATCTTTCTAACGTGTATGCATTTATCTCCATACATTTGACTTTTACTATACATATTTACTTTACTGTTTACATCCCACATTGTCGGTAATGAAACGCGATCTAGCGATCGGTACCAATTATTATTAAAGTAGAATTTTAAATAAAATTTTATATTAGAATTCACTTACCCCATACTATGATCAGAATTTAATAATTTATATTTCCACGTATTGAAAATCTTCTGCATGACAGTATAATAGGATTATTCGAAAATATCCGAGCTGCAAACGATACAGTAATAGGAAAAGTGCACGTCAAATTTTCAACACATATCAAACGAATATCAAAGACCGATCATGACAAACCACTGAAATTTGTAATAATACAGACACAGAGTTATTTTAATCGCGGAAGAAATAACGAAGAACGCGTATTCTCCGTACGATTCGTTCGCATTGAGTTCGAACGAACGATCGAAGATCAAATTTCAAAAATCGATTTAAACCTGTTTGATTAGAAAATAGTGTCACCGTGCTTCTTGAAATATGATCGCCCGATTATGTTTTTTCCATTCTCCTCATTCGAAACACCGTTCAATTTTCAAAACAATCACCCGTCAATGGGCATACTAAAATTAATAGAGTTTTGTAAACACCAATCCCGAATCTGATTCTCTAGAATACATTGCCTTCATCGATTCAACTTTCACTTTTCAATTTATTTATTATTATTGCCAGTTAAGTAACATATCCTGCTGGATTCCAGTACAATCCAATTGCGACTAAATAGACTAGAACCTGCGATTTTAGAGGAAACTCGTATGACCTTCATTGCTCAACATTAGCTGCATAATTAAGGAAAACGATAATAATATCGCTTAGCGACAATGACAATGTTTAAATTGGATGCTCGTATACCCACATAAATAAATTTTAGAAATACATGGTAATACGTTACCATTTCTATGAAATCATAACTTTTTAAATAACTTTTAAATAACTGTATAATATTATAACTATTACACTATTATAATTAATTATACGCTACATAATAAAGAGAAATTGCCTACCTTTCCTGCACATATGCTGCTTTCCATTCTGTCATTTTTGGTTCATCGATCTGTCCTAAAAAATGAGTAGCAAAAGACAAATTTTATTCTTTTTACCTATTATTAAAACCATTAAATATTAAATATTATTAAAACCATATTCATACTAATATGCAAAAATGATTAAAGTACCTGTATTTGGTTCATCAAAGTTGCAATTCTCTTCTGTTGATTTCTTCTCATTAATCATTTCCATTTTCTCCTATAGAACAGTAATACATGTAGATAAACAATTAATTTGAATTACTATTGAATTACTGTTGAATTACTTATTGTTTCTCATGGATATCACTGGTACAGCTATGACAATTAAAATAATGAATAATAATAAATAGTAAAATTCACTTGAACACCGAAATAATGTATCGAAAAAAATCACTTAAAGGTATTCTACTAAATGTTGTGTATCATTTTCAAAAGATCAATGTACTAATTGTCAGGCATATTTTTGGAACCACTGAGAAATGTATAAAATATGGAAGAAAGAAACTTATGGATCAATCAATAATATTCCAGTGATACATATCAAGTAAAATAAGATTAACAAATTAGTTTAAATATGCACATACATAGATATACAATACCAGTGCACTGTACGAGGTGACCCAAGTGTTTTCATTAAAACGAAAAATTTAACTTATGCTTCCATCTGTTGTTTCTTGCACGCTGTGTACAATCAGAAGATGGCACAACACTAGCAGAACTCATTTATCAATTGCAATAACAAACATCAAAATACACTTTGCTTCAAATTAATATCACACACGTAAAAGACACAAAACATACACGCATAATATATCAACTGTATCAACTTTTGAATTATAAAAATTAGGTTAAAAAATTCTTTCAACTTTTCTCACGAGTCACCTATCGGAAAGTTATCACAAATATTCGTTAGAAAAAAAATACATTTGTTGCCTTCTCTTTGCTAGACTTAACATAACCTAACAAGGAAGAAATTCAAAATTGAGGAAAATAGTCGAATTACGAGACAATCAGCTAGGCGACCTCGAAGCAAATCAATGCTAGATATATAACAGTGGGAATGTCACTGATCTGTACAACGGGATACGACATAAGACTAAGCGCACACGATCACCTAAAGGCTGATCACAATTTAATAGAATTTTATACATCGATTGTCTTCTTATCCATTAGATAGAGAAAGAAGGATTGTTCAGTTTGTAATCGGGCTTTAGACGTGTGATATCGAATCATACGTAGTCAACTTCATTGTGGTGATATTCCCGATGCCCGATGCTAAGGCTTTCAAGTTTGAAGGGTTTGGTTAGCATTTCAGGGATATGTAAAGCAAAATTAGGGCCTACGGTCAAAAGATTCAACATTGTTCATCTCATTTTTCTAGATTAATGTTATGCTACATCATGTATATATACATATGTACACACATATAACTCATTGTATACAATAGAATAAAGACATTTAGTAGAAAAATCATCTATTCTCAGCAGCTTATTAAATGAGAGAGTATCGTTTGCTGAATTTTATCGATCGTCACATTCGATTTCGTGTGATTTCGTGTAAACTGGTAATTCACGAAATAATGAACGAAATAATATCGCAAACAGATGTAAAATTGAAATTGACATAACATTATCTATAAAAATAGAGAAAAAAAAGAGTATAAAAAATTATCTATAAGGATAGGTATGTAGACTATTGTGACGAATTTACTTTGTAAAGTATCAGAAAACATTGCAAAAAAAGGTACGAGTTTTATGTCCACGTGTCAAAAGTTTAGACCGAACGTGTAAAAGATCTACCAAATCGTTCATAGAAATTTCATTACTTTTCCTTTCAGGACGCGTATACATGTATATGACTTTGATAATATTAAACATGTTGTTTATGATAGCTATATTTAAAATATTCTGTATGTTTATTATTTTACCTATTTTATTAATAACATGGAAGAGACTATATGCTAAAAAACGAGCAGAAAGGTCACGAAAAGGAACGGTGGTGGGTTTCTTTCATCCTTATTGTAATTCAGGTGGTGGTGGTGAAAGAGTACTTTGGGCTGCAATCAGTGCTATGCAAATCAGGTATACAAAATTATTCTAAGGATCCATGAATTATCAATGGATTACATGTATCACATTCGCTATCAATTTAATTATTTATTTTAGATATCCTGACATACATATAATAATCTATACTGGTGATCTTGATGCTGATCCAGAACAAATACTCAATAAAACAGAAAAAGTATTCAACTTTAAAATTGAACGTAAAATTGAATTTGTATATTTACATAAGCGTAAATGGGTGGAAGCTTCAATGTATCCATACTTTACACTTTTGGGGCAAAGCTTAGGGTCCATTTTATTAGGCATAGAGGCCTTAAACAACTTTGTGCCAGGTAACAAAGCTTTGCACAATTTCAACAATTATTTCACATACTAAATGTGCTATGAAATTTCAGACATTTATATTGACACAATGGGTTATGCGTTCACATATCCATTGTTTAGATACATTGGTGGATGTAGAGTGGCCTCTTACACTCATTATCCTACAATTTCAACCGATATGTTAAGACATGTTTATAGAAGAGTTATCTCACATAATAACAGAAGAGTTATAGCTAGAAATCCATTTTTATCAGCAGCCAAAATCACTTACTACAAATTATTCGCGTTTGTAAGTATAATATAACAAAGCACCTGTTATACTTCAATATCATAATCTATGGTAATTACTTCAGATGTATGGCTGGGCTGGTAGCAGTGCAGAAATTATAATGGTTAATTCTTCATGGACAGAGGATCACATTAACGCAATTTGGAAATGCCCACTGAAAACTCACAGAATTTATCCACCTTGCGATGTGAAACATTTAACGGAATTACCGCTTCTTAATGACGATGAAAGATCAAGTGACGACATTCGTATAGTTTCAGTTGCACAATTCAGGCCAGAAAAAAATCATCCATTAATGCTGAGAGCAATGTACGAGCTCAGATCAATCGTCAAAGAAGAAATTTGGGAGAAGGTAAGTTTCATATCAATTTCATATGAATACATTTAGTGTTAATAATACTTCATTTTTTCAGATTCGATTAATTCTTATTGGTTCTTGTCGAAATACGGATGACGAAGCTCGTGTAAAAGATATGCAAGATTTATCTAAATATTTTGCTTTAGATGAAAACGTAGAATTTAAATTGAATATACCATACTCAGAACTTGTTTCAGAACTTCAAAAAGCAACAATAGGTTTACATACAATGTGGAACGAGCATTTTGGCATTAATGTTGTTGAGTGTATGGCAGCAGGATTAATTATGGTAGCTCATGCTTCTGGTGGTCCAAGGTAGGTTTTATAAAAAGGAGTGTTTTATCAGATAGAGATGAAATTTTTACCATGTGTTCATTAATAATTATAGAGCTGACATAATAGAAACGCAACCAGGATCGCAAAATGGATTCTTAGCCGAGGATGCTGAAGGATATGCAACAATAATAGCACATATTATTAACATGCACATAGAAGATAGAAATGCTATTAGGATGGCTGCCAGGTATCGTTAATTTTATACTTGACAAATATTTTTTCCCTGTTGTTTTTCAAGTATTTTTATGTGTTAATAGTAAGCAATTGTTTCAGAGCCTCTGTAAGTCGATTTTCAAATGAAGTATTTGAAAAGGAGTTTCTACGGACGATTGAACCATTTTTCAGACAAAAACAAGAATAAAAGAAAAAGATAGAAACGAATCTTTTTTAAAGTACTGTTGTATCTTAAATAAATTTTACAAATTTCTTTTAATTTTCTTTCAACTTTCTATCATAAACCTATGTATGTCATAAAAGAATTCAATACAGTACAGTACATATGTATATATTTTTTAATGCATAATTTATTTATAAAAAAAAATTATATATATATATATATATATATATAAATACTTATCTCGCATTTTTATTTTCATATGCACAACCTTTGCACTCTAAAGTGTAAGAAGTGCAATCTCCAAAGTCTTTATTCTCGGATAACTTAAAATGAAGATTATTATCGTTTAACATTATTTCAGCTACTTTTATAGCAGTCTCGGTATGAGAAGTAAGCTTTTGATTTCCAAGTTTAATTTTAGAGATACCCTTTGCCAAAACCATCCAAATTATCAACTAGAATGAACAAATAGTACAAATCTTGAGTTACAAAATTTAAAAATGATCGATGATAATTATGTTATAAAACGACGTACTTGATCTTGTGCATGTTCATCAACGCACGATCCTGCTGAAATAGTGTTTAAAATTTCATTAGCTGCCTGTATGCCTGGCGCTACTTGTTCTTGTCGAACAGAACCCAAGCCAGAACCACCAAAAATACATCCACTGGTGGTAGTACATACTATGCTAGTATGATTAAAATTTTATTATTAATTATTATGCACAAAATTCATTCCGGTTATGTTTAGTAAACTGTCTTACTTGATACCAGATCCATTACCGAGAGCCATAAATCTATCTTCCTTGTAGGCTGTTATGTTTATAGATGGAACAGAAATATTCTGCTTTTTCAGACCTTCTACTAAAACAGATCTCGTATCATTTGCCATTTTATGTGCTTCCTATACAGAGAAAAATTATACTAATTTTTTATTTAGTACAAACTAGACACAATGTAATAATCATATAAAAAAATTAAATACATACTTTGATGGGAACAACACCTGCAACATATGCCCATCCCACTACTTCACAAGGAACTCCACGATTCATTAAAGTAACAGCTTTCAAAGCATGTATAGGTTTTATATATAAATGGACTTCTCCTCCTCCCTTAGGATAATAACCCCTCCATTAAATGATTATTAAAGATTAATATTCTCTGAAGGATCTAATAAACAACTTATGGTAAAGTGTTATTGAAAATAATAATATTTATACTATGTATATATACCTTGATACAACTTTAAAATCAAAATCAGCTCCAAATTTGTTAAGCAGTGGTCTCAACACTTCTGTGAGGTATTCTATATGAGGTCCCATAGGGACATTTGTACCACCTTTGAGAATCAATGTAACTAAATCTTTTTGAGGGAAAAAAAGAGAACAGGGCAATGCTATTTGAGCCAATAAACAGATACAACCAGCAGTCCCTGTATCCACAACAAACGTACGCTTTTTCTTATTTATTCCATCAGGTTTAAATTCCAACGATGTAGACCCTATTTGGGCTCCTTCAACTTTTGCATTAAACATATCTTTCAATAATTCTACTCCTGCAGAAATCAATTTTAGACACTGATTATAATTATAAATAAGAATTGCGTTTGAACTTAAGTAAAAGAATATACCTTTTAAATGTTGTGCTGCAAGTCCTGGTTTAGGACGACCTGCTCGTATGTTGTTAATCTTAACTGGTATTTTCAACAGTGCGCTTAAACAAAGTGCTATTCTTAACACTTGTCCACCCTAAAAAGATTTCGTACATTTTAAGAAAAAACATAAAAAATAAAAATTTGTTCAGCACATTTTAAGTTCAACGATGCTAACCCTACACCGACGTAACCTGATAAAAAAGATATGTTCTGTAAGAAGAAAAATACGAAAATACATACACCTTCCCCTAAGCTGCCATCAATTTGCACCGATGCCATGGTGTAAACACTATGATGTAGCAAGCGAAAAGAAATACGCAATGCTCAATTATCGGTATGATTTTGACGCTTCAATGTTGTGTTTGGATTAGTTTGGATCGGTAAAGAACACAACTGCAGTAAGTTGCTCACTTCAATACTTTTATAATTAATTGTATGTGTACATACAACCAATTCAAACAATTCTAGCCGCACCGACTCCCTCGATCTCTGATTCAATAGCCCCCGTGTAAGAGATAGAAAATATCAGTTCAGATTTCGGATAGATTCGTCTAAGCATGTAACATATAAATGTAGTTCGACATTTCGTAATAAAGATACCTACCTACATTTATAATATTATCTAGTCCATCTTTTAAGATTCTTTTCAAAATTATCGAGCTATACTTATACGCCATGTTCTGAAATTTCTCTCCATAGGATTCGAAATGATCAGAAGATTCACTGTGACCGTGATCCAGTCTAATCTCGGAGGTTCGAAGTAATGTATTAGGTATATGCATGTATGTACTGCATACATACACATGTAATGTAAAAGTATATAAAAATAAGTAATCATTTACTCAATACAAAATAGAACAACGAAAGTCCAATCGTAGCTCGCCAGTGAGTCGCATGTTGCTCTTTTAGATTCTAAATATCCCCCAGATATCTACTTTTACTTTACCACCCCACATCCGAATGGAAAGGTGTCTTTGACAAAGTTTTCGAATTCAGGGATGAAGAATTGGAGACTTTGTACCTTAAAACGAGCCTGGACTCACTGTCATATGGTTTTTTCTCTCATAAAGTTGCAGCAGCTCAAAGATCGGCAATTTTTCGTGCTCAAAATTAGTGAACCTATAATTTTGCGAAGCGTATTATAATTCTGATATTATGTATAAAACTGTTCCGATAAAGGGTCATTGTCATGATTATAAATTTCATTTCTGACACATTTGAATTTCCAAAATTAATTAAAATTAATTACGTTACATGGTAAATACAAATTTTTTTCAAACGTTGCTACTGTACAACAGCATTCATAACATTTTTCTAAAATATCATTTCTAAAGGATAATGTTTGTACTTGTACACATACAAATGTAATTAAACACATAAAAAAGTATTTCCTCAGAAGTTTAAAAATTGTATGTAATATCAATGAATAAGTGCTAACAAAATTTTAAAAAGAAATGTTTTAAACATTTTAATTAAATAATACATTTTTATGATAGTCTAGCGTTTCAGTATTATCCTAAGATATGTAATTTTAATGATTTCTCGCCACTTGTCTCAGTAACTTGTAACAAAATATTTTTACAAAATAAAATAAAGTATAGATACAACTTATGACTAGCGTGAACTGGCTAAGAATACGGACGTATGAGAAATTGAGTTGTGTTTTTTAAAGATGGAAATCTATACCCATCTTAAAATGAATTCAGACTATTTTTGTTTCGTGTTTTTACTGTGTTTTGCAAACACTACGAAGTTACTAGAAAATCTAATATGTGAAAAACAAATAATCGCAGTTAAACTTTTCTAAATCTTAAACGCTTGAGACAATGAATAATGGCCACATTTGTAAGCTATGTTAGTAAAAAATTCTATTACAAATTGTGGTATTAAGATGTTCTTATAGATAACTATATAATACTCTATTGTGTTTTACGTGTAACTATAGTATTAAATTTCACTTTTTTTTTCCTTTTTTTCTTTTTTTTTCTTTTTTTTTAAAGAAAAGGTTTGAAACATGTAAGATCATACTATTAACCCCTAATCCCTTGCGTTCATGATTACGTTCAGGAGAAACATTATCGAAAGTTTAAGCAGACACTTTTGCATTTTTTTTTTCATTATGAGAACATTGGGCAGAAGACTAACTTCTTAACGTTCATTAGTATTTTCTCAGATAACGCATTATAATTTGAATATAGTTTCACGACAAGACATCAAATAGTAATCTCAAATTTGATAAATTTCATGGTTTCGTCATTCTATTTATTTCATCATTCTAAGTTAACTTCGTTAACTATTTTTATAATTTACTTGTTAAATAATATCTCATTCAATTTTTTTTTATTTATATTCACGCACGATTCATTTTTTTCTTGTTTCCAGAAGTACGTACACATGTATACAGTAACGTTTTACTTATATGATGTACGAATTATAATGGACGTTGTATCACAATAACTTTAATATTACTAAAATACGATTTGCCGTTTCGGTCTTTGTTTATTTTCTTTTTTTTTTGAAGCACTTGTGTGCTCTATATAAATAGCAATTACTAGAAAACAGTAACTTTAGAACGAAAATCTGCGTCTCCTTTTATAAAACACATATGATACAGTTGAAAAAAAAGAGTTAAATTAGTAATGTGACTAACATTTACATTCCTTTTGTATAAAAAGAGAAAATAGCAAACATACGATTAGAATCAGTGGTGATCACTGATTATCTCCATGCTACGGGTTTGGCTTCGCCTTCCGGTTGAAAGTGCGTTTTAATAGAGTTCCAATTAAGATAAAAGTAAACGATCAAGACATGTATATAGTGGCATTCGTAGGAAATATTTTTCACAGCATTACAGCATTTTAAAGTCGATTGTATCTGAAGTCACTTGCGAAAGGGTTACTAACGCCTATGTAAAGGATACCGAATTTTTCTTTCCTGTGACCATTGTGATGGTGATGTGAATACCTTTAAAGAGATGTATTCTAGCTACTTAAATAAATGGAAAAATATGTCGGAGGAGAAATGTGAGCCCGGAAGTAAAGGATCCCTCCATGTTGAAGAGGGTATTGCCGTCATGAATCGGGGTAAGCATGACTTCAACGCGAAATTACGACGCATGAGGGGGAAAAGGATTACTACTAAACCATTATGACTATTGGCTTTGTTTTTGGCCTATATGCGGTATTGGTACTTCCGCTGAATGCATCGGATTAAAAGCCAACAATTCATATGTATTTGAAAGTTCTCGTGTGGCCATGGAGGAAGAAGGGCAAGTAGTAATCCCTATCATACTTGATCTATATGAAAAGACGTAAATCTGTAACGGGACAGTAGAATGAGTATGTTGATAGATATTTTTAACGGTCACTCAGCGGATGTTTCAGGTGGGAAATTCCTTCGTCACTACCGAGATAAACGCACTTACATTCCTTTTGACTCTTGGCTTTTGAACCATACGATACAAAACAGATATTTGACATTTCGCCGTATACGATGATAAATACATCAACATTTGTACTTTCAATGTAAACTTTTAAGTTAAAACGAAAACGAAATATGCTTTCTCGCCCAGTATGACGGATAGACATTGAACCTCTGATCCAACACCTTCAAAATATTCACATATTAGCTATGTTACATTTTTTTCGCCATATTTATAATAATATGTAATAACTCACTTTAAGGCCTCAATACTGCCGCTTAACGTCTCTTGTTCCCATGACGTCGACTGAACTTCCGACTTTTTCTGCATAATAAGGAACATTAAACATGCAATATTGCAAGCTATATTGGTAAAACAGTATTATTTCTATGCCGAGTAGTTATCCGTATGTTGATATAAATGTATACCTAATTTTACTTGGCGAAGGAACTGAAGTATGTTCGGCGATGACAGGTAACACGGATGTAAATTTATCAGTAGGACGTAAAAGACGCGCCGTACGAGAGGATAATCTCCATATCAGTCTTTGTCTGTGCGGAGTTTGCTCTTGAGCATTGTATTTGCTCAATATAGCACTCACAGCTTCGCGTGTAGACAAGAAACTAGTGTCCGAAATCTGTAAAACCGAAAAACAGATTGTGTTACAAAATCATAGTAAACTAAAACGATCTTTCTTTACATTACCTCGCATATTTTTTGAAGTTCTAGTGGTCTAAATATTTGTCTTGGCGTTATAGGTGTACTGATGTTAGAGGAACCAGAAATAATCGTTGTAGATATGGCAGTATCTGCATTAGCGTCTAACCGATTGAATGCAGTATCCAAGTATGTACAGAGTAGAACAAGTGCCACTTCTGATGGCCTTAAACTTGCACAATTGCCATCGCAAGCAACCATTTCTAATCTGAGAAGAAGCTCAGATTCCTAAAATAACATACATAGTTTATTTTAATATGTGTTGCTATATTAACTGATTATAATTTTATAGTACTGTTATTATTATTAAGATATAGCAAAGTACCTTACCGTAGCAATGCTGCTATACATCTCTCCTAAGCCTAATTGCGATGCAACCGCATGGAACATTGCATTGAATAAACGAAAAAAAGTCAAAGATGTAATAGGTTGAGTACCAGGTGCCCACTCTAACTTATTTCGTATCACTTCCGACATTCGTTTCAGGTCACCACCAGTGCACTTACACTGGGAAATAGAAACTAAATGATCAGCATCCAAAGACTGTGCTAATTGGACAGCAGCTATGTGAAAAGCAGATACACTAATACAAGCCATGTGCTTAGGTCTTGCTTTCATTTTTGTTAAGAAACGATCCATTAAATTAATGGCGACAAAAAAC
This sequence comes from Calliopsis andreniformis, assembly GCF_051401765.1. Classification (NCBI taxonomy): domain Eukaryota; kingdom Metazoa; phylum Arthropoda; class Insecta; order Hymenoptera; family Andrenidae; genus Calliopsis; species Calliopsis andreniformis. The sequence continues at coordinate 18,374,832 of NC_135062.1, forward strand.
ACATCTGACGGTAGATCATACCATACTTTTAAACATCTTAAAACATGGGCTGATCCATCACGAGCTCCAATTGTTATTTCATCATTCTGAAAATATAATAGGGTACTTTATGCATTTATGCATTCTACATGACCAAATTCAATTAAAAGATTCTTCCTGCATTTGCATTTCTACACTTACTTGAGATATACTAGGTAACTGAAGATTAGGTTGATACTTTGCTTCAAGAACTAAAGCTAATTGCAATTGTTCAAGCAATGGTTGGATTGCATCCGGTACAGGCGAGCCCGATGTGTCCATTCCTGCAATGTGTGACCAGCAGCTAACTACAGCAATGATGAAAATATAATGTAACACAAAGAATGTGTAGTATGGCTGGTGATATGGATGTCACACAACAAGAATGGCTCAACTGGCTAGCCTTGTATCTGTAAAAACAAAGTAAAACTAATATTAAAATGATAGCATAAGACAATAATAATTCTTAGTTTAACAAACATATCTTAATAATAATAAATTATCAACATACGTATTATTTAAGTATTAACTGAGATATTAACTCTTTGTACTTCAAAGTTCTGATTTTCTATACATTTTGTACAATCAAACAAGTACATATTCATTTTATTCTTCATTCTGATATTCCTGTCTGACGCGTATTTACATGTTTACATACATACATCCATGCACCATCAAAATAATCAGTCGGGAATTACGGAGAACGTACTAGAAAGTCACGTAAGTTCGAAATAATAATGACAACCGACCGATTATTCACATTACTCTTTAATATCATTTCAAACATGTGCATTACCTTAAATCGTCTTACCATGATAAACTATTTTACAACCTATTTCTTGTTTCAAAAGAATATTGTTACGCTTACGATCGAGATCTACGATGTATGTATATGTATAACGACCAGAGAAATAATAAAACATAATTTAATGCTAAATAATAGGAAAATAACTACTTGTACACTACCAGTGCAGATTCTAGAAATATCTAGAAAATGTAAGTACACAGTACACATGGACTATGTATCTACATGTGTATGTAATTCAACAATTCAACTGTGTAAAAGAGAACAGTTCTAACCTTTTGAATATCTTACGCAAATTATTTGCGCCTTTAATAATATGTACATATCTATTATTGAAAAGTAATTAAATGAAAAATTATGGACATCTTTGAAATATTAAAAAATATAAAACGAAAGAAACCATTAAAAGACAAGAAAGTAATTTTAAACTGGCGTTATTTTTTGCAATTGTAATATAATTGTTTTATAACAATAAAAGTCGAATATATTTTTTGTTATACAAACACGCTCTATTTACAATTTAAAAATATGAAGATAAAACGAAGAAAAAAAATCGAAACATCGTACATACGTATACTGAATATAGACAATTTCTGTACACAACCATTTCACGTTCAGCTTCCATGCAATAACCTTCATTAATGGTGACGTGAAGAAAAGAAAGAAATAAAAATAAAAATGTTTCACAGTAAAGAAAAAATGACAGAAAAAGTATCGATACGCGGCTGATGCAACGGAGTGTCAAAGTTAAAAATAAGCAATTTGTTGCAAGAATAAAACAAAACGGGATAAATAAACAGAAATAATATTTACGTCAAATAAAATGGAGTAAAAATATGATTAAACAATCAACATTAAAAAACTAATTCATCTTTATACAGAATGTAAAAACTGTTTGACAAATAGAATGACATAAAAGAACGTTAGAATTCATAATTAAAAAGAAATGAATAGATTGTCTCGAAAAATGGATATTTTAAAAGATACATTGATCTATGATTAGTGGCGGGAAGTATTTATAGCATGATTTCTACTTTTCAATAACCAGATTCATATACATACAATTTGTGGCAAGCAATGTTCTCTTCTGTCACTGATCACTGACAAATAATTGTATAATTACTTTTCTTCTTTTCACTTTACGTAAGAGCAATAAGCTCCTACCAGGAGCGAACGAACGCTCACCAACGCTCACCGAGCGCGTACTTAACGACACTGTGTTCGCATCTGCTTTCGGAGTTGTTGAATCGTCGCGGGTAAGCTGTGTGCATGTAAGTACCCCAAGTACCCGAACCATGACGATTGCGTACGAATTCTCACGAAGCTGATCATAAGATCCTACTAAGTTAATGTACTTAGTACAATTTTTTTTAACAAATATTTTGTATTTCTGCATGATCGATAGAACGTGTAGCTAGTCATGTACAATAACTTTTCATATCACCATTCTCAACCCTTTTAGTATCGAACGATAGAATATCATTAAAAAAAATTTGTTCGATTAAGCAACGATATATATTCAAATAAATTGCATGTGTTGTTTATTTGACTCCATCTATCCAACTTTAAATGTACTTTAGAAACAAAGTTTCGTTTCATTTGTTTTGATTATCGCCTCGTAACATTATGTAGTATCCCAGTTATTTTAGATTAGATATTGTTTCCAAAACAAATACATTACAGACTAGCACTGTACGTTAACTCAACCAGTATTGTCATTTTTTATTTTCTAAAGAAAAGAAGATACGACGTAAATTTAATAACAATCATTCATCAAATGAATTAAAACCAGCACAAAGAAGAATCATTATTAGATGATATAAGGTTATAAATACCTTTTTCTTTGTGTTTTAAAGTCGTATCAACTTCTTGGTTATTAGCGACTATAAACAATTTTAGACTATTTTGAACAATAACCTGATTTGTTTGTTTGTTTTTTTTTCTTTTTTTTCTCCAAAACGTTGACAGGGGTGATCATTTTCTCTTTGTAAAAATTGTTTTTTACCATTGATTTAATTTTAAAGAAGTTGTAATAGTATTGTAAAAATAGAAGGATTAGTATCATTTAAGTTTATCAAATATGTAAACAATATTTCGTTGTTTATTAAGGAGGAAAAAATGAAGCATATATGTACATGAACGTAAACAGTTTTCGCGTTTTACCACCATTTTGTTTGAGTGTGACGTTCGAATGTATTTTGTGAGTTTATCTTGAAAAAGAATGAAGCAACGTCAGAGAAAAAGCTTACCCGGATGCGTCCGAAACGCTTCCACCTCAGTAGGTCACCCAATCTTGGCTTATTTTGTCGTATTCGTCGGTTCGGATGGGAAACAGAACGGCAGACGAGCCGCTTGGTTTGACAGTTGTTCCAAGAATGCGAAATGGCGGAACTATTATATGTATATAGATATATACGTTCAGCTGATCATTACGCGTCAACGCACGCTCACGCATTACGAAAAGTAGTTCCTTCCAGAATGTAAACAATTAGTTGGACAATAACATTTTTCAAATTATTTCTCTTATGTACACATATTTATTACATTTTTTATTTTAACACAACTTTTACAACGATGAGTAATTTAATGATTGACGCGTAACTAAAATTGAAAATTGAAAATCGAATACTTTTCCAGTCAAATATAAATTCAATTGTGATTCTCGTTAATCTTATCTTACGCACAGCACAAGATACTGTGTACATATACAAGCGTGCACCATAAGATATACGCATCAGATGCTACTATTTATACTTTCCATTTACGTTTTCACTTGTATGAGGCATTGAGTGTAAAAGTGGACTAAACCAAGTTTTTTCAAAAATTGAATAGATAGCATTAATTCATTACAAAGAAACCTTACATTTTAGATCGTCTATTTTTCCGATTTTTCCGGGTAGTAGAATTAGTATGTTCTTGTTCTTGTATATACATAAATATGTACATGAATGCCAAAGAGTAAAGACATATGATACAATTGATTCTAAATGCGTTTTTTCTTCTACAAAAATATTTAAATATATGAGCATTTGTAATTGTAGACAGCATCAAATGATCTGCGTACACACTCGTATTTGTGTATATTCATACACAGAGAAGAGTTTTCATTTCAATCACATTATGAGAAATTTATTTCGTATTAAGAGAGATCATTTTTTACACTTGGTTCAATTTTGTTGAATGATAAATACAAAGATATGCTGTATTACATAATTTAATTATACCACAACAAATTATTTATCTGTCCTTGTTCTTGCATAAATTTTCATCTAATTTAATTTTTCTATTTTGCTCCTGTTCTAGCACTCTTACAGTTGCTTCTAATGTAAATAAATGTTCATCGTGTACATCTGGAGCTATGAATCGCATGGCAGAGGCTAGTTTGTACAAATATTCTATGTTTGTTCCACTAGGACCATAAGATGCAAGTATATGTTTTGCTATTGTGCCTATGTCTTCTACTCCTGCATAATTTGGATTGTTTTCGCTACCTATGTAAATCGTAATGTGAAATGGAATATTCTCACACATTGTCTGTATCAAGTTTGATCTTTGAAGATCACCAGGAGAAGTACTATTAGCTTGCAAACAAGTTCCAATATGTTTGATCGAATGTGATGGATAAAAAATTATACTTTTTCGTTCATAACCCCCTTTTTCCCTGTAATCCAAATGTTTAACAACTTTATCTATATCTTGAGATGATATTTTGTAAGCAACACCCCATACTTCATCGTTAGGATTATTAGAAGACAGTAATGTGACAACCCGACCAGGCTATAAATAATAATTCTTTGTTCACTTACAAAATAAGTAGAATAGATTCTTAAAAAATCTAAACAATGAAATAAATACATACTCTACTAGGGATTCCTCTATGGTCTGTACTTTTTTGATAAAACCTTCTGATATATCCTTTAATATGACCAACCAGTGTTTTCTCGTACGGAAAATCAGCTTTCCATATAAGCGAACCATAACCAAATACCCACATAATCGTTTTTCTCATTGAATAGTAATTGTCTAAATGAATCTTTTAATGTAATAATTACGTGCCAACATTAAACAGATCAACATTATTGCTTTTTTAAAAACATTTCATGCCAAAATCACATTATACATGTATTCTCGAATAGTTTTCCATCGTGAATAGGTAGATTGTGATTGTGATTGCAATCATAAAATCATAACTAGAACGTTCGAAGAATGTACGAAGAATGTTTTACATATACTACATCTTTCAATGACAATTTTTATACAATGTATGTTGTACAACAATTTCAGGTGAACATGTACATGATTTCTTTCCTAATTTCGTTATTTTTCCTAATCGACAAAAAACATGTCTCTTGTCACAATTTTGTCTCAACTCAACTGAACTCAATTGAACTCAACTAATTTTCAGTTACATATTACATAGTATGTACATGCGTACGCATTGCACATGTATGTACACATATGCTTGTACACGTTTCATTAAACGACCCTGTATCGCACGCGGTATTCAACGGACTACGGACCTACCTATACATATCAAGTGTTTCTCGTCACCGTCACGGCGCAGCGTCACTTTTCGTAGGTCGCACATGCCTGATACGTGCCTAAAACTAAAATGTTTCGACTACAATGTGAAAGCACTGAAGATTAATAACGCATTATGTATTCAATTTTAAAACGTTCTAATTAAATTCGTTTTTAAAATTTTTAAAATGATTTCGAAGCTTTTATGTACCGATGTACTTGTTATTCGCTGCGTGAACAATTTTATTTTCGTAGGTTAGTCTGGTATACAATGTACGCATACGTACATACATATCAAATTATTAGTAGTAACAACAAAAAACCATGTAACAAATTTGTATATTAACATGCAAATTGAATAAAGTTTGAAACTTTTTTATGAATAAGAAAGATTTAAGTTTTAATTATTCATTCTATTATTTATGCAGCTATAGGGTGCACGTTACATATTTTTGATGCTGATACCTTTAAATTAGAAAAAAAATTGAATTGTCTTTACCCATATAATATACATGAAATAGTTGAAGGTCCCAATAACAAAATAGCTGTATTCGGTGCTAATTTTTTTTGCTCATATGTTATATATAAAAAACAAGGAACATTAGTGTAAGTTTATTCATTTTTATACAATAATTAATTTTACCATACAATTTACATAGTTATAATCATCTTAGAATCCTTATTTCAGTATCAAAGAAAATATCGGGAAAAGACACTTTGAAGATTGGATAATCACAGCGAAATGGTTAAGATTTTGTGAATGTGATCATTTAGCTATTCTATTAGCTCATAACAATGTATATGTATATGATACATATAATGATTGTCATCAAGGCATAGAATGTGAGGAGAGATGTATTCTGTATCCTTACCATTAAATATAATTATGTAATATTTTAAGCTTATGAACTTAACTTCATCATGTATAGATATGCTGGAACTATTCTACTACAGAAAAAAAATGAGAAATTGATTATTTTTAGTGGAACAGTTTTCCAAGAAATATTAATATGGGAAGTAAATTATACTTCCTCTTGTTTCTCAAATGCATCTATCTTGCATCGTTTACAAGGTCACAATGTTAGTATATAGTCTTTATAACTTATGTATCTCAAATTTCACAATTTAAATACATTAAGCTGTTTCAGGGTGTAATATTTTCAGTTACATACGATCCATTTACACAAATAATCTGTTCTACTTCTGATGATCGAACAGTTAGATTATGGAGGGTAAATTGTAACAAAAGTGAAGAGAAAAGCTATATCGATTGGCAGAAAGCAGAAATAAAACTAGTAAAAACAATGTTTGGTCATACGGCTAGAGTTTGGAGAGCTATAATTAAAAATAAAACATTAATCACAATAGGAGAGGTATGCAATTTCAGAATATAAAGTACAATTAACAATGTAATCTGTTTTAATATTTGTACTTTAAGGATTCTCTCATGTGTATCTGGTCGTTGGATGGTAAATTGCTTAACAAAATTTCTGCTCACCACGGAGCAGCTATATGGAGCATCGATGTATCAGGTGACAATAAAACTATTTATACTGGTGGAGCTGATGGTGCAGTTCAAACATGGGCTTTTACTGATAATTATATAGAAAGAACTTTATCATCAGTTGAGATACATAAGTGCACTTTGCCAAAATATGTTTGTTATTTAAACAGCGGCAACTTTTTGATTTTTACTGAAGATGGATATCTTTTTCTCTTCAACAAATTGTATGATAATCCGATAGAATCAATATATTTAGAAACATATAACACATACTACATTATGAAAGTTTCATTGTGTCGGTCTTATGTTTGCTTTGCATCAAGAAATGGATATGTAATGATCTACAAAGGTAAAAAAGAATCATTTCTATACAGATTTAAGTATTATATGTTAATTATTAAACAATTTGCACAAAATGTTCATAGAGATGAACATGATGTACATGACGAGCGATAGAAAATTAAAACGAATTCTTGAAAATAAGTTGATGGAATCGCAAATATATTCTATACACTGGTTACGAGATAACACATTGATTGCGTGTGGATCAAATGGAACGTTAAAAATATTTAATTTCGCTATAGAAGGTATATATAAAATTATAGTATTATGAATGAACTTAAGTTCTATAGTCTATTTGACAATAAATTTGTAGTCGTTACTATTATATCTATTCATTTTTGTTTTTTTATGTTTTTAGGATCCATAACTGTACAATCAATGTATGTATTACCACCAAGTCGAGAGCGATGGTTAACAGCTGTTGCACTTTACCAAGGATTATTGATATGCGGAGATAGAGCAGGAAATATGCATGTTTTTGAGGTTCAAGAATCTACTTTGTATGATCAGAAAAATAATACTGAAATGGGCAGTGAACCTATTCAAACCTTTACTAAAGTTCATGGAAACATTGGAATACAGAATTTTATAGACTTAGATTCTAAATTAATATCAACGGGTCGTGATGGAGTATTAAGATTTTACGAACTAAACGTGTATGAAAACAGAAAATTATTATATACTTTACATAAGAAGAAAATGCCAATGGATTGGATCAGCGGTAGCTTAAGAACTTTCAACGATACGCTTATATTAGGCTTTAAAGAGGTATAGAAATATTCAGCAAAATGCTGTTATTACGATTACTATTACTTTTAACACGCTGACATTTGTTTTTACGTAGGTAGAATTTATAATATACAGTATGTTTCATCAGAGAACAGTAACAAAAATTCCTTGCGGAGGTGGACATAGATCTTGGGATTGTATGTTAATGGACGAATTAATCGCATTTCTGTATATTCGCAATAAAAAAATATACATGTTCGACTTTCCATTGAACTTTATAAAATCGCCTGTTTTATTAGTGAGCACGCCTGAGTTTCGTCATTTACTTTGATAAAAGTTGAAATACTATATCTTTTACTTTTTGTGTTGCAGAATGGTTTTCACACAAAAGAAATATATTGCTTCAATTTTATGTCAAAAATGAATCGAGATAATATTTTAATATCTGGTGGAGAGGATGGTACTCTTCGAGTTACTTGCGTTTCATGTACAGTGGAAGATAATGTTAGCTTTCGAACATTGGGTATTTTTGATGGCCACATCTCTAGCATAAAGTCTTTGGTCTCCTTAAAGTTACAACCTAATTCTGCGCGCAGTAAACATATTGTTTTCTCGGGGGGTGGAAGAGCTCAAGTAAAAGTGTGGGAAATTGACATACAGAATCGTGAAAACGTTCTACAAGACACAGATATTTTTTGTTACGACATTACATCTCATATGTTGTATGGACATGATCAGAGTCGTAAACGACGATCACCAGACGTTAATCAGTTTCATGTTGTACGGCCTGAAACTCGATATATGGATATTGAAATTTATCACGATGTAGAAAATTTGCATTGTGTGTTGCTCTTTGTTGCTTGCGCAGATGGATTTGTGAGGTAAATTTCCTTTCTTTTATTTATTATATCTACATATACGTATATTCCTATACTTATATCGGATTCAATGAACATTATAAATTAGAATCTCTGCCTATTTACAGAATTTTTTCGTATGATATCAGTAGAAAATGTATCTCATTGAAAGTAAGTATAAAATGCGTTGATCGTTGTATAACGAAAATAAACATTTTAACGTATGAAAAGAGAGTAATTGCATTAATAATGTCAACCGATGGAATTGGTCGTTTTATTGATTTCACTAATACTGTCTCGAAAATAGTAAATACAATGCAAAGTGAAATTGAAGAATTTACAAACTGTATTGACACAGTTGTAGCAGAAGTTAAATTACATCAATCTGGAATTAATTCGTTTGACATAAAGATAATTAAAAAAGATGAATATTTATTAGCAACTGGCGGTGATGATAATTTATTTCATCTTCTCCACTTTAAAATTTACTATGAAGAGAATAAAAAAGAACTACGTCTGCTATCATTATCAAAATGGAATACTTCTACCGCGCATTATGCTCAAATAACAGGTATTTAAATGATAGTCAGTTATTGAGATTAATAATTATGTTATTCTCAACAATACAAAAAAATGTCAATAAAAGGTTCTTTTGTTTCTATAGGTATAAAATTTCACAGCGACAATAAGATTTTTAGTGTCGGAATGGATCAGCAAGTCATTATGTATAGTTATAATTGCAACGATGCTCTTTTATCCGTGAACGTGTTAGAAAAAATGTTTACATTTGTGACAGACGTGAAAGGCTTAACTTTGTGGTATACTTCCAAGTATGGTTATCGTTTAAAATTCATTTAATATTCAGAAGTGGAATATTCCGCATGCGATGATTGGCTCATATTATCGAATTACGGAATAATCCATAAACGTTTAACAATTAACATTTCGAAAAAGCTAAATTCGGTGGTACGGGCTGGTCATTAATATCGCGTTCATGTTAAATGATATGAGATATTTACATTTAAAAAGTCATTCATATCGAAATCGTATATTGTTTCAGGGGTAACTCTGTTGTATGCATTTATGGTAAAGGTTTTGAATTGTTGTACTGTTAATGATAAACAAGCAAAAAAATTGTACGATAGCAGGTAACAGTGTTGTCTACGAGATTTCTAAATAAATATACAAATTTTGAAATATTTAGTAAAGGTACTTTACTTTCATACATGTGCGTGATTCTGTGTTTTACCATTAGATGGCGAATCCATGAAAACACGTCGAAACTGATGTAGCAATCGATTTAGTTTTTAGTTATCCAATTTCGTTGGTTGAATTCCAGCAACCAAAACACTTTTTGACCAGCAATTCGTCAATAACGATGACAAGTATTACAATATCAGCGGTTCGAACGCGAACAAGCATTCTTGACAAATCGTTAAGCAAAGGAAAAGGAGAGGTTAGCCTGAGTTGTTTTGCACTTTTGTTTTCGGAACTTGTCCAGTATTGTCAAAATCGAGTTTACACCGTGCCAGAATTACAAAACAAGTACGTAATTAATCAAGATCATTGAAAGGCTATATAAAGGAAAATGATGTCTGTTTATTGTTGGGAGATGCATATTTAGATTGGCAGATATAGGTGCAGAAGTTGGACATAGAATAACAGATCTCCTGGTTGTTCGAGAGAAAGGTGGAAAACGAGAAATAAAGCTATTGAATATTTTGTTGTTCGTTAAAAGTACAGTATGGAAATCCCTTTTTGGGCGAGAAGCTGATAAACTGGAACATGCAAATGACGATGAACGCACTTACTATATCATAGAAAAGGAAGCATTAGTGAATAAATTCATATCTGTACCAAAGGATAAAGGAAGCTTAAACTGTGCTTCTTTTATTGCTGGAATAGTTGAAGCTATTCTTTGTGATTGTGGTTTCGTGAGTAACCATTTTTATTAATATAAAATAATTCAGATAATTTTGTATTTTCATTTGTATTTGTAGCCAGCAAAGGTGACAGCTCATTGGCATAAAGGCACAACGTACATGGTTAAATTCGATGATGCAGTTGTAGCACGTGATAAACAACTCGAAGATCGATAATAAACAATAAAATGGAAGCATTATAATAAAATACTTATTTCTAAGCTATATTATGGAAATTTTAGAAATAAAATTTCAGAAACATTCTCCTATCAATAGAAAATTTTTCTTTAACATTTTACGACAATAAACCTGTTGTATACTGAAAACAGTGTTATTTAAATGAATTTTTAATCAACTGAACATATATTATCGAATAAATTAATACATATATGGCAGTTGTTATTTTTAAGGTATTCAAATATGTTTACTAATGGTTTTTAATTGATGTATTTATTGTATTATATACATAATAAATTTAAATGTCCAAACTACATTTACAAGTATTCTATCAAACAAGGAGATAATTAACAGAATTTGAATTTTCTATCGGCGTAACTTACTTGTCCAGTACGATATAGGTGTTCTTCACGCTCCTATGTAATAAAAAACTTATTATATTTTAATATTTTAATTACTTACAAAAGTTTAATATAACTTACCTTTCCAACTTTTACTAGCCAGATACTAAGAAAAATAATTCCAAATAGAGTACCACCTGTCACAACAACGCTTCTACCTGTCACCCTTGCTTGGTATTCATGAGTAAGTCGCATTACAGTATATCTTTCCACTCCAATATCGGACTATACATATTAAATAACTACATATTAGGGACATCATACATTTATTACGGAATATAAATTTTGCAAGAATTTATCAGTGTAAAGCAAAGATTTATACATTCCTGTGTGAATAAATGATTGCAATAACATATAAAAGAAAATTAAGTTGTAAAATAATTTATAGAGATAGATATTTCACCTTTCATCTTATATAATCTATATTTTTTATATTATAATTGTGTGTAATTGTTAGAATCGATTAAATAGAATTTATGTCATCAATTAGGAATATTAATGAATTTTAATTCGACTATCTTTAGCTACATATTTCGTGATTGTTAAAGTCGCGTAAGTAAGGTTAGGATACGTACAACCATCTGATGTTTCGTTGGATGCAAAATTTCTTTCAAATATTCTTCACGTAATTGTTTTCTCCTTCCGCTTCTCCAGTCTATTATTTCTCGCATTTTTCGAGAGACATCGTAGGAATTTATTCTTTGCGAGCTCATTTTTTAATCGAAAAAGGCAAACGCACTGTGTACAAATTGTTACAGCTATTCTATGTATGCTTGGGGTTCTATTGTAATTAGACTGTATATGTATATAAGTATGTACCCGTGCATACACATTATATACGTAATACGCGTTTATATATTTCTTACAACTTAAGTCCTAGTTATTCGGTTGAAACATTAGATTTATTTATTTATATTATTACTCGATACGATGTATATATGTTCTTCTTCCTTAACCCATTTGCACTATACGGAAAAATAAAAAATATGCCCTTATCACCAAATGTGTATTATTATTATATCTATCTGATGATAGTGCCCAAGAAAATTTCGTGCATGTACATATATGTACGTTAATGATACAAATGGATTAAGGTTAAAGTTAATACACTTTGTCAAGCTAGTAAAAAACAACTGAATCCTCATATCTCTATTTTTAGTAGTTGTTGAATTCATTTTTATGTGAACGAATCACGAATTCAAGCTACGATAATTAAAAAAAATCTAAAAAGCTCGAAACAGTGTAAATTGTACATTTAAATTCGCATCATTTACATTTTAGTAGAATTGAGAAATGAGTAATGAATTTATATAGAATAATTAGAACATAGTAGGAAAATATTAGAACGCAATTAAAAGGATACGTATGAGTATTGGTTTTCCGATAAAACTGCATCATTCATATGCATATATATGTGTGCATGTACAATCTCGTACATACACACACTTGAAAATATGGGTTGCTGAACATTTATCGAAATCACATGACGACTGCAATGTAGTAAAGGATGATCACATTCAAATCGAATTACACAAAGTAAAAGTGTAGGAATATAGTGGAGTAGATAAAAGACAACATGATACAAAAACGTTTTACCAGTGTTTCCCAATCTCCTCTATTTCCATATTTTTCGATCTTAGATACAGCTTACATGCATACATATGTATAGGTATGTAGTTTTATTTTTTATAAATAAAGTTTTAGTTTTATTTTTTATAAATAAAACCCATCAAAGAGGATGCTTTTATCTTAATTTATGTAAACAGTAACATTATTAACATAGCCAAAAATTTAATTCGGTTTTGAAGATAACAATATAAATAAACAGTATCTAGGAAAAATATTATAGCTATAGGAATGAATAAATGAATAAATATGTATATAAACACCAAGAAGAAGTGGATGTCACTAGATTTTAACCCCTTCGGTAATAACAAAAGATTCATTCACCGTTTCAGTTGAATATGTTTAATAATGCTTATATGCTCGTAAACCCTGAATTTTATGGCAACATTGCTAAAGTAGGTGGTTTAATATCATAAATATTGGACTACTACCGATATTGAATGCCGATCGTATTACTTTTTAATAAACCATTTGGTATAACAACCGGTGTGGAAGTTGGGAAACGCTGTTATCTAACAGAAACGAATCAACGATGAATCATGTAGTGGAAGGGGATGGTATAGAACAATATAGAGGAGAGAAAGAGCTCCTCTGTCGTTAGTCGGAGTCGCCAATAGTCGTTGAGTGTCAGGAGAAACATCGTTAATTTTGCTTTCGCTTTCGAAAGATTATCGTGAGTATAAATTTTAATATTTGGTAAAACTATATTGTTGTTAACTATAATGTAATATTATTCTTAATATGAAGTATTCAAAGTAATCGGACATATCACGCTTATTACTTTTGTTGTTAGATATAACCCTGATTGAGAAGATCAACGATACACTTGGTTCCTACTTCCTTAAAACTGTGTATTTACGAATACATGCTATTTTTTCTTCCGTTTTTCATCCCAATGTTTTATTCTCATCAGAAATTAGTTTAGAAATACAATATATCGAGTCATTCGTAGAAATCTACGTAGCGGATCTATGTATTGTTTTTCAATTCCGTTAGTCAAGGTAAAACAATTACGTTATATTTTTAGGAATGAAAGATAACTATTGTGTATCCTTTTTCTCCAAAGTTTTAAAGAATCTAACAAATTAATCGATGGTTTATTGTTACTGATAAATATTAAGCTCAGAAATTCATGCCTCACGAAGTTTAAATAGAATACTGACCGTTGCGTCGTATTAAACGTCTTTGTTTGATTCGTAATGACACACCACGATAGAATATCAAACGTAATACAGTGTATATACATACATTGTAACGGTTTACGCATAATACATATATATCAATTTCTTTTCGTAAATCTGACCTCAGCCATTTACGTATGGATATAGAATTGTTATTCGATTACGGCTTTTTTTTACGGTTTTAAGTATACATACACAGTCTAAGGAACTTATAATTAGCGTTACTTTCTCATTTTGTATAAATTGTTCTTTTTCTCAATATTGTTTATCGTTATTAATAATTATATTGTTAATATAATGCGATAAAGTTTTCTAATGTGCTTGTTCTTTTTTTCATAGTAAAATTAAATACAATGCAAACATTTTGTTTACAATGAAACAGTCTTGTATTTTTGTACAACTTTGTAATTTTTAAATGATTTAATTTTGATTTACTTCAAACTTCATTCACGTAAAAATTGATGTTTTTTGTGAAGGCTATTAGAGGAACTTAAGTCTTATATGCTCTTTTTCAGATACAATAAAGAAATGAGGATACTAGTATATTTAGTTGTGGCAGTGTTTGCCATGGTACAAGCAGTTTCTTTCTTTGAATTAGTTAAAGAAGAATGGACAACTTTTAAGGTACACAAATTACGTTCTATATTACAAACAATGGTGCATCCAAGAAGTTTGCAATTTTGTATTTAAAGTTAAATTCATATCCATATCATATTCATATTCATATTAAATTCATATTCATCAATTTTTGTATTATGTTAGTAGGTTATAAATATTATATTTTGAAGTATTGATATTATTTATCTGCTCCAGTTATCACATATCAGACAGTAATTTTATATTCTTAATTAAATTAGGTCTTGATTAAGCAAATATTATTGTAGATTTCGTCTAACACATTCGATGTATCAGTCACAGATTAACGTTGACCTTTATCAGTTTGTAGTTTTATATCCATGATAAAATCAATAATGTACACAATGATTTATTTATATTGTATTCGAAACTTGCAAAACATAAAAGTACAAAGAGCATTTGTAGACACTGTAACGTTATTTGTAATTCTTTTTAATTATATTTATGAATATATTAAAGTGTTTTCTATGAAGGGAAATTTGTTCTGTTGTATATCGAGGTCATAATTTTCAGATGGAACATAACAAAGTTTACAAGTCTGATGTAGAGGAAAGATTCAGAATGAAAATCTTCATGGATAATAAACATAAAATCGCCAAACACAATGGCAATTATGAAATGAAAAAAGTTTCTTATAAATTAAAAATGAACAAGTATGGAGACATGGTAAGATACGTTTCTAAAATATTATATACACGTGTAATCGCTTATCAGGTTTTATGATTTTTAATGTTTTCTTTTCAGCTTCATCACGAATTTGTGAACACATTAAACGGTTTCAATAAATCCATAAATACTCAATTGAGATCTGAAAGACTACCTATTGGTGCTGCATTCATTGAACCAGCAAATATAGAATTACCAAATATTGTGGATTGGCGAGAATCTGGTGCTGTTACTCCAATTAAGGATCAAGGTCACTGCGGTTCATGTTGGTCATTCTCTGCAGTAAGTCCTGTTGCCTACAATATCGCTGTCAACTTAGTTTGTTTATTATTATTATTATTATTATTTATTTATTAATAAATTTTAATGATGACAGACTGGAGCTCTAGAGGGACAACATTTTCGGCGAACGGGAGTCTTGGTTTCCTTGAGTGAACAAAACTTAGTCGATTGTTCTGGGAAATACGGTAACAATGGATGTAATGGAGGACTAATGGATCAAGCCTTCCAATACATTAAAGACAATGGGGGTCTTGACACAGAAAATACTTATCCGTATGAAGCTGAGAATGATAAATGCAGGCGAGTGTTAGGTTGCGTATCCACCACCGGTCGCATAAAATATTATCGAATATTTCCAAACTCTTGTGAGGCTTCATTCTCCATTGAAGCGAATTCACAGTCGTCTATTATGCGTTTTGTGTAGCCGGTGGATATCCAGCTTTATGGTTAAAAAAACGGCCTGTTCTATGCATAACAAGTTTGAACAATATACTTGATCGTTCTTTAATTTATAGGTATAATCCGATAAACAAAGGTGCCTCCGATATTGGTTTCGTAGATATTCCTTCAGCGGATGAAGAGAAATTGAAATCAGCTGTTGCTACAGTGGGACCAATTTCAGTCGCCATTGATGCTTCTCACTCATCTTTCCAATTTTATTCTGAAGGTTTGTCTTTCATCGAACGTATTAGTCTCAATATGTTGTATAGTTTGAAATTATAATTCGAATCATAATAATGGATATTAAACATCGCATATCTATCATAGGAGTCTATTATGAACCCGAGTGTTCTTCCGAAGAATTGGATCATGGTGTATTGGTGGTAGGATACGGTACTGATGAAAATGGTCAGGATTATTGGTTGGTGAAGAATAGTTGGGGCGATTCATGGGGTGACAATGGATACATCAAAATGGCCAGGAACAAAATGAATCATTGCGGTATTGCTTCTAGTGCTAGTTATCCACTTGTTGGATCTCAAGGATAATTTAAAACATTATGAATGATTTCACTGACAAACGGATCAAGAAATATGATTGAACAGTGAACAAATTTGAACGATATTTTGTGTACTAGTGATAATAAGTATTTTAATATTTTGTATTTTAAATTTTATTTGTATTTAGAGTATAAATAAACATATATTTTTCGAACTAATCTGCTTTGACTTCACGAAAGCATTAACCGTAATCTCTATTTGTCATTGAAATTTCATAACCGCCATTTTCTGTAGTTAAAACGAAATCAAAAATGAATTATTCGAAATGACAGAAATAATTTTTGCCTTCATCATGTCACTAAACGATTACGAAAATTCGTATCGAGGCTTACGAACAATGGAAATTTAATAAAAGACGATAAAAGTCGATATACACAAACATTACCATTTTTTTGTTACTACAAATCCAATTTTTGGTCTCTAAGGTTCCGTCTGGCTCCGTCTGTACGCTAGTACATGCGTTTCACCGGTAGGTGATTCATAGTGTTTTGTTTGTTTCATTATGGTCTCGTGTTTCACATGGTTCTATGTTCAGTGCATTAGGGAATAGTATACACATATGTACATACATGGTTCTTATAAAATTTACATATACATATATCATATAATAAACGTATGTAATGTGTAAACATAACCTGTTTAGGTCCCAGTACAGTCAATATTAACATGTATTAACATATACATGTATTCAGTGTTTAAAGTAATAAAGTATTATATATTTAGAAAATGTAACAAGGAAATACATTTTCAAGATATAAGAAATGTATGTGTTACATTCAGCTCTTCATAATCGTAAAGTACACTTTGGTTTTTTACAGTGAAACGATGGGCGAATTAAATGTATGTTTTCAAATAGACACGGATAATCGTGAAAATTTTCCGTCTGCAGTTGCTTTTCAAGCTTTTAAAAATCAAAGAGATTCGTTTTATGAAATATTTCGGATATGGGAAGAGAACCATTCTGTGCCAGGTTGGACCTTTCAAATAGCATTAGGAAGTAAAATACGAAGTATGTTGACGTTGCATAACGATTCTATCAACTATTATCATTTTGCAAGATTGTTTAAGTCTCAGCTCTTAATTTCTTGTATACAAAATAGACAACAGGTAGGTTTAAGCATTAATATTATTTAATTGAAAATTACTTAACTGTACCTCTTACGTCATTGCTTCTTTTTTCCAAATTTATTTTTAGGCAGAAGCAGAAGATGATGAAAGCATAAGTTTTTTAAAGACTTTAAAACGTGTAAACCCAAAAAAACTAAATCAGCTTCAGAAGCGCTTAGTAACTCCCCAACCTTCTAAAAGTCAAGTTACAGAACCATCTTTTCCAGGAGTTCAAGAATTTTTTAAAGATTTTATATTGTATGCTTTCAATCCAATCTTTTATGTTCATTTAGAGAATTGTTTGGTCCATGAAATAATGGAATTGAATGATACTCAGTTTAATAGCAGTGAAATAGAAGATTCAGGTATTGTAATATTATTGTTTACATCATGAATATAGGATATGTGCTTAGACATATTATTACAATAATCTAATTGTTATAGAAACAACTGTTGATGAACAAACACAACAAAATTTTATTACCTGCTTATCTAGTTTACGACTGCTCGCAAAAGTATTAGGTCTCCTTGTATCTTTACCTTACAGATCAGAGTCAAATAATTTTAAGGAGTTGGTAGCGACTCAAGTAGAAGTGAGAAGCAAAGTAAGTCATGTGCTTTGTGTGCATTTCAAATCAAATAATTTAATATATTAATGATTGACTGTGACGTGTATTTCAATTAGGTTCTGCCGATAGTGAATTTGCATCTGTGTCTTCATAATGCGATATCATTAGGAAAATTATCATTAACTATACCATGGATAGCAAAGTATTTGGCTATGTTGGATGCTGTATCTCTTCGTTTACCATATTACAAGCAAATTTTGGAACTTTTATATTACATTTACAAAGCTGTAAATCAGTCTGACTCTTCTGCATTTGATAGTCCTATTTCTCAGCAAACAAAAATTTTTCTCAAATCTACTTTAAGTTGGCTATTTGAATTACCACATTTTCCAAAGGATTTCTATTCTACTTGGCAAAAGACTTATAAAGTCAAAGAACTGCAAAATTTCAAGCAACTGGACAAACATGTCAAAAAGAATGCATTTTTAGAAGATCCCATAGTGTCTGTTGCATCTGTTAAATGTAATTTGGATAAGCTAGATATTATTAATGAGCGCACATTGCGTATATGCGGTCCTTTAGTTGGATTAAATACACCTGTAGTAAATTCCAGTGGAAACATAAATAATTATAATTCAAATAAACATATAACACCAGTTTCTAGTCAACTTCACAAATCTGCCAGAAGCGCAGGTATAAAGCATTTAGAGGTAAGTTTATTTATGGTCATGGGTAGTATGTATACATGAAAAATAGATATTTGATGTGCATCCTTTTACATATTTCAATAGTTACAATTGGAAGAAGCATTTTTTCATGGGCAACCGGCGTCGACGCGAAAAACTGTGGATTTTGTGTCTGAGCGAGTCGCTTCGACATGCGTTAAGCATATATGTAATACATTACTAATGTCGTCAAGAGAAACGAATCTAAACGCTTTCAGAACGATATTAAAGAGAAAGCAAAGCGAAAAACAATCTGGTAAAATGGAGGAGACATTTTTTGATGTTGTTACAGATTTCAAGGTAATTTTTACATAGTTAGATATAATAAATGAAGAAATTCGATTTCTGGAATAGCAGAAATTCTATGGAGAAGAAGCATAAAGGAATTGACAGAATAATTATCTTGATAGGCCTCCGTGGTGAACGAGATGAATACTTTAGCCACGCATATGTCTAAAGAATTGAAAGATCAATGCGAAATGTCTATACCTGCGATTTGTGAAGTACGCGTAGCTAAATCTATAGAATCTCTATTGGCTGAAGATTCTCTGGTATCCGTAAAAGATATGTGCATTAAAATTGCCACAAGATTGGCTATAGAACGTATACATCAGTGGATACAATCGCATATAGTGGGCGGTTCATTGTTCATAAAAGATATGGAGCTCGAGTTAAATAGATTCTTGAAGAACAACTCGCCGTTACATTCTATTGAAGAAAAGAAGCACAATCCGAATGCTATTAGTCCTACAACCATCACCGACGATTTAAGAGTAGATATATGTCTATCTTACAGGATGATAATTCAGAATTGTAGATGAAAGATTGACTGGTTTGATATTTCGGAAAGAAATTTAGTAGCTTATAAATTCATAATAATTAACCATTAACGTCATGTAGTGCCGACACTAAATATTTTTATTAATTTGCATTTGTAGTATACATGATTTTGGAATAAAGTAGGATTCGCTGAACTTACAATTATTTCAGGAACTTATTTGGGATATACTCGAAAATGCTGGTGAATCTTTAACAATAACAACAGTATCGACTATATTGGACAACTTATATCGGACGCTAAATGAAAGAGCTGACTTAGTAGTCGGGCCTGAAAAGGTCTTATATTTTCTTAGTACAGACTTTGCTCTATTTTTAGGTAATAACGAGTATTGATCGGTAGCAGTTTATCATGAAAAAAGTAAAGATACAATTGATACATAGGTTTTTGTACGCTTGCAGTTGCATATCGAAATGATCTCTTCACACCGAATATTCAAGAAAAGTTTATTAAGATATGGATGATGAATGATTGGAAAATTTTAGAATTGAATTCCCCTATATATAGAATATTCAGCCCTAGAAACGTTATGTTACTAGCTCAACCTGAGAGAGAGGATGTTTGGCCATTTTTTGGAAAATTCATTAAGAAGTTAATAGAGAAGGATATTCTAGACGTTGATAGCCTTAGCGACCAATGCGTAGCTTTGTTTAGGCAGGATTGGCCAGCGGTATACATTTTCTCTTATTTTACTTTTTTCAACGAACTATCACTTTTATAAATAATACTAAATTATTTTTGTTTTTGGATTGTAGTCAACATTGAAGCATTTGTCAAAATGTGTAATGGAAGCTATTGCAGATTTTAATGCATCGGACGAAAGAACAGAAAAAATTAAGTACCTACTTGGATGGATAGCAGAGACATATCACGAGATAGAATTTTCTAGTGACTAAAGTTCTATAAGGTGACCTCATCTGACTGTTCGTTTCCACTTTTGACTTTTCTTTTTATTTTATTTTGCAAATATTAACAAATTGTATAAAATATGAAACTCTCTTGCGATATACCTGTAAATTGTTGTAAATTAAGTAATTTAGTAACGAATGAGACGCGTGTATCTGTTTGACGCACTAATTTGGGATATTCTTGTTAAAATGTAGATACAAATGAATACGAATTTCAATGTATTCCGAGTGTTTAAGACTCGTTGAGTGTTCAGAACAATTCGTCGAGATTTTTTCGAATGTAGAAAAGCTTATCGGGTTTGAATCTTACGTAGTTAAATTGCGTCGAAAAAAAATGTAGAACAATCTTTGAAAATGAAAAGTTATCTTCTTATTTAACATTTGAACATCACTGTTTTATTCCATTGAAATATATAATATTTTATAGCTAAAAAGAAAATGTTATCTTTTACCTTTTTCTACGAATTGCAAAATAAAGGAACATTTCTTTTTTATTTTTACGTACCTATGTGTTTCATTTACGTGAATTTCCCTAAGAAAAACGCGAATGCACATTATGTATGAAACATACATACATACATGTACGCATTAGTTCGCTGGTTTCTCATTTATTTAGTATTTAGTACTTACGCTCGTTTTTTTCTATGAACATACATGCATACATACATACATACATACACAGACACAATCCATAGATGTCAGAGATAGTGGATGAAGTGAAATTGTTTGAAATGGAATTATATATCGCGACCGTTTCAAGTCTATGCACTAGGTGTAAGTATAATGCAATTAAATAAATTAGAATTAGATTGAATCATGAGAAAGTTTTGATCGATGGCCGAAAGACGGTGAAGCGGTTTGTGTCTCCGGCGTAACAGGCGTAATCGGATGGCCGGAATTGACGTGTCTAGCCATTACCAGTTCCCTCGTATTCTTTTCCGGCTTGATCAATACCACGTACACTTTAGGTAGAAATAGGCAAAGCAATTGAACGAACCCGTTAAGAGAGAGAGAAAGCGCTAACGTGATCACTCTGACAGCGTTACTGGACGAGGCCAGGTAAAGAGGTACGAACGCTAGCCACAAAATGATAGTTGCGTAATTGGCGAACGCTATGTGGCGAGTCTCGTTGAAACCTTCGGGACATTTTCTAGTCTTGATCGCGTAGAAAGTGGATGCAACTGAAAGGTTCGATGGAAAATTATCATATTGGAACGACGAATATTGGAATGGAATGATGTGCTTACCGGTTAGCAGAAACGGATATAGTAAACCGATCACATAAGATCCGTTTTCGGAACCTCGGCAAACTCTCATATTCGCTTCTCTGATCGGAAAAGAGTGCGTGACCACTGGAGGTTCCTTAAGGAGCCAAGTAGCATCGAACGCGATCTCCGCCAGCGTGAGCATTGTTGCGATTGTCAGCTGAGACCTCGGGCTGGTATATCTGCGAGCGCATCAACAAATTTCTATACGCTAGACAGATAAGCGAATTTTTCTAATACGTATACACGTACACATATTTATTTATGTTAAGATAGTATTGGTTAGGATATGCAAAAGATTACGAGTCATTCGAATCGATTGCATTTTCCTAGCCCAAACGCTTGTCGTTTATCGATCCATCATCATCGATTACCGTCGTTTCCGGGGACTGCGACCGGGGTCATTGAATATCCGGTGAATCCTGTTGATCTTAGTAACCAGCGCGGCGTAGCACAAAGTGTAACAAAATCCGATACCGAAGCGTACGACAGCGCAACTTCCAGCCGTCGGTTTAGCGACGGCGGCAAATGTCATCGAAAAGCAGCCGAACGTGCCAAGTAGTAAAAGAAAGGACAGCTCTCGGCCAGAAGCTTTAATTATCGGAGTTTCTCGATATTTCCAAAATACTGATAAGACGAATGCAGTTAATGCGATACCTATAAATGTGCGATAAACGAAAGATTAAGAGATGAAAATGAGTAGTGAAGGGAAAGGGTGCATTACCGGAAACAGCGATCGCCATTGCGACGATGGCCCAAGGATTCGAATGGTCGATGTATTGTTCGGGAATTGACTCGCAAGCGGTACCGTTTTTCGTTGGCCTGCTACCCCATTCGCACTCGTCGCATTTCTGCTCATCCACTTTATACTGATAGAGACCGCAACTCTGACATCTCCAGCAGCAAGGATCTTCCTTTATCCTGACCAGAATTCGATCGATACCGCATGGCCGTGAGCAGGATGAAACGGGGAAACTGTTTGCCGTAGTTGATTCATCTCGGAACTTGATCTTCTCACGTTCTACTCGAAGCCTGGCTCGTCCTTCTTCGTCCACTAAACGCCACGTTGCATAAGTATACGACACGCTCATCTCCTACCTTCTCTGCCTAATAATTAGGCAGATTTTCCTATATTTCCGCGTTTTACATTCTACCACGATTCGAAATAATTTTCATCACTTACGCGTGTAATTTCCAATAATCACCCAGTGGTACGAGTCGTTCGCCGTACGTTGATAATTCAGGATCGAGTATCTCGGAGGCCCATCGACCGCATTTACAAATCCGAACCTACTTCCTGCTTCGTCTGAAACGAACATGGTTCCGAATTCCGTCGCTGTGTTTAATCGTTGTTACACGCTCGTTTATTGATAGTGCTCACCTTTAAACGATACTTTGGCTAGATATTTCGAGAAAATTGTCTCATTCACGGGACGCATCCGATCGCAGATCCCGCTGTGATTTTTCCCACAGATGTCAATTTGCATGTCGTGAAGCGCGTATGCCACTGCGTATACAGCGTCTCGAACAAAATGCAGAAACCTTCGTTGTCTGTAGCCATTTTTCCGTTCAATCCTTAGGCTTGAATTCGCGCAACTATCATGTAACTAAAAGTAAATATTGAAATTAACTTAGTCAAGTGTATTAAAGTGTATTTCAAGATTTCTGTTCACTGGTCTCTTACCTGCCTTAAATCGACTATCTCTTCATCGTCTCGGCAACCATGATACTTTTGCCAAAATTCCCGAAACCAGGGATTCACCTTTTCATGGTCCAACGTTAATCCTGTAAAGTACTCGTCGAAGCCTAAGAACGGCGCGTATAGCGGTTGAACCGCGAGCGCCCCTTCCAGCAAGCTGGCTTCCTGATTTCCCGTCAGACCTCGCTGATCCGGCCACGAGTCGCTACCCAACCAAACGAATCGCGATCCAACACCCACTCGCTTTGCCGCCTCCAAAACGCGTAAAGTTGTCGACTTTTCCGCGAATAGCACAACCACTGAAATACACATCGACGATTGTTAACGGTATCGACATTCTCTTTCCTTCTTGCAAGACCAGTTTGCCAACTGAGTATAGTTTACCTCGAACTTCCGTTTTCTCGGCAATCGTGCGAACGACATTGTCATAGTCTTCGACTGTGAATCGATCCTCGCTTATCCTATGCGGGGCACTGAAGCAGATGGAATACTCAACCGCCAGTGATGCCAACGTCTCGTATCCATGATCACCGTATTCCGAGTCCGAATAGACAACGGATACGTACGACCACTCGAATCGTCTGTCACCGAATAGTAAACGATCATTCAACTGTCGAATCAACTGAAACCCCTAAACAGGAAAGAAATGCTCACCGTAGAATTTCTAGCATGGCACGCGCTTGATTCACGTCGCTGGGTACCGTGCGAAAAAAATGCGGAAATTTTTCTTTGCTGCTGAGAAATGGTGATGTGGCCATGTAAGAGATCTGTGGAACCGAAAACAGAGCCAAGACCGAGGCGATCTGCGAACAAAAACAACGAAAAACACTGACTGGAGATTACAGATAGGTGTAGATGTATACCTACCTGAATGGTAACAGAACTCGATTGAGCGCCGAGCACCGCGATAACGTCGTCAAATCCTCCATTTAAGAATTTTGGCACGGTACGATCGTCGCACTGATACTCTATGCTGTCAAGCTCGTTGTTGCGGGCGATGAAACCTTCGTATTTAAAGAAGGAAATGAATCGTCGCAAGACAAACGATAACTTTCAGGGCACTACCTTTAACGAAGTAGAAAGCACGTTCAAGAGCGTAGCTAGGATTATCGCAAGTGTCGAAGGCCAGAGCGCCGAGTCGTATACCCGGAAGAATCTTTGGATCATCGTTGATACGACCAATGGTATATAGCATAGCTTCCAAGGGTTGAATCCCGTCCTCGGTCTAACCAAACAACTTTTCTTATACTCTACTACGAGCGTATCGTATCGTATCGTATCGTACCGTATCGTACCTGGATTTCGCCGCAACTTTCACCTCCGCTACCTTTTCGATGAATAGGAAATAGTCCACCCAAGACGACATCACCCGTTACGTTCGCGTAAGTAAATTGCTTTCTGTCGATCGTCCGTTCTTCGGTCAGCCCGAACGCGAGAACCATGGCAAACAGAGAGCGAATTATCGTGCCTTTCATCGACAATTCTTTTTTCTATCTCTTAATCGAAATTTACTTTCGATATATCGCGAGTATAGGATGCAAGACGACGCGACGCGACGCGCGATGCCGAGGCCGATGCGTCGAATGAAACTTCTTTCCGAACGAAGATCGCGAGAAACGTTCAAGACCGGTTGAAAAAGTTCGTATGAAGACGCGCGCCGAGGGAGTGGTCGATCCAATGTTTCATCGAAAGAGGAAAAGTGGAAATCGATTATGGAGAGAAGCATTTCCGTAGGGCACGCGTTCGAGGGAGGAAACGTGTGACACGTGAGAAAAGGTAAACGGATTGAAGGGGTAAACAGAGGCAGGAAAGAGCAATTTCGTTAACTGTTTGTTCGCCCATCATCGTTCGCGTCGCGTCGCGTCGCGTCGCAGCGCGGCGGCCGTCTATAGCTTTTTATTCCCGAAGCGAAGATGGTTCACAAGACGATTCCGCCGAATCATGTATCCTGTGCACCTACTTCTGATTATTGCTAAGGGAAATTGCTCGATTCGGTGATGAGAAGAAACGGTAGGAGCATGGCGATAACAACGAGAATCAGAACAAGGACGAACAAAGGGGAAGAGACCAAGAGGTTGACAGAGGTAACGGAGGAAGTAGAGTGGGAATGATAACGACAGAATCTCCAATTATTCAATCGTCTCTCTGAGTCGGTACGTTTAAGCATCGTGGTCACCATACACGGTTTGACGGCAGTATCGCGGCTCAGAAACGCATCGTTTTCGAGGAAAACAACGGTCAACGCAACACTACCTTCCAATACTTGCTTCACTAGGACGATCGGAATCCGAATCGACGCTTATTAGAACTACAAAAGATTGTGCGGCGGAAACGAAGCAGTGAAGAAAGAGGGTCGCGATTAGAAACATGGACGAGATTAATGATTCGTCACAAAATTCGTTCAATCTGATCGACTGCGCGGTATTCGCTGGGATGTTGGGAATTTCAGCCATTGTTGGCGTTTACCAAGCGTACAAATCGAGGAAGAATACCGACGCGGTCCGAGAATATTTAGTGGGTGGACAAAACATGTCCATCTTCCCTATAAGCATGTCTCTGATAGCCAGGTAAACGGAACGTTTGTTACTTTTCAAACTATCCCATTGTATCGCATCGCATCGCATCGCATCGCATCGCATCGCATAGATTTCTACTATAATGGTCGAGTGAGAAGAAAAAATATCCTTTCTATGGACACACCATCCAGTGTATCCGTCGCGCCTTTGAGCTTCTGCTTTTAGAACAAAACCTATGCAATCCCTTCGAATGTTTCGATCTTTAGTTACATATCCGGGATAGCGATACTTGGACTACCTGCTGAAATGTACGTCTATGGCACGCAATTCTGGTGCGTGGTCATCGCCGATTCATTTGTATCCTTGACGATGGCCATTGTCTATTTACCTGTCTTCTACGGTCTTGGAATCACTTCTTCCTACGAGGTACTCAATTATTCGTTTAATGTTCACTTATCGCCTATCTAATCTTCCTTTTTTTTCCCCTTCAACATTTTCTTGTAGTATTTAAAGCTGAGATTCAATAACGCTGTTCGTCTTCTGGGTTCCGTGATATTTTTACTAAAAATGGTAAGCGATTGATCGTAGCTGCCAAAAACAATGCGATATCGAAGCCAGTTCATTGAATTAATCGTACTTATTTCATTATACTGTTTCTAGTTACTCTATATTCCGTTAGTAATATACGTTCCTGCGCTAGCGTTTAATCAAGTCACAGGTATGAACCTGCACGCGATCGCCCTGATAGTCTGCGCGGTCTGTATATTTTATACTACTTTGGTAAGCAACAGGCAAATATGTTGCGTTTCGTCTTTTTCTTTCTACACCAATCGCGAATGTTAGTAAGCAGAAATGTATTTTTCAGGGGGGTTTGAAAGCAGTCGTTTGGACTGACGCAATTCAAACGATTGTCATGTTCGGAGGAGTAATCGTTGTTGCGATTCTTGGAACGAACCGAGTAGGTGGAGTCGATCGTGTGTGGAGAAGAAATTATGACACCGGCAGAATCGAGTTCTTCGAGTAAGAGAATAGTACGGACAATGCGCCGCGAACGGTCGGTTTCGTTCAAACTTTGCATATTTTCCTAATCGATAGTATGGATCCGGATCCAACGACGCGACATACGTTTTGGAGCGTAGTCGTTGGTAATTACTTGAACTGGTTGGCGACCTGCTCAGTGAATCAAGCGATGGTACAACGGTGTCTAGCGATGCCCAATTTAAAGAAAGCCAACGCGTAAGTTGCTCCAGCCTATCCCTATTTCATATAGCTACTATTCACTTACGCTTTATTTTTCAGAACTATCGCGATAATGGCAATCGGTATAATAAGTATCGTTTCGTTAAGTTGCTATACCGGTATCGTCATTTTTGCAGCATTTCACGACTGTGATCCCATCACGACTAAGGTAAAACTTTATGCATACTCCTACGGCAACGCGTGTATTCGACTGGATTCATATACGATTGGTTTTAGCAAATAAGAAAACCAGATCAGCTGCTGCCGTTCTTCGTGATGAAGATAGCTGATTCGATACCAGGTTTGCCCGGATTGTTCGTCGCCGGAGTATTTAGCGCCGCGCTAAGGTATATCTAAAAATTATACGTATGCGTATGCCTTTAAATCGGTACTATCATCTATCTTTCAACGCTCTCTTTCCACTACCTTTCCAAGCCCCCTATTCCGTCTGGATAGTATGTAATATTCATTCTGTTTTTCTTCAGTACCATGTCGACGGGCTTGAACTCTATGGCGGGGGTAATCTACGAGGATATGATAAAACCATGGCTGCGCGTTCCCGCTTCCGAAACGGTGGCTAGTCGAACAATCAAAGCCACTGTCGTGGTCACTGGGATCATTTGTGTGGCTCTAGTTTTCCTAGTTGAGAAACTTAGCGGATTGATCCAGGTGATCGAGCTTTTCCTGCTTTTCCAACAAGGAAATTATTCAACGTTCTGTTTCTGTTTTCAACCTATTTCTACGTAAAATGATGTTGCAGAAATAACCTCTGTTATTCGTGACATTTTTCCATTTAGTACTAAATTCAGATATTGTACGTATAACTTGTTCCTTTGTTCGATGTTACAGGCTGGTAAAAGCTTGTCAGGGATAACGGCAGGACCGTTACTCGGAATATTTACGCTCGGCATGTTCTTTCCTTTGGCAAACTCCGCGGTAAGCAACGCGTATCGTTCGCGCGAGATTGGTCGCGTTCACGTCGACGAAGAGAACTTGTATCGTTTGCCAACCTTCCGCGTTCATTTTCATTTCTCTCTACCGACGTGTACGCGATTTTTAACGACCACGCGACACCAATTGCGATCGCTTTGCTTCTTCCTCGGCATCCGTCTGTCTATTGG
This sequence comes from Calliopsis andreniformis, assembly GCF_051401765.1. NCBI lineage: Eukaryota > Metazoa > Arthropoda > Insecta > Hymenoptera > Andrenidae > Calliopsis > Calliopsis andreniformis. Next base: position 18,403,487 of record NC_135062.1, read on the forward strand.
TTCCCTCTCGATTCGACCCAATCCAATCGGAATAGGGAGCTCTGGTTGGCGGTCTGGTCAGCCTGAATCTCGTCGCTTGGATCTCGTTCGGCACGCAGGCCGCTATTTCCAGCGGGAAGATCCATTTCCCGGTAAAACCTGTCTTCGTCGACGGATGCCCGGAATCGCTCAAGAGCCATGCATCCAACCTTACGCTTATCGTTGAAACTGCTTTAAGGTAACAGAGCAAACTCGGGCTTTAATATTTTACACGTCTATATATTAGTCACAGCTCGTATATCCATCCGAATTTCTTTTGTCTTTCCAGGGAACAACCGTTCTTTCTTTATAGAATGTCCTATCTTTGGTATACGTGGATTGGATTTTTAACTGCGATTCTGATCGGATTGCTCGTCTCTTGGATTACCGGTGTGAATCAGCGACAGCCAGGGGATGAAAAACTCTATACGCCGGTGATACACGGCTTTCTACGTAGAAAACCCGTTAAACTCGGCGTAGAACGACAGGTGCGTTCGTGATATCAACATGAAAGTTGTTTCGAGTACCTATGCCTGAAGAGCGTATCGGTGTTCATGCTATCGCGATACAATTTATTTGATTCGTAGGAACTCGGGAAAATTGGAGCAGCAGATGCGTTGGATTCGTAACGATTCTCTGAATCGACAGTAAGCATTTCTTGCTCATCTTTTAATCTATATTCAATCGAGTCGTAAAACATTTCAATTCTACGAACAGAGGGAATATCTCTTGCTAGAAAAAGGTAGACAAAGAGGAAATACAAATGACGCAACAGTCACTCACGTTCAAACTGTACATGTATTCTAATTTTGTATCGCACAACTAACTAATCATTATAAAGATACGTTGACAAATTTGTAATCGCTTAAGCGAAAGTAAAAGAGGAAAACAATAAATAAAGTAAACATACATTCGTTTCCACTTGATATCTAGAAGAATCTCTGACTGTCCACCTGTTCTTTTACTCATGCATTGGAGATCGTTATCGGAAACGTTGATCGACTTATGGATACCCGTGGTCGACATCAAACACGGTTCAGAACATCGTGGTCTGAACGTCTCGTCTCATCAAGACGCCACTCTTCACACCATGCCGTAAATCTCCGTCGGAAATCGGCTAATCTTCCATTCTGAGCAAGCAACAGCTTGCGTTTCAAGTTCGTGCTTCGTCGTGACCGGTGAACAACCCGCGATCGTTCACGAAGCGACAACATTAAGACGCGAGCGGCGACATGCCGATCGTTCTGGGATCTTGTTGTCCCGGTTGCGTAGGAGGCCCGGGCTGAGGACCAGTTTCCAGATTCTTCAATAGCTGATTTAACCAGTGTTTTGTCGACGTGTCCTCTTGCAGACACGTTGCAAATGTATTATCTCTGAGTTGATCGGGCAAACACTGCCTCAGTGCTAGCAATGCCCTATTGAATGTCGAAAATGAACACAATTACATAGAGGAAAAAAATAAGTCAAATGGTCACGACACAGTGCCGTCGGTTCTATTTCCTTTACCTTGGATTGTCTGAAAGCCTCAAGTAACACCTAACCACATGCTTCAAGAGCCTGGCAGATGGATCTTTTGCCAGGGACAGTACCATTTTTCCCAAAATCATAGCGACATGGCTGAATCTGTCATAAGTCTGACATATATATGACAGACCACTGTCATCTAACAATATCTTTTGTAAAATGAATGTGGCCACTGTTTTACTCAATTCTGAACCACTTTCCATGATTCGTAAACAAAGCGGAATTATTTCTGTAGTGAGTAAAAATGTGATTACTTCTTGCTCGTCTGTTTTAACCAATGCTCCTATCACTCCTAAACTGGTTAACCTGAGATACTCGAATGGTCGTGTTTTACTGACTGTATGTAGAAATGGATACAAGAAGAGCGGTACATGAGCCTAAAAAAAGAAACGTAAGGGAGGCAAAACAAGGGTGGAAAGTAAAAGGCTTGATTAAGCGAATGTTCCAATGAATATATTGCATAGTTACCTGTAGAAAGGCAGATCTAGTTTCTGGATGACTAGCAACACATTGCAGCAATGCCAGCGCATTACACACTCGGTTGCTTTGATACGCGGTCAGAGTAGCTGGATTAATAGCTGGATAGATGTTTATGATTTCCTGTAACAACGAGGCAGTAGTTCCGAACGAGTGCCAAAGCATTGGCGCTAGATCGGGCACTACTTCTCGTTTTTTACTTAATTCCTGTAACGCGTTTTCTCTTGTCTCCGGATTAGACAATTCGATTATCCACGTGTATACCTTTTCGCGATCAACTGTTGACTGTAACGCGGCTGGACTTTGCTGTGAACTCATCCTTCCTCGTCACGTTATACGGCTGCAAAACTTTTATCTTCTAAATATTTCACTCGTTTATTTCTCTTAGATTCAATATTTTCGACTTTTTTCAAATGTTTAATAACCCTCGTTCGTATTATTATCGATTCGATGCTCGATCGACTGCAAATTTGTAGGTTATACGGACTACTCTTTTAGCGGGACGATATACACGCATGTATGTATTGCGCTCGTATAATCGCGGTCGACCGAAATTATGTTTGCCGTGTATTTTCTTTTCTTCCTTGATTCCTTTTTTATCCACTACTCTTCAACTTTACACGCAATAAATATAAAAAACGTTGGAATTGTCTTTAAATAAGATTAACTCATCGCCGCGAAAACGCTTCGCTCAGCTTCGCTTTAACTTGATTCAACGTGATTCAGTTGATTCACTCAGAATTTGTTAGTGTCCATGATGCCATCTATCGGTCGATTATTGACTCTCCTTCTCATAAATCTTACGATCTCCGATGGTTCTTCTATCATGCATGGTAAGTAAGTATTTATCTTCTATTTTCATTTGATTGTTTTTCTATTGTCTGAAAAATAACAGGGATCGTGTATCGAGAAGACTCGTCAGAATCGAGACATAAACTGAAATGATTTCCATTGGTGTTCAAAGGCAATTTTAGACTATACATACATACATATGCAATCTAAAATTGTACATACATACAATTGCAACACCAATGAATACGTAAGATATTGTTTAAGTAATATGAATATTCACGAAGCGCGCGTCTCTTTAGAAATCCGAGGATCTCGGTACCGATTTCGTTATATAATCGTAGCACAGAGTATAACCTTGTCGCGATATTCGTATCTATCGTATGAACTATTTTACATGTACATGTACGTTCTGGAAATGTAAAAAGCAAACAAAAAATCTGAAATAATGCACGCCTAAAAAACAAAGGGAAAGAAGGAAATGGTCTGTCAGCCTTGATAAGATCGAATGCACCGCGATGTGCTTCGAACTGCTTGGGTTTAAAATTGAATCTCAAACTTTCGACAGATATGACATCTACCTATTCCACATATGTATGTACATACTTGCACAGATCGAATTGAAATTGGTACGAGGTTTATTTGTGCTTGTATTTATTTCCGAACGAATCTCTTCGCTTACCTGCTGTTTTCATCTACCTTTCTGATACGAATTCAAAGGAATTTTGAATGAATGATGTTCCTGTTCGAAAACGCAAGACTGATGCGGAAATGAGAGATTTTAGAGTTCGGAGACGAACGGAACAGAATGGGAAACGCATGGTTGGAAGCGGACTGATGTCTTATCAATCGGACTATATAAATTACATAAATACATAGTTTTTTTCGTCTGCGAACGATAATATGTATGTAAGTTGGCGATTCGCGTATGTTTCGTTCTTGGTCCCGATCTTTGAAGAAAAGATGAACGGCTGTTGTTCTCTGGCCCGTATCGTCTCGGGAAGAGAACGCGGACAAAGGACCAAACCGGAAGAGGACTCGGGATCGACCTCGATCCTTAATGTGACAGATTGATGAGTACATAATATCGTCGAAGAGACGGCTGGATGAAACGCGGTCGCGTCGAAGAAGTTGTAGCGTTTGCCCAGCTGAGTAAGTAGAAGATTTCAAGACTGGCCAAGTTTGGTAGGAAACGAGGGTCATCGCCGTGGCGACGAGGTTATCGACGACGACGACGACGACGACGACGACGACGACGACGACGACGACGACGACGGTGACGACGAATCGAAGAAAGGTGGGGAGATTTTTGTGCGTCGTCGGTATTGTCCAAGCAAGCGATGCGAGTAGATCGACTAAAACGCGATCGCGAGAACCAGACGGTTTTGGTCAGGGATTAAACGGCTCGACTAACGACTACGAGAAAAAAATAATGGAGGAAAAAAATAACGCGAAGAAGAAGAAGACGCGGGTTCGTTGGTTGTACGGGTTAGTCGGTTCGGCAAGTATCGCGATGTTTGTTATATTTTGGTTCACCAACGTGTTTCGAGATGCGATTCTATCGAACTTGGAACTACGAAATGGCACCCCGGCTTTCCTCTTATGGCAACGACCGCCCGTCGGACTCACGTTCAAAATTTACATTTTCAATTATACCAATCTACGAGAGTTCGAGAACGGAAACGCGAGTAAGTTGCAGGTGCAAGAAGTCGGTCCATACGTTTATCGGGAGACTTTGAATCGAGTGAACGTAGAGCTACACAACAATGGAACTGTTACATACCAGGAAAAGAGAAGCTTTCGATGGGTCTCCGGGAACTCGGAGAGCGATACAGTGCTAGTTCCCAATGTTCTTCTCATGTCAACGCTCGCTTTTCTTCGAAATCTACCGTTTGCAGTGCAATTTCCTTTCAACATATTTCTCTCTACTCTGAGAGCGAAGTCGTTTCTTCGGCTGTCAGCCGGGGAATATCTTTGGGGTTACGAGGACAATCTGTTTGAAGTGATCAAGCCGCTCGCGTCGCTTATGCATAATTTACCTTACGACAAATTCGGCATCCTTGCATTCGTAAGTACAAATCAGACAATTTCTCGATTTCTTTTCACAATCTTTTCAATGTTCTCCCACGATAGGTATACGTTAATTATTATCAATTGATCACGCGAATTGTAGGTAAACGGCGTAAATGCCGATCGTATCACGATGTATACGGGGGTCGGTGACCTTCGAAATCTCGGTTTGATTCAACGAGTTAACGGAGTCGAGAATCGTAATATCTGGGGAGACGAAAATTGCGACAAAATCTATGGTACCGACGGTAGCATGTTTCCGCCTCACTGGATCGAACAACCGAATAGCACACTCTATATCTATGCGAAAGATGTCTGTAGACCGATGCCTCTTCGTTACGAACGTCGTGCTTTTGCTCACGGTATTCCTACTTTAAGGTAAGTTTCATTTCTACTTAGAGTTAATCTTTAATCGCTGTTAAGCCCCATCCCTCTCTTTTCTATGCTCAATATCCGTGCCTTTCCATCCATGCTTTGTTCTTTCCTTTTTTCCCGTCTTTTTTATCTTTCGCCCGTCTCAATATCCCTCGCGTCCTTTTTACCACCGGGTCAACAGAGATTTACAACGTTCCGGAGGCGAAAGTGCTCTCGTTCAAAACCCTTCATCGATCCGATCCGACCATAGGTACAAAATACCGAGCAACGTATTTACATCGACTTCCAAAAAAGACTCGTGTTTTTGCTCGAAGGAGATAAGCGATTCGCCTCTTGAGAAGTGTCCACCAATGGGAACATTTAATGTTTCCGCCTGTAAATTCGGTGCTCCACTGCTCCTCTCTTTCCCTCACTTTTGTGCTGGTGATTCGTCGTTGTTTCAAAGGATCGAAGGGCTGACTCCTTGCAGAGAACATCACGAAAGTTACGTAGATCTCCATCCGGTGCGTATTCATCTTAATTCACTTATCGTAATACGATTTGACAGATCGCATATGCATTTACGCGTTCCATGTTTACCACTGTACAATGCTTTTAGAGATTGGGTGTTACCGTTGCCACCAGAATGAAATTTCAATTGAATTTGGAAATACGAAAAGCGGTCGGCCTACCTTTCACAGAGAAGCTCGAAGATGGAACGATTCTACCATTAATTTGGATGGATTCTTCCGTAGAAGAGGATTTACCCGAATCGGTGCGACAACTTTTCTATCATGGTCACTACCTCGTAAACGCGATCGAAGCTGGACTACAATGGTGTAGCCTGATTGGCGCGGTTCTCTCTTTGGGTGCTTTCGTTGCAGCGTTTAAAGAAAACGAGCAATTTAATGAGAAACCCAGTTCACAATGAGATCACGCCATCATAGTCGCCCTCACTCTTACCGCCCAGATAGAACTTGCTTGACCGTAAAAAACCTTCTGCCATTTTTATCAGATCTTGGTTTCAAGCTCTTATTTTTTTTACGCGAAACTTAAAAAAAAATCCAAGTCAAATCACCCTGTCGTTTAATGCAAAAACTCTATCCGTATTTAGTATTAGAAAAAAAGAGATGAAATCGTTCGAGTGCCCTTGCAACGACTATCACGAGTTATTCGTTGAAGAACGGAGAATTCGCGTCATTAATCGCGATAACGGGAAGAGAGAAGACACGCGTGCGATATGACGGTGAAAAATTGACGCATACATGTCTATTTACTCGTTCGATCGAACACAAACAGCACATCGCTTGACGAAGCGCGCGCTTCGCTATGCTTTTCTACATAGACTGATAACCCAGGTCGCATCGAACGACATCTTTATCAAATACCTTTATCGTATGGTATGCAACAGTGTTCGCTCAACGAGTTCTTGTGACGTACCTCGGAACGCCGACTGCTTGTCTGGGCCGATCACGAACTGTATCTGCGATTTCTGCCAAAATTGCTAAAAACAATCACCGCATTATAGCTGTTGTATTATTAGTAAAACCTAATTTTTACAAAATTCATTCGAATCGATCCGATACGTCTATATTATTTGGTTGTTTTATTTTCTCCTCTCCTCTATCGTAAAAAACTAAATTGGTCTAAAAGTCTAACCGTAATCTACGTATCAAGTAACGCTTCTATAACGAGATACATGTACGCAAACGAGTAATGAACAACAATAGGGTCCCGGTGGTCCTTGGATTCATTTGAATCCTGAAAAAGACGACGTGGCGCCTGGCGGGCGTCTAATTTCGTACGCAGGAATCAATATTACGCATACTTACACATATACACATGCATCTATGCCCATACCTATTCACAAACACACATACACATGAGTGCGTTACATGACGTATTTTTGTACGCCCAGTGGACGGAAAAAAGTTATGTAGCTGGTTTATATCGAACTGTACCGCGCGACACTTTCGGAATTTTTTAAAAAATCCCTTGCCAATTTCTATACTATTCCCTTCCTTCTCCTTCTCCTTCTCCTTCTCCTCTCCCTCCAGTTTCTCTTTCTTCTTCTTCCCTTTTTTCCTTCTGTACGTCGAACTCTAGTATTTCACCATTCCATTCATGAATTTTGCGTAAATCTACTACAGCACTCGCCAGTAAATGTAATAAATTGAAATTCGATTTACATACGGCGGAGTTTTTGTAAATGGTTAGGATACACCGTTATTGTAACACAAGATAGTTTACGCTTGTATCTGCCTTTTTTGCTGTGCTCCTCTTATTAACATACCAAACTTCAGAAACGCAAAACGAAACAAAGCAACAATACCTGAGTTTCGTGTTTGTCGCCCTTTCAAGATCGATTCTTTTTCATTCTGTTTCCTTACATTTCTTCTTTGTTTTCCCCCGTTTTGGTTCGATGCGAATCGTTCCAAAAGAGATCCAAGAGAAAAATGGCAAAAAAAGAAAGAAAAGTGATGGTGATAAAAAGACAACGCAATGGAGTAGAGAGGCTGGCTGGCTGGCGGGTACGCGCACATACACTCTCTTTCTTTCTATCACTCGCTCACTCACACACACGCACGCACGCACGCATTTACTTTCACACATGTTCAACCGACGAAAAAAATCTCTTGTGCTCTGACACAGATGTATTTTGCTAGTGACGTACCCTAACGATAAGATTGGTCCTACGCGTTTCTTTCAAACTTGAGATTGGTCAAAGTGAAAATGCATCTGTGTTGGGGGGGGGGGGGGGGGGGGGGGGGGGGGGGGGGGGGAATAGAAAGAGATAAAAAGAAAGGGCGCTCATGTGTGTGTAAAGACGACAACAAAAGAAATTATAAACCTAGTGACTTTCGCCGGAATTGAGACTTGCGACTACAGCTGCCATCGCAAAACGTGGACTGAAGTTCGCGGTCGAAAAGTGTACGATCAGCCGACCAGTCGACCGATTGCTCTACTTTGAACTCGAGGAATTCTGGAAAGCCGGATTCAGCTGACCGGTTTTACCAGCGCTGGCGCTCGATGGTAACGGATTACTCAGATGAAGTTTCTCCTGGCGTTTAGCGGCACGCGCCAAACATACAAGTGCGCCGATCAGAACGATAGCACCAATCGCTGCCAGAGCACCAGACAATGCTGCTCGTGCTATCGGTGGCACATCTACAGCCATCTTCATCAAACTTCGCATCTCAGCTGGAAGCTCGTCGATGCCCTGTAATTACATTATGCATCAGTTCGATATCAATACCAATATCTGTCCTCATCCCTATCCCTATCGATTCAATCGTTCGATTTTTTTCTGTCGTGTAGTACAAAGACCTAAAGTCAAAGGTGTTGCGGTAGCATATACGCAACAGGCACGAACGTAGTGAATTATCAACACGGCCGTTCATTCCATCTAAATGAATCACTCGCCAAGACGTCGAATCGCGTGCATACTCCGCTTCAACTGACTATTTGCACGAAGTAAACATCATTCTGACTACCGTCACCGCTGCAACTGTACGTGTTTGTAATGTTCGATTTCTTTCAACGCGGTCATCGGTAACGTTCATCGACGCGACGCGACGCGACAAGAAGATACTATACTCAAATGATCTATTATTCCAACAAATTTAATAATATTATACACGTAAAATTACTTACATCTTCAAACCATATGATTGGAAAAACAATGTCCGGGAACGACGCGACTTGTTTGATATCTCGTACTTGGCTCACTGCTAAATTTATCTGAATTCTCGCTTTAGCTCTCAACGACGTACCCATCATCGGTTGAATATCGATATAAAATTGATGCTTTTCCTCGACCGGTGCTGTTATTCCATCCACAGCTTCCCGAAGCGATGGGTCCGCTGCAAAAATGTTCCACTTCGAATGACATTTCTCGTCACTTACATTAGATAGAGGAATAAAAGCAATGATTACGGACTATACTCGTATACATCGCGCACGACGCGATAGTTATTTTCCTACGCGGAAACTTCTTACGTATACTAGATGTGAAAAATGGTGTCTTACATCATAAGTCTCGGTTCAAACTGCTGTGTATTCGTCGGTAAGAAATTTTTGAAAGATTGCGGTTGCAATAGCTTACCAAGATAAAAGTGTGGAAAGCTGAGCAAAACCGGTGACTCGTATTGGCAAAGGGAGACGTTGAAGGTTCCTTCGGGAGCACAAGGTGGTCCTGCTGGGCAGAAACATCGTTGCGTTTCTACCCTACTGGGAGAAGCAAAAGTATCTTTGGGTGGTACGAATCTGTAACCAGGCACTCCACCAGCCGTGGTCACCTCTTCCTAAAACGAAACATCGCGCACCGTTGAGATTCGGTAGAGACTCTCTTGACTCGATTAATAAATCAATGGTATGTACCTTAAACACCAAAGGCAGAGTCCTGCAAAGATCCTTGTCAAATATTTTTAGCACCGTTTGTTTGGTAATGCGCGGAGGAAAGATGCTTCCATCACTACCAGCAATACTGTCACATTCTGAAGTGGTCCAGTGACCGAGGCTGTCTTTTCCGTTCCATTTGTCAAGAATTCCGTACTTGGAGATGTCTCTTTGACCGGTGAAAATAGTATACCAATCAGGCATTGTGGAGTTTTTACCATACAGCAAACCAAACTGATCGTAAGGCAGTTTCTGCTCCTTCGGCACGACGTCCTTGGCTAATTTGAGCAACGGATCCTCGTAACCCCAGAGTAGCTGACCGATCGATACCTCAACGAACGGCTTTATTCTCAAAATGTCCATGATTGAGGCCATCGCTAGCCTGAGAAAACGTGCTGCATGTTTCGACTGACTGGTCGCCGAAAGCATCGGTACATTAGGAACCACAACCAAATCCTCCTCTGAGCCAATAGACTTTTCCTGTAATTTGTACACATGTCCTTTCAATTATTCCAAAATTCACTGATACTATCGGTTCTTTTCTACATCCTCCCGCCCCAATATGTTTCCTTCGGTTCTATTCGATCCCAACTAACTCTATCCCCTTTCTTCCTTTCATACAACCCATCTCCCACGTAGAAAGCATCCTTCCACGTATCGTGCTTGCAGACGGGAATACACGCGTCGACATGAACTGTGATATTGTCCGATCGTTCGCGCTCGCTCGACCCACATTGTTCTTTGTAACAATTCTGGGAAACGAGGTGTCGTGCGTCTCTCGGTGCTACATTGGCCAAACGTTAGTCGTTACCGTACACCTCTGCTTTTAATTCACGGAAGTGCGTTGCTTCGCTATTACGGTCTTACTTAAGTCGACTCGACTCGACTCGACTCGACTCGACTCGACTCGACTCGATTCGACTCCACTCCGCTCCACTCCACTCCACTCCACTCCACTCCACTCCACTCCACTCCACTCTACTCTACTCTACTCTACTCCACTCTACTCCACTCTACTCTACTCGACTCTCGTATCATTACCTGCCAGCATTGCAACATATCACCGCAACTCAACTCACTCTCCAAGATTTTACTGAAAACTACAATATTCTATATCTCCTCCTCTTAAATTACCTTCTTTCTACTTCATCTATCTTATTTTTCTTCTTCGTATTTTTTTTCGTCGCATATTATGTACGTATAACAGGTAGGTGAAAGGATTGAAAGGTCGGAAAGAGTCGAAGAGATTGTTTGTTTTCGCGTGATAGAAGAAAAGAGGAAAATAAAAGCGTCCTAGCATTAAGAATCGCGGATAGAATCTATGAATGTATGTATGAAGCCAGTGTTGGGTGATTGGACGATATAGAAGAAAAAATCGAAATGCTTACCGGTGAAAAGATGTACCGCTTCTTTACTTTGTACGACACAGTATCATTCTCGTTGAACTTCACCTCGACCTTTTCCCATTGCTGCATATACACGTATGGGCCGAGCTCCATCAGTATAGGTTTCTCACCATCGTTTAAAAATTCGTCCGCATTTGTTACATTGTAAATGTAAACGCTGAGCTGAGGCGACACCGGAGGTTCTCGCCACCAATTAAACGTACGACCACCTTCCCGAAGGGCAATCTCCCTATTGAGCAAAACATCGACGAGTTTTGGAAAGACCGCAGCCAGAATCGCAGCCACGATGATCAATAGCGCGCCAACGGCTACTGCTGCCCCTGGAATCAGATCGAAACGATCGGTTGTCAACCACCTTCTTTTAGTCACAACTTACCTATCGTTTTCGGTAAGCGAAACGTTACCATACAAATTACGGACTAAACCTACTTCCCGTTTTTGTTCTCCGTTCATAACTGTAGTCGATTATTCTTTGCATACTCGTGAGATTCGCTGATAAACGTATCGTGTGATCAAATCAAAATGAAACGAAACGAGACAAGATGAGACGAGACGAAACGAAACCAAACCGAACCGAACCGAACCGAACCGAACCGAACCGAATCCCTTACGGCACATGTAATATTTGTGCTTGCGGGTGGATATTCATGTGCGATCAATGAAATAAAGTTAGTCTCGTTGAGATCCTTGGCTACCTTTGCTTTCTATCGCATCGCCTGCTCGATTACCAGCTACCAAAAGAATCCCCGAGTTCCAACTTTTTCCTTTCGTTAACCGTTCCTCTACCACGCATATTCTCCTTCTTCTATTCCTTGCTCAATATTCTTGCTTTCTTTGCTTTTTCAGATAATTTTCTGGAAAATCTCGAATCACGATTCTCAACCAAGTTCAGTATACAAGGGTACATGTACGTTATATGTATGTAATAAGCCAACGCGATGTAGCCGCGATGCTCATTTCGTTCAAGTGTCATTTCTATCTTGCCAACTCAGCTACTGCTACGGATACAGTATTGGATCAGACAAATGACGAATCAAAATTATCGGTGAATTCGATATTTCTGTAAATTAGCCAGTGCATTGAGATCGCAAAACTTCGTCTATTACAACGACAAACAATAAACAGCGATCATCGAGCATCATTGATCGTTCAAGCGTACTATCGGAATGAAACAACGCGATGATTCGGCTGATTGGTTAATTTGTTAGTCACGTAGTTAAAAAGGCACGTACGTGGCACCGTACAAGTCGATCTCCGAAATAAACGATCTCCTCCTTCTTTAAAGTCCACGAAGAAGACACTTCAAGACCGTAATATGAATCGTTTCGATCGACTTTCACATCATCGATCTATCGATTTCCTGAGTAATTACATATACATACCCGGAAGCTTTCGACTTCGAAAATTTCCAGATGTTACTTAACGAAGAAATTTGACGAGATTGTCTTAACAGGACAGAAATTTGGATGAAACGCGGTGGCAGATGAGCGTTGAGCTTGTAAGCAATACGCATCTGGAATGCGAGGCACGATTTGCCGAGTCGCGAGCGTCACGCTCTCGACCTTACGAAATCCTTCGGATCTATACGTCGCGACCTCGAGACTTAAACTTTCCAGTCAACGCAAACCATAGTTTGGACAACGAAGGTTTTTCAATCCATACATTCAAACTAAAAATTCTTCGAAAACGTTTCTCTTCGACCTTGGCTCATAATCTCAAACTATTCGTTGTTGAACCACAATCGCATTCAAAAAGAATTCACTCGTACGGCAGCGCGATTTCGCCATTCGACTTATTATCTGCAAGGTATTGGAAGGAATGCAAGCGCGAACATTTAGTATGCAAACGTCGTACAAAGCAATGCGTCGTCAGCTAATGTAGAAATTTGGAGATGTGTCAATAACAATTTTCCCTGGCAATCAAGATGACGCGTAACGTTGCACGGACCGTGATCATCCGACGAAATGCGTCGTTTACTTCTTTCTCTCACTCTTTCTCTTCCTTTCATTCTCGTCCTCTCCTTCGCCATTTCTTTCTGTTTCTTATGGTTAGCACGATACACCCCGCCTACCTATCTTTGACAAGCAAAAAGGAACATATACACAGTTTTGACAGACGATATTATGACTGACAAGCATTCGTCAAATAAAACTGTGAGTCTAAAGAAAAAAGCGGTTGCTCATGAATCTGTCATAATCGGAGGTCACGTCAGATGCTCGCGACGACAGGTAGGTATTTATATGCGTTACTGCACTTCGCTAACAATATTTATTACATTTCTGTACTCCGTTATTCACATGAAAACAGTTAACATCGATGAACCAATGATAGACTGAAAAAAATTTGTAAGCGGAGCATTCCTGAGATAATTGGCATAATATCAGATTGAAATAAGCGATGTTGCGGCTTCAAAGAGTTTCACGATCAGAGAAACGGAGATACGAGCGGAAAACAGTGACATGTTACAAGTGTTCTTGTGCAACGGCCATTTCGATACTCAGAATTACATGTTATAGCTGTCAGAAATGAGAAGCAGAATTCTGAAAAGAAAAGCGGCATGATATAGGAACAAGTACACGTTGAAGCGGGATGTAACGACATGTTGTCTTCAATTCATAGATAATCAAAAGAAACTTTGTGTCAAGTTTCGCTAAGATATCCGGCGCGCACTTTCTTCTGTGTTCTCGTTCTCACAGTTGTCCCAACGAGCTACCTACTCCCTCTGTTTGCGAATCGCGCCGATTACATATAGACGGCTGGTTCTCGCAACCAAGTCCGATCGTATCGCTCAGTCGTTTCGACTGTCCGAAAGATATTCGATCAAAGATAATACGTTATTTTTGCCTGAATCACAAATGAGAGAATTTGTCCCATAATGGGTGAAAATGATCCTATCGACCCATCGGTTTACTCGATTATCAACCATCAGAATGATTTCTACATTTCTCCTCGAAAACCTAATATCTATAATTAGTTCCAACTTTTAGCTACATCGTGCGGCACACTGACGCTGCTCCAATTATGTTCACAATTAGGTTAATTCGTTTACGAAATATACGAAGGAAACAACGAATAGGTGAAAGTGCAATAAGACGGAAGCACCACTGACATCAACTAAGTCTTATAGCTCCATTAATTCCCGAACGATAATGTAAACGAGCGCATGTTCGCGCTACCATTCTACCATATGCGTACGCGTGCGCGAGATCTCAGCAAGAATGGAATTTTATATATCGCGTTCACCGCGAGAGCGGTTCACCTTCAACGCAACGCGACGTGACGCGACGCGACGACGCGTCGCGAGAATTATGCGATCGACCATCAACAGGCTAACCATTCTTCAACTCGTTTCAAACGTTCCCCTTTTCGACAGCGTTAATAACCACAGTTGTTTCATCAAAGGTTCACGCACACGCAATCGTGATATCGTGCAAGATGCTCGTGAGTAGATAATCGATTGAAAAATTCGAATGGTTATCTACAACTTATTGTTAGTGCATTTACACGACCTCGGTCCTTACAGGGACCTTCCTCGGTCCTACCATCGGTTACTCTAACAGAATACAACATTCGTTAGACAGGGTATAGTGTGATTTGACGCGTGCAACTTGGTTCGAGCTATGTTAGAACGAAAACCTGCCGTGGCTGAGCGTTTTACCGCCGCGTCGCGTCGCGTCGTGCCGTGCCGCGGTGCCACGTAATCATCGCGGTCTTTCTCCTCTTTTCCTTCTCTTTCTCCTCGATACTTAGGTATTCCATTTCATTATTTTCCTCTTCTACGCTTCCCTGTCTTATATTCTTCCTTCATTTTCTCCTGCGTTCTCTACTCATCTTTACCTTTTGTATTCTTCCATATTTCTTGCTATTCTATCACATGGAAATGTTCTGATAAAACCGAAAATGTGAACTGCTTCGAACGAGTCCTTCCATTCGGCGAAAGCTTCGTTTCGAATCGTCAGAGTATCGACCTCAACGGAACACGCGTTTCGAACTTCGACTCTGAAAGGCAGAACCTACATACCTACCTACGCGTACTTGCCGCCAATTACTCCCTGTTATATAAGGCTTATGCTTCCTGCTCTTACTGGAAGGTTTCGCGCCTACCAAACGAACGGCATCAACGACGAGACTCAATTTAAACCAGTCCGAACAATTCTGCTCTCCGAGTTTTTCTCTCCATAACCCTGTTTATTTCCGATTTTCACTACCAGTTCTCCCGCGCGTTCCTTTCAAATTCAAAAAATTCCCGCTGTTAGCGACGATACATTTACAGTAACGATACGGTGTGATCAAATTCGTTATTAATTCTACACGCGAAACAACGTGAAAAAGTTGCGCAATAAATCGATTGACGCCAGAAACGATTGAGTACTAATTCTAGAATCGCAGGTATCTTGTCGCTCGATCGTTTCTCATAATGGTATCAAAGTTCACTTTCCAGCGCGTGAATAATATCCGGAGGCTATGCAATTACGCGTGTGTTCACGCGATATTAACTCTTCTAGGAACGTCATCCTAAGCATCAGCTAGCAAAAATCAATTTTTTGTCGTAATTCCGACCGTTTTATTAGTCTACTTCAATTTGATTTCGTCTTTTGTTTTTCTTGTCATGAGAACCAACGCGTCGCTTTTGGTCACTTCAGAACGAATGAAACGCACTCGTTGGAATGATACTTGCATTATTCCTACATATGTACGTACGATCGCGTTTCTTTCGCATGTTTGTTAAACGCATTGTCTCAGTTAGTCGCAGCACGAAAGAGAAAAGTTGCTGGGATTCGCGCTCGAGTCTCGTAGACTCCAGGTGAAAGTAAAACAGACATAGAGACGCGAATGCTTACATTTTCATATGGAAAAATGAACTTTATTCGACACGACTTTATGACAGGCTACGGTCAACGGTCGATGGAATGCAACTATGAGAACGGTAACTATTTAGTTGATGGCTCGTTATGAAGGAGCAGCACGAAGCAGCCCGGTGATTCATCGAACGAGCATACGAGATGACACGTTCATCGAATCGAATTAAGAGCATTTTGAACGTGACGGTTGTAGCGCCAAGTAACGACATTAACTACTCCTTTAGCATACCCTTGCCTCGTAACGAAAAGACGTTCGACTCCGGCACCGACAGGCTACGCTACATATTTGTTGCGATCATCGCGCTGCTTACTTACACCATCGCCTGAGAAAGCCTCCTTGCAGTTTCGCGCAGATCCCACGATGTACCCTCATGTTGATCGGTCACCGCGTATACACGCCAGTCCACTCTCTTTGCGTCCTCTGCTTCCTTTACCGCACACGTTTCCTTCTTCCTTGTAAATGGTTGCGCGCTTTTACTCCCTACCCTTTTTCACTCTCGCATACACTCGCACACTCTCTCCCCCGCCTCTCTCTCTCTCTCTCTCTCTCTCTCTCTCTCTCTCTCTCTCTCTCTCTCTCTCTCTCTCTCTCTCTCTCTCTCTCGCGCCTTCCTTCCCTTTCTCCCTCCCTTTTTCTGTCTCTTTATTTCCCTCTCCCCAACCCTCCGTCTTTCGTTTTGCGAGTTTATGTAGTTTCACCCAAATACAAGCTTCTACCTTGATAACGTCTCTAGGACCATTAAATTCTTTCCATATCTAAAGTTAACGAATCACGTCTTATTTTGTACAACTATTCTTTCCTCAGTTTTACCGAATTTCACGTTTCTCTTTTTTGTAACTTAACGATAACGTTTCAACACGATCAATTATTCCGCGATTGTCTTCGTTTTATTCCTCCCTTCTTTTCTTAGCCTGATTCTCGTTTTGACTTTTGTCCTTGTTCTCGTCCGTGTCCTGGTCTTCGTACCCGTCGTCGTCGTCTTCGTCTTCGTCTTGATCGTTGTGGTCGTCGTAACTGTCGAGTGGTTTTTTTTCTCGTAGAAGAACGAGACGAAAGGCGGCGATGGTGGTACAAGGAACAACGAGAAGGAGAAAGTTTATTCTCCTCTCCAAGCGGCAAGTGTGCCACTGGCGTTGCGTCGACGACAAACGAACGATACGCTACCAATGCACGGCAAATATGCGATTCACGGCGTAGCATGCAAGTTAACGCGGTCAAACGATTCACCTTTCTCCAAGAGAACAAACTGCAATCGTACTTCACCGTATAAATGCAAGCATGTACTCCGAACGCGGCCACTCCGTTGATTCGACAAACACGCGCGTTCGAACCACCAAGGGTTCAGCGAGAGGGAGCACTAGCGCGTGCGCGCACCTCACGTTCCTTGAAAAAAATCTTCTTCAAACCGCAAAATATTGGTATCCGAACTACCAAATTACTACTCAGGGTATTAACACCGAATCCGAGTAGCCGCGTATTTCTGACTTAGTTTTGACAATTCTTTACCAATAGTGCACGACCGATGAGAATGATCACGATGTAGAAATAAATGTGAATAAAAACGATAGCACAGATATTATATGGATAAAAAGAAAGCGAGGCGTACTAAGCCGAACCGATCACTGCGAGCTCAGCCGAAACACTGCACGTCGACCAAATGAACGTTACTCTCTTCCCGCTCAACAGCATCGTAAACGGCGAGCATGCGGTTCAGGTGAACGATTTATTATTTCCCCCACTCGTTCCCTACCACTTCTCTAAACCTTCGCTCTACTATGCCATCCTCTTTATCCCCTTCCTCCTTTCTATCATCCACCTTGTCACAGCTCTCTCTTTTACCACCTATCGCATCTATGTTAACTCCATTCTATCTTCTTGCTCTTCTTCTCTTTCTTCTTCTCCATCTTCTTTCTCTTCTTCTTCCTCTTCTTTCCCTACTAGCGCCATCATTCCCAATTTCGTTTTTTTCTTCATCCAACTCTATCTCATCATCGTTCTCTATTGTCGTTACTATCTTACTACCCACTCCTCTCCTCTTCCGTACCCTTCCCTTCCCTTCCCTTCCCTTCCCTTCCCTTCCCTTCCCTTCCCATCCCATCCCACACCCATCGCTCTGTCTCTTTTCCAATTTACTCCTCCTCTCTCCGTACTTCCATCCATTCCCTAGTTCACCTTTCCTCGTCACTATCGTTCTCTTCCTCTCTCTTGTATTTCCTATGACAAACACGAACCTGTGAACTACCAGTTTTTTCATGTTTCAAAATAAAAGTTCAAATGAATAAAGGACAGAATAGAAAAAGAGATAGAAAATAATAAAAATTTGGAAATTTTCTTTTCTCAGATTATTATTCTCCTGATTAAAATTGAAATGAACAGTGGAATATGAAAAGATGCACGAAATACATTTATCGCGTGTAATTCTAACGGAGGCGGAAAAAAATTACACGTTCGTCAGTGCGAACGAGTACGTAATTAGCACTGAGTGCTTGTGTAATAAATCCTTGCCCTTGTTTTAGGCGAGGCAAGAGTACAGCCAACGCGAACCTTGACCCTTTAATTGGAAGCTAATCCCTATAATTTGGTATCACGGAAAGACATTTCCGGACAACTTAAATGGACTAGATTTGATAGCGGTAGTATCAGATTACTCGCAGAATTTTGCTTCTTTAAATATTGCGTAACAAACTTTGTTAGTTTTGTAGTCTGTGGAAAGAACACAGCATCACCCCACTAAGAACATTCCACCAGTATATGCATCAAGAAAAGCTGTAATCAAAATTATTACAGACTCCGTCGCCACCGCGGAAGATCATTCAAAAGATCGTACAAATACGTAGATATAGCAGAAAGATTAGCCTAATACGTTTACAATGATTTCAAGTGTGATTTGCTCGGTGATACTTCAACTGAATTTTATATATTTTGTTACACCTGAGACCCTACCTTTTCTATTTTAAAAATGATACTACGATGAAATAAGGCTATAGCAAGCGAGAAGATACACGATGAAAAACGGAATAACTTTGACATTTAATGTCATTAATAAATTGTTTATGTCGATACAGAAAAAAAACACACAGAAATGAACTCAGCTTCACGACAGAGCAATTGATCCATTTTATTTTTCTACTTCTCATGATCATACTCTTACCGTTGTATATAAATCAATAGATCGAGCCATGTTGAAAACTCTTTAGACGCTAACGACTCGTTACAGAGTCACTGAAATACTCGAAGCGAGATTATCTATCGATTTCACCAAATACAACATCCAAGGTACCGATGATGGCTACGACATCAGCGAGGAAGCCACCAAGACCCATGTGGCGCAACGCGGCCAAATGAGCAAATCCGGGCGCTTTTATCTTGCATCTGTAAGGTTTGCTGCTGCCGTCGCTTACGAGGTAAACTCCGAATTCTCCTTTTGGCGCTTCAATCGCAGTATACGTTGCGCCAGGTGGTACTTGAAAGCCTTGTGTGTATAATTTGAAATGATGTATTAACGCCTCCATGCTGCTTTTCATTTCTTCCCGTCTTGGCGGCACTATTTTCGCATCGTCTATCCTCACTTCACCCGGTGGCATTTGGTTCAAACATTGATGAATAATTCGTAACGATTGACGCATTTCTTCTACACGGCAAAGATATCTAAACACGCAACAGTAGAATCAGTCAAGAAATACGTCACAAACCGAAAAAAATAGAGAAAATTTTCGATTGATAACCGGAACAAAATAACAATGAAACGATACACGAGAGGTGGAAAGGTTCTTACCTGTCGTAACAATCTCCGTTTTTACCGATTGGAACGTCAAACTCGACTAAATCGTAAGCATCGTAAGGCGTGACCTTTCTCAAATCCCACTTGATTCCCGAACCTCGTAACATCACACCACTGAAACCCCAGTTCAATGCATCTTCTGCTGACACTACTCCGACATCTCGAGTACGTCCTACCCAAACCCTGTTCGACGTTAACATGTCTTCCACTTCATCCAATCGTTCTGCGTATTTGGAAGCCCATTCGTATATATCATCCATTAAACCTAACGGCATGTCCAAAGAAACACCGCCAGGACGTATGTAAGCAGCATGCATTCGTGCACCGCTTACACGTTCATAAAATTCCATCAATTTTTCCCGTTCCTCGAACAGCCAAAAAAATGGCGTTAGAGCACCTACATCGAGTGCGTGTGTTCCAATTCCCATAATGTGATTTAAAATTCTGGTAATTTCTGCGAAAAGAGCTGAAAAACAAAGGGTGAACAAACTTAGAAACAACAAAAGCAGAGCATCAAATTTTTTTTTGCTAATATTAATCGAAATTCATGCTTACTTCTAATATATTTTGCCCGCAAGGGTACCTCTATGTTCAGTAATTTTTCGATGGCCATAGAAAAGCATTGTTCGTTACACATCATGGAAACATAGTCCAAACGATCAAAGTAAGGTAAGGCTTGCATATAAGTTTTATATTCGATCAATTTTTCCGTACCACGGTGCAAAAGACCTATATGAGGATCTGCACGAGCTACTTTTTCCCCAGACAATTCGATTATCAACCGTAACACTCCATGCGCAGCCGGGTGCTGCGGTCCAAAATTAACAGCGATGTTTTTAATTTCAGTCTGACCTGCTTCTACAAGCTCAGGAATTATTAGAGGTGTCCATGTCTGTGTTGAGTCTGAATAAAACACTTTAGCCTCCTTATACCATTCATCATAAAACTCCTTATCCGGATTCCATTGATGTGCATCGCGTTGCTTTTGATGTTGACTGCAACAACCATTACGTTTACAATAAGTATAATTTGCCAGAATTTTTTAGGTTAGGACACGATTATATAACCACTAAATATCTACGTCGCGCAATTACATTTGATAACTCCGATACTCGATACATTAATATCACCTTCCGATGTTTAATAGAGTTCCACTTCTGTTGACAGCAAGTAGTCCCTTCTCGTTCCATAATCCGTAGAATCCCCGGCCCGGTCGCAGTACAGACATTAACGCTTTAGAGGCCATCATGGACGATCACAGGTTATTTCGTCCAATTGTACCCCTAGCGTCGACACTGTCGACAGCAATGCGATAGCCCCTCTTTCACACTATCCTCGCTTTTCTTCCTTCACTATCACCCATGGAATTGCCGTTCGCTGACCATCACATCACTGTCTGCGACTGCTCGACTGCTCCTTTGTCCTTTTAAATCGACATCGACAGTATAGATAGGTATCGATTCGATACAAATCTCAAGAAGACATGTCTAACCAAGTATACAGGTACCTACACTACCTACTTATTTGTATCTCGCGACTCGCGAGAGAACCATCATTTGCGCACTCTCGCGATCGATCTTATAAACGTATGTTACGCGTTACATGATCAACTTATTATTTTATGGCACAGACGAGTGTGCGTGTTGTTTTTACATTAACTAAACAGTTCCTTTGCATGTTTGCGTGGTATAATGCGCAATGATGTGTAGAGTTTCTCTAATGATTACGTATAATCAGATTGCTAATAGATTAATAAATAATTAGTTTTTTAATTTTTGTAGTTCAATCAGTCTACTTATCACTCGACCCTTTACGTTCATGGTAAAGCATCTACTACTCTACTACGTAATAATTAGCTACGTGCTGTGTGAGCCAGCGTAAGCGGCTGAAGCAGGCTGAAGCTTTAGAAATCAATAAATCACCGTACATACTTCTTCAGTGTTGAGTTTCGTTTTGCGTTAGTAACGTAGAATGGATTATACTCAGAATGGACAATTCGAAATATCTTATTTTAGGATGGGTACGTATGCGCTACATATATCGATAAACAAACGTTACATTATGTACAGCCTAAGGAATAGACCAATCGGAACTTCTTTTCTTATTTACGTATTTATATGCATGTCTCAATTCTGGAATATTAGTCTCGAAATTAAACTAAATTTTTACACTAACGATATGTAATGATTTCTTTCATTTGATCGGTTCTTTTTGAGAATGTAAAGTAAAATATAAAATTCCGCATAAATATGGTATGCTTAGTAGTATATTCTAAATAAAGTATCGTCCTTTTTCATTTACGAGCGTTATTTTATAGTAAAACATTTATTTTTTCAATTGAAGGATTTTATTTTACTTAATTTTGGAAATTCACACAGTATGGACGATTATTGCATCTGTTGGTTGGTATATAGTCGCGATTGCAGTCGGCTTTTGGTATGCTTCTCCATATATTTGGGGGGAATATACGAAATGGAAGTTGAAAAAAGACGAGCAGGATTATGCAGCGAAATATCATAAGAGTAAGTAAATACAATCATCACAGTGTAGTCTATATTTTATCCTTTAATCTATATTGCAAACGAAAGTGTACATATCTTTTTCTTGTTTTGTATTTAGATCTGGATCTATTGCAAGAGAGATTGTCCGGTTTAGAGGCTTCCAGGCAAAGAATGCAAGAAGAGTATCGTCAGAAGTGTATAGCTGCACGAAGAGAAGGAAGAAAAGAGGTAAATTGTTATGCCATTAATCTAAAAGTGAATTATAAATAATATATAATGGTTTGTCGCATGAAATAAGAAAAAGATATTAAAAAATGTATTTGGCTCTGTTACGCAAGAACAAACAGACAGATTCATCCGGATTAGTAGATGTCACTGGTATGGGCAGTGGAATAGAGAATAAGACTAAAGACTCATCCAATATTACAGAGAAAAAGTCTAAATCGATTAGAAGAGGTAAATATGTTAATCCAGATTGTATAATGGATCGTGATTATTTTCATATACATATTGACTTTAAAAATATCTTTCACGTTTACAGAATATAATCCCCTGATAGGAGATAGCTCTAGGGGATATCGACCTCCGAAGCGTAGCTGTTGCGGCAAGGGTGGCTGTGGATAATCAAACGTACACATAAATGTAAATATAAATCAATATCTCTTCGTTAAAACCCCCTTTACAGAATAAAAATTTAATAAAAGAATGGAGAAATGTTGAAACAGTTATTCAAACGTTATACTATTTCCTTTTACTTCAAGCAAGCGATCCACAGTCAATTTTTATTCTGAGTTTCTTCAAAATATCGAGACGATAGAAAGCAGAAGAAAAATGAATGTGACA
The DNA here is from genome assembly GCF_051401765.1 of Calliopsis andreniformis. Lineage (NCBI taxonomy): Eukaryota > Metazoa > Arthropoda > Insecta > Hymenoptera > Andrenidae > Calliopsis > Calliopsis andreniformis. The sequence continues at coordinate 18,426,511 of NC_135062.1, forward strand.
AAATATATTTTCTTTTTTTCAAATATTTGTTTGGAACATAAAATTAATAAACTGCTGGAAGCTTTTAACATCTGTTTTTTTTTTACTTTTTTTTTTATTAATAATCGTTACTTGTACGTTGTGTAACCTTTCTGTAAATCATTTTATATACATATATGTATATACTTATGTATGCAGTACTTGACAGTAGTAATCGATATTGTTTAATTATCTACATTTGTGCGCACGCATGACACTGATTTTATTATGTACGTACAGTGTTACTGATTTGTATCACTCGATTCTTTTTTTATACATATTCTTTCTTTTTCTCAACACCGTGTTCAACTGGGCAATTATTAGCGAATTAGTAGAGAATAAGTCATCGCCTACGAAAACGTTTATTCGTAAATGATTCTTGTTTTGAATGAACTTTATTTATAAAATGTAAAGTTTATCGAAATCATTCGTCAGCTTTGGCGTTCAAATACAAATTTGAGAAATTATTATACATAATTGAAATTGGAGTCTGTGGATTCACAGGACTCGAGACATTATATCAGTGTGCATTCTGATTGATTTAGAAATTAATGATACACCGATTAGTCTCTAGTTATAAAAATTTTGCTAATATGCAATATAACATTTTATCTTCGCGATGTCTGTTAGTCAACATAATTTCCGCATTTATCTTGATATTCTATCTTATCCCGGGAAAAGACTCTGTCATGTTCGATGAAATCGTTTTTGATAGTTTTGTATTAAACTTATCTCTGCCCTGACCCAAGTTCGTTTCATTTCATTTTACAAAAACAAGAGAGAGTTTGGAAATCATATTTAATTTAGCTAGTAGAAAAACGGAAGGAAAAAATGAACGAATGCTGACATGTTCTCCTGCATTTCATATTCTGTTTGAACTTCCCTTGGCCATTGCGTATAAGCGAGTCGATCAATAAATCTTCCAATGAGTAGTAGATGAAACGAATTGACGTAAGGGCAGTTGAAATGGAAGATAAGTAAGCGAAATGATGAGTATTATTGGTAGACGGAATGGAATGATAATACGTATGTGTGTAGGATTCGAAGCGAAATCATGAGCAGTGATCGGGATAAGAAGAAGAATAAAGCTATGGGGTAGAACTTGTTCGTAAATCGACGCGTACGCGTTGTTTTATTTTCGTTCAACTTGGAATAGTAAGTAGTTACGACGTGTTTTATGTATGATACAAACAGTACGAACCATCGTAACAATTGTGCAAAGATGGGAAACTATAAAAATAACGTATTACTTTTTTTGCAAATTGGTAGGATGGTTCGGCATAAAGTGAAGGTTCGCTTTCTCGTGATTCTCTCGCTCAACGAAAATACCGTGACCTTTCGCGTTCTCTGATGAATTTTTCTCAGTATCTAAATAAGTAATTACTACTATTGATCGATTTTCTATATCGTGGAAAGTCTAACGTGCGAATTTATGTACAAGATCGAGGAGATACGTTCTTTCGGAGAACTTATATGTCTAAAACGGCCATTCACGTCGTGGTGAACCCTCGCCGAACGATCCCTAGATCCGATCAATGAACTTTCAAGTCGTCGTTTCATGCGGATCCCGAATCGTAAGTATTACGAGGGTTCAATTTGAATAAAGTTTGGCAAACTCAGCGTTCAATTCGAGCAAGTCTATAATATGGAAACAGTTTAGATATTGTAAGAACGGTGAATACTTAAAATATATGTTCTACGTGGCTATACTTCTTTTTCGATTCAAGTTCTACTCTAAACACGCTCTAAACATTCACTCGTCTTCTCTCTCACTCTTCTCTCACTCTCCGACTGTCGCACTCATTTTCATTCGTATTAGTGAACTATGTTTTCCGCTGTTCGCCCTTCTGGATGGATTATATTCGTATCTACACGTGTTACAGCTTTACCAATTATTATGTTCGCGTACATTGATTCGCGCGGCTAGTTTACATTGTAATATCCTTTAGGCCAAACGTGCACTAGTAACTTTGATTCAACAACTTTTTAATTGCTCTCAATCCGACGCATGTTTTACAATTATGGCAGCGTTTTCTTTATGACAAACCATGCGTTGTTAATTACAACGAAACGATTATTCAACCAAAGTTATCTAGCGTGTGGCTCAAGTTAATCTTCTTCTTCTTCTTCTGAAACCTTTAAGTCTAATGTTATGGAACTCATAATCTCCGGCAGTGTTTTCGACGTTCGTTCTCCCTTAATTTACATATATATAATCATACTATAATGAACTACTGTTTGACAATTATCGTCTTTACAGGGCAGTTATCTTCTTCTTTGCTTTCCTCTAAAACTTTAAATTAATTACAACAAGTTTGAGCGATTATTAGAACGAATGCCTGTCACTCGATTTTATCTCTTAAACTGTCTTAACCCACCCTTGTGCAAATATTTGTTCTCACGAAATTTGTTAATAAAACTTCTGCCGTTGTTGTTGTTGTTGTTGTTGTTGCTGCTGCTGCTGCTGCTGCTCGTTGCGTACATAGAGAACGCATTGAGATATTTCGAACCTAAACATTCGAATTTGCTTAATTTGAAAGAATTTTTTGAAATTGTTCAAAATTTTCTTTTCGTATCAGGTTAAGATGCTATGATTTTAGTACTACTGTCCAAGACAGTCTCTCCCTTTCAGTATTCACGAAGAACACGGTACACGATACATGTTATATGCACAATAGATATGGTTAAAATTAATTTGATTTCAGTCAGCGCATACAGCTAGTAAAAAACATTACTCAATGCGATAACACACTTAGAACCGTTCAGTCATTATCACGAATTTTTAATATTTGAATTTTCCTCTCATCGTTAATTCAACAGTAGGATCACGTGTCAATTATTTCGCTTCACGCGACAATATGTTTAAAATACTTAAATTAATTTTTCTTAAAGCTTAGGAACGTTATATTGGAAAATAATACACTCATAGAGAAAAGTTTGTGGCAAAAGCTACACAGAATATCTGGAAAATAAATGCCACGATAGATCGAAATTAGTACACAGATCATAGCTAATCGAAAAATCGTTTCTAAAGTTGCAAACTACCATTCATTCACTCGTAGATATTACACCTATTTAGTTCTGTTTAATTTTCAATAGCTTTCATACCATTCGTGATTTGAATTATGCTCGCTTCTCAGCCAAGCCATGTCGATGAATCGATTATTATTGATTCTTTGATTCGATAATACAGAAACAACGCATAAAACATCGTTCACTCTAGCGTCTTTCACTTCTATCGATGATGTCGAACATTAGTCCCCGCAATGATCCACCGATCTATTACATTCTGAAGTAGCATTGGAATTACCAGCACCCAGAAAGACATTACTTAGCTTATTGTACCTTTGACTTCCGGAACTGCTAACAGTATTCGATGGTGAGGAATTGTGTTGAGGATAACCAGCGATTCTTGAAAAGTTAGGCACTTTGTCTGAAATAAAAAGGTCGAATTAGAGAAAATACGATCAACTGTGCACAGCAGCGAAGGAAACTACAAGATACTAGCATGCTGACCTTTTGCGCGATTATGTCTCGATCTTTCTTGCGAGCTGATACTTCCGGATTGTCTTGGGCAAATACAAGAGTAATCTTCGCCGCTACTGTAAGTCGGAGAAGAACAAGTTCTAGTATTTTTTCTACGCGGACTCCTGCCGGTTCTGTTTCGAGATTCGGGTTTACTGTGAAGGCAATTGGCCGCCGATGAAGTAAATTGATCATTATATTCGAGCGTGTTCCCGTAAAGGCAACTGGATTCAGAACAGGAACAACAAACGTCCGAATGTGCGTTCGAATCGTATGATTTTCTATCCCAGTCGTCGTTTTCGGCCTGATAGAGATTGTCAGTAGGAAAAGAATCTTCATCATTTCGTCGGTAGATTTCCTCCTCATTTACGATCGATTGTTCCGAACGAGAATCTGATCGATTCACGCGACTATACGCAGAATCGTAGTCTTCTAACGGTGACCTATTACGGTCACCATATAAAAGGGAACCGCTCTCGTATTCGTTTTCCTGATTGCTTTTATATTCGTAACGATCGAAACCGTGCGGAAGTGCGGGCAGTGTTGGTGGATTGGTTTGCGGTGGTAAACTTGTATATCTACTTTGTTGATGAACAGAACCTTCGAATGACTGTTGATGTAGGCTCGAACCATTCCAAACTGTGCCCGAACCTTCTAAGTTGTTCAGTGTTCTGATCGGTGGACTTGGTGGACTTTGAGAATTCCCTGATCCTGGGCCAGAGCCACCGCCGGAACCAGTACCAGAGCCAGAGCCAGAGCCAGAGCCAGAGCCAGAGCCAGAGCCAGAGCCAGAACCTGAATTTGAACTCAAACCCAAACCTAGTCCAAGAGCTAGTCCAGAGCTAGTCATCGATTCTGTATTGTTTTGTCTGTCGATACTTCTTTTCCCTAAATGAGGGCTAAACGTTGTTTGATGTTGATACTGTAATTGTGACTGTTGCTGCTGTTGTGGCTGTTGCTGCTGCTGCTGCTGCTGCTGCTGTTGTGGTTGCTGCTGCTGTTGTTGTTGCTGCTGCTGCTGCTGCTGCTGCTGCTGCTGCTGAGGTTGGTGTTGCTTTTGGTAATGATGTTGATGTTGATATTGATGTTGATGGTGTGGGTGCTGATGATGATGATGATGATACTGATATTGGTGCTGATGCTGATGTTGATATTGATGTAAATGGGAATGCGTTCGAGCAGAAGCAAACGACCCTTCAAACGAGGGTGGATGTTCGGGTGGTGGTGGTAACATGTCACACCAATTTGGTGCTTGATTTTCATTCGGTAATGGCATTCTGTATTGGTGAGTTCTTCTATGCACCTCCGTAGTTTCATCTGCATTGTATACACTGCTGGCATTGTCGCTACTCGGCGAAACGGTCGATTTATTCCGATCCAGATTCGAATCGACGCTCGAATAATCCGGTTTTAGACAGGAATCGCTTGAATTTGACTTACGACCACTGGTCTCTATCGAGTCTGGACTTCGAGTAGGCATGCAAAGTGTAGTCGTGGCGTACGGCTCTGGTGGAGCTTGCATCTGTTTTCTCGTATTATAAAATGTCGTTAGATTAACTTCGGCATATTCTGAACCAGTCATTCCGACGATTCCAGGCGGTAGACCAATTTGATTCTGGTTGCTAAGCAACTTTGTCTCGCAATCTTTGTCCGCAGAAGAAGGTTGAAGAGTATTGCTTGGTCTCCACCCGCGCTCCAACCACAGAGTATCCTTATTTAATTGACAAATATCATTGGCTGTACCAACAGGAACATTCAAATGACCCAACTGTTTGCTCATCGCTTGTTTTCGTCGTACATAGAGAGCTCCTAACAAAGCAGCGATAATAGTCAATACGACCGTTATCATTAAAATTAAAAACCACGTTTCTCCGACAACAGAAGCGTTCCTGTGACTCGGATCCGTTCGGGGTGGTAATTGCATTAATTGTCCTGGATCCATGTTCAAGACGGTCGGACTGGAGAACGGGCCGAGTCCTACACGAGTTAATCCGGCTACACGAGCTGTGTACAGGCCGCCCGATATCAGGCTATTAATAATCACAGAAGTCGTAGATGCATTCAGAGACATCTGACCCAGAATTTTGTTGCTATTATTGCTTTTGATTTGGATCTAAAATGAAAGAAATGAAGGAATAACTACGTTAAAACCTTCGAGAATAACTACATTTATTACCTTATATCCTATTAGTTGTCCATTCTGTGTATTTTTCGGCGGTGGAGACCAACGAACGAATGCCGAAGTGATATTTATCATGCCAACGTGAACGTTTTCAGGTGCGCCGGAAGGTACATCTTCCAAAGTAGTAGCCAATTTCACGTTACTCGGTCTACCTTCGATAGTCTTGAAAAAAGGAACTAGAAAAAACTCGTATCGCGTATACTTATTCAGATTTGCCAGAACGTAACTAGTCGCTCCAGCATTTAGCACCGTAACCATTCGATACTCTGGCTTCTCGGAAACTTCGCGATATCTTATGTAAAGACCCTCGACTAAATCGGCAGCTCCGAGAATCTAAACACGGCCGAGAAAAAGAAAATAATGATGACAAATTCAATTGAATCCCCGTAGCGAATAATCAAAATTAGAAATCTATTGTAAAATACGGTACTTACATCCCATATAATCTTGACGCTAGTACTACTCAAAGGCTGGACCTCTTTCAAATAAAGAATCTCGCTGTTGAGACGATCTCTTGCACGAATCAGTTCAGTTTGCGGTATCTGCTGTTGATCGAGATTAGTTGTTCGTGCTACGTCCGAAAGAGGACCAGGAAGGGAAAGACCGTGACTGTTTCGAGCACGAACAAGAAACACGTAACTCGTATCAGGTTTGAGGTTGCTTATCTACGAAAAATATGCGCAATCGATCATCAACAAGCATATGCGTACCCCATCTACGTACTATATATCTATACATATGTATGAATATTTAGAGATCAACGGTTACTTAGGCTTACGGTATAAACGTCGTCGGTAATTGCTTCCGCAGCAACGGTCCATCCCGTTTTCGGATTTGTAGCAAAGTATTCGATAGTGTAATCGATTATTTTGCTGGCACCTTCGTGACCCGGACTCCAGGTAAGCGTAACTGCATTGCCAGTAGCATTTATTATTCTTGGCTTGCTTGGGCTCTCTGGAAGCATCGATGTGTCCAACGGTACAACATTACTCTGGCTCGCTTCCGGACTAACCGTCAAACTCGCATTCCAAGATGTATTCCCGGATTCTGAAGAAGCGACACAGCTGTATACCCCAGTGTCGCTCAATCGTAGATTCTTTATCGAAAGAGTACCATCCTCTGCGATCGACACTCGATCGCCGGTACCAATCCGGACGAGTTCGTCATCTTTGTACCAAGAAATTTTTGGAAGAGGTTTTCCTAACGCACGACACGGCATTGAAATGTCACTCTTCGGAGGTGATGTCTGATTCGTCGCTCCTATTTCGATTATAGGTGGTGGAGATTCTTCAACCGACGCAACCTGATCAAATAGGTAGAAAAATTCGAGAAGTTTATCGCTGTTCAAAAAACCATGTTGTCACAAGGTACGTTCATATCGGAATTGTGATACCTGAAGAAAAACTGTAGCTGTGCTTGCACCAGCTTGACTGATGGCGCTACAGACGTAATGTCCCTCGTCTTTTCCAAGGATTCCTCTGATGTGCAGATTTCCATCCTCCGTAACTCTGTATCGATCTTGGTATTCGTTCCCAGGAAACATTAACTCTTGAGATCCTTCGCGAGTCCAAAAAATGGAAGGTTTCGGTGCACCGCGTGCGGCGCAAGAGAACGAAACGTTCGACCCTACATTGGCTATTTCATCCTTCGGAAAATGGGTGAAGACTGGTCTCGCTAAAAAAATATGTAATACATATATACATATTTATACACATATAAGGATAGCAAAGTTATACTCGTAGAGTCTGTTGCATGTCAGCTCCAAAACTGGACCCGGCTTTTCCAAAATTATTGCGACATTCACTCACAGTGTACCGTCAAAGTTGCACTCGCTGATATCGCACCAACACCATTTTCGGCATCGCAAATATACGTGCCCTGATCTTGCGATGTAACTTTCTCGATCCGCAAGCTCTTATCGTCCAAAATATGCGCTCGACCAATCGGCATTTTTCCATCGTTTCGACGCCAAAGTATCTCAGGCGGAGGATCTCCACCTACGCGGCATGCAAATTCAGCCGTCTGGTCCGTTAGAATCGTTTGATTTGCAGGAGTCGATAAGAAGAACGGCTTTACTGTATATGAAAAAAGAATTAAAGCATAGAAAGAGGTACCTATATGCTTCACGTGTCTTCAATGCACAATACACACACACGCGCGCGCGCGCGCGCGCGCGTTTCCATGCTTAGCACACGTATGTGTTTCCTTACCGTGAACTGTCAACGTCGCGACCGCGGATTCTTTCACTCCCACCATGTTTTCAGCAACGCATTGATACTTTCCTTGATCCGTTTGTCTGACATCAGAAATCATCAAGTTTCCACCATCTACCAAAGTGATGCTGTGACAAGCAACGACTGTTATTTCTCTAATCCACATATGGGCAACCCCCGACTCTCTACTTCTTTTCATCCGGCCTTAATCTATTTCAGCGAAGTGTGTCTGATTCATGATGGTGTCTGATTCATGTAGAAAACATGAAGTAGCAACTTGTTTGAATTCATTTAATATTAATTTGTTTTATTTAATAATTTAGTCTAGTCCTTGACTCGGAGACAGAATGATAATTTGGCCCCCGGACTAGGAAAGGTTGCCCATGCCTGTTCTAATTGATGCTCTTTTATCGTATAATTAAATAATAGATACTATTTATAGCGAAATAGGTATTGATATGTCGATTCAGAGTATTGTTAGGAACATAGTGAAAATACCGTTTAGTAGCATCCAAATCTATCATGTGGCCGTTTCTTTTCCAATGTAACGTTGGTTCCGGATGCCCTCGTGGTGGACCGCACTCTAGTAAAGCAGTTTCTCCAGCAGCAACTCTAGTATTCTGTGGTTCTGCGCGAAATTCGTCTCTTAACACTGCAACAAGCAAAATTCGACTTAATTATTATTAACAATTTTTCCTTCTCTTTCTTCTCGTTTGATCGCTTGCACCAGCTTGCCAAACTCTACATATTATACATTTATTATCAACGAATAATAACGATGATAAGTATTTCGTTTGAAATGAAAATGAAAACATTGTTGGAAAGTTGAAATAAAAATGACGTAATACGAAGATTCGGATAATTCGATGGAAAATTAACGTAAAATGAGATGAAATACACGTATCTAATAGTATCTATAGGTATACCTTAGTATATCGTATATTAGTATACCTTAGTATATCTACGTACGTAAATCCGTTTTACTATAAATAAACGATACAACGGTGATAATTGCTATCAAGTTAGCGTTATCACGTTGTAAAAGAGTGCGAATAGGTACCACCAACTGACAAGTTCGTTCTAGTCTTTTCTTTTTCATCGCTTTGGTCTCCAACTGTACGATGACTCACATACGACTCTCATGTAGCCGGTGCATCGGTTAAACTGTTCCACCCTGTTTGCTCATCGTTAGCACCCTACAAACAGTTCAACACTCATATGTACTAAAGCTCGTATGGATTTCCTCCTTACTACCCTTCAAGATTAATTATAACATTTTTTATCGTCTAAGCGGTGAAGATCTCGGCGACCGAACGTGTATTCGTATATGTTGTACATGCACTCCCGCGTAATGTAGCTATCTAATAATTCATCGATAGCAAATAAGAAATTGATGAACAGTGAAAAATCAGAAATTAACATCAAGACTCTATTTGCGGTTTAAACGTTTTGACTTTTTAAGGTGCTTTAGCGTTGCAATGCTTTCGCTATTGTAACGAAATAAGACGAATGGTCTATTATGGATTTGTTTTCCCATCTCTCTTTAACAAAACAACAGCCAGTGCTGTAGAAAATGTTCAGCTTTCAGAATCAGATTGGCAAAGACAGAAACAAGGAAAAATGGGAGGGAACTAGGAAGAGTGAGAGATGAATTATGGGGAGAGGTGGCGGTGGTAGAAGGGTTGGGATGAGATGGGGTGAAAAAAACTGGGGTCTTGGGAGAGGGAGGAGTGAGAGTGAAGCTGGTGCGTAGTCAAACAACCTCCAATTAACGAACGCTAGATCTGGAGCGAAAGAATTGAAGGGTTCTTGGATCTCCCGTTTCGCCCCTTTCGTCATTTTTACCATTCTCACCCTTGTCGACTATAGTATAACCCCTCAGGCTTTTTCGCGAGCCGCAGGAACCAACTAATGAGAGCAGCGGGCGCGTTCCCTTCGTGTTACGCGTGCATGAACGAGACAAACGGCTATGTCTCTGCTAGACCATACGGGAGTAGCACCATCTGCGCGAGACGAGTCGCTCGAAAACCAGCTATGTAGTTCTTCTCACAAGCTAAATAGAACGTCATTATACTATGTTATTATGAACGACCCGGATGACCACGGAAACTTATGTATGTAGTAATATTAGTAGTAGGTATGTGCAATCATGAATCAACGCAAAATCGCTCGATTAACAATATTCGTAATTATTGTGACGAGTATTCCCGAAAGTAGAATAGGGTAATAGAAAATCGGAAATAGCAGTGCGAATTTGAGCATTCGCGCTGTATTAAGTAGGTAAGTGTACATACGATATATCATATATTCGATAACCAAAAAAGACAAATAAAAAAAAAGATTATATTCGATGAAACATGAAAACTTGATCCTACAGAACAGAAAAATGAATACACAGACCGACAGCTACGATTTCGACCGAATCGATGGAACACAGTACATATATAGGAGTGCTCGCGCGCAATTGAATTTATGTGCATTCACACATGCATGCTTGCGCATATATGTGGGAGTATTCTGGCGTCAGTGTTCTCAGTACCATATTCGATATAATTAAAGTGCATAAATAAACACAATGGTACAAGGACCGGTTAGAAAGGGCGAAAAGCATTGGTAGCAGTAGCAGTGCCTATGTAGAAGGGATATTCGCTCGGTAGGTAAGAGCATTCAATGCAAATGCCCACAGGGTCACATCTTCGTATGGGTGTATGTTAGTATGCTTACGTGTTTGCACGCTTGGCTGCTCGATGCCACGCTGCAAGTTTTAGCTAAGGTGACCACTGCTTGTTATACATATATGTATACGGAGAGCATAACCGTATACGGGTGGTCGATCGCGAATCCATACACTGTTAGGCGTAAAAGTAGGCACGTATATTTGCTATGTTTATCGGGTGGCCTTCAAACTTCGATGCGTACTGTGTTCCAAACCTCACGATTAGACCGCGTGGATGGATACTATTAGTTCGTATCCTCCTTGGAAAGAAAACTGAACTAATTGTAGGTCGGTGAATCTCCCTTTATTTTCATTATTTCATTAGTCGGACAAAACTTGATCAAAGTGTCGGCTATGAATATCTGCTTTCGCGAGTGGTAAATGTAGGTGGCCTTTTTCAAAATATACATGTATGTAGGTACAAAATAAATAATATGTCTGTAATTACATGGAGTATCTATTATCTATATCTGTTTTATTTTACGCAGACACGTGTCAATCGTCATATCTTTTCTATATTCTCCTTCCTTTTTGTTGCTTTTTCTTCTTTTTCTTCCTTTTCCTCTTCTCCTCCTCCTCGTTTTCCTATTTTATTTATTTATTGCATTGAATCGTTTGAAATTATGACTGCTATACACGATATTCACGAACAAAGGGACAATAAGTGCAGGTAAGGTAGACACATTACAAAGATGCGCGAATACCGCAACTGTTAGACAAGATGAAATTCGATAATACTTTGGAAACAAAACGTTAATTCTGAAATAGAAATTGGATATGAGCACCTATGTACATCGACGTACCTAACCACGATCATTACAACAGATCGGTTTAACAAATTATAAAACCATTCGACAAATTTATTCTAAGGCCCAAACGGCTGAAGCTGCCTACGTTGTCGCAGGAATTGTCGACACACCAGAGTCGCTACGACGCGCCAGTCTGGTCCGGTATGCCCACGGATTCGATATAAATAGACGCGAGTGTGCAGCGTTCGTTCCCCTGTGTGACTATTCGATATGCAACCATCAGTGGCCGGTCAAAGTTGTCGTTCAGATTAAACGAGCCAAAACCTATGTGTAGGTACGTGTGATTCGTACGCACGATATACCTATGTATGTAATATTTACGAGAAAATTCTCTTTCAAACTGCATTCGTTCTATTCAGGTTCAAATCGCTTACTTCATTCTTAAAGTGATACGAGATGAGAAAACACGAGCGTAAAGATGCAATTGTCACACTCGAATTCATCCCGTTAGCGCGCACATTGCAATGTTTAAGTTATCGATAAGTAAAATTCGTACCTACGTATCGATATCGTTACCGTTTATGACCAACTAGCGACTCAGGCCGAATCTTGAACACGTCGCGTCAGAAGGACTTGAAGCGTGTAAAGGGAGAAGAAGAATCAACGTGAGTGGTGGACCGGTTAGAGCACGAGCGGGGGGTTCGAAGTAACTCTGCTCTTGATTCAGACAATGTCGCGGGGGTACTCGATTACTCAATTAAACCGTTGTGTCGGTAGGCGTGGCAGTTGGACATATTCACGCACATACATATATCACCGAGAAACATCCATGCATTAGAGACAGAAATGAGATCCAAACGTGTGTGGGAGAACGAATGAATGTACGAGATTACTAGTACACCTACCACCTACCACCTACCACCTACCACGTAAATAAAAATCTTAACGAAATAAGGAATGATATTAAATCGACCCGGTCAGAATCTCGATAGGGAAACAAATGATTTTCTTAGTATGTAACACAGGATGTCTGTTCAGTTTCCACCGTTCATTTTCCTGGTTTTTCGTGAAACTTTTCAATGTAAAAGAAAAATGACATTTGCTTTCAGAACTTGAAGTATTTCGTAAAATTACAGTGACCATGAAATCAAATTGAACTAACGTAAAATCTCGAGTATAAATGTGGAAATGTAAAGTGAAACGGGAACGTAACGCGACTGTTCGATACTTATCATTGCTGGTAGATTGCATCTTACGATAAACGTTTGTATGCACCGCGACCCTCAGACTATGTCTTGCAAACGTAGCTGTCCACGCCGGAAATACCTACTATACCATTGGGATTGAATGGAATCGTTGTTTCGACCTTTCGACAGCAGTTGCTCCTTGTGAAACGAACCTGCGTAACTCGTAGACAGAATTCCTGTCGAAGAAGTATATATACCTAAACCTCAATTAAGATATTCATTTTCAGCATTTCATTTTACTTCAAGACAATTTTTCTTTTAATTCAGCAAAGCGACAAATTGCAAACTATAAATTAGATATTCACGGAAACCAAAGGGCACGTGAACCGAAACACCAACATATCATTCTTCTCTTCTTTTAGAACTGCGAAATTACATGCATTATATCCGAGCATTCATACCTATTTCCTTATAGTTTACGGCATACGTATTACGAGAAACAATGAGAACGGAAGTTGTAAATATTATGGCGTGTACGATGCAAAAAACTTGTCATTCCTTCAGATATAATGTGTGCGAAGCTACTGCACTTCAGAAATTCAGACTTTGTTGAAATAAAACGGATCGGAAACGCTTACCGCATTAGCTTTTCGTACGAACGGATATGTATTTAGGTATGTACAACGATACACGCATATGTATACATATAGTATATAGGTACGTGTGTACATAAGTGTCCCTTCTTTACTGGGATTAAACCTCCCCCCCCCCCCCCTCTCTCTCTCTCTCTCCCTCTCTCTCCCTCTCTCTCCCCCTCTCCCTCTCCCTCTCTCTCTCTCTCTCTCTCTCTCTCTCTCTCTCTCTCTCTCTCTCTCTCTCTCTCTCCCCTCCTTTCTCTTCCTATTCCTTTTCCTCTTCCTCTTCCTCTTTAATATGTATTTTACTCCGTTTACTCATCTAACCATTCAGTTTTCATTTTCTTCCTCTCCGTTCCCCTGAAAGCTACGCGAAGTAACTCTGGCACAGCACAACAGTACTATACCGTCCAGCTAATCGATACGCAGTAGATGGAACGAACGAGGGACCCAAACGAGGTCTGGGATACTAGAGGGGTGAAAACAAGCGATGGATAGGTGTTATTTCTCTGAGGCAAGAATCGAAAGAAAGAGGAAGAGCACGTGTAGAAGATGGTGGTCGAATGTGAGGAGGGTGAAATAAGAGAAAATATCACAGTACGTAGAAGACATGCACACATCCGAATCTGTGGAACCGAATCAGTATGTTTACGATTTTCTATCCGTCTCGTTACTGTAATCGTGAATAAATTCTGTAGCTACACCGATCGATGATCGATTCATTTACGATCAAGATATCTCTATACATCAAATTTCTGATTGACTTGAATTCTTACTTGAATTTAATATGCGAATTGTTGCTTAAATATCTCTATTCGATAGACGGTGGTCAATGTCGTCATTGATTCTGTTAAACATGATTCTTGAAACACGTTCTTTCCCCTCTATTCCTTCTATTTTTTTTCACTTTACAATTCAACATCCCTTTGTCATATCTTCGTGGTTGAGAACCCCTACATTTTTTCCCTATTTTTTTTCTCTCTTCATATTTTTCTGTTACAATCTTTCCTTTTCTCTTTCTTCGTCATTCCCTTTTTTGATTCACAGAGAGTTTATTTCGGTGCAAGTTGGTTGTGTTGAACAGCATGTTCGCAACACAAAGCCTTATTCATAGTCGTCGGCCATAACCGCCCCCCGTTTGTGCCTACCCCACCATTGCTATAGCCATCTTTACCGTTGAATGCCAGCAAATAAATGACTGAGATTAAACACAGTAAAGAAGATCGACCAAAAGTGATAAGTATATAAATGAAACACGTATTCTTAGGATCATTATTAGAACTCAGAATCAAATTTAAGTAAGTGACCACGTTCATTTTTATTATGATTATATTTTCGTGATTGCCAGAAGAATGATCAAAGATGAAACTAACTACTTACTCATTTATGCAGATACATAATCAGGACAAATGACGATAGATCACAGCAATGTGACAATTACCTGATGAATAGTGAACGTAGTACTCTATGAAATTAGATATACGTACATACACATGTACTAAAGAATATTTACACATTTGCAAATAAAAATGAACAACGTTAACAAATCATTCTGCGAACAAAATATGTTTACAATAATACATGCACAATACTAAGTTCAAGCATACGTAAATTATTTGCAAAGTAAGGTATGTATGCTGCATTTCGTCGTGCAACACAGCACCATGTTGGCCGAGCATACGCTCGATGTAGATACAGCTCCGTATCGATTTCTATTCTCCTTCTCTGCTCCCCACCTCTCCTACTACTCTCTCTTTCTCCGCACGTGTCCATATATATATATATATATATATACACACACATATATACTCCTACACACACGCACGCGCTTGGACGTACGCACGTACGCATGTATGCATGCACGACATACGCGATACGCATATGTATAGGTATGGTATATGTACTACACATGTATAAATATACATATATAATATGTGCGGCATATACTTCTATATATGTGTATACGGAGGCTCACACGCGCACGCGTGCTCACAGATAGAGACCGAAACTTGTGGCTCTTGCTCCCTCCTTTAATATTCTTCTGCTCTATTTCTTGTTTTTGTTTATCATTCTTTTTCATTTCAGAAACAAATTCATTTTAAATATCTGTCAACTTCTATCCGTCATAATATTTGTAGTGCGATAGATAGGTAGGGAGACGGTTAATTAGATAGATATATAGATAGATAAATAGATAGATAGATAGATAGATAGATAGATAGATAGATAGATAGATAGATAGGTACATAGATACCACTGGTATCAGTATCAGTACGTTTAAGGGCCCCAATGAAGCTAAGCTGTAACGCTGGCGACTACGTGGCGACATACTACGTATGTACTGACGTCTAATTTGAATAGTTTTATGTTTCTTGTACAATATGTATTACTTCTAGATATATTGTTGTTTTCGAAATTTTCACATTTTTATCTGTGTAGTAGGTAGTACCTGAAGTGGACCTTTGGCAATGCTATTTAACGTAACACGATGTTCTTGTTGCCTTGTGCAGTAGGGAAAAGTAAACGCATTGAAAGAATGACAGACTTACCTGCAACGGTTAAAGTAGCGTTGCGACTCGGAACGGATCCAGCTTGATTTCTCGCGACGCACCAGTAAACTCCGCCATCTTGCTCCTTTTTCCCGTGCATTACCCTTAGGAAGAAAAGAGAACCCGTAGGCAGAAGAACACGATGTGATTTTGCATCTCCCGGTGATGTTTGAACCAATTCACCATCTTTGTACCATTCGATCACTGGTTGGGGTTTACCTTCCGCCTTGCAATTCAACGTTACGGGCTCGTTCTTCGCTACAATTATATCTGAAGGATGTTCCGTTATGCGCGGTGATCTCAATTGCCCTGAAACAACAATTTATAGCGCTTAATATCGAGTACCGAATAGTATTCTATAATGAAAAATAGAAAAAAAATAATTCACAATCACCAAAATGTGTATATTTCTCCTTCATTTCACTCGCATTTAATAGAAACAGTTGCACGTACAATGAAAATAAGCAAACTGACATGAACAGCTATAGATCTTGCACTTGGACAGTGGTATTTCAACTATTCCGACATACTTACAGAGATTCTAGAATATTCTTAAACCGTATATGTACATAGGTTCGACCGATAGATGAAATACTTCTAAGTATGTATCTACAACCTGTAAATCGTACTCGAACATGGATATTTAGAGCATTCGTTAAATATTTTCCATCTGAAGAATATCGACGTCCGAACATCTAACATTGCTCGAATCCTATTCTGTTAATGCTCTTTCTGTTATAATAAACGAATCGTGTTGAAAGAAATATGATAGAACGCGACACAGAAATGCGAATTTAAGTTGTACACGTATACAACTATCCAAACTGCTTGTAAAACCCTATGTAATTAAATTTAATTTTAGTTATACGATAGGAAGAAACAAATGATGGATGCTTTATTGGTAAGCAACTTAGTATATTATAATCGAGTGAAATGCAAGCATACAGTGTCCTATTTAGATAAACGAATTACGCATGAATCATCAGTCGGCGATAATGTAAGTGAATGCATATGTACAATTTGATAACATCAAGATTTCTAACGATTTCTTTTACAGCATGCTTTGATCTTTACCACGAACTGGCCTGCAAAATTTGGCACGCTTATTGTTCGCAAACAAATGAAAAGGTATCGTATGTAAGCTACAGGGTAATCAATTTAACTGGAAACCCTCTAATGGATGTTGGCAGCACTTACAATGCTAAAAGCATTCGAAATACATAAATGCTGCCAACACCAGGAGGGTTTCCAGACAAACTGGTCACCCTGTACGTATTCTTTCTGTGATCTTATTACAGCAGCCCCGTTGCTCCACGCAATAAACGAATAGGATATGATTACGTGTTACATATGTCTAAATAGTAGCAATCGCGTTAAAGAAACTATTTCAGCTAACGAGTACTACAAGAACATAACTTTTATTATTTGATTAATTGAGAAACCTTTTTATTTTTGCTTATTATATACGCCAAATATTTTTCGCCATTTTTCCTTTTCAATGTGTATTTGGTCATATGTATACATTACATCTATATATATGTATGTATGTATAGGTAGGTATGTGTACATGTGTTATGTATGCGACCGCGTTCAGGCACACGTACATACACAAGACCACATTTATATTTGCATGTTTTCCTTTTGTGCACTCGAGTCAGCAGTCGGAAACAATAGACATTGTGGCTAAATTAAAATCGCCTCCAGAGTTTTCATATTTCGCTATTGAACAGAGCCGCGAACGAACTCGGGCAGTTCTTGCGCTCACTAGGCCCGAGGCATCTCGTTTCATTTCAGTTCTAACCTCCTTCGAATCAAGCTATCTCTCAACAACCTACCATGCCAGTCCGCTGTCACTCTCCTTCTCTTTATATTCCATCATATCTACTTCTCTCTTTCTTCATTACTCCTTCTATTTTATTATTCGTTTTTGCTTCTTGGCTCCCTTCTTCCTCTTATTATGCCCTATTGCTTTCATTCCATTCCAGTCCATTTCTAACGAAATACGTTTCATATTTGAGTAATGATCATAGTTACTTGATTCTCATTAAAACGCTAGATAACGACAACATTTGAACAAGTTGTCCCATCGGCGTGTAATCATATTTTTCTTCGATCTTTCAACCACGAAGATACATCTAATTGATTTTGAAAACAACCAAGAGCATTTAAAGATAATTATTAGATAATACATGAAATGGTTAAAGCTTCAGGCATTCGGGCAGACGATGACTTGGCATACGACTTCACGACTGCGACGTGGGTATTGATTTGCCGCTGTTGCTTCGGCTCCGTTAGCTCTCTCGGTTGCGCTGCCCTTTAACAGTTTTACCAGCTTCGCTCAAGCTTACTCACAATTCTATCTCTTTCCTCCTTTCTTTCCTTCTTTCTTATTCGTTCAAGTCATTTATCATTTTCTTTCTTCATTTCACCATCCTTCTTTTCTTCTCAGAGAGCTTTAAATTTTTCTTTTTCTACTTCGACAAGATCCCTTACTTTCTTCCTTTTCTCATTCCACGATTCTGTGTTAATCTTCACACTGATCAAATTCATTCTTCCTTCTACTTCTGAATTTACATTTTGATCTTATTAACGTTATTATAAAAACGTAAATTATCGATTGCACATGAATTGAGGTACTGTTATCGTAAGGTACTATTCCGAAATCATTATACATGCTTTCAGGAACCATCATTCTTCTCCGTACTCTCAACATTATTATTATCATGTTTTTACTCGATGATAATAGACGTCATATATCGAATTAATGGTAAAATTATTGAAAAACTTTACACACTACAGAGACAATTATTCAAAAAGTTACTTCTACATTTCTTCTGTCAACTTATTTTCTCTTCAATAAGTTGGATTTTTAAACTCTTCAACTTCGAATTTTTATATTTTTCATCAACGACATAAATACGTATGCGATAACACGTACATAAATTGCAATGAAACAATTCAGGTTCTTATTATTCTTCGTTTCCGCATGCGCAATGTACCTAATACTATCGAGGTGTTGCCTCAAACAAAATGAGCGAGTTACATTCTCGATATAGAAAAATTGTTTCAGTGCGATATGGAAAAACGAAAAAAAAAGTAAAGAGAAGTCAAAGTGAACGGGGGGGGCAGAGAATCTACGAGAAAAGAAACAGTTTCATTACTTTCTATCCCTAAGAAGGATATTCTTGTTAGAGGGGAAGGTGAAAGACGAAACGGGAATAACCATTGAATTCCTTGAGACGTAGGGGAAACCTAAGACGCTCAGGACCCTCGTGAAAGAGGGTTCGGTCGACACACCCTATTCCAGGTTCTTTCTTAGCAGTGCTGTCCAATGTTGTAAAAAATAGCAACCCTCTTTGACGAAAACTCAACGTAACTCGAGGTGTACCTCCGATTGTTGCTTACTTTTTTCGTTTACTCTGATCATTTTTGCTTAGTTTTATGCATCGAAAAGCAACGATGTCCCTATCCAACGGAATCTTATTTTGGCTCTTCCTCGACCTCACAAAAGAAATAATCTTGCGAACCGAACCGGAGCTATCGATCGTTCAGTTCCTCTCCTGCGATTGCCGCGACAGTAGTGCGCGAAGTCGATATGGAATGGCACAGTGTGTCAATAGCTACAGTCATAGCCGTAGCCACAGCCACAGCCACAGCCACAGCCACAGCCACAGCCACAGCCACAGCCACAGCCACAGCCACAGCCACAGAACAGCACGGTACAGAGCTGGAAAAATACCTAAACAGTACATACTATCAAGCTATATAATTTTCACTGTTCATGTAAGCCTAATTAGACAACGATCCATAAGTAGGATCGTTTCGATTCAGACACACATATCCTAATAATTTCGGTTATCCTCGGTTAAACTCGGCTTTCTTCGCAAGACTTTCCTTCTACGAAAATAGACCAACCGATCAGTTTCTCCAACGAACTTGTATTTTTAAAAATAGGACAAATCCAAAAATTCATCCATAAGAATCGAAAATTCAATTTTGAAAAAAATACGTACCTACTCAAACATTCAGAGTTTCGGCATGCGTTACTTAAGGTAGTCGTTCTCAACGCTTACCATTAAAAGAAAAAAAATTTGTCGATAAATTTGGAACATAGAGCTAAACAGAATGATTACACATCTAGCATAAATGATATGCTTACGAAAAGTAACTTGAATGCATTATTCTAAATAAGTAGATATGCGAATGTTCACTGAAAGCTTAGTTTTCAACAGAGATAAAACGGAATTGGCTACATATTTTCGAGTTCCTTGTAGGTGCATACACGTATTTGCGTATTTACCGATTTCGCAGTCGAAATAGATCATGCTATCCAATTCGAAAAAATTGGTCTAAAAAGCTACGGTTGACTTTACCATTCAACTGCTTTTTCCTCACATTTATTTCTTTCCACTCGAGTATACGTTTCTACGTACATACATTCGCATAGAAACGGAAACTAATCGAAAAGACAAACGCTTCAGCTACATAAATAAGATAAATACAGTAGTTTATTTCCCGTTTAATTCAGCAGTTTGTGTAACGTTTACGAAAAAGGCGCATCGCAGAGGAACAATGGATCAAATTGATCGAAAGCAATATATACAAATCGTATGTACTTTTAAGCGAAAAAAACGTCTGAATACATAATACTACCTCGTAGAGTCGTACGTTGTACATAGATATGTATATCAACATTTCATTTTTAGTACATGTACGTAAACCAATTGTTTTTTATTAGCAGTATGCGAGTCTGGGTAAAATTGTTAAGAGTTACGAATATTCAAAACGACACGAGCCGCGACGCAACACAACATAATCTAACTCCCAGTTATTCTTCTTTTTTATCGCTAATATTTTTTTAATTATCATGTAAGTGAAAATATGTATATGTATATCTACATACTGATAAATTTGTCTGATGCTTGTTAGAGACAAACAACAGAAAGAGTTTGTTTCGACAGACGTTCATGTACAGTCAACTGAAACGATATTGACCACACAGTAATCGATTAGGTATCCGTACATGTAAAAGGCAAGCTTCTGAAACTTTAAAGAAGGCAGAATTATTAAATCCATTGAAAGGGTACAATCAAGAGTCATATTCAAATATACGTTCTTTCTCTATTATTAAGAATAGTTTCGAAACAAACGAGCGCGTTTTCATCAAATCCCATCCCTATTCGGCCCTATTGAAGTTTTTAATATTAGGTCGACAGAACTGACTGACAATTAGTCGCAAACAGAAGACATATGTACATTACATACATATCGTATAGAGAACTTAACCGTTCGTGTCAGTTTCTTTTCCTACTCGCCGTTATCGCATGACTGGAAACGTCAAGTCGTAAACAGAAGAGTATCTCTACTCGAACTCGATCTCGGCAAACGTGAACGTATCGATTCACCACCGCAAATCGAACAAAATCATGTACATAGACACAAGTGTAGTCGATGTACTCGACTGTAGATCAATGTTCACAGTCGATCAGTGCGTGCAAAGTTTAAAAAAAGAAACTATGTACGCACATATGTATATGTACATATCAATACTGCTGCAAGAACGGGTACATGAAATATAGAAAGGTAGCAACGATATATGTACGTATAGACATGTAGCAACAGAATTCGGTGTGTTCGTATCCGCCGTGCTTGCGGGATGACTACCCGTCGCAGAACGATAGAAACGATACCTTCGTTAATGTGTTAACATAAAAGTTTACCAAATTGCCAAAAGAAAGAAAAAAGGAAGAAAAAAGTTATCGTAAGAAAGTGCATTGTTCAACTTACCATACACCACAACGGCGAAAACTGCTATCGCGATCGAGATTCTTAGCCACTCGTTGCGCATTTTTTTTCTCGGTATCCAAAAATTCTAAAGTGTTGGGAATCAGGAACGAGATCACTTCTCGATCACTTTTGGATTCGGTGTTATCGCATGATTGCACAGTTGTCGGAAAATAAGGAAGAAAGCGATGCCGAAATACGAGTAAAGAGGCGGAAAAATTCAGGGGCCATGCACTCGACGCGTCGAAGAGGTTAAACCGGTAAGAGCAAGCACTCGCGTGCACTCGCGAGGAGATTCTCCTTTCGAGTTTGGATCAGAGAGTAGCTTTCCAGGCGAGAGGCGTATCATTCGGGGTGACACTCGCGCGCGCCTCATTTCCATGCCATTACACGTTACCACAAAATACGCGTACGTAGGAGTAGATAGGTACGGGCGTACGGGAAACGCGCACCCGTACCCACACCCACATCGCGGACCACCAATACCCAACCACGCGCACGCAGCAACAGCAACGCGTACACACGCGTCTATGTGTATGTAGGGTATGCGAAACTGTACGTTCTCCTCGTTTATCACACAAGGTAACGTAACGTCAAACCACTGATCGTTGCTCCATCAACGTCAATTCCATTCATCTTGGAGAAAATCGCTGCGCTGACCGGTTTCGTGCATCGAACCTTTATCGTCGACCTCTGACGTGCGCGCGCGCGCGCATGCACACCGCGAGAGAATTACACGTATTAAAAATGACGCGCACACGCGCGCACACTGTGCGCGCACCAACACCGACACATACGCAGTAATCGCTTATAGAGCCACAGCCACAACCACAGCCACAGCCGTAAGCACAGGCACAGGCACAGGCACAGGATCCAGAAGAAAACGGAGTTACCTCCAGTGCACTGGGATCACGTTCTCGTTACCACACTTTCATTTTCCGTCAAAATCAAAAAATCACTATTCTACTTTTCCGATCGATCCAACCCTCGCGCACGTCCTCATTGCCACCAACGACGAACTTACGGTTACCAACTCGATGCGTTCTTCCGCTAACCACTTGGACGTTTCGTGCATTTCTACTCCTTCGAGTCGACGTTCGAAACGTTGCTTTCGCTTGGTCGAAGAGTGCCCATTTCGCCGAAATTGATCGCTTCGTGAACAATTGTCAAGCAGCGCGTCACTTCTCTCTTCCTCCAACACCGTGTACTCCTTCTGTTTAGAATGTGTGCCATTCTTTTATTTGCGAATCAACTTGTTATCTAAGATGCACAATGATATTATGCTTGCGTTCAGGCAAACACTAAAAGGAAATGTAACGCTACACGAATACATTTAAAACAGCAACAAATCCGACCACGACGACGGTCGAACCTCAACTGAGGGCTGCTGAGGGCGCAGCGGCGCAGCGATTTTTCGGGATGGGAATGTACCACGCGGCACTTCGGCTGTGTTCGGCCACTTTCGTTCCTTTTCGGTTTCATCTCGATACCTTGTTTCTCGTTTCTCGTTTCTCGTTTCTCGTTTCTCGTTTCTCGTTTCTCGTTTCTCGTTTCTCGTTTCTCGTTTCTTGTTTCTCGTTTCTCGTTTCTCAATTCTCGACTCCCGATTCTCCATACTCGATTCTTGATTCTCTATTTTCGATTCTCGGATTCTCGATCCTGTCACTTCTTCGAGCTAGAATTCTAACACTATACTAACATTAACTATACGAAGTATAAACAATATGCTTAGCAATATTTTAAAGTGAGGTAGGGGAACTCAAATGAAACATAAAATATTCTATAATATAATATTGGAGCTGCTTTCATCTTGCAATAATAAGGCTTTAAAGTTATTTAGTGATTTAATGATTAGAAATCGTATATATTGAGACATGAAATCGAGCATTCTGATTATCTTCATACAGGATTTTTCTTACGTGTAAATCGTGTAAGCGCAGTTGTTTCTCGAGAACAATTTTAAATACGTAGACGTGCATGGCTTATCGACGTTACAACAAACCGTCAAATAAGCACACCATGTATTCGGTTCAATTTCAAATTTATGCGTCATTCATCGTTACTCGTAACTTACGTTCAACTTGTAGAAAGTAATCGAGCAGATCTGCGAGTATTTGACGACGTGGTCTGTTGAAAAACTCTCCGATGGTTTCGTGAACATGTAATGGAGGTCGCTCATATAGTACATGTCTGCAAATAGTTTTTAGTTCATACGTATGTAGGTATGAGTAAAGGTTAACAAAATGCATTCATTTGCCTATATCAATAATATATGTACATACATAAGTAGTGTCCGCAACACACTTGCTTACACCCTGAACGACGCATGGGCAAGGAAGTTTCCTCACTTTACCCGCTTTCTGCACATTTCTTCCAAATGATATCAAGTGTGTCGCGGATAGCAGATATATAGTTATGTACATCGAATATGGTATGCCTCAATGTAATTTATACACAAATACGATCAAACGAAAAGAAACGAAGATACAAAGGAGTTGTTAGGAGGAGAGGACATTTAAAACTTACTTTAATAAAATCGAAATAAATGCCCGAATTTCGGGATGCTGTTTCAAGTAAATTTCATTTTCGTCCCGATGCAGAAGTTTTCTTTCATTCAAATTTCTCTTTTGATATTCATCCAGAGCGCCGATATCATAATTTCGCGTACCAAATGCCGGATCCTTTGGGTGAAAAGAACGGCGACGACTTTTAGGAACACGATCCATTCGAGCGTATCCACTGTTAAAATGTACCTAGGTATGTATATAAATAAATGATTTCGATAAACCGGCCAACCAGTACATTGGTACTTACGCGCCAACTTGAAATAACGACCTTCTTGTCCGAAACATAACATAATCAATAGAAAAAATGGTCATAGCGAGAAATATTGATCTCAGATTTCTAAACCTTAGTGGAAAGAAACGGTAACGTGGTTATTTTCTCGTTATCGCTAAGCAACGATTCAAACAATACTGTCATCTCATTCCTGTAATGTTTTTCGATCATTCATACGCATTTACTCGACAAAGGTCGGGAGTTGATTTAAAAGAGGCAGAAAGCATGTGAGCGTACATACGTATGTACTTACATGAATACGCATGCATAATGTGCAATGCGAGCAGAAAATCAGAATCGTTAGAAGCAAAAACAAAGATCAAAGCAAACAGACAACATATAGGAGTGGATATCGATAAAAATGTAAGTTGCATTTATTAACTGCATCAGCAGATGTATGTACACAATACATATAGGAAAAAAAGAAGCATTCAAAAACATATTCATATCCAACGAATCATAAGGAAATATGGAATATATTATGTATAATTCGCTTAAAAATAAAAAGTGCAATGCGATCTATGTAAGCATTTTTAGGCTCACGATATCTCTTATCCTCTTGAAAGAAATTCTTCTCCGACGCCTTCCTGACGATTAAATGGAACAAAAGTAACACTCGAACAAAGTTCACGTCACTCTATGCACATACATACATATGCAGGTACATACCTATACGCTGCTTCGATACAGAGACATATCATTGTCGTTTCATCCGTATCCGAACGAATGTTTGCTTAGGTTTCACGAAAACGAGAAACAATGTTAACCGTGAGTGGGACGAGAGGAGAGAGTGGAAAAAGGATGAGAAATTTGAAAGTCCCAAAGAAGATTGGTAGGGATGTATAAACTTAGGTAGAAGCAGGAAAAACTGGTTAAGCGTAAACGAACGACGGAGAATCATCGTAACACAATTCGAAGGAAGGAAAATGTTGCAATCTGATGTCAATGGTTACTGCGTGTCTCGCGACAGTTTTCATTTCTACAACGGAACGCAATACGCGGAGACTTAACATAAAGTGTTGTAACTGTGAAGCGTTCTCAGTTGCATTTTCATTCAAAAGTATCCGTGTCGAAGAAAACTGTATATCTAGTCTATAGATCCATTGAATCACATCAGAATTACGTTCGGGTACGATTACAGACTTATGTTTACGAAAGGTATCGTGATAACGTTACTTTATCTTAGTCATGTTTCGTTGTATCGCGCGGATAATCAAACAGAATCAAGTGAAGAACTTGCCCGAAATTGTTGCATTCGCTATGTTCATATTATCGAGAGTCAAGAGGTACGGTGCAATTTCGAAAATTCGAACACTACAGCAACGGCGACGATATCGTACGATAGAATCGCCGACATATCTTGTTGCACGAGTTGCCTTCAAGGTAAGTATGTATTTTAAATTTCACTCATCCGACGACGATCAACCACGCCTTCATTTTTTTTTCAATCGGAGATGAGATGAAAACACAGTTCATCGCGTCGTGAAAATTACACCGGTCGTGAAAAATATCGAATAGTGAACGTGGTCGTTTCTTCATTTCTATTAAGAACATCGTAAATGTAATGTGGAACGTTATCCAAGGGTAAAACAAACCAAATATTATGATACGATATATTTGATATTTCAGAAATATTGAAAAAGATAGAGAAACCGGGGGGTACGAAGAACGACGAGCTGGAAGACGTAATCACTGAGGCAAAAATGGATTCCAGACGCTCTTGCTTCGAAACATGCTCATCTAACAACACCCAATCGTTTATTCGAGTCCGGACAGAGATGGAAAGGAAAGACGACAATGTTGGCGATAAGACTGTCGGCGGTAATGACACCACCACCACCGCCACTGTTGTTCCTGAAAAATCGCTGGAAAACGAGACACGATTATGGCACTGTGACAGCGTATTTACATCGCTAAATTTTTGGGGCGCCAATATAGTGATATTCGCGAACGCGATTTACATCGTCCCTTACATTATAGTCGTACTTGTTTACGCCGTGGTTCCAAATTTAAGCGTGCGAGCTTACAACAAAGCTGTTATATCTTACAATGCTTCAAGTATGATCTTGAACGGAGTTTTGATTGGTATCGGAACGTGCGTGTTGTGCCACGTACCACTCTATTCTTACGTCTTTGTGCTTTTAGGATTAACAATCATGTTCTTTACGATAGCTTCAACTTTTTGGCTGTTGGTCATTTGCATCGACATAACATTAACGATCACAAGATTTCGACGAGCATCACCGAACGATTCGACGACAAGATATCGTGAAGAAGAAAAAAGGAAATTCACAACGTACGCTATTTGGACTTGGGGAGGGTCGCTGTTACCGACAGCCTTAGCTTGCGTTGCAGAACTGTCTCCTTTGTTACCAAAATCCTCTCCCATCAGACCGAATTTCGATAAATTCCAAGATGGCGCAAATATCGCCGTTATTCTCTATGTCGCATCTTTTCCAGCTTTAATTTGTCTCGCAAACAGTATTCTTTTTTGTTATACATCATATAAAATGTACATAATACAGAAGTCAACGAAACTCGCAGCTATGAACAGTAATAGTTTGAAGATTCGTACCGCCAGGAAGCGGTATTTTCTTTTCCTCAGACTTTACCTCTTAATGGATGCGCCTTGGATCACCAGCGCGCTTGCAGCCGCTTTCACCGATCTTTGGGTGTTAAAATTTTTGCGAATGATTCAACCGATGCTTATGTTATTGGCCATTTTACCTTCGCATATGATAGGTCGTTTTTTTACACGCAGCCGTTATAAACACCCAAATCCGTCGTTGAATCATTCCTCAAAATTCTATCGAGAGCCTTAATGTAGGTATATCTACTAATTATCATTATAATTCTTCACGCTCCAAAAAATTGATTTTTTTTTTTCAACTTTGCATTCTCTTTTTTTCTCTTCTGCTTCTTCCTCTTCCTCTTCCTCTTCATCTTCCTCTTCCTCCTTCTCTTCCTCTTCCTTTCGTGTCCCGAGTATATGTACGTACGATCGACCATTGAACAAACGAGACATACCGTTTTGCTACATTCGAAAATTTGTTAGATTCGCAACTAAATATGTACCTAAATATTATCGATGTTATTTGTACAATCCACGTCCTTGCAAGTACAGTATCTCCTCGTTGAATGCTGAACTTATTTTATAGCTCCCTCCAGCAGATGACAGAAATCGGCGAAAGAAGTGAGTCTTGAAAATAGTGTCCATACCAAGGTGAGACCACCGATTCTGAGTTGCTACTTATAATTAGTTAGCACTCTTTGACTAAATATCGTATGTAATGCGGTTACAAAAGCTTTGATTTGGCAAAAGTTTCGAGACACTGGAAAATAGATACGATACGAAAAGAGGCGAAGGAAGAAGAGTGACGAGGATCGAAAAGTATCGGTAGCAAATTGTTTGCACGACAAGCTCGAGCACTTACACGATTCGGCATAGCACGCAGGAATAGCAGTAAGAGCGTAAATAAATAGGCATTCAGATCTACAGTCATGGTACATGTATAAAGATTCCAAGTAAAAAGGTATCTCCGAAGTACTCGACGTTCTTTATGTAGGCATGTACCTATGTAGTAGGATGCCCCTACTCCTTGTAGCACAGGAACAACAGTTTTGTCATAGGTCCAATGCATAATCCTTCTTAACGACTCAGGTAGCGTATTACTGCCTCGAGAATATGCCTTTCAATATTCGCTCTTGTTCTCGAGGATAGATCGTGTTCTGTACTAGATACGGTAAAATTACGCAAATCGAATACTCGATTCCATCTAGGGATTCCTTGAAACACGCCTAGAGTTACAGTTACACTAACGAAATGTACAGATAATATTCCGCCAATGCGATCCATCTCTAAAGTGATCGCCTCTTACTTTGATGCTTATAGATTTCGATGCTCAATGTCGCAACGATATCAATTATATTAACTTACACCGGTGTCGACTAACTCGAGATCTTGCTCCCGCGAGCTATGCAACGTATTACGTTTCTTCTCCAACGGTTCGTTTCATATCATTTCACTATATTCAAGACAATATATCCATCGATCGATCCAAAATCTTTTACTGAATTCGCTGAGAAATCGTCTCTAAGAAGAATAGTGGCATATTTGTTTTTTCTAAGCTACTCATTCTATCACTCTTGCCAAGTGATTCGTATTCATTAATCAGCTGTACATTAATCTCATGTCAAAATTTTATCCAATGATTGATTGGAACGCGCCCGTACCTTACACAAAAATGTACGTATTCATAAAGAAATTTAAATTTCGCTTAACTCGCAATCATCGAAGAATAAATAGGTAAGTAAGTAATTACGGATTAGAACGACATTTCAGCACGCAAACCTTTTTACTCTCAATAAGGACAACGATAAGATCAATTACCCTATCGTCATCTAAACCGCCATAATTACAGCACAAGTATTTACGTGGGGCGTGGTGAATGTCTCTGAAGAAAGAAGCAAAGAAGGGGGTGGGATCAACATGTACCAACTAATCGGTATAAAATCTATGCTACCGGAAAGCGACGGCACGCAGTCGTCGGAGAATCATCAGACCGTTCTTATTAACACAGAGCATCATGGACTTTAAAGTAGTAGCAATATTAACACCAGTAATAGTAGTAGTAGTACTAGCAGTAGTAGTAGTAGTAGTAGTAGTAGTAGTAGTAGTAGTAGTAGTAGTAGTAGTAGTAGTGTAGTAGTAGTACTAATAGTAGTAATAGTAGTAGTAAGTGCAATACCAGCAGCAGTAACAATAATAGTATTAGTAGCATTTCTCCTTCTCCTAAGCAGGAGAAGTAGAAGAAAATTGACGATATTCTAAAAACGAGCATCCCGTAATTAATTTTGATCGCTCTTTCATGCGTACATACAGGTTATTTGTTATTTGGCTGTATTCGTAACCATCGCTCGCGCAGGAATAATCGCCCCTGCTGGGAGTACGGTGGCTGCGACTCTTCCATCTCCAACTACGGCAACAGTCATCAGAACCGAAAATTACGATCCGAATCCTCAATACAGTTTCAGTTATAGCGTTGCTGACGCTCTCACGGGTACGTACGATACACCGCGCCGTTACAATTATTGTAGTCTAATCCGATATTTATATTAGTTTTTTTTTTTTTTTTTATTATTATTATTATTATTATTATTATTATTATTATTATTATTATTATTATTAAGATATGTATATTAGTAATTATATATGGGATAATTCAATATTTAACGTGCGAAAAATGAAAAAATCTGCGTACATGTATTATATAGCGACCAGTTCTCGATCGATACCCTGCTTAACGTGTTTACACATCTATACAGGCAGAGTATATCCAAATATGCGAAACATTCTTCATACATATGTGAAGAATATCAAAAAACGTTATGCAACGGTATAGCTAGAAGAAGAATTATTATATTAACGCCACCAATGAAATTATGCAAAAGGTGACAACAAAGCTCAAGAGGAAACTCGTAATGGCGATGTTGTTCAGGGCAGCTACAGCTTAATCGAACCAGACGGTTCGCGTCGTTTGGTGTCCTACGCCGCCGATCCTGTCAACGGTTTCAACGCCATCGTTCAGAAGGATCCTAGCGTGACGGTGTCGACGGTGAAGACCGCGGCGGCGGTCGCTCCTGTTGCAGCAGCAGCAGCAGCAGCAGCAGTGCGACCAGTCCTCGCATCACCTGTACTTGCACGACCGACTGCTGTCATCGCCGCAGCTGCCCCTGCCGCAGCCGTAGCCATTCGTCCTCAGGTACAGAATTTCTTCCAAAACTCTTTCTTATTCTATTTCACGCTTAGCGCGTTCCTTTCTGTTCATTGTCACTGATGTGCGACACAAAACAAGAAATAATTATCAAATTACACTGCAACGAAGAAACTGAAAAAAACGTTTATCACACAGGCCACGTTACTGAGCGCTGCTCCCATCTTGAGACAACCATTGCTGGCGGCTGCCGGTCCGACCGTAGCCGCAACTAATGTAGTTACCGCGAATACAGGACTAGTAGGTCTTGGTCTGGGTCTTGGACTGAGGCAAGGCTCGCTCTACGGTACGCAGGCTTTACTCGCGGGTGCTTACGGTGCCGGAGGCCTCGTCAAAGTGCATTAAATTGTGTTACGTAGCGACGCAACACACTTGGATCGCTACATATTATGGCTTCGGTCAATTCGACTTGGCTCTACTCGATTTTCCTCCATCTTGTTTCACTTTGCTCCATCTTTCGATAACTTTATCTCATTCTGTCCTATTTCTCTTTAGAGAATAATTTTTCCGTCGCTTACTTAATTCCTTCGAAATATATTCGGTTTCTTGACGTTTGCTGATCGTTAGCAATAAATACGAACATTTCGAGTTTCTGCACACGCATACAAGAAAAAAAAAAGGAAGATAAAAAGAAAGCTGAGGATGATCGAATAAGAGGAGGCATCCATCACGATACGCAGAAACAAGATTCTATTCATCCGAGAAGGAATACTCAACATAGTATTTACCTTCTAAACATAATCGGTAAAGGTATTTCACGTAATTTATGACACCTCATTCGATCGCGTCGACGACGCACCGCTACCACTCCAACTTTATTGTTCAGACTACAATGGAAAAGATTGCGACAAAACCGTTTTTCGGCATCTGTTTCATTGCATTTTTAGTATTTAGTTAGTAGTCAAGGAGCAAAGTTAACATTATTCACAATAACTGCGATACTAAACGCGAAAGTATACATATACATAAACATACATGCATTCTGCGACACAAGATATCTGTAGAACACGTTACACTCTTCATAGACTATAAGGAAAACAAGTACCTACCTATAAAATGAAATCAAACGAAGTGATAAAAAAAAGAAATGACCAAAACTCGTCGGAAAATTTATTTTAATGCAACGCATTAGTCGTTACACATTCCTAATGAAAGTGGAAACTTAAATCACAACTAACGACGCTACGTATTTATAAACGAAATACCATTATCAAATATAAAAAAGAATAAATCTGTTATTTAGCAAATATCCAATGGAGTTTAATATCTTTCCGTTTACCTTTTTTTACGATTCATTTAACATAGATTTAACGGAAAAACAAATGGATCGAAAATTCATCAAATCTTATTAACATAATGTTACAGGGCAAAGCGAAACGCATTTCCATAGGGGAAGACGAGCGAACACGATTCACCCCTCAAGAATCGAACCAACGCGAATACATTCCTGTCAATTTCGCAAAATCGTGCACTGCATACTTGAAAACTATCGACGTATACTCCCGCGTCGCCTAACGGCCTTGTGGAGACATTGTGTAGAAAACCTAATTTCATTATAAACGAAACTTTACGTTCGTAACTCTTCAGAAAGTCCGCAATTAGATTTATATTTGAATAAGTAACGTATACTTACTTATTCCTTAAAGAAACGTACTGACCATTTTGAGTTCTGGAAAAGAGAAAAATTGATGTGTAACATCATGCAGTAATTAAACTACAGTATACCTATCATAACAGGAAAAAATATATAAAATATCAATATACATATATTTACAATACGCAGTAATACACAAGTGCGTAAGAATACAGTTTTCCTTCAATAACCATATTTTTCATTAAGATTTGTTTTTCCGTCTCCTATTTGATCCTGTGGCGGTACCCACATGGAATAATTATCTGTATAAATATTCTGATCATAAACTGTCTTTTCTTGTTCTTCACGACGTTTTTTCGTCGTGGAGCCAACAAGCTGTTTTTGTAGCTTATTTTCGTTAGTAATAGTAGCAATAACAGGAGTAGTGATAGAAATGGTAACAGGAGCAGTGGTGTTAGTAATAGCAGCTGTAACACTAGTACTAGCAATAACAGTTACAGAACTCGACGATTCAGGGCTTTTATTTTCTCCGGATTCTTCTTCTTCAGATTCTACTTCAATCTCTCTGTCGGTAACTATATTTGATGCTAACGAAATATTATTTCCATCTATTTGACGATTTGGCTGTTTTTTCTGTAGAATATCAAATAGAAATTGTGTTCAGTCTGTAACTTGAGATAAAGAAGTTGTCCTTAAACTAAAACGTCTAAAAAAGCTTTACCTTTCTAAGACGTGACTCTGATTCTTGAATCTTGCCTACTGTCGACGTACCTCCTTGTGCAACATTTATTTTCGTTGTAACCTTATGCGTTACTTCATCCGCGGTTACGGCATAAGAAACAAGAGGCGGCAAATTTGCTGGACGTGTCAAATTTAACAACTTAATTAAACTTGTTTCTTCTTTACGAAGATTTTGTAATTCTAATTTCATCTTATCAATATCAGATTTAGTCAAAGCAAACGAATTTAAATTCGACATAAAAACATCCAACGCGTCCTCTTCCACTGATTCTTTCTTTCTACTATTTTCATTGTTTTGCCAATTCTTAATAGAATTCGACAGATATGCAATTCGTTTCGCAACTTCCTCATGCTTCTTAAGCTGAAAGAATAATTACAAAGATAACATAATGTCTATCGAAATTTTCTCCCAAATCAGACGTATATGTTAAAAAATATAGAACAGGTAGCTGAGTTTAACTTACCAGCGAATCATAAGTTTCAACCTTTTCTTCCAATTTACCAGCCAATCGCATTCTCTGTTCGCGTTTTCTTTCTACCGATCCTGTCCTATCCAGAAAATTGTCTTCATCCGAATCGTAATAATCTTCTGCTTCCCAATTTCTTCTTTTTCTCTTTCTCGCTTCTACATACATTTGAATGTCCAAAGAAAGAAGATAATGGTAAACTGATTCGTATTTAGAGAAGAAAAGAGTAAATCATATACTTACCATGATTCGCTTGTCTTAACAATCCGTATTTGTCTAAAATTTTACAAGCTTCCATAGCACACTGCACAACTGCTTCTTTTTTCTTACCTTTAACAAGGGTTTCTGCCCTTACAGAGTGACCGACGATATCATCCATGGGTAGACTAAATTTATCATAGAGAGACATGTCGAAGGTACATATACACATACTCGCACGATTTCAAATCTATATAATAAACATTTTCTTATCTAAGATGGAAAATACTTACTCTACCCAGCATAAAAATTGTCCAAGTCCTTTCTCTTCTACCTGATATTGAAGGTCATACCCCTCTCTTTCGAACCAGCCTCTTAAAGTTTTTTTAGGATCTTCCAAAACTAAATCATCATCGGTAATGCAAGCATAAGGATTTTCAGGCATATCCGTTTCTTCATCTGCATCCTCACCCATACCCCAATCAATACCATCGCTTTCTATCTGTTCTAAGGAAGCTTCGGCTTCCTCTTTCGTACGTCGTTTTTCCAGTTCTAAAGCTCTCATCTCCTGTAATAGAAAAGATAACACAGAGATCAGAGATCTTTTGTCTATTAACAAAAAGAGAATAAACAAAAATGACTACGATACTTTTAACTCGAACACTGTATATCGAGATTCTTCCTCTTGATCTTCCAATGGTGCTTGCAATATATACTTTCTGTGGCTACAACCAAACCTGAGCATATGACCTCCTTGCACTCTGACATAAACATTGGGTTTTATGCGATTACCATTCCAAAAAGTACCATGAGTACTTCCTAAATCATAAACGTAAAAACCTTTAGAGTTTTCCTTATCTTCTTCTGATCTATACTGTATAACAGCATGATATCTTGAAATAGTTGGATGTGCTAAAGACAAATGGCATGAAGGTAACCGTCCAATAATATAAAAACTTTGTTTGTTCAATGAAATTGTTTCTATAATAATTCCAGATTTTAACACTTCCATTTTATAGTCTGCTTCTGGTTTTCCACCCCAGGGTGGTTCTACATATGGAAAAGGTGGATCTTGAATACATTCTTGAGAATTCGTAACATCACATGGATACGAAGTGATGTTCTCGTTTGTTGAAACTATTCTCTTGAGATTTTTATTAACTGATCGAGAACGTCTAGGACCGATCAGTACAGTTGGTGTTTTAAAAGTTGCATTGCCAACATCTTCAGACGAATCATCAGCACAATTTTGTACACAATTATCGTTCATGTTTTCTTCTTTACGTTCATCGTTTAACCGATTTTCTAACATGAACTTATTTTCCTTTCTTTCTCGCATTAGTTGCTCTACGCTTATATCTGTTTCCATCCCCTTCGTGTTGGGCAATTACTGTAATGTATACTGTATTATAGTTTTCAATTATGCAAATTTTGTCGTTCAAAGTACTTGAAAACCTTTGGGAACTAAAATTTCCAATGAAAAATACTTATTAAAATTCGTAAACAATGTCAAATAACCTCACTAATCTTGTTACATAGATAGATATACCTACTCTCGTATTTATTCAAAAATCCAACTGCGCATGACATATTGCACTACGCACATCGTTTACGCCATCTACAGAACAAAGAAGAACTGTATGAACACAACCTACATAAATGCATGCATACATTCGTATGGAAATACGGTATCATCGCACGTACATATTTTGCGTCAGTGGATCTGGAAGGAGGAACAACGGAACAACGATGTTGGAAAAAGGAATAAATAAAGAAAATGTAAAAGATACGCATCACTTTTATTAAAATATTATTCTTCGATTATCACTGAGAAAGCATATCGCATTTGAAAAATGTGCACGGTAAACCGTGGTGGGAAATTAAAAAATTACGCAAGTACCATTAAACCACGAGTTAAAAATGAAAATGAAAAAAATTTAATGAGAAGTCTGTATATTAAAAACGTAACTTTGGATATAATTTTGCCAGTGATGGTCCATCACTATTATCACTTCGTTTTCCTGTACATATGAATACGCTTTGTTCGTGAAATAAAAGCGATATAAACGTACTTAAGTACACGTGACGCGCGACGAGAAAAGATACGATTGATAGATTGTATCGTTAAACGTACAAAATCTCCTGTTCAAATCCTAATTGCCAACGATCCATCCTATCCAGGTACAACAAAATTATAACTATGTACAAATCAGTTATACATGCGTATGTGCGTGCATACATACAAATACATACATACACGCATACGTACACATGCGGCCATCGATTTCACGAGCATGTGTAAGTATCTATGTAATATGCGTATGCGTATGTGTATGTGAATATTTGTACTTGAATGCAGACATATTGTACACATGTGTAGTATCCATGATCATGTATGCTTAGTACATTTATACATATGCATACATATGTATACATATGTAGGCAATGCTTATAAATGATAGGAATATCGAATGTCACCGACTCCAATATCCGGCTAAAAATATCAATAGTCTGGCTTGGAAATTGAGCAGCATTTCCCTGAAAAGTTGACGGTGTCACATTGCAATATCGTACATCACCTCTTTGTTTATACTTATCCTATATCACATTGTAATTCGTAAAGCATCGCTTTTCTCTTCCTTCTTCCATTCTTCTTCGTTTCTCTTCCCTTCTCTACTTTTCCCCTCTCCCTCCCGCCGCACTCTCTTAACGAACCTACTCTTTCTCTCTCCCCCCCCCTCTCTCTCTCTCTCTCTCTTTCTTTCTTTCTTTCTTTCTTTCTTTCTTTCTTTCTTTCTTTCTTTCTTTCTTTCTTTCAAATCAAGATAATTACGAGCACATGAAAATGTAGCGGGTAACAGGTGTTTTCACGTTACAGAAGGAACGTTCCAAGCTGTAACAGTCAAATACCCGTTTCGTTCAATCAACCACGGTGATCTTTTTGTCGGTGACATCGTTGTCTATCGTTGGCGGTCCAGACACCATTATTTTCTCCTTTAGGTACTGATAATGTCTTAATCTAGAAACTGCGTAATCCTGTAACGCGTGAATCATATTGTAATAAGACTAATCAGTCAGTATCAGAATCGATATAAACTATTTTGTTTAGGTTTAGATTCAATACGCATACCCACCCAGTAACCGAATGGAATTTC
Organism: Calliopsis andreniformis; assembly: GCF_051401765.1. Lineage (NCBI taxonomy): Eukaryota > Metazoa > Arthropoda > Insecta > Hymenoptera > Andrenidae > Calliopsis > Calliopsis andreniformis. The sequence goes on from NC_135062.1 coordinate 18,462,836, forward strand.
CGACAGTTTTGCATTGACGATGCTCCATAAGCCCCAAAATAAGTGACTAGCCAACGAGAATATCTTGATTTCCGTTACGATTCGTTCTTCTTCCGACGGTCCTTCCTTGCCGACCGTTCTCAAGTAACTTCTTATGAAGCTGAGCTGTCAAAGAAAGTAAATCGTTTAAACGTACCATACAATCTGATACTACTAAACGGTAATTGAACGAAATATAAGAGAATAAGTAGTATGTATATGTACACATGTATATTCGCACGGACGTACGCACGCACATGTACGTATCATATTGCATAAATATATGTAATTACGTACGTACTTATACACTCACGCGCGCGCATATATATGTATGTCTGACTTGTATCCGATATATTGTATACGTTTGATGTAGATTTGTACAGACTATAGATGTGTACGTTTGTACATGTACATATACATACATGTATTTAAGAAATACTGGCTGAACTTGAAAAGAAACTTTTCTGAAAAAGAAGAGCATAGAGAAGTTGAACGCGGAAATGGTAATGCATAATAAATGTACCTGATTGGTTTGAAAAATCGAGTAATAAAATGTGTGATCGGAATAAAGACGCGTGATTTCTAGGGATACTGATACGGTAAACGGTTAATTTATACATATAAATAGGTTGAGTGAAGTGTCTTAATTGGAAATAACGCGATTTTACCACCCATAAGACACTGTACATTTATCGAGCAATGTAGATTATGGATCGACTATCGAGAGTGCGTGTAGAGATGTACTCTAGAGTCGTAGATGCGCAGGTACGGGACTGATGTTGCAAAGGTGAGTGGTGTGGCACCGGTCGTTCTGGTTCTCCATAACGTACGGTGCGAGACAGGATCCATCGCATTGGCAGATCGACATGCCGCCCATTATTCCGATTAGTCGATTGCAGGCATCAGCCTTGTCTCATCGAATCGTGGTCCTGTGAAACTAATATATACACACGCAGCACACGCCAAGCAGTCCTCGATCTGCTCTCGATAACTCTCGAAATCGCTCGACCGAGCACATACAGGTACGTATGATGCGTTCACGCGTACCGCATACGATCGAACTTGGTCTTGCGCTTTCATATGATATTTATCTTTCATATTTATTTTGACGAAGAAATGTCTAAGTAACGGGACGAGTGAAGTAATCAGCGAGGAGGGATGGAGGAAGGAAGGAAGGGAGGGATGGAGGAAGGAAGGGAGGGATGGAGGGAGGGAGGGAGGGAGGGAGGGAGGGAGGGAGGGAGGGAGGGAGGGAGGGAAGGAAGGAAGGAAGGAAGGAAGGAAGAAAGGAAGAAAAGAAGGAAGGCAGGAAGGCAGGAAAAAAGAAAGAAAGAAGAAAAGGAAGAAAGTAAGTAGCGTGTAAAGGAAGAACGTATCTAGGTAGACATGTATGGATTTTACTCAAGTACTCAACAATTTAACCAAACTATTCTACTCACGATTCTACCCCTTTCGTACGTTTCAAAGTTATCGCAACACAGTGTATCTTTTCTAGATTTCCTTCAGATTTGTATACTTTTAAACGTGAATTATCAAGGCTGAGTAATCATGTCTCAACTCAACACTTTTCATCGAAATCAAAAGATATTTTGTTCGTTCACGCTTATTTACCAATCCCGCTACGTAAACGTAAGTACGTATACATGCGCCTACTTGCAGTGTTAATGTAATTTAGCTCAGGTCGTGAAACGAAAGCGACATCGTTGTTCATCTTCCCGATCGGATTGTAAATACGTTCTATTATAAGTACATACTCTGTTAAAGTCAAATACAAGTAGGAAATTTAGTGAGTATTTAGCTAGTCCGATGGCGCAAGACAAGTCGAACAGTATATGTACGTGTGTTGATAATAAGGAAAGGATAGTAAAACGCGATACCTTACCCGAAATATCTTGAAATATCTACGAATGTTTTGAGAAACAGAGTCGTGGAGCCGAAATTGGGATCTCCCGAAACTTACCTTTTGCTCTTTCGTAGGTCCAGATCCTGTCCGCTCGTGAAAGAAAGGATATTCTGCTGCCGTGTAATCGTACTGCCATTCCACGAAGTGATTCGCTATATCGAATGCTCGGTAGTTGTAAGAACAATACTCGAAGTCGATAAGAACCAGTTCCGGTTTCCGCGTGTTTTGTCGCAACAATATATTGCCTTCCTGCATATCGTTGTGACAAAATACGACCGGGTATTTTTGTTGCGTCGCGAGAGATCTGAAATTGATACGCAACAGATTTCAGGATCACTCAATCCAAGTTTTCGTTTACAAGTTTATGAATGATTCTTACGTAGGAAAATAAGAGAAAATAAAGAATAAAAGATTAAAATAATAATCGTACTCCTTGTTTCTTCTTACCTGAACCAATTGACCTCGTGATCCAAGTCAATCGTCCGTATCGCATGAACGTTTTTCAAATGTCGAGCATCTATGTCTTCGATGCTTTCTAGAATATCTGTAGTTGTGTCCAACCATTTGGCCATGGTGTCCCACAGCCAGGTCGGTTCTTTACTTATTGGAACTTGCATCATATGAATCTGACCCATTTTTTCGGCAATCATACAGCTTAAAGTTGGATCTGCCAATTCCTTGGTCAATAATGGTCTAGCCGGTATGTATTCCTCTATACGTCCACCAGGGAATATACCATGCAACTTGGGTCCAAGTCGTCTTTCAGACAGCAACGTGAAAATTACCGACTCGGTTATCAAACCTTCCAACGCTCTCTCTCCGTGTACTTGGCCGTATAATCGTAACAAAACTTGCCGTGGTTCGCCACGAATCGGAACAGCTCCGTCCGGAAGTTGAACATTGTACAACCAATTACTTAGCCCACCGCTGCAATGACAATTGTACGTTAGAATTATGCAATAGATACGTATTACATTCGTATCGTAACAGTCAATCATTTCTTAAATCACAATCATTGTAATGATCAAAGACACGTTTCGAAGCGATTGAACAAGGTCTTCATCGGACGTGTTCTGGGGGCTGCTGGACTGTCAAGTAAGATTAGGAGTCAAACCGTTTTCTCTTCTTCGATTTAGAAGGGAAAATTTGTAACAGCAAGTGTCACGCTGTCAACTTTCTCTACGCAGTTGTGATTAATACGATCATTCGGTCAGAGTTTGTGCAAAGACGCGTGACTCGATTATTTACGATTAGCGTTAGTCTAGCAGACTAGCAAATCAGTTGTGCGAACGAACGAGAAATCAACAAATCACGCGAGGAAATATGTACTACTTACATACCTACGCACAATGTACTCATGCATACGAAAACGACCAAGACACTAACCCAGCACTAACCTGATACGTTTCAATGTGATGTTTTCCGCAGTAACGTGCTTCCAGACCCCATGAAGGTAATCGCGACATATACGCGCTGCCATTTCCCGCATCTCTGGATTCTCCTCGGACATCTAATATGCAAAGTGTACAAACAGCTCTCAATAATTGTCGACAATACGCACTTATTACTCGCAACAAAACATCGCAGTCGATCGAATTCCGCGTACACAACGCGAAAAGTCGATTCGACGTTAGTCAATGTGAACGATCAACAAATATTCACATTCTTATTCTTCTAATTCTATCACTTTGTCATTCAATTTTACGCCTTTCGATCGAACGCGCTTACTATTCACCGATGACATCGTATAGACTCCGTCACCGATATCGATCTCACGTACGTAGAGTATCTAGTAAATGGAACGAAGGAAAGACGTTCGCTTAGTTTTATTTTAATATATAACCACCAAAACTGAAATGCGAGCGGAGAATGGAACAAGCGTGTTTCAAAATCTAATTATCCGAAACGCGAATAATTGTTTGTCTTTCCGTCCACTATGGGCACACCGCACCGTTTCGGTTTCGGCTTCTGTTTTTTCTTTTTCCCGGTATAATTCCGGCTCAGTTTAACCTGTGAAATGGCGCGTATTACATTTTCGCGGAAAAGTGATACAGCAACGCCAATACGAGGAGACTACTAGAAGCGATCTTCAAAACGAACATAAACACAAGCTCGATCGTATATGACGACCACGAGGGGCACAAGGGGCACGAGAGAACACGTACATCAAACAGTCGTACAAATCTCCTCGCATCTTTGGACACCGTAACATAACGGACACTACGTCTAGTTGCGCGAGACTTGCGCGAAAATAACGATCGATATTTCGTCTTGCGTACTATGCACGATCGGTCCTTGATGCCCCCCCCCGTCTCACCACTTCGCTCGTCTCCCACGCATCGCTTGTACCAACGTCGCGTCGCTACAAGGAGTACGCGGGAAAATAACATACCTATTGTAATTAAACGACCTACGGATCAGCAGGCATTTTCATCGTTTTATTTTTCTTAAGCTACATAAATTATATTTCGCACATTATACATTTTACACTGTATGAATCCGTATCTCGATACGTATACGCATGTGCACGTTGCCCTGCCTCGCGCAACTACAATAGATCGCATGTATGTACTTACATATTTGTATCATACACAGTCCTTGCTCTATGTGTTTCTCTTTTTCTGCAACTAACTCGCAATAAAGTAATCACGAATTACGAAAAAAAAAAGAACGAAAATGTACGTACTTATGTGTGTATTCACAATCTCGAATAACTGTCTAATTTTAAAATTACAAAGTAGCCAATAGCCATTACAGGCTACAGTGGCTATAAGTTTATCATTACCTTTCCACCATACTCTTCCGAATTAAGTATTGCCCATTTTCACTCATCATCAAATTTACTATTGATGAGACAATCTCGGGACAACCTCAATCTATGAATTCGCCTTAAAAGCGTGTTTACCGTGCATGTACTCTGTAAACTCGCTGCCGATAACCAGACGCAGCCCCTCGTAATATTACAACCAGTAATGACTCTTCTCCAATTGCCTAATTGATATATTTTTTAATCAACAAATAACAAATGTGACTCTATTTGGCGCAACAAATAAGATGACTATATGTATAAAAACGATACATGGTGGATTAAACCGTACCTAAGTTTCGATATAGGTATATAAAATGATAATGTAAAATATGCCGCGCGGGATTGTCCAGTTCACAGTGCTTGGTCTTTCTATGGGATAACAAATCCTACGAAACAAATATTTTACGTTCGTACGGAGAATTATCCATAATATGTAGTAAACAGTTTGAGAAAAATGTGTTCGTTTATTCATTTTCTGTAATATTGTACATGTGCGTGTATGTACTATATGTACAATATCAAGTATAGTAAATATGCAAAGTTATAGAAACTTGCTACTTTCGTGACGAGCCAAAATATATTTACGTAAACAAATGTATGTAAGTACATATGTATAAGACGAAAAGTTTACACACCTTATTTGCTAGACCCATCTTAGGATATGCGATTGTTAAATCTGCAATGTCGATAAATCTTGCGTAGATTTCAAACTTCCGATTTCGATACTCTTCTGTAGATGTTTTTTCAGCAATTTCCGATCAATATACACAATTTGCTTAATAAAAGTACAATTTACCGTTGGAGTTTCTCGTAAAGATGAAACGAGAATAAGGTTAGAATCGCCACACGCGACCGATAAATGATTTAAAACAGACTAAAACGCGTGTTTTCGAGAAAAGAAAGTAATTAAGTAGTTAGTGTGTCGAGAATCGGGACGACTTTTCGCTGATGATTCACTTCGACGTTCGATTCAATTGATATCAACGCGGTATGTGAGTCACCGTCGTCATTTATCGTTCATTACAAACAAGAATATATTTACTCGGCGTTCGCCAGTTAATTCAATTTTCCCAATTCACTTGATCCTTTAATTCTTCCAACAAGAATCTACACGATCCTAACAATCAATTTTCTTAAGTTTCGCCAACACGGCAGAAAAATCTGACTTGCAAATTGTACGGAACTTACACCGAAAAATTGTTATTCTTATTTTCAATTTTCTACACGTACACTTTGTATGCGAGTGCAAATGTAAATACGTTAAAACACAATTTTTAAAATAGCGAAGAAACGCGACGTAAGTACCTACTTCTGTGCTTATGCACATACAAATCGACACAAATATGCGAAATGCGAAGTAACCAGAGAAAAGATAACGACACGTAACACGTAACGCGAAATAACCAATAAGCTTTCAACTTTTCTCCTTCTCCTTCTCTTCTTTGGTACTTCAACGACGATAGCGCCACGGCGGTGCATTGTCGTCAATGTCGTCATCAGTCATTGGCCATTGTAGTATTATAGCCATTATAGTATGCATGAACGTCTGCATACATACACACATCGTGCATACACTTCTTTACACAAACCACATTCGCTATTGTTTACACGCGTTTGTGTATGTTCTGTAGTCGTATATTCACCAAATATATTACGGTTAAATAAATGTACTTACTTGATGCCATCAATCTAACAGTCTAATCTTTTAAAATAAATCAGACTTTACAGTTCACTCTCCTTTAAAACACACATCTTCTCTATAGGTTTTGAAATTACACAATCTCGGCTTAACACATATCCTATATTACGGTTGAAAAGCTCTGTTAAAAAATCCGGCTTTCTTCCACGAATTTCTAAAGGAAACATTGACTAGTATTTATGTACATACATATATGTATTTACGTATATTAAACGTACATATGCACGTTAAATTAAAAAATTGTGACATGCTGCAAGTACCAAACGAGCAACATTAATTGTTATGCCATAGCTATAATTTTCTCTTCGATTAACAGAACATAGCGAAAATGACAAAGAGTAAAGAGCAAAGAGATTGCTTGGCTTGGAAAATTTTAAGATTGTATAGATAAAAGAAATGTTTACTCGAAGGTGTTACGAACGTGATAAGTAATCGGTGTTTCGTGTAATGAATAAAGGAGATTAGATAAGTTCTCATTACTTACTCTATGTACAAATATGTACAAGATGCCGTAGTTATTAGATTAAAATGACAAAAACGATGAGCATAGACGATATATAACTTGACATACATGTGTATTTATGTTTTAAGAACGTGACAAAATTTATCTCTTATCGTTTCCATTTTTCAATCGATTCCTCAATATTCTCGTAATAAAGATTATAGTTTTGGTAGATCGTAGAGATTGCGAGAATCAAGACACTTGGCGGATGCTTTATCGATTCCCTTTCTCTCAACGAAATTGAACTTGAATTCAGTGAAGAGATAAACAATCGTCAAGAAATAAAAAACATAACACAACTTATGCCCCTCGCCCCATCCCCACCTCTGTGCCTTCTCTCACAAAACACCTGCAGGTAAATGACGTATGAAGGACGAATATTCTACGCACAGTGAATATTCTACATATCGTTCTCGGTGGTGATCTTGTCCTAACTGAAGAGTGCCGTTCATCGCATTAACATGCATCTACCAATAACGTTATTTTGTTTATTTGGGTAAGGTTAGTTGATATTTAGTCTTAAACCATAGCAGAAGTTAAACGGAAGACATATTCCAAGTTTACATACTTGCAGAAAAATACACACGTATATTACAATGCTTCGCTTTGAAATACCAATTATTAAACCTTTATCTTTCTTATCTTGCGTCTCTCGTTATTTCAATCATATCCCTACATAACATATGTCGATATCACAAATTACAACTGCGCAGAATCGCACAGCTCATAAGTTTGCCTGATGCAGATAAGTACATTGTAGGCCTATGTATAATCCAACGAGAACTGGCAGTAAATTTAGACATGTGTTCCTGTTCTGCGTGTTGCGTCGTCTACCTTTGTCCTTGTCCCGCCCCTGTACCTCCGTTTATATATTTACTGTCAAATCTCGCTGGATATAGTATATATTTATCATATTTACATATGTGTTACATGTACACATAAGTACTTATGCAGTACCACTGATCTATATAGTATTGTACTGCTTCGAATAGCATCAGTTTCTTTGAGTTTCTCTGTGTTTCGATCGGGATCGGTGGAAGATCGACCCTTGCGCATAGCACCCATAAACATATTTATATTTCCATCTTTCCTTTTCTTCTTTTTCGTAACGATTATAGATCGATCATGAACTCGAACGGTAAAAAGTCAATAACGACTGAAAAATGGGGTTCTATCGATGGACGAAGCATAGAGAAGTATACGTTAAAAAACCAGATGGGTCAAGAGGTAGATATCATTACGTATGGTGCAACGATAACATCTATTAGAACACCAGACAAACAGGGTAGGATATCGGATGTCGTTCTAGGATTCGATAACATCGAAGGTAATAATGAATGATAGTACTATTCTAACGAGGAATAAACTTTACGACATAAGCTTTTGTACTTTTTTTTTTTTTTCTAAGATTTTTACCAAATAACAGGTAAAACATATTGTTGCCACATCCAATGTAAAATGTTTTTCGTAGGATATTTGTCTGCGCATAATCCGTACTTCGGCGCGACAGTTGGTCGAGTCGCGAATCGCATTGGTAACGCCGAATTTACTTTGAATGGAGAGAAATATCATTTAGCCAAAAACGTTGGACAAAATAGTCTTCATGGTGGTTTCAAAGGTTGGAGTTCAAAAATATGGAACGCCACTATTAGGAACGATTGCTTAATACTGTCGTTATTAAGCGAAGATGGCGATGAAGGTTATCCTGGAGCTGCTATAGCTTCTGCCAGTTTTACACTCTCTTCTGAGGGAGACTTGCACATCGAGATGAAAGTTTTCGTTACCAAAGCCACCCCGATCAATTTAACCAATCACAGTTACTTCAACTTGGCTGGTCACGTTCGTAAACGAATATTTCTCTTTTCCTCAATTTTTACGTGCACTAGCTATAGATTTAACAGTTTTGTATAAGAACCATTTAAGTAGCATATACATACATACGTCTTCCCATGTCTCTTTTTAAGCCTTATGTGATGTACACGATTTTTTAATTTTTTACATTTCAACTGTTACACGTGTAGATTAATTTTGATTACACGTTTCAGGAAACTAACGCGATCGAGTTATACAAACATCAAATTATGTTAAACGCAACTCAATGGACTGTCACTGATGCAGAAAGTATACCTACCGGTGAAATACGATCTGTTGAAAATAACATAATGGACTTGAGAAACTCAACGACACTTGGAGATGTTATAGATAAAGTACCCGGCGGTGGTTACGATTATAACTTTTGTTTAACAAATAATATTGAAAATAATAAAAATTTTGTTGCTAAAGTTATACATCCTGCATCTGGAAGATATTTGGAGGTATACACTAATCAACCTGGTGTACAGTTTTACACGGCAAATTTTCTGCCTCAACAAAATGGCACAGGTATCGCAGGAAAGAATGGCAGTAAATACTTCAAGCATGCAGCATTTTGTTTGGAAACACAGAATTATCCAGATGCAATCAATCATGTAAGTACCTTATAACTTTTTTCCGAGTTTCAACGACAGTCAATCTTTATTCTTGCACGTAAAAGAAGAAGAATGAACATGATTGTATCAACATTAATAATTGATGTTCATTTATGTTAACGTTTACAGAAAAACTTTCCCAACAGTATACTTGAACCTGGTGAAATTTACCGTCATACCGTAACTTACAAATTTGGAGTAGTCGTTTGAGTCAAGTATCCGTATCGTTAAGAAGCTATCTTTGGCTAAATCATAATAATTTCATGTTATCTATCGAAAACTATAACCAATTTTAAACTTGTACATATTTTCAAATATACATTCTACTGTTCAAAATTAAGTATTCCTCTTCTGGTATATTCTATCTGTCATTTAAATTATGTCTAATAAACTATGGGAATTACTATACGGACAATGAAGGAGGAAGATTAACTTCCAACGGGCGGTGTCGTTGTTTGCCAGGCATAGAATCTATATTCTTCAACAGCCTTTCCTCGCGTTGTAGCGTAACCGGCGCAGTCGCGGGTGTATAACGATCGGAAAGCATTCCTTCTAAATGATATCCAATAAAGCCGATTACACACACGATTGGAAGTTGTATAGAATAGCCAAATTTTGTCAAGACTCTGCTCAAAAGTGGCCACATCTTCTGAAATCAAACAATACCATTTCGGAAAAGTACACACGTACATACATATATACATAGGTAATAGATTCGCGTCAAAAATTCAATTAAATTTGATAAAAGACAGGTTAGGATCACTTAACCGTGTCACAAGTTGCACGAGTATCAAACAAAAACGAATACGTATATATAAATCGGACCAGCATTTAAAGTCCAAACGATCTCTATCATATTACTTACACAATTGTTTCAGCCGTTATCACTAAGCACTAAATATTTGTCTACGTATCGACAATTACAACGTAGTCGGTTCTCCGGACTCGAATGTCTTGTATCGTCCTGTATCGTGCTTTCGCGATTCGAATGGTACTGCGAAGAATCAGTAACGCACACAGTTGTGTAACGCAGTTCCATTTTCGACTTATTCTCATGAACGTGTGTTTGTGCAGTGCATTTAAACGAAACGAACGAATGCTTGTTCGTCCCCCACTTCACTAAAATTCAACTGACACTATCATTCTTTCGTTCGGTTGTCGATTTTATTCATATTCGTAACAATTGAATTTTGCTGAAGGTGAGAGAAGAACGAGCATTCGCTCGGTTGGCCTGATCGAACGCACCATTTAACACGTTAAGCGCGGAGCTGATATTGCCGTGTTTTCCGTTCAGGCGACGTGCCGGCGCTTTATGTTTTAACCCTGATACTGTCATTTCCCATGGCCTGATGCCGCGCCTAACGTGTTAAGTCGCTCAAGCGAGAGCGAGCACAATAATGGCCAACTGACCAAGAGATTCTTATAAACAGTACTAAAAACGTGAAATTGTAAATGATTTATGTACGCATTAGATACATGTGTATGTATATATATATATATATTCACATATATCACGCGTCACGCGTCACGGTATCAGGGGGTACGCGACATGCGATCATGCGATGACACGTGATGCGAGATGCTCGATTCCGATATAGGAAATCTACGATTATGACTACACTATGTAAACTGCTAACATACTGTATTGATACATACCGATGACTACTACGGCTGTGCCATTTTGGAGTATGTTCGTCACCACCTAGGCAAGGTAAACGGTACTAAAACTTTACAATTTACGCGCAAATTTGTAACGTTATTTATAGCTATTTTCTGTGAGGCAATAGTGCGCATAGCTTGCTACGCAAAATTTCTCACCGATTTCTAATTCCTACTTCGTATTTTCTGCTTGGCATTACAAATTCTACGAAGAATCAGCATACCGCGAAACGGAAAATCTTGATACACGTGTCTTCACTCTACTTCGCTTAGGTGACGTATGGGATTTGTTTTCAAAGATGGCGTAGATTTCAATGATTCCGATATGACGCGCGATAGTTTAAGCTGCATATTATAGCGCAAGCGCAGGGCGCGTAGAAAATGCGAAACTTTCATCTTTCTTCTGTTACATGCATACTTTACATACGTATATGTATGTTATGTATACCTTTGCGAAGATTCGTACCGATGAATTTTCCTTCATCCGCGAATCTTCTGCTTTAGTTGGAATTTTATAATTTAACATTCAAGCCATTTGGTTATATGATTGCAAACTTAAATTACAGGAGATACGTCCAATGAGCTGTATTATGCGTGTTTGTTTACATTCAAACGTACATTTGATCTTCTATTACCGATTTACACAAAAAATTTATACTTGCACCCTTTGCTCTATACCATTTTATAGTTTGAATAATGTTCGCACAACAAACCTCGCAGTAGCATTAGGGTGCGAATACACCAGAGTTCGCAAACTGTTCGGGAACAGTATGGAAATTAACTTTCCTAGAAATCATCTGTTCGCGTATCTGTTCGCAATACTGTTCTTGGTGTTCGCGGAAAAATCGAGAGTAAGGGTGATAAAAAGTTTGCGAACTGCTTGCAAACATTGTTTGCGAATTGTTCGCCGGTGTAGACCCAGCTTTAAGTTCCAAAGAACGGGCGCTCGAGAAAAATCTAGTAGTAATATACGTACATGTGTATATACGTACACAAATCCATAAACACTCGAATAGATTCATATCAGTTCGTCATTTATAGCATCTACGATAACTCGATACTTTTCGCTCGCACATTTTACACGTTTTTTAAGATCACGATACAGTTTTCGCGACGTCAACTTAAAGCTATTTCATCGTATCAGTAAATTGCACAAAATAAACCCTTAACTACTTTGTACAAGTACAGTATGTATAACTCTATGCGCAAATTTGGTTTCAGTAATAGAGTAATACCAAAGGATACTACTTGACTAGTTTCATGTATCACTAGGTTTCTTTCGTTTGCAGATTTTTTAACTGTTCGGAAAACTCTCGTTATCGGGAAGTGCAAGGAGAAATACGTATATTTACGTGTAACTTAACTGCAGCTCTCTTTGAGCATTTATCCGTCCGGATATTATCTTCGTTAGTGAAATCGTGGCATCGATAAACGTCTTAATTTGATCAAAGTTTTGCGCATATACGTAACCCGTGATCTTATTTAATTTCTCTTTCTCTCTCGCTTACCCCCTTCCCCCTCGCTCCCCACACACCTTCAACCCTCTTTCTCGATACCTTGAATATAACAAACTCTTACGTACATCGTATATCTACAAAACGATAGATAATACAAGCAAATATTCTTATCCTTAGCTATTCATTTTGCTATTACGAACTTGGTCGATATTGCCATCGACACTGTTGCTATTAATACTTTTTAATTGCAACCAAAATAGTTTCTCGAACGAACGTGTTAACGTTCTTGTTCGATACGGTCTTGTCGAGGCTAACATTCCAATTCTTGGAGAGAATTTAGTGATACGTATTCTGTTATCCTACAACCTTCGTGTTCATTTTTCCTATAGCATTCGAATGTTCTATTCATTATTTCGCTATACGAACGAATAAAAGGAAGCAAAAGCGGAGAGTCCTAGAAAAAGTTACGTAACAGTTTTTCGATTTTGATAAATTTCTGTTGTCTCCATTGATAAAAGGAAAAGCTGTATTAGTGTAGTTTATATAATACGTGTGGAAACGCGATTAATAGAATTTGAATGAGTTCGAAAGCGACGAAAGAAAATCAAGAAAACTGTTAAATAAAAGAGAGTTGAGAGAGACGCCGAGAATAACATCGAAAGGAAGATCGTTCTTTTATCGTTCAAACAGATCATCCCCTCCTGATAACTTTTCTTAAACGATTCGCTAAACATTTAATAATATTTATCGTATTATCAAATATATTTATAGACTAGTAAATGTAATGTTGAAAGCACCACCAATTCATATAGCTGCCTTTTACAAAAGACTCTGTATCGGAAATAAATATGCACGCATACGAATGAGCTAACCATAGGGAATTTCTAAATTATGCATCATGCGAAGATTAGGAAAGTATATCCTATTTCGTCGAGTCATACTAATTTTTCCTGAAGGTATGACAGTTGAAACGGAATTACATCTATATAAAAGAAAGCATTAATTTTCTACGTATCGAGACTGGATATTTCCTTCCGAGGAAAGTCTCAACGTTCTCTATTCAGCTTTGACTTGAACCGCTGACAAATCGACCGCTTTCTTTCATCTACAAAGAAAGAAAGGCTGCTTCTGTACTCCCGAACAAGCAGATCATCAATTTCTGCTCACTGTAATGTAATCCAAGATTCGTTTTTCTTCTTCTAAATACTGTTCCTCACGATTCTCTGCTCGTTATCGTCGCATCTGGTATAGGTCGAAATCGGCGACACCTGTAATTGATATCATAATGATTGAAGATTATAACAGATTATACATAATATACGTACATAGAAGAGAGTACGAATAGAACGTTAGTACGTATAGGAAAGAGGAAAGTTATAGTACCTAGCATTGTTTTCTGCGACATGAGGTGGCAAAGACGTAGGAGGTGGTGGAGGTTGAGCATTCGGTGGACCACTGCTATCAGAATCATTGTCACTGCTTTCCTCTGTACGCTTAGCTGCGTCTCCCAAGAGATGCGAAGGTACTCCTCTAGGAGAAAATCTAGACAATACTTCGGAATTGGGCCTAATTCGGCGTTGTGGTCTTTGAAATCGTAGATTTAGTTGCCTAGCATCCGTCACGTATTTTTCGCTTTGCCTTCGACGTCGTAGCGCAGGAGTGCAACCGGTTAAGTTCTCATCTTCTGTCGAATTAGCCGATGTTAAAGGTGAAAAGATCGGTCGCGCATCAGGCAAAGTCGCGCAGCGTCGTAGTACCAAAGCCTCCAAGTGCGCTGTCAAGGGTTTACCTTTGATAGCTAAAATTTGGCAATGTTAGTATCGCTAGGAAGCTATATCCCGATGTTAATCGCGACAAATCGGCTTCCAAAATAAATCCCACCAATGAAACACCTATATCTTTTTCCCTTTTATCTCCTCTTTAACACTCTCTTCCTCCCTCCCACGCCTTCTCACTTAGTTCATCATCAACGATACTTGTAAAAGTTTTACGAACATTACCTGATAAACAATCAGTATACAATACTCGAAAATGAAAAGAAACGATAAATCGACCGAGGCAGATTTGCTGCAGTTGCTTAAAAAGCTTAACAAAATTATGCATGTCTGTTGTAAAGAGAATTTTGAAAAATTTCAGCTCCCGACAGGAAATGTTTCATTTTCATGGAGAAAAAAGAGAAGAGGATGGGCGAAGATGGAACAGATCAGAATGATTGAAATATGTACAAGTTTTATATAATAATTTTCTAACTTTCGTCATGATTCAGACGGAATCATGAGCCTCTACTTCTCCAATCATCACACGTTATTCGTTATGTCATCGAGGAACGATACACGTTTCGCTAATGTCACGATTCGCGAAGCTGTAGAGAGAATTACGTGGAAAATAAATTAGCTCGAACGTAGCTCTTGTTTCCCAAATGTTTTATATCGCAACGGTCACGAATAATGTATATTGACTCGCATCATTTTCGAAAGAGCTGAATTCATGGGAGTTGTAATAAAAGAGAATTATACATACAATATCAAAAGATCGCACCGCGAGAACGTGTCGAAAAGAGTCGTAAAATTATTGAGTAAACGAAAAAAAAGTCTTACTAACTAGTATCTTTTTCCCTGGTTATAGCCGCGGGTGTGGACGATTTTTCTATTTCATTTCCAACGCCAGTCCTGGTATTCTGAGTATTCGTTTCTGGAGTTGATTCTGATAGCGAACATCTAGGACTTTTAACTGGAATCGGTATTTTACTGACAGTGTTATAAGTCCTACAAGAAGCTTCTTTTTCTTTATTGTCCTTATATTCACGAAGTGAAACTATATTCGGTACAGTCGTCGAGGCAGTGGTAGTACTGTTCTCCTTATGCACGGCAGTATCGACAGGTGCTCGATTTTCTACAGCGTCATCGTATATCGATGGTTCTTCCAATCCTAGATTAGGACTAGCTGGACTATCCGTCGTACCATTTGTCATTTTCCCTATCAAATCACATTAGTTTTTTTCGTTATCGTTAGATCATTTTCAAATACACAAAAACCGGTATACATACATACATACATAGAGTGTATATATATATATAAGATATATAAGATATATATTAGAAGACAGAAGTTGATGACACACGAAAAAGTTTTAGTTTTGCGCAAAGAGATGAAAGGTAAAAATGTGAAAATAAGCTGTGAAAAGGTGGACAGAGAGAGTTAGGTGAATACCTACATGTGTGGATATAGCGAACAGGTTGTCGGTACTTACTTTGCAACGGCTCCCTGTCAGCGGTGGTTTGTACAACAGTGGCCCCGCCAGTTGCGTCTACCACTCTGATCTCCAATCTTCCCGCTACCGCTTCTTCTTCTTCCTCCCCTCCGGGTGTACTAGGTGTTGTTCTCACTGGTGAAAAAGCGACTGCCGGGACGCTTGCCCGTCGCGGTGGAGGGCTTCGCCTCGGTTCATCGTGACGTGTAGCAATATTCCTCATTACATCAACTTCGTACAACAAATCGTCGAATGCTGCTTGTTGAACCTATTCAAAATATAACAGTTATTTCTATATCGTAAACCGTCGTGAAGATTCAAAATAAGAAATACGAAGATTTACGAACCAACGGTGCCTCAAGATAAGCACGAACGTGCGGCGCCAAGGCTGGGACGCTCCAAGCTCGTGGAAGCGCTCCTTGTAAATCTGGATATTTTTCGATTCCGGCAATGTTCAAGCACCTATGAGGAACCGTCGGCTTCGGAGAGTCTTCGCTTATTCGAGAGAGGGCTGTCGGTATTATCGTATGCTGGTGAGACACGACCGATGCGGTTGGTTGACTTATTGCCGTTTTCGCGTCGGCACACGCAGGCACTGACGTTGCGGTAGTCACAGCATCACTCACGACTGTAGACTGTATATAGAAATTTTGTAAAAAGATACATCTTGTATCTTGTTCGAACGCTGTATGTTTCAGTTAAACGGAAAGTTGTACGGAAAACGACGATTCTACCGATTGGACACGCACAAATGTGTTTCTTCTTTGTATTTTTGTTTTTTTTTTCTGTTCATTTTATTTCTATATAGTCTAATAATAAAAGCATGCGTCTAATTCGCGTTCTCTAAAAACAAATACGCTACCCCAGGTTTCCATAACGAAACGTTTCGTGTAACTCTAGACGGTAAAGCGTAAATTAATCTCTACTCGGAAACTCAGCAACAGAAAATAATAAACATTTCACAGAGTAAAAGAACAAACGTTATTGGAAAAATATATAAAATTCGTAACGACGATAGATAAAGAGGTCGAGTCGATTCTGTCGCAGGTAACAGGCGCATCAAACGAGGACATCGATACTGGACAGGTGTGGCTAGAATATTAAACATAGCCTATAAGTACTCTGCATTTCCACTGATTCGAAAATATGTATATCTTGAAATATTAGACAGTAAATGCATCTTATGTGTAGGCGATGAATCGAAGAAGCGTTTCTTTTTACGCGTCACAGGAAAACGATCAACGATGAATTTCAAGTTAAGAACTTTCTCGTTAACTTCGCGGAAACATTATTTCACTTTATCTTCCTCTTTGTCAGAGCTAGTGGAGAGTAGAAGTATTTTTTGAATGGATTACCTGCGGAATTATAACAGGTAAATTGGTCCCTTTGTGCTCGGGACTCTGCAAATTTTCCCCTTTCCATTCGTTGTCAGTCTCTTCAGAATCGTCGAATTGTGACTTCCATTGTGAGGCTAATGTTAAGCCGCCGCCACCTTTGGTTACTTGTTGCAACGCCGACACATTATCGTCATCTATTTGCGCGAACTGAGTGATGGAATAATCTCTTATCGCGGTACGAGTAGCTCGCGCCTGTTGTCGGCCGTCCGACCTTCTTCGTGGCTCCCTTTTCAATGGTTCTCTCTGTTCTGTAACCTGTTACACAAGACAAAAGCGACCCTTACAGTAAAATATTTTGCATCAAGTCGGTCGAGTAAATACAATTTTCACACGTACAGGGCTCTGATTACCGACATATTTTGGATTAGTGACATCGTAGGAACAATAAGACGCGTCAACTTCGGTTTGCACTCGAGGACTAGGAGGTTCACCCGGTGTCGTCTCAGGTGCAGGCGTGACACGTAATCGTGCAAATGTTGCGCCGCTTGCCGATTTTCTCAAAGGCGCTGCCGCATTAGCGCCAATTTTGTTACGGGGAACTTCCGAGGCGGAACGCGCTGATGCCATTAACGCGTCTCCTTCGTTGTCCACTGGTTTTTCTGCTGTTACCACACCCGTTTGCGGTTCTGCAGCCATCGAAACAGCACGCCTCTTTTTAGGTGAACCTATAAATACGTCGATAGAAATTGTATTTTTTCGAAATGTACGATTAGACACGCGCTAACGAAATTTATTATACGACAGTTTTATTGTTCATAAAAATTGCGTCGACTATATAAGAAATGCGCGTATTTGAGGAATATTAAGTCGTATTGGCTTCCTTTTTTCTTTTCTTTTCTTTTCTTTTCTTTTAACAAAGCCACAAAGCTACAAAACCGTTGCGTAACAAACGAAAGTTCTAAAAGGCAGAAACGGGGGGGGGGCGCTTTTGAAGATTTAAAGTAACAGAAATTGATTCATTCTTGTTTGGAGATGAATTTGAAGAGAGTAACCTTGAGTGGTCGGTGGTGGAACTGTCTGTTGTCCTGTCTGTTGATGAGTATTATCCATTGTAGGTATTGTAGCGTTACAATTCTTATCTCGACCATGATTACTAATAGTTGATGCAAACGGCACTGGAGATCCTTCCACACCACGCTGTTTGTTTCTTCTGCATATACTCTCGTAATCCATCTGTGCCTGTGCAGAAAAACAAATTACTATTGTACGATAACTGATTCTTTTAGATGTACCGTAATTCAGCAAATTCTTGTCATAATAGAAGTAACGAACGGCAGCAGTCATAAGTTATAGTTCGTTGTTACAATTATTTTGTCTTACATCTAATTCCTTTCTGTTGTCCGGTTCGACGTTTTCTTGGTTATTTGTATCAACGTTTGGCGTGGTTGGTGGTTGATTGGTCGTAGTTGCTGTAGTTAATACCGGACGTATGGTGACGATAGGTAAAGACGTCGTAGTCGGTAAACTTTCGTTAACCATTAACGGTCTTTCCCAATCATACGGATCGGTCGGTTTTACACCTCTACGTTTCATGCAACGTTCAAATAAACCGGCAAGCATTGCGTAATCCGGTTTATCCGCATATTCCAAACTCTGAAAAAAACTTATATTCTATTTCGATCTAAACCCAATTTCGCTTGTTTCTAACGACGCACACCTGTATATGTTCCAGAAAGACTCGAAGATCCGATGGAAGATGCTTCAAGAGCAATCGATGATCATACTTCTCTTTCATATGTCCCACCTATGTCACGTAGAAAAACTGATTATCGTTCGCGTGAAATGTCGTTGTATCGTTCGTTTGTGAAAACCGAAAGAAATTTATAACACGATAAAGTTGAATTAAACTTCATATCTTATACGTACCTGCTCCTTATCTTTTATTTTCCGCCATGGAAGTTGTCCATTAACAAATTCAACCAGCATATAAAATAGTGACCACAAATCATCGTGCCTCCCCATTTCTTTATTTTTATGCGCATTCACGGATGCGTACCGGACGGTTCCTCTGAATCCTGCCGCACTGCGAGGTGGTCTAACTTCACCGGTGCCTGTCGTAAATTGACGAGCCAGACCAAAGTCTAACATATATACTAGCCTCGAGTTATGCGGAAGCCGTCCGATTGAAAAATTTGACTGCAAACATAATATCGACTCTGAAACGAGGCGTAACCAGTTACCTAGTTAGTTACAAACGCTATCTTTACGTAACCTCGATATCCATTCCTAAATAAGATCCGATCAAAACGAAAAATAAAAGCGGACAACAACTCGTCGAAAGAGTAACTTTTTCCAACGAGAGAAATTCTGCTCGCTCGTCGATAACGTACGAATGGAATCGAATAAATACATACGAATGTTTAGATGGAAAGTTCACTGTATAACTGTAGATAAACGATGTGTTAACACGACAAAGAAGAAGGAAACAACGTTATCTCTACAAGTTGACTTCTTTTAAATGTTAATCAATGGAATATGAAAAACCAGGAGGAAAGGATGAACTTACCGGCTTAATATCTCTGTGAAGAAAGCCTACTTGATGTATACTTTCGATCGCTTTAAGTACTTGAAGTCCCAAACGAAGAGTAGTGGATAAAGAGAAAGCACCTCGTGGTTGGGCACGACGTAATTCAGCTAAATTTTTTCCTTGCAACTGCATTACAACATAATTAAATCGATCGTTACGACCACAACCGATAAATCTGCATACGTGTTCTTTCCCTGTATGAGAAGAATGTACATTTGTAAGAGTACGCTTACACACGGTACTCCCAACATACCGTCATTTTAGAATTTCACTCGTACACACACACATGTATCGTTTGCAAAGACACAAAGTACTAATATACGACAAAAGGAATTTAGCAAACCTTGAAGTTTCTTTAACACAGCTACTTCCATCTTAAGAACTTGTTTCGGTTGACGAGCAGATTCAACTTTCAACGCGACTTGTTCCATGGTCATTAGATCTAGGCCTTCGTAAATCTCGCCAAATCCACCTCCACCTATCTTTTTAATCTGCAAAGCAACGAACGTTAACGTACGAATAGATGAGGCAAAAATACAAATATCTTTTGGCAAGGGAATATATGAAATCTATCGACGAGACGGAGGAGAAAAAAGAAAGCCGTAGAAGGAAATAACGATCGACTCACAACTTTCCAACGTTCTTTGACCACATGGCCAGGTTGCAGCAAATCCTCGCTCGACATAGTTATATTATTATTCTGATCTGTACTTTCGTCGCCTACATTCCTTGGCAACAAACTGGAGCTAGAATGATCGGGATGCCTGAAAACCGCAAGAGATTCTTTATTCGAAGTTCTTCGTAAACGATTACGATTACACGCATGCTGAAGGTGTCGCGTATCTTCCTCTCTCTATCAGTCTCTGGCCGGTGTATATAAAACGACAACAAGATGAAATAGAAATAGACAGGAAGGTAAAAACAGAATTGAAACGAATCGACGCGACAATATAGTAAACACACGAAGGAACGATACGATATCAGAAGTTTTTAGCTGTCAACGCGAAAGAAGCGACACGCCCCGAGAGTGGGATAGGTTAGGTTTTTAACCTAAAGCGGTATTACGATAGAAAATTGGTCGATACTGACTCGGCGCCCTATGTTAGGCAGCCATGATTGCGTGCGAGCTAAAGGTGCAGTGGATAGAAAGGGGACGATCGTCCGATCGCTTACTCTACTCGTCAATCAACAACGTTCCACCCGCTATTCAGTGTCACATTTGCGTTTCTCGATTTAAGATGCAATCGCGCAACCTCGAAATTTTCAAAGAAACCGTTCCCTAATCGCTAGCCTGCGTTTAACTCGTTCGTTAACCGTAACGGCCAGAGCTCGACCAAAGAAGGCTGAGTGAAATATTGAGAAAGTAAGGAAAGGAGCACACAACAAGAAAAAGAAAAATATAACTCTGATTTTTTGCTTTAGCTGTTCATCATAGTTGTAACTTGTCGGTACATGGCTTTCAGTTTTTCCTAAATCCTCACGCGCGTGCACCAACCGAACCAAATATAATAGTACTTTTTATTTTTACTAACAATGTCGGTCGCTAATCGTTACTGGCGTTCCTTCACAATCCGAATTCCGAACTTTTGTCAGGTAGCTCAAGTTCCCTCACAATCACGCACTTTCCGCTTGCATCTCTCCTTTTCCCCCTTTTCTCCGATACTTCGTATCACTATCCTTCCCCTTCCAGTTAGTTCAACTCCATCTTCACCTCATCCTTTCGTCTTTCTTTCTCTCCTTTTCTATGCTTACCATCCCCCACTCACACCCTAACCTAATCCTCACCCCACCCTGATGCGCTCGGCGGCTCGTCTTTTTCTTTCTTTTGCGCGCTATTCAGTTCAATCGTCCGACAATTTACTTCCTTTCCTTTCTATTCCCACTGTCCATTTTACTTCTCCGATCACTCTGTTCACGACAAGTAAAATGTATCGGATACGTCCGCAAGAGCTGTGCCAGTCTCGTGAATATCGATGGAACGGCCATTTTTCGATTTCGTGTGTGTGTATGCTCTATGTTGCGCGTGTACCACACGACGGCGGCACTGGCACTCGTACTCGTAATGCTTCTAAACGCCGCGAGATAGCGACCTGAATGCTCGATCGATGTCTCTCCCACTCTCGTTCCTTTTCCCACTAGTATTTCAAATAGAGTATAAAGTACCTATTTCACGACCCGATCAGTTACGATCTTACGATTGCGTTCGAACATCGTTCTCGGTTACGTTAACTGACCGTTTCTCTTTTTCTCCTGCTGCTAAATAAGCAGCGTTCAGAACAACGGATTAATTATGTTCCTTCGACCTTTTTACGTACGCGACATATTACGCATTTTTATATTTTTTATCCGTTTCAGATATCGTTATACGCATGTACGCACATATATACATACATACTTACGCGCTATGAAATTTTATCATTTTTGTTCATTGAAGAAATAAGTATCTATAAGTAGTACACATATAATTGAAATGTCTCTGTCGTGTCTGAAGAAAATGAAGAGAATCGAGGAAAACGAGAGACAAAGTACATATAAACAAGTACGTACACACGTGTGCTCTTTTAAAAATATAGCGAACGATGACGTTATGTATACCTACGTGCGTATTTACATATGTATGTACACACGTGCCTACAGGTACGCATGTACCTGTATACGAACTGTCCATCGAATGGAATTTTACGATGAGTAAAGTTTAAGTTGTCCACGATTAATGAAGCGATTTATCGTATGTACGTGTATATGTATATGCATATATATGTATTTGCGAAAAAATTCAATTACGAATTACGTTCAAAAGATAATGCGGAAGCAACGATGTTATCGTTACAAAGAGAAGTACACATATTAGTTTCATCAGTTGAGCATATGCAAGTACGCATACAGCAATATCTAATCCTTTCAATTCCGCGTTACGCGAACTCCAAAGAAGCTTTATCTCCTTTCATACTCATTTGGACACATGCACATATATGTACGCATATACATATTATGTTCACACATTTGTACACGTGCATGTCCATAAACTTACTTATCCATTTGTTTTCGCGAACGACTTACGTCCGATTACGAGTAGCAACAGTTCACAGCTGCCACCTTTCCAATGTCATAATAAAAAATCTAAATGCCATCGTTCGATATCATTGTATACATATATGTACGTATACAGTCGACTTTCGGTTTTGCGTTTGTCCTGTACCTGAAGAAGATTACAACAAGTTGTACGTATGTGTCGTACTTCGCAAGTTTGTATCATATTAATACATTCACGTGACGGTTAGTACGTTTATCTTACTTACAAGATGCAGAATGAACAGGCACGTATGTACCTAAATATTTTCATACGTAGGTATGTACATATGTACATACATACAACGTACACGTTGAACGTAGAAAGATGGCATTTAGATCGAGTCAGAGGCGTTCGCTTGTTTCATTCCCAATAGTCACAGCTAGAAACGAGTTTTTCCACAACGAACGACGAAAACTCTTCACCGAGACATTAAGGCTAAGAATAAAAAATTCTTGTCGGCGTTAAGGAAATTGGAAAAACGTGTTCGTCTGGTATTAAACTCATATCCCATCCTTTTTCCTTTTCTTCTTATTGTTACTTACACGTCTATACGATAAGGATGGCGAGAAGAGGCTAATGAAATTTCGAAATGCTTAAATTACTAAATCCATTCGCCAGAGGGCATAATTTAAGTTTAAACATCTATTTTTAAACGACCCCACTCTATGTATGTATGTATGTGTGTATGTAAATGCGTACCTACATATGTATATGATGCGCAAAGTACATAACATCTTTCTCCGCGCCAAGATACGTACATAACTTTTCTAAGTACTCAACTCTCTTTTAACATGGAATTAAGTATGTAGGTACTAGTAAAGTTCTACGTATACGTATGCACGTATAAGTAAACTGAAGCGAGTCAAAGTTAAGGATAAGCTATTACACATACATATGTAAGTATAGAAGTAGCTACTGAGCTATGTATGCACGATGTATGTATTATATAGAATGTAAGTGAGCAAACTCATTTATGAAATGAGAAAAAATATATGAGAGATCGAATCGAGACATTATAAAATGTCTCGAAAAAAATAATCACGTACCACTTCATGGCTCCGAACAAAAGAGGGAGTGGGCGATAAGTACTTATTAAAGGCAATGAGAGAAGATCGTGCCGAGTAGGAGGGTGGTCTGGTTACACAAAGATGATGTAGCGTAGAACGATTACGACGGCGGTGGTAGCGGCAGTGGCGGTGGCGGTGGTGGCGGCAGCGGCAACAGCGGTGGCGATGGTGATGGTAGCAACGGCGGTGGTGATGGTGGTAAATCGACTCGTCGATTAAGATCAAACACAGGGAATGGACTACGAACGATTTGATGTGCCGAAGGGAATTGATATGCGTTCAGTACCGCGGACGGTCCTACGGTTTTACCCATGCAGAGTGTAATGAGCGATGAATGGATCAAATTCGTCGCGCAAACCACAGAAAAACAGTTCGAGATGAGTTTATTAACGAGAACCGGTAATCCAAACTCTCTCGGACGGACCAAAGCCAGAACGCGAGCAGTCGCGTCGCGTTCCACTGGCATTGGACTGACACGAGCCGTGTGTGATGTTCCTTTTCTTCCATCGTCTCCTTCTCTCCTCGATCCCATCGCCCCTGATCGCCCCTCCACCAGCCGACCGCGTTCAACCGAACCGATCGCGGGCACTGCTTCGCGTACACCAGACCTTGGCTCTTACCTACCTTGTTGTGCTGTGCGTCTCTCGCGTTCGATTACCTTTCTCAAACATACGCATACGTACGCATCATTTTTCGTACTCGTACTCTTTTAGACCGTATTATATCTGAATATGACGCGTTCAAACGGAATTCTCGTACGTTTAATCGTCAACGTGACAACTATACTCTCTCTCTCTCTCTGCCATTACGTTTCATAGCACGTACTGCGCTATATTTATGTATGTATATGCGTACATATACATATACTTACTTGCACCTAAATACATGTAATGTCCGAAATATAAAATTTCATACAACAGTGATTACGATAAACGTACAAAGTGAAAAATCTGTTCGATACAGTTCTCAAATGTTATAAGTTTGTAGCAAGAGGCGATTAAACTCGAGTTCCAAAAGTACGCGGTGTCTCGAAATTCTCTGCGAGAAAATACACGGAGCTATATTTCGCGTATCCCGCCTTCGCGTTCAGCAAACTTGTGTTATTTCCGTACGGCATCGGTTAAAACGTATTATTCGGAGGATTCACACGATTCTCACAGATCGACGAACAGACTGTTTGCAGCTTTACGATCATTATTTGATAAAAGATCATAGATTATCACACGTTGAAATGAAACCGAAGATAAACTTACCGATTAACCTTTCGTCTGTCTCTACGTACATATTTGTATATTTATACATAATATATATGTATGTCCGTAGCTATACGCACAGATATTCTACACACATACACTTTATTTCTCTCATTTCTTCTTATAAATCTCATTTATCTTAAATTATCAAATGGATATTAATTTGTTAAATATTTCTCGCTTATCGATGACGCGAAAATGTGTATATATATATATATATGCAGTGTGCACACATATATATATACGGCATGGATGTATGTATCTACACATATATAGTTGCTCAAGGAGATATATGTATGTTCATACGTACGAATAGTAGCGAAATCGTAAACTGCACACCGCACGATTAGTAGCGGTCCCTAACTCTCTAACCTGGGCCCAACGAAATTCAGGGCCATCTGTAGGTATGTAGTGCATCATGTACAATTGAGGATTCTGCGAAGTAAAAGAATAAATTCAGTTAACCTCGGAAAGATTTTAAATCGTAAGTACGGTCTTGCACGATTAAGATTTGAAATTCTTACCTCCGTTAAAAAAAGTATTAATTCTTTTGCGTCGAAATCTCGGAGCTGTAAACTGTTATAAACCATAGAATTCGCGCAGCTTTTACGAACATTTACATGTGTGCACATACAACGTATGTACATTCGTAAATAAGATACGAAAGAATACGGAACCGGTAACCTTCTTAACTTTACCATCCAATTCACTACGGCATAATATATTTACATATCCATTTATATGTATACGCATGTACAATGTACGCGAAGAGTAAAATTTGTAGGTAAAAAGAAAAGTTCCAGGTCATAAAAAATATCATTATACGTACGTACTCATGATTCGGTTCGGTCGTTACACAGATTAAAATAAAGGTTACTATTTATGCATGTATATAAGTATATGCGTATGTGTGCCTATGCACGGTCAACTCAGCACTTCTGGCCGCAGCGACTCTCTCTCTCTCTCTCTCTCTCTCTCTCTCTCTCTCTCTCTCAGTCAGTGACTCCTGTACTGTGTAAGAAAGAGGTAGAGAGTGTCGGTGCGTCTAGCTGCGTTTAGAGCTGAATATACAATGTAGTAAAATAATGTTTTCTTTCTTTTTAATTTAATTGGGAAACTACGATAATTTGTAGGAAGTTTATCTTATACTTGTGTTCTTAGATGTACGTATGTATGTATATATGTATATACATAGATACTTATGATACGTAGTACTAAATTTATGTCTACTTACTTGAACTTTTTATCATGCGATAAATTAAATTTTCTGTTCATCTCTAATGCCTCATATCTAGTTTTTCTTTATACCATGGTTTAATATTACAGCATATATCACAAAGTATGTACGTACATGTATACATGACTTCGCATGCATCATAATAATAAACGGATGTGTGTGTATGTATATATACCTATCTTCTCTGTCCCCCCCCCCCCCCCCCCCCCCCCCCCCCCCACAGGATGCAGGTCCAAATAGCTGCTTCGATGCGCGCGACTCGAAAATTTTTAGGAGGTCGCTACATTCGTCGACCTTGCTTTGACTTTGTTGAGACCCGACGCATCGACGTGAAAGATCCTCGAAGGTAGTCGTGAATTCTTGAGACGAGGTGTTTCTGTATTCTACAAAATTCATTAACTTTAAAGAACGTTCTCGATACGAAACGAGCTAAACGCGATATCGTTTCGAAGCCGATACATACGAAACCTAAAGCTATGGCGTTGAACAAGCTCAGCATCGATAAAGTGAACCTTACGGACAAAAGGGTTCTCATACAGGTATATATCTGTTTTTGTCATATCATTTCTAATTTTAATTCAGCTTTCGAAGGGTTAACGCGTCTATGTCACCTTATATCGTGAAACTTGACGAGATTTAAAAGATTCGAATCGACGCAAGCAACGGTACAGTCGAGAAAAAATGAAAAGCCGGTCATTTGCATTTCTGTTAAATCCATACGGTACTATTTACAATATTTACGTATATATCATTGCCGTTGCAGGGTGGACTTCAATGTGCCATTGAAAGATGCAAAATAACAAATAATCAGAGAATCGTGCTGCTTTAGATACGGTTAAATATGCCCTTGAAAAGAAAGCAAAATCTATCGTGTTAATGTCACACTTGGGTAGACCAGATGGAAAACGAGACATGAAGTATACTTTAAAACCAGTTGCGGAAGAACTCAAGTCTCTGTTAGGAAAAGAGATTTTGTTCTTGAACGATTGCGTCGGATCAGAAGTTGAAACTGCCTGCGCCGATCCAACATCTGGAACTATTATCTTGCTTGAAAATTTAAGATTTCACATAGAAGAAGAAGGCAAGGGAATCGGGCCAGATGGAACTAAAGTAAGCTATCCGTAAAATCGATCTTTTCTTACATTCTCTTAAGTTTACGTTAGACAGTTAGGTACTCTCATTCCAGACAATTGATAAATGATTTAATTCGAAGGTAAAAGCAGAGAAGGAAAGGTACAAGATTTAGAAGTTCGTTAAGAAAACTAGGAGATATTTATATCAATGATGCCTTCGGTACGGCCCATCGGGCCCACAGTTCTATGCTGGGAGAAGGATTCGAGATAAGGGCAAGCGGATTTCTTTTGAAAAATGAACTGGAATATTTTGCCAAAGCATTAGACAATCCAGAAAGACCCTTTTTAGCGATATTAGGAGGAGCAAAGGTTGCGGATAAGATACAACTAATTAATAATTTACTGGATAAAGTTAACGAAATGATCATAGGTGGTGGAATGGCATTTACTTTTTTAAAAGTATCTAAAAATATGAAGGTAAGTATTCGTCAACGAGTTCCTCTATTATTATTATTATTATTATTATTATTATTATTATTATTATTATTTTATTAATATTATTCGCTACAATTAATTATGCAACGTTTTCAATATTAGATAGGTAATTCGTTGTTCGACGAAGAAGGTGCGAAAATCGTTAACGATATATTATCTAAGGCGGAAAAGTATAGGTTCAGTTACATATACCTATTGATTTCGTTACCGCGGATAAATTTGCGGAAGAGCAGCTGTTGGTTCGGCTGATTCAGAAAAGTGGTATACCCGATGGTTGGATGGGTCTCGATGTTGGGCCAAAATCAAGGGAATTATTTAGCGGTGAGCATTGATAAATCTTTTTCTTTCTACATACACGAATAGAATACTTCACTGTGACCGCATGAACGTTCGTTGATTCGTAGAACCAATCAAAAGAGCTAAAACAATCGTATGGAATGGTCCACCAGGCGTTTTTGAGTTTGAGAATTTTAGCAAAGGTACAAAAAGTTTGATGGATAACGTTGTTGAAGCAACATCGCGAGGTGCTATTACCATAATGGCGGTGGTGATACGGCTACTTGTGCCGCCTAAATGGAAAACGGAAGATAAAGTGAGGCCATGTGAGCACTGGAGGTGGTGCAAGCTTAGAACTCTCGAAGGAAAAGTTTTGCCAGGCGTTGCGGCTCTTTGTTCGCTCTAAAATCATATACGGTTGGCAAAAAACATTTGCGTCTGTAAAAGAGTATCAATTATCGTTATTTGGAACTTTCAAGGAGGATAATATTGATGCCCAGTGACTATAGATAGAAGGATATTTAACGATACCGTGTACAAAAGTCGTTTCGTTGCAGTTCCTGCTAGTGTTTACACACGATTTCTATATTCAAAAAGATTGAGATTTAACGAAGAAGGTACACGTAAAGTGCGATTCTTCGTTTTGCGCGAAGACACTATCTCGACCCGTGTACGTTACATGATGAAGCGCGCGGTACCGCCGAGCGGCGCTCTACGCGTGTAGACGCTTCTTGTCTCGTCTACGATGAACGTACGGTGTGCGCAACACTTTGTCCGTTAAGGGAGAGAGTCGTGTTGTTCGCACTAATTTTGTAAAACGCGTATCAATTCGATTCCAACTACTACGAAGGAGAGAGATTGTAATCGCGATTGTCAATGATCGTAGAAAATAAATTGTATACTTAGGTGGAAATGAATGTAAAAAACACACATGACTACTTCCGCAATAAAGAAGTAACCGTTACACCGTACTCGAAAGAATTTAATTATCCGTTTCGATGCTACTTATAAAATAAAGTAATAGCGTATTGTTATGCACGACTGTTGTATGGTTAGGACACATAATACTACTGTATTAAAATATACGCATGGAGAAAGAGAATAAACATAAAATGAATTACATTTGAATTTTCATTTTGTGTGCGTATGTACAGGCTACCACATGCGTACGGGAGACAGAAATTGTTTCTATTTTAGTATACGATTCCTCCATGAAAATAGCATTATCAAGAATAAGAAAATGTATTACTTTCTTGCACATCGATTGTGCATACATTGTACATAATAAATATGTACACATTTAACACGTTAACACGCGCGTTGTACATTCTTATCTTGTTGTTACTTCAATTTTCACAGAGTCTAATACAACGAAAACAGATTTACATCAAACAACAATTTTGTGGCGATTCCATGCCACGAAGTAGTCCTGGAATAATAGGATTACCCTCGGCATCGATTTGAAAAGGTGTCGTTTGTTCTCACTACAAGTTCTTCGGGCAATTGACCGCATCCTTCTACTTCTATCAGGAGCGATATTATCGTTTCAGACGTTTCTTCTTAATTTCTTCTGGGTCGTCGTCTTTTCCTTTCCAGTTCAGCGCGTATCTTGGACAAGAGGAATATACGTATCATCATCATCGTCGTCAGTATGGTAAAAGAAAATTCTAACAGTAAACGTATAATTATCTGTATCACTAACTTGCCGCAACAATTCCAGCTGTTTGGTAAACCTTTGTAAATCATTGGCAGATATTGTTGCTTTTTTCTCTTCTAACCACTCGGGATATTTGTCTATTACTTCTTGCAACGGTGGATATAAAATTTCTTTCAAAAGCAAATGTTGTACCATTCCTTGCATGAGTGGTATCATGGCGTTAGGTAAAATGGTATCGAGCATTTCAGATAGATCAGTTTCACTCTACAATGTTCCCACGAAGGAATACGTTTTAAGATGCTCGAATTAATATTAAAGAAACGTTCACACGATTTTTAAACAACTACCTGTAAATTTACGCACGTTGCAGACACGTCATTTATCGCTCGAGCAATGGCAGATTCAAAGTCTGCACTCATGCTGTCTTCTTCTTATTATCATCATCCGTAATTACACTCGCAATTGTCTCTGCCATTTTTTTGACCGAAGCTCCTAGTTCATTCTCCGTTCCTACATGGAAAAATTTGCATGTCTCTATAACATCTTCTCGATAATTTGTCAAAAAACCATTACCATTTTTAATGAAATTTGTAGATTCTCTTCAAATTGGTCAGCAGCTTCTTTAATGAAATCTTTTGTCCAAGCATCCTCTAAAATTTCAGTTGTTTTCTTATCCGCTGTCGAGTCAAAAGTATCTGTTTTCTGAACATCCTCTTTATCTGATTTCTCTTCTTTATTGAAATCTTTCAATGCACCTAAGACATCATAGTTATACAATAACCATTATTCTTAAGCACAACATTTTTAATTTTAATAGATTTTCATTTATTCAAATATGCATAATATACGTAGCCACATGTTATATCGGACGATATAGTAGCATTAATAGAGGGGTGTATGTAAACGGATGATGTATGCAATGCTATATACAATATATTATTTTTAATTTATACTTACGCTCTAACAAAAAGTGTGTAAAACATGTTTCATGGGAAAATACCGACTAGAGAAAAAAAGGTGTGCAAAACGAACATGTACTTACATACATATTTTCCACGATATGTTTATGCTTGAGATTAGAATTATCAACAATATTTTGACTAGTTTGAAAATCGTTCAGCGGAGTAATTACTTACTGTCTAGTAAATCGTTCAATTCCTGGTCCTCTATTTGATTCGCACATTTTTTGTCAGCCATGTCTGTCCCCTTTCTATTTTTTGACAGTAACAATACAAAGTTTAACAAGTTCGCTACTGCCACCAAGAAAATGGTAGTGGCGTGCCGTGTGCTACCGATTCCTACTGCTAGAGGATAACCAACACAGTTGCGCACTCCGTCCGTACTCTCTCGCAGCACAACAAGCGGCGGAATCGCGGTGGTGGTAGAAGTAGTAATGCTTTCGTGGGTATCTACTGGCTCGTGCCTTTTTTACCATTCGTACGAATCGTATGCTTATGCATGACGTACTACATGTACGTACGTACATACAACCTGCGTACTACGAAATCGCGATAACGCGCCCCCTACTATCTACAATTTACCCAATGAGAGAGTTGCCTCGAAGCGAGTGACAACGAGTCCAAGATGACTCTGAACTCGGAACTATTTCGAATCTCTGCTGCTTACATTAGTATTAATATAATATTAACTAACGTAAAGTGCTGCGTAAAGTCATTTTGCGAATTTGGAACCAACTTAATTGTTTCGAATCTCTTTGCCTCCTGGAATATCGAATAAGAGTGAAAAGGATTCGACGGGGTTTGGTTGTTCATTAACGTTCGACAGTCACGCGAGACGTGTCTCGAGATTCGAGGCAAATTTCTTCGTCCAGAGGATACTCAATCTCACAATAGCGGCCGATCAAAAACCGGCATCGATCTTTGATTTTTCGCACGCAGAATAGCACATGCTGTGCGTCCACGCTGCTTCGACGGCGGTAGGGACGCGTTGAAAATTACGTGACATACACACATAGGTATGCGCACGAGCGTAAATCGCGGAACGCCGCTCCATACATCTGTATAGTATTATGCTTATATTCTATACACGTATGATGTACATGTTCCTCCCTCATACGAGATTACAAACAAGCAAGAAAGAGAACGAATCATTCCATTATTTCTATTGGATTTTACTTATCGTCAGTCGCACTTCATATTTTCACAATTTTTATAACAATATATCGCGAAAGAAATGTATAACATTGAAGGATCGCTTTAACGAAACTTCCATCGTAATTGATTTACGGATTATACGCGTCGATATGTATGTACATATGTGCGTACATATACGATAGAGAGACATATAAATCGTATCTATAATAGAACGGAAGATCAATTTTGAAATTAGTACTGTAAAACCGAAAGTAGTTCGCTCAATAATCCACGTTGTAGATACATACTTTCAAGCGATGTCGCTCGATACAAGTATCTTCATAGTTACAACTTCGACGAAGGAATTAATATGTGTAATACATCCTATAATAAGTAAAATAGATTCAGTTTTGTTTATTAACAATAAGACGTAACGATGTACAAATTTAATACACGCGAACAAGACTTCACAGGTGCTATGATATATACAATTATCTTTCTTGATTTGTGTCTTGCTCAGAAAAAACTTTGCTTAATACGCGATAACATGTATCTACTTGGTCCGAGCTCTCCTCTTGTTTCAAGTCTTTTATACAATGCTCCAATGTAGATTGGAGGCAAAGTTCCGGTCGTCGACACTCTTTCAAAGCAGGAAGAAAATCATTATCGGTTAAACCATCGAGAATGTTCAATAACTGGTCTCTGAAATATTGCATCACGATATCGCACTCTACTCGATTGTACAAGTCAAATGAAATAAACAAACAAAGAATAAATACCTAATATCTGGAAGTAGTTCATCCATGGTTAGCAAACCTGTTGCTTGCTCCACCAAACCCATATTCACTAGCGTTAGCTTCAAATCGTTTGCGTCTTCTTTGTTACAAAGAGACGAAAGCAAAAAGGCAGATTTGATTTGCAACTTTGTCACCGAACTTTGCATAGCTCTCAGAAGAACAGAATAGCCATCATTTATGTCCATGTATCGTAAAGAGATCGGGTGTTCACGAACTATACCTATATTCAATGCATAAGTTACAGACTCAAAAGTTCGTATTCGACGCGATGTTTATCTAAGCGACATGGATTTGTGCTTACAGGATACAGCATACAGAGCTTTGATTCTGGCAGCTTCTGCTGGATCCGTATCTATCATGTTCAATAGTATAGGAAATAGGCCAGTCTCCAGGAACCTTTCTTGACAGAAAGGATTATTCTGAGCTAATTCGGCTATTACATCCGCTGCCCTCCACCTAATGCTGCTATGAGGAGAATTTAGACAAGGGCCGAATATCGCAAATCCGCCTATTTTATAAAAATCATTAGCAATATCTATATTGTCTACGTAATCCGCGATTCTTTCTAAAGCAGATTCATGTTGCGACGTATCATCTTCCGGTCTAAGTTCCACTATATTCGATAGAATTTTTATAGCCTTTTGTAACTCTTCTATTACGTTGCACGACAACGAGGAAAGCGTTTGCTTTAAAAATTCCTGTCGCTGTAAATGAATATACGAATCAGCATAATCGATCATCTTATAAATACATATAAATATGCAATAGATTCAAACTCATATATGTATATATGGGCCTACTTCATGGTCCATTGGACGAAATTCAGTAGAGCTCGTAGAACCTTGAGAATCGGTTGCTTCCATAGCAAATCTAAGTAACCCTTGTAGATTCGTAGGCTGTCTAGGTTGATTCGATATGGGTTGCAATTGGGAATCGATGTTATTTGGATTCGACGGACCTTCGATCGACAATGGTCTCATGCTGCTACTCGCGCGTGGTTGTTCCTCTGTTTTTTCGCGAGTATTGGAATGTTCCGAGCTAGAACGATATTTAAACACACATACATAATGCGTAGAAATGATCTTGAACGTCAATAAAGCTGAAACTCGTTAATGGTAGGGAAGAATCTTTTATACCTGTCCATTTTGTCTGTAATTTTCGTCGTATGCCCTGCACCCATTAATCAATTATATCAGTCTCAAAATAATATTCCTTCGACGAACCGGCAAAAACGGTAGTTCATTATGGGACTCGATACGTTCTCGCTCTTAATTCTTCTTACCACCTTGGTAGTAAATGATCAAAATCAGGAAAATTTTTGTTAAAGTGCGTATTAAATTTGCTTTCGCATTTGAAGCAGATTTCGACAATAAGCGAACGAAACTTGGTTAGGGTCAAAGACGTACGTATGTACATACATACATTACATTGCTCACATGCGACGACGAATATGCGCAACCGAGTTGTTGTTCGATGGTGGTAGGTTTCGTTCTTATACGTTACAGAACGCATGCGCGTACACGGTTTACGCATCTGAAAATGTGACCTGCAGGTACGCCGCAATGGTAAATCGTTCGTAATTCCGATGGCTAGTGCCCATACTAGACGGTTGAACAAAAAGAATGTCGGCAACTTTTTCCGTATAAACTGCTATAGGTAGTACATACTAACATAAAGTACAAGATAAATAAAAGTTTATATCGATTAAAATTTATTCGTTAGATACACGTTCCTAATCATGTAGCACGATATACCTATACCGTACGTACACACACACACACCACACGTATGAACGAGGCGTATCATGCTCCTTGAAATAAGGTTTTTAAATTTTTATTTTCAATTTTGACAATTACAATTTGAGTAATTACGTACAGAATTATAATCGATCGGCTAAAATCTCCTTATTCCGTCCACCTATGAGAACAATGTTGATTAGTACAGACGTAATATAACCTCATTTCTTCTTCCGCTCGTCTGGTTTGTGCCTGAAAAAATACTGCCTCCCTGTGATTACACTTTGGACAAGGATGTTCTTCGGTTCTTGGTAAAGTAGGGTCTGAGATGACATCAGCTACTATGTGCGTTAACTCACTGAAATCAAATCATTTACGTGTAATAAACAACACCCACATGCGAACGCATCCAACAATATTTATACGGATGCCGAAGGCTTCTTTATTCATTCGTAAAAGCTACTATTATCTTCTCACTTACTCGATTTCATGCATAATTTTGTTTACGTAAATACAGTTACTGTCAGCGAGCTGTTTGAAATCGCAATTTCTACACTGGAAAAATATTTATGATCGCATATTTTTCGAATTACGCTTCGATGTTAAAAGAACCAAGCATAAGTCAAGCGTAATACGTACCGCGTACATTAATACCTTGTTTTCTTTATCTTCTTTGGGGTATAACATGTTATTACATTCTTGACAAAATCTAATGCCAACAAAACCTGGCCCGTCGTCGTGCGTATCATATCCAGTTATTTTCGACATATTTCAATCGTTAGTTGTTATCGTATCCAAAAGCGTACGCACGTGTAATTTAACAATCTTTACTTTTGTAGACAGAACACAGATAAACGATACTACTTCAGTATCTACTAGAGGCAAACTTAGAGACCGAATACACGCGGCGAACACGTACAATATGCACGCGTCGTTTTCCCATTCGTAAAACTACGTAAATATGCGTACGTATGCATATGCGAAACGCGTCGCTACCTACTTTAGTACCTTCAGAGAATATTGTTTAGAAAATTTTATCACGTTAAATCAGCGAAGAAGTTTAACGAAATTAATAAAAGTTTGTTGGTTATACATCGCGGTTACACGTTTCTCTCAAAGTATATACGAGAAACTACTTCGATACATACAGTATCCATAGGCAGTTGATCGTTAAGGCAGGTGTATCGATATTGAGTTCGATACGAGAGGGACTATTTACATGAAACATAATTGTAAAATTTTTTAATAATTTCTCATTGATTTATTCGTTTCATAACGCGTATTTATACTACAAATATACAGACGCAGTATGTACATTTGCATACATTGGAGAGCGATTGACTCGCGGCGGTTAAGCCACTTGTTTAAAATTTTTGGTTCATTCTCATGAAATCGTGCGAATTCATAGATTTGGAGTTCCTTATGGCTTTTTTTCTCGTATACGTAACCACGTATCTGTCTCAGAATATATTTCGTATTGAATGTTACGAACAAAAGGAAAAGGTAGGATGATCGAAAACGAACGAAGTTTTAAAAATTAAATATCGGATTCTCAATAGTGATTCTTATCAAACGCGTACGGTACGAGCAGTGAGTACGCGTCATAATACTTTCGCGTCTTGGGTATAGTAGAGATGAAATTTTGAATAAAACAGTTGTATGCCGTTCGCACGAGGAGAATGCAAAGAACAATGCTTATTATATGAACGTTAGTATCGATAAACTTTTCGGTAAACGAAATTCGAGGAAATATCGAAAAGATTTTATCGCTAACGATAGATCTGTGATACACGTACACACATGCGCACTATGCCGCATATGCGTATAGGAGACGCAGAATATATAGATATTAGGTGTTACGTTCAGCAGGTATACATAGATAGATAGGCTGTGAGCACGAGTTCTGGGAGTTTAACGTTCGTAAGAGTTTTCAGGAAAGGCAAGAGGTGCGCTAGTGTTCCATTAAGCTACCCCCAGCCTTACTACCCCCACCCTTTTGTCAGAGCTCCCCTAGCTAGTGCAAATCTCGGCGGATGAATGTTTTCTTAAGGGATTCTTCCCGAAAGCGACGCGAAAATCTGAGAGGAATTGACGAGGATAAAAATTTGTAAGTGAGATCATTTATCGTGAAACTCATGCTATCGTTCCATTTTCGGATTTTCAAAGTTTGTGGTATTCGATTTCGTAAACTAAGAAGAAAGATCAAACTTGCGTTCAAGGCGTTCCTGGGGGGTGATGGCACTCACGCCGACAGCGTCTCCCACAAAGATTTCACCATTTTTCTATTGACAAAAAGATTTTTCACTTCTCCGTATACGTCGGTTGTTTTTTGGTTAACCTGTCGGCTAGTATGCTTTGAACACGTGATTACGATAAATGCCGCGTAACTAGAGTTTATATTCGAATATTTCTTTTCGGATAATTCTCTCATACGCTGCCAACGAAAAATTTGTTTTGTTGCTCATTCGCTGTCGGATAATGCTACGAGTTTTCTTTAAAAGCTTTTCAATGTTAATTTTCTTCTTTGTAGTTAAACTTATTTACGATGCATTTACCGCGATCGAATTATTCAATTAAAAGATACTCTTTGTGTTTTGAAATTACGATATATGCATACCTATGTGTATATATGTGTGTGTATATATATATATATATATATATGCATATCTACATGTATGTACATATCATGTATCTACATGTATCTACATACATATAAATATAAATATATTATATTATATTATATTATATTATATATATATATATATGTGCGTGTGTGTGCGTGTGTGTGTACGTATACACGTATATACGCGAGTAGGACTGAAATACATGTCTTGTAATACTAAACTTTCATTAGACAGTACAGCCATATTGTACAGTATGTTAAATGAATTGTTGTATATTCATTTAATATACCATTATACGTTAACTTCTTCTCCTCTACTTAGTCTTAGGTTTTCTGTGTTTGCTTTCTGTGTTTACAGATGATTTTTGTCAAACTTCACGCTCAATTCTGTCACAAATTGAAATTTAAAAGCTACACGTACATAGTAATTTCATTCGACTATCCGGCTAACTTAATCTGAATTTCATTCGTTGCACGTAAATTTTAATTCACACTATTTCGCTCTAATTTTTGCTATTCAGCAAAGAGTTTACCTTTGTCTTTTCGAGTAAACTACCAAGATATCAAACTCTACGAAACTTGTATTATTAAGTAAGGATTTCTGTGGCATCTTAATCCATGCTGCATATACTGGTTTAGTCAAAGAGAATTAACGTATGTTATACGCAACGTACCTTCTAATCTTTCAAATTCTGTTGAAAATACTCCAAGACTTTCGCACGGGGATAAATTCTGCGATTGGAAAAGTGCAATAAATTTTTTTGTTACAACTCGATTCGTCGTTGCCTTTAGTCGTTAAAATCTAATCAATGTATTGGTGTTAACAGGAGAGTCTTTCTAAAGCGGTATTATAATGGAGAGCGGAAGTAACTTACATACACCGGGTAGTTATCCTGGTGGGGATCGCCAGCAGTTTTGCGTTTCCTGGAATTCTCATCAGTCAAACATGCACAGCGCATTTCCAAAACTTTTAAGTTCCGAGCAATTCGTTGATGTCACTTTGGCTTGCGACGGAGGATCAATAAAGTGTCACAAAGTTGTGTTGTCAGCTTGTAGCGATTATTTGGAACGTCTCTTGTTGGAAATACCATGTACCCATCCCATTATCTTTTTGAGAGATATGAGAATGTGGGAGCTTCAAGCTTTGGTGGAATTTATGTATCGTGGAG
This sequence comes from Calliopsis andreniformis, assembly GCF_051401765.1. NCBI lineage: Eukaryota > Metazoa > Arthropoda > Insecta > Hymenoptera > Andrenidae > Calliopsis > Calliopsis andreniformis. The sequence continues at coordinate 18,501,074 of NC_135062.1, forward strand.
AAGTGTACGTAGAACAACAACAACTTGCTAAGTTAATGCAAGCTGCGGAAGCGTTGCAGGTAAGAAATTGAAGAAACTTATCCACAAGTTCTACCATAATTTCAAAGACCATTGTCGTTTATTCTTGATTCCAATCATTTCCGATAGAAATATGATACCGGTGATTTCAACGATGACATTTCTCGGTTGCCAGGTTCGTGGTTTGTCCACTCAAGGGAACGATAATTCTTCAAGTGAAAATAATACGCAACAGTGCGACTCTAATACTTCCGTTGCTCCAACTACGACTACGCAGCAAGACGGATCTAGCTATCAAGGTGAGGAAACTCCATCTCATGACGGATCTTCGAATGCCAACTTTCTCGAGACTACACCGCTTGCTGCGTCCGGCACGGCATGCGCTCCATCGCATAATACCACGCCGGTATCGCAGAATCCCAGTTCCTCAACTTTTATGAACATGGAGCACAGCGAAGCATTGCAGCATTTGGAGAAAGCACTTAGCGCTTGCGAAGCAACGTTAACCGAGACTCAAGGAATGGTAAAAATGGAACCGGACGAGCAATTCACTCAGCAACAAGACGTTAAGCCATACTCTATCAGTATGGTACCAAGCAGTAATTGTAATCCTAGCAGTCCATTTCCTGCGATCGAAGGTAAGATGGAAATGCAAAAGCAACCGGTAGAAAGAAGGTTTAAACAAATATGTTCAAGTACATTTCGTTTGTCTTTCTTTCCTCTTCACCTTTTCTTTCTGTTCTGCACACTTTCTTTCATCATCGCCTTCTTCTTCCTCTTTCTCTTCCTCTTCCTCTTCCTTCTCCTACTTCTACTCCTCCTCCTTCTCCTCCTCCTACCCCCCCCCCCCCCCCCCCCTTCTTTTCTCAGAATATCGTAACTTTTCGAGTACCAGTACCAGTACTATGTGTAGTTGGAAATTTCGAAATAAACAAAACAAATCGTTCGATTTTCAGGATACCAGAGACGACAGAGACGTTCAGAAGAAGAATTGAAACAGGCATCGGACATGGTCGCACGTGGTATGACGTTTCAAGTTGCTTCGGAAAAGTACAAAATTCCGATAAGTACGATTCGATTCTACATGGTTAGAAAAGGTATATTGCAAAGGCGAAAACGCGGCCGTGGTTCGAGTAATCTCGGGGTGAATAGCCAACCAGGGAGTCCCGCGAGTCCGCCATATCACATGATGAATTACCGTTTGCCAGAGAGCCTAAACTCCAGCCTACCGTAGTGCTTTACAAAAAGTAGCGAGTTTTTAGACTTGAGTTGAATCGAACAAATTTTTTATTGCCGTATCGGAGCTGTTCCAGACTGTCATTCTTCCCATTCTTATTGACTCACACTGAGTTATCCGTTCGTTCGATATCAATCGCGACTCACGATTACGCGCACATCTATCCATGAGTGCGTTTTCATCGAACTGCTCTCGTTCGTTACTCCATACACATTTATTGCATTTACAGAAGTTAGTAATTTAATAGAGAATAATTGACAATGTGTACTACGTATGGTACACGATAGGTTCGATTTTAGTCTCGAACAGCTCGGTTTCGTGTACATAAAAATATCCTACGCGAGCTTTCGGACGCAGCATCGAGAGATAGGATAACGAGATGAACAGAAGAAAGCAGCAAACCCTTGGCGCGTTGATTTAGAAACCTTCGGTTCACGTCGCAATAGTATTCTCTCTCTCTTGTGCAATTTTATTTAACGAGAAAAAATATTTTGAATAATTTTTCGTTCTTTTATGCCTCGACGGGTGTCGTGTAGGCAAGTAGAACTGTGGGTGTATTCATAAACAAAGATCGATGCAGCGCTCGAAGGTCACTCGTACGGTTCAGTTTCGGGCCGTGTTCCGTTCTTCTACTTAGTGACACATACACCTTGCGTACATGGATAGCGTAAGAGGTATTTTTTTGAGTCCTATACACAGATTGATACAACAGATTTACAAAACACGGTTCATAGAGAAGATTGAACGCGACATGCAAAAGATATTTTTACGATCGTTCGAAAATCTTTTTGATATAATACGTATCTGTAGGATAGATTCTTTTTTTATTGCGCCGCACACACATTCACTCATACAGCCCACAAACTAAAAACACACACACTACACCGCACCGCACCACACCACACCACACCGCACCACACCACACCACACCGCACCACACCACACCACACCACACCGCACCACACCACACCACACCACACCACACCACACCACACCACACCACACCACACCACACCACACCACACCACACCACACCATACCACACCACACCACACCACACCACACCACACCACACCACACCACATCACACCACACCACACGCACACAAAGACACAGACAGAGACAGGGATAGACATAAAACGCGCGCGTACGCGACACACGTGCTATATATACATGCTGTACATACTTACACGCATACGTAGGTGTATATACATATACATATACATATATACATGTGTGTATGTGTGTATACATATATGTAAGGAAACGCGTATGTACCGTTAATTTGTTCCGTTCGAACATACGGCATAATTCGTAAAAATAATTCGAGACTCTAAGCAACAACAAGTTCGATCTTTCTTCGCTAAATCGACCAGAACGCAATACGTCGTTGTTGGCTAAAAGTTTAATCATCAGTTCGTTCGATTAGGTGCGAAATCGGCGAAAAGGGCAGAAAGGAAGCTCGTAATCCGTAGAAGCATAGTAATTACGGCGAGGTCTTAGGCTTCGTCCATGAACGAATGAATATTAGTCACTATGTTCAAGACTGGTAACACATGGCTGATTCGCAACCACGTCGGTCTCGTATCGTAAAATTTGGATCTATCGCTTAGATATTTTTGTAGGCACTAAATGGTATTCTTTCGTTGCCATTGTATATATATATATGTGTGTGTGTTTATATATTTATACATATATGTGTGTCCGTGCGCGTGTATATACATACGCACATACACACATACATGTGCACAATAGACGGGCGTATGTATATATACATATATACGTATACACGTATTACAAGAATATTATATACGATTACAAGGAGTTACTGACACAATGAGTTATAAATTGATACGTGTACGTGCATACATGTACGTATATGTATGTACGTATCGTTAACTGAATACTCGATATTCGAAGAGCCGGTACTCGTTCAAAAAGTTTCACAATTCTTTAGCTTCGCGAAAAGAATGAAAGACGGAGAAAGAAGAAACTAGATCATGTCGTGTACGTAGCGCGAAAGATTGTATCAATTACGCATCGAGAATCGTGGTGCAGGCGTACTTTTGCGCGCATACATTTGCGAATGTCGCACGCGAGTATAAAGATACATAGAGTCCTATGTGTATACACACACTTGTACACAACAAGAAACATGCACACATATGCAGACATAAATACAACGTAATCGTACAGTGTATTGCCTTTGTTAAATAGCATTCGGATAAAGCCATATTTTTCCATGCAATGCAATAATCCAGCAAAGTAAATAACCGTAAACGTGAAACAGCCTAAAATAGAAGAGGGGGTACACGATTTAAAGAAAAACGGAAAAGAAGGAAGACGGTCGTAAAGGAAAGAAAGAGAATGATAACGACGAAGAGCAAGAGATGATGTAAGAAGAGGAAGAGAAAGGGGGAGGAAGGAGAAGGAAGAAGAAAAGAAGAAGAAAGAAGGGTAAAGACGAAAAAAGTAAGGAGGATAAACGATGTAAAATGTTGTACAGGCAATTTCTTACCATTTAGAACGCGTCTGCCTTTTATTCTGGCCTGATGATAAATTCTGACTTGATTTGTACTGGACAATATGCGACATACCGCGCGTAGAAGAGCAGCTAAATTAGGTTAGGAAGCTTTTGACTTTTGGTTGTACGCAACGAGTCCTAAACGCATTGAACCTCGTACGAGGGAATTCAAGTAGCGACAAATGGAGTAAGAGGAAGGAAGTACAGTGTCAAAGGTATATTTGTGTAAGTATGCTCATGCTATGCGATTTTGTTACTTGCTTTTCCTTCTTTCCTCTTCCGTGTGTTCTCTTTTTCCATTCCTCCTCCTTCTCCTCCTCCTTCTCCTCCTCCTTCTCCTCCTCCTTCTTCTCTTCCTCTACCTCAATTTCCGCCTCCACCTCCACCTCCGCCTCTTCCTCCTCTTGTTCCTCACCATGTATGCGGTGTTTTTCGTTGGACATAATATTTTTCCATTTTCCTCTATCCTGTTTCCGTGTCGTTCGAATGTCGGTATTCGGTTCACCGGAATCTTGGTTAAAGTTGAAAGAGAGCTCTCGCGCGCGAGCGCGCGCGTCTGTGTGTGTGTGTGTGTGTGTGAAAGAGAGAGAGGGAGAAAGGGAGAGGGAGAGGGGGAGAGAGAGAGAGAGAGAGAGATGACTATACGAAGAAAGCAAAAGGAAAAAGAGCAGAGAAAGTTAGAGAAGAGAAACATTGTAAGAGCGTGTGCGGTTATATCCGTGTCGCATTATAAGCGAAGAGAGAAGTAGATTTTTACAATAGCGTTGTTGCTTGAAAATTCGTATCGCGCGAATCATCGTTCAGAGTTCCAGTTGACAAAGGTTTTATACAGATCTATTAAAAACCAGTATTTCAAACCAATGAAGAATAATTAGTTTTCTAATAATAATGATACATTTTACGTGAACTTAGTACAGTGCTTAAGTCAGTAATGCTCAGCGTATCTAACAAATATTTTTAGTGGAAATCCGTGTCATACTCACGTGTATTATAATGCCCTTAAAATATGTAACTGAACAACAATCAAAGAAGCATGGACGATACTTGACGACTATACGATTATTATTGTAGCCGTTTTCTTAGAAGTACGTAGATCATAGCCATTTCGAGGCAGTTTACGTTATATATACATGTATACATATATTTAATTAGGTTATCGCTTCGGATGTCACTTTTTAAGGCGGTATTATTAATTTGTAGATAGAATTTACGATTATCTATTACAATGATCAGTCGCGATCCCTTTAATTAAGATTTCTTTTTACAGTTACCGATTTATATCAATGTCCTGCGAATAAGATGGAACGCGGTCGGTCGGGGTTCTTCTTCCGTGTTCTGTCCACTCTACGCAACGTCCTCTCTTCTTCCTTCGGTATTCGACACTTTCTCATTTATCTCGCGGGTAAAACCTCTACGAAACAGAAGAATATAATCAGAAGTTACTCGGATAATAGCAGAGCAAGAAAGGAAGAAGAGTACGGAAAAAGTGGAGATGAACGTGCGTAACGAGGGAACAACGCGAGATAGAGCGAAGCGCAGAGAAAATCGATCCACCGGTTCAGTGTCCCGTTCCGAAACAAAAGACCGATCGACTGGTTCCAGTTTCTAATTGAAATGGGCGGAGAACATTCGACAAATATTTTTCGACGAAATCACACACCTGTGAAAAGTCCAATTTTCTAAACGTAGGTTCCTTAAGACTAACAAATTTAGCGCGACCATTAAGCAACGTTGCGCGTATATACGAGCTATGTATGTAATATCGCGTTAAACGGCAGCCGTCTATCGATAGTTCGGATTCGGAACGAACAATGTCGTCGCATACGTGCACGCATTCTCGCGCGAACAGTGCGCGCACGCGATCGTACCATTTCCGCACGAAGAACGGCGCCGTTCGATGCGGTACAAATTGGAATTCACGCACGATCGAAATGCGTGCAAGCGCTGCGGAGAAACGAATAAAAATTAACAGTGGCGGTAGCGGCGAATATAGGTAAACATAATTATTGTACGAAGCCCCGCGTTGTTCGTTTCAGTCGTCTTTATTATATTGCGAACGCGCATCAAGAACGATTGTTTTCGAGAGAGGAGCCGCATCACGAATCGAAAGAGAAAGGAAGGAAGGAGAAGGAAAAGGTGGAAGGAGAAGGAGAAGAAGAAAGTATCGAATTGTATTTCTTTTTCTTTTTTTTTCCCACCCTTCCTTTTCGATCCGTTTAGAAGTTTTTCGTTTGCGTCGCGCGACCCTCAAGAAAAAGAGACGTCGAACGAAATGCGTAACTCAGACCTAAACATAGCGTCATTTCAGCAATTTCACTTTTGCGCATCCCGTGAGAGAGAGAGAGAGGGAGACAGACGACCACAGTCGGTCTCGTCAACGTCATAGAGAAACGGTATCGCGAAGTTCCAAACTTGTTCGATTCGCAACACACGCGCACTCCTGTACAGAATTTGTTCGTAGGATGGAAAGATGTCGATTAAAAATCTGTACTTGTCGGCTTCGTAAAATTAAAGTATTGTTGTTTGATTTACGTGTAAGCTGTACGTTAAGAAGAAGAAGAAAAAAAATGCTTATAATTTTAGGGTCGTGTAACGTGTGTTAGCGAAGCATGCTTCTAAGTAGGAAGATAGGACAATGCTATAACAATAATTATTATAATTAAAGTGAATTAAGGAAATAAGGCATTTAATAAGTGCAAAGTATTTCTTAATAAAAGTACTTCCAAAAAAAAAAAAAAAAAAAAAAAAAATGAAAACGTGTCGTATTGTTTACGGAAACCAACGCGATAATCTCTTCCTTGCCCTTGTATACGCGTGTACGTACGTTGCGTACGTTCTCACGCCGATCCTGTAAATATACATATAGAAATACACGTACGTACGTACATGCCACGGATGGAGGACGGCGGGTGCTGCCGCACGATCGTTCGTCACGTGCGGTAGTCGAAAATCATTGTCATTACTTGTGGTTATACCTAAACGAACGTTCACCAGTCGTTTTCGAGAAATACTTACCTACATACGGACATACGTAAGTCTGCACGCGCGTGCGATAACAACAGCATTTGTTCCCATACGCAGCTTACACGCGAGTGCGAGTGCAACGGCATGTAGGTGGGACGAAAGAGAAGCGCGCCAAGAGACGGTTTCGGCGCGTACGTACTGTTATGTCGTAAAGAAAGGAGGATGGGATTCTCTCTCGAGAATGAAACCATCTTTTTTTTTTTTTCTTTTTTTGTAACGAGAAGTTTTATTTGAAATACGCCTTTTTAATGAAATACAAGAAAACTATTCCACAAGGATGACACGCCTTAATACTACTGCTCGTGATTTGGAAGGGAACCCCCTGTTCCACGAGAGAGAAGGTTCCTTACATACAAGTTTTGTATACAGGGTTTTGGACTGTTTCGTTAGACGAGTCACTGGACATGTAAATTTAATCTGCTATCGACTCCAAACATTAGAGTCATCGTTTGGCAAAAAGGCGAAGATAACATTGAGTCGTCAGTCTTTCGTGAATCAGGCTCATCGCGAGGGGCGATACCGCATAACAGTACAATCGTCTAGTCCTTCGGAACGTTCTCTTCCGAAAAATCCTGTATCTCATTGTACGAATGTGTGCGTGTGTATGTAATGCACGCGTGTACGTATGTACGTAAATAAGGGCATATATATTATGCGTACGAACGCGAATATACACGCAACGAATCAATCGCTCTTTTTGCCAAAAGAGAAGATTTCGGAGAAGATTCTTCGGTACACATTCGCGATGCATGCGTACGTAGATATCCCGACGAACGTAAAATTCATCGCGCAAGTATAGAAGCAATCGAAATAACGGAAACGATGGAAAGAGTCCGTTCGATCGGCGGATAGATTTATTCACGCAGAGACGAATGTCGCGTAACAAACGGAAACAGAAAAGAGCAGATCGCATACAGATCGTCGTGACTAGCTAAGAGCGGTCGAGTGGTCGAAACGGTTACGCCTACGTATCAGGAATAGCGGTAAACGAATGATTCGTTCCGTGTGCGTTAGCGATGGGAAGTCAGAGTTTAATATCGTACGAAAGTATACGTATATACGGGGGAAATTTTGTGGGCAAAAGGTGACCACTCAAAGGGCGGTGAAATTTTCCGAGTAACAGTACGTACGTACGTACATTACCGCAACCTAACGCGAACACAAAGACGAGGTTGAACTCTCGTTGGGGGCGAACAAGAGTCGACAAGAGGAAAAGGACTAGACTGAAATCGAGTTCTTCGAAGCAAAAATTGCGCAGTTGTCGCGAGCGTGTGATTTGGTGCGCACACTCCCGCGCGTTCCCTTTGTGTTATTTTCGGGCAGAATCGCCGTTCGAAGCTTTAAATAGGACCGAGTTTCCGACGAAGAAGACAGTTTTCAACACCGGTCCTATATGCTGGAGCATCGTAGATTATTCGCTGTGAGTAAACAACGACGAACAACGTGTCGTGAAACGTCAAGCTTTATTTTACGATTACGAAAACTCGAGAATCGTGAAAAGTCGTCTGAGCATCGAAAGTTGTTTCGAGAGAGAGAGAGAGAGAGAGAGAGAGGGAGAGAGAGGGGAAGAGAGAGAGAGAGGAGAGAGAGAGAGACTGTACGTAGCACGCGCACGCATTCGCAGCAGTCGAGGTGTACACGACGAATACGCATTACGAATCTGAACTCTGAGCCGACAAGGAACGAATTAGAAAACGAGACCGCTTTCGAATAATACATTAGCAGCTCAAATTACGGAACGTCAATGCATACGAATTAAGCCTCTTAAGAATCCTGGATAATGAAAAACGGCAGTGGTCGGTCGGCGAGAGAACAGAAGGATCGGAAAGTGTCTAAGACGCGAACAACGTACGATTCAATGCGCAAACTACAAAAGTAAATAGTTAGCGAGAAGAAAATTAGGCCACCGTTGACGATTCTTAATCGGCTTTGGGCTCTGGGTTCCGATATCATCGCCAAAATTGCATCTTGGCTGGCTTGGCAGGGTTTCGAGGTACGGATCGAGATCTCGAGTGTCCGATCGAACGTACACCTCCACCGCATCGGCGAAGCGCGTGGCAATCGTAGTACTTGCATGTATGTACATATACGTGCTACGGAAGTAGCGCTTGTATTCGATGTCCTCTGCGCATCGGTTAAAGTAGAATAGAATAATATGCGTACGTATGTATATCGTCCGTCGTTAGGTCGTCAGTCGCGCATATTTTCGCGGGGAATTCGTCTAATCGTGGGGGGGGGGGGGGGGGGGGTGCGGGTTCTAGGGACACGTTCGTCTTCGAACAATGTCTTCGAACAACGGCAGGACGCGACGGATCGAAAAGGGATGGGACGATAAGGGGCAGAAAGAAGCGACCAAGAAAAATCGAGAGCAGAAAAGTCAGTCGAACAATTGTATCATTGTAATTTACCTGTCTTTTTCTTTCTTTTCTTGCCTTTTCTTTCTGTTCGATCGATTACAACGTTCAGATGCCCTCCGAATGCATCAGCAACACGTTGCAACGCGAACTGGCCGATTCCATAATACGTTTACAACCACTCGACGAGATTCGAATCTTGCTGGCTTGCGGAGCAAAAGCGAACGAACCCGTAACGCAAGGTTTGAGGCCGTTGCATTACGCGGTATGGCAGAGGTACACGGAAGCGGCTCAGCTACTGTTGGTACGCGGTGCAGACATCGACGCGACCGATGAGTGCGGATATTCAGCGTTGCACCTCGCCGCTGAACATGGCTACTTGGATTTGGTGAAGCTGTTGATCGAACACGGCGCCAAGGTTGATCATCGCCCGGATACTGGAGAACTTTTTCCAAGGTACGCTAATCTTTCGATTTTCTCTTTTAACCAAGTACGCATTACGTCTTTTTTTTTTTTTTCTCAAACACGGGGCTGTGTAAACTTATCGCGTGCGCATAGAAGGAAAAGATAGATTACTCTCTGCATCTTATCGTGGAAAAAATTAAAAGCGATTAACGATATATACAGGACAACATTATGCGACGAACCGCTGCGACTCGCTCTGAGAAACCGGCACGTTGAAGTGGCTCGAATTCTGCTGGAAGCTGGTGCGAATCCAAATAAAAGATATTTCTTTGGATCGGAGATCAATTTGGTCTCTCCCCTGGATTTGCAGTGCATGGAATTGTTGTTAGCGTTCGGAGCTCAACCGAATACGAGGGACCGAGCGGGACTTACACCCTTGATGAAAGCTGCAAGATTGCCACAGGTAAATTAACTCGCGCGCGCGATTACTGTCGATGGACGATCGCTTACCGAGAAAAAAAAAAAAACAAAGAAAGATGGTTATTCAGACGAAGCGTATTTCAGGGAATAGCTTCGGTGTTGCTTTTGCTGAGTTACGGAGCCGACGTTAATTCTATGGCCGACGCCAGGCACGATTACCGTACAGTTCTACATTATGCGATTCTGGGTGGCGATCCGGCGGTGATCGATCTTCTCTTGAAGCAGGGTGCCCCTCTCGATCTCGGTTCCGAGTATCAGAAGCCTACGGCTCTCGACTTGGCCATACTGAAGGGGGACCCTTCAATCGTACAGATGTTACTGGAATCGGGTGAGTTAACGATCGGCGGTCTCGACGACATTCGGGAAATCCGACTTACTTTTCCTCGCGGACACTTTTTTTTTCTTCTTTTTTTTTTTTTCCCCCACGCGGTCCCCGTTCGCGGTGTTTGATTTCAAGCAAAACACGTTCCGTCTGTCCTCCCTTTACGAAGCTTTCTCAATCGTAATCGTACGTCAAATCAGGGGCCGACGTCAACGCAACTTCGCCGATCATCGGCTCACCTCTTCACGTCGCTTGCGCGGACAACATTCCGAATAGGCTGGAGATTCTGTCGATGCTGCTGGAACGAGGTGCCGATCCGAATTTGGTAATACGCAGCGACGAAGGCCCTGCATTACGTCCGGTACTAGCAGAATACGTAGCTTCGAACGAAAATCCATCCGTCGAGGTCGTAGCTCTTCTGCTGAAATACGGAGCTCGAGTTGTGATCAAGACGCAGTTTCGCGATCCACACGGTATATTGAATTCCCTCCAGAACACAGCAGACAAACCGCGACTGCTTAAAGCGTTACTAGAGGCGGCGGAAAGTTTCGATCCATGTATGATAAGAAGATCCAGTAGTTTGACGGACGCACAGAAAGCGTTGGTAATGGAAGTGGCGAGAACTCCGTTGCCTCTGACTCATCAGGCCAGATTAATAGTCCGAAAGCTGTGCGGTACCAAGTTACCTAAAATTGTCCGTAAACTTCAGTTACCCCAGTCGTTACATCGTTATCTGCTTTACGATTTCCATTGACGGTTTATCGCGTTTCATTCGCTTCTTGAACAGAGAAAAGACAGCGAGTGAGTGAGTGAGTGAGCGAGCGCGAGAGCGAGAGGGAGAGAGAGGGGAATTCAGAGTTCACACTTTCTCCATTCTAAGTTTACTTTTATTCACGTACAAAAGTTAAAAAAAAAAAAAAAAAAAAAAAAAAGAAAGGTGGCATACCTGGACGTACGATCATCCCCGTGGATGTACATACATTTGCATCGAATGAAATGTGCCTTGTTACGTACTATAAGATGTATTAAATATATATGAAATATATGGAAATGTATACTGTCGAGTTTTATCGTTTGTACCTACAATCGTTCCTAACGTAACATTAATAATCGTAAAGGTAAGTAGCATTCGGATCTCTCTAAAATGGCCATCTGTAGTCGCTAGGTACGTATGCTCACTTAACTCTGTCGATCCCGGCTATCTTACTAGAGTCAATCTTGTCAGAATCGTTGAGGTTGTATTACCAAGCGAATTCGATAAAGGTCCTTACATTATCCGAGTGACCAGATCCGGTAGAATCGGGTGTCCGAGCGTTTATTTATTTATGCTTTATACATTGGGAAGCAATCATAAGAGATGACATCGTGCATTCGTTTATCGAAAAAAAAAAAGGCAGGAATTTGGAAAGTGTAGTAAAACACGATCTTAATGGCGACATCTAGTGAAGGCAAAACAAAAAAAAAAAAAAAAAAAAAAAAAAACAAGAAACCGGTAAATGAAATCATTATTAAGATGACAGAACACTTAATGGTATTCTCGTAACGAGATATGCCAAGTTGCATGGTCGACCTATAAATCGATAAATTATTATCGTAATAGTCAGAACATGTTTGTCGATGTGGATTAGTTGTAGGGTGGGAACGGGCGTTCAGTGATACGGTTTTATTTATCATAAACAATGCCGTTAACGTATTCTGGAACGGCTAGCGTAGGACCGACCGAAGATGGCAGAGCATTTTCACGGAAAAGTCATAACGACATGCGTCAAACTGCGCGGTTCACAGATCATCTCATTCATTTATCATTAATTATTAATGATCGGAACATGCCGACGACGTGGAATCGATGTAGGGACGTAACACGTAATAATGTCTTTAATAAATGATCAAGAATAACTATGAATATATATAAAATATAAAGGCTAGTCTCGAACTACCCAACCGAACTGGACAGAGTCGTGTACGGATTTGGGTATAGCAAACGTGCCAAAACTGCGTGGTTGACTATTTTAAAAATTTATTATTATACACTCGGAGAACGGGCCACTCGGAGAACGGGCCACTCGGAGAACGGGCCACTCGGAGAACGGGCCACTCGGAGAACGGGCCACTCGGAGAACGGGCCACTCGGAGAACGGGCCACTCGGAGAACGGGCCACTCGGAGAACGGGCCACTCGGAGAACGGGCCACTCGGAGAACGGGCCACTCGGAGTTTCGGGCTTGGTTAGGGTCTTCGGGGTTAGGGTCTTCGGGGTTAGGGTCTTCGGGGTTAGGGTCTTCGGGGTTAGGGTCTTCGGGGTTAGGGTCTTCGGGGTTAGGGTCTTCGGGGTTAGGGTCTTCGGGGTTAGGGTCTTCGGGGTTAGGGTCTTCGGGGTTAGGGTCTTCGGGGTTAGGGTCTTCGGGGTTAGGGTCTTCGGGGTTAGGGTCTTCGGGGTTAGGGTCTTCGGGGTTAGGGTCTTCGGGGTTAGGGTCTTCGGGGTTAGGGTCTTCGGGGTTAGGGTCTTCGGGGTTAGGGTCTTCGGGGTTAGGGTCTTCGGGGTTAGGGTCTTCGGGGTTAGGGTCTTCGGGGTTAGGGTCTTCGGGGTTAGGGTCTTCGGGGTTAGGGTCTTCGGGGTTAGGGTCTTCGGGGTTAGGGTCTTCGGGGTTAGGGTCTTCGGGGTTAGGGTCTTCGGGGTTAGGGTCTTCGGGGTTAGGGTCTTCGGGGTTAGGGTCTTCGGGGTTAGGGTCTTCGGGGTTAGGGTCTTCGGGGTTAGGGTCTTCGGGGTTAGGGTCTTCGGGGTTAGGGTCTTCGGGGTTAGGGTCTTCGGGGTTAGGGTCTTCGGGGTTAGGGTCTTCGGGGTTAGGGTCTTCGGGGTTAGGGTCTTCGGGGTTAGGGTCTTCGGGGTTAGGTCTGGGTTAGGTCTGGGTTAGGTCTGGGTTAGGTCTGGGTTAGGTCTGGGTTAGGTCTGGGTTAGGTCTGGGTTAGGTCTGGGTTAGGTCTGGGTTAGGTCTGGGTTAGGTCTGGGTTAGGTCTGGGTTAGGTCTGGGTTAGGTCTGGGTTAGGTCTGGGTTAGGTCTGGGTTAGGTCTGGGTTAGGTCTGGGTTAGGTCTGGGTTAGGTCTGGGTTAGGTCTGGGTTAGGTCTGGGTTAGGTCTGGGTTAGGTCTGGGTTAGGTCTGGGTTAGGTCTGGGTTAGGTCTGGGTTAGGTCTGGGTTAGGTCTGGGTTAGGTCTGGGTTAGGTCTGGGTTAGGTCTGGGTTAGGTCTGGGTTAGGTCTGGGTTAGGTCTGGGTTAGGTCTGGGTTAGGTCTGGGTTAGGTCTGGGTTAGGTCTGGGTTAGGTCTGGGTTAGGTCTGGGTTAGGTCTGGGTTAGGTCTGGGTTAGGTCTGGGTTAGGTCTGGGTTAGGTCTGGGTTAGGTCTGGGTTAGGTCTGGGTTAGGTCTGGGTTAGGTCTGGGTTAGGTCTGGGTTAGGTCTGGGTTAGGTCTGGGTTAGGTCTGGGTTAGGTCTGGGTTAGGTCTGGGTTAGGTCTGGGTTAGGTCTGGGTTAGGTCTGGGTTAGGTCTGGGTTAGGTCTGGGTTAGGTCTGGGTTAGGTCTGGGTTAGGTCTGGGTTAGGTCTGGGTTAGGTCTGGGTTAGGTCTGGGTTAGGTCTGGGTTAGGTCTGGGTTAGGTCTGGGTTAGGTCTGGGTTAGGTCTGGGTTAGGTCTGGGTTAGGTCTGGGTTAGGTCTGGGTTAGGTCTGGGTTAGGTCTGGGTTAGGTCTGGGTTAGGTCTGGGTTAGGTCTGGGTTAGGTCTGGGTTAGGTCTGGGTTAGGTCTGGGTTAGGTCTGGGTTAGGTCTGGGTTAGGTCTGGGTTAGGTCTGGGTTAGGTCTGGGTTAGGTCTGGGTTAGGTCTGGGTTAGGTCTGGGTTAGGTCTGGGTTAGGTCTGGGTTAGGTCTGGGTTAGGTCTGGGTTAGGTCTGGGTTAGGTCTGGGTTAGGTCTGGGTTAGGTCTGGGTTAGGTCTGGGTTAGGTCTGGGTTAGGTCTGGGTTAGGTCTGGGTTAGGTCTGGGTTAGGTCTGGGTTAGGTCTGGGTTAGGTCTGGGTTAGGTCTGGGTTAGGTCTGGGTTAGGTCTGGGTTAGGTCTGGGTTAGGTCTGGGTTAGGTCTGGGTTAGGTCTGGGTTAGGTCTGGGTTAGGTCTGGGTTAGGTCTGGGTTAGGTCTGGGTTAGGTCTGGGTTAGGTCTGGGTTAGGTCTGGGTTAGGTCTGGGTTAGGTCTGGGTTAGGTCTGGGTTAGGTCTGGGTTAGGTCTGGGTTAGGTCTGGGTTAGGTCTGGGTTAGGTCTGGGTTAGGTCTGGGTTAGGTCTGGGTTAGGTCTGGGTTAGGTCTGGGTTAGGTCTGGGTTAGGTCTGGGTTAGGTCTGGGTTAGGTCTGGGTTAGGTCTGGGTTAGGTCTGGGTTAGGTCTGGGTTAGGTCTGGGTTAGGTCTGGGTTAGGTCTGGGTTAGGTCTGGGTTAGGTCTGGGTTAGGTCTGGGTTAGGTCTGGGTTAGGTCTGGGTTAGGTCTGGGTTAGGTCTGGGTTAGGTCTGGGTTAGGTCTGGGTTAGGTCTGGGTTAGGTCTGGGTTAGGTCTGGGTTAGGTCTGGGTTAGGTCTGGGTTAGGTCTGGGTTAGGTCTGGGTTAGGTCTGGGTTAGGTCTGGGTTAGGTCTGGGTTAGGTCTGGGTTAGGTCTGGGTTAGGTCTGGGTTAGGTCTGGGTTAGGTCTGGGTTAGGTCTGGGTTAGGTCTGGGTTAGGTCTGGGTTAGGTCTGGGTTAGGTCTGGGTTAGGTCTGGGTTAGGTCTGGGTTAGGTCTGGGTTAGGTCTGGGTTAGGTCTGGGTTAGGTCTGGGTTAGGTCTGGGTTAGGTCTGGGTTAGGTCTGGGTTAGGTCTGGGTTAGGTCTGGGTTAGGTCTGGGTTAGGTCTGGGTTAGGTCTGGGTTAGGTCTGGGTTAGGTCTGGGTTAGGTCTGGGTTAGGTCTGGGTTAGGTCTGGGTTAGGTCTGGGTTAGGTCTGGGTTAGGTCTGGGTTAGGTCTGGGTTAGGTCTGGGTTAGGTCTGGGTTAGGTCTGGGTTAGGTCTGGGTTAGGTCTGGGTTAGGTCTGGGTTAGGTCTGGGTTAGGTCTGGGTTAGGTCTGGGTTAGGTCTGGGTTAGGTCTGGGTTAGGTCTGGGTTAGGTCTGGGTTAGGTCTGGGTTAGGTCTGGGTTAGGTCTGGGTTAGGTCTGGGTTAGGTCTGGGTTAGGTCTGGGTTAGGTCTGGGTTAGGTCTGGGTTAGGTCTGGGTTAGGTCTGGGTTAGGTCTGGGTTAGGTCTGGGTTAGGTCTGGGTTAGGTCTGGGTTAGGTCTGGGTTAGGTCTGGGTTAGGTCTGGGTTAGGTCTGGGTTAGGTCTGGGTTAGGTCTGGGTTAGGTCTGGGTTAGGTCTGGGTTAGGTCTGGGTTAGGTCTGGGTTAGGTCTGGGTTAGGTCTGGGTTAGGTCTGGGTTAGGTCTGGGTTAGGTCTGGGTTAGGTCTGGGTTAGGTCTGGGTTAGGTCTGGGTTAGGTCTGGGTTAGGTCTGGGTTAGGTCTGGGTTAGGTCTGGGTTAGGTCTGGGTTAGGTCTGGGTTAGGTCTGGGTTAGGTCTGGGTTAGGTCTGGGTTAGGTCTGGGTTAGGTCTGGGTTAGGTCTGGGTTAGGTCTGGGTTAGGTCTGGGTTAGGTCTGGGTTAGGTCTGGGTTAGGTCTGGGTTAGGTCTGGGTTAGGTCTGGGTTAGGTCTGGGTTAGGTCTGGGTTAGGTCTGGGTTAGGTCTGGGTTAGGTCTGGGTTAGGTCTGGGTTAGGTCTGGGTTAGGTCTGGGTTAGGTCTGGGTTAGGTCTGGGTTAGGTCTGGGTTAGGTCTGGGTTAGGTCTGGGTTAGGTCTGGGTTAGGTCTGGGTTAGGTCTGGGTTAGGTCTGGGTTAGGTCTGGGTTAGGTCTGGGTTAGGTCTGGGTTAGGTCTGGGTTAGGTCTGGGTTAGGTCTGGGTTAGGTCTGGGTTAGGTCTGGGTTAGGTCTGGGTTAGGTCTGGGTTAGGTCTGGGTTAGGTCTGGGTTAGGTCTGGGTTAGGTCTGGGTTAGGTCTGGGTTAGGTCTGGGTTAGGTCTGGGTTAGGTCTGGGTTAGGTCTGGGTTAGGTCTGGGTTAGGTCTGGGTTAGGTCTGGGTTAGGTCTGGGTTAGGTCTGGGTTAGGTCTGGGTTAGGTCTGGGTTAGGTCTGGGTTAGGTCTGGGTTAGGTCTGGGTTAGGTCTGGGTTAGGTCTGGGTTAGGTCTGGGTTAGGTCTGGGTTAGGTCTGGGTTAGGTCTGGGTTAGGTCTGGGTTAGGTCTGGGTTAGGTCTGGGTTAGGTCTGGGTTAGGTCTGGGTTAGGTCTGGGTTAGGTCTGGGTTAGGTCTGGGTTAGGTCTGGGTTAGGTCTGGGTTAGGTCTGGGTTAGGTCTGGGTTAGGTCTGGGTTAGGTCTGGGTTAGGTCTGGGTTAGGTCTGGGTTAGGTCTGGGTTAGGTCTGGGTTAGGTCTGGGTTAGGTCTGGGTTAGGTCTGGGTTAGGTCTGGGTTAGGTCTGGGTTAGGTCTGGGTTAGGTCTGGGTTAGGTCTGGGTTAGGTCTGGGTTAGGTCTGGGTTAGGTCTGGGTTAGGTCTGGGTTAGGTCTGGGTTAGGTCTGGGTTAGGTCTGGGTTAGGTCTGGGTTAGGTCTGGGTTAGGTCTGGGTTAGGTCTGGGTTAGGTCTGGGTTAGGTCTGGGTTAGGTCTGGGTTAGGTCTGGGTTAGGTCTGGGTTAGGTCTGGGTTAGGTCTGGGTTAGGTCTGGGTTAGGTCTGGGTTAGGTCTGGGTTAGGTCTGGGTTAGGTCTGGGTTAGGTCTGGGTTAGGTCTGGGTTAGGTCTGGGTTAGGTCTGGGTTAGGTCTGGGTTAGGTCTGGGTTAGGTCTGGGTTAGGTCTGGGTTAGGTCTGGGTTAGGTCTGGGTTAGGTCTGGGTTAGGTCTGGGTTAGGTCTGGGTTAGGTCTGGGTTAGGTCTGGGTTAGGTCTGGGTTAGGTCTGGGTTAGGTCTGGGTTAGGTCTGGGTTAGGTCTGGGTTAGGTCTGGGTTAGGTCTGGGTTAGGTCTGGGTTAGGTCTGGGTTAGGTCTGGGTTAGGTCTGGGTTAGGTCTGGGTTAGGTCTGGGTTAGGTCTGGGTTAGGTCTGGGTTAGGTCTGGGTTAGGTCTGGGTTAGGTCTGGGTTAGGTCTGGGTTAGGTCTGGGTTAGGTCTGGGTTAGGTCTGGGTTAGGTCTGGGTTAGGTCTGGGTTAGGTCTGGGTTAGGTCTGGGTTAGGTCTGGGTTAGGTCTGGGTTAGGTCTGGGTTAGGTCTGGGTTAGGTCTGGGTTAGGTCTGGGTTAGGTCTGGGTTAGGTCTGGGTTAGGTCTGGGTTAGGTCTGGGTTAGGTCTGGGTTAGGTCTGGGTTAGGTCTGGGTTAGGTCTGGGTTAGGTCTGGGTTAGGTCTGGGTTAGGTCTGGGTTAGGTCTGGGTTAGGTCTGGGTTAGGTCTGGGTTAGGTCTGGGTTAGGTCTGGGTTAGGTCTGGGTTAGGTCTGGGTTAGGTCTGGGTTAGGTCTGGGTTAGGTCTGGGTTAGGTCTGGGTTAGGTCTGGGTTAGGTCTGGGTTAGGTCTGGGTTAGGTCTGGGTTAGGTCTGGGTTAGGTCTGGGTTAGGTCTGGGTTAGGTCTGGGTTAGGTCTGGGTTAGGTCTGGGTTAGGTCTGGGTTAGGTCTGGGTTAGGTCTGGGTTAGGTCTGGGTTAGGTCTGGGTTAGGTCTGGGTTAGGTCTGGGTTAGGTCTGGGTTAGGTCTGGGTTAGGTCTGGGTTAGGTCTGGGTTAGGTCTGGGTTAGGTCTGGGTTAGGTCTGGGTTAGGTCTGGGTTAGGTCTGGGTTAGGTCTGGGTTAGGTCTGGGTTAGGTCTGGGTTAGGTCTGGGTTAGGTCTGGGTTAGGTCTGGGTTAGGTCTGGGTTAGGTCTGGGTTAGGTCTGGGTTAGGTCTGGGTTAGGTCTGGGTTAGGTCTGGGTTAGGTCTGGGTTAGGTCTGGGTTAGGTCTGGGTTAGGTCTGGGTTAGGTCTGGGTTAGGTCTGGGTTAGGTCTGGGTTAGGTCTGGGTTAGGTCTGGGTTAGGTCTGGGTTAGGTCTGGGTTAGGTCTGGGTTAGGTCTGGGTTAGGTCTGGGTTAGGTCTGGGTTAGGTCTGGGTTAGGTCTGGGTTAGGTCTGGGTTAGGTCTGGGTTAGGTCTGGGTTAGGTCTGGGTTAGGTCTGGGTTAGGTCTGGGTTAGGTCTGGGTTAGGTCTGGGTTAGGTCTGGGTTAGGTCTGGGTTAGGTCTGGGTTAGGTCTGGGTTAGGTCTGGGTTAGGTCTGGGTTAGGTCTGGGTTAGGTCTGGGTTAGGTCTGGGTTAGGTCTGGGTTAGGTCTGGGTTAGGTCTGGGTTAGGTCTGGGTTAGGTCTGGGTTAGGTCTGGGTTAGGTCTGGGTTAGGTCTGGGTTAGGTCTGGGTTAGGTCTGGGTTAGGTCTGGGTTAGGTCTGGGTTAGGTCTGGGTTAGGTCTGGGTTAGGTCTGGGTTAGGTCTGGGTTAGGTCTGGGTTAGGTCTGGGTTAGGTCTGGGTTAGGTCTGGGTTAGGTCTGGGTTAGGTCTGGGTTAGGTCTGGGTTAGGTCTGGGTTAGGTCTGGGTTAGGTCTGGGTTAGGTCTGGGTTAGGTCTGGGTTAGGTCTGGGTTAGGTCTGGGTTAGGTCTGGGTTAGGTCTGGGTTAGGTCTGGGTTAGGTCTGGGTTAGGTCTGGGTTAGGTCTGGGTTAGGTCTGGGTTAGGTCTGGGTTAGGTCTGGGTTAGGTCTGGGTTAGGTCTGGGTTAGGTCTGGGTTAGGTCTGGGTTAGGTCTGGGTTAGGTCTGGGTTAGGTCTGGGTTAGGTCTGGGTTAGGTCTGGGTTAGGTCTGGGTTAGGTCTGGGTTAGGTCTGGGTTAGGTCTGGGTTAGGTCTGGGTTAGGTCTGGGTTAGGTCTGGGTTAGGTCTGGGTTAGGTCTGGGTTAGGTCTGGGTTAGGTCTGGGTTAGGTCTGGGTTAGGTCTGGGTTAGGTCTGGGTTAGGTCTGGGTTAGGTCTGGGTTAGGTCTGGGTTAGGTCTGGGTTAGGTCTGGGTTAGGTCTGGGTTAGGTCTGGGTTAGGTCTGGGTTAGGTCTGGGTTAGGTCTGGGTTAGGTCTGGGTTAGGTCTGGGTTAGGTCTGGGTTAGGTCTGGGTTAGGTCTGGGTTAGGTCTGGGTTAGGTCTGGGTTAGGTCTGGGTTAGGTCTGGGTTAGGTCTGGGTTAGGTCTGGGTTAGGTCTGGGTTAGGTCTGGGTTAGGTCTGGGTTAGGTCTGGGTTAGGTCTGGGTTAGGTCTGGGTTAGGTCTGGGTTAGGTCTGGGTTAGGTCTGGGTTAGGTCTGGGTTAGGTCTGGGTTAGGTCTGGGTTAGGTCTGGGTTAGGTCTGGGTTAGGTCTGGGTTAGGTCTGGGTTAGGTCTGGGTTAGGTCTGGGTTAGGTCTGGGTTAGGTCTGGGTTAGGTCTGGGTTAGGTCTGGGTTAGGTCTGGGTTAGGTCTGGGTTAGGTCTGGGTTAGGTCTGGGTTAGGTCTGGGTTAGGTCTGGGTTAGGTCTGGGTTAGGTCTGGGTTAGGTCTGGGTTAGGTCTGGGTTAGGTCTGGGTTAGGTCTGGGTTAGGTCTGGGTTAGGTCTGGGTTAGGTCTGGGTTAGGTCTGGGTTAGGTCTGGGTTAGGTCTGGGTTAGGTCTGGGTTAGGTCTGGGTTAGGTCTGGGTTAGGTCTGGGTTAGGTCTGGGTTAGGTCTGGGTTAGGTCTGGGTTAGGTCTGGGTTAGGTCTGGGTTAGGTCTGGGTTAGGTCTGGGTTAGGTCTGGGTTAGGTCTGGGTTAGGTCTGGGTTAGGTCTGGGTTAGGTCTGGGTTAGGTCTGGGTTAGGTCTGGGTTAGGTCTGGGTTAGGTCTGGGTTAGGTCTGGGTTAGGTCTGGGTTAGGTCTGGGTTAGGTCTGGGTTAGGTCTGGGTTAGGTCTGGGTTAGGTCTGGGTTAGGTCTGGGTTAGGTCTGGGTTAGGTCTGGGTTAGGTCTGGGTTAGGTCTGGGTTAGGTCTGGGTTAGGTCTGGGTTAGGTCTGGGTTAGGTCTGGGTTAGGTCTGGGTTAGGTCTGGGTTAGGTCTGGGTTAGGTCTGGGTTAGGTCTGGGTTAGGTCTGGGTTAGGTCTGGGTTAGGTCTGGGTTAGGTCTGGGTTAGGTCTGGGTTAGGTCTGGGTTAGGTCTGGGTTAGGTCTGGGTTAGGTCTGGGTTAGGTCTGGGTTAGGTCTGGGTTAGGTCTGGGTTAGGTCTGGGTTAGGTCTGGGTTAGGTCTGGGTTAGGTCTGGGTTAGGTCTGGGTTAGGTCTGGGTTAGGTCTGGGTTAGGTCTGGGTTAGGTCTGGGTTAGGTCTGGGTTAGGTCTGGGTTAGGTCTGGGTTAGGTCTGGGTTAGGTCTGGGTTAGGTCTGGGTTAGGTCTGGGTTAGGTCTGGGTTAGGTCTGGGTTAGGTCTGGGTTAGGTCTGGGTTAGGTCTGGGTTAGGTCTGGGTTAGGTCTGGGTTAGGTCTGGGTTAGGTCTGGGTTAGGTCTGGGTTAGGTCTGGGTTAGGTCTGGGTTAGGTCTGGGTTAGGTCTGGGTTAGGTCTGGGTTAGGTCTGGGTTAGGTCTGGGTTAGGTCTGGGTTAGGTCTGGGTTAGGTCTGGGTTAGGTCTGGGTTAGGTCTGGGTTAGGTCTGGGTTAGGTCTGGGTTAGGTCTGGGTTAGGTCTGGGTTAGGTCTGGGTTAGGTCTGGGTTAGGTCTGGGTTAGGTCTGGGTTAGGTCTGGGTTAGGTCTGGGTTAGGTCTGGGTTAGGTCTGGGTTAGGTCTGGGTTAGGTCTGGGTTAGGTCTGGGTTAGGTCTGGGTTAGGTCTGGGTTAGGTCTGGGTTAGGTCTGGGTTAGGTCTGGGTTAGGTCTGGGTTAGGTCTGGGTTAGGTCTGGGTTAGGTCTGGGTTAGGTCTGGGTTAGGTCTGGGTTAGGTCTGGGTTAGGTCTGGGTTAGGTCTGGGTTAGGTCTGGGTTAGGTCTGGGTTAGGTCTGGGTTAGGTCTGGGTTAGGTCTGGGTTAGGTCTGGGTTAGGTCTGGGTTAGGTCTGGGTTAGGTCTGGGTTAGGTCTGGGTTAGGTCTGGGTTAGGTCTGGGTTAGGTCTGGGTTAGGTCTGGGTTAGGTCTGGGTTAGGTCTGGGTTAGGTCTGGGTTAGGTCTGGGTTAGGTCTGGGTTAGGTCTGGGTTAGGTCTGGGTTAGGTCTGGGTTAGGTCTGGGTTAGGTCTGGGTTAGGTCTGGGTTAGGTCTGGGTTAGGTCTGGGTTAGGTCTGGGTTAGGTCTGGGTTAGGTCTGGGTTAGGTCTGGGTTAGGTCTGGGTTAGGTCTGGGTTAGGTCTGGGTTAGGTCTGGGTTAGGTCTGGGTTAGGTCTGGGTTAGGTCTGGGTTAGGTCTGGGTTAGGTCTGGGTTAGGTCTGGGTTAGGTCTGGGTTAGGTCTGGGTTAGGTCTGGGTTAGGTCTGGGTTAGGTCTGGGTTAGGTCTGGGTTAGGTCTGGGTTAGGTCTGGGTTAGGTCTGGGTTAGGTCTGGGTTAGGTCTGGGTTAGGTCTGGGTTAGGTCTGGGTTAGGTCTGGGTTAGGTCTGGGTTAGGTCTGGGTTAGGTCTGGGTTAGGTCTGGGTTAGGTCTGGGTTAGGTCTGGGTTAGGTCTGGGTTAGGTCTGGGTTAGGTCTGGGTTAGGTCTGGGTTAGGTCTGGGTTAGGTCTGGGTTAGGTCTGGGTTAGGTCTGGGTTAGGTCTGGGTTAGGTCTGGGTTAGGTCTGGGTTAGGTCTGGGTTAGGTCTGGGTTAGGTCTGGGTTAGGTCTGGGTTAGGTCTGGGTTAGGTCTGGGTTAGGTCTGGGTTAGGTCTGGGTTAGGTCTGGGTTAGGTCTGGGTTAGGTCTGGGTTAGGTCTGGGTTAGGTCTGGGTTAGGTCTGGGTTAGGTCTGGGTTAGGTCTGGGTTAGGTCTGGGTTAGGTCTGGGTTAGGTCTGGGTTAGGTCTGGGTTAGGTCTGGGTTAGGTCTGGGTTAGGTCTGGGTTAGGTCTGGGTTAGGTCTGGGTTAGGTCTGGGTTAGGTCTGGGTTAGGTCTGGGTTAGGTCTGGGTTAGGTCTGGGTTAGGTCTGGGTTAGGTCTGGGTTAGGTCTGGGTTAGGTCTGGGTTAGGTCTGGGTTAGGTCTGGGTTAGGTCTGGGTTAGGTCTGGGTTAGGTCTGGGTTAGGTCTGGGTTAGGTCTGGGTTAGGTCTGGGTTAGGTCTGGGTTAGGTCTGGGTTAGGTCTGGGTTAGGTCTGGGTTAGGTCTGGGTTAGGTCTGGGTTAGGTCTGGGTTAGGTCTGGGTTAGGTCTGGGTTAGGTCTGGGTTAGGTCTGGGTTAGGTCTGGGTTAGGTCTGGGTTAGGTCTGGGTTAGGTCTGGGTTAGGTCTGGGTTAGGTCTGGGTTAGGTCTGGGTTAGGTCTGGGTTAGGTCTGGGTTAGGTCTGGGTTAGGTCTGGGTTAGGTCTGGGTTAGGTCTGGGTTAGGTCTGGGTTAGGTCTGGGTTAGGTCTGGGTTAGGTCTGGGTTAGGTCTGGGTTAGGTCTGGGTTAGGTCTGGGTTAGGTCTGGGTTAGGTCTGGGTTAGGTCTGGGTTAGGTCTGGGTTAGGTCTGGGTTAGGTCTGGGTTAGGTCTGGGTTAGGTCTGGGTTAGGTCTGGGTTAGGTCTGGGTTAGGTCTGGGTTAGGTCTGGGTTAGGTCTGGGTTAGGTCTGGGTTAGGTCTGGGTTAGGTCTGGGTTAGGTCTGGGTTAGGTCTGGGTTAGGTCTGGGTTAGGTCTGGGTTAGGTCTGGGTTAGGTCTGGGTTAGGTCTGGGTTAGGTCTGGGTTAGGTCTGGGTTAGGTCTGGGTTAGGTCTGGGTTAGGTCTGGGTTAGGTCTGGGTTAGGTCTGGGTTAGGTCTGGGTTAGGTCTGGGTTAGGTCTGGGTTAGGTCTGGGTTAGGTCTGGGTTAGGTCTGGGTTAGGTCTGGGTTAGGTCTGGGTTAGGTCTGGGTTAGGTCTGGGTTAGGTCTGGGTTAGGTCTGGGTTAGGTCTGGGTTAGGTCTGGGTTAGGTCTGGGTTAGGTCTGGGTTAGGTCTGGGTTAGGTCTGGGTTAGGTCTGGGTTAGGTCTGGGTTAGGTCTGGGTTAGGTCTGGGTTAGGTCTGGGTTAGGTCTGGGTTAGGTCTGGGTTAGGTCTGGGTTAGGTCTGGGTTAGGTCTGGGTTAGGTCTGGGTTAGGTCTGGGTTAGGTCTGGGTTAGGTCTGGGTTAGGTCTGGGTTAGGTCTGGGTTAGGTCTGGGTTAGGTCTGGGTTAGGTCTGGGTTAGGTCTGGGTTAGGTCTGGGTTAGGTCTGGGTTAGGTCTGGGTTAGGTCTGGGTTAGGTCTGGGTTAGGTCTGGGTTAGGTCTGGGTTAGGTCTGGGTTAGGTCTGGGTTAGGTCTGGGTTAGGTCTGGGTTAGGTCTGGGTTAGGTCTGGGTTAGGTCTGGGTTAGGTCTGGGTTAGGTCTGGGTTAGGTCTGGGTTAGGTCTGGGTTAGGTCTGGGTTAGGTCTGGGTTAGGTCTGGGTTAGGTCTGGGTTAGGTCTGGGTTAGGTCTGGGTTAGGTCTGGGTTAGGTCTGGGTTAGGTCTGGGTTAGGTCTGGGTTAGGTCTGGGTTAGGTCTGGGTTAGGTCTGGGTTAGGTCTGGGTTAGGTCTGGGTTAGGTCTGGGTTAGGTCTGGGTTAGGTCTGGGTTAGGTCTGGGTTAGGTCTGGGTTAGGTCTGGGTTAGGTCTGGGTTAGGTCTGGGTTAGGTCTGGGTTAGGTCTGGGTTAGGTCTGGGTTAGGTCTGGGTTAGGTCTGGGTTAGGTCTGGGTTAGGTCTGGGTTAGGTCTGGGTTAGGTCTGGGTTAGGTCTGGGTTAGGTCTGGGTTAGGTCTGGGTTAGGTCTGGGTTAGGTCTGGGTTAGGTCTGGGTTAGGTCTGGGTTAGGTCTGGGTTAGGTCTGGGTTAGGTCTGGGTTAGGTCTGGGTTAGGTCTGGGTTAGGTCTGGGTTAGGTCTGGGTTAGGTCTGGGTTAGGTCTGGGTTAGGTCTGGGTTAGGTCTGGGTTAGGTCTGGGTTAGGTCTGGGTTAGGTCTGGGTTAGGTCTGGGTTAGGTCTGGGTTAGGTCTGGGTTAGGTCTGGGTTAGGTCTGGGTTAGGTCTGGGTTAGGTCTGGGTTAGGTCTGGGTTAGGTCTGGGTTAGGTCTGGGTTAGGTCTGGGTTAGGTCTGGGTTAGGTCTGGGTTAGGTCTGGGTTAGGTCTGGGTTAGGTCTGGGTTAGGTCTGGGTTAGGTCTGGGTTAGGTCTGGGTTAGGTCTGGGTTAGGTCTGGGTTAGGTCTGGGTTAGGTCTGGGTTAGGTCTGGGTTAGGTCTGGGTTAGGTCTGGGTTAGGTCTGGGTTAGGTCTGGGTTAGGTCTGGGTTAGGTCTGGGTTAGGTCTGGGTTAGGTCTGGGTTAGGTCTGGGTTAGGTCTGGGTTAGGTCTGGGTTAGGTCTGGGTTAGGTCTGGGTTAGGTCTGGGTTAGGTCTGGGTTAGGTCTGGGTTAGGTCTGGGTTAGGTCTGGGTTAGGTCTGGGTTAGGTCTGGGTTAGGTCTGGGTTAGGTCTGGGTTAGGTCTGGGTTAGGTCTGGGTTAGGTCTGGGTTAGGTCTGGGTTAGGTCTGGGTTAGGTCTGGGTTAGGTCTGGGTTAGGTCTGGGTTAGGTCTGGGTTAGGTCTGGGTTAGGTCTGGGTTAGGTCTGGGTTAGGTCTGGGTTAGGTCTGGGTTAGGTCTGGGTTAGGTCTGGGTTAGGTCTGGGTTAGGTCTGGGTTAGGTCTGGGTTAGGTCTGGGTTAGGTCTGGGTTAGGTCTGGGTTAGGTCTGGGTTAGGTCTGGGTTAGGTCTGGGTTAGGTCTGGGTTAGGTCTGGGTTAGGTCTGGGTT